>NC_086248.1:33991537-35249037 GCF_021018805.1 Prinia subflava | reverse complement strand
TTTTTTAAAAATTGTGCCTAAAGCAGTTAGGTCGTTGAAATTGATACTAGATCACAAGTCACATTATGCTTCGACTTGATTCAATTTTCAACGTGTTTTCATGATGACCATAACCACCAAGTTTTATATCGCTGTTACTGGGAATTTTCTATAATGTAAAGTTGTTTGTGACTCAGTGCTCAGAACCTTAGCTGGTGATTCAAGGTTCAAAGCTTAACTTTTAAAATAATAACAGTTTGTGACAAAATGGTAAAACACCCATAGCAAAATTCCAAAGTTAGTGGCAATCAGAAGGCAAAATGTTCTTGTCTAGTAGTTTTATTTAAAAATAATTCATTTTGCTAAGATTTTATGTTAACAAATGTGCAGACCAGAGTTTAAAATGATTTCTCTAATTGATTCCTTTTGTTACCTGGCTAGCAGGGAAAAGGGGTCGAGGCCGGTCCTGACCTGTTACAATGAAGACTGACTTGCTATGTGGGATTACACCAGAAGCTTGCAGTGGAGTAATGGTAAGGATATCAAGCAACCTTAAGTATCTCAGCTGTATAGGAGCATATTCTGTTGCAAAAGACCTTCCTGCGAAGATCATGGATTCAAATATGGGACATTTGAACTAATACTTGGACTTTGAAATGGATTTCTTTAACAGTTTTCTCTGCAGTGCAAGTTATTAAACTAAAGCTACTCTATTTCCCCACCGTGTTCAACAAAATCCTTAACGTCTAGCATGGTATCTTAATAAAGAATAAAGTTGTTCTTTAAAAAATCTGCTTTAAGTAGATTTTTCCCCCAAGTTTTTTTAGTTAAGGATTCCAAAAGTGGTATTCACAAATTCTTGCATTTAAATTTTTTATTGCAGTGCTATAGATGAATACCATCATTGGTATCCTTAAATTTTATTTCTGCTCATGAAGGTTAATCATGATTGTCTATTTAGTAATCACTTACGAATTGTGTTCAGATACAGCAGTTTCAGGTGTAATCATCAGAGCTGGTTAGTCAGGCATTCCAGATAGTGGTTCTTTTCAGAACCTTTTTTAAAGGGTTGGTTAACTACCTCAGTAGCAGAGGATTGAACTATACCCTGTCTGTACTGTACATAGAAAATCTTTGTAGATAAAAGCAAGGCTTGTTTAATATGATATGAGGGTAAGATTATAATATACCAAATGTAACATTCTTAGTTGCCTTTAGTTCCAGAGGCTTTGTAAGACTTCCTCATGACCATCATAACAGGCCTTGCTTTTGTCGTATTTTGTGGCTGAAAAAGCAGCCTTGCTTCTTCAGATATTGTAGTTATTTGGATGTATAATAGTTTAGCAAGATGTTACTTTTGTAAGACATCAGATGTTCAAAAAAAGTGCATCAGCAACTTGTACTAAATACTGCAGTGTCCCTTTATAAAAGGTCAGACTAAAACTGACAACTGTACAGTGAAGCCTGACATTTGGATATTTTGAAGTTTTTCATAAATCATAGAATAGTATATGGCTGTAGTTTAGCTTTTTAGGTAAAAGGTATGTTTTCATTAGTGCATTTCTTATTGCTGATCACTGTAAAAACACGTGGATCAGCTTTCCATTTCTCTTACGCAGATCATGATAACCTGTAGAGTAGAGTAGAGTACAATCATTTGTGCTATGTTTTTAATTTTCTAAAGCACCTTGATGACAGTGAGTGTTCAGTGGTGAAGCATCCTCTATTGAACCACCCTTAAAAAAAGACGAAATAAAAACAGAACCTTGCCAAGTCCAGTTTCATATAGGTAAAAGATAAAATTATGACTTACTGTGGACTTGGCATAAAGAGTTCCCTTAACCCCCTTCACAAAGGGATACTGCAGTTATACTACATACCCATAGGCACCACAATGAAAATTGAAGCTTATACCTAATTAAGGTTTTATACACACCAGTTCCCCCAGTAAATGCAAATTTTAACAAAATTAGACATGTCATATGTTGAAAATGCTCATGGCAAACAATCATTTTGCATTCCTGCAAATAAAATTGTTTTATACTGTAAGCTGGAGGCGAGTGTAACTTATTTTTGTAATAAAGTTTTTATTTTTTTTATGTGTCATTAATATAAATGTGTGTTAGTACAGAGCTCTTCTGGTTAAAAACTTAGAATCGCACACATTTCAGTATGTTTACTTGTATTTACATAATTTTTAGAATAGTGGTTGCCAATAGCCTGTATGTTTTCACATTAATTGATTTTTTTTTTTGTTATCTTAATAAACCATTTTAGTATGTTGTATGTCAATTACTGGGATAGCTGGGACATAAAGTGTAATTACAAATTGTCAAGTATTCATTGGAATATGTAAATGTGCCTTGCCGGTTTTGAACATTAAGACAAACTAAGTGAACGATGGTGAAATGAGTAGTCGATGCCTAAGAGACATGTGCTACCAGAGTTTCATATACTGCCCTTGCTAAAGAAATTTATTCCTCAAATTTGAGCGTAAAACTTAACAGTTGCATTAGCTTCTGAATTTTCAGATCTACTTAGAGAAATTAGGCTTATGGAAAGTGGGTTTTCTAATTAAAGCCTTAAGTATAACTTTGAATTTCAATGTAATCCTTGGTGCTGGCATTCCCAGTGCCAAGGAGTTTAAATGCTCCCTTCAAAGAGGTTGCCATGCCTACTGGCACTTTTACTGTCATACGGTTTTATAAGGAACACTGTCAAGATGTGGAAACCAATTTTGAACTTGCTATGAAATGAAACACTGGGGGCTGTAGGAGAGGGAAAGTCCTTAGATTTCTTAATCTTGAAATCTCTCCATTGCTGAAAAACTTAAACCACTTGTTGGATCACAAGTGCTAGTGACTAGCTCTTGGTCTGGAAATGTGTTGCGGGGGATAATACGTTTATGGCATTTTAACAGTAAATGGAAGTGCATAAAAACATTGCAAGTAAGGCACTATGTGTGTTGAAATTGTGGATTAGATCCCTAATTTCAGCTCTGATAAAAGCATGGAGGGTGACTATTTAAAGAAAAAAAAAATAAGGCAAAATTGACACAAAAGTTTTTCATGAAATGGAAGCAATGGTGAGTGAGCAAAATACCAAGATCCTGACAGTGTTCCCTCTAATTATGAACTCAAGCCATTATAACTTTTACAATTAAATATGATTTGCACTGTTCTGATATTGGTGCAGTTTTTTAGAAAAATTACCAGGAAACTAAATTGCATGTGGTGTTTAATATTGTGGAAAAGAAACCTAAAATCAAAAAAATGTTATTTTTCAAAGCTTTAAATTTGATTGTTTAAGGAAAAACCATTAGGTGGAAATACTGGTGAGAATGGGCAAGTGCATATATACAGCATCGGTTTGGTTGCACTTGGGTGTTGGTAAACTTGAAATGTTCTACAGCAATAATGCATCTCTTAGGGGGTGCTTTGGTGATAAATGAACGTTTGACACAGTTCTTTTGGGCATGTTGAAGGCAAGTTTTGACTTAATATAATGTGCTGCCTCTGTTTATTCTCATAGGAGGCTTTCTTTACTGAAACACCTGCAAAGGTGCGTAAGTAGTGTAGTTCCACATTGGTTTGTAATGTGTTTCTAAATTCCAAGTCTAGTTGAATTTAATAAGAAACCGGAAACTGCTGCTTAACACTTCTGGTTTATAAACACTCCAATACACAGCTTTTTAAATTATACTCTTGTTTTAATGCTCATTTTTGTTTGAAAGTTTTCATATAGGACGTGCAACTGTACTTTCTTTCAAGTTTTTAAAGAGGAGATTTGTTATGACCCAGGGCTTAAGTTTGTGTTTTTACTATTGGAAGAAGGCTGTTATTACAATAAGATACTAAGATCAGTTTCTGAATTTCTGCGTTGTACAACTCTTATGTAAATACTGTCTTTAAAATCTAAAATAAGGAATACTAACTCTGTTCTTGTTGGGGGTGAGGAGTATGACCTAGTCTAAAATAAATGTAATGTCCTCTAAAGGCAGGATTCCCAACTTCAGGATAGAAATATTACGTATGGCTGCAACTTTTTTATTCCCTTGTGCCTTTGATTATTCTTCAGAGGCTTAACTTTCCTGTTCAGCCTAGCAGTTGCTTTAGTGCTTCTATACGCCAGTGAGGGGAGGTGGTTTTTTTTTGAGAAATAGAACTGAAAGGCAACGTGGACATAAACACATAGAACATTTTCACAAAAGAGTGTATTTGAATTGATAAACTGCACAACACAACATATGACTGTTACTCCCTCATGTTAGTGAGATATTAGTGGAAAATATTAATTGTTTAAAATGGAGTAGCAAGTTCTGAAGTAGGCAACAAGGCAGTGAACTTGACAAAACAGTTTTCAGACAATTGAAATGGGTAAAGTGCAAGCTTGAGTCTGGGTTCATGCCCTGAAGCTTATGATTCCTGACTTTATGGCTATATGGACTTGAAGGATATAAAAGTCTGTCTTTATGGAGTGTCTTGCTGAATTAACTCCAGGACCAGCATATGACATCTCTTGTCTGGGGCTAACTAGTTAAATTAGTTGGGCATAGGAAACACCAGATTGTACTTTGCCATTTGCTCTGTCAGATGAAAATGAGATGTGGCAACAGCAGATGAAGTTGAGCTGAAGATTTCCTTGATCCTTAATGCAAGTAGTGGGTGAAGAAGGAATAAGCTACTGTCACTTTACAGCCATCTAGTACAAATAAACAATGCTTCCTAGAAGCTCTGATGTTCAAATCTTTCCAGAAGCCTGATTTCACAGTTACGTGGTCACAGTTTGCAAGTGTATATTACTTATGTTAAAAAATCCATGGGATGAAAGAGTGACTGCTTTGATGCCCCTT
Source organism: Prinia subflava (assembly GCF_021018805.1). Lineage (NCBI taxonomy): Eukaryota > Metazoa > Chordata > Aves > Passeriformes > Cisticolidae > Prinia > Prinia subflava. Next base: position 35,244,206 of record NC_086248.1, on the reverse strand, counting down.
TCATTGTTACAAAAGAGAGATTTGTTGAAAAGAGGCACTAGGACTAAATTGTTAGGTTGCTGGCAATTTGGAGGGGGGTGACTGTCTTGTGTAATTATACTTTTTCCTTGCTAATATATAACTGGTTACTAGTTTTTCCACAAAATACATATTTTTAAATGGCCAACTCCTGAGCAGATTCTGCACAGCCGAGCTCAATCTGGATACGTAGGGTTATGTGATTTATTTAAAGCTCTCTTCACGAAAGCTTCTTTAGATCTAGTCAGACTTCCAGGCACCTTGTAGGAGCTTTTTTAAAAAAAACAAAAATGAAAACATCTGTGAAGTCTAGAAAACACAGTCACAACATGTAGGTAATAGGTACTTAAATGGAAAATGAATATTTAAAGTTTGAATTGCAAAATGCATTTCAGTTCGGATAATTGTTCATGAAGTTTGGTGTCCACTCTAAAGCCAACACTTGTGTTCAGACAGGTCTTTTAGGTAGAATTTGGGGTGTCAAAAATCTTGATTTCTAATAGTCTGAGAATGATTCATTTGGCCAGTTATTGGTGACAGTTCCCTATGCATGGTTAGTGTGACAGTGTTCTTGCTTTGGTTGCTAACGTGTAGAAAAGGTACGGAATCTCACTCCTTGTTTTCTTTGCACTAAGGAAGTTATGAAATGCACTCTTAGTTCTGCTGCACAGCCAGTAGAATAGTGTATGTCATTTGACTGCACAGAAGATAATGGTAAGTAAAAATAGACTTTCTAGTACTTAAATGACTTGCAGTACCTAAAATCCAACTTCAGTAGACTGTTCAATTGATTCCTTATCTGCAGTGATTAACGCAGTTATGCATTTTAACTCTTGATTTTAGTGTGTCCAATGCCAAGTGAATGTTGAGTGTAATCTGACACAGTTTAGTGTTAAATACTTCAGATCTAAAAATGTCTTAAATGCTTCATAGATAATTCAATATCTATTTTTACAGGAATAATAGTTCAAGGGATTTTACATGAACACAAGTCATCTATTGAAAGCAAGGAATGGAATGTATCAGATCCTGAGTTTCTGGTTCCAAGTGTCATGCTTTCAAGTATTGTTCTGCCATCTAAAGTAACAGTTTTCAGATTTTTTTTCCCCTTTAGTGAGATGAGGAACATACCTAATTCTGTCACCCATAATGGTTACTTAAAAATAACTACTAACAACTATTACTTCTAATGCATTTGGGATTAAAAAGCTTCCTGCTTGGGAATATGACAAAGATAAATTTATAGATGTCTCATCAGTAAATCAGGGCTTTTCTTATGAAGCAATGTCATTACACTTTAGAATGAAGCTGTATTACAAAACACTGGTGAGAGCTAGCATAAAAAAAAATTAGAAGTAATCTTTTCATTATGCAGATGCGTATTACAATTCAAAGGTGATTTTAACATTACAGTATTTGAGATGACAGATAAAAATAAGTAGTTCCTGCATTTGGAAAGCAAAAGTGGCTGTTAAAGGACTGTACAAATAGTTGTTTAAGTTTTTGTATGTATGCTTAAGTTGGTACTTCTAGCAGAATACAAACATTCAGTGACAATCACTGATGTGTCTTCACAGGAAGTGACGGGTGTGTAACTGCCTTAAACTAGTCTAGTGCAACTGTCCTGTATTTATGTCATTTACAGTTACAGAAGTGTGATCATTTACACTTGCTTTTGAATTAGTGAGATGCTTAAAAGCTACTTGGAAGAAAACTGGCATATATGTTGTCAAAATCTGTTAATTTGCAGATGAAGAAATAGGGTGTGAGTTTCATGCTAACTGGAGACTAGGCCTGAGTATAAAGGGACAGGTGGTCATAACTTCTCTCATTGGAAGACCTGATGGTATAGCAAGGCTTAGGTGGCTTCAAGCAGTAACAGTGCCTTCCTCCACTATTTTCTCATAATATTAACACAACCTCTGAGGAAAAGAACCCAACTCATTATGAGATTAACTCCAATGAGATCGATCTCCCAGTTAAGAAGGATCTGTAAGGTCTTAAATCCATTGGAGTTAGTATGATGTTTGCAGCTGGGGTTTGCATAGAAGTGACCTTACAGTGGGAATGTTGTAATAAATGGCAGTTCTCATTTTTGCTTAATGTTACACCTACCTGAAGTTTGGTTTGTTTTTGTTTCAAGCCATTCAGGTAGCCATGTTTCTGTCCAGGAAAATGATCTTAATATTCATATGTCCTGAACTGATCAGTAAGTCTTAGACCCTAGTAGTTAATATGAGCTAGTTGGTCTTTTCTTAGGTTAACTGTTAAAATCAGTACTGGTTTCTAGTAGCAAGTAAAGAGCTTTGTTTTTGTCATGGCAGTTTATTGCTTCAAGTGTAACATTTCTCGATAGTACTGCTTTCATTGAGTAATAAGTGGAGTGGAATATACAGATGGATAGTGAAAATACACTGCTAACTAAGCTTTTTGGCAAATGAAGCCTGCCAGTGTGTAATGCAGTTTGAGGTGCATGATGGTGTACCTGCTGTGCAGGTACAGATTGCATTGAGATATAACAGGTTGTGGTCACATCTCAACAACATGTGCACAAACTACCTTCAGTGATGGCTTGTGCTAAAGCAGATTATGTGATACTGAAGTCTGCTAAAATGCTTCTGTAGTTTTACTGTGGAGCGGGTAAAGAACAGCTATGATAATAACTAGTACAGCTGCAGATAGATGATCATCAGCTCCAATTTTTGTAGTCTCTGGAAGAACAAGAGACATTCATACATAGCATGTATTATTAATTTCTAAATTCTTGTGAAGCAACCTTTTTCTTTTTTTAATACATGAAGATTAAAACATGTAAGATTGAAATTCTTAATGCAGTTAAAGATAGAATATCTTAGCAATTCTGGTTTTAAGTTCAGATGGCTGGGTATAGTTTGAGCCCAATAATCGAGGCATGTATTTTAGAATCAATTTTTTCACTCTGAGAATGACTGAACCTGTTTAACAGCAGGGCCAATCTTAGAATACCTGTAGTCAACAAAAATGCATATACTGCTTGGGGGAGGACGAGAGGACACAACCAACCCACAGAAACCAAAACACAAACACGCCCTGCAATATTGTATCCTCTGACCCTGAAAGATGTTTAGGAAGAGGACAATATTCACCACTTTGTTAGAGCAGTGCAATCTAAATAGGTCATAGGTGTTGGAATTCTTAGATACAGGGCAGGCAACATTAATGTGATAATCTTGGAACTTCTGCCTTTCTACCACATGGTAAAAATAATGTAGCGAGATCTCAGGTTTCACAAATGAACTAAGATGGTGGTTAATACATTAAGAAAGAGTGGACATGTCTTGACTCAGACAGCTGGAAGGGCAAAAAGTGTCTGTGAAAAGAAAAACTTGCAGGGTCTTTTGTAAATACCTCTGTTCTTTCTCAAGCAATGTTGACAACTAGGAGTTCTTCCTCAGAAAAATACCAAGGGATTTGTCTGGTATTTAACAGGTTGGCATAGGACTGATCACATCACAAATACTCCCCATTTTGGAAAGCTTTTAACAAAGCATATTATTTGCTCCCTGAGAAAAGGAAAAGAAATAAAACAACTTGGAAAAGAAGTCATCTTCTTGTGGGAAAAGACAGCCATTAAATCTGCCTGAACTACATTACTGACAAGTTTCTAATCTAGGATTAAAGAAAAAATAGGGAAATAACCTGGCAAACCACAACATATAACAACATCATTTACATGTTACAGCTTAGTAGAACCTTCCCTGCTTCTAACCTGTCTGTCCTTTTTCTGTCCTTTTCCTGTGAGAGGTAGGTACACTTGTTAGCTGGGCACCATCTATCAGCCCCAGCATGATGAGGGGGGAATGTCAGGGGATGGATCTTGGCCAGATGGAAACACCAGGTCAAAAGCGGATAGGGCCCTTGGGTGTCAGAAGGTAAGACTATCCTGTCCTGCCTGTTATAATCATCAAGGCCACTTTATCTTGATACATATTTCAAAAGAAAATTGTATCTCTGTGAGGGAGGAGGTTTTAAACGCAGCAAAATACAAAATTTGTGGAGAAAAAAACTCTTGTTACTATGCCTAATGCTGCTATTTCAGATGTCCTGGTCAGAGAAGTGAGTGATGTCCTAGAGCTGGTATCTGTGTGATGATCTAATGGCCTTGTCTAGAGAGAAGTAAGAGCCAGCCTTGAGTATCTGATACACGTATTCCAAAGGCAGACCTTTCCCCATGTAGGTTAGGAGTTCTTCCATCTCCTTTTAATGGTAAAACGTATTTGCCACTCACTGGTCTTAGTAATCCCTTAGAGGCCGGGTAAAAGTAAGGTAGTTGAAAGAAACTTTTTAATAGGCCTGGTGATGCCTCATAATTGAGTGATGCTTGAGGAAACTCCAAGTTCCCAGCAAAGTTCGCATTTAAAGTCTTGATTTGAATGTCTCAATGCAGGGCACAAAGTGAGAATAGGTGTTACACTTGTGAAGCTGGGGTAAATCAATGCCAGTTCAGCAGCCTTTGCAATGTTCAAGTTCAGGATGGGCCCAAAGAGCTCCCAGGTACAGTAGTGCCTCGTACAGAGTCGTGTTTGTTCTTGAAAAGTGAGATACAATCTCAGCATCCTGCGAGGAAGAAGTGCCTGATCATTTCTTGGAACTAGGCCAGGACTTTTAATTCATTAAAGACCCGGGAGTGCAGGGAACCCAAATAGGTGTATCTACACTGAAGGTGGTTACTGCTCAGAAATGAAAATGCTTAAAATTAGCAGTGTGTGCTTGGAAGCATATCACTGAGACCCCAAGGGTTGAAGACTGCTTCGTTTGAAGATGTTCTGTTTCGTTGAGTCTAGCTACATGTCGTAGTTAAAGAAATTATGCTTCCTTAATGAACAAAAGGATTTTTTTCCTAAAGCTAAGGCCTGTATCAGATCAGAAAGTAGGAGGAGGCTGAAGAAGGAATGTTGTAAAGTAGAATACACCTGGAAGTTGTTTGCCAGCATGGTCTCTTACTTCCTGAGTTAAAAGAGGATAAATCTTTGTATGTTGTTCATTAGTTCTGAGAATATTCAGAATTTGTTTTCATAGATAGCTTTTGTTTAGGAAAAGTCACTTCTCTGCAGGCATGAGCATGGTGAGCAGCACCTCTGAAGACTGGGAAAAGGGAATGTACCCAAGGTAGAAATAATGTGAAATGAGGAACTTACGGAGATAGTTGCATGGTCTGAGTTCTTGGTGAAACTCAGCTTTGAACTAAGACACCTTGGACTACATGTACTAAATTCACGTCTTCTCACCATCTGCCCCTCCAGATAATTTGTGATGTCAGTTGGGTCCTTTCTCTGCTCTTTTTGCTCTTGGGCTTTGGGGAAGGAGAGTGAGTCATTACTGCATAGGTAGCTTGACTTCTCCAGACCTAACAGCTGAATGGGAAAACAGAGAGGGGAGCACACCAGCTGGGCAGTGGTCCAGAAACACACCATATATATGGGCTTTCCAGAATCTGAGACTGGCTGATACTACCAAGTTTCTTGACCATAATCTATCCCAGAAACACACTGGATGTAGACAAAACACCACTCTACGGTTACGGCTTAGTACTCAATGTACAATTTACCTCATGCAAGCTGAATGGTGGTAAGTGGAGAATTTTCTACTCATCCTCAATTTGTGGTCTGCTAGGAACCTGGATGATATTAGAGAACCCTTTCTCTGTTTTTCAAGAGGACTCGAGTCATGATTTCAGTCTCCAACCTATGACTGCATGTAACATGTTTTGATTATCTTCTGAAGCAAAATCTATTTTCTTCAGGAAAAAAAAACAACCCTCCCTCTTTCATTTGAACTGCAGTGACCCCAGCTTGAGATCCATCTTACAGCATCCAAGTTCTTTGTGTTGTATTAGGAACTGTGTTTAACCATCTGTTGAAATCCCAAAGACCTCAGTCTTCACTTGCAGTTTCTGGGGTGGTGGGGGTGGTGCAAGTAGTACAAACCTGACCTACAGAGAACATCCAGACTTGAGACTGGACTGGAAGATTCACGGTGTCTTAAGGAGAAGAAAGTGTTATTCCTTTAAATTTGATAGAAAGGACAGTAAACTGATTTTCATAATAGAATGTCCCTTTATTAATATATACTTTAAAATATGTATCTGTGAAAGAGGAAAAACTTCCTGGTGTTTTCACCAGTTTATTTTGTGATTCTTTTGCATCAGGATAAGCCACGTGGCTTATACAGTAGCAAGTAATCCAGTCACAAATCAATTTATTGAGTTTCAGGAAAATACTAAGTGGTAATTATAATTCCCTACATCAGTATCAGACCTCACTAGTATCAGACCTTACTAGCTCCAGTCATTTCCTAGCTACAATGCTAGTTACTTAAATAAAGCAGAAAATAAATAGCGAAGCAAAACTTCAGTGGAGTTTTGCAGTACTCACCAAAATCTTCCAAATAGTCCTTGCTTCTTGATTTCAGTTTGTACCTTTTCCTTATCTGCTGGTAGACCCACAGAGGGACCATCTGCTTCTGCAGAAGCACTGTTTATGCCAGTGGTAGAGGGGAAGTGCTATGTAGTAATACATTCCTTTTTTACTATCAGGTAGACCAGCAATTTGGATGGCTACAAAATTTTAGGATACCTCCAGGAATTTGGGCACCTATTTGATAGATAGCATTTATCAGCTGTGAGCTGTAAGGATTGATCAGTTATGAATGTAAGGAAGCCTGGCCTTGCAGAGAGCATGGTACTGAGATTCACCTCTCAAACTCTCATTAAACAATCATTCCTCTTGGAGTGGAGCTCTACCATGGAGCTATATGCTCCAGTTACACCACAAAATATGTAAGACATGGGCAAGCTGCCCACGTACTCTGAAGAGCTGTTTTCAAAAAGCCTTAAGACATCCTTAAGGAGGAACAGCCCTTTGTCCAGGTGCTCTTGTAGTATCACCTTGTGCATTCTACCTGTTTGCACAGAATCACTTTTTTTTCACTTTTGTCCTATATTCAATATTCTTGCTGGGGAAGTGTAACATTTATGCGATGTTCTCTTTAACCATTCTGTAAATATTTCAGTTTTTCTCGGACATCATTTAAAGGGAAGAAAATGTCAAGATTGATTCCATACATCCTCAGCCAACAAATCGTAAATGAAATAATATTCTGGTTATACAGCTGGTTCTGTAACAGTTCCTATGAAGTGTCTGATGAAAGACATAAGCACAAATAACTTCTGCAAGGTGAAAATTAACGTTGTTTAACTTTTAACCTATGCTGCTTTTACATACTTCATGTTGTCAGAGAAACTGGTTGCTTGAACTAAAAATATCTCTCTGGAATTCTGACCTGACAAAAACACTCCAGGTATTTACTGCTGTGTCCACAGAAGCTAAAAGCAATGGGCTCCAGGATACCAGCTCACCAGTCAACGAAAGAAGCCTGATCTCGCAGATCTCATCACTAGGTCTGGGTTTACATGATCATGTGAAGTATCCACAGAAAACCTTCTTGGATACAAGCTGCCTTATAACAGCAACCTGTAGTTACATTCGTCTTTTTTCCACTTTTAATGACTTCTGCCTGTTGATTAGAATTTCCTGAGTACGTGAAAGCTTTAGGTTCGGGGTTTTTTCACTGTTTTTCTTTTAAGGTGTAAAAAATGAATCCATCAAAATTGAGAGTTGTATCCAAATGAGGAAATAGGATCAGAAATCTTCATTGGCAAAAATGCTAAAATACTCTTGAGGCAGGACAAAAAAATTAATCTATTTAAGAAAGCACTAAGTCTAATAAAAATAATTTTGAATGCTATTTTGTTAAGTTTTGTTCCCCATGTTGCAGCCTGTCCCTACTCACTGCTACTCAACAGAGGAGATCATTGGAAAAGGAAAGGGAGAAAAACAGGATGATAAAATGTACAAGAGTGCTCTTATGCAAAGGACAAGTCACTGTCACAGGAATCTTAATTTTGGAAAAGACAGTTTTCTCAGGTGACAAAAGTATTTTGGTAAAATAATAAGCAGCAATCATGTTGAGTCGGGAATGAGTTTTCTCCATCTCTAGTAAACACAGGAATGTTTGAAGAGCTGTATGTTCACTTACACAAGTGCAAGTGGTGGAACCCCTTGCATGATTTTTATGGATGTTGAAGTTTCTCATTCTTCAAAAGCAACTCGAAACTTAGGAAATAAATTCTTTCTCAGGATATCCCCAAGATTATGAATCAGAGTAAACGAATGTTCCAGGAACTTATTATTATATTCTTGCCATGCTTTTACAACTTTTTCCTATGTATGTATCCCCTAATGGCCATCATCAACAGCATACTCACCCAGCTGAACTTTTGCTGATCTAACACAGGTGCCATAAGCCCAGTGTGTATCTCTGATGGAAAACTCAACTAGCTTTAAATTCTTCAGGTCTCACCATAGTTCTGAGGTATAGCTGCTGCAACAGTGTGCAGTAATTTAACAGAAACACTTCATCTAACAAGATTATCTTGACACTTCTAAACTCAGCTGGAAACAAGGGTTCCTGGCCCAAGTTTATCCTTGAACTCCCTACTTGAAAATTTTCCCACTTGACCAATGCTGGTCAGCAGGAATTCCCTTCAAGACCTGACATAGTTTCACAGTTTGTATCCAGGGCAAGGCTTTCTTTATCCTCACAGTAAGTCAACAGATTAATTTTCATTTCAGCTGGGCTCTTACATATGTGTTCTGGCATTAACTGTTTGCACAAGTTAGTTCTTTCACAAACTTTTTCTTACAAAGTCTTAACATCCGCCTTGACATTCCCTCATTCCTCCCTGATCAGCCTATGTTTTGCAAAGGAATTAGGTTTTCCAGATCTTTCCTTTGCACGTGCAACCAATTGACGAACTTCACTTAATACTTAAGGTGCATATCCAAAAACTGTGTTGTTTTTGCTAGGTGAATCAAGATAAAATTTCTATGACTCCATAGCTTTGCCAAATGTTGCCACAAATCATAATATTAATTTAATGTTTTTCCAGTGTCTCCTGTATACATTTAGTTCTTCCCTTTTTTGCACACAGTCCTGCAGGCCTTTGTTTCTTACTGTGTTGTAGTCAAATTCTACACCTTGCAACTTACTGCTCTATTTTCTTTTTTTTAATGGCCCATAAGTAGTAGTTTATGACCAAACAAATTATTTTCATCTCTAATATCTAAATTCTCTCCAGTGTCTTGTCTGTGAAAGAATTTCTTCAGAAATTTCCTTTTCATGTTAATAAGTTGAAGAAAAGCTCTATACACCAATCTGTCTCTGAATCTTTTTACTTTCTCCTTGAGAGTTACAAGTTCTTCAAGGCAAAACTGACTCTAGTACATTGCCTATTTTTGTTTTGTCAGTTTTTTTTTTCTTCCCAAGTGGACCTTGTCCCAGTGAAATTCCAATACACCCTCTGCTCCCCTGCACCCCTCTGTTTTGCAGAGCATTGTTCCTGTTGGGAATATTAAACTGACCCCTTGGAAACTCCATTTGAAGTGGGTCCTTTTACTTGAATTTCTATTGGAACAGTTTCCTTGTCTTTTTTTTGCCCTGCAAGTCTTTATTCTGCCTGGTATTTTTAGTCCTAAATACAGCCTAGTAGGTATTTTCAGGTTTTCTAACAGAAAAAAAAAGAATTTTGAGTAATGTGTTACAATTGAAACTTCTTAGCCTTCCCCCTTAATTTGAATTGCTTTCTAAATCTGCTTCTAAACAAATAGTATGTCTCTTGTCATTCCCTGCAACTGTGGAGACCAGTGATCTTTTACAAAGTGTTTCATACATCTTTTCTTAAACCATTTTCCCCTCCCACCTGCCATTTTGCTCCCTACTGCATCAGCTGTACTCCCCCATTTCTCTAGAAGAAAACTTGTGAGGGATTTATCCAGGAACCCAAAGCCCCTGTTGCTGTATTGAGCAGGTACTTCTGGGCTCAGGTTTTCACTCTCATCCAGTTTGCTTTAGTCTGGTCATACTGAGGGTCAGCATGTGATCCAGGAAGCAAATACAAGACCCTGCAACTACAGACAGCACACATTTCCATTCAGCTGCAAGCATGGGTCGATGTGGGTGGTACAGGGATACAACTCCCAAATGCCATAAATCTAGACTATGAATAGTTTATTAACTCATTAACAGACAAATGAATATCACACTATTTATAACAGTAAATCTAAGTTTGCTTATCAAAGTGCTAATAATTATTCTACCCAAAGCAGAGATGTGCAGCAAATGGTCAGCTGTCATCCCTCTGGAGTTTCAGTATTCCTTTAAAAGTACTACTAAAGGGCAGTTTTTACCCTGTATTTGTTGCATACACCTAGATCATCTCAGGTGGAAACCAGTAACTGCTGGTGGATGCCCTTTAAGTTTTGAATTTGAAAAAGTCAAGTGTAAAGAGCCTACTACTGCTTGCCTTTCTTGGGATCTGACTGGCCAGCTTCAGTTGCACTTCTTTACTTAAGCTTAGCTATTTGCTGAATATTAAAAATGAGTGTTCTCTAGAGTTTCCTGCTAAATGACTTTAGTTAAAGGTTAATATGAAGCCTTCTATTTAAGCTTCCTGGAAAGGGCCAAGCAAATGGACAGGGACTTGTGAGGAATAATTATAAAGGAAAATTAAATCCTTCTCGAGTAAATATGAAGGACTGGATATTGTAAATTAGCCTCGATAACTGTATCCTTGAAAGAGAGAGCTATGTAAGGCCTTGAAAAGAGAAAAAGGAGACTTGCAGAGTAAATTAAATGTAATTAACTGGTGAGAATCTGTTTATTACAGTTCACTGTCTGGCTTATTTTAAAAAGGCATGTTTTAAGGTTGAAAAATAAAAAGCACTTTGGTAAATAAAATTTCAACTTAATAACTGATGTTACTTAGCCAAGAATTGTAGTTTTATATTTCAAGCTGTTGAAAATCTGCTCTAATATACTTCTCCTGCCATCAAACAAAACATACCCTAAAACCCCAAACCAGGGAGAACTGGCTCCACAAGTTGACTTGTATGATCAGTAAAATATTCTTTTACATTTTAAATACTAAAATAAAATCTATCTTTTCAGAATAACCCAGTCCTGGCCACATTACTTCAGAGCCCATTTCCAGATGCATGCTTTTCCCTGGCACTTCTGTCTCCAGCTGACCACAGAATCTTCCTAAGAATTTATGTGAAGAGAGAAAAACTTGCTGTTTCCAGGGAGTGGATAAAGTTCTTATTTCTCAAAGAATTTTGAAAAGCTTGATGTTGTCAGCAGTTCCCTTTTGTTTTTCTATAGTTTTATTTTGTTGAAAAACAAACATCTGCTGAGTCTTTCGGTGTACCAGAACAATCTAGGGGCCATAGTGAGAGGGTGATGGGCAATGCAACAGTGCTGTCTCCGGCAGAGCAAGATGGGGTAAAGCCCCACATTGTTGTGTCTGCCCAGCAGATGTAAAGTCTGTGAACTGAAGGAAATTGCACCGTTTCTAAGATAATGAGGTACAGTTAGTGCGAGATGTGAATGTGGCAATTTTACAGTAAATAAACACTATTCTGAACAGTGAAGCTATAAATTAAAGAAACTTTACTAGAAATAGAGAACCCAAATGGAAGCAGAATTTTGACTTAAGCTCCAGCAGTAAAGCTGAGCATAAAAGTAAGCTGATACCAAAAAAACCCCATGTCTTAGGAAAACTGATTTCCTCTGAATAGGCTGTATGGAGATTTGCTGTGTGAATGCACCTTGGTTTTTTCTACTAGAAAACGTGGACTGACATGAAATAATACTGTGCAGAGACTCTTAAAGAAATTCAAGCTGACCCTGGGCTTTTGCCAAGCGCGCTGAGAAAGGTCAACATACTGAAGTGGAACTGCAGCATTTCACCTACTCGAGAGGTCAAGGGAAGTGTTGCATAAAGTGACAAAGCATCCGAGCAAAGATTCTGAAAGCTGTTTTTGGATTTTGATCTCTAGATGCTGACTCACCCTCCAAATACCAGTATTTTCTTAACAGCGTAGTTACAAGGGATCTCAGTGAAGATTTGTAAACGTGGCGCGTCTGAACAGATGTAGTTCAGTGTTTCATGTGCCCTCACTTACTCCGTGTGCCCAATGTGCCTGCGTGGGGCTCGTGCAAAGGGACATACAAGGCAACAGCAACTTCTCAGAACAACTCAAAGCGGGCTTCTCTCCCTGAGCGGGTCTCCTTCCTACTTGCCACTTAAGAAGCCCTGTAATGTGTATGAACTCCCAGTTGTTTCATTTTACTCTTTGAACTAATACACATACAGCCAGCAGTGTCTTATTAACAGAGCCTTGAGTTTCCTAAGACTGAGTAACTACAAAGCTGCTGGAAGCACTCCAGTGCTTTGAGAGCTTGTGGCTTACAGTGTAACTGAAGGTGTTATTTGTGTGAAGATGGCTTTAAATTCTTCTCGCTAGCAATAAACATTCTAGAATTCCTCTTTTCAATGTCTTACTCTTGTATACGTACTGATGTTAAGGTGGGGTCTTATTACATTTCCTACTCCGTTCCTTTTCTTTACAGCCAATTACAAAGCTTTGAGTGGTGTTTATAGGGTTTTAGTGTCCCAGTCCCCGAATGATTTAGTTCAGTCATCATCCAAATATAGAGCGCTTAATCAGACGTAGCACTTTTGTAGCCGCTTGGCGCTGGGAACCCCTTGTTCAGAACCCAAGTATTTGTAAGTAGGTAAGCCTGCTGTCGTCAGAGATCTTCTATTTGCAGTGCTCGGCACGCTCCGTGACACGGCACAGCTGCAGGCCCGCTGTTCGCGGCCGCCCCTCCCCTCGGCCCTGCCCGCCCGGCCGCCCCTCCCCGCGGCCCTGCCCGCCCGGCCGCCCCTCCCCGTGACGCGGGCCCGTCCCTGCGCGCCGCCATCAGCGCGCGCCGCAGCGGAAGCGGCGCTGCCTCCGGCCCGGCCGGGCGGGCAGCGCCGCCATGGGGGGCGTGCGGGCGGCCGGGCGGCGGCTGCTGCGGCGGCTGCGGGGCGCCGAGGGGCTGCGGGAGATCTGCCGGCAGTACCCGTTCTCCTGCTGCCTCCTCCTGGGGCTGGGCACCGCCACCCTCCTCCTCAACCGGTAATCCTCCTGCTTGGGGCGGGCGGGGGAGCCGGGCGCGGGCGGCGCTGCGCCTTCTCACGCAGCGGCTTTTCCTTCCCGTGTGTCTGTAAGGTACCTGCATGTTTTGATGATCTTCTGGTCGTTCGTGGCTGGGATCGTCACCTTCTACTGTTCCTTGGGACCGGACTCCCTCCTGCCCAATATTCTGTTCACAATAAAATATAAACCCAAGGTAAATATGTCTGTGAAAGAGTCTTGTGCTTTCTTTAAATATGATAAGAGTTTACATGGAGTAGCAGTTCTTTCTAATCCTAGCTGCTTTCAGAAATATTGTACGTCAGTACAGCTCATACGCTCCTACAGAGAGGTGTTTTGTGGCAAATAGGTGATGACTGAGACTTTGGATTCTTCACTAGTTTCTGCATAGTCCCATCAAATCCACGTATGCCAGCAAGGCTTCTTGTTGGAGTGTTGGATGTTGTTTCCTGCTTCCCTCCTTGTACGCTTTGAGCATTTAAGTAGCAGGCAGACTGGAGAAACTCTGTTTTTCTTGCTCCTTTAATGGGGCTTTTGCTTTTCTAAAGGTGCCCTCCTTTTGGCAAGCCAGTGATGAGTCTTCTTTGCTCACTGTAATCAAAATTCTCTGAGCAATACTGCACTCCAAAGAGAATAATACTCGCAAAGCAAATTGCTCCTTTCTAACTTAAAACAATTCAATGTAGAATTTCACAGGGCTAAAAAGGTATAGTTACAATAGTTCAAGGCTATAAGTAAGGCAGAGAAAGCATCTGGTGTGTTACTAGACTGAATAATGTACAGGGAGACGAGTGGAGATGTGAAAGGATATCTGTGTCCTCTCACTTTGTTTCAGCAGAAGCAATTTTTCTTTTCGGTTCAGTTGTTTTTTATAGCATGCCTTGTTACCTTGTTTTCCTGCTGGAAGAACAAGTTTGTCTTCATTCAGTTCTCTGTAACTGAGTGCTCTAAGAGGAAATTCACAAATGTGTCGGTATATTCGTAGAGTCATCATTTTGGAGAATGTAAACTTGTCCAAATTTCTTAGCAGTTGGAATTGCCGGAGCTGTTTCCCCGTGGTCACAGTTGTGCTGTATGTGGCAAGGTCAAATGCAAGAGGCACAGGTAAATTACATACGTGGCGCTGGTAAGCTTAGTACTGCTGCCATTTTACACATCACAGTAGGAAGCTGTCAATTGCACACTGTTACATAAACTTCTCCATGCTCTCCTACAGACCTACTTTGCTTCTGGAGAACTATCAGCCATGGCTGGATCTGGAAGTGCCTTCCAAGGTTGATGCATCACTTTCGGAGGTAATTGGTGCATCGTTTTTTTAGTACATTAAAATTCTGTGGGTTTTTATTATGTGTCTTTGAAACGTTTTGCTTCTGGTTCAGTAGGTGGTTCAGATCTATCTTACAGGCATTTTAACTTGTTCAAGTAAAAGTCAAATCAAAAAAGTGTTTGCTGGGAGCAGGGAGCCAGGGTTGCCTGCTTTTAAACATGGACTGCTTGTGTAGCAGTGCACTTAGAACATAGAAGAAATGACTGTGTAAATTGGGAAGAATAATGGAAAGAACAGTTACAATTGAACATGTCTGAGTCTTAAAAAGTTAAGGATTTCGTTTCTTGGAGTTGAAGGTAAAAGATGATTTGTTCCAACTACAAAAGTTCTGTAGTGAAGATGATAATTTGATGATGGGGAGCCTACAAGAAAGATGGAAAGAGGCTGTTACAAGAGCATGGGGGAAGACCAGGGGGAATGGATTCAGATTGATAGAGTAGGTTTAGATTAGATATTAAGAAGAAATTCTTTACTGTGAGTGTGGTGAGGCACTGGAACAGATTGCCTAGAGAACTTTTGGTTGCCCTGTCCCTGGAAGTGTTTAAGGCCAGGTGGGATGGAGCAATCTGGCCAAGTGGAAGATGTCCCTGCCCATGGCAGGGGGTTGGAACTAGATGATCTGTAAGGCCCCTTCCAACCCAAACCATTCCATGAATCTATTTAAAATCATCAGTCAAAGCTGTAACAAAATCTGTCTAAAAAAAGAAAATGCTGAATGTACTCAAAGAAGAATAGCATATATATATTTTTTCGTAAGACTGTAAATCAGGAATTTTGTTTTGTTTTAATCTCTTTAAAAAAGAGCTGTTTAAAGAGCGGTTTTCCTTTGGGCTTGGTTTTTTATTTATTTCCTTGATTGGAAATTTATTGGGAGCAAGACAGATAAGCTTTATGTTTTTTGAAGCTAGGAAAATACACAACCACATCTGTAGATTAATATCCATTTATTTAGAATTCCACCTTTGGAGTTCAGTGGTAGGAGGATGAACAACTGGCATGGCAGAAGTGAGAGGATTTTTGTGTGTTGGTTCTTGCAATTAACATCATGGTGCATGAAGTCAAAGCCGTGTGTGTCTGTGGTATAAGCTCACACTTCAGCTCTGTGAGATGTTGTCCCAAGCATGGCCCACAGCAGGTGTGGGAGGAGAATGATAACCTTAAGGAAGGCATGGACAGTTGAGGAATGTTTTTTAAAAAAGAACAGGTAACTGCTTGTTGACTTCCTCTAGTTGAACGAAGTGACTCCTTCTGTAATTTCAGAAGTAAACAATTATTCTTTTAAAGTTACTTAATCTATATTTTAAAACAAGTTTAAGTGTATTAAAATGACAATATTAGTGAATAGAATTTCAATAGATTATTGCTTTAATAATAGAATGTAAAATAAATGCTTCTATGAATTTAATATTTTTAGGGTATCAAATAGCTGTGGCAGTCTACCCAAGGATGTTGTAAATGCTGAAGAACAGGAAATTTTCTTGTTTGGCTTGAATGAGAATTTGATGCTGCAAAGGTTCTTTGTAGTACCTGTTCATAAGCGGTATGAGTAGATACTATAGCTATCTTCTTGGCATTCTGTATGTGATTGCTGTAGTTCTGCTTTTACCAAAATAGTGCCCTTTTCTTTGCTGTTACTTTTCACTTCAGTGGCATGTCCAGGCCCTGCTTTATTTAGCACTGCAGACATGGCTTCTGTTTATCCATGCCCATACTTCTCATTCTTTTACCTCCTTTGTGTGCTTAACTAGAGGGAAGAACCAGGCCTGATTCCTGGACTTTCCCAAGGCAGCAAGCCAGGGTCACCCTCCTCAATGGACCCAAACAAGTAGTCTGAGCCACCTTTTTCACCTGTGTTGGACAGATACTATTTGAGATGAGAAATCTTATTGCATGGTTCCTCATTGCAGCTCTTCTCTACTGGTTAAAAGGGTAGCAAGGGGTTCTGTCCACACCATATTCCTGTTAAGCATTTGCTCTGAGGATGCAGCATGTAATGCTGGCCTGGAATTGGATAGCCTGCTTCAGGTTGGAAGGAGAGACTGCTCTTATTTTCTTTTGTGGGTTAGTCATACATTAGAGAGAAGCTGATACAATGTGAACTGAATTAAGGTTAATTAGATTCCAAAGGAGTGCGGAGTGCAGCCTGTTTCTAACAAGCAGTTTCTTCAAATACATGGGATAATTTTGTAATTTTTTTATTATCTTTTAATTTTTCTAGTTCTTTTTTGCAGCTTGAGGAATTTTGGCAATATTCTCTTTTCCAAATGTTTCTAATTTGAACCAGGTGTGTAGCCTTCAAGCTTGTGTTTTCAAGTGCTTTCAGCATAATTTAATACATACTCAAATCAGAAGAAATCCAAGTTTTCCTCACAAGTATGGATTTTTTTTCTTGGATTGTGATGATAATGTGTCTCACTTTGCAAATTCTTAGTCTTTTGCAGCCATGTTTTAGTCTGTTCAGCTGTTGTGCATGGTTTAGAAGAATAACAAAACCTGTGCCTGGACATTCCTCCCCGCATTTATGTTTGTTGTTGTAGTTGAATGCTAAACTGTCTCAACCATGCATCCATCAATATTTCATAATTTGGGATGTATCCTGCACAAAAATAATGCAGTGACCTAAGTATAATTTTGTTTCCAGTTTCTAATCCGTTTTGCATTGTGTTTGTTTCTTCAGTGTTTTATTTCTTTTTGAATTCGGACACGATATTTGTTGGTCAGTTTTACATTGTGTATAATCCAGGTGCTACAGATTGTATAATGGAGAATTTAATCTTGTTGTTCTGTTAATGAATTCATTTTTTTCTCTGCAATCTCATTTTTGCTATGTGAGGGATGATTGCAAGTCAAATCTGGGGAAAGCTGCTCAGCTACTCTTGATCGGCATTGTGGGAAAAAAGTCTCACTGGATCAAGGTGCTGCTGTCTTTTGATCTCAGTTTTTTTTTTTTTTAAGTCTTCTCAGGTTCTTGACTCAATTATGGGACCAGAATCTGTTTTATGTTTTCTAAAAGCAAGAAATAGACAAATGTGTGACAAGAAATCAGTTATTGCCTAAAAGTGCTCTTTGCAAATCCTGGACTCTTGTAGTAACACAGTGGACTGTATGCTTTCTTATTGGAATGGCTTGTTCTGCTGTCAGGAAGTGGCCTCAGCTGTCAGGTTGTACTGTCTTTTAAGGCTTTATAATTGTTATTTTGGTTTATGTATCAAATCCTTGCTGCATTCTTTTCTAATGGGGCCTGGTAGTTCTAACCTGCTACTGACTCAGTCAGCGCTTGTCTCTACAGTTCCTCCTCCTGACAATTGGGGTCAGTTGTGTGGCAGTCTCCAAAAAGCTTGTCTCAGCAGCAGAGACTAACTAGCTTGCAGTGTTGCTGTGCATGCTATAAAATAATTTCTCTCTTTTTTTTTTTTTTTTTTAATTCAACTGCTGCTTATATTGCTGCCTGCTGCATTTGGTTTTACCCTTGTAATCTCTTTCCAATTCAAGGCTACTCATGCATAGTAAAAGCAGTCGTTTTGAAAAAGCTTGAAAAAATAGGTAGGCTTTAAATGAAATGACTCATCATTTATATTTAAAACTGGAGAATAATACTTTAGAGACAAGGAAATGGCTTATCATTAGCTGTCATTTTTTGAGGTGTCCCATCTACTTTATTGGCTTGTGTGAAGTGTGGGCAATTGAGCCTGAATAATATTTTTCTTGTTGCTAGAATGGAAGTGGGTGCACATGTTCTGCTTCCCCCGTGCTGTGTGAAAGTGCAGTGGATGATGTGGCAGATTTTTTTCTGTCCAGCAGAATCACACTGACACAGTTTGGAATGCTGATAAGAGTTCAAGGCAAAACACTATGGACTGTATGCCTTGAAATCCAGTTAGTGACAGTCAATGGCTTATTACTTCTTGAGTGCTTCTATTTTTGCAGTAGGGGTGATTTCACACAGTAGCTCTGCTTTAACTTCTGTACAGCACCTTGGTGGAATGGAGCATCATACTTAACTGCCTCTGCCATGCCATATGTTTAATAAATGTGCAAGTAGAGGCTGCTTTCTGTGTCCACACATTTAGGGCCACATAGATAACCTGAGTCCTAGGAGAATGTGTCTTGCCTTCTGATATCTTGACCAGTGATAAGTGGACTCCAGTGAAAAATGCACTTTGAGTTAGTCATCTGTCTCTGATGCTGTTGCTGTGTCTTTGTCTAGTGGGATTGTCTGGAGTGCTCTGTGGAAGCAGTACCATAAAGCTTGCTAGTACAGCATGGCTGTGGAAGAGCAACACTAGCAAGTCTGCAAAAGGATTTAGCTGGCACTCAGTTACTACAACACGGGATGAATCTGAAGGAGACTGTCTTCCACTTTTGAGTGAGAAGAGTCATCAAGTCTTGCACTTTTTTTAACTTTTCTTGCTTGTTTAATAACAGCGAGAAGATGAATCTCAGAACCATGTGTGTTTTGCTTAGGCAGCAGTAAGGATCAGATCTCTCACTGTTGGAAATAATCCTTCTAGTGCGTTCAGAGACCTCTGTATAGGACTGTAGGGGAAGGGAGAGCCAGTAAGTTATGTTAGCATCTGATGAACTGACTTTGTAGTGGCACATTCATGGAAAGCTTGATAGACAGGCTCTCAGTTCAAAAGTAGTAGTCATAAATGAAGAAAGCTGTTTCAGGAGGAGTTCATTGTATTCCTTTTGAATACAGTGTCCCATGCTTGAAAGCTGTGCAAGTGCACTTTCCACTCCAAACAGAAGATGCTCTACTGCTGTTGCTCCTGATAGAAAGGCACAGAGCAGAAGTGGAGGAAGAAAGAAAAGGGCTCCTTTGATAGACAGATTTTTTGCAAGCTTTTTGTAAGGCAGTTCTTCTGAAGAGTGCACTTTGAGCCTTGAAAGAGGTTTATTTTGTTAGAAACTCCACATGAACAAAAATAATGCCACAATTCCTTTCCTGAGATTTCTTTGGAGTAAATGGGTAGCTCACGTGGCAGTGCTATGGAAGGCAGCAGGCAAAATTGGTTTGAGTAGTCTAATAGACTGCTCATAAGGCAAATGACCTGTGATTGCTAACTGGAGCTGGATGTGATCTCCTTTCTATTGTCTGAAGATGAACTTCCATAGAAGGTTCTCTGAGATTTCTTAATCTTCTCTAGAGTGGGAACTGAAGCATTTGTTGTCATTTCCCTCACCCTTCCACCCTGCTTATAAATGGAAATACAAGATTGGGGGGTGGGAATGACACAGGACAACATGATACAACATTTTGCTTACCCATCCATCACTAACACGTGATGGTATTACAGTTTCAAGATCTATTACTGCTGTAGCACATAAGGGTAGGAGAAAAGACATTGATGACTTTGTGTTGTCCATAACACAGACATCTAAAGTTAGCCCAAGCTGCAAAACATCTCCTCCGAGAGAGGGGAAGAAAATCACTGAAGTGGAACAACTGGAAAAGAAAGTATCTTATCAAGTCTGGGAAGGTGATATTCTTACTAGTGAAGACAGAAAAAAGTATTCATGAGCTGCATAGGCCTGAAGAGTTGAGAAGAATTCAAAAGGCCATGTGTGTGTTTTTATTGAGTGTGCTTTTATAATCATGAGAGGATTATGTAGTGCCCCAAAGATACTATAAATTCAGTTAGTCTTGAATTCTCGCAGTGCATACTGTGTGAATGAATGCAGCAGCAAATCTTTTAAGAAGAGTAACACTTATTCTCTTGAATGACACTTGTATATCAGCTGTTATATTCGGCTTTGCTTCAAACAGACTTCACATTTTTCTTTGTGCACAGTGGCTTTGAAAAACCTTTCCCTCTACAGAAGCAGCAGAGCAGCCTCACATAGCAATACATGTATTCTCTCTTACTCCCCTCATCAGCACTGATGGTGTTGGGGACAAACTGATCTCTAAAACACTGATTCAGATTGAGGGATAGGTGCAGTGGGAGAAGGTAGTATGGGTGATAGCTTGGGATTCTAGTGAAGGAGGAGGAATCTTAAGAAAACTTCATGCTTCTCTCTCTTTCCTTGTTAAGGATAGTTTTCATAGGAATTGCTTTTTATGACTTCCTTTGCTTTCTTTGAAATCTGTGAGCATGCAGGACTGACTGTCCCACGTTGAAGGTGGAGGTTTGGGTAAAAAAGGATGGATGTGTGTGTACTGTGTAACTGCCTGTGGGACACTCCATGCTACATCAGAAAAGAACAGGGCCTGATCTAAAAAATTAGGGATAGGCTGTTTAAGGTAAGATTACATTTTTATAGTATTTGCCTGGCAGTGGCCACGGCACTGTGCTTCATGTTACTGATAGTACTTGTGGCAGATGTTTCTTGCTGATATCTGGTGAAACTATCACTTTGTTGTTACTTGCCCAGAGTACTGATTATGATGCAAGATGGTTGATCTAGCAACAGGATCACAACTTACACATTTTTATGTTTTATGAAATATGAGTTATGTCCTGTGAGTTTTGGAAGGTGTTTGTGATATTAACTCTTCTAACAGGGATTTGTTGTAGCTTGTTTATTTTGTAACATGATTCTCTTTGTTCTGCACAGGTGCTTGAGTTGGTGCTAGAAAACTTTATTTATCCATGGTACAGGTATGAGCTTTACCAAGAAGTTACTATTTTTAATATCACAAATATTTGTCAACCTGTTTAAGAACTTGTCACCTGAAAATAAACATTTCTGTTTCCTTAGTGTGAGATAAGGCATACTTTTGAGTGCTACGAATCATTGTTTTATTGTCTCCTAGCAGAGTAGAACAGATCTATTAATAGTTTAGTTATAATAGAGGTGGTTCTGAAATTTGGATTTCATCCTAAAAACACTTTTAGATTGTCTATTTTTATATGTTCATTTTGTGATAACTCTTACTTAGAAGTAAATAGAGATTGATGAAAACCTGTATAAAAATTCAACCCGTCACTGTCTCTGAAATTTACATCCAGATTAGAAGCATACTGATCTATCAGATTGCTTTAAAAATAGATAAATAACTTTGCAGGGTTTTAAAGAAAAGGTATTTCGAATACACAGGGCAAAGTTATTGGAGATAATATCATAATTTTCTGACTTTCAAGAATGTCAGTGATTATCTTGCACTGAACAGAATAGAACTGTGTAAATAACTTTAAAATAGTGAACATAGAAAAGACTATGGCTGATTATTTTTTGTGTGTTTTTTTTTTTTTTCTTTTGGGTTTTCTTCCTTGTACTTTTACCTATTAATTAGTGCTTTGCAGTACTTTGTAAGAAGATATTAAAATATTTCTAACTGATAATGCTGGCATTCATGTGTTAAAACAACATCTTGCCTTAATTCTGAATTTGACATTTTCATTGGGTGGAAATGTTCAATTTATCCTGAGAATTTTTTTTTTTTTTTTTTTTTTTTTTTTTTTTTTTTTTTTTTTTTTTTTTTTTTTTTTTTTACTCTGTGTCATTTGGATTTTTTTTTTTTTGTCTTTGGGGTCTAAAATCTACTGTTCAGACTTCTTTGACTCTTGAGTGTTTGATTGTGGCCAATACCTGCATGTCTCACCTCTAACTTTGTTGAATATGCTGAAGTGTAAAACTTCACTGCTGATGCAAACAGCAGAGGGAGCTTTAGCACCATGTGTTGTGAATACAAGCTGGAAACCTTAAGGTTTTAAACTTTCAAATGCAGAAAACTAGAGCATGTTCTATTGAGTTCTTGATAAAGTAACAAATGTAAGGCAACCAATTGTATTGTGTGATTGGAAAAAGAGTTTTTTCTTGGCTGGTAGAAGGTGTCTTCAGTGTCCTTGTTATGGACTGAAAAGGAAACTTGGCTTCCACCAATTACCTCTCTGACACCCAAGGCAGCAAAGTCTGGAATACATCATCTGCTGGGGATAATAATTCACTATATATATAATATACAATTAGAAATGTGGTGTAAAATATACTTGGTATGAAGCCAACCAGCCTACCTTCTGCTCTATCTTGCCCTCTGGTGAGCAGTATAGGTGTTCCTGCCCTGTCTTAAGTTCTGCATGGCTGCCTCTCCAGATTTTGAACTAGTTCTGTAAATTCACACTGTGCTGATCAAATTTTAGAAGCTTTCAGCGAACTTGAAATACTGAGGGTTCAGTGACCTACAATGAGTGCAGTGATGTCCAAGCAATTCCACAGGAAACAACGTGGTCCTGAAAGGCTTGCTGGTTTCAGTTTAACAGTAATAATGTCAGATGTGATCCTATTTAGTCTCGACGTTCAGGTGTTTCCAGCAGGGGTTGTGCAGGGAGACCTGACCTGTGTCTGTGTGCCATAGTTTGAAAGCTGGCTTGTAGAGCATGTCAGTTCTGACTTTCCCTACTCTAGCTGTACCTGTACTGTTGGCAAAGCTCACATTACCTGGGAGAGAGGATTCTTGCATTCAGGACATGTTTGTTTTCTGAGCAAATAAACCTCACTCAGGTTAATTCTTCCCAGAGTCTTTGCATCCACGCTGTCCTTATTTAGCAGTGTGGCTGGGTAAGCACTAGCAGGCAATTCATGTTTGGCAGATAGGCTGGTAAAACAGTTGGCTATGTTCATTTGCAAACAAAAATTTGGGTATAATTCCTTTTGCTAGCTGCTTTGCCTTTCACATGAATGGATTTTGTGCAGAAGCTACCTCTTTTGTTAATTTTTTTGTTTTGTTTTGTTTTATGTGCTGTGCCAGCTGATGCTGTCTTGGACATTAGTGTTACCAGGAAGTATCTCTCTCAGAAGCCAGGGAAGTGTAATATTTACAGGGTGTGCTGCAAGATAAAATCATGGATTTTTTGCTTAGGAATAAAAGTGCTATAAGCAGATAAAAGCAGGCTTATGTTTGTTTCATTAATTAATTATGTAAGAATTTCTAATATTTTATTAGCAGGTTAAATTTAATCAGGTCCTAAATTTGGACCACTTTGGAGGAATAAGGATTAGTGCTTGAAATCCAGTGAACTCTACTGAAACAGGTCATATACCTATGTGCATTTTTGTTTTTTATTTTTCAAAGTATTTATGCTGGTTATACTATGATTTTTTTTCCTACTGTATAACTGTATGAGAAGAATAGAGCATAGTTGTAAGTAATCCCAAGTTTGTAGAGCTGTAAAACACAGATCTGAGTCTATTGCTTATGCTGCACTGCAAAACTATATAATATCTTGCTTATACTAACCTCATTTTAAATAGAGTTTAAAGTTTGAATGAGTCACTCTGTGCTTATTAAATATTTTTGGTCACTGATGGTTCTGCAACCCCAATTCTCTCAGATTAGGACAGAATTCAGTAATTACCACATTTTTGTAATGCATTGCTGTGAAAACATTTTTCTTTGATGGTGACTAAACACAATGTTTTCACATATGGAGCTGCTTCTATTTTAAATGCAAGTAATGCAAGAAAAACTCAGAATTTTTGTTGAGTTACAAACCATAGCTTTACATTTTTATTAGCTTGCGACTTACTTTCTACCTCTTTTTGAAAGGAGTTAGCCAAGTTTTGTAAGAATAATTGACACACAGAGGAAAAATATCACTTTGTTATTTGTATATGATTTTCATTTATCAGTGGATCCCGTAAGACTTTGCGTGCGATAGGAGTTGGGTGTATCACTCTTGAGACATTTTTCTCTGTAACTGTTTACAATTAATATTCCTAAAGTTCAGCCAGCTTTTAAAATGTTTCCAAGAGGGTTATTTGGACTTTCCCCTGTGTCACTGGAGATTTGACATTTTACAGGTTCATGATGTTTTTTTCACCAGTCTTCAGTCTGCTGGTGATTAAAAGAATGTCTTTGCAAATCTATTGTGAGAATATGTGGCATAAAGTCGTGTCCAAGTAGAGCTAGCCAAGATACTGGTTATCCAAGTGTCAATAAAATAACAACTTCTTGGTCCAAATTACTTCATGTATCTTGTTGTCTGTCAAGTGCTAGCAATACCGTAATACAGTTTGTTTGCCAATCCTTTGACAGTGTGGGTATTTTCTAACCATATTGATTATAAAATGTCAGTTGCTGATCTTAAACCAAACTTTCCCCTACATTGTTCTTATCTGCATGTGATTAGCTGTTGGAGGCTGGTTGTGTTTCTTGTGCCAGGCTGCTTTCTCTGCAGTGTTTTTTTCATGCAATTAGTTATATACTTTGACTCTCAGGTCACTGATATCTCTAGTATCTGTACCTGATTGTTCATCATCAGCATGCCTTTGAATGGTCTATAGCCCAGGCTAAATTTGCTGTAAAAGTTGGATGCTGAATAATGCAAAGTGTTTTATGCATAGTTTTTTTTATTATTTTTAAATGTCCCGGTCTTGCTTGTAGTATTCTTTTAAAATGCAAGTAATATTCCTACTTACTACAGTCATTTATCATCAAAAAGTATGATGACGCTTGCATATGATCATTAGGTAAAACTGGATGCAACTTCCTTTGTTTTGTCATTATTCAGTTCATATTAATAACTGGTAGGTTTTTGGTTTTTGCTTGCATTTTGTGGAATCCTGGCATCATGATCTCTTTTTCCACTCAGTTTAGTTGCAGTTTCTTCAACTAAGACTTAGTTCTCATTCACTTTTCAAAAAAAGTCACAGAGTTAGGTATTTTTCTTTCGGAATCACATTTAATTATTTTTACCTTGAGTTTTCACCAAATATATTTTATTGCAGCAGATGGAAACTGGCAAGCCAGATTAAAAGTTTAGATGATATTTTGACATAGCGATTTGGAAATCTATTTAAATTCTTATTGTTTCCAAGCAGAAGCCACTTTAAATAATTTCAGTTTCCTTTATACCATTGAGTTAGGATGTGTTTCGATATGTAGAAACAAGGTTAGATTTTACTCAGTCAAAATCATGCAGGTAGTATATGAGAGCAAGAATTGGTATATCATTGCAATTTCCTGACATTTTTCTTAAGCCGTTGTGTGCACAGACATTGTGGAAATGCTGTGTATTTGCCTCAGACACAAGACTGCTGACCCTCTGGTAGCTTTCATTTCAGTTCATTCCAGCTGAAGCATCACTGTTGAATGTTCTTATTCTCATGCTTTTAACAGTGCCAAATGTATTGTGGTTGGATTAATAGAAACGTATATTATTCTGTTTTCTCATATGCCCTGCTTTGAAACACTGCAGAAATATTACTGATGATGAGTCCTCGGTGGATGAACTGAGAGGGATGCTACGGTTTTTTGCATCTGTCTTAGTTCGGAGAATTCACAAGGTAAGTGACTCAAAGGTGTTAGTGTTGGTTTTCCATCAGAAGTAATTGATACCCATCTCTAATGAGTTCTTAATAGTTTTTTTTTTAATTGTGATTCCAAAGTCAGCCTTACAGTGTAGATTGTTTCTAACCATCTAAGTTACTTCTTTGTGGTATCTACCCCATCCTTCTGGAGCTTATCCCCTTCCTAGTTGTAAACCATCTCTGAAGATTCATCATTGGAAATGTTCCTCATTGTGTGGGATATGGCCTTGAGCAACCTATTCTAGTGAAAGATGTCTCTGCCATGGCAGGGGATTGGAATAGGTCATCTGTGAAAGGTCCCTTGTGACTCAAACATTGCCGCAGTTCTTGCAAATGGATACATTTTTTACATCAGTGGGAGGCATTATTAAAAACTCATGATCTTTTAGCCGTCTTTTAGTGACTTAATCCAAGTGGAAACCATTTTGAGAATTACTGGAAAAGACCTATTAGGAAATGGTGAGCTGTGTTATAGCTTCTGCTTGCTTGTCCTATTAAAATGCAAACAAGGCCCTTACATTGTCTATAAAACATAGATTATCATTGGGTAACCAGGTTACTGTAAGAATTAAAACAGATGTGGTTCTTACTAATGCAGTTTTCAGAAGCATTTTGAGTGCTAAAGTTTAAAAGTTTTTATTTGCTGTGTTTAATCTATCAGCGCATACTTTTTTGTGTGTGCTTTTTAACAGCACAGCTCTTTCCTGGTGAAGTGCTTCAAGCCTCTTTCACAGGAACTGTTTCTAACTTTCTGGCTGTTCTAAGCAGAAAGGCTTGCTAACTCAATTTCCAGAATTAGTCAGTGCTGGCCTCTTTGTTGGAGCCACTACCATAAATCTGTGTCTTTTCCCTCCCTCCTTAGTAACAGCAATATTTTCTGAGCTACAAGTTGTACATGTACCCTGTCATGACTTATTAGCAGCTTGATTATCTCCTTCTTACATATCAAATCCAGATGACTTTCTTGTTTACTCTAAATCAGGCATGTTACTTTTTAAAGTGAACATGAGGGAAGATTAGGAAATGTCCACGTAGCACAGACATTGTATGGAGGTGTGAAAGTGGAGTAAAGCTTCAAAGTGAAATCTAGACCAAGGTCTTAAAGTTTAGAGTTGTTATACATGCTGGTGTTAGTTACATCGTTCATGGATCCATCATTGACTCAGTAAATGACCATGTCTCCTGTATTGATCATGTAATAAGGCATTAATTGGGATATCTCAAGTGAGTTACAGCATCTTGAAGTAGAGTGTTAATTTACCATGTCTGCCTTTGACAGGGAGGATTTAAATGTAGTATCTTCAGTTCTCTATCTCTCAGTTCAATGTGTGCAGCAAACACTCAAGACGTGCCAGTATTAAGCACTGTCAGGAGACCCACAAAATAAAGTTCATCACAGAAATGCATATGTTGAGGAGAAATTCATCATCATCAGTTGAAAAATAAAATAGTTGTATACCTTTGCCAAGCAGCTGTACTCTGTTTTGGATTTATTATTAAATGCTTGAAAGCAATAGTTTTAGGTAATAGAGATAAAATGTTTAAATTGAGGAAGAATTGTGTAAGAAAACACAGGCTATTTTTTCATTTGTTTAGATTATATCTTTATAATTTTTTTGCCAAAGAATATTCAACTTTTGAATTGAGATTTAAAATTACAAATTGCTGTAATGAAAAGAATGCTTTTGTATTCTGTTTAAAGCTGCCTGTCAAAGCAGGGTTGTTGAATGAAGTTACAAGCACTTCAGGCCAGTCAGCTCTTAAATGTATGCTTCAAATCTGGATTTTCCTTGCTGTGGCCATTTCTGGATCGGTTATGGGTTTTGAAGGGAAAGGGAAGGGTTATATCATGCCTTTGTACACCGTGGTATAGATAACCCTGCATCTGACTGAAGTTTTTGACCAAAGTTCACAGTGTCTGCTGCAGTGTTGATGACAATTTCCTTGGCTTTGCTCTTTGAGTTACCTCTGCAGGGAGAAGCACTGCCCTATCCTTATATGCCATAGGAAACCCTTAATTTCTAGAAATTACTGTTGGAATGTGAGGCACAGGATACTGGGTTTTCCATTGATAAGCAGAAGCTTGTTCTTTTTGTAAATAGGAGCTGACCTTGCTTTCAGGCACCTCCAATCAATTGTACTGGCTTGTCAGGGCTGGCCAGGTCAGGTCATAGCTGTGCACCTCAAATATTATAGGAGAGTGTGCAGGAATATGTAGTATTCTCCTTGTACAACTGAGTAAAAAAATCAACTTTTCTGTCAGCTCTGGTGGCCTTTGCAATTGCATTATCTCTTTCCTTATCTGGCAAGATGTTGTATCGAGGAGTGATTCCTCCATTAGGAAAGAAACTTGTTCAGAATTCTTAGATTTTGAGCATTTGCAGGTGTATGTTTTTGCATCTCTGAGATGTCTCTTGTTTAAAATAAAGAGTATGCAAAGTGTAAACCACTTTTTTTGATGAGTTTCTGTGAAAACTGCTGCAGTTGCTAAAGAATCCCTTGAAACTGTACAGGCTGAGTGGCTTCAGGGAGAAGCTCTGCTTGCTGCAAAGGACCTGGCCCCATAGTAGGCTGTGAGCTGAATATGTGCTATCAGTGGCAGCTTAAAACACCCACAGCATCCTGGGCTGTAGTGACAGGAGCAGAGAAAATCAAGGAAAGTGATTATCTGCTGTACTGGATGCTCTTTGGATCGCATCTAGGATACTAATCCAGTTTTGGGCTCCTATTTACAAGAAAGTGGAGCAGGTTCACCAAAGGGCCTCCAAGTTGATTTAGACTGGAGGAGGTGACTGAGTTCAACTCAGGAGGTTTTCAGCACCAGCTTGAATACATCCCTGAGTTCCATGGTCAGAGCTTGCTTGGAGCAGTGCTAAGACATCCTCAGGTCATTTGTGCCTGAATTGTCCTCCTTCCATTTCTGTAGTCACCAAAGAAAATGGAAATGCAGGACCCTAATACAGTCCTTGATGAAATCATACATGTTTTTTATTTGGCTTATGATTGCATGGTTTTGGTTTTGGTACTAATGGTCTTTTGAGTCTGTAACTCAAATTCTCTTTTGGTTCTGCCATCACCTGAGGGGTGACATTTTTCTGCCTATGTGTAGGAAGGTTTCTCTTTGGTTTTAGTCCTTGTGGACACGATTGCAGTGTTTTTAAGGGTCACACGTATCAGAAGCAGAGCATACTTGATCCTTTTGTTGGTGGTCAAATCTTCCCACAGAACTGGGCTTTGTATACTGTGACTCGGAGGTCACACTGCCTCGCTATATTTATTGCAATGAAAAATCATAATGGGAATGAATTGACAGTAAATGTGTAAGTGTTGTTTATGGCATTTAGTTCTACATGTTTTTATATACCTTGGCAGAATGAGGATACTGTTAGCTCACCTAGAGAATTTTGGATTGTTTCTTAATAGTTCATTTTATGGTTCAAATGAGAACATATAAGCAAATTACTATGTTTGATGGCTGTCTGAAATAAATTTTGGGGGACAGAAAATAGAACAGTTTGGGTTTGATTTTGAAATTATTCTTTAGGTGGACATTCCAACGGTTGTAACAAAGAAGATGCTCAAGGCAGCAATGAAACACATTGAAGTAATAGCCAAGGCCAGGCAAAAAGGTAATGTCAAGACATAATATGTTGTCAGTTTCAAAGGCCGAGTATAAATATTCTTTTATGCATGTTTGAGATTATATTGCTTTGTCTTTTTATCCTTATGGCATCTTCTTTTAAAAAATGAGGTCTTTTTGCATTTTTCTTCTGATGGTTACCAAGGCAAAGAGGGAAAAAGTTACAGTACATATTTGTATTCTCTGTTTTGATTTTTATTCCCTCATGATAAAATACTAAATTTCCATCTCTGTACAGAGTTGAACAGGAATATGGGTTTTGTTCAGAGCAATCAAGATCATTTAGGAATGCTTCTTGAAGTTTTTCCTTTATATTCCAGATGAGCAGTTATAGGTGAAAGGATTTGTACATCTGTGCACTGTATGTCGTAACTCTTGCAGACAGAATGATTTCAAATCTGCATTAGTGAAGTTGTAATATGTTGAAAAGTTAGGTTCATGTTTGTAAGCTGTGGAGAGACTTTGAGCAGAAGCATATTTATTATCCAAGGTATCTTCACAAACCTTTTGTATAAATTATATTTAAACTGCACATTGAAGAAATATTTGGAAACACTTGCTGTTGTTATGGTTATTTTTTTCACTGGCTGTGTTCCACAGTGCCGTATCTACTAAATGTGGTTTCATTCAACTTTTAAGTGTAGATGTTTACTTTAACTGGAGTCATGAACTTTTCTTCTTTCCCTCCAAACGTCTGCTTGATATCCATAAATACGTGCCATTGGTCCTGTGAGTAGTGTCAATGATTAAGATGAATAATGAGACATAGTGTAATCACATTGGATGTCTTTCATGGCACAACAGCAATTTCAAGATAGTAGATAATCTTGCAGCGCTGTTTATGCCAAATTTCAGGTTTCCTTTGATTTCTACCAAGGAGTTGGAAACACTTTTCTTTAGCAGTAAAGAAATGAACAGCACTGAAAATATAGCCATTTCTTTCTCAGTGTTTTAAAGGAAAAGACTTGTTTCCTAAGGGCAGATATGTGAAGTAGCAGCTGAAAATTACTTTTAGTAGCACTTTCTAGTAAACATTGCTAAAACAGCCACCACAATACATGGTTCAGAGGCAGCTTTCAGACCTTGCTTTGGTTGCTAGTTGAGCCTAGCCTTTTCTCCTTATTTCCTTAATCCTTTTTAAAATAATTGTGTTTAGGGGGCATTTCCTTTTCTTCTGCTCTTGTTACCCTTACCTCTTTTAGTAAATCCTGTTTGTGCAGACACCTCCATGATTCCTTGCTAGAGGGTGCATTCCTTCTCTCTGCTTTTAGTGACACTAGCTAGGCAGATTATGAGGTGATACATATTCCTGCATCCCCTCTGTGAGCTGATACCCCTCCCGGGTTTTGGTTGTGAAGGCCAAGCCAGCAGGCTTCTCTCATATGCTGGGAAAAAGCTTTAATTGTGAAGGTAACTGAGGAATATGTTACTACCTCACTGTGCCTGGTGGTGGTGTTGGCGTGAGGCTGTGTCACACTGCTAGTTCAGCTAGGTGTGATTTAAATCAGCTCAGTTCTTGCCTTTGAAATGATCTGAAGAAATATAACGTTGTTGCTTCTAATTATTCTTTCAATTCCGCTCTAATTTAAGAGGCAGTACTCTTGCAGATCCTCATGCAGGTTTTGGCTTGATTTACCCTGTGTTTAAAATGTATGTTCCTTCACGTTTGTTTTCAAGTGTTTGAAGCAAGAAATTGATACTACAGGATTGAGTAAAAGTTTATGTTGATTTCAAATTGTATTTTAGGCCAAAAAAATGGGAGATCATGAAGAAGGTCAGGAAAAAGGCAGTTAGAGGTAGAATTTGCATGATGCAATTTTTTTGAGAGTCCAGATGCTGAGTTTTTATATTTAGTTTATATATGTATATAAATTGAATATATAAATATAAGTTTATGTTATTTTCTAGATATTTATATACAATGATAAATGAGAAACCATTCTGGATACCATGCAAACTGCAATTGTTTGGTGAAGGAATTCTTATGAGGTATTTTTTTACATAGCCATGCTTCAAAGTGTAAGCCAAGGTTCTTTTGCAAAGTTTCAACGTTTTATCCCTTTGGCAGTTATATATGTGCTAAAAGCATTAACTTTTTAGCTCAAATGAAAACCAACTGCCTTTTGTTTACCAGTACAAATAAGATGAAGCAAGTCTGTAATCCTTTTTTTTGTTTCAGTAAAAAGTGCAGAATTTTTGCAGCAAGCTGCTTTAGAAGAATATGGACCAGAACTGCATGTTGCTTTGAGAAGCCGAAGAGATGAACTTCATTACTTAAGAAAACTTACTGAACTTCTTTTTCCTTATATTTTGCCCCCAAAGTCAACGGAGTGCAGGTATATAAATTATTTAGAATTGTATTGTTTTTAAGTGTGTGCATACTATATAGTACAATAATTTTGAAAACTGGAAGAATGAACTTCAAAGTCATCTTCCTACATACCCCTTTTTATGATTTTTTTGGTATTTGTTAAAATAGCATGCTTATTAAATTATTAAATCCTAAAATATTTCCCAGTAGTATATGACAGCATTGGAAACTTCACTTAGAAATTTATGTAATCTAATATTGCTTTGGATTTTTATTTTCTTTCTTTTATTTTCTTTTCAGATCCCTGGCCCTTCTCATTAGAGAGATTCTCCCTGGTTCTGTTTTCCTTCCCTCAATGGATTTCTTAGCTGACCCTGTAAGACTTTGGAGCACAAGAATAATCTAATTTATTCAAAATTACGGTTTACCTACTAAGTATGTTGTGGTAAAACAAATGATGCACAATAACTTACTTGCTGCGCATTTTGACTAAAGAAATAAGATAGAAAAGGAAATCTTGTGGCTATTTGTTTTGTTTCTTCGTACAAATTAACTCACTGAACTGACTAAAATAGCAGTATTGGTGTGATCTCTTAAGAATGTGTTTTTCAGTGAAGGACAACAGCTCCTGTCAAACGGGAGAATGCTGTGCTAGTGTAAACATCTTCAAGTCACTATTGCTACATTTAGGAAGGGCTTGATGACTTGAACTCTATGGATCTTTATAGCAGTCTGAATAAACCAGCCTTTTTGGCAGCTGTATTGAAATAATTTTTTCCCTTTCATTCTGCAAATCAAGGGGCATTTCTGAAGGTGCCACACTGCCATCCTTGTTTTTATATGTGCATGTATTTTAATAGGCAAAATTGCAGTGCTTTTGCAGGCATTGCCTGGTTGCAAACAGAAAGTACTGTACTTTGGAAGTATTAGTAGTTCATTAGATCTGCACTTAGAGTCAAAATACTTTGGAGGGCTTTCTTCCACTGGGTAAACAATATTTCTGTGCAGGTCTCTTCAGAAATTCTCTGACTTGTAAAAACTTGAGGAGACCGTTGAAGGTCAATTCTCAAATGTGTATTCCCAGGTTTTCCTTTTTTAAAAGTATTAATATACTCAGGTTTAAGCTTGGGTGTAATACAGTATTGATATTACTTTAATCTATTATTGAGTTTCTTTATTATTAATTTTATTTGTTGTGTTGTGTTTCTCGCAGGATACTGTCAACCATTTACTGCTGATCTTCATTGATGATAGTCCAGTGAGTACTGACGTAGTTTAAAACAGTGGCATTTTGATCACCCATGAAAGAAGCTTTCTTACCCAGTTGTCATTTTTTTTCTGCAGCCTGAGATAGCAACTGAGCCTACTTCTTCATTGGTTCCATTCCTTCAGAAGTTTGCAGAGCCAAGAAATAAAAAACCATCTGTAAGCAAAGGCAACATGTACTTCCTTTCCTCTTTTGAATAAGTGTTTTACTTTACCTGCTGATTTTGTTCTACAACTCTTTGCACTATTTATGTACTCAGTGAAAGTTTGAAAGTTGGCTGACTGCGTTTTTAACCTACTCAGGTACTGAAACTGGAGCTAAAGGAGATCAGAGATCAACAAGACCTTTTATTTCGGTTTATGAACTTCCTGAAACAGGAAGGGGCTGTCCATGTGCTGCAGTTCTGCCTGACTGTGGGTAAGATTACAAACGTGTGCTGATGTTACTCGATGATATGGAAATCATTCTAATGGAAAAATACAATTTGCATTTGGGTAATTTAGGAAGAAAAAAATCATTCATATGCCAGGAACAAACTCATGGATTTATCCTTACTGTGATGAGAAATAATTTATTTTAATTGCAATATATTTTTAGTAATAACTTTATGAACAAATCTGAATTATAGTTAATAAGAAGGCAGCCTCCTTATTACCTAGGATTTTGAGATGTCTTATGTTTCTTTTAATTTTGAAGTTTTGCAAACTACTTACCTACTGTAAAGTGAGTTGATGAGTGCTTCAAGATGTTATTTGTTTGCCAAGCTGATCAAGAAATGCTTTTTTCTTTCCTTTACTTCTCAGAGGAATTCAATGACCGAATTTTGAGACCAGAACTATCAGATACTGAAAAGATGTCTCTTCATGAGGAAGTACAGAAAATTTACAAAACTTACTGTTTGGATGAAAGCATTGACAAGATTAGATTTGAGCCTTTCATTGTGAAAGAGATTCAAACAAGTAAGTTGAAATTTGAAAGGAATAATGTACATTGGAATTTAAACAGCATTCTGTAATAAAGTGAAAACAAATTTTGCTGAATATCATCAAACTTCTTTTTGTCGTTTTTAAAAATTATTCCTGTGCTATATTGTGCTTAATCCGTGTTTTGTCCATTTATTTCTATTTTTTATTTGTAAAACTTAGAGGAGCTTGCAAAATAATCCCAAACTCTGACCAGAATAAAACATGAACTTTATATGTCTGCATGTATATCTCTCTCTACTCATATTTTTTTGAATAGTTGCTGAAGGTCCATATGTGGATGTTGTGAAACTTCAGACGATGCGGTGTCTTTTTGAAGCTTATGAGCGCGTCCTTTCTCTGCTCGAGAAGGTTTTTACTCCTATGTTCTGTCACAGTGATGAGGTAACTGTTAAAGATCTGAAGAGTAGTCTTAAAAATGAGATTATACATTTTTAGGATACGCTATTTATGACAGTCAGGTCTACGTGGAGCTGAATAATTTGGCTTCATTTTCCAGTTCAGTTGAAGTTCTAGAGCTGGACCATTCTCAGTAGGAAAATAAAATTCATTCTAGTCCAGCATGTCGTCACAGAATAAAAGAAAAACTTCATTTTTGATGTAACAATTTATGTATATCACAGCTGTTGCAAAGTCCACTCCACCCCTTCTCTCATAATTGCAAATTTGGTGCAAAAGTAATATGCCTGATAGATGTAGAACACAATCTCTCTATTTACTTTTAAAAATATAATGGCATTTAAAGAAAAAAAGTCATATTTAGGTTTTTCAGCATTATACATTCCAGCACTTAAAAGTGTGGTGTTTGTTTTCAAGAAGATCACTCAAAGCAATTTACAAGGTATTTAAGATTGTTGTGTGATTGGGTTCTAAATGCCACCTTAAGAATTCCTGGCATTGGGTTGACCTTATCTGCCTAGGGTCTTCTAGTAGGACACACTTTAGTCACGGGGTGAGTCTGAATTCATGTTCCTTTTTTAAATTTGTGTGTGTAAGTCAGGTTGTGTGTTAAGCTTCTTGCACTTATTTGAGGCAAAATGTATTGATTTATCCTGGGAGCGGGTACTTGGCATTAATAAAAAGAACTTTTCTCAGAAATGGTTTTGATGGTCTTCTCTCCCATGATAGCTATAATGCTTCAAATGCTTCAATGTCAAAGGAGAAGACGTGGATTTTGGTGCTTAATTTAATTTTCATTTCTGCTTTGTGGTTTTAATCTCATGATTATGTAAGGTTAAGTAAGCAGTCCTAGTCTCATGTATTGATTATTTTATGGTCTGTCCTTTTCCAGATTAAAATTCTAACTGCTAGTTTATGGTCAGTTTGGCTTTTCCTTCAGTTCTGTTTCCTGAATTTTGCGATGTTGGTGCACTGTAGCCTTTACCTCAGTTAATCCAGTGTTTTCTTTGATACCTTATTTGTCTGCTACAGTACTTCAGACACCTTTTAAGAGGAGCAGAGTCGCCAACCCGCAATTCAAAGTTTAACAGGTAGGTATGGTAGAACTTTAACTGGTTTTCTTTGGTTTTTAATTAAAAGCATCAAAATACTAAACTGTAAGAATTCTGTTATTGCCAGATATTAATTTGA
This sequence comes from Prinia subflava, assembly GCF_021018805.1. Taxonomy (NCBI): domain Eukaryota; kingdom Metazoa; phylum Chordata; class Aves; order Passeriformes; family Cisticolidae; genus Prinia; species Prinia subflava. The sequence continues at coordinate 35,208,732 of NC_086248.1, read as the reverse complement.
CTAATTTCTTAGCTCTACTTTTTTGTTTTTAAATGAACAAATTACATAGTAAAGATGCAAACACTATAATACAAGGTATCTCTTCTCTTTAAGTATTTTACATTACAGACTTTAAAATGTGATTTAGACCTCAACATTTGAGAAGAGGGAGGGGAAAAAATGCAGTGAGAGTAAGATTATATGAAAATAAACTGGTGGTTTAATTGCCTGTGTATTGCAATATCATTTTAGTGGTGCCAAGCTGTGTCTTCTTGGATTTCAGGGATGTTACAGGGATAGGTACAGTGTTCCCTGTGTTAAACCAGCCTGGTAATTAGATGGGGATCTCCTCTTACTGTGACAAGGCGGGTTTGCCACTTCTCGTAGATCAAATGTGTTTTCTGTTCCCCCAACTCCATTGAGAAATGTAGCATCAGAAGCCTTGTTTCTGAGCTTGGACCATATACTTAGAGACCACCTTCAGGCTCCTTATGGTCTGTGGAGAAGAAGAGTGTCTCCTATGGTGGGGATAGGTGGTCTTCCACTGTGGGCTTGAGCTGAGCTGATAAACCTTGAGGTCTCAAAGTTTCTTGTGTTTCACTTCATGTTGGATGGCTCCTACAGTTGTGTACTAGCGCAACTGAATTTCTTTTAAGATCTAGCCAAAATAAGGAAAACTTCAGTGAGACAGGCTTCAATTTGGATAGACTTGCTTTCTTGGTATGAAATAAGATCCACAGTACTGTGGAAAATGCCAGTGCTTGTCCTCTTCTAGAGGAGTAGCAGCGATTCATTTCACCTTCTCAGCTTTCACTAGAGTTACACCTGACAGCACCCTCCTGTTTCACAGCCTACTGTGGGATTGGTATTGCTGGCACATACCTTTCTTCCCTGCTCCTGTTCTTCAAAAATGGCATGATTGTCTTCTTTATTATGTCTCCATTCATCTTTTATGTGGTTTTGATAGTTTTTGTAGATCCAGGACTGAAGCTTTGGTGTAATGCTGTCATGTAGTGGTGCTGGCAAGCTTCTGTTTCTTAACAAAGAGGCATGGAATGAGGCAGCTAGCCTAAACTGCATTCCTTTCCTACAAAGTACTCCATGTAGGGTGACCTTCAACACACTTCAGCTTCTGTTGAAGATGGCTATGTGGTTTCACCTAGACCTTTAAATCTGCCTTCTGGTTGCTTCCCCCAGATTATTCATGTCAGGGGTTAGAAGTATCCTGTCATACACTTCTTAAATCTAGTTAAAATATGAAAACATGCAGGTCACCTCTTTGGTGCTTTGCTTTTAAAAACAGAAAGGGGCAAATTACAGGCCATTTCTGCCTGAAGTTTTTGAAATACATCTCTGGCTACAAAATAAATTTTGTTTGGAGGCTGTTGTAGCATATCCTCAAACAGCATCCATAGCATTACTGAAAATATATCTGGTTTACATTTTAGAAGAATTTAAATGCCCTCAGTGTATATGCTGATTTACAATATGAGATAGTGTGTCTTCCAGAAGTGGTGCCTCAGTGATTATTTCCATGAAACAGAGGTCCTGTCTTGCAAGTAGTTTGCCTGTTGCTTTGGAATTTCCCTCTGCAGAATTGTGTACAGTCACTGCCAAGAAAGTGGGGAAAAATCAAGGAATTTCTCCTGGAATTATTCCAGATGTTATTCCATATATTATGTTCTGCCTTCTCTTTCTTATTCTAGATTAGTTCCACTTGAAAGTAATTACATGCAAAGAGATGAGTTTTGTTCCCCATACTTTTGATGTGCTTTGCTGTGGGTACTCTGTGTGTACTGCATAGGTACTGCTGGTTAAAAAATCAGATCAAGAAGTAGGTATGAAATCCCAGTGGAATGTGCATGCAGGTAGGGTGTTGAAACATTTCCCTTATTGCAAGACAAGAAAATTGCAGTTTCTAGAAAATAGGGTGGAAAGGTAGGAAGAAGTGACATCTGTGTAATTTTTGGTTTGAATCACTTCTTTGAGCTGTACAGAAAAATCATAGCTTTTTGCAGACAGACAGGACAAATAATGTTCTATGAAAACTGTTAAGGTAAGAGGTGGGCAGTGTCAAGGGTTTCTGGAGTGTAAAGAAGTCACGTTGAGGGTATTCTGACAACTTGATTATTAACTGTGGTTGTTATCAGTTACATGCCTCTGTAACTGAGGTTTTTTACCTAATATTTAATGTATGTGGCCGATGATAACTGTTACAAGTTCCAATTCTGTCAACTTAATTTGGACAGCATGGAAGAGACAGCAGGAATTCCCTCTCCCTCTCTCACATTTATGTATTTATAATACATTACTACATTACATAAAGGTCGTCTGTGTTGGAAGTCTAACAAAAAAAGAAAAGCTGTTGTATAGTATAAATTCCTGATTTCTGGATGGTCATACAGATAACATACATATTCTGACAACAGATTTCTATACGTCTGTCTTGATTTTCTACATACCATAACAACAAATAGATACATCCTGGTTTATCATATTGGAATAGCAGTGAAATTAAAGCACTTTTCAAGTTAAAGTACCATGTAGAATAGATACTAACAATTTCAGGGAGTAGTTAGGAGTAAAACCCATGGAATTAAGTCTGTGAAAAGCTCTTTGCAGTGTAACAGTCACTGTCATTTCTCACCTGGTAGATTATATTTCCATTTTCACAGTTAGCACAGCCAAAGACAGTGTAGGATGTCTTACAATCAGACCCTCCTGTAAAACAAAATCTAAAATTCTAATATTTTAATCCCATATGGGTTTGTCCAGAATTCAGTGGCTGCAATGAATTAAAATCCTGTGTGTGGTGGCAGTTATTAATACAGATAATTAATTAATTTAAAGATCTTGATTGGATTTACTTGGTCGATGTCCGAGGCGCTGGTTCTATGTACCAGGTTATGTAGAATGTCAAAAATACATGACAGTTCTTAACATCTGTGAAATAAAAATTTTTTAAAAGATAGTTTAATTTTATTTTACTATACCTAATACAAATACTATACTGTATTACATATGTATACACTATACTAATACAGAGGGGGAGAGGGCATGTATTATTACATTAATGAATCCACAGCCTTTTTTTTCCATTGTATTGGCCAACTTAACTAGATTCCTCCATGACATCTGAACATAGGTAATAGGAAAAGTTAGCTGGCTATTTGGCACTAGAGATAACACTTAAGAATGAAAGTTGTTCTCCGTTAATTGGTGGTTGCTTGTGCTGAATCTCCTGAAAGTTTCAATAACTGATGTTTTAAATTCAAAGGCCTCGTTTCAGTATTAAGGAGGCTTGTGATGATGAGATGTGCAGATACTGTTCACATTTCACTTCTTAGGATTCTAGGTCAGGAACTCTTAATTGTACTACCTCTTTTCTTAACCCATGGTGATGGTCAAAGCCTATTCAGTTTTGTTGGGATAGGTCTGTCAAATTTGGTTTGGTTTGGGTTCTTTGCTGTTTTGGTTTTGTTTCATTTTTATTTCCTCTGGGCTCTGAGGTAATTTATTTGCCTGTTGTTGCAGAAGTAGCCTGAGTTTGGATGACTTACGGTAAGTCTATCTAACACTCAATAAATGTTGTGTGTTAGTTATTCTACCTGTCTCATGACTTCATATAAACCTTTATGACAGTAATTGTTCATTTTATTTGTAAAAGACATGAATGTCTTCTTTGGACTGAGGTGCATTTCTCCTCACAAAAAGCTTTACTCCCCAAGTCGTCTTCACAAGTGTTTAGAAATTGCTTAATTACTAATTTCTTGTGCTTGCATTACATTAACATTGTTTGTTGTACATTTACACTGTTTGTTGTGAACAGTCTGTTGTAATTTGTTTTGAAATAGATTCACAGAGCTTGAAACATTTTTTTTTTACTTGTGACTGCTAGCTGCTCCAAAATTTCCTTCAGCTTGTGTCATATTGTTATCCACTTAGGTGCTTGTTTTATCTTGCAAGCTGTATCTGGAGCGATCATTGTCTAACATCACATGCAAATACAACCATTTTATGATTTTTAAGCACTCAAACCCAACAGTTGCCCAAATTACTTCTCTCTGCAGCTTCTCTTGTGACTGTTACAGGTTTGATGACAATATATGCTATTTTTTATAATTTGCTGTAGGTAGTATGTGACCACTCATTAACGCCTTAGTAGCTGTTCAGTGGTTTGTTTTCACATTACTCACGCCACTTTAAATACATGATATCCAAACTCAGAAAAAAATCTTTTCCCTATGGACTTTTCCTTAGAATTTATCAGAGCATCAGCATGACGTAGATTGCTCATACTAGTCATGAGGGGAAATTTTTCAACTTAATTTTTCAGGTTAAGAATCAAAGTAGTTAGTTGCTTTTATATTTTATGTGCCAGTTCAGCGTGTTGAGCTGTAACTTGTTTGATTGTTGAACAATAAGGAGTTCTGGAATTATAAATGCAGCTCATTGATTTTCAAGTGCAGCAGTATGTGCTCAGCATTTCTTCTAACTGAGTGTAGGGATTTTTGTCAGCCAGAGGAGACGGTACTATAGCCTTCACATGCATGTTAATATCTGGCTTGTCTGATATATACAACTGGTCTGGTCCTTCTTGACCCAAAGAGGCTCACAGCAATATTCTCCAGCTGCATAGCCCTGGCTCATCACCTGTCAAGATGTGTTCAGTGCACTGAATGAGGCGTGCATCCTGTGGGAAAATGATTTTGCAATCATCCATGCATAAAGAATGACACAGTGCACAGTGGACTACTGCAGTCTTCAGTCTGCAATTCTCTGTTGTAGAGTAAACTATAATTGTAATTTTTTTAATGTTAGGTATGTGTTACTTCTGGAATGTTTGAAAAAAAAAAGAAATGTTCCAAGCTTTTGTTGTCACTTCATTCTTCAGGAATGTTGAAGCCTGTAGACTCTTCATAGAGGACCCTCCTGAGAAAGCGACTGTAGCATGATGGTCTAATAATGCTATTATGTGGATTAGCACTAAAGGGAGTGGGATATTTCTCAAACAAGTTTTGGACGTATATATATTTGTTGATAAGTCTTAAAAAAAATCTAGTCTCTGTTCTAAACTGACTACCTCCTGTTATCTTTAGTCCTTCGTGTCTTGAACCTGCTCCTATCCTAGTCTCATCTCTTTCCTTCTACCTAGTTTCAAGGTCTTTCTTCTATTTCTGCTTAGCCAGTGAATCTGTTAGATTTTCATTGTGATACCTTTTGTATGTATTTTTTATTGCTCCATTTCTTTGACATGTTAAGTCATCCCGTGGTCAGTCCATCCACCTTTGCTAACATCTAAAGATTCCTTTTCCGTGCTCATCTAATGTGATTTGTGATCAAGGATTTTTGCCAAACTGTGTTCTCTCCATATATTGCTGAGAGTGTCTGTGTGCCCTCTTCACCAGTGTTCGTTCTGAATTTGTCTCTTCCCGTGAAGAGACTCCCATCCTAATTTGTCACTTTATACTTGTCCAGTTCAGTGATTGCTTTTTATTCACGTGGTGTGATCTTTGGGCTCTGTGTTGGGGCTGGAGGGGTTGGTTCCTAGCTGTCAGGTTGGGTTCTGGCTCCGTACGGCTCGCTACAGGCACAGGTGAATGCTGCTTTCACCTGGAGCATGCTCAGTGTGGGAAAGAACTGCTTGGAGACTGGGGTCCTCCCAACAAATCACTGACCTTGTGCAAAGCAATGCTTTTGCTCAAACTCTTGAGAACTGCACTGGTTTTCAGAGGAATTAGGAAAACTCCCTTCAAGGTTTAAGCCAGAGGTCTGAAATACCAGCCTTCCAGAAGAGCTAGTTTTGTCTGATTAAATTGTGTGTTTTCTAACCCAGTGTTGAAGCAGTTGAACAAGATTCAGGTAAGATCCCCTATGTGAAACAGCTCAGATCAGCACAATAACGTGTAGTAGAGGTAGTTCAAGAATGGAGTCAAATTCAATATGGCTTCAATATGGCTTTTTTTTTCAATATGGCTTTGGACTGCAAGCAGCCAAGTAACCTTGTCTTTACATAGAAGAGATAATTAAGATACATGGTGCCTGTCTGCTTTGGAGCTGATGATTATATGAGCTAGAAAAAGCAAAAGATTTGGAAAAACAGTGGGTTGTTCATGCAACTTTAGTTGTGTACACAGTTACAGTCTGTGTAAAATTATGAGCAGGAAGGTTATTACTAACATGGACGTGCATGCTTGGAGTCACCAGTTGACGTTGTCTGCATGGTTTTATGAACGATGGAAATGCTTTACCTGCTGATTGCTGCTGTTCTCTGTGTAATCCCTTCCAGTAATCAATAGTTTCTTGTTTTAAAGGAAAAAGAAACAGGATTTTTTTTGTCTTCTGAAGTACTAATTGTACATCTAGTATCAGTTTATAAATATGTTTCGAGTGTTTTGCTTCTGAAGTTCACTGTCTTGATTTTTAACTTGTCTCTCAACTGTATATGTTGGATCACCATAAGGAACCTCAGGCTGATGTTGTATTCAGCAGAAACATTTTTCTTTCCAAAATTTCTAGCATTTCTGTGCAAGATATAATCTTCAGTGTCAGGACTTGTGTAAGGGCATAAGACCAGTAAAAAATCTGTTCTCTCAGTGAGGGGCGTGCTTGCTGCCCAAGTATTTTTTTTCTTCCCATACCTGGTTGGTTGGCTTTTGGACGCTTTGTCATAAATGACAAGACTTTAAAAACTCTTCATCTTTCAGTCAGACTGATCTTCAAGCCAAGATTCTTCAGTTGCATCTGTTTTCTCTCATGCTCAGTCTTGCTCCTTGCACATTCCTTTTATCTGTCTTTACTGCTTAAAAACTGAGATCTATCTTGAATGATATGTGCTTGTAAAATTCCATTTACAAATGCATCTACACTTGACAGAAGGATAAATATTTAAATACAAGTACAAGGAAAAGGACAAAGTTAATGACCTACTTGATGTCCATGCCTGTAGCAATACCACAGTTTCTGCTGTCAAAACAAAGTTGTTTTATCTAGCTAATTGTTTATTCTGTGTCGTGAATTACTAGGGTATTATTGTAAGAGTTTACTCATGGTTAAGCATATGGGAATCCTATGTCTCTTAAAAAGTGTAATCAAGAAGTTTTGCCGATTGATCAGAGAACAGATTTACTATAAATGAATTTTTATTTAGGTGGAACTGTAAATATATTGGCTACCCGTTTATAGAGTTGTTTCTCTTATCTGCATACGGTGTGCAGTGGCCTAATGAGCAGCTGTGTAATAATATGCTTTGTGTTGTGAACTGTGGCTTCTGTAATCCTAGGACCACACAGAAGAGAGGAGAATCGTTTGGAATCAGCAAAATAGGGAACAAAATAAAAGGTGTATTCAAGAGTTCTGCAATGGAAGGAGCTATGTTGCCTAACTATAACTTAAATGAAGGAGAAGATGATTTTGTGAGTAAAACCATTAAGTTTTACTTGAACCCTTTGTTGGGCTTGGATTTTTTGTTCTCCTTTGCTGATTTTAAAAGATTACGTTGCTGCTATCTTCACTACACAGTTTTCATGTGCTGGCTTCTGATTAATTTGCCTTATCTTCCCTGTATTCATTCACAAGCCAAGGTCCTATCCCCACTTTGTGAGCTTCTGAGCTTATTGCTTTAGTAGAGAGAACTACCAAATGCAGCAGTGTCAGATATTTTTGTAAGCAATGGTTTTTTCTTTAATTCTGGATAGTAAGGCAAACACAGGACTGCATGCCTGGCTCTTCATCTGCAGCCTGCCACAAGACCTTAAAACCATAAATTATGTAGTGGAGAAACTGCTGTTGAGTTGGTCTGTGATGCAACATTTTCTCTGTAGATCAGGAGCCAGTAGTCTTTTCTCATTTGTCTTGAGTGTCTCCCTCAGTTAATGTTTTTCTTCCATGCTAAACAGCCATGAATAGAGCCAGTGGTAGAATTTACTGCATGGGACATTACTACCTGAACCACTGTTGGGGCACGAATGGAAAATTTGAAAAAGGGAAGAGGAGGGAATGGGTTAGAAGCAGAGGCAAACTGCACCAGTTAAATTAGAACTGGAGATCTCTGTGTTTGAATCCTTACAGATCGAAGAAGGTGTCATGGTGATGGAAGATGATTCTCCTGAGGAAGCTGTTACCACCCCAAACACACCCCGCAATCTTGCTGCATGGAAAATCAGCATCCCATATGTTGATTTTTTTGATGATCCCTCCTTGGAAAGAAAAGACAGAAAGGAGAGAATTCCTGTATTCTGCATTGATGTAGAAAGAAATGATAGAAGGGCAGGTATGCAATGTTGCAGATAAATAAAGTGGCATTTGAAAGTGAACTCAGAATCTTGTAGTGTGCTGTATTCTGATGGCTCTTGCAGTGTGTTTTGTATATGTATTCTTCTGATTTCAAAATAATGGCTTGAAAGTTCCAAGAAAGTGAGTTTGAGAGATAAATAATCACATTTACCATCTGCAAGTTGAGAACTGACTCCTCAGCATGAATCAGTTCTATTTAGACTTCGTGCCAAAGTTTGAAATGTTCTCTTTCCAAAGATACTTACCTTAGAATTCATATTAATAAACACCTGGCACTTTTTTTTTCATGCACTGTGAACTTTGGAATAATGAATAACAAATAAGTTTTTATAGAACCTTAAAATTAGTTCTTAGGAAATGAAAATTTTTTGCTTATTAGGATCCATCATGGTTTGCAGTCAGTTTATCAGTATCCATATGGAGTGAGGGAAAACAGCATCATCCTAAGGCTGCTGGGATTTGTGTTAGTGAGACTAATACAGCATTTAGTGATATCTTCAGTGATAGGATTAAAAATTATCAGCATTCAAGCTGGTGGTGCAGAGGATTCAAGTACTCAAGTACTATTTCTGTAATTAATTTGGTTAAAAGTTTGAAAATGGATCTAATATAGTCAGCCATCATAAATGTTGGAGTTATGCAGCACCCCATTTAGATTGTAGGGATCCCATAAACGAGGTGATAATTTCCTTATTAGTACTGTATCTGTCTTCCAGTTATGCATTTTACTGTAACACTTAAACTACCTTGAAGTTTATGTTACTACAACACTGAGGCTAATGGAATTGAGGTTTTTCTTATCATAATCCAGCATATGTTTGCTGTTTCTAATTTGTCTCTTGGATGCCATAAAATGTGGTTTATTTTTAACTTTTTTTTTCTCCAGTTGGACATGAACCTGAACACTGGTCTGTCTACAGGAGGTATCTTGAATTTTACGTGCTTGAATCAAAGCTTACGGAATTTCATGGTATGTTTTCCATCATTTGGAAAGCCATTTTCCCCCTGCTGTGATTATCATTCATTACTTAACTGAAATTTAAAATAATAAGGTCAGTATTTATTGCATTGCAAGAATAATTTAATCTCCTTGATATCTTTATTAGGTACATTTCCTGATGCTCAGCTTCCTTCAAAGAGAATCATTGGCCCCAAGAACTATGAATTCTTAAAATCCAAGAGAGAAGAGTTTCAGGAATATCTGCAGGTATCAAACAAACATTTGGAGCAAAGAGCAGTCTAAAACGAATGATAAAAACTAAAAAAATAATGTCTGGGGGGTTTTTGGTCATTTGTTTCCAAGTAACTGTATAGTTAGAGGAAGGATTCAAGCGGGCAATGCTAAAGTTTCACATGACCAAAACCAGAAATCTCTAGCAAATGACAGTATCTGTGGCGGTATAGTGCTTTTTGAATATCTTTTTGTTACGCAGAAATGGATTTTTGAAGATTAAGTTTAAAGTACTTATACTTCTTTTATTCCTTCTGTCTCAAAGAAACTTCTGCAACATCCAGAACTAAGTAACAGCCAGCTTTTAGCTGACTTCCTATCCCCTAATGGAGGAGAGACTCAGTTTCTTGATAAAATGTTACCTGATGTGAATCTTGGTATGTAATATGCTACTTGTTTATGCTGACAAATAGTAATGCCATGGATGCTGTGACTGAATCTTATGATTCTGTGAATGACGCTAGTAATGGATAGATAACTCTTGTGAATATAGGAAATAAGAACTCTGCTCCTTCACAGCCCTTAAAATTATAGCTCAGCAAGCAAGTTATGCTGATACTTCTTCCATGAAGAAAAAAGACATTTTAAAATTTTGGAAAAAAGTGTTTTAAGTGATTGCTTTTGAATTTTTGTGTCAGCAAGCAAGATGATAAGGTTTCTCTTAAAAAAACTCGTAGTTCAAGAAAATTTCCGTTACTGTCACAAGTCAAATCTGCGTGTGTCTGTCAGTATTTGCAGATGAGATGGCATAAGCACTTACAAAACTACCTTTGGATTTCATTGATTAAAATCCTATTTTATTCTGAAAATTACAATATTTGATATTTCTAGTATTAGCAGGTGTTAAGATAATTTCTAACATGAGCTTTAAATGCTTAATTTGAAGCAGCAGTGTGTGTGATACAGGCAGGTCAAATGGAAATTGAGAAGTTCTAATGTCCAATGACAGTAGTTCATAATAAATCAGGAAAGTCGACTGTAGTGTGACTTGGCTGCAATGTAGCTTGTCTCAGAATAGTGGGTCTGAGCTGGTCATGTCAACCTCATGGCCATTCTGTCTTCACATCTTGTGCCACTTGTGGCTGTGGTCCCAGAGAGCCATGTCTGAGCTGTGCCACTGCATTTCTACAGCTCCCGCTCCTGGTGGTGTCCTTCTGGGGCAGCCCTTCACTCAGTCTGCCTCATGAGTTGTTGAATGACATTTCTCAAAAGGTTTTGTTTTTGTTTCAGGTCTTCCCTCTAGATCCAACCCTACAACCTTAGAAAAGCTTATAATTATGGTGTTTGCTGTAATGCCTTTCCTGTCTGAGACTGTGCTTCACTTCCATAAAGAGCATTATAACAAGTGTTGGCATTTCAGCAGGGCTTTTTGTGAGGATGAGGGTTTTTATTATTATCATTTGATCGTTGTACCTACTTTCTGATGTAAATGCCAAATTTAATGACACCTAGATACAAAAAATATTACTGAAACTGTAGTGCTTAAAATAAAGCTAGTCCTAGACACTTCCATTTTTCAGCATTCAAAGTTAGTGTGCCATATCCTGGTAGCCTTATCAGGACACAAGAGCTGATCATTAAGGCCACAGCTGTAACCTGTCCAATTTAGAAAATTCTACTCACCAGAGTTTTTGAAGCTGGTTCTTCCCAGAATCTCTCCAGACTTGCTGGTTTTTCCACAGCAAGAACAGAATCTGAGTTTCTTGAGTTATTCTGTGATAAATATTTATGATTCTATGACTAACTTAAATACCGGGAATTTTGCCTGTACTGGTGTAGCAGTACTGTGCTAGAGCTATTTATGGTTAAACTCTAGGAGACTTAAAAGGTAGACCTACAGTACTTTATTGTGTTTTTTTAAAAAAGTATTCAGATTAATAATCTGTATCTTCTTAAGTATCTTTTCTTGAAGAGTAGTAATCACTAGGTTACAAGCTGGTTATGTGCAAAACTATTTTCGTAGGGTTTTGTGCCAAATCAAAAAGAAAACAAGCAGATTTTAAAAATTACTGTATTTTTAAATAACTGTAAATACATACAATAAATACATAAAATCTAGCAGAGCAACATATCTTTCAAATCAGACAGTGATAACAGAAAGTTTTTGTTTGTTTCTACTTGTAGGTAAAATCATAAAATCTGTTCCAGGAAAGCTGATGAAAGAGGTGAGCAAGTCTTTCAGGTTGCTAATATCTTAACTTCATTAGCTAATTTTACAGGATTACTAAATTGCAGGCAAATCAAAACTTTGTTTGAAAAATCTTTTTTGTTTTTGTTTTCACTTTCCTGTAATTACACAAGTAACAGGTCACTCATATCTTTTTTCAGAAAGGTCAGCATTTGGAGCCATTCATCATGAATTTTATCAATTCCTGTGAATCTCCCAAACCTAAACCAAGCAGGCCCGAACTTACCATTTTGAGTCCCACTTCTGAAAATAATAAGAAGGTACAGTAAGTCATGTTCCTTTCCCATTTTGCAGAAGTGGGGAAATCTGACTGTACATTTTCTCTCATACTAGGGAGCTGTCTTAGAACTCATTAACTAATACTATTTCAGATGAAGCCAAGCTGGAAAATGCTGTCTAGGGATGCAGACTCTGAGGGTGTTCAGTCCAAAGGCCAGACCAAAGGCAGACTGGAGTAATACACATTTCCTTCTCCCCAGATATGTGTGGCATAGACTTGAGCTGTTCAGTACTGCACTTTCACTTCTGTTTTGAAACGTGACATATTTGTGCAGACATGCATCTTTCCAGTTCCTGAGGGAAGCCTTACAAGAAAGATGGAGCGGGAATTTCACAAAAGCATTTAGTGACAGGACAAGGGGAAGTGGAACTGAGAGTAGGTTTTGATTTGATATTAGGAAAAAATGTGTAGCTGTGAGGGTGGCGAGGTGCTGGAACAGGTTGCTCAGAGAGGTTGTGGATGCCCCATCCCTGGAAGTGTTCAATGCCAGATTGGATGGAGCTCTGAGCAGCCTGGTCTAGTGAAAGGTGTCCCTGCCCATAGCAGGGGGTTGGGACTAGATGCTCTTTGACGTCCCTTCCAAACCAGTCCATTCTGTGATTCTGTGCAGTGACTGCTGTGCAGTAGCAAGGCACCTCACTTCTGGTGAGGGAGGTGAATGCCAGATGTCTGTCCCAGGACTGTGTGAGCTGCCTGTGTGGAGATCTGGCAGGCAGCCAAAGAGATGAAAGGTTAGCACTTCCTGAGTGCCCATCTGTGAGAAGAACATGTTATCTCATAGCAAGAGAGTTCTTCAGTTTTTTGGTAAATGGTGGTCGATTTCCAGCTAATGCTTATGTTGCCACCATGTTCTCATGTGTGTTTTCTGACACAGATCTGTTTATTTCAGTTTCAACATGTTAGACTGTGCTGACTGTATGCTCCCTGGTGCTTGTGCTGCCATGAGTGGGGTTCATGCAGGCTCCCTCTTCCTCAGTAGGCTGAATAAGAAATGCCTGAAGGTCTGTCTGGGCAGGCCCAGTCAGAAATGTGCCTAATGTCCTGACAGATCTTCTTCATGCTTGTTCCCTTTCAATATTCCTGGGCCGTGTATATGTTTGTGTGTTTTAAATATTGGTGGAAAGACTTATAGTTAAAAATGCACGATGAATGTGGGTAATCTACCCCAGTATAACCAGGAGCAATTGGATTTCATTCTGTATTAGATTCAACAGAATAAGAGTTACCAACCTGCCTGGATAAAAAAAACAAGTGAACAAAAACCTCCATTTCCCCCTCCTAGAGGCACTAGCAGGATTTCTGGCCGTGTTGCTGTTCAGAAGATCTGTAAGCAGCTCGATCATCTTCTGAACATACTTTTGTCAGACTTGCTATAATAGGTCAGGACTTCTCAGCTGATGCAGACTTTGCAAAATATGCCAATAAAGGCATTGTTCTGCTGGCTTGTGATGGCCTGCCAACAGCAATAAAAGCTGCTTTTGGAATACCAGCAGTGTAATACATGTTTCTGAGTAGCTAGTTGGAAGAAGACATGATCACTTACACTGACTGATGTGATTCAGATGATGCATGCAATCTTTCTTCTTGCCATTCTGGTATAATCCTCTGCACTTTTTACATGAGCAGGAAGAACAGGAGAGATGTTTATGCCTCTGGCTGTAGATATTGTTCATAGTCAAGGTGTTCTTTTTTTGCAGTTCACACCTGTGCTGGAATGTATGAGTGTATGTTTACATATGCACTCACCATTGAGTAACTTTTGTTTTCTGTGAGGCACTTCATATGAACATTCATGCTTCCTTTGCTTGCTTTTCCCAGGAAGGTATAATAGCCTGTTGTGCAAGGCTTTTTTTCTTAATACAGGCTTTTTTATCTTTTCACTGACTACAAGAGCTTGACTCCCATTAATCAATACTAGTTCACAGAATTTCCTCATTGTAAACGTTTTAAGACTATTTCATGGTTATAATCATGATTACTGTTTAATCTTAAAGATACAAATAATGAGGGCATTGAGGTTTGTGGTGTTAGTCTCAAATATTAACATGCACAGAAACATCCAAAGCAAAATCCTGTGCTTATCTGAATTGTGAGTATAATCTCAACTTCTGTGCTAGATATCCAGTTGTGCATTTTTCACTTGAATTTCTTCCGAGCCAAGATACTGGAAAGTAAGACATGGAAGTAAAGGTCTAATGCCACTTTTTGTTACGGCTGCTGCAGTGCATTGCAGATTGCATTCTGAAATGCTTTCAAAGTGTGCCTCTGATCAAGGAACCATAACTGTTTAAGGTACAATACAGATTATCCATGTATGGAGGTACAGTCAGTATTCCAAAGATGTTACTTCTGGTTTGGAATGAATGTGGAAATAGCACTTGAAAGTCAAAAAGCTTTGCCCTAAGCTGGCCTTCATGTTTAATTTTTTATAGGTTACCTACCAGATTGCTGTTAATGATTTAGTTTGGCCTCCAGACACTGCTCTGCACCTGTGCCTACATTGCAAAATGGGCTACTTTGAGTTGGCTCAGTATGTATCACCTTTGTCAGCTCATGGGGTGTGTTCTAAAAAATAAAGGAGCCTCTTGTTTAAGTTAAAATACTACAACTAAGGTTTTTGTGCTGTTCTGGCTTCAGTATTGACGATGTAGACTTCATTTTATACAGAGTTTTTTAAACAACCTAGCAGGGATGTTTTCACGAAGTAGGTGTGAATAATTATGTGTTCTTTTTAGGTTTGTTACATTCCTGGATACCAATCATCCACCAGTGCATTAGCCATATTTGCCCTTTTATGTAATTTGTGTGTGATAAGTTGGTGTTGTTTAGTTTGAGTGAACCCTGTGAAGGTAATACCAGCAGCACAGCACTTAACAAAAGAGAGGGCCTGAAGGAGTACAGGTCAAAACCCTGACTCCTGCCAGATGTCCTGATGTAATTTTTCCTAAGAGTGCAAAGCGTTCTGTTTAGAGAGTTGCGTGATTCAGAGAGCGTTGTGATTTGATGGGTTTGGCTTTATTTATTTTGGGGAGAATTGCAGTACAGAAAGTGAACCACATATAAGCAAATTGCTTCCTGTTCCTTGGAACTAATGTTATTTTGGGAGTGGTAAAAAAAACTCTCTGTGAGTGGCAATCATCTCATCCTAGGCAATTCTGTGATTATGTTGCATTTGCTTCTAGTTCTAGGATTTTTTTTAGAACCCTGGCATAAACTTTAGAACTCTCCTTTCATAATACAGAATATTTTGTGTAAGTCCTATTTTATATCTATTTATTAACTATTTTGGGGGTAAGTTAATTGAAAATAAACTGTTAGTGGGGATTGCTGGGTATTAAATATGGAAAACATCAGGATTTTGAGACTTATTCTTTCCCCTCTGCTGGGATTCACAGTGCAGGGGAGGCAAGGACTACTACCTAGGTGGCTTGGGACCCCTTTTGGTGTGCAGGGAAGAGCCTCTTGGAGTTTTGCAAGAATTAGTGTATCTTTTCAGGAAGAATCGAAGGCAAGGAAATAGAGGGATCAGGGAGGAGGGTGATGACCTAGGAGAATAGAAGGCTAGAGGAGTATAATTGAGAAATGAGATAAATGGAAAGAAACCAAATGTTAGTTCGTAAAGATTTTACTATAAATCATTAAGCTAGCAGGGGGAAAAGATATATCTCTCTGTAAAAAACTTGTATATTTTGCCTGGAAACCATTGTATTTATTTCAAAGTGGAAACCAACAGGAACTTTTAGGAATACTTTGATGTTACAGGCTTCCCTTGTGATTTAAGGCAGACAAACGCTGTATCACTTAGCCCCTCATTTTCAGAGCAGGGTGCATCAAGGAAATCAGAACCTCTGATAACAAAGTCTAGATGCGTACAATCATACAATTGTTTAGGTTGGAAGAAGGTAGTGGAAGCAGAAGGGCTCATGAACTAATGTCTCAGAGCTGATTTGTTCTGAACCCTGGTATTTTGGTGTATCTTGGCAACATGTGATATGCTCTTTATTGGAAAGTGAAGGATTTGAAAATAAGAACCAGAAACAATGAAACAAATCAACACCACATATCAGTTCTTTGAAAGCTCTGGAAAGAAGCTACTTCTATGAAAAGAAACCAACCCAAAGGACTGGTGGCTATCTTTTGCCTTTGAATGCAGTGATTTCAGTCTTCTCTTTCTGTTTTTAGCTTTTTAATGATTTATTCAAGAATAATGCAAACCGGTCTGAGAATACTGAAAGACGACAAAATCAGAATTACTTCATGGAAATGATGACCATAGAAGGAGTCTATGACTACTTAATGTATGTTGGTAAGAAGCAATTTCTCTTATTTATTTGTATACTTCATGACAAATATGAAGTTCACAGTCTCTGCTAAGAAATGAAATTCTATGGTAGCAGTCATATATAACTCAACACTTTCAAGCTAGTATACAACTTTGTAACATAGTCATTCCTTAGAAGACTTTATTGTGGTGCTAAAATGTCATTCATCATTCATCATTGCTTTGTTTCTTTATGTCTCCATCTTTCTGCATCTGAGTAATATGAGTTTATGAGAGTAGGTCCTATCCCTTTTCTGAGGTCTACCTAAGCTGCTGTTAGACTCTGGGAACTGGATTTGTTAAATTAATAGAAACAGCTGAAGGAAGTATTTGAGAAGCACCGTAGAGAATACCAATATTTTCAGTGCTGCACTAATAAAAATGAAATAATCTTTTCTTGCTTGCAAACTTTTTTTTCTTTGAATAAATGATTCTTTTATCATGAATGTTAGGAGACCCTCATATATGTTACTGCTCACAGATGTTGCTGTGACTTTGCAGGTAGGGTAGTTTTCCACATTCCTGACTGGCTGCATCATCTCTTGATGGGAGGAAGAATTCTCTTCAAAAATACATTGGAACTATACACAGATTATTACTTGCATAACAAGTTAGAACAGCTATTTGAGGAGCACCGCCTGGTTTCTCTGATAACACTGCTGAGAGGTCAGTAATAGTTACATATCTGATGAAAAAATAATGCCTAGTCTGGGGTTTGGAATCTCTTCAGTGAAGTTTCTGAGTGCTAAACTTTGCAATGCTGACTAACGCCGGTGTAGTATTAAAAATCAAATGGGCCTGGAGTAACTTCAAAGCTTGTTGTGGAAAGATGTTGAGTCATCCATGTTGTCTGTCAGTGATTATTACAGAAAAAAGTATTACGGATAGTAATTTGCTTGGATGTGCAAAGAACAAGAAAAACAGAATGAGGGTGGTTTAGTGTATTGACGCAAATGTTTCATGAAGTTGTCAAGTTACTTCACTTATGTACTACCTCAGCCTTGTATTGTTAAGTTTTTAGTTCCCTTTGTTGTGGTTGGCTTTTGAGAGGGCTTGAGTGTTCCTCACCTTCATATAAGGGAAGGGGAGAGCGAATTAAAGAAAATTTAAATTCCCTCACAACTGTGGAGTATTACCTGACTGCTATCTGATCGAAAAATGCACCTGGCCAAAACTCTGGAGTCAAGACAGCTATGTCCTTATCAAACCAAAAATGAAGGTTGTGAAAGGCAAAAAAGGAGTGCAGTAAGACTTTCAGAGCCTAAAACCAAAACTGAGCACCTGTTATTTCAGACGAATAGCAATTTTTGCTTTCTCATTCGTAGGTAAATTGGAAGTTTTTACAGTTCCAGACAGTGTTTCAGCACAAGGTGTCAATACTGCTTATGGTTTTGAAAGCATAAGGGAAATTGTGAGTAAGGAGATCATAACTAACCTAAAGTAGAGTTGATCCAAACTTAGAAGAGAATGCTTTAAATTTTGAAAAGAATGGAAACAAATTGTGAAAAGGTGATTGTCCTTCAAACAGGGTGGGTATCCTGGATTCGATTGGGCTAATGCAAGCAAAAAGTATGGTCTGCCAAGACTAGAATTCCCTTCTAATCAACACAATACAGAGAAGAAGTTCAGTTTTGAAGTCACAATCCAAAACACATTTCTATGTCAGTGATGTGTAGCTGTCTAAAGATACATTTTTTTCAATGTGTCTTCCCTGCAGATGCCGTGTTCTGTGAGAACACTGAGCCTCGCTCTCTCCAGGATAAACAGAAACGAGCAAAGCAGACTTTTGAAGAAATGATGAGATATATTCCAGGTTCTGTATTCCATGACTGCCTGTAGGAGTATGGTTAATTGTTCAAGCAGATATTTAAGCCAGATACAGTCACACTATCTTTCCAAATCAAATAATACTTGGGCTGCAGAGATTTGAGTTCACTGGAATACCAGGTGTAAAAACACAACAGTTCAGTTTTGTCATCTAAGGTTGTAGCATAGTGATTAATAAAGACATGATGATGAAAATCAAGAGCTTTACACATGTACTTAATACCATAATTTTTCAGCTTTTGAACGTTCCTATGGTTCGTATTTTACCCAGATTAAAACTATTTAAAAAGGCATATCATTAAGCTGGAAGGTACATCTGAGGTCTCCTTGCACTGTATAAACTAGGAAAGAGGGGCCCATTTATTTGAAAGAAATTTTAAAAAATTTAGCTTGTGATTTATTAAACAGTGCATTAGATCAAAATATTGTATTATAAAAAGTGTAGTAATTACTTAGATATGGAGCCCTGAAGGAAAGGGAGGAGAAAAGGATGAACCCAAAAGTGTGGGGTTTTTTTCCATTTACCATTTGAGACAGAAACAAATTGAACTCTTTCTTAAATTTAAACAGTTTTTTTCTTGTTAATTACTGGAATTCTGTAACTGCATCATAAAGGTGCTTTGCAGTGCTTCCTCATGACTTGTGTATTTGTTTTTGGAATTTGGTCTAGATTTAATAGGCAAGTGCATTGGGGAAGAGGCTAAATACGAAGGCATCAGGCTTCTGTTTGATGGACTGCAGCAACCAGTGCTCAACAAACAGGTAACTCATAACATGTGACAAACCTGCCTTCTGGCACAGGATCTCCTCAAGGGAATGTTTGATATAGTAGAGGAATAGGCTGTTACTCAGAATGGAGAATAAAAAGCAGTAGTTTTGCTTTGGAGTGTCCTTAATTTTCTGTATTTCTTTTTAGTTAACTTATGTTCTGCTGGACATTGGGATTCAAGAGCTCTTTCCAGAGCTGAGTAAGGTATGTGCTAATTCCATTCAAGAACTGCAGAGTTCTTCAAGCTACTACTTAGTCTGGTCACTGGTGTATTTTGCTGTTGTTCTCTATTACTAATATTAATTCTAAATTTTGGGGAAAGTATGTGTTTTTCTAATACATTGAAATAATTGAAATCTGAGTTACTTACATTTTGGCTACTTATCTCTTTCCAAATCAGCTCAGGCACATTTGTTTAGCATGCTGCGAGTCTGAGCTGCCTTTCAGTAGACTTGGACAGATCAACAGCAGTCAGGATCTCCGTGCCTTTCTCTTTGATTGTCTCCACTCTATTTTGTGCATTTCCCAATTTAGGAAGGAAATTCTGCATGCAAAGGTCAGGTCAAGCTGCAGCATTTTTCTTGAGAATATCTGGCAGGAGGATTTCTTACCTCTAGTTTGGTCACTGCAATGTTAACTTCAGCTATCCAGATAAAGGAGCACAACAGATATTGCTCTATAAATGCTTATCATTAGGTTTGGGATCTGTCTGATATTTGTATTTATGTATATCAAACCTTCACAGATTTTTACATGGTAATTTTACAGTTTGGTCTTCATGGCAAGCAGGAGATACCTGCTAGTTAGCTAGTAGAAAAACCCCCAAACAAATCAGGAAAACCCCCTCACTAACAATAAATGCTCGTTGCATGACCCCAGTGCCTGAGAACTGCGGAGTGCCAGCAGTGATTTGTTTTGCATGACAAACAGAAACAAAAACAAGATATTGGAACAAACCAGGACATTTCCATTGTTTTCAGTGAAATGAGGCTGGCTCAGCAAGTCTGACCTACTTTGTGCTTCAGCTCTATAGCTGCCCTCCTCAGGCCAGTGCTGAGACAGCTAAAAACAGGCAAAAGAGGACCCAGCTGACCAAGGGAGCAAAGAAATAGCCTGGGGACCTGAGTGCAGAAAAAAAGACCTGACTTAGCCCTGTTGTTTTACTCTGCTGAACTGGTTTTGTATCTCAGCAGCTAATTATAGATATGTATTGGAACACTGATCTTTCTTCAGTTGATTATGGAGAAAAAAGGGTGGCATTTAAACAGTCTTTAAAGCACCAGTCAGGCCCAGAGGGTGGTGGTTAATGGAATGAACTCTAGTTGGAGGCAGCCCAGTAACAAGGGAGTTATCCAAGGGGTCAGTCGTGGCTCCAGTCCTGTCTAACATCTTCATTAATGATCTGGATGATGGGCCAGAGTGCAAAGCCTGATGATGACACAAAACTAGGAGGAGTGGCTGATAAACCACAGGGTCATGCTACCCTCCAAAGGGAGCTAAGTAGGCTGGAGAAATGGACTGGCAGGAACCTCCTAAACTTAAGCAAAGAGAAATGCAAAGTCCTGTTCCTGGGGAAGAACAGCCCCATGATGGGCTGAGGGCCAACCAGCTGGAAAGACACAAAGCTGAACAAAAGGCTGATGGTATCCTGGGCTGCAATAGGAGCAGTGTTGCTGGCAGATCAAGGGAGGTGATGCTGCCCTCTGCTCAGCACTGGTGGGGCCACACCTGGAGTGCTGTGTCCAGGCCTGGGCTCCCCAGTACGAGATAGGCATGGACATACTGGAATGAATCTGGTGGAGAGCCATGAGGATGATGAAGGCACTGGGGTGTATCTCCTATGAGAAGAGGCTAGAGAGCAGGGCCTGTTCAGCCTGGAGAAGAGAAAGCTCAAAGGATCACATTGATGTCTGTAAATACCTGAGGGCTAGGTACAAAGAGGATGGAACCAGTGGTGCCCACTAACAGGACCAGTGGCAACAGGCACAAGCTGAAACACCAGAGTTTCCCTCTGAACATCAAGAAACATTTCCTCACTGTGAGGGTGACCAAGCATTGTCACAGTGCCCAGGGATGCCATGGGACGCTCATCCTTGGAGATACTTAAAAGCTGTCTGGACATGGTCTTGAGCATCTCTAGGTGGCTCTGCTTTTGAGGTCTAGACCAGGTGACCTCCAGAGGCACTTTCCAACCCCAGACGTGCTGTGATTCCATAGCTGTGTATATTTAATGGGAAAAAATATTTTTCCTTCAAAAACAAATCAAGAGAAAGATTATTCAAGGTAAATCAAGACCACATTTTCTACTTCCTGATCTATTCTTTTTTCCTGTGTAACTGTGACACTGCCTGGCTGCTCTGCAGTGTTTCATAACCACCTGCTGAGGAGGGACCTCTAGTGCCACCTTTGCTCCTGGTGAAATGGTATAGGTGAGGGGTGGGCTCCCCCTGTCCCCTCTGACTGAAGCTGATGGGGACAGAGCAAGGGAATTTCCAGCCCAGATTTCAGTACGGGAAAGGAAGAAAAATACTTCAGCTGGGAACTTGAGCTATTTCCTTACTTTCAGATACACTGAGAGCAATACAGAACAAAGTGCTGCATCTGTGAAGTTTGGCAGTGGGACCTGCTTGTCAGTGCGCCAGAATTGAGAGGGGAAATGCGAGATGGAGAGGATATGCATGGAGGGATGGCAGTGGTTTTCATCCAGAGCCTAAAAACATTTTCCCAAAATCACTGCAAGCACTTGGCACTATGAAACCACTTGAAAAGAGAATTGTTTCTTCCTAACAACTGCAGTGGGGAAGTTTAGAAGTAATGACTGGTTCTTACTTACCTGCCCATTGTACTGGGGGGAATCAAGCCAGTGCCTGATCTCTCTGTTCAGCATGGATTGGTTCTTTTTGAGTTGCTTCTTACCAAAATGTTTTTGTAGTTACAGTGAAGAATGGAAAAATGTTTGCGCCTAGTCAGCTTTTAGAGGGGAAACCGAGCATCCCAGTTGTTTTGTTTTGAGCACTGCTCCTTTGGCAGAAAAAACAGTGATGGGAGAAATGGGAAGATTTTCCTTAGTGGGGATGTCAGTCTGCTTCCCACTCTTGCGATTGGTATCTTGAAGGTATTTCCTGCCGCACGTTCCAGTGCGGATATGTGCTGGATCGCTTGACGTGTGCTGTGCTTGATGGCAGCATGTGTAAGTGAGCAAGCTCCAAGAGCTGAAAAACTCCTCTGAGACAGTGTATAGCCAGTCCCTTGGGAATCTATCAGACTGGATACAAGGAGAAGGGACAGCTGAAAGGGGAAAAGCATTCCGAGCAGAATAAGGAAAGAAATCCACTTGAAAAAATCTCTCTCCAGTACTATTTCCAGAGCAGAAAATTGCTGTGTCAAGAAAACTGTATTTAGCAGTTAGGAATGGGGGAGGTGAGAACTTCTAGAGAAAGAAGAAAACACCTATTTTGAGAAATAGTATTAAAACACAGTAGCATTCCATTCTTGTAACTCTGGTTTCAAGTGGATGTTTTCAGATAGCAATAATCATTGCAGCTCAGTTCAGTCATTTCTATGGAAATACACATTTTCAAATTTAATAAGTAAATTTCCTGTTTAACAGGGTCCAAAGGAAGCAAGCTCTGTGTCAAGTTGGATGTGAGTGGACACCCAGCAGGATCTGCTGTGCACTGTTATAATGGAAATGTAGCATTTTAACATTGCTTTGTATATTTTGTTGTAAATACCTTAAAATTTAAGTTAAAAAAATAACATGCAATAAAGACATTAAAATTTAATACCAATTGCAATTAAATAAAATATCTGTACTTTTTATTTAAAATTTGTTTTAGCTGTTACCAGTAAAAGTCTAATTTCAGCAAAATCTCTCAGTGTATGAAATTACAGGATGATATAAAAAAAGACAGCTGGGTGATCAGCCAACCCATGCTTTGCTAAGAGAGCAATTACTGGGTGTCTTCCTGAAAGGATATGTAGAAAAATTGTTTGGAAGAAGTTGTGGAACCCTCTCATTAAGTTATTTTAAAATGTCTTAACAAATCCATTTTTTTTAACAACAGAAGTATATAATTGAATCTACTGCATACAAATAATCTCAGAACTGTCTTTAGCCTTAATTTTTCTGTGAGCATGGAAAATCATATTTGTAATTTAGTCTTTGTAATACCTGATCTTCAAATCTAAAGCCCTCTTAAAATAATAATGGATGTGAAAAGTGGTTTTGACTTTTAATTTAGCCTTTATTTTTCTGCTGTTTCTTATCTGGCTTTGTGGGTTTTTTCTGACATCCTCTTTACAGGCCTAGGAAAGAGGATGTGAGTCTGTTCACAGCATTTTATAAAAATTCATTCATATAAAAATGTGTGGAAGATTTTTCTCTGTAAATCCTAATTTGTTGGCCCAGCCTTTATAAAAGAGATTTTGAAAAAGATTTCTATGTGTGGATTTTTAACAAGTTTTACTTACAGAAGAAGACAGAGATACTTTAATCAGCATTCCTCAATTTTTGTTTTCAAACACCCCTTTTCTTCTTTTTTACAAACAAACCAATCTACTGCAGCATTGGTGTTCTTTGTCCATATAAAATTTGTATTGCTAATGCAAACCTTTCCCTTCTGTTGGTGAAAGGAAGGTAAAAGAGTTGTTTCTCTCCAGCTCTGCCAAAGCAGTTGTTGCAACTCTCAAAGTCGGTCTGCAGGTGCAGCTCTGTCTGTTACTTGTTTGATGTTGATGGGGGAAGACCATTCTGTAAATTAACAACTTAGGGAGTAGTAGTGACAAATCCTCAGTGCCAGGACAGAACTCATGGTGTGTCAAGGGCAGTCGTCGTTTGTCTCCCTGTTCCACCACCCCTTACCTAATGCAGCTGTGTAGTCCAGAGCCTTTCGGGCACAGCACTTGAAGGGATGTGGAAATGAATGGGCTCTTTAACTTCCAACATACGGAATGTTTATCTTAATGCACCTTCTCCTTGAAATCTACAGGTGCAGTGGATGGAAGAGTTTCAGTGTTGAAAAAGAGTGTAGTGAGCTTTCCAGAAAAACATAGCAGGTTTATTCAAAACACTTACAGTCAGTTTAAAACAGCATTAAACAACCCAAACATGTTGATGTCAGAATTCCCAGTAATCTTAGAAAAATAATGATTTTTTTTGCCCTAATTTATAAGCAATCATTTTTTGATAAAGCATCAGCAATGTACATTTAGCATTTAATCTGATTTTATACTCATTAGCCTGTCTCTTACAACTATATTTTTAAACATAGCCTTCCGCTAGAAGAGGTATAATCACAGTTATCATAAAGCCAGGTTATGCTGTAAATTACCTGACTGTTTCCAAAGGATGCCAAAAGTGCTACAGGAGTCAATGCCGGTTATCTGGCATTTTCTTGGAATGTTGCTAATACAGAGTGATAAGCAGCAGTCCTGTGCTTTGTTCTTTGGAAAAGGTGTAAAATTGAGCATATTTATATGAAATACTGTCACAGATTGTGTTCCCACTCTAGATAAAGTCCCCAAACCATATTTAAGAGGGAAGAGTACTCAATTTGTTCAAGTTCATCAAAATCAAGTCAAACTTTCATTGCATCCTTTATTAATGGAAAATATAAATGTGCTCTTTCATTTTCAAAAGTAAAACAAAAACTTTTAAAAATTGCATATTAAATAGACTTTATGATTTTAATGGCACCGAGTTTAATCCAGCTCCTTCAGGCATTCATGTAGGTATGAGAAATATGACTAGAACCAAAGTAGAAATATTAGATTGAATATCTTAACCCTGAGTGGAGATCAAAGAAAGGAATATACATGTACAATAAATCCATTTCTAGAAGCTTGTTTACATCTGGAATCAGGTTCTTAACTCACTGTCTAAAGCAGCTAAAAGACTTTGACAATTTAGAATAGCCCATTTCAGTTTGTCACTGTTTATGATTGAGCAGTAAGTATTCACTGGAACTTTGCTTTTGAGACCTCAGTTTCAGGCACCTGCTGATCATGACCAAGAGAAGTCATGGATTCTGCCTCTTGCCCTGCACAGTGTTCCAGTGGCACCACCAGACTGAAGACTATGCAGGGGCTGGTCACTGCTGGCATGCAGCAACCTCACTGCTCATTCATTGTAGGGTGTAACAGAAGGGAACAGGTCTCTTACAGCTTCCTCAGCATCATCTCTTCTCCTCTATTCCTCCAAACAAAAAATCAAGTGTGCAACAATGTTACAGTCAACAATACAGAGATCAGGGTGAGACTTGCTTTGATAAGACTTCCAGAAGAAAATTTTATTCGACCTTCAACTGCTGGGTAAACTCTCTTCATTCTCTGGAGGTAGCGGGAAACAACGTCAATGTCAGGTTCACCTAAAGAAACAAACCAAGAGGTGTTCTCTGCCTCTGCCAAGCTCTTAACCAAAATGTAAGGACTTGCCTAAATTGTTTTCTATGGTTTGCGATTCTGAATCAGCACACATCACCTGTGGCAGTTTGTAGCCAGAATTTTTAGTAGCAACTTCTATTTTACAAACAAACAAACATTCTTTTTGTTTTGTCTGGCTTGTTTTATTTTGAATTTGTTACAATGGTATTTTCCAGTCAAGGAGTTTGAGATAGTCTCCTATCTGTTTGGGGTGTAGGGCTGTAGACCTGGTGAAGCTATCACTTACACTTTTTCAAATTTACTTTTTTCAGGAGAAGTTTCTAGTCTGGGCACTGCTTGTGTGCACACAAGGTGTTATGTGGGTTTTCTACAGTGGGAGACCCTTTTCAGTCACTGCTGCCAACCATGGAACAAGCCCCTTCTGATCCAAGCTCTTTGAATTCTAAAGTGTAACCCTCCATCTTAACAGTAATTACAGTTTTACTCTAATTATTCTGTTGTACTGAAAGACTTTACCAGAGTCTTACTGGTTATTCCCTTTCACTGTTGCTAATGATTTTTCTCAGTCTCACAGGAAGGCTGATGTTTTAAATCAGGTTTTGCTGAACTTGATTTAAAGCACCAGCCTTACCTGTGAGAATCAATTTTAAATTCAAACACCTGTAGAAACAAAAAATTCGCCCATAAAAAAGGTCCAAAATCAAAATTTTTGAGGTAAAATCATGCTTTCACCATGCACAAGCAGAATATACAAAATTAAAGTTCTGCAAAAATGAGATGGGCTCGCACAAGATGTTCTTTTTAAATACAGCACTACACCCCTTTTGTGTTTTCAGGAATAATGGATTTTAATCTCAATTTTTTTTTCAAGTTTCCCTTCATCCTGAAAGATGGAAAATGTCAATTGTACGAACGCAGACTTTCTAACACTTTGCATGCAGCTTTAGAGGACCTTAAGCCAGAGTTATAAGACCTCTCTTCCACCTCTGTGGAAGTGGTGTGGTGGTTGTAGCACTCTGCCTTCTCCTGCCTGCAGAACTCCCAGGGTCCCTGTTTTTTGCTGGGCAGGTTAATTCCCTTAGGTTGGCATCTTTCACCTCACCCTATGTTGTTCGCCTGAGCTGTATGTTGTTTAATAGTGGACGTGATTATTCTGTTTTTCCAAATACTTCTATACAGTGTAAATTTAGGGCCTATAGAAAATAGCACCTTTCTTTTTGATGCCCTGTTCAGCAATGAGTACAAGTGCAAGGCAGTGTAAGATGTACTCTCTGTGTACTTTACCACAATCTCAGAACTGCTCTCTGAGCACTGCTGAATTGATAAAGATGTTTCTCTTTGAAACTTTTGTGGTTTTAACTGAAAAAGAACAGAGTTGCTGCCTACAACCAAATCTAGCAATCCAGAGATGTCAGAGTAGAAGCAAATTTAATCAAGTAAAGGCAAAAAGTCTGAGGTTTGCACTGTAGAAAGATCTTTTAACTTTGGGGAATTGTTTGTCTGCTACCCTGCTAGTGCCCATACTTACCTGGGCTGTATCCTCCTTACCTTTACTGTATCCCAGATTTTTGTCTTTCAGCATACTGTAGCCATCTCCTCCAAATAACATATAGGATGGCAGAGTCACGTTGTATATTCCATCCATCTGCAGTGGGACATAGGCTGGGACTCGGCAGGCTGTGCAAAGCACTTCTAAACTAACAACTCTGCTTCCTGGAGCTCTGGAGAGATCATAGACCACGTGGATGCCTACAAAAATACACATTGGAATGCCACTTAGTGCAGTGCACGTTGAACACACAGGGCCAGAGGCAGCATTCTCCCTCATCTTCAGCTAGTTCTTTGCATTACTTTCTGTGACCGAGGGTCGTATTGTTCCGAATTACTCCAGTTAATGCCGTGTTCTTTGCACACTTACTCAACTTCTGTGCAAGAACACTCAAGAGAAATAAGAATTGCTCAACCACTGTCCCACCTCATTTACTTGTCTGTTCTCATCACTACTCCACAAAAGGAAATAGCTAGTCATGGGATTGGAATACTGCAAGATAAAAATACCTTCCCTTATTTCTGTAGTCATGTGTTTTCTCATTTCACTGGCCTGTTGGCTGAAATTACTTTTTTTAAGGCCTGCCAGCCAGCCTAACTTGGTAGCTATTCTGGATAATAGGCACTGTCCTGAAAAAGGAGA
Organism: Prinia subflava; assembly: GCF_021018805.1. NCBI lineage: Eukaryota > Metazoa > Chordata > Aves > Passeriformes > Cisticolidae > Prinia > Prinia subflava. Next base: position 35,181,267 of record NC_086248.1, on the reverse strand, counting down.
GCCAGACCAGGGCTGTAAGCTGCAGTGTCTCCTCACTGTAGGAGAAACAACATCTCTCATTGTGAGCCTTCCTTGATCAAGGCCAGGGCAGAGCCGGGCCCCCAGAGCAGCACTGCCAAGGTTCTGCAGATGAGGAAGCCACTAAAGGTCATTCAAAGCACTGAGGCTCTTCCAACCCTGGCGCTCTTCCTGCTCTGGATCTTCCATCCTGAACCCTTTCCAGAGCTACTGGTTTTCCTCTTTTTCTGTGAAGAGGCAGCAAGCAGAGCTTGTTCCTGTTTTGCTTTAGAGGTACCTAAGAACACGTGAACTTACTGGTGAAAGTGTGAGACACGAGTTGTGTCTGTGGCATGTGAGGGATCACAGCGTCAGGGTATGTGGGATGAGAGGCATGGAGGGAGGGAATGCTACAGCCCCTGCCCTTGAAGTTTAGTTCTTCTGCCAACTAAACAATAAAATCTGCACTAAATCACAGAGAGACCACGAATAAACATGACTATAGCCTAATACACATCTGGATAAACATATAGGCAGCTGCAATAAAAGATATGAGTAGATTTTTAGTATTAACTGTTCATCCGTAAAATATTTAGAAATTCACTGGAGGAATTCCGTAGCCCAGCTGGACAAACTAAAACTGTCATCAATCATTAGAGAATTGCACAAAATCATTTTGATAAACTGAAATTCAGAACAGCCATCCAGTTTGGTGTTTCAGGTAGGCTGCCAGTTAAGAACTAAAACCTGGAGTTTCTTGTAGCTATTTCTGTGTTATGGCTATACTAAATTATATTTTCCTCTAGTTAATTGCAGTGTTAAACTGATGCCAGTATGGGTTCAGGAAGCTTGGGAACACTGTCTCTGCTGAAGGGATGAGTGATGGTCTGTGTGCTGCAGTGGCTCAATTGAACATACATTGGATAATCAGCATCTGCTGCCTGGCTCGTGTGAGGCATAGGGTGAGGATGTATGGCCAGCTTGACATTCTCTTCTTAAAAAAAAAGCTTACAGATGGAATAAGGTCAGCAGGAGGGATGATTGTTTTGGAAAACTGAGAAGAGGAAAGAAGAAAATTTACCTCCAACCTGCAGCAGCTCTCCACTTCCTTTTCCATATCGCCTCACACTGTGCTCAAAAGCTTCTTTCAGTGTGGAGCCTTTTAATGTCACCATATCAAAACGACCTCCAAATGGCAAAACAGACAGCAAATCTTCCACAGTAATGCTACCTGAGGGAAAGAGACTTGGTTCACTTCTTGGTTTGGGATTTTTTGTTGTTGTTGGAGGGTTTTTTTTGTTTCTTTTTGCTGTTGTTTACAGAATTATTTTAGCATTGTTTAACATCAAGTTTTTGACAAGGAACATGGCAAATACAGTTTAAGAAAATGAGGGCTGGTAGGGGTGAGAATCACGTGTATTGTCCCAAAGAACCTGCATCTTTTATCATCCAGCTCTGCTATTAGAACAGAGCTACTAAAAGACATGACAAACCCATAACCTAAGATGAAGAAACACAGCTTTTCATACTGCATCAGGTGCTTTTTGCAGTTGATTAAGGTTTACTCACGTAGTCCTACAGAAAGCTTTAAGTAAACTGAGAAGGCTGTTTGTTTTCAGATTGCATTTATGGGGTATCAGGATAATAAAAACTAAAACCTTAACATTCAGAAAAATCTGGAATTTACTTACTCTACAGCAGACTACAGAAGGCTCACAGCAACCATACCAGATGACCCTGTACCGCAGGAGACCTTTCTTTGTTCCAAGGCAGCAAGGAGAGAGGGAAATTATAAAAAGCATTGTGTACAAACAATGCTAGAGACTTCTGTCAATGTCAGCCTGAGTGCAGTTGTGCTCAAATGATGGACAACCATTTGTAAAAGTTGGAAATCACTTCTAAACACTCTGCAAACCCCATCAAAACAAGCCCATACCTAACACTGTATTCAGGCTGGCATAATTGATTCCTTCTTTCTGATCAAGTTGTCCTTCAGCTGGTAACTTTACATACCATTAGTGCTCTGCTCATCAATGGGTGACCGTATCCCACCTCCATTCAGGATGCACATCGAAACATGGTTCCATGTCTTCTTATCTGGAAGCCCAACATTCTCATAAAGCTACAAAAAAAAAAGTTTGATCAGACTTTATCTTCACTTATTACAGGCTCTGGAAATTTACACCAAATACAATCTGAGACTCAAAAGAGACAGAAAGGTTTTAATTTTTTTTAATTAAAAAACATCAAAAAAGTGGTTTGCTTTTTAAAATTCTTAACATGAAAAATATTTGCCTTTTACTGTAATGAACTCTCGGGCTCTGCCCTAGTCCATGTGTCTATGGCATGGCCAAGGCAGGCCAGCTGAATAAAGGAAAAGTGATTTTTTTATTTCAATGGCTGATAAAGACAAATTATTTAAGTATATGTGGAGAACTGAGAAGTGAAGAGGACCTTAAGTACTGTTGCTCATTAAAATCTCTTAGGGAAAGTAAGTAATTTTGCAAGGAATTAACTTTTTTCATCTTCTGTATGGTTGGTTTTCAGTACTTTGGAATGCTCTTGGGTAAGTAGAAAGATGTGGAACAGTGGAAGAACAGGGAACAGGCATACCAGATCAAAAAGTCTATTCTGCAGAGCAATGTGTCCCCAACAGTTCAGTGGCAAGGCTCTGACAAAACGCATGAACAGGACAATATTTGCTTGTGACATCCTTACTAGTAAAGAAAATGGAGACCAGATATTTGCTTAGTTGCATAAGGATGAGAAGCCTCCAGTGTTCACCCTCAGAAATAAGCAAGTGGTATAAGAAAAGGCTGAAATTACTTAGGATAATAGAAAGGATGGATTGGTTTCCATACAGGAATGACTATAGTCATAACTCTCCAGTCTCACAGAGAGAAGTACACAAGCACATGACAGAAGCCTATAAAATGAAGAAGGGCATGTGGTGGCTGGGTAGGAATTTGTGTCTTTTCTCATTTCAATAATAAAAACCCTGAAAGATTCAGAGAGGGGTGACAAGGATGGTCAAAGACACAAAAAACTTCTGAATGTAGAATGATGATGCAGACTTGGACTGTCTGACCTGGTTAAGAGATAAGGGAAGGAATTATTCAAGAAGGCTATAAAATCATGAGTGGTGTGATGGTGGATGGGGAGCAAGTGCTCCAGAGCAAGGACCACTTGACCTCCAGCAGTTATGCAGGCAGTGGGCTTGTAGCAACAAGGCTACACACTGACAAGCCCAAGGTGTCTGCAGGATGTGCAGGTCCGTGGTGGAACGCCCTGCCACCAGCTGCTGGGAAGGCTGGAGGCAGGCAAAGGGCAGTGGAGCTGCTCTGCAGGAGCTAATCCCCACTGTCTCCCTCCCCTGCTCCCCCTCTCTCCCTGTTGTTTCTTGCCCTCCCCACATGTTCCAGTTGAGCCAGTAAGTATCAAGAGACTACTTCTGCCTTGGGAATGCCTGAGCTGCAAGCTGGTGGGAGACCTGGGCAGATCCGAGTACAGCAACTCCACAGGCTTGTCCAAGAGTATGCTCGTCCCCTACTGTCCCCACTCTGTCATTCTTGGAGACAAAACTTTGGGATGAATGACCCTGACATCTGTTCCAGGTGGGTCACTTCTCTGCCTGCACCCCTGTGTGAAGTGTTTGTGACCTCTGACTTGCAGCTGTGTAAATGCTTTGTGCCTCCAGCTTAGTCATCAGAGTTATGCCCTGCGGCCAGATCTATGCTTAGGTTTGTAACTCATAATCAAAGGATTGCAACTTCCCAGCCCTGAGCTGAGGCAGCGTAAAAGAGGAGCTCACACAGTGCTGTTATCAATTTTGCAGTCTTTTCACATCTGACCCTTTAAAGTCCTTTGTAAAATGCCATCTAGGCCTGTCAACGTTTTATTCTGAGAATTTGGGCTACTGGTTGAGATACATCACTGAACTAAATGGGCCTCTGTTTTGACCCAGCACAAACATTCTATCAGTCTTCTGCAATTCTCAATCTCTCCATTTCTCAGGACAACTCTAAATATTAAAGCTTGTGGAACAAGCAGGTCTATTTCTTACCTCTATACCTCTCACCACATGTCAACAGACAGGAAAGCAAGTATAGAACTGGTAAGGCAATGTGAAGAGAAATCTGTGTATCTACTGAGGATGACAGGTGATTGTCCAGAGACATTGATTGAACCCCCTAAGAAAAAATGTATGGCAAGAAAATCTACAGACTTCTGAAAGATCACAGGGTTACTTTCTTTAAGCTTGGAAAGTGCCAAAGCATTTGTTCACATTTTTGCAAATAAAGATATTAAAATGTCCAGCAGAAAAAAGGTGCAAGATACTGCAATTCTAGGAGATGTGTATGCAGAATTCCCAGACATTAATCTGATTTGAAAATGAGCCCATGAACTAGAGAATTATTTTAGTGACTACAATAAGAGCAATACCATGGACTAGATAAATAGCTTTGGGGACATAACTAAGTGAAAACTCATTATTATTAATCGTCCCATAAAGGGAAAGTTAATTTTCTGGAAACAGTCACATTAGTGAATGTTTTCCCTGAAATGCTTAAATGAAATGGTGCTGCTGCAGGGCAGTAAAACAGTCAAACTCAGGAAGTTTAAAAACTGGAAGTGACTTCTTGTAAAAAGACTTTTCTGGAGTTATGTGACTGTTAAAGCCCAGTAGTGCCTGTCAGAACACAGCAGGGGCTGGTGGCTCCTGGGCTGGGGTGTTCTGTGCCCAGCTGGGTGTGTGGCCTTTCCCACCCCCTCCTTGCTTCAGCTGGCACCTTTTATGCTCTTCAGGGGGACAATTCTTGTCAGTAGCTTGACAGAAAGTGACCCAGATTTGTTTTCTGTGCCAGTGCACGGAACTGACAGCAAAGTCCAGTGAGTATGAGAGGACGGAGGGCAAGTGCTGTGAGCAGGGGCCAGTAGCAGGAGAGGGGCAGGGGAGCTGAGCTCTGCTCCTTGCTGGCTCTTAGATCACACTGCCATGTCCCTTAAAGGTGCAGCCTCAAAGACAGCTGTGAAAAAAACTGTTCTCTCTATGAGGCTATGCACAAAGAATAAACTGCTGCTTACTCTCTACAGCAACATTCCTTATAGCCTCGCTTCTGCCAGGTCTTTCTAGGGACACACTGGATATTGCACTGTTGAAAAGCAGGCACAGAGCCCATATGCTGATAATTTGGATCTGGATAGCTCTGGAGTATATAGATACAATTACCACCTGTAGTGGTGAACACATCTTACCACAGCATCACAAAGCAAATTTCCCATGTTACATTCTTGGAAACGGCACGCTTGGCTTGTACCATTCAGGTAAACACTAGTTTTTCCAATCTCTTCAGAATAATTCCCCAGGTTTTCTCTCCATTTTTCCACTTCTTCCTTAATGTGCTCATCTGTAAAGTAATATAAAAGTGTAAAATAACACCATACATATCTCATATTAATGACACTTCAGTGAAAACAAACCTTAGGGAAAGAAAAAGATGTTCATGATTCTAAAAGGTTGCACTTTTCCTAAAGGCTTCTCAAGCAACATGGTGACTATATTCACTTCAAAAAAAGACTTTAAGGGGAGAAGGCAGGACAGGACAATCAAGGGAATAAGCCCACAGCAAGGTTACCTCCTCTGTACTTTTGCCCAGTCCTGTTCTAACCCCTGGCTGACGGGGTTTCTGGTACCTACCTTGACAGGTGATAGAACTTTTAAAATACAAGTGAGATTGGTCTTGGACATAACTTTTTTTTTTTCTGTTTGTAATTTCCTCCCTTTAATGTTGTGCTAAAAGGAAAAATAGCTCAAATATCAATGTCAAGGAATAAACCCTTTATAGAAATTAATTCTCTATGCTCATCTGTCTCGCTGGTGAAAATTTAATTATTTCTTATAAAAACAAAGATACTTGTATATGCAGACAGATGTTGCAACTCTTTTATATCAGCTACTAGTTTTAATCAATTTGCTCACGCCTGTCAGCAAGAATAACATTTATAAAACTGTATCTGAACCAACAATCTATCTGAATTTTAAGTTTTACTGACTTTAGAGGGAGAATGTAAAGTTTCATTACATCATCTCACTACAGTAACAGCTCACTGAGAATAACACAGTAAATATCTATGAACAAATAATCTTTAAAGGACTCATTTTATAAATACTCAGGTAGAACTTAGTCTGATAAAAGCTCAGAAGTTCATACAGCAAACACTGGAGAAGAAACAGAGATCAGAAACCAGCCCTGGGTAATTACAGAACTGACAAAAAAACAGTTAACAGAGCTCACATGAAGTTACAAACAAATGACAGAGACTCTCCTCCTCCCACATCTTTAAATGTTTCAGAGTTAAAATATTGAACACAAGTCAGCACTGCATACAAGAACTCATGGGTTTGTATATTATATTTGCACGTTGGCAGAGTAGTTGGCAGGGTACTTCAAGTTTTTCCTGTTCCAAGTGGAACATTTCCACTTTCCTATATTGCTCTAAACTCTGTTCTGAAGAACCCAGCCTCTGGCAAAACTGTAAATTAGCCCTCATAATCTTTTGAATCACAATTACAGGACTAGCTGAAACAGGTTCTCCAAAGTGGTAAGGTATTGTATCACCTGAATTCTTACAAAAGAACTTTCAGGGATTTAAAATAGATAAAAAACACACTCTGAATGCATGCATATTCAACTGTAACAGAGGCTGAACCCTACAAAGAAGGAACAGCAAGCTCAGAAAAAAAGCTGAGTTCTTATTCAGACATTGTATTTAATGTGACAAGACTTGAACTGTAGCAGAGTGCTGCAGGCAAACTCAAATGCCAAGTCCACATACCTTCAGGAATACTGCTGTCCAGCAGAATGGGGTTTCCAACTGCTTCGACTACATTTCCTTTCTTGTCAAATGTAACGTTTAAGTAACCAAGATATTTTCCATAAGCGTAAGCTTGTACAACTGGCACCTTCCTCCCATCATCCGAGTCAACCATGAATGGATAGGGGCCAGCTGGCTGTTCAGTGGAGGGTGGGGTGCCTGCACAGAACAAGCATGAAAAGCAGGTCTTCAGCTCGTGTGACCTTCAAGGAGTTACTACAGTGACATTTCAAATGTTTCTCAGCCTTAAAAAACTCAGATAGGATAGAAACAGCCATGACTGTATTGGACAAGCAGCACATATTTGATTGTTCAGTTATGTCATAAGAGACAATGTTGTTTTGAGGACATGAACTCAAATAACCACCACAGTGTTTTTTAAATTATGACAGCACACTCCACCATAACATCACGTCACAACAGCAACAAAACAACTTTTAATTCCAATTATTCCAGTCTAAACCCCTCAGTAATGCAAACATACCAGCCTCTTTATTGTTGAGCCTTCCTACTACATTATCCTGCATCAGATAGAAAATAAGAATCTTAGTAAAACATACATCAGGCTTCTTGATCTGAAAAAGTCTAATGCATTTTTACTGTTAATAAGCAGATATACCTACAAACACTTCTGTGAATTTGCACATAAAGCCAGCTGAATTTTTTTCACAATGCCAAACAGCCTCCAAAATTTCAGAGAAATTGCAAACCCTCTGCTAAAACAGGCTTCATTAGCATTTAAGTTGCGTGGTCATGGATTTAAAACTCCTATCAACCTGCAAAGTTTGAAAGGTGACTACAGGTAGGACTTGGAAACAGATTGAGGCAAGGCACTGGCAGAAAAAAAGAAAGAGACAGTTCAGTTGGCATAGGTTAGCTACCACAGGATTTAGAAGCCACACAGGGGCAGAAAGCGGCAAAGAAAACTGGAAGTGCACAGCATAGCTCTTGCCTCAAAGGTACCAGCCTTCTCTGTGCCCCCTTGATGTTATCTGAGTAGTGACATTATCTGACTAGTACCTCTCCCTGCTGTTATTCCTGTCAGTATTTCTGCCCCACTGTCAGACCAAGGCCGGGCAGCTCCAAGAGCCAGGGTGGCAGAGCTCCCTCAGAGCCTGCTCCTCACTCCTGTCCCAAAGGCGGTGGCATTTCCCATCCGCGTGTTGGTGAGCCCGGGGCTGCTGGCAAGGCAGGGGCACGGGGTGCAGAGGACGTGCATCCAGAGGAAAACAGCCTCTTCACTTCCACTGTTTACAGAACAACTTGTTTCCTTCCATTTACAGTTGTTTATGTAATATTAAATCCTAGGATAAGCAGCATTAAAAATATTCCTTCTAGAACGCCAATACAATTCATATTCCTCTCTAATCTCTCCTGTTTCTCCAGGGAGAAGAGCTGCAACAAACTACAAACTGAACCAAACTCACCACAGAACTAGCCTTTCTACTTTCAGCCAGGCCAACAGAGTTGGTTTCTTGGAATGCCATTTAACTATTCATTTATTTGGGGAAGAATTTAAAAATCCTGTAGCTAATGAGGACTCTCTAGGATTTATGCACATAAAAGTGGCTTTGGGGTTTTCTGAACTGGCAGAGGAATCAGTTTTAATTTCTTCTCCTTCTTTAGTCCTCAAATGAACACAGCATTAGAAAAATAAAATTATTCTTTCTAGGCATTATTTTAGTTTATATCAGGTTTGTGTAAAGTGCTTGTCCAGAATCTTACTAATTTCTTTCTTTCTAACGGAATACTTTCTGATACACATACTCCCTTTCAGGATTAATTAGCACGATGACATCTTTCCCTTGTAAGATAGATGTGTTCCTTCTGAAATGCAAAGACTGTTTGGTGCATCTTACCCCAAAGAGCACAGCACTAGAATTCATGCTCAGTCAAGGCATGAGATGCTGTTTCATTACAAATGCACAAACTCATACTGGGTGACTGAAGAACATGTAACACTTTTCTATTTCTTACCCCATTTTAGCCAACACACTGCATTTTCAGAACATCAGTTCTGACGAAAACCAGGAATTAAACTGCTCTAACCCAAAACTACCACTGCCATTTGAATCAGTTCTGCAAACCAAATGCACACCTGATCAAGTCAGGACAATATTTGCCTTATAACCTGTGGATAAACCAGAGATTGGCAAGTATCTTAGAGACAGGCTGGACAGTCCAAGACAAAACCCTTACACTGAGATTTCTCTGTGGAGGTATTTTCATGGGCAGTATGTCTCTAAACCTCCATGACAGAACAGGCTGAACAGCTCATATATCTCCACCTAGACTAAGCTGAAACATTCTCCCAGACTCTGCTGCCAGCTATTGATTACACCTCTTGATTTAAATGAGAGCTTATAAGATTAATATATGCATTGAGACATGCACAAAGACATTTCAAATCAGATGTTTTACTCTGCAGTGAAATCACAGATGTGGCTGCTTCTCTAGGAGTGCTGACTGATGGCTTTGACTCAGCAGAGCATGGTTCACAAATGCACTCACGATGCTTCTGAATGGGTGAGCATGTGCTTCACAGTACTTGGGATAAAAATTACATGCTCAGACCACATTCTGTCAAAAAGCATATTTTGATTAAATAAATAGATATCATTGATGTATCTACCCCAGACATTACTTTTTTTCTTTTTCTCACCTTGCCAATATTAATTTAAAAAGTAAGACAGCTTTGTTTTACCAAAATGGTAGAGCCCTTGGAAAAGGTACCAGAAGTCATTCCCAGCTGAGATTTTTAACCTGAAAGTTGCAGTCTCCTGCAGTATGCTCTCTCTGGCCTTTTGAATCCTGGACAGCTTCAAATGGGGAATGGTGGAACAGCTTGACATAGTCTAGTCTGACAGCAGCGTACTCTCTGGGAGTGTGCTTGCAAACTCCTGCAGATCTAGATAAGATATAAACTCAGATGTCTCAGCTCCTTCAGCATTCCACATCATGATTCTAAATTGTGACATATGGTGCCTCTTTGGATCACACCCAAAAAGGTGGCACAAACTCTCTAGAGGCATTGGCCAACAAGACTGTGCAAGAGAATATGGATTCCACTGTGTAAATCCACAATGAATGCACACTTGGAATATGAAATCCATCCTTGTTTTTCCCATCTCAAAAAGAATTCAATAAAAGTGCAGGCTACACCCCAAGACAAGACCAAGGTCTCTGCGGCTTGTGCAGGTCAGTGTGGGAATGCCCTTCTATAGGTGTTGTGGAAGTTGAAGATAGTCAGCAGGAGATGGAGCAGTAAATATCAAGAGACCAATTCTGGCCTGGGGGGTCCCTGAGGTGCAGGCTGGTGGGAAACATGGGCAGACCTGAGTGAAGTGTCTCCACAGGCTCATCCAGTCGCTTCAACCATCCCTCTTGGTCACTTTTAGACACATGGTATTGGGATGGTCCATCCTGTTGTTCCAGTTTGGGTGCTTCTCTGCTGCACTCCTATGCAAAGTGTTTGTAAGCTCTGATGTAAGTGCTCTGTGCCTCCAGATTAGTCATCAAAGTTATTCCCTGAGGCCAAATTCAAGAGATATCCTGATCTGCTCAAGGTATAACTGTGGCATGCAATTCTTTCTTTTTAACAAGTGAGATAACAAAAGGTGAGAGCCCAGATAAGACAAAAAAGGCATGAGAAAGAGAGAGGAGATGAATAGGGAGAGGAGAGGATGATGACACAGTGCAAACCTTTTAAGTGGTCACGTTCCTAGGGTAGGGTACATAATGTTATCCCTGTGACTAGGATTAATGGGAAACTTTTCTGAAAATTACAGCAAGTTCCCATTATAGTCCAACAAGTTATTAAAGTTTCTACTAAATTTAAAGAACTTAAACATTTCAATCAAACAGAAGAACAAAACAGCCTCTTTTTTACTTGTGTCCTCATGCTCTGGGAAAGGTAACAGCACTGGGGAAGCTGCTGATGATAAGTATTATTTTAAAGTAACACTACTGCAGGAGAAAACACATAAGTAATGTTTCACTCTGGAATGACATCTGCCTCTAGAGAAAAGAAGAATAAAGTCAGAGATTAAAAGAGGGATTGAAATAAACAGATGAAACTTGAGGAAAGTATTTTAATGGCAGGCTAAATGGTGACCTATGAGTATAGAATCAGATTACCGAGAAAATCAAAAGCAGTAGCAGTTTTGAAGTCTTCTATGATTGATGGTTTTGGTTAAGTCACATACATATTTAAAAGTAGATAACCAATTTACTCTTTTATAGCTTGAAAGAAGTACAGAATGTTTAGCAGTAATCTACTGGTATTACTGCCTTTGTTCCCGTTCCCTACTTTATATAGGTTACCTTGAACATCCACAGCATTATGGAATGATGAGTTGTGGATGAATGATGAATTATGGAACAGTGAGTTGTGGTAGTTGGTGTGCCGAGGCTGTTTTGAATTGGTTTCTTCCATGGAAGTCATGGACTTGTACCAGCTATGAACCTGGCTGAGTGCAGCCAGCAGTAAACTGTATTGGTGAAAGTTCTCTGAGTTTAAAGACAAAGAGCTTCAGCTTTGCTTTAGAAGCAACATTTTAGTAAGAAGTAAAATACCTGTATATAGAAATGTGTTTGTATGTCCTCCAATCACAACATCCACTCCTTTCACCTTTTTGGCAATATTTTTGTCCACGGTAAAACCAGAATGTCCTAGTGCAATTATTTTGTTCACTCCCATAGCAGTAAGTTTATTCACTTGCAGTTGCAATGCTTCAATTTCATCTTCAAAGGTTACATCATCCCCTTAAAAAAAGAAAATAATTTACTTACAAAGTACCTTAATTACTAGTTAAAAATAAAGTAGTTGACATCAGATATTAGTTTATATAATTAAAAGGACTTTGAATGGTGGTGCCTTTCAAATATCCTTGGTTGGTTCAAGCCCTTGAGCTGAGTCAGTGTTCTTCAGTCTCTCAGGAGCACCTGTGTGCTTAGACTAATACAACATTTCTGCAATAAGCTGTATGTTCTTGCCTAGACTAGAAAAAGTTATAACTCCATAAGAAAATTCAGGGACATCAATAGTAGGATCAAAAATTGAATGGCTTTTATTTTTTAACTAGAGAAAGGAAACTAAATGCGTTGGTGTTTGCATTCTATTACAAAGTTTCTTTTTTCTTTCCCAAGAAGAAAAATGTATTTCTTCGAGACTGTCTATTTTCTCCCAAGTTAATTCTCCCTTTTTACTGCATGCTCATCTTGTTCTTTCCTTTATCCCCCCTCCCCAAGGCTTTAAACAGCAGCTTCTTCAACATCCTCCATTAAACTCTTCTGGGAATCGTCTTTTTATACAAATTATCTGACCTAATGTAAACACTCTCAGTAATACCAACACAGCACAGCACACATCTGAGATACATCCTGAAACAACAGCATAAGTAACATAAAGTCTGCAAAGGAGAAACCTTGCGTGGACAAGGATGTTGGGAAACTGACAACCTTTCCGCGAGTTTTCTGTGTCTGCTGAAGTTAACGTAACAGTTACATGAACACTAGAGTAACAGGCGTTTTTATCCTGGACACAGTGGTTTGGTTGCACAAAAGGACTTCCTATGTAAGAGGATAATTTCTCTGACAAAGTTTTAAGAACAGAGTTTAAGGACAGATTCAACCAACCAGAAATTTAAACTTTCTGGTGAAGACAATCAAGTGACTTTTCTACCAATTCCTCCTCTACCTAATTCTTCTCCTTCCTGCAGAATTCTGTGATCAAATAATTTTGAAATATGCCCTTAAAGTAAAAAGATTCACGTTATTTCATAACAACGGGAGGAGTGAAACGAATTCACAATCCACTGCAAAATGTTTCAGGAAATGAGGAGGAAGCTGCTACAATAGGAGAGATAAAAGAGGGTTCAGCACCACACCCATTCAGTAGTTCTGCTAGTGCCAGAGGGAATCTCTGTATTGCACATTGCAGAGTGAATTGTGCACTGCATCCCCACATATTCTTCCTGTGGACCTCTTCTCAGAATCAAACAGTCAGAAGTTAATTGAGGTTGGAAGAGATCTCCAGGAGCCATGTAGTCCAAAACCCACCCCAAACAGGATCTGAAAATCAAATGAGGATGCTCGGGTCTAGTCTGAGCTTGCTGAAATTCTAGTCTCTCTGGACAACCTGTTTAATGGCTTAACCATGCTTAACCATGACAAATTTTTTCCTTAAGTCCCACCACACTTTTCTTTGTTACTGCTTCAGCCCATTGTTTCTTGTCATTTCTCTTCCCCTCTGGGAAGTGTCTGTCCCTGTCTTCTCTATAAATTCCCTTACACCAGTGGAAGACTGCACTCGGTTCCCTCTTAGTCTTCCTCCCCAGGCTGAAGGAAGCCACTGTCTTCAGCCCCTCTTTGCACATCCTTGCATTTGACAGCAGCAGGGCCTGCTGCAGAGTTGCTGGTAGAAAGGGAAGTGCAAGAATTGGTCCCTGAGCAGAGGCTCTTCACGTACTCCTCTCACCACCATGGACTGCTGGCACCCCAATGGTGTGGGAGCAGTTCTGCAAAGAGAGCTCAGCTCTTGAAACAAAGAGCAGGAAGGAGCCACTGACAAGCTGTGCCAGCATGCAGGTGCCTGTGGGCTAGCTTCTCCCATGGCCAGCAGCCAGGTGGCCCATGACAACCAAACTCTCCCCATCAGCACCTGCTCTGTTATCCTTTTATGCCACTGCAGCCTACAAATGTGCCCTACACTGAAGACACATTATTATTAGTCTTCAGCCCACAGAACCATAGAATCCTTTAGGCTGGGAAATGGCTCTAAGTTCACAGAGTCCAACCACTAACCCAGCACTGACCAGTCCCACTAAACTGTGTCCCTACGTGCCACATCTACATCTCCAGGGATGGTGACTCCAGCACTTCCCTGGGCAGTCTGTTCCAGGGCTTCACAACCCTTTCCAATAAGAATTTTTTTCCCAAAAATCCAATGTAACCCTCCCCTGGCAAAACTTTGAGAGCATTTCCTCTTGACCTGTCACTTGTTACTTAGGAGAGGGACACTGTTCCCCACCTTGCTACACTCTTCTTTCAGGTAGTTGTAGATAAAAGGCATCAAAACAAACCAATCCACTTTCATGAGGGGAAAAAAAATGCCCATCCCTTGCAGGTTAGCCCATTCCTCTCCCAGGACTGTTATGTCAGGACAGGCAGATACCAGAGCTCGGGTGGATCGTCCCACTGCCAATCCACCCACCTGCTGGTCTCCTGTTGTCTGCCTTGCCCTCAGAAAGGGAATTCTGCTCAGGGCTGCAGGGGCTTCTTTCACCCCTTCTCCGTGGCCTAGCCATGGCATTGCACACAGCTTTGCATCCCAGCCATCTGAGCACTGCACGTAGCTGAGATGAAATGGGCCAGCAGGTTTGAAAGTTATACAGTGGGGAACTGTAAAAGCAATTACACAGTGTTCAATTCTCTAAAAAACCAGGCAAAAAGCAATATACTGCTTAGCACTCATCTGGCCATTTTTCAAAACAATCTGAGTCAAAATGACTAACTTGTTGCTCATGTCCATATTTCACTTCTCTTTTAAGGTATTAAGCTGATTTGGCATCTTCTCTTTTTAGACAAGGTAGAGTTTCAGAAAAAACAGCCAAACTGCTACAACCGAACCAGGAAAAGAACTGTCTGCCTGTTAAAAATATTATGCAAGATAGCCAGAATAAAGTGGAATAAATACAATTTGAAATTCCATTTTAGAAAACTCTGCTAAGTTGATAGATTTAGTAAACATTTTGCTGCCTGTAGGGTTACAGAGTAAGTAGGTTTGGGTTTACACCTTATACAAAAATACAGTGGACCAAACAACATTACAGAACTAAAGCAAGTGGGCTGGAACCATCAAATACTAAAAAGATGGCCTTGTGATTATCTGTTCAAAGTAAATACACAGATAACTGTGTCTGTGTGCCAAGTTATGAGCAACTCTTGCAGGACATGGAAAAACCTGCTGGGCATTCAGCTGTACATAGCAAAACAAAGAACTCCAGAAAAACTGCCAATTGTCTGTAATCTATAAATGTGTTCCCCATCCCTATGGTTTCCAAACAGTGACATTAACAGTACCTTCAGCAGGAATTAGTTAGTCCCTCCAGTGGAAACACTGAGATTTAAGGATTTATACTCTGTTCAAATCTTTTGATAACGTTTTATAAGCAGACTATGAAAAGTACAAGTTGTAATTTCATAGTTGTGTGGAAGTTATTGAGATTTAACAACAGAAGAAATCACACTCACAAAATACTTCCACAGAAGGCAGTAATGTAGGAATTCACAATTCAGCACTCTCAAGCTTCCTGTTTGCCCTGAGAATGCCCTAAGAGCGTAGAGCATGCCAAAGCACACAGAGGCAGAGAGAATGGAATCATCTGGAAGAAATGTGTAGAGATAAGCAAGGTGCTGAATTTAAAATTCGCAAGGTCCCTTATTAATTGAATATAAGGAACTAGGTTGATAATTACTTAGCCACCGACTCATGTCTGCCATGATTTTACCAGTCTGAAGGATTGCTAGGTCATGGGCAATATGTAGTCACTGAGTTATATGAACGTGTCCTGGTTCACATTTTCAAAGCTTCTAAATGTTCCTCCACACACTGAGAAGGAAAAGCACAAAACTGTAAAAACTCTGAACACTCTAAATGTTGCTGTTAGAATATGCTCTGCTTTTCCTCAGTTTCACTGTGGGATATCCTTCCTTAGGCACACTTCAGCTCCATCTATGGAGCTAACAAACTTCCAATTTGACACTGCTTTTTTATCTAGCTCTGGTCTCTTACAATGTCTTAGCAGACTGAGGCACTGGATATGATGTCTAGATGTTACTGGGAATGTATTCAAGTGCTTCACAAAAATCACTCCAGCACTATCTGGACTTTCACTTTTATCAGTTTGCAAGGAAGTTACTTTGATGACCTTGCTGCCCCAACACAGGTGTTTGGAAGAAGAGTGGCAGCAGATTCCATTAATCCCTAATGGAGGACAATATTGACTGTCATTATTCAAACTTAGCATGACATCTTATGATATCTGCCCTCAGGCACAGGTAAAATTCCATTGCCTACACAAAATACAGATCAATTTTCTTTTTTTGTTGGGGAGAAAAAAAAGACAGGAATTCAAAACCACATTACTGAGAAACAGAAATGAGATCAGAAAGTCTATTGAGATTTTAGATGTCCATTTCTTGACAGTTTAAACATTCGAATTAAAAAACACTGAAGGAACAGTTTTATATTCCAATAAGTCCTCCAAGTATTGAGGAAAGCAATGCACTATTTCTGTATTACCAAGCAACAGAAAGAGAAATAATAATATGAAGTCCCTTTTCAATGTGAAAGTGTTTCAAAGCAGTGCTTAGAATATCCCTAACTGCAAAACCCAAGGAAGAAACTCTGTTTTTGTTACACGTACGCTGAACTCTGAGCAGGCAGTGACTCATATCTCCTACAGCTGATTTAAATGTGTTTCTCATTCCAGTGGGCCACTTTATTTTACTAAAAAAACCAGACCCAAACAAAACCCTCATCAAACCAAACCCCCTGAAACGCTGGAAAAAACAGAAATTGAGAAGCCTTTTTCCTCATCAATTCTAATTTTACTCATGAGTGAAGCAATTGTGGTAAAAGCTGAATGGATGTTCCTTCTGTAGTCTAATTTCTGCAAATATTTTGAGAGGCTAAAAACATCTTGGGCAACTTTTGCTTCAAAAACAAGCACGAACCTCTCCTTTTTTTGGGGCATGGAAGCATCCAAGAACAAAATTTCAACACACAGAGAAATGTTACACTTCAAGCTAGAGACAAGCTGTATTCATGTTTTAACTTTCATTTAAACGGATAAATAAAAAAAATATGTCATGTAATAAAACTTTAAAAGCCCAAGCAAGAATAAAAATCCCAATGTCCCCTGAGCTCTCCTGCAATCTCACTGACTTTCTGGTATTCTTAGGTATGGTCCAGGTCTGTATCAAAGAGGGTTTTAATGTTAGCAAGCCTTTTAAAGGTTAAAAATCAGACAAAGATGAGTAATACAATAAATACTGATAAAACAACAGACTTCTCACTTTTCAGCTGAAAACCTTCATCTTTGGATTTAAAAAGTAGGCAAATAACAAAATAGTAACAAAGGACATGAACATACATACTAAAGAAAACATACCTGGCTGTGAAAGAAAAGAAGTTTCATTCGTAGTATAGCCAACAATTCCAACTGCTTCTGAGTCAAAATGAACTATTTTAAAAGGATGAACATATTTCATCATTTCATTTGCTAATGGAGTTTTCCCTTTAATATTTGCACTCAGGACTGTAAAATTCGCATTTTTAAGAAGAGGATCCAATAATCCACTCACACCTTCATCAAACTCATGGTTACCCAAAGCCTGTCAAAAGCAAGAAGAAAATGTGAGACCCTACCTCAAATATTCAGTGTAAATGGTGTCATAAGTTATATACATGGTATGTTTGAGAAAATAAAGTCTACATTCTATGAAAGAAAACCCTAACCCTAATGTGTCTAAACCAACACATTCCTGTTTCTCATGAACACAGAAGTTGTTGGGTCATTTTTCTTTTTAGAGGTAGGTTTTTGTTTTTCAGACTCTCTTACATGAGTACAGATGTGAAAGTCAAAATCCAAAACCTATCTGTTTGTGACCATGTACCAGAACAAAACATACTCATTTTACATCCTGTAGCTCTAAAAAAGAGGATTAACAATAACCATAAAGGAAAACATATATTTTGTGTACGGAAAATACATTGTTTGAATACTGAAGAAAACAAATATTGTCATTAATATTTAGCATTTTCTTTAAATAAAAAGTGCATTTTAAGAGCTTCGTGCTTGGACTACAGTTTTTCAAACATGTTGCACTTAGTAAAGATTCTTTTGTGCTGTAACACGCAAGAAGAAAATATAATTTTCTGTCCACCATCAATATCATTACTTGCATATGGAAGAGCCAATGTTTATCAGTTAGGAAGAATCCCCAGAGCCAATCCACAGTGGGTGGGTGTGCACTTAACACGGTGAAGCGCCAAGACTGCCACACTAAATGAGCAGTCCAGTTTGTTTATTAGCAAGGTATTAGCCAGATGAGAATGTTTGGTTTTTCCAGGCTGGTTAAGCAGATGCAAAAGGGACTTACCTTGAGGGAAATTTCACCTACCTGCCCTTTTTTCATGCTTGCCTAAATTGCCACATGCCTGTGCCTGCAAGTTTGGTAATAAGCCAGCAACACCTCCATAGATGGCATTTTGCAGAAGCACAATGCACACAAGGACTTTGTAGCATATTTAGGTGTTAGGGAAGGTGAAGGTGGATGCAAGAACCACAATAATTGTGTAACCTGGTACATAATAAATTCATATGAGGTTTCAGGTTGCAGCTGGAACAAAGCATGCAAGAGGTATCAAAGCCAATGGGCCAACTCTTCCAGGCAAAATTGTGCTCTTAATTTCATTCTGAGATTAAGTGGGGAAAACTCCATTCATCATCTCAGAAGGTTTATGTACCCTTCTTTTCTAGTTAAACAACTCACACAACCAGCTGAGTTTGGTCCAACTTTTATTCTCCAAATGGGTGTATTAACCCTGATCACGTTTGAAACCAAGCAGGACCTTGAAGGCACCGCAGATTTGGGAGCTCAGTATTTCAGTCAATTGATTGGCAGTGTCTTTCTTTTGGGATAGACAAAGATCCCTGACTCCTTTTATCCTCACAGGCAGGTAGTCAATGGCTCGGTGGAAATTTCAGGATATCAGCAGTAACTTGCATTAGAAATCAGCTGCTCCTGCTGACACTGGTGAGAACTCTACTCACACCCCTGGGAAGGAGCCAAATTGTTTGTATGCTGCTGCAGCACTTTTCCAAAAGAACCAAGAGCTATCTTTAAAAAAATCCTGACTTGGGAAGACACAATGCACTCCAACTATGTTCCATTTCTAACTGTATTCTAATTCCAATCTATTTTGCTGAAAAAAAGCACAGTAATAAAGAGGAAAAAAAACCCCACATTCATCTTGATGTCACCTGGATGTTCTGAAAAGATATCTATGGACTGGTATAGAGTATATCAGAATGGTAAAAAGCTCTTTCCTTTTGGCTAGTGCACATGTCTTCTGTTCTTCCTACATATGCAATTAAATCCCAACAAAAAGGCTTGCAAACGAATTAAGAAATTGAATGGGATATAGCTGCCACCAGCTTGCTGGGGGGAAAAAACCCAAAGTCCTAATCCAACCAACCAGTTAGGAAAGATTGTTTCTCTTGGCTTTGTGTCTTGCATTTGGATTATTTCATATCCATTAGGACACTAGCTTTAATCAAAACTTTTCCCATGGTGTGGTGGCTACAAAGTGGGCAATGAGAAATCAGTGGTTGCTAATAATACAGCTTCACTTTTGATGCTACTCCTCCTCTGAGGAGGAAGATGTGGACCATTTTGGGTTCCCATACTCTACCTACCTGCCCTTGCACCCAGAGCTCCTGGGACTCTGTACATGTGCACTATCCCTTCACCAAACCAGAGTAAGTCACAAGGGGGAAGAAACAGCAATATTCAAGCACACAGCATGTGATTATATAATCCTCTTTTTCACAAGCAGCATGTCTAAACATATTTTAAAAATCGGGATACAAATTAACAGAAAGATGCAATTTAAAGCTAGAAGATTTCTATCACCTTTCCAATTACTGCCTTTGAGGTATTTAAATTGGTTTTTAGTCTTAATTACACAAAAAAAAACCAAACCAAAAACAAAACCAAACTAAAACAAAACAAGCTAGTGCCATGAAGATTTTTGGAAGGCAATCAAACAGGAGAAAACAGACTGGAGATGATAACAGGTATAAATGAGAAAAACGTAAACTTAAAAAAGGAAATTTCTCTCATTTGTGGAGAAAACCTCTAATGTTTCCAGGCTGTCCTAAATCCTCCTATGGCTCCTGCCTGCATCCTGTAGCAACTTCAATGACTCATGTTTTCTCCTTCATCCTGTTTGTAATCTTAGTGCTGTGGTTCACTTCTAAATATTTCAGTAATCCCCACCCCTTCTGTCAGAGACGTGACCTCCCAAATTTTGCCTGAAGAAACGCTAGCTCACCCTTCTCCTCAGTGCGACTCTCACCTTGCTCCCTGTGCCCCCACCCAGCCGCCATCCCCACTGCACGGACCCCTCACGGTCCACATACAGAAGAACAGGAACAGATGCTGCAGCAAAGCCCGACACTCGGCATCTCTTCCTTAGGCTCTTTGGCAGCAGAGAAAGACTGAGAAGCCACAGAAAGTTTAGCACCTACCTAGTGACCTTCTATTCAAATTGTAATAAGCAGCACCTCTACAGAGAGCAAGCAGCTACTTCGCCTCAAGCATTCACATCTGGCACAAGCCTCTGGATACCAGGTGCAGGGTGGGTTTATTTTTAAAGTTTATTCTGACAAAAAAGCTCATGGTATCTCTGAAAGCAGGTGCTTCCTACATAGCTTGTTTCTAAAACTGAACAGTACTCCAACACTGCCTGAAAAAATTTCCCCTTGTGAGGTAATCAGGTATAGGTTCTTAGGCTGCCCATGAACCAGTTATACCAGCAAGCACAAGACTGAAAAATGACAGACAGCAGAGAGCTTTATGAAGAAAGGTAGGTAGGTAGGTAGGTAGGAAAAAACACCTCGAGCTATTTCTGCAGTGCAGAATTCCAAGGAGCTGCCCAGCTCTCAGTGAGGACGAGTCCTGAATGCACACACTCCTCTCCATCACCACTGGGAGGAAAGATCCTGTTAGTGTTGGTTTCACAATTAGAAAACAGTTCACTGGGGCATGTGAAGAGGGAGCAGTATCCCTCACAGACCTGTCTGTTTGGTGCTTAGGCTAAGAAAGCACACTGGGTCATGACTTTCCCTTCCACTGCTGTCCTGAGGCAGAGGGTGAAGGTGAAGCCTTCACACAGGTGAAGCCATTCTTACCTGGAAAGGAAAGCACAGTCCTTTCCAGACAAAGCAAAAAAGATGAAGACAGAGAATGTGATATGCTCTGAGGATTTTCCCGTCAAGCTGAGAGTTGGGATGAAATAAATACCCAGTCACTCTCACAACAGCAGTCATGCTCAAACGTGACTTTAATCTATCTCCTTCCTGGGGTTGTACTCAAGCACAATAAGTCACTGCCCTAAGACAAAAGATTTAAGGACATGGAGTGACAATCTCAGCCACAAAAAATACCTTCCCCTCAGCACTTGCACGGCCGAAAGAGACAGAATAAAGGTGTACGATTAGCACAGTCTCAGAGACCTTCCTCACCACGGCACTGTTGTTGTCTCCGGGCTGTTTGTACACAGCCCCTTATATACCCTGCCACGACCACAGCTCTGAGGGGACTGGACACAACCAAGGTGGGATTGGTGAAAACTAAACCCCTCCACCCTTTGAAACAACACTGCAAACGTGTGCTATCTGTCCCCTCCCGCAGGACTGAAGCAGGTCAGGCTGCGAGCTCAGGCAGAGTTAACTACTCTGTCGCAGACCAGACTCTTCTCCCGGCTTCTGTTGGGGTCATTTCCACGGCTTGCCAACCCCTCTCCATCAGGGCCCGTCCGACCCCTTGCCTGCCCCCAGCCCCTGCCTCTGCCAAGAAGAGTTCCACTGCATCTCTCTGTGTAGCCTTGCCATCATCTCCCGGTTTCTGGCTACCCGTGGGCTGCCAGCTCTAATTCGGCCGGGAGCCCATCACCCAGCCCATCACCTCCCTTCTCGCCTGCCTCCCAGCTGCCTTTGGCCTCGGTTTTAGCATTACCTGCAGCCTTTTCTGATGCAACTTTACGCACTGAAGGAGGCAGCAAAGAGAAAAACCGGCAGCGGGCGAGGAAAGGCAGGAACAGACCCAGCACCCTAAGGGAGAGAGGGAGGGCAAGACCCCACGGGCCCCTCGCCGCCCCCGGCCCGCTTTACCATGGCATCGTAGCGCAGGAGGTTCATGAAGTGGACCGCCTCCCGGCCCTTGAAGCGGGAGAACCACACGGTGCCCTGGTACTGGTCCCCGGCGTCCAGCAGCAGCACATTGCGGTGCGCGGCCCGCGCCGCCGCCACCCGCGCCGCTCTCCGCGCCACGCCGCCGAAGCATCCCCGCGCTGCGGCCGCGCAGCGCCGCGGGCCTGCGCCCTGCGCCTCCACCCGCCCGTGCACGTCGTTGGTGTGCAGCAGGGTCAGCCGCAGCTCCGCCGCCGCCGCCGCGCACAGCCACAGCCACGGCCACAGGCGCGGCCCCGCCATCCCGCCCCGCGCCGGGGCTGCCTGCGGCGGGGAGGAGGGCAGGGAGCGGCGCGGCGGGGCGGGCGAGGCTCCGCGCACACCGCACAGGCTGCGCGCCGCCCCGGGCAGCCCCGGCCGGAGCCGCCCGCCGCAGGTGCTCCGCGTGTGCCCCGCAGCGCCCAGGGGGCCGCCCGGGCTGCCGGCTGCGCCCTCAGCGCGCCTCGCTGCTCGCTCGCTGCCCGCCCGTCCCCGGCGCTCTCCGAGCTCCAGGCAATGTCCTGCGCACGTCCCAGTCCCTGTTGTCCCACCGATGTCCTTCGCCCGAAGGCAGCTGCTGTCGGGTTGGAGAAGGGCTTTCAGCCGGCTACTGGAGGTCAAACGGGATGAAAATCCAGCCAGCAGGGAAAGGACAAACTCCAATGCTCACAGGAAGCCTTGGTGAATGTTTAGTACGCTGAAAGGAATTTCCAAGCCTTCACATGGAAGTGTTTGCCTCTCTCCTCCTCTTTCTCCAATGACGCTTAAAATAAAGACTGCTATTTCAGCGGTAAAAAGAGTTACACTACTTTAAGGGTTGATTTAATTATAACTCTAGTGGTTTTAGTGTATATTCATGAATTGCTTTCAAGATTTTCCTTCCGTGGCTAAATGCAAAGCTCTTTAGTTGTGGTTTGGCAAATGCAGGGTGAGGGGGAAGTCTGCCAATGCCTTAAATAAACAGCTTGTTAGGGGTACAGCATGGAGTGACCATCTCTTGGGAAAATCAGACTGACTGGGGGTCCTACCTGCTCTTTTAATTCATGCACTCACAGTGCAAATCCACATTTTCCGCTATTAAACAACATAATTATCTGGAGAAAGAAATTTTTCGAAGTCGTGGTTCTGTCACGTCCATATACTTCCTTGGAACTTCTGGACAATCACACACTGTAAGTGGTGACAGGTCACTTTTCCCCTTAAAAACACGAGCTTCCCCACTGTGCAGAGAAGTGGTGGTTTCTTACAGCATTACAGGAGCTGAACTGGCTGCTGTCTCCTTTCTGCTGGATGAAGTCATGCCCCAGTTTCCTGGGCACCCGAAGTCCACGGAACAGAATCTGGATTCATTTGGTTGGTTTGTTTCCTCATATGGCTGGAAAGTGAATGAACTTGTATTTTCTTCCATGATGGCTATGCTCCGCTGTCCCCGTGCTCCCCTACATGACTTGAATTAAAACAGCTTGTGTGGTATCTTGTTATTGCCCTGGTGACTGCACTGTGCACTGCCCACCTCCCCACAGGGCAATCCTTAATGGCGTGAGCTGCATGCGACAAAAATCTGGAGTTGTGCTTCCTCCCCTCCTTCTCACATCCTCTTTGGCTATGCTTTCTTCCTCAGCTGGCCTCTGCTGGCAGCCTGGCTGGGATTCAGTTCAAAGCCAGGACACATTCAGGTCTCCACAAAGAGGTGACTACATGTGCCCTATTTCACTTAAACTTTCAGTGTGGCCAGTGGAAATCTGTTTGGGACAGTCGTGGGCAGTTGTAGAGGGATCTGGTCACACTGAAGTAGACCCACCAGCTGGGATTCATCACTCAAACAACGGTGCTGGTTTTGCTTGGTGTTCTCCAGGTTTCCCTCTGGTAAGGAGGCTCTTGTGTAGGCCTTGTGCCATACCTGCCAGCCTCATATGGCAGAGGTCTGGGTGTCTGAGTGTCTCATGCCATGGCAGGCCTGATGAATTGCTCTTTGGGGTGCATCACCTGCAGTGGCTAGATCTCTGCCAACCTGGTAAGTTTGAATGGCTCACAATATGTTGAAAGCAAACACCGGTTTGTCCTGAGTTTAGTCACATCCACTTCATCCTAATCCAGTGGCCTTGCTCTAATCTGCTACACAAATAACCACACCATCATTACCAAGTGTCTCAAATCTGCTAGGAAGTCAGCTGTGTGAGAAACAAAGATAACTCTGGCCAGTCGCTCTGCTTCTGGATGTTTGTGTGCACCAGCACCATTTATCTCATTGGCATCTGTCTGGCCTTGCTTCCTCTCCTCATCAATCCCTGTCCACAGCCACATCATTTCTAAACAGACACTGGTTCTGCCCACCACGACTGCGTGCAAACAGAGACACAGCAAACCCCCAAAGGAAGCAAAAAGGACTTGATACACAATATTGTCTTTGGCTTGTACAGTACAGCCCTACCCCAAGCACCACAGAGCTCTCCATGCCTGGAACACACAGGGTTTATTCTGGTTGGGCAGAGTGTAGCAGAAACAGCCTGGGCTGTCCTGAATTGACCCTGCACTTCGTGGAACAGGGTGAACCATGAAGCACTTGTGGGGGGTCACCTTGCCACTTGTGTCTGCTGGCCTTGGCTGTTCATGATGACTCTCTTAGGAAGCTGCTTCTGACACTGTGAAGGACTCATCCCATGTGACATCCATTTACAAGGTGATCAGATGCATAAATAGGCATCCTTTTGCTGTGGGAAGGGCTCTTTGACAATGCTGTTTTTATCCTGCAAAATAGTTTTTTGGATATTAATTCAGGAAATAAGGAGAAACTACTATTCAGGAAATATGTGGGACTAGTTTTATGCTAAAATGGCTCACTCCAGAATCAAAACAAGGGTATCTGAGCCAAGGGATGTGCTACTAAAACAAGATGTCACTGGATACCTAATCCATCTGCTCCTATTGCTGCCTCTCCAGCCAATTGCTGACACTTTAAGGAAAAGAGTAACGTCATGAAAATGTCCAGGAATAACCTGAGACTGCTGGAACTGAAGTGAGAGAAGTAAAGAAACCATCAGAGAGAGTCAGTCTAGCAACTCTATGAGAGAGAGCTGAAGAGAGAGAAAAAAGGTCTTAATGTGTAAGTTGACTCCTTCCTTTCTTCCCTTCTGCTCCTCTGAAAGAAATGACTAAGACTTGCCCCAGGATGTCAGTGGCACAACCCATGACAGTGGAGATCAGTCTTCATATTCAGCACTAATATATATCTCAGAAAAGCTCTTCTGAAGTTTCTTTAACCATCTTCAAACCCCTCACATAGGACTAGTTCTGACATGGGCAAGTGTTGCAAACCTTGGTTGATGACCTCCACAGCCAGCCAGCATTGAGACACCATGGGTATTACCTCTCCTTTGTTTTTTTCCCTCTATGAAGTAGGTTGCTCTGTAATGTTCTTCTGGGTCACTCAGCAGAACTGGATGGGAAACAAATTCTTGTTCTTGCTCTGGAGGCCAGCATGGAACAAAGGCTAATTTATATATCCTGACTTTAGGGTTCAAATGTTGCTAGAAGAAATTTCTGGAGTGTCCGCACAGGACTTCCTGGTAATAAGCCTGTTTTGTCACTCTATTCCCGCCCAGCATCTCTGTTGCAATGCCTAGCAGCTCACATCAGGTATTACAAAATAATTGGTTTCCAAATGTTCTGGAATGGGCCAAGACAGGGCCATTCAGCTGCACTGGATGAGGAGCTCGGAGCAGGGAGGCCAAGAGAGCCCTCTCTTCAAGGACTGGCTCCGAGATGATTAAGAGCTGCCACAGATCCTGCCAGCCAGCTGGGTAAATGTCCCACATAGATGGAATTTCTCATGCTCTACCACAAAGATTCCAGGGTGGTCTGGCTCAGCAGTCTACTAAGCTGCAAGGAATGGTGATTCCCAGCATTTCTTTCCTTGGAGGTATTACAGGAGTAACCAGACTTCACTCTTCAGCCTTGACATAGGCTGTCCTTCCAGCTGTGTGATGGAGGGAGTTTGAACTGAGAACCCAGAGCAGTGAACTGTCTCAGGAGACTTCAGAAGGCTGTCAGGGACATAAAAAATGTCCTTGGCTTCTCATATAGCTCATCATCTCCATGCATGGCTTAATTTTGCCCTGGCTTACATAATCTCTGAGACATGCTGTCCTTGCTTTTCCAAGGCAGAACTAGAGTGTGCCTTCCTTGGGCACACTCTCATGCCTCTGGTAATGGGCTCATAGGCATGTATTTCTTATAAGACAAAAGAATCCCCCACACTGTTCTTTCCCTCAGTAAATCCTTTGGACACCATTCTCATTTCCATCCTGGTACAGTGGGGATCTTCATCAACTGTTTCTCCTGTCTGTGTCCAAGAAGTATGATTTTTCACTGCAAAGTTTAGTCCTAACAGACTCAGTCCCTTTTGATGCAGCTGTATTTTTTACTTTTCTTGATATCATAGAATCACAGAATGGGGCAGGTTGGAAGGAAACACATTGGGTCATTTGGTCCAACCTCCCTGCTCAAGCACAGGATTGCATCCAGATGGTTCTTGACTATCTCCAGTGAGGGAGATTCCACACCCTCTCTGGGCAATCTGTTCCAGTGTTCAGTCGCCTGCACAGTAAAGAAATTCTTCCTCATATTTGTGTAGAATTCCTTGTACATCAGTTTCTGCAGATATCACTAATTGCTCTTAGCCTTGTGGCATTAACTGAGGTAATATCTACTGCTTTATGTCCAGTATAGTGATTTTAATTTAATAAAATGAGACGGTACTTTGCTTTCCTTGAGGATAATCCACTGCTCTGTGCATGATTGGGGACATAAGGAAAGGAGAGTGTCTTTCACCCCTAATTTTTCAGGGGAGCTCTATAATGAAATTTCTCAGGCTGTATGGCTAGTCAGAAATATGCAAAAAATTCTAGAAAAATGCCCCTTGCTTTCCACAGTAGAGTAGAGCTGAGTAGGAAAGTGTCAGTGACTCATAGCATCCCTTCCACCTGCTACAGGATAGTCACTACTTCTTCCCTGAGAATGGAACAGCAACCATGTGTGGTTGGTTGAACCCTGTGCTGCTACTGAAAGCAGATTTAACTTCCTCAGCCTCTGTTTCCATTCCTACAGCATCTGCATGTAATGGTTCACTGTAGAAATTTCACCAGTACTCTTTAGGTCTCCTGGCCACAGTGCTAGATTCAGCCATGGATCTCTGACATACTGCTTCACTTCTACTTGACTGAAATGATTATGATACTGGAATTATGAGTATTTATTAGCTGTTCTATGGAAGTGCTTAGTTTCCAACCCAAGAGGTGTCTCAGATGTTAGGTGTTGCACAGACAGCACATAAAAAAAAGCCCCTAGGCCAGAGTTTGCAGTCCAGATTAAGAGTACATGCAGCAGGCTGTTAAACAAAGAACTGTCTAGGGAAAAGTATCAGGTAGAAAAAAAAGGGTCTGGAAAAGATAATGTAAGAATCTAAAATAAAACAAGTTTTGAGATCAAAGTTAGGTTTTGCTTATACCTTTATTGTTTGGTCAGAAAATAAAGTTTGGAAATAAAATTCACCAGATAGCTGTGTCTCTTCTTGACTGACCTGGTGTAGTTGTGTATTTTGCTCATGCCATTAATAAAATATATTGTTTTTCACAAACAATGTGAAATATCATAGTAATTTCTAAACCATGAAGCAAAATACCCAGTTCTTAAATAAACTTTCCCTGAGAAAGCATCTAGCAAGTAGACACAGAGAGACAAGTGCCCTGTTTGTCACAGATGCCTACATTAAAATGAAATCCCTACTGACTGGAGCCAGTCTGGATGACTAAAACTAGGTCAGATGAATCCCGTGTTGGCCACACAATATTAATTTCACTTCACTCTGTATGTGTTATGATAGGATTTTAATTAGAAGATCGTGAAATACGCTTTTCAGTTGCACCTCTGATTCTTATGGAAGATGGACTATGGAATCCCTCACTGCTGTACCCTCAGTGTTACCAAAATGTTATTTAATTTCTAGATTGCTTCTCTGGAGTAATGTAGTGACATCATCATCATCACAATTTTATAAATCAGAGATTTATGCTGCACGGAAATTCAGATTAGAATTGTCACCTTTCCCAGCTTCAGTCTCCTAATACCTGGTTTTTCAGAGTACTCAGGTGGGTGTAGTCCTTGTCTCAAGCATGGTACTGCTTCAGTTGTAGCCTTTGGTAGTCCTACACACTGCACACCACTGATTCTCAAGTCAATTACTCTATGGCAGGATCACCACTTAGAAAACAAAAGTGAGAAAAAAAAAAAAGAAAAAAAAAAAAAAAAAAGAAAAGAAAAAAAAAAGCAGAAGAGAACAAAAGCAACTAGAAAAGTTTCACTAAGTGAATTCCCAGATATGATGGCAAAGTGAGGAAGTGCTAAGGCTCTGAAGTGCTGTTATTCAGGGTTTGTTCAGTGACTCCAACCATGTCAGCATCCTTCTCCAAAAACTTCTCTCCACATATCTTATGTCCTTTGTATTTTTGTAACAAATGAGGTATAAAGGGAAGGCAGTCACCCTCCTTCACTATACAAATCCGATCACCCTCAAAACAAGTTCTTTCCATACAGAAAATGAAACAGAATTCCAGTGTAAAAAGACCCAGTTGGCCATGTACTTCAAGGACCCACCACAATGCCTTTTCACAGAGGATTGGGTAAAATCCTCTGACTATCTCATTGACTGACTTTTTCAGATTTGACTCTGCTAACTTAAGAAGGTTTTAAAAATAATTTTGTCTGCAATGTCCTAGTTTTGAAAAAAAGAAAAGGGGAACAAAAAATCATAAATTCTATCACATGGCAGCATCTTATTATCTCCATGATAGCACAGTTGGCTTGAGACCTCTAAATCCACAGTATTGACCTCTTCCTTGTGATTTTTTTCAAAATGAGAGACAGCAACAGCATGTTTTCATCCTTGATATGACCACATTATATTATGTCAGACATGGGGTTTCACAGAGACTCACAGGAAACAGAATAGTGATACATATGCATCCCAAGGCCTCTGTAGAGACATGGGCTTTACTGGTTCACAGAATATCCTTTCTGTTTATTCCTTTTCTCTTTGATCCCATCTGTCTCATCTCTTCCACTACGTTTTTCTATTTCCTGTCTCTGGCTCCAGGTACTGATTCCCTTCTCTTTGCCTGTACTTCCTCTCATTTCTTTCTCTGCTCTGTCAGTCCCACGAGTTCATTTATTTCCAGTGTCCTGCCCTATCACCAAGGCTACCTTATTAATTTTTTGTCTGACCCTTCACTTGTCTCCATGTGTCTGGCCTGGATCTTCCTAGCTCCTACCTCCAGTTCCCAGATTCTTTCTTCTACTTCCCATCCCCAATACATTTATCGTACACAGTCAATCATTTAAGAACATCTAAATACTACTCAAAAGTCAAAAACTGAAGGGGTAATTATTTTTTCAGAGAGATTTATTTGCAACAGACACCTACTATTTTGTCTTTTACGGGTAGGCAAGCAGTTCTCAGCCTTCATACTCACGCATAGCTCATCCAGGGTGATGCTGCACTCTGCTGGAAGTGTCTAGTTCTGCTACCTGCACTTTTTAGTCTGCTCTCTCCTGTTTTCCTGCAATTAGTTCGCACTTTTCAGTACATTTCTACTTTGCAGCATCGATTTTCATGAAGGCTGATTGACATCCCTCTTTCTGATATGACTTCCATTATTCTCAAATTCTAAGTCATTAGAAAATCAGAGAAAGATAAAAGGACCTCCGACCATCCAGGTGTTTCCTTTGAGTTTGCTAGTCCCCAGTTCTGCAAGTGCCATCTCCTGTGAGAATTCTCCACAGTCCAAGCATCAAACATCCCAACTATGATAGGCTCCAGGCATCTTTCTGTAGTTCCTCTTCTTTAGAAGCACCGCTAAGGAAAAGCCTGCATGAAATTTGCAAACAATCAAGGACTCAACTGGTCTAATTAAAACAGAATGTCCAAAGAATGTATAGGAAAACCAGAGTGGACTGAAAGGACCTGTCTGAGTGAGCAACTAACTCAGTTTATTCAGTAAATGTTAGGCTATGGAGGTACATCTTGGATTCATTACAAAGGAAGCAATATCTTACTTGTCCTGAGCTCCTATCCTCGGGCAGCTGTCAGCAAGACAATCTCTTCCTTCCTCTCCTTTCTGATCCTCTTGACTACGGTGTCTCAGAGACACAGCCTCCAGTGTCCGACATTTCTTGCCCCTACTGCTCCCACAAACACTGCTCCTTTATAGCCTGTGACCACTTTTGATGTTCCAGTTGTGACAGATTTCATTACCTTATAACATGGGCTGGTCACAGTTATATTTCAACAATGAAATGTCTGCACCATCTGGGATAAGAGTCTCTCTTCTCTCTACAGTGGTTAACACCTTCTAACATGACCCTCATCCCTGCCCCCTCCAGCTAACTCTGGAGTTATATTTCCCAATTTCCTTTCTCAGAACTTGGCATTTCAAAAGCCTCTTTGATCTTGCCATCACCTCGGCGTGCCTGAAGGGTAAAGATGTATAGACCGTGGTTTGCATGTCAGTCTCCCCTCATTCAAGGTGTTGGACTGGCTGGGTCGATTTGTCCATAAAGCAACAAGACTGGTATTTTCATATCATTTTATTATTGATGCTTCTCCATAACACTGACGAATTATTGACAAATTAAAGTCCATCCCAGTGACTAGGGAATTCACTGCCTTTTAGTCCATACAGTTCTGTTACTGGACTGCTTTTAATTCTGCATTTCTCATATTTATTGTGTTTGATTCATGATTGCCCTGAATTGTCAGCAAATGAAAAGAAGATTGCAGATCAGGGGAATGACAAGCAAAGTGAAAAGTACAACACTGCACTTCTGACTCCTTATTTATGGCAGAGGCAGGTATGCAGGATCTGAAAGACCTCACCTATAAAGAGTAAGTCCAGTCAAATTTTGGAGAATAAATTCAAACGATGTGTTCACACAGGAATGGTGTCATACTACTCAACTGATAATACCTCGATCACTTAAGAATACAAATGGCAGTAATTTTGCTTCTCCAGTGCTATGCAACAACAAAAGGCAGCATTTTATTCTACAGAAACCCAGGACAATTTCAAACAATAAAGTTTTCACTGAAGGACAACCTCAAAAATCTGTAACTCTCTTTCCCTGGCTCCAGCTCAGGTACTTTCCTTCTGACACTGTTCATAACATAAGCACTTCACCAAGGACTATGTACACAAAAAGGACCCAGTAGGAATCTTCTTTTATCATACTATTTTGCATACTCAAAAGCCAGCTCCTGTTTCTGAGCTGTTCCCATAAAGTTTATTTTCTCTTAGAAAACTACAACTATTTTCCCTTAGCCAATTTTTTTGCCACCCATATCACATTTTGAAAACAGATTTTATTTTGTAGGTGCTACTGCCATAGCTAAACAGTACCAGTGGGTATTGCACACTGCTACGTCTAGATATCAGAGACACTGGGATTTCAGAAAAGAACTGGGATCGCTTGGTATTTGTGATGTCAAATAGTGTTGGTGATATTATAATGATGATTATTATGATGATTATTATCCCACTAGACAATGCTTATATTTGGAATAAAATGTCAAGCTAAAAGGGTCAGTTCCTATTAATCTTAATGGAAAAGTGTTTTGAAGAGATGCTAAGAGCATAACCCGTTTCACCTTTTAAACTGAAACTTTTTTTTTTAATTTAGAAGGACATATCATTTTGAATTTTAGCTAATGTATTCTTAAATTGGTGCAAAAGTGTTAAGGTCAAAATAAAACTCCTTTTCCATTTTTAGCTGATCTGTTTAATTTTCTACTCAGATTATTCATTCATGAAAATATCTAAAGCAGTGCCCTTTGGCTAGTTTTAGAGCAAGACTTCCAGTTTCCTGCTACAAGCCTTTCCTGCAGAGCTATAATGCCACTTGCCCAGGGTGTGCATATGCAAGTCACCGACTGGGCTCACAGATCACAGCAGGCCTGGGGGTGGCAGAGACAGAATCATAGAATCAATTAGGTTGGAAAAGACCTTTGAGATCATCAAGTCCAACCTAGGACAGAACAGCACCTTGTCAACTACACTGAGGCACTAAGTGCCACATCTGGTCTTTCCTTTACCACCTCCAGGAATTGTGACTCCACCACCTCACTGGGCAGCATCTAATCACTTTTTCTGTGAAGAATTCCTCCCAACGTCCAACCTAAACCTCCCCTGGTGCAGTTTTGGAGTGTGTCCTCTTGTCTTGCAGCTGGTTGCCTGGGAGAAGAGGCTGACCCCCATCTGGCTGTACTGTCCTTTTAGGGAGTCACAGAGAGTGATAAGGTCACCTCTGAGCTTCCTCTTCTCCCGGCTAAACATCCCCAGCTCCCTCAGCCACTCCTCACAAGACTTGTGCTCCAAACCCTTCCCCAGCCCCAGGTGGGAAAATGAAAGTACAGGGTACAAAATTAACGTGGAGAGGTTTAGGCAAGAAGGCTTCATCTGGACTTGGATCAGGCTCCGTGAGGTGCCAAGGATGCAGCTCGGCACGACACCTCGGTGTCTTCTAAAGGGCGGTGTGGGTGGCACTGGTAATGTTCTGGAAAGGTTTATAGCATGCAAACAAAAATCCTGCTCTGAAACCAGCCAAAAGGCACGGCTTTAGACATTTTCATGAACCAGTAATCTGAATAGAAAATTAAACGGGCCCACTGAAAAGCGGAAAGGATGATTCATTTAGACCTTAACCCTCTTCCACCAATTCAGCATAAATTCGCTAAAATTCCAAGTTATTTCCCAGGCTGTTTAGCTGCCTTCCCCGAGCGCTCCGAGCGCTGCAGGGCGCTCCGGGCACCCCGCGTTCCCGAGGCACGGGCAGTGATGTGCCGGGGATCGCTGCCGGCCCGGCCCTGCCCGGCCCGGCCCGGCCCTGCCCGGCCCTGCCCGGCCCGGCCGCTCCCTGCGGCCAGCGCGGGGGATGCCGGCAGCGGCGGGCCGGGAGCCTGGGAAAGGCCGTGGCTCTGCCCGCTCCCAGCTGCACCGGCTCGGTCTGCCCCCGGTGCCTCCTTCTCCCAGCCCGGGGTGATCGCGGCGGACGCTGCAGCCTTGGGACGGGGTGACCGTCGGGAGCGATTGCGTGGAACTCTGCTAGAGGACCTGTGGCTATCTGGGGGCCGCGGGCAGCTGAGGGGACACAGCAGAAGGGTTCCCCTTCCCCGCCGCCAGCGGGGAAATCGCAGCGCCCTCCTCGAGGGGCCGGGGCAGCAGCGCCTGCCTCCTCCCGCACTGTCCCCAGAGCATCTCCTCCGAGGTGGAGAAATCCCTCAGGGACAAGGGCCTGAGCAGCTCTTCCTCAGAACGAGAAGCAGAGGTAGGATCCTCCTTTGCCTGCGAGGCAGAGCCCTCAGGGGTCTGGGGGCGCTGCCGGCGCCCTGCCCGCTCCTCCGGGGCTAGCGGGGCCTCACACGGGAGCGCCAGGGCTCTCCCAAAGAGAGAGATGTAAGAGCCCAAGAGCTTGTATGTCTTTTTCTAGCTCTATAAGCTCTATAACCTAATAAAACATGTTAACTGTCCCTGCACCCTTTCCTCATTTACATCCTTAGACGATCACAACAGAACTGTGAAAAAACAGGAAGGATTTTTTTCTCCCTTATCTGTTACTTTACCTGTTTGTCAAGTATTGAGCCGAGATGGGCCGAGGAGATGCCTCACATTCCATCCGCGGCAGTGTCTGGGCAATCCCAGTCTGAGTCTCACCTGGCTGCAATTCCATGTGGAAAAGGTACGCTACAATCGTACTCTCCAAGCCTTGACTACTTCAGAATATTTAGGGTTCTATGGTATATGTAAAACTCGAGTAAAATCTGTCACAGAAAAACTTTCTGCTGGTGTCTTTAATTCAAGAGAGAGACACTCTGCTGCTCTCTTTCGTATCTCCCTCAGCTTTCCTCATCAGAGGGAAAATCTAAAGACGACATTTTGTTTAGATCTTAAAAAGAGCAATGGAATAAAGTATCAGTGAGAGAGAGGAGCTTGTGTGTGTCTCTGCCAACAGGGTGCTGGCTTTGTACATCAGCAGCAGCGATGGAGACATGGGGAAAATGCACACAGCTCTGTTCCCCAGCCACGTTCCTTGATGCCATCCATCATCCTTTGCACGTCTAAGGAGATGGGTTTTGCTCTGAAGCTTGTGGGTACTTGCCTTTGTAACTTATTAAACAATGTGCAATTCTTAGTATTTTGCCTTTTTAAAGGGTCTTCAGGTGGTCAGGATTAGAATTAGTTGCTGTTAACCCTAAGGTGTAGTTTATGAGTTTATGAGTTTATGCAGTTTATTGTAAGGGCTTGGATATTTCGAATTTGAATTTATATTTTTTTGGTGTATAATAGGGAATGTGTGTGTTTGAGATCAGTTTGAGGGGATTTTGTTTCACCAAAGGCGTTTGCTCCAGTCCTGCTACTCCGGTGGAAGGAAGAGATGTTACCAGGTACTGGGCACAGTCATCTTTACAAAAAACTCCAAGTCTGTGACCCTTCTCTAGCTCCTAAAGTAGTTTGGAAAGGGCAGTTTCCAATATCTGAGGTGATAAAATTTAAAATTATAAGCACCCTGAAGATGCTCTATACCTGACAAACAGGTAAAGTTACAGATGAGGGAGAAAAAGCCCCCTTCCTGTTTTTTCACAGTTCTGTTGTGATTGTCTAAGGATGTAAATGAGGAAAGTTTGCAGGGACAGTTAACATGTTTTATTAGGTTATAGAGCTTATAGAGCTAGAAAAAGACATACAAGCTCTTGGGCTCTTACATACACATAAGGATTCTGAAGAGAGTTTACCTGTTTTCCACAGTTATATCTCTTTTGATATTCAGCTGAATATCTGAATTTTCAGGTATCTGAATTTGTCAGACCTTTCAAGGCTTTTCTCAGAGCTTGATGCACAGATTTTGTTGTTTATGTCTTCAATTTCTTTCAATTTATTTATTTTACAATTAGATGTATGCATATGCAGTGCCTTGATTCTCTCCCTAATACAAATAAAAATTATGGAAATGGAAAGAGAAAGATGCAAAAACTTATTTCCAAGACGACAAAGTTGGTTATTTTAGTATCTAAGCACACAGAGGACTGTGAAAGTATAATGCAGGAGGTGAGAGCATCTTGTGTTGCATAGACGATTTAGGATGTGCCCCTTCCCAGTCAACTCTTACTTCCCAGTAACAGCTGCTGTCCATCAGAGGGCACTCCTGATCCTACAAAGAAATAACGCGGTTCTCCAGAACAATAGCGAACAGCCAGACTTCCCTAATCTGGAAACATGCTTTACATGATTTATATCCCATTGGCATCTGGATTATGAGTCAACAGATGATAAAGTCAGATATTTATGACACCTCCATTTACCACCCTTTACAGCACTGTGCTAAATATCGTATAACCGAAGCACTTGATTTAAAAGTCACTTGCAGCATAGTAGTTCTAGTGATTTCTTCACAATTTAATATGGTGCTTAGCTCAGGCTGTGAGGGAAGTTTGCTAAAAGCAATGATTAACAATAGGGCCTGTGTTTCTTTAGCAATGTCCTTAGTGTCCGTGTAAGAGTGTTAGTCTGGATCGAGATGCCGAGTCAGCTGTAGTGCAGTCTGTTCTTACTGACGTTCACCCAGGAGAAGCTGGGCTGGTTGTGTGTGAGAGGAGTCAGACAGGGTAGGTGTGTGATTAGCAGAAAAGTTTGGCGAACTTTAATATTTCCTTTTTTATGGTCTTATATCCCTGTGCCTTGTATGTCCTTTTGGATGAGTGTCCTTTTTTTTTCCTATGAGAAACATTCCTAAAGTATGCATTTTTTAATGCACTTCTATCCTCTCTTTGAAGGGGAACATTTTCTGCTTGCAAAGCAAAAACTTGAAAACAGTTTCCTTTTCTTGAAAACAATTTCAAGCGTTTAGAGCAAAAATTCCACAAAAACAACAAATCAACTACCAGAACTTTTCTTTTTACCTTTCCATTGAGAAAAGAGTTACCCGATGACACCTCTGACCCTAAGACAGGCATAAAAAGGGGGGAGGAGGGACAAACCCTTTTTTTTTAGCTCCAGCCTCAGCCCCACAAGGTATTTGAAGATTTATTCCTTGAGAATATGCAGTTTCATGCAATTGGTTATACGTGGTCTCCTTTGTACCCGTGTCCAGACTGCACAGAGGGAAATGGCAGAGGAAAAAGCAGGCATTACTCACATGGCTGACCCACTGGTTTCAGCAGTGTTGAAATTCCTCCCTGCTGCTGTGATGGTACAAATTGAGCTGATATCTAGCTTGACTCAAAATCCCAAATCCCATCCCAGATCAGTGTGTCTCCAGGAGAGTTCTGGAGAAAATTTGCTGGCCTTTACCACTGCTGTCCTGGGAAATTATGCCTTAATTTTTAGCTTTCATAGTTTTCAGTTTCTGTACTGCCTTAGTGTGTGACTCGGAACTTCATATGAAGTGTTAGCAAGTTCTCTTCACAGGGTAGTTAGACAAAGCAATCTTTTTCCAGCTTGAGAACCAAGGACACCATTACAGCTTTAGGCTCAAGAAGTGTAAACAAGAGTGAATTGAGGAGGGCAAACCAGGACGATGGGACTTCATAACCTGGAGCTGTAAGTGGACAATTAACCCCAATATGTACATGGACCAAAATTTTTAAAAGTGTGAAAACTCATGACCATCTTACATCCATCTTGGGTCCATCTTGGGCAGAGCCCCAACCAGGCTCTTGCACTGCCCAGAGGCCTTTTAATAAATACCTACTTTATTCCTTTAACTCTGTCTGGCCTCTGTTCCAGGTCGGCCTCTCTAGGCAACAGTGTCAGTTGATGGCTGGAAAGCAAGTGTATGTAGGCCTCTTCAGAGGTGGTTTTCAAGTTTCCTGGAGTGCAAAAGGGAAAGATTTCTCCTTCATATTGTCATAATAGGCTTAATACTTCTCTAGAACTAATTTACATGCTAAGGCATTGGGAAAATAACATGACAGAGGTCTGATTACTTATTACTGTGTCTCATATAGATGACAGAAATACCCGATTTGAGAGTAGAGTTTGCTTTTTATGAGTAAAATGATCTTGTTTCCTGTATGTAACTTGCTGTGGAGTTCTGGGGTTTTAGGAAGTGTTGATGTTTAGTCAGCTCTGTTTCTGTTTACAGTGTAGATTCAGAAATACTTTTAACTGAGCAAATTCACCCAGAGCTTTTTTGTGGCATATTAAAATGTCTTTACTGATAGCAAAGAATACAAAAACAAAGTGTGGGTTTGGAGTACATGCCAAAAGTGTATTTCTCTTCAACCGGTCAAATATTTCCAAGCTGGGAACAAGAAACATTTTTAATGGCCTGGCACACTCACAGGGAAGTGCCTGAGGAACGTGTGTGTGTGTATGCACTGTGCTCCAGGGTTGTCTGGAAGCTTGAAGGAATGGATAACCCCTTGGCTGGGTGGGATTTGGCCTGGATGAAGCATGCATGATGGCTAAGGTGAAGAGAGCTAAGCAATTGTCACCTGCTGGTGGGATTCTTGGACTCTTTGCTTCAGGCCATGGTCAGATAACCTAAATCCCACCTCATCCCCTCTTCCTAGCCTGTGGGGAGAGTCAGGCAGCTTTGATGGCTTCTGGAAAGCAGCCCAGAGACCATAAACAAGGCACTGAGCAGGGAGATACCAAAAGGAAGAGGGAAATGGGGTTAGCTTTGCTCAGTAGTAAACATGGACAGCTATTAGAATGTGGTTCTTCTGTTCAGCAGTTGTTTCTCCCACCTTAAGGAGGGAAGTATGCAGCTGAACTGCTGAAGAGGAGGCCAAACTCAGTCACACTGCTCACGAGAGGGGTAGAATCCACTGTAATCCATGCAGTCAGGGGCCAAGAACTGATGCAGACCATAAGTTCTGTGTGATTAGAAAAACACAGACCTCCTATTTTGAAATAAGTTACAACCTTCACTTAGAAGGACAGTACAACAGATTCTCTGTGGTTCGGACTTGCAGATTACTACCTATTAGATTTTGACCTTTTCCTCCTTGGGAAATTATGAGAGAACTTTTGCAATTACTTGGCTATAAAATTACTTTAAACTGTCTATTGTTGCTGACTATTTTGAAAGTATTTTTCTTATCAGTGTCTCTTTTTCTCCATATTTTCCTCACACTTTCACAAGATTTATTAAATTCTTGTCTGCTGGAAAGAGTTGTGCAGGGGATTTCTGCTCCTCTTAAATCAAGGACAGCAGTCATAAGACTTAGACTGCATCTGATCATAGAACTGTTTTTTATATTTCCTTGAAATATTCCATTTGTGGAGAAAAATGATCCAGGTATAACAACATTGTTTGAAATCCAGAGGTAGAGTCCATGTGGAAATGGCCTCCAAGGGATTTGGATGTGGTGATATTGCAGGCCTCATGATCTGCCACCCTATGCTGTCCCCAGAGCAGAGTTAACAGAAGAGGGCTCTTGGGGTACAACATTTTCTGCCATCTCTGAGCTAGGGGTGGTCACCTCTGGAGCTGGGAAAAGACACAGCCTGGGGCATTGCTGTCTTAGACTGCCTCAGCTGGGCCTGTCAAAGGCTGTACCATAAATCCAGAGCAGAATAAAGGGGTTGTTCAGTGACAATCTTCCAAGCAACCCTGTGAAGCTGAGCTCATCCTGTTTGTCAACTACAGAAGTGATGTGTGAGGTTGGCTGAAACATTGGGAGTGTAGACATGCTGGAGAGGGACAGGTGGAGGGCTGCCAAGGTGGCCAGAAGCCTGGAGGATGAGTCCTTTACAGAAAGGTGAAGGGTGCTGTGCTTGTAGAGCCTGGTGAGGAAGCAGCTGTGGGCATTCTGGAACTGCTTGAAGGCAAGCTATGGAGCTGATGAAGCTAAAATCCTTCTTCACAGCTTCAAGTGGCCAAAAAGGGGTCACAACATCAAATTGTGACTGTGGAGGTTAGAATGGAAGCTAGTAATAACCTTTTTGCTTTGGATGATTGGAGCAGGGTACCCAGAGAACAGGCAGAATATCTATCCCTGCAGGTTTTTGGGACTTGAGTAAGGAAAACCATGGGTGGCTTGGTGATAGTCCTGCAGACAGGTAGCAGAACAAGATGACCTGGCAGACCCCTCCAACATCAGCATTGTGGTGATTGTGGGAACAATGTAATTTTTTTTCACAAAATCACAGAATCGATTAGGTTGGAAAAGTCCTCTGATTAGATTGGAAAAATCCTCTAAGATCATTGAGTCCAGCATTTGGCCAAACACCCCCATGTCAACTAGACCATGGAAAAGTGCCATGTTCAGTCTTAGATGCTTCCAGGGATGGGGACTTCACTACCTCCCTGGACAGCCTGTTTTAAAGCTTGACATTCCTTTCTGTGAAGCAATTCCTCCTGTCCAACCTTTTTGCCCAAACTGACTTTTAAAAACCATGTTTGCAAGTTGCAATATATTGCAATTCTGAAGAGGTGATTTTTTAAATAAAATTGATACTCAGAAGTTTTCACAGAAAACTTACAACACTGCTTCTCAGTGTTTTAAACAATGCCAGTGTAGCTGTAGGCTTTGATTAAAATTACTTTCATTTTGAATAATCTTAGAAAATGTAGTTCTGCCACTTAAATCACACAAAATAAAGAACTTTCCTTTATTTTTCTTTCATGGCACTGAATAAGCACTGTAGTTGATTAGGTATTTCTCCCTATCCAATATGTATGAATAGCTGCTGCACATGCATGTGTGTGCATATATAGGGTATCTCTAGAAAGGATAAATGCAAACATTTTTTCACTCAGCAGACTGCTAGCTCTCAGTTGTCACCTCATAACTATAAATAATAGCTTTGGAGTTAGGTATATTTCAGACAGAGGCACAGAAAGAGCAAGCAAATAGAGTTATTTTTTTCTCTGTCATTGGCACACCATTGTTCCGCTGTGGTCAGTGGTAGGATGTACAAACAGTGTTTCAGATTCCATAGGAACCTGTTTCCTATTTATACTAGGCTAGCATCATGTGTTACTTGACCAGCCAGAGGGATGGGAATGATCACCAGCAGCTTTCTTGGGCAAGAAGGAAGAGGTGCTCTTCCCTAGTTAATAAAGAGGCAGAAACTTGAAACAAAATTGGACTAAGATATATGCTTTTAGAGCTTGAATTTGCCTACATCAGCTAACTTTTGTCATAGCAGAAGTGCAAAGAGGAATGTGGGAACGCTTTCACCAGGTTGTCTTCATATGGAAAAACAAAGCAAGAAAGTAATCAAATGTTAACCAGAAATTGAACATTAGCCACTTTTGTGAGTGTTTAAACATTAACATCTATGGAAGGAATACTATATTGCTGTGGCTTTTCCTTAGTGCATTTGCAGGAAATGCCAAACTGTAATGCTCTCCAGTTAAAGACATGAGTCCTCTGACAGAAGGAAAACACATATGCAAATAATAAATTTTCTTAATGAATTTTATTTAAGTTATACTTGCTTATTTGCTTTTTTGTTTGTTTGAGTTAGCTTCTTTCTATAATCATTTCTGTGGCATCACTAGAGAAAAGCAGTGCAGTGCTTGCACACAACCGTACTCTGGCAGTGTCCTGCTACTACTCAAACTACCCAGGTGCACCCCAGTTTGCTCCTGTTGCATTAATGGTGTTTTAAAATAGGCCATCATTTGCAGAATCAATCTAAAGTAGTTCTCAACTGGCCCTGCAATGCATCTTTGTTACCATTTCTTCTGCTGCATATTTGTCCTTTGAGAGTTACAAAATGCAAAGACCAAGTGGTTGTTCAGGTTCACTGAAATGGACAGGAAGGATTTTCACTGATAATTTCAAATTCTGTACTAACTTCATGGAAAAAATATTTAATATAATTGGTAACCTGACCATATAGTTCCCTGTGCCACTTTCTGATGTATTTTCACGCAGTTTTAAAGAAGGACAAGCCATACTTGAGTCTGACATAATTTACCTAAAAATTTTGGAGATTTTGCTCGTAATCTTAACCCGCCGTCTCAGATTCAGAAAATAATTGTTGTGGATTTCTCAATTTGTATCATGGCAGATTAATGCTTTGCAGTTTGCCTATATGAAGTCAAGTTGCCAAAGAAAGTGACTATTCTGTTGACACACTGATGTCCAGTCAGCTCTGTGGTTGATAAGTGGACTTATCAGGCACAGAAGGTCATGAGGAAATAAAGACTCATTGGTTGCACAAAAATTAAGAGCACCATGTGCTCTTTCAAAATAAATGACTCAAAGTCAGTTTTCAGTTAAGATACAGTTTTATCTTTAAATACATTCTTGTGCAAGTCTTCTTACATCAGTATTGGAAAGGCTAAAAGACCTGCTCAAAAGTCACATTTCTGCTGATTTTATGCTTTCACTCTTATCATTAAGACAATTCTTTGGACACATTGCAGTAGAAATTACTGATATTTTATAAAAGTATCTGTACTTTCCTATTTATTTCAGTACCAAAGGGCCAATGGCAGTTATGTACAGTAATGCAAGTTCTTAGTGCTTAAGTCTGGTCCTGTGTGTATAATAAATGAGATCTACTCTGAAGAATTTGGAAAGCCAGGAGGTTGCAGGGTTAGCCTGCTATGGAATACCAGGGGACTGAGGCCCTGATCCCCAGTCCATTCTTATTTGTAAAAGCACTTCAGCACATATGTATCTCTAGGCATGTGTTTAAGACCCATTGACATCAATGAGACTTTAGCTGATGCTTAACCTCTGAGCATATGCTTAAGTTTCCTGCCGAATAAGGAGGGCCTTGAGCATGTGCTTAAAAATACCCTGCTGAATTGCTGATCTCTCTCAGGCCTCTAGCCTGCCCCAAATACAAACCTTTACTTGCTCCACTAGGTCACTTGTTTTGGCTTGGACTTCAGATTTTTTCTTTTTCAGCATTTCCTTTTCACTCAGCTGGCCAGATCTATTTTCTACAACCCCCATTATCACACACACATGGTGTTCATTATCACTCCACATTGCTCCACATTACAAAGTTGAGTACCCAGTTGGTTAATTTAATGCTTTCAGTGAAAGTGCTATCTATTTATAGTTTTCTGCAAATTTAAAATCGCGTATGGAAAAAAGCTGTTGTCACTTAAACAAACATGTTTATATTCAGGTGCTGCTGGGATACAAACCTTTCACTATAATCTTTTCACACCCTCACTGTGCAACATTATTACTGCATTAGGTGGGATATTTAAAAGGTTCCAAAAATCCATTGTAGCTCTCTCAGGATTTTGGATGAATTGTAATTACTCTTGGCCACAGTATTTAGTGCAGGAGATTTTCTTACCAAAAATACTGTTTTGTTAATGCTGACTTTTTATGGCGTTACTTTATTTCCACTGGAAATTTTCAATTTCCCGCAGCAAATACATCCAAAAGTTTTTTTCATACTAAATCATGTTTCATAAAGAAATATTTCTAAATCACTTCAATTTATACTGTTGGAGCTTCTTGGCAAAAAAACCCCTAGATGTTTTGAATCAAAGTGAAACTAAAACACTCCTTTAAAATTCTCAAGAATTTCCCATGATGAAAACCTGCAACTTCAAAGGAAAAAGTTCAAATAAAGATTTCTTTTTTTGCTTCCCACGTGAAATAATATGTGACACAGTCTTTTTACTTACAGTTAACAATGCAAAATTTACCTAGTGTCTTTTACAACTACCAAGAGAAGCTTGTGAAAGAATAAGCTAAATATGGGCTGATTATTTTGAATTTTATGCAATAGTCACTGTGTTAGAGGACCAACTGTGCTGATCCAAGCCACGGATGTGAAACCCCACAAAATTCATGGGTCTCAACATAAGAATTTCTTAGGTCTAGTAAAGGCTCTGAGTGTGCCTGCAACTCACGGTTTTCTGTTAGAACATAGGAGAATCTTAGCACACACCTTGGTGCACGTGGAAAGATAAAACGTGTCCCAATTCTAACAGTTGTCTTTGGAAATGAAAATGATTATTTACTGTTGTTTTCATTATCTAATGTCCACTTTCAGATGTTTGCCATTGAACATTCATGACTACAATGGTTTCTGCTGCACATACTGTTTGAATACATTTCTTGGACAAATCCAGAAAACCACCAATCAGCGAACTGAAACTCAAGCTCCTGCTCTACTTGTCAAGAGATTCTGGATCCTCACGTTACATCAAAAAATAACAAAGTGCTAAGACCATTTCATGCTTTGTTGGCTTCAAATAAACCAGAAGTACCCTGAAAAAGGTTTCATCCTGCATCTGAATCTGCTAAAACTCAGATGTTTGCCACACATTGCTCCTGGCTTCAGTCACTGCAACTTACTAGTAGGGCAGGATTTTGTTTTCCTTGCAATTAAGGAAGACACTCTTTTTTTTTCTTTTGCACTGAAGTACCATGGTTCAGGCGTAAGGGGACATTTGGATCTTGCTCCCCATAGGCCCACACCACTGCAAGGTGTTGTCCCTTGCTGATGGAGTCCAAAGCCTCCATGCAGTGAGGGAATTTGCAGTATTTCTGCAGGCACATGGGTCCCATGCGAGTGCCTGGAACTGTCACGATCAGAGTGGGCATCTTCCAGGACAGATGGAATCCAACGCATATTGTATAAGATTTGAGGACAGATTGGATTCTTAATTCAATGAAAAAAATCCTTCTTCTGCCTTTTTTTTTTTTTTTTTTTTTTTTTTTTCTGACTCAGCATATTGTTTGCAGCTGGACTGGAGTGGGAATGCCTGTGTAGAAGAGTTATATGACTTTCTGGAAAAACTAACTAGTATGGAACTAATTGCAGCCCACCCAAACCTAGCAGGAGGCTGGGTTTTCCTTTCAATTCTTTCAATTAAAAGCATTCTGCTAGAAGGCAGCACACAAGAACTGATGTGTGTGTTCTGATGAACACTTAATAGCAGCTTTCATGGGCTTTGAAAAAAAAAAGAAACTTCAGCAATGAGGGCAAATAGGCCATGGAATTTAAAGAAAAGAATTAACTAGGGGGTCCAATTCCAAACCAGAAGCTAGGAATATCTTTCTTGGAAAGAATTTATCATTTACTAAATAGAACAGAAAGGAAAATTAAAAAGGCCATTATTAATTGGATGGTCTCATTTATTAGAACTTCTATAGCAAGCCAGCACTGCTGATCTTCTCAATCCCTCTTGTTAGCTAAATTTCTGGTTCCTGCAACTCTCTTGCTTATTTGGAGTCAGGTAAAAGACACTGACTCTCTTCTGACTGTAAGACAGATGGAGTTGGGAGAGCAATTATCTCTTAAAACACAGAGAACTATGATTTAGGACAGGAATTTTACTCAGGAAAGCTCAGGAACAGCTTGGCTCAGTTAGCAATTGTGTTTGTGCTCTTATTACTCAAATTACTGACAAAACCAACTCATCTCCAAAAGGTTAAAGGATTTGGATTAAATATGGTGGAGAGGAACT
Organism: Prinia subflava; assembly: GCF_021018805.1. NCBI lineage: Eukaryota > Metazoa > Chordata > Aves > Passeriformes > Cisticolidae > Prinia > Prinia subflava. Next base: position 35,136,922 of record NC_086248.1, on the reverse strand, counting down.
CTTCAAAGCATGCTGTCTTGTCTTCCAGATGGTAAAAATGAGGTTTGAAGCTGCCTGCTGTACAAAAGAAATTGTGAGCAGGGAAGACAGGAGTGGAAATGGAGCTGTGGAACAGCAAGGGGAGGTGATCTGATCTCTAGATAGGCTAGAAATGGTGATGACTGAATGATTTACTCTCATCAAGTGGGAAAGGGATTTTTCACAAAGGGCTGTTAAACAGGGAAAGGTAAGAAAGGCTGAGGGAGTCTGTGTGGTGCTGGCTTCTGATGGGAAAGGGCCTGAGGAATGCCCATGGTGCTGTGAGGCACTGTCGAGGAAGAGCACGTGAAGTGTGCTGGGCAGACTGAAAAGTGATGTATGAGAAGCCCCAATGTCAGGGGGCTGTAGGAGTCTGCATATAGGGAAAGGATAGCTGCAGCCTGCTGGGTTAGAGGGGAGGGCCACAGCACTGTTGCTGCTCTGGCACAGCTGTGGGCAGGGGGAGCCAGGGGACCTACTGAAATTTTTGTGGTCCCACTGGAAGCTGGGCTACTCTATCAGCATACACTGCCATTCTCACCCTTCTATGTTGCTCATTATTTGGGGTATTGTATGGAGAATCTTTCCTCCTCCTCTTTTAGAAATGTAGAAATATTTTAAAAATACTTTTTCATGTTTCTTAAATGAAAGGGTTCTCATATCTGCTGAGAACCTCTGGCTGTCTTTGAAGAGTAGTGTTTGAATAAGGATTATTTTCCATCCAGTAATAAGGGAGAAAGATGTAATCTTAGTATTGTGGTGCAAGTTGCAAAAATAATTTCTGCTTGCTTGGTAACTTCATCCTTTGAAGTATCCAGATTCTCTCAGGGGTGTGTGTGACCTCACCTTCTAGTTACCAAACTTTTCCAAATGTCGGATTACACTCAACACCAGATTAGGAATGTGCTTGACATTTCTTTATAAGGTGCAGGAAAATATCTGGGTGGAGATGAAAGCAGATACAAGTGTAACTGGGATACTGGAATAAATTATATATTGCTACTATTACATTTCTCTTCCTGTGTTTCAGGCTACCTTTGTGCTGGATCTTTGGCTAACATTCAGTTGTCTGCATATTTGCTGAGGATTCGTAAGAAATTTGTTCATTATAAATCTAAATAACCTGAGAAAAGGGACTGCAACACTTTACTCTTTAGCATTCGTATTCAGAAAAGCTGACAGTCTATTTTTACACCCTTGAATATTTCTGTATAGATCTTAAATTACAGGTGGTGTTCCTGGTGCTGTACAGCTGCCAGTTTGATGACTACAGACTACTGGAAATGCCAGCAGAGTGTTTGAATCTGCTGCTATTTGTATCTGAAATTTATGTGTGGAAAACTGTGGAATTGCATTTTATTGAAATGGTTTGCTCTGGTTCACCCCTGGAAAATGTACGGTTTATCCCCAGTCTGTACCCTCCCTGCAGTATCGTGTATCTGTAACTCTATTGGCTGGAGAATGTTACCGCGCCCCTTTGAACCTCGGTGTTAAGGGTGCAATCGGGGAGGGCTCCTCCTCTTTTGCCCTGGTAGTCTCTAGAGACTGCTCTCTCCCCATCCCTCTCCCCTTCTCCCTCTCTCCCCTTTCCTTCCCCTCTCCCTCAGTGAATAAACCCTCATCTCATCAGCACCTCAGCAGCCGTCTGAAGTCTCTTTGCCTGCCAGCATGGTAACAACCACGACCCTAGGACCTGGGGGTCTCCCAGGGGACCCTCCCTGGGGACCCCCCAAAACTTAAACCACAACAGAAAACTGTAAAGCAATGCCTGAAAATGCTTCAAAGAAATTTTGTTTTAAAATAATAAATATGATGAATATTTTTCAGAAGAGTCAATGACTGATCATGCATCTCACCAGGACCTGTCTGCTGTCCTTCACCAATAAAACCCTTTAAAACCTCAAGACAAAACTTCACCATTTGGAATAGAAAAGAAACAGGCGTTTGCTGGAAGCTATGCTGGGCTACTCAATAGGAGTGCTGAGCTCTGGTTATGACATGAGTAATAGAGGCATCATCAAGAAAATAATCTCCAGGCATTCAATATTTCTTATGCATTCTTATTCAAAAGCATTCCTATGGTGCACTCAGTATTCAGTTGGCATGGCTTATGTCAATACATTGTTGCTTTTTCTTAGGCAGCATGGGTCTTAATATTTATCATAAACTTGTTTAAGTGGGTTCCATTCAATGAGCTGAAAAATAAAGACCAAGTGTGTCTGTTGAATGATATTTGCTGGTTTGTTTACTTTCCTTAGTAAGATTTGTACCTGTTTACTGCTTGCTCTTTTTTCCTGAACAGTCTCCCTTTTCCAGATGGGGATCTGGCTAAAGGAACATTTAATTAATCTCTTGCATCTTGACCTCTTCCTTATCTGAGCCTTAATTCTGATACTTACAGAAAGGGCCATTGCCTGTACCTTCTCACCAAGTGCTGCTCTGGTTTTCTCTCTTGGCAAGTTCCTTCTCTCTTGCCACTGTCTGGTTACTTTAAGCAAACTATCACTTGTGTCTCTCATTTTGGTTTTTACAGAAAGCAGTGCATATATTTTCTCTGCCATTTTCAGGCTTTTTTCCCCTTATGAACTAGTAGGATTGTCTGATTGTCAACAGATAATGTGTTACCTTTTTGTGGTATCTAATTCAGATTCAGTGTTTTTGTGTGAATGATTTTGTAGCTGCTCATTCACTCTACTCCCTTCACAGTTCTTGAATAGCTGAGTTCCTCTGCCAAGCCTCAAGTCTCTCCTGCCAACAACACTGCAGCCCAGTGGTCTGCTTTGGCTTCATAATCCTTAGTATCTCCCAAGGAAGAAGCTGTGATCTACGGACCTTTCTGACAGTGTAAACATCATTTTTGCTTCCTTCCAAACCATTGGATTTGACATCAGGATGAGTTTCTTCATGGAAAGCATCACACCCAATGCATTGGCTGTCCAGGGAAGTGGTGGAGTCATCATCCCTGGAAGTGCTCAAGAAACCACTGAACATGGCACATAGTGCTGGGGGTTTAGTTGACAAGGTGGTATTCAGCCAAAGGTTGGACTTGATGATCTTGGAGGATATTTTCCAACCCTAATGATCCTGTGGTTCTATTGTTACAGCTCCCAGTAGCTATCCACAGCCTTCTTACCCTGCAGCTGGCTAGTGGGAATGAAAGGGTAAATCAGGCGGGTTCAGTGCTGAGGCCATGCTGCCTGTGTCAACACCAGGCTGTCTTACCACATCGTCTGCAGTCACTCACCCAGGGACTCCCAGTGTGGTAGCTTATGAGACAGAAGCAAGTGATAGAGAGGATCTGCAGCTGAATAACACAGGGGTTAGCAGACCATAATATTAAAGGCTGATCGGTACTCAAGATTTAAGTGTTTACTCTTCTAATCATTTTGAAACCTGCATGTGCCTGGATTACCTTGTACAATGCTTTATCTGCTGAGGCTTTAGATATAATCTTGATTCCTGAACTGAGGATTGTTTGAACAAGGGGTCTCCAAGCGTTTCCTGAGAAGTAAAAGCAATTCATAAATTGACCAGATGGCCACAATGTTTCTTTGCCTTGTTCCTAGAACAAGCACAGTGCAGGGGTTGCATGTATGCATCTGAGATTCAGGCATTACCTGTGGTCTCACCCTGAATGATCCTTGTGTCCTTGTCAGTGCCCGTATAATGCAGACTGAAGCATCTGCACAGGACAGGACTGGGTAAAGCACTCTGCAGGCAGCCTATCCTGAGGAAAGAGGGTGGCTCAAGGGTATGTTCTGTGGTCACTGAGCCTGCACATCACCTGTACAGTGGAAGTTGAACCTTATTCCTGGCAGAAACCTGAGAGTGACTGTGAGCCTGTTGTTGCTGATGACCTCTGTCTGTCAGGGATTATGTTTTTGTTTTGTTTTCACCATTGGCAATGTGCCCTACTAAACTAGAGTTAATTTCGAAGGTGCTATGAGGTTTTTTTGGAAGGAAAGAGGCCACTTGTTTTCTTGTGTAAGTATTTAAGAAGGATTGCTGACTTGTGACTACATTGCAAACCTGTGGGAATATTCCAGAGAGCACCAATATCTGCTGATTAGTTAGGGTTGATTAAAAAAATTGGAGACAAAGGACACTTTTAATATTGGAACTGCATTCCTGAAGAACAGACCTGATTGTAACTCAGACCGAGGCATGCCTCATACACAACCCTGTCATTCATCCGAATCTGTTTTGTAAGAGTTCTTGATAAATTATTCTTCTTCAAAACTGAGAAATAAGGAACAAGGATAACAGCGAGGAGGAATGGGAATCTTTTTGGGTTTCACAGGCTGAGGTCTGGTATTTGAAAAGATCAGGGAGAGAAGATCATAAGTGGATTGAAAGGAGCACAAAACTATTTGTGGAAGCAGTGATGGGAAGAGACCAGGATAGGTGTACTTAGCTTTGGGGAAATATTTGGGCTATTCATGTTAGGCCAGTGGGGAGAGCTCTGTGCTGTATCTGCATCTAAAGGAGCTGTTCTCGACTAACTGTGGAGAGAGCCAAGAGGAATTAGCATTTCTAGGCTAAAATTAGCCTTACTTGAGTCTGCTTTAGGAAATTACTGAGCTCATCCACTCCAGCACTTACTCCAAGGCAATTATCTACATTTATTGCAGGCACTGATGAAAGTTGTTCAAAAAACTCTGTTAATAGATTGGGACTGTTGAATTTCCACTGCACCACCTCACTAGTCTTGCTAGGGAAAGAAGTCTCTAATGTCAGCCTAAAGCTCTTTTGCTATAAGTTGAGACCATTTTTGACCAATTCAAAATCAGACACATTCATGCTAACTGGTCAATCTTTAAAGTATTATTACAATTTTGTAAATCAGTCTGGGGTTTTTTCCTAGACATAAATATTCTAACTTCCTTCAGCAATTCCCAATTTTCCCCATATTTCTAGGCATCTTTTCCAGATTCCCCACAAGAGGCTGGCATTTTTTGTGAAGTGCTGTGCCACCACCTGATAGTGAGATGTGGATTGGAAGAATTACTGCGTTTTGACAATTGCTACTTTAAAGAACTGGACTCTTTTTTTTTGCTCTTTGCCACTTTGTCTTCCAAAAATCCAGTCATGAACCCACTTCCACCTTCTTTACCCCAACCCTCTCTATTCCTGAGAGTGGAGTCCAGGCAAGTGCTGTCCTTTTTGTGCCAGGACAGATACATTTCAAGAAGTTGGTAGGAAGAAGTCAGCTCATGTATCCTACACATCTAGATGCTGGGTATCTAGACCAGATGTCCAGGCTGTCTCTCCAGTCAGTGGATAGGAACTCTCCCAAGAGCGTGTGACTCCATTTGGAATGTCAACCTAGGATTAATAGCTCTTGTCAAATATTTATCTCTGTTCACTGACTATAAAAGTGTTTGAATATTTGGCCAACTTCAACAGGCCTTGTAATATTCCTTTTTTTCCGCTAAAGGTTGGGAAATTCAAAACACCAAATTATACACTTGAGGTCATTTTTGTTGCAACCGTCACAGGCTTTGCCGTGTGAATTTTCCAATGTGATATTATGCTGTGCTCTAATCCAAGACAGTCCCAATAGTCTTCTAGCCCTTTTAGGATTGCCCAAAGATCTTAAAGCAGCAAGTCTCTCTCTGTTTGGACTTCAGAGAAAGTGTATCCATGCTTAATATATCAGATTTTTCCTTTCTGATGAACAAACTGTAACCTTCTCTAAATATGCCCTAATATCATCCAGTGCTAATGAAATATTTCTATAAGACCTTGGGCTCAACACTCTTTTCCCCTTAATTGGTTCATGGAAAAGAGATGGTTCATTGCCCGCCATCATCCTTTAGCCTCTATAATTATAGTGAAAAATTTACCTCTAATTATTTTAAGCCCCTTCTGTGGCTGCCCTCATTTAACCATTCCCTGAGAACTTCAAATTCAAGTGTCCAGCAGTTCTGGTTTAAGACTATGCTCATTCCACTGGCAAGTCAGTGTGCAAATATATTGTTCTGTGTTAACAGGAAGCTTAGGATCTGAGGGGAGATAGTGGAATGGTGGGTCACTGAGGAAAAAAACTGCAGAAGAGGTCAAAACACAAGCCTAAATCCATTTGTCTTTGAAAGTATCAAAAGAAATTCAAAAAACAAAATTAAAAACCAAGTTTCTGTCCAAAATTTTACAGTTCTGGCAAACTACTTCACTAAACTTAAGTAAAATGCTAGGTTTTTTGTGCTAGTTAGTCATCTCACATGAAAAGAAAAAATCAGGTTTATTTTAGCAATATGGGTTTTCTTGTGGTTTCTTTCCAGTCTCTTTCACAGTGTGCTGATGGTAACAGAACTTGACAGTGTAGTAGAGAAGGACTTGAAAGCGTATGTGAGATACAAAGGAAGAGTGTAGAGGTTTGTCACTGGAACTTTTGTACTGCAGAGTAGTTTGAAGGAGAATTTTTCTTTATTCTAAAATTAGTTTGAGTCTGAGAGATCTTATAAGAACAAACCTACATGCCTGGCAGTGATCCATGTGATTTCCATCCTACTCCAGTGTAAAATGTTGTGTTCTAAACAGGCAGTGAAATTCTCTAATGCTCAGACTTTTTCTGTTGGCCTTAGAAAAATGTCAAACCTCGTTGTGATTGTACTTCATTAAATAAAATAGCTGTTAAACAGTGTTTCATAGAATTACAGGATGGCTTGGACTAGAGGAAACTATAGTTTCAATGAATTTCAGTTCACATCCAGTTACTAGAGAACTGGCCCCACCTAATGCATCCCACCAGACTTAAACAGCTTAACAGTTTGAAAATTCTGCATTGATTTAAGAATTTCAGATAGTTGTTTGAACACCGGGTTTGCAAGCAAGATATGGGATTATATTTGCCCGTCCTTGTGGAGAGGCAAAGCTGTTTGCAATTTCAGCCTATATGTCACATCAGGCTCTCTGGAACTTTTCCTGTTGCACCCAAATCTGGTCTAAGCTCATTTGTGAGTTCTTCTGATCAAGACTCCTGATGGATTCATGGCTGTTTTCTTTTGATGGCAGTGGACTCTGTTGTATCCTCTTTCTTTTATATCACTGGTGGCCCTAGGAATCGAGACCTTCTGTGTGCTTGAAATATTGCTGGATAAATACTGCCAGTGATTTAGTAGGCTGCCAAAATGACATGTGTCTGTATGTTACTGATGGCAGTTATGCAAGTGATGGAGTTGCTTTGATGCTTTAAGTTTTAACTTTCATGTTTTTCAGATTCTGTGCTGCCTAGAGGTGTAGTTCTGAGTCTCATATTAAGTGCTAGTAAGCTCTCTTTACAGAGTAGGTAGACAAAAAAAATGCTTTTCCTGCTGAAGAGCAAGGACAATTTTCAGGCCCAAAAGCATAAAAAATGGTGGACTGAAGAGAGAAACAAGAAGGATGGCACCTCACAACTTGAAGCTGTAACTGGACAGTTAAACACCAATATGCAAATAGACCCAAATTTATAAAAGTATAAGACCTTGTGACCATTCGTCCATTTTGTGACCATTCTAAGTCCACCTTGGGTGTAGCCCTGGTCATGCCCTGTCCTGCCCAAAGTGTACCCTAAAGGCCTTTCAATAAGTACCTACTTTGTTCTCTGGTTCTGTTCAGTCTCTGTTTCAGGTCAGCCTTCCTAAGGCATCAGCTTAACAAATGAGCTCATAAGAATACAGGTATGTAAAAAACTGCTTCAGAAAGTATTGTAAAAGTTCACATACTGATTTACTTGCTTTAGGTGTTAATATTTCTTCTTTGTAATCTTTGCATATCAGATTCATCTGAAGCCTAATTGTAGATCTGGGAAACAATTCTTTTATAGAACGTCTCCTACAGAACGTGGTCCTTAATTTTGTAAAATGGGAGAGTTTAAGTATTTAGATACTTAAAAATACAGATAGTCTGTAGGTCTATTTCCTAATCAGGAAATAGAAAAAATTGAGCATTTTTGTCACTTGAGAAAGGTTGAACTTATGAAGAACAAGATCTTATTTATAAATAAGACTCAGAATAAAGCTCATTCTGGTAGTCTACTGTAAATCCATGAAGACCAGACCCTCAGTAAATTTGAACCCTCAGTAAATCACCATGGCTTCACTGAATTCAGAGAAGCTGCATCCATTTATACCAGTTGAAGATGACAAATTTCCAAGGACTGGAAGTGGGTGGAGGCATGAAATTACTTCAGCATTATTACTTCAGCAAGGCCTTCTACACATGTTCCTGCCATGGGACCACCACGGAGCATTTGTCTGAGGAGCAGTTTTGTCACATCAAACTAAACGAGTTTCTGTTGCGGCTCTCAGCACTCAGTCCCTTCAAGGCCCCTCACATGGCTGCTCCAGCACACAGGAATGCACTCAGGAAGGAGCTGTGATCAAAGCTCTGCTGAAGCTGGGAGTCTGGACAGAGGACCAGAGCGGTTCCACAGAGCAGCACACCCGGGGTGTGTGCTCGTGGGGGAAGGAGGAGGTGAGCTGGCTGCAGATGGTGGGTGTGGACTCCAGTTCTGCTCCAAGTTACATGTCTTCACTCATGTTTCCTTCAATGTGAAATTATGTTTATATGACTTTAATTCACTTTAATGGTTTGCTCTAATTTGTCTGTCTTTTTTAGACTTCATAGAAAAAATCCAAACTGTGTCAAAGAAAAAGCCAAGTCAACTGAACAAACTTGTCTGATGCAGGTTTTTCAAGAGTCAGTGATTCACACCAACTGTAGTTTTTGCCTTCCTTAGTTTTTCAGATTTTGCTGAGGGTGGGGGTTATTTTCCTGCTTGCAAGTTGCAGCAGATACTTAGAGCTCCTCTCTCTACAGAAATGAACCTTCCAAATATGAACTGGCAATTGAGCAACCAGTTTCATGAGGCAAAAATGCTGTCAAAGTGGTCTAATTCACTCTTCCTGTCTGCATTTGCAACCGCACACCTAGGGTTGGCTGTGTCACTGAGACCCTCAGGGAGCTGATTCAGCTCACTGTAGTGGCAGAAAACAAGCACAGCAAAGAAGTGCATGGTTTTCTGGTGTGTAGTGAGATACATTGCCACAGTGAGCAATCACAGCATCACAGCACAACCTGTGCTTGGATGGCTTGGTGTGGCTGGGAGTAAGAGTGGGAATAGGAGTGAGACATCCTCACTAACTCCTTGTGGGAGTGTGCTTACTTGGCCTTGCTGAGCATGGAGTTGCAAATTAGTTGCCTGTAGAGTTCTCAGGCAGAGGAGGAAAGTGCCTGATTTGAGTGCCTAACAGGTTAGACAGTTCTTAAAAGAAGGCAGAGTGGATCACTCCTGGTTTGCATGGATTTTAGAGGCTGAGGTTTCTTCTGTGGCAGGATTTGAGCAAGCCGGATCCCACCCTGGAGGATCTGCTTATAAAACAAACAAACAAAAGAGTTGTTCTGCGTTTTTCACTGGAACACCACTAACTGTGTTAATGACAATGGGGACCACCAATAGTGTGAACTCCCTGTTCTAATGCAATACTTCCAGGCTTCCTTATAAGAGGCATCAAAGGCGAAAAAATTCTGCATTAGCTCTATGGGAACCTAGTGCATACATCAGAGGGCAAATTTGGTCCCCAGTGTTCTCCCTGCAGTGGATTTGAGTCTCTGATAGCATCAGTGCAAGAAGAACAGAGCAGTAGCTTAGGAGGCATGTGGCATTTCCTGGCTGGGTGCAATGGATTCCCCAGCTGAAACCAATAAAAATCAGTTCAGGAAGAATTTTTCAGAAAATCGGTGGTGAAAATGACAGTCTTGAAATGCTCACACAATCCTTGCAGCTGTGGAGTCCTTAAAGTCAATGAGTTCCAGGAAAAATGACAATAGTTCTGGAAACTTTCCCATGACTGCCTCTGGGCAGGCATTCAGAATAGCTCGTTTACTTCAACGATGCTAATTCATTAATCATTAGAATACTTTTGTTCAGTTCCCTTTGAAGTTGGCCACAACTTTTCTTTTCTCCTAGGATGAAATGTGGTCAATTATATCCATACATGGATATAACATGGGGCAGGTTCTTCTCTTTGACAAATTATTTACTTGCTTTGTCAGCCCAAACTTCTCGCTCTCTGATGTTTCTCAACTGTATATACTAACCAGAAAATGTTGCATGTGGTCCAGTTTTGCTGTGTTAGATTGGCTTTTATTTCAGCTCAGTCCTTTATGTCCTCAGTCGCTGTGGTAAACCTTGTTGTGATTGGTTCTTAATTTTCTTAGTAGAAATGAATACATAATTTTTTGTGCTCACAGCCAGCTGTAGCACTGCCCTTTCAAAGACATGACTAGTCCAGCAGTACCTTTGCTCCAGGGACTGATAGGCTTTGACAACCTCCCTTGCCCTTTCTGCCTTTCCTTCCATTTTGGAGCTGACCTAACTTCAAGGCAGAGGGTGTCACAACTCTCCTCTGAGAAGACTTAGTCTTACTTAACCCTGATTTTTCTATCAGCTTGGGCCCTCCAGCACTACAGCTGGACTAGAAAGGTCTCACTCTATCACTCCCAGTCCTCTTCAGAGTATTTGGCCTCTCCAAAAGGCTGTATCTTCTCCTGTGGGTGAGGCTTCATGAGGCAGCTGATTCAGCCCGTGAATTTGCTGCTGGTGAAAGGGGCAGGCCTGTTCCTGGACACATGCTCCATTTGTCTCCCTTCTGTCATCTCTGGGATGTGTCTGACCCATTAGCTCACTGAAGTGGTGAAAAGTATTCACTTTTTCTTGATTTGTTTTGTTTTGTTGGGTTAGATTTCTGCCGGTTTAGTGAGCTAAATTCACTTTCCAAGGGGTCAAATGAATGCAAGAGCTGGTGAAAGGGAAGGGTAGGGTAGGTCTCCATAGCTGGCAGCAAGAGAGGAACCAAATACAGTGTTGGCTAAACTGAGCTGTTTTGGAAAAATATGGCAGCTACTGCAGCATTTTGCATGTTCCTTCAAGCACCTGCTAGACTGAGTGTCTCAGGAGAGACTGACAGAGTTCGTGGTTTGTGGATCTGAAGGAGAATCAGGCCTTAGGTAGGTGTTGAGCTGCTCAGCCAGTTCATCCTGTGGTGTTTCCCAATGGTTGTCCAGAAATGGATTTCGAAGGGCTTCAGGGGAGATGTAATTTGAGGGCATCAAGAGGCAGAACATACTGCAGCTTTGGAGATTAGTGCCTAAATTCTATCTAATGTCCCGTTTGTTTGTGGGCACTTGTTCTTTCTGTTTAGCCAAGGAAGTTGTGGTGATGAGGATAACTGTTTAGTAGGATATCATGCTGGTGCTCATAAGCTCCATTTGGACTTGCAGTTTTAGGGTTTAGTACTGAAAATGATCTACAAGAGAGGCTCAATAAATCCTGCAGTAGGCAAGGGACCTCTCCAATACCGCTTCTGAGATATGACAGAGCAGAAGAACAAACTTCCCTCTCACTGTAATGTTAGAGATCTCAGCTACTCACTGTTTTGGTGACAGCAGGATTGACACTAAAAAATAACTGTGACCTGCAAGGAAATCTGCTAGTGGCTGGAATCCTAAGCTTTGAGGGTTTTTGCATCTTATTTTGAACTTGTTCTGGATTTCTGCATCTCAGCTATGACTCAAAATCAAGACAAGTTGGGAACTGAGATACACGAATCATTCCCTATTTTAGTTGTTCATCCAATGAGATCTGTGTTTCTAGATGGAAGAAACATGATTTTATGGATAGACCACTCAGTGGATAAGGAATTGGCTGGCTGGTCATGCTCAGAACGATGAAGGGCATCCCTCAGGGACTGATGCTGTTGAACACCTTTCTCAGTGACATGGACAGTGGGACTGAGGACACCCTTAGGAAGTTTGCCAATGAACCAAGCTACAAGGAGCAAACAACACACTGGAGGGGAGGAACGTTATCCAGAGGGACCTGCACAGGCTTGAGAAGTGGGTCTGTGTGAACATCATGAAGTTCAACAGAGCCAAGGGAAAGGTCTGCACCTGGAGCAATCCCAAGCACAAATAGACTGGATGGAGAATGGACTGAGAGCAGCCCTGAGGAGAAGGATTTGGGAGTGATGGTGGATAAGACACTCAACATGACCCATAATGTGCCCTCACGGCCCAGACAGCCAACCACGTCCTGGGCTGAACCAAAGGAATGTGACCAGCAGATCAAGGGAGTAGACTCTGTCCCTCTATTCAGCTCTTGTGTGACCCCACCCAGAGTATGGCATGCAGATCTGGGGCCCCAGCATCAGGATGTGGACCTGCTGGAGCAAGTCCAGAGGAGGACCACAAAGATGATCAGAGGGCTGGAGAACATCTCCTGTGAAAAACAGGCTGGGAGAATTGAGGTTGTACAGCCTGGAGAAGCTCCAGGGAGAACTTCTAGCACCTTCCGGTACTTAAAAGGGAGTGACAAGAAAGCTGGAGAGGGACTTTTTACAAGGGTTTGTTGTGACAAGGGGTAATGGCTTTAAGCTGAAAGAGGGTAGGTTTAGATTAGATACAAGAAGAAATTTTTACTATGAGAGTGGTGAGGCACTGGACCAGATTGCCCAGAGAAGCTGTGGATGCCCCATCCCTGACTATGTGTTAGGCCAGGTTGGATGGGGATTTGAGTAACCTCTCTAGAGGAAAGTGTTCCTGCACAAAGCAGGAACTAGATGATTTTTATCATCCCTTCTTACCCAAACTATTCTATGATTCTATGATTTGATCATCATCATCATCAGGGGTCGTATTGTCATCAGTTTCTTGATTCATTCTGGAGGAGAAAAAGAGAAGTTCTCCAACACTGTTATCTTATATATAGGAGCTATTTGTGTTCTTGGTGACCATGCTGAGCTATTTCTGGGTTAATTTGTGGCTGTAGGAAGGTTCTATATGTCTCTGCTTCAGTGGAAAGGTTGAGAGTCTGGCCAGATATACAGGCAGCTGAATCTATGCCAGAAATGGGACGCTTTCCTGGGGAGAAGACACAGAGGTCTGAAATTCCCATTGTAGATTAAAAAAAAAAAAAAAAAAAAAAAACCGAAAAAAAAAAAAAAAAGTGACAGGATCCTAGCTTCAGTAATCTCCTCCAGAAGAATGCAGACAAATTAATTGATGTTAAATACATTTGAGCAGTCGAAATACTGAACCTGTCCCCTAAAATTACACCTTCAGGATAGAATAGTTAATTCTGACTGTTTTTTTATTGTGATGTGTTGAGGCCAAATAATTTTTGCAGGGCATTAACATACATGGGAACTAGCTATACAAAAATGAGAAGTACACTGTGAGCAATTAAGGATAGGCAACTAGAAGACACTGCGCTGTACAGGTAGACAGAACTTTTCTCTTTTAACAGTTAATGTTGCTTAATTTCTTTAAGTAGTTGATGAAGTGAGCAAATGGAAGTGACACTTTAAACTTAGGTTATTTAATTTTATATTGTTTGCTAATAAATGCTATTTGCTATTTACTACATTAGTGTTTGTGAGCTGATAGCTTGAGTGACTGGGAGTCAGTTGCCGTGCTGTTCTCGAACCAAGTCGTCACGCCTCTGAGAAAGCAACAGTACACTAAGTCCTTAGATCTATTTTCTCTCTTGATTGTGTTTTGCCAATTAAATTGAGCTCCTAGCTTGAGCCTGTGGAATATTTGACATTTCTTATATACTTTAATCAGGTACCCTTCTCTGTTTGCATACTTTTTACTGTATGGGAGGAAGTCAGATTAATTCTCATAATAAACTGAGGTGAATTGATTATACATTAAGTGGACTTGCATTCCTTTGTCTCTCTAGTGTCCTAGGCTGTTCTTTCCCAGCACATGGAAGGTTTTTTTGCTTCTCTTTTTTTATTAGTTACTTAATACAGCAAGAACTGCAGAATAAACTGAATTGATGACTCTTTTGTCTTCTGGACATATGATTATTAATTATCAGAATACATAGGTCTCTCAGAATTATACACATATAAAAATAATGGTGTTAAATATTTCTCCCTCCTTCATATAGCACAGACACCTAACACCATCTCATTTGTCCCATTGTTAAATGACCTCTGTCAAAATATTGGCTAAATACAGTGTGGACAAACGTAGATTTGCTGAATATCTCTCATGTTTTTGGTACAGTACATCAGATAGTTTAAACTCGTCTTAAAAGGAGAAGCAACCCTGTTGGACATTTTAACATGAAAAGTGACTTAGGTATTTGCTGGAGGGTAGAGAGGAAGAAGAAGTAAGCAAGAAGTATCACTCGAAGAGTGAAAGAGAAAGCAACCTCCCATTTATCTAATTTGGTGTTGTGGGATACTTTGGCCTCTCAGGAGCCATATTCATGCACCTGATGCAATCAGCCACTCCTATCAATGACTTCAAGCCTGAGAGTTACACCCATCTACATTAGGGAATGGAAATATTCCTCAAAGAATACTTAACTGTTTGGGACTTTGACCTTTAAGCTACTCTGCTTTATCATTTGTTTTCTGACCAATCCCGTTGCTGTGATTTAATTCCAGCTGCTGCTAAACTTGGCTTATAGTGTACTGAACCAGGCAGGCAAGGCAGAGCTAACTCTGTGAATCTAATTATTCAAGGAAATAACTATTTTAGTTACAAAATAGAGCTGGTTTTGTGCCAAATCTTAATTCTGACCCTTCTCTGTTATTGTTTTTACTAGACCAACTGATAAAATAACACAGACTAGATTTCAGGCATACAAGTCCTCTTTCAGATACAAACCAGAAACAGCAAATGTCAAGAGTGTAATTCATTGCATGTGTCCATGCCCCATTCCATGAACACTCATTCTTCATGCCAGTCTCTGTCTGCTGGCTCCTGTGTTATGCTGACAGAACCATTTGCAACAGCTCCTACTGAATTTGATCAGAAAACTGGTGCAGGTGAGGAATATGTTTCCCTTCTTAGTTCTCATCCAGGTGAGCACTTTGGTGCATTGTTGCCCAAGTGCTTGTGCTTGCACAGGAGAGAAAAGAACTGAGTGTAAAGCAAAACAGATTGACACCAAGCCAAGGGCAGGTCTAGAGGCACTGTCTCTAGCAGTACTTGTGTTCAACACAAAGCTGGGATTTAGCAGTATGATGTAGTACTTGCACCTAGGAGTACTGATCTCAGCTCATATTGCAAAGAAATATATCCTTTGAAACTATTATTTATCTCACCTTTCTTTTCAGCTCAATTTACTTGTCCTGGCAATTTCAATTTTCTGTTATGACCAATCCCATGTTTTCCTGCTGTCTGTTCCCTGCCTGTCTGAGGGAGGGAAGTCTGTCGTGCAAGTTTTTATTGGGAAGGCTGACCTGAAACAGAGACTGGACAGAGCTGGGGGACAAAGTAGGTATTTATTGAAAGGCCTTTAGGGTACACCTTGGGCAGGACAGGACCTGACCAGGGCTACACCCAAGGTGGACTTAGAATGGTCACAAAATGGACAAACAGTCACGAGGTCTCACACTTTTATGAGTCTTGGTCCATTTGCACATTGGACATAATTGTCCAGTTACAGCTTCAGGTTGTGGGGTCCCATCCTTCTTGTTTCTCTCTTCAGTCCACCATTTTTATGCTTTTGGGCCTGAAAGCTGTCCTTGGTCTTCAACAGGAAAAGGATTTTTTTTGTCTACCTACTCTGAAGAGAGCTGACTAACATTTAATATGAGGCTCAGAACTACACCCCTTAGGCAGCACAGAATCTGAAAAACACGAAAGCTAAAACTTAAGGCATCAATATCACTATACTGAGAACTAGGAAATGCAGGTATCTCACCATTCTTTTTTTCTTTTGCTCTTGAACATTTCTTTTTTCTTTTGCACATTATCCCCTTTTCAACTTGCACCTCTTTTCCATTTTGTGCACAAGTTTCTCCTTGAATTATTCTTCTGCAGATTTGTTTTGTAATGTTTGCCCCGTCTCTCGTTGATTCCAGGAGGATCTGAGATTATTCTGAAAATGCCATGACATTCTACTTGCAAATGTGTCCTGTGAACTGAAGGTAAGAAAAGCCTACTGGAAATCATTTCGTGTCCAGCGTGGAAGAGTGGTCACCCTCTCCCCTTTGACATCTCATCATAAGTGCTATTGCATTGTCATGCTGTTGCATAAAGGATGAGAGCTGTGCTGCAATGGTTTTTATCTGTTTGCAGCATTTCTCTGTTTAATTGTGTCCCTACTTCTGAAACTAGGAACAGTACATTCCTGGGAATTATATTTCTGAGAAACAGCGGCAGCACAAAATGGCATGCACTGCTGGGAGTGACCCTTTGAAATAAAATGAATGTTCTCTGACATTCTTTCTCTCTTCATTGTAGCTTAACTGGCATCAATACAAAGGTTTACATCTGTATTAAAGATGTTGGTGATTGCTGAATGCATGATACATGAATGGCCATTATCATCTGCAGAGAGTTAGTGCACTATGCATATAATCAATCAGATTCTATTCATGTCAGGAATGGCCAGCTCATTACAGCCCATATCATATTAACCCTTGCAGCAGAGTGATAAAAGACAGAAATATTCTGAAATGGGCCAAGTGGTCATCCCCTATACCTACTTTTTTGTGTGGCAACTCCATAGGAAAGCAGATTTATTAGACACCAACCCAGACAACCCGAACACTTTGATTTAGTCACTCATGTCTCATCCTGAATCTATTTCTCACTCATTCAAGAAAGGAGTTTATGTTCCACTTAGCACTGTCCTGATATTCAAATTCCAGGCATTCTGGTAGTGTATCTGGTCAGGGCAGCAAATTCGCTCATCTGACATGCTGCCATCTGCCTCTTGCATGATGGGCTAGTGCTAAAGACACTCAGCTGAGAAATGGGAGGTGGAGAGCACGAGGCAGAAGGGGACCTGACTATTCCTCTACTCTGCTTGGGCCAAGGGCAGAACTAGGATTTCAGATCATGCTCCCAGGGCTCTGTTGTTCTATTCAGTGACAAATCATTGAAAGAAAGTAAAAACAAAATTGAGAGCATGGCCTGGAAGGCCAGCTTCTTAGTGTGCACATGCTCCAGCAATCAGCAAAGCGAGCCAGTAAAGCAATAGAGGAAATTATGTATTTTCTGGAAAAATTAAACAGTTTTGATAAAGCTACTTCAGCTATGAGATATACAGATTTGGAGAATTTTATCTGTTATAAAGGATAATCTATCCCGCATCACAGTCTATGAAAGGCCTTGATCCCTGGGTTTGCTGATCTGCTAATGCTTCACAGCCACAGTGCTGGCTTAACTGGCCACATCCAGCATGGGAGGAGACACAGCTTCAGCAACAGCTGGAGATAGATTATCTGATCTGTAAATCTGTCATTCTGCCATGACCTTTTCAAAGAATATGAAAAAAACAAGGAACCTCACGTTTCAACCAGAGTTAGTTTGGCATGATTGTGGCTTTTGGTGCTCAACTCATTGCTCATTTCCATGGTAACTTTCAGGCTCTGTAGGGTACTGAATGTGAACTGAGGGAAAGTCCAGTGCACGTCTGAAGAGCCCAGAGGTGTCCTCAGACATCTGCTCCCACCTCTTGACTGTGCTGAGAGCTGAATCCCTATAAACAGCTGAAGAACCTCTTAAAATAAGAAGAACCTCTTAAAAACCTCTTAATTTTTACAGCAAGATGATGACATCTTTGAAACTGTAGTCAGGCTTTGAAGCTGACAGTAGCAAAGCTGAAGCTTCTGAAACTGCAGTCCCAGACCAGCACAGATGCCTGCTCCTCACCCTGCATTGGTTTTATAATTGTTTGCATAATTTTTGAGTTATTAGAATTTCAAGAATAAGAAGTTCTTCTAATCTAAACAAGTAAAATAGCACTATAAATAACGTTAAATCTTCATTGTGACTAAATTAAGTGATGCAAGACGTTATTAAACACATTTCAATTCATTGCCATAGCTTCTCTTAAATTTTATGTGAAGCAGGAAGCTACAGTTGAAAGCAGGGAAAGACAAAAGTTTCTGACTGAGCCAAGGATGTGGCACAGCTGGGAAAAAAGTAAATATAAATCTCAGGCTGAATACTGCTAGCAGAAACATCAAGCAAAAGAGGATTTTTTCTGTGTGGTACCAATATGACCTTAGCTGAATTTGCATACAATTTTATCTGCTTGTGTTAAAAACCACAAAAAATATTCGAATTGGAACAGGTAGGGTGGAAGGGTGGAAAAGGAAGCCTGCTTCAGGAGGGCAGACTAAAAATAATTGATATTTAGCCTGAGAGATGGAGGCTGATAAGGGATGTAAATAGTTCATAGATGTGTTTTGTGGGTTAGTACAATAGAGAATTAACACAGCAGGGAACTACTCAGTCTTAGCTAACTCTGGAAGGAAGACACAGGGGTGCAAAGTGGTATAGATACATTTAGACTGAAAGTTAGAAGAGCATCTGTAACTACTAGATTGTGGTTATTTTGTTCTTTTCATTTTAGGACTAATGTCCAGTCCTAAGCAAGTCTTTACCAATTGGGAAGTGCACCAAGAAGCAGGAAACAGGAATTAAGCCAGGAGGAGAATTGATGAGAGCTGAAATGACATGTCATAAAGGTTGAGAAGCAGATTGCTAAGGGATGGGGTGGGGGACACTGAGTGCTCAGGGAAGCAGTGGGAGCTTCCTGGTGTGCTGGGTTCAACTCAAAAAGGGGGGTGAAAGAGGGAATTCACATCACCCCGCCCCCATGGAACTTGCTGTGAGCTTTGCTGTCATTTATCCTCCTCCTGCAGACCTGGGGTGCCTGCTTGGCCAGGGCCAGGAGGTGACTGTGGAGGAGACCTGATGAAGTTGCCTTCCAGTGGGGCTCTCAGAGTAAAAAAAAATGTTGCATTTAAATTGGGACTTCTCTGCACTAGAAAGAACTGTATGTTTTAGTTCCGTGTACAGCAAGGTGAAGCAATCCATAGGAAGAGTTCATACTGTTCTACATTTTTTTTCTTTTTCTTTCTACTTTTACTGTCTTTAAAAAATCCCCTCAAAAGCTAACTCTTGCCCTAGTCAACAGTTTAACTGTTAAGAGTCTGAAGATTTGTTTTGTCCCAGCTAATTAACATCACTTTGCATTTACAACTTTGGGAAATGTAAGTCAGGTTTTTGACTGTTTTGTCTTTTTTCTTTTCTTTTCTTGAGAGGTATGGCAAAAGGCTTCAGGTTTCATATGAGGTTTCATATCAAGCTCCGATCGCAGTAAAAAAAGCTGGACAGAGCCAGTTGAAGTGATCACTGCCTGTGTGATATTGACATACAGCAGGGTTTTATCGTGAGGTTTTTTTAACCTAGAAGTGCAAAACTTCTTGGATTAATATCTTTATATATCAGTATTTCATTCACTGAATGGAAATGGGTGAGAAAGCCTTGACAATGTTGTGCTGGAAACTGTCTTGTGAAGACATCTTTCAAGCACTTGGCATTGTTAGGTTTTCAATGTCTCTAAGAATTAGATAAGAATGGAGAGAAAACTCATGACATTGCAGCTAGAGCTAAGTGCAAATTTCTGGAGCTACTTTGATACGAGTGGTAAAGAAAAAGATTTCCACTTTTCTGGAGGAAACTTGATTAGAGTTCATACCAGACGAAGCATAATTCCCTCAATGTTGCTCATAGATTCTTTAAAATTATCCTTTTATCTTATCTTCCCAGCTCTACAGAGTTCTCTACTCCCCATGAATTTGTTGGAAGAATGGATGCTACTGGAGTCTCACCAGCTTTCATGTCCTGAGAATCTCTTGTTTCCTTGCCAAAATCTCTTTGGATTCCTTCTGGTATGAAATAGGTTCTTGCTGTGATATGACAAGATGCATGTGTGACACATAACATCATTGCTGTTATTTGGAGGACTTTATGGAATCAGTTTGAGACACCAGAGAGATTCTTTTTCATCCCTATATTATTTTATACCTGAACTCATTTTTCAACCCCTAGCTGTTAAACAGCCTTAGAAAGGTTGTTTAACAAGGTTGTATCCTTAGGAAAATCTGGATTCAGATATAATAGCCCTAAGTGGAAGTAATATTTTTTATTGGACATTTTTATATTAAGCAAAGCAAAAAGATCCCTTCAAAACTCTCCAAACCAATCCCTTGTTTAAACACTTGTATTTTAACTGCTCTGTGATAAAAGCTTATCAATGCTATGAAAGAAAAATAATGCCCAAAATCCATAACTATGTCTGCTGGAAGAGCAAGTTTCATGTAACCATCCTGAGCCTGCCACATCTAATGGGTTTTTCTTTGACGTTAGCCTGAAGAGCAATAAACTGAATCTACAAGAGGTCAAACTAATTATGGAATAGTTCTTCTCCTGTATCTGAACTTTAATGTTTTCCCTACCCTGTTTTGTACGTTGGCTTTTTCAACACTGTTCTTTTTACAGTAGAACTGTTGGACATGTTGAAGCATATGATTTCTCTATTTGCATAAGGTGTATATTCATTTGAATATAAATTTAAAAAATAAAAAAATATAGCTTTAAGATGCTTCAAAATTCTTTCTCCCAAGCAAGAATGAGCAAACATTACACATAACAGAAGTAGAGACCTAGAAGTATTTTGCTTTCTAACAGACTTATTGACCTTGGTTAATTTTTACATTCTTTGCCTGGCATTATTAATAGACTGTCCCACATTTGGCTGGCATTTTTCTCACCTGAATTTAGGTGTTCAACCTGGTAATTCAACTAGGAGTTTTGTCTAGACTGTCTCTACACTGAGACAGGTAAATTTAATCATCTGATCTGAGTGATGTCCCACTCTGAAAAGCATTTCCCTCCCTCTCTTCAATACATCTAGAATTTAAGAGCTTTGAATGAGCACATAACCTTTGAATGATCACCTTGGGATAGCATGGAATGAACCTACACTGATTAGATAAGTGTGATTGTGACTCCAAGGTATTCAAACCTTTTACCATGAGGTATTTACTGTTAATTATGGCTGTGCCTATTTTAAGTAATCAGCTCTATTAATGATACTCTCTGCAATTAGTATTTTATTTAGTGGCACTATAGACTTCATAATTTGGTCATGAGAAGATAGTGGTTTTTTGTCTAGCTCAACAGTTTGTGTGATAGTAAAAAAAAGTATTTTCGAACTTGTATTAGTTACGCTATCTCTTGGACAGCCTATACTTGAGATAAATAAGAAATGAGCAGTTTGTGCAGATTAAAAACGTGATTTGAAACAAATATGCATTTAAGAAAAGGAAACATTTGGAACTTGTTGTCTTTGTGAGCGCTTCTTGCAAATAGATGTAATTCTAATAGTCTTAAGGATCTATGCAAGGAAGAGAAGGACTTTATCTTTGTTGGCCTCTGAAGCAGAATGATTGGCAAGTATTGGGACTTAATTTGTTGGAAAACAAATGAACTCATGGTTTAAATGGCTTTGTCAGTGAGTGCAGTAAGAATTATGAAGATGGAAATCACAGGGAATAAAAGAAATTTGGTTCCACATAGTTTTATTGTCATGAATGCTTTCAGTAACTTGTTTACTCTAGTATTCTCTATGCTGATGTACAGAAACATCTGTTTGTCAGAGAAGTCCAAGTTTTAATAATTGTCTTGTCAAGACACAAAAAGATCAAGTAGCTTGCTCAAGGTCACACAGAGAGTGAGATTTAGTTTGTGTTTGCAGAGGGATAGTGCTGGATCCCAGCCTTTTATTTAGCTGGTGGAGCTCATATTCTCCTTAATATTTAGAACTTGTTCCATATAGCACATGATTAAAGTGCCTGTGGCTGCAGCTTCAAAACCTACTGTTATTTGAGTTGGAACCTAAAGCACTTCTACTCAGAGTGCAAATTTAAGGTATTAGACAGAAAAGTAAACAAACCATGATTTTGTAATATGTAGCTCTAATAATTTGGAAACCCTAAGCTTGCAGAAGATAGTACAGCTGCTAGCAGCATAATAAGTAATGTGCAGTATTTTAATCCTGCTGTTTAGAAACATTTTTGACATTACTTCTAGACAACTGGGAACAAAAAAAGGTCTATTTTTGTATAATGTATTTGTTATTTAACACACCAATCTAAGTAGGTTTTAAAACACATTATAGTTTAATCTCCTTAAAATTTGTTATTTATTTAAAAATGAGATTATTTATTTAAAAATTTCACTTTGAAGTTTTCTTAATTTAAAAGATCTCTAAAAGGAATATTTTGGAAACAAAATACTTTCTTTTTAAAGATGGAATCTGTGACTATTGGAACAATTTATTTTAATAAAAATTTAGGTGTGTGATGCTGCAGAATGTAAAATTTGTTGGATATTCATTCCAATTAGAAGTAATTTGGAAAAATCATTGCAGTGGATTGCTCAGGAGTCCAGCAGGTTGGTACAAATGTGTAATATCTGTATTTAAGTCATAAACAATGAGATTTTTCTTAGCAGTTCAGAGCAAGCTGAACTCCTTTACCCTTGTCCTGGCTATAAGTGGATGCTAAGAATGAGCAGGAACAGGACAAGGATATGTTGGTACTGTCATTACACCTGCTGTAGTCTCCCAGTTCTTACTATTCTGTCAGCTCCGATTTCCTGGATTTGTGGCTTTTGTATTTTGTGATCTTCAGCGGATCTGATCATTAAGTGTGTACCATAGCCTGCCTGGTGATGCTGTACCTGTGCCTTATCCACAATGCTCCTGGCCAAGGAGCTGCACGAGTTTGCCACATCTTGCTGCCACCTCCTGCTCGTTTCAATTGGGGCTCTTGCCACCTGCATTTGGTGGCTGTTTGAGGGCTCTTTGTAGTGGAAGCTGCTGGGTGTAGTTGTTATCCAGAATTGTAGACCTTCTCAAATTTTCAGTATAAACCAGCCTAAAACTTACCTTTTAAATTTCTTCAGTGATTCCCTCAGGTTGTATTTAAAATATATATTTTACAGACTTGCCCAAGAGGCCTTTCTGTGCTTTCGTGTTTGCACTAATTTCAATGTTTAACTGCCCAGCTCCCAGCTTTCCCATCAGATTATTTTTATTTGGAAAACCCTGAGTTTGTTCCCTATGCAGTGATCTTTAGGCCATGATAGAAGGAAGATTCACCTGGAATTGTGCTTGATTACCTGTTTTTCACTATTCTTGTTTCCTGTTTTTAGTATCCACAATTTAATCTTATTCTTAATTTTCTTAATTAAAAACTAGAATGCTATGAATATAAAATCTCAGGTTCACAAATCTTACAATGACAGGGCTGGGAAAAAAAGTAGATATTTTTAGTACATTATTACAAATTTTAAACAACCCTGGTACCTTGCTGAAGTACGGTGCATCATGTCAGTTCCTGTTCCTTTTATTTTTTCAGACAGTTGGATCTGAAAAAATAAAGTACAGTGAAATTGCCAATTAAAAAAGTCTATTTCAGTCATAAGGCTTATACTGAATAAATAGCTTACTTTTCTCAAAATCATAAAATTAAATATAATATTTCGTGCTTTTTTTAATTTTAAGGGTGATGTTGGCAGCCTTCCACAATATTCTCCAGAACATTCGGCTCCATCAGATCTCAGACTGTGGCGAGGTATTTGGCACAAGGACCAAACAGTCTGGCAGAAACTGACTGTCCCTGAGCATTCATTGCTGCCCTTGTGTCTGATCACCCAGCCTTCTGACGTGTCTCTGTGTATAAGCTGCAGAGATGCATGTGTAAATGTGACTGGTATTGGAAAATATGTCTTTAAAATAAATGTTGCCTGCCCCACTTTATCCATTTCAACACTTAGATGGTGAAAAAAATGATGTAAAAGGACTTGGAACACTGCTAAGAATCTTTTCCTTTGGAAAGGAAAGTGAAGTATGGTATTAAGCAACTGCTGAAGAAAGTGGCTTAAGTGGTGAGAAATAGAGTGACTCTTGTCCAGAACTGTCCTGAGATCCTCAGCTGGCCAAAAAGAAAATTTGCTCTGCTTTTGGGAACAAACATCACTGCCAGTCTCAGGAATTTGAAAATAATGAATCAGGCCTCAAAAATCTGAAGACGAAGAAGAAAATAACTTTTAGATACAGTGCATTTGAAGATGTTTGTACCCTGTTTTTTCCCATACACTGCAACATGTTTGCCAAGTAATCTTCCACACCCTTGAGGGTTAACAGATACTCTTAAGAACAGAGGTTTTCATGAGCTGACATGACTTGAGGAGCTTGGGTTTTGTGAAAACCATTGCCTATCAGAAACTTGGATAATACATTCAAAAGGGTTAGCAATAAAGAGTAAAAGAATGGGGAAATGAAGTACAAAGGCTTCAGAAAGCTTAAAATGCCTCTCTGAGTGAGTTGACAGCACTGTTACTGAAATTAAAGTGAGGCTGGCCAGATGAGAAGAGACTGTAAAAGATTTTATCGATTAACCTTGTGCAGGGAACACACATCTCATTTTTCCTGGTAAAACAGAACAGGCTCCAAAGAGTAAAATGTGGTGATTTAGCGAACTGCTCAAAGGAGAAGCAATGACAGGATTTATGGCATTCCTAAAAACACAGAAAATAACTAAAATGTGGGAATGTTGTCTCTGTCACTTATACAATCCTTGCATTTTGATAGTGGTATGTAAAGATCTTATAGGGTAGAAGCACAAAATGCCTCAAGATACATTGTTTTCTATTTCTAGAATTATCAAACTCAGCAGCAGTTTTTTACGGGCAGCTGGGAAGAACAATGAAGAGCTGTATTAGAGCAAAATTATCTATTCTGATGACAATTACTACCCTGAAGTTCAGAAAATTTGGAGACATTTTGGAACTAAGTAAAACCATCTTAGGAAAAGGAATAGGGACCTTCATTTCATAACCATCTCAACGAAGATGAATGTTATTATATAAGAACAAAAGATCCTACAGAAACATTGCCAATGCTTGACAGTTCAGGCATTGTGATTCTTTAGAGAGAAGCAGCAGAAGAACTGAACATCCAGTCTGCAGTATTTAGACCAACATCTAACTTTATAGCAAATTCATTTAGATTTTTAGACATGGGGCCTGACAAACATTGGCATTCCAGAAAGGGAAGCAGAGAGAAAGAAGTGAAATATGAAGTCCGGATGCTCTATTATGTCCAAAGAGCAAAAAGGACGCCCAAGGGAGGAAGTATAAAGCTGCCTTTTTCTGAGTTGCAGTGTTCCTGCATCCAGAGCCTTCAGGAACTTCCAGCAAACCTAAGGCTGTTTGGGGTTATGTATTATCTGGCAATGGACTCGAGGGTGCAATAAAGCAGCTGGGGATCAGTTTAGAGAAATACTATCTCCTGTGGAGGCAGCAAGAAGAAGGGGAAATTCTGAACCTAAATTTCTCATTTTTTAGTAAGCATAAGAGCATCTCTACAGCTGTATGAATCCCTTGCAGAATGGATATGTCAGGCTGAAAAGCAAAATCTTTGGGCTGTGGAGCCACACCATCAAAATAAGCAACAAACTTTATAAACTCCATGTTTTACATTGTACTATAATGGTAAGTTTAATAACCAGATGTCAAAGATGGGTATTATGGATACCAGGAAGGGAGATAAATTATGGAATAAAGGTATTAAAAAGAAAAGAGAGTATGCTGGGTGAAATGTGCAAGGAAATACTGATAGAGAAAGGGGTAAGTAAGCAGAGGAGCATACTGACAGCCTAAGTCAACTCCATCTATTTCAGACTTGTCTTGTTCCTTGTCTCCTTGTCTTCTTATTCTGGAAAGTAAAAGAGCAAAAATAAGCAAAAAAAAGAAAAAAAAAAAAAAGGAAAAAAAAAAAAAGAAAAAAAAAGGTAAATATGTTGCAGCTTTCTGAGCTGTTCCTCCTTCATTCATATTCTTTTGATAGGATGCAAAATTATTCTGAACAACCTTATGGGAAGGCAATGCTTTGTCTCCTTTGGCTGTTAAAATAGTAGTCATAGCTCTCAGCCTACTGATCCTTGAAGCCAAACTGCTTTTCTGTCCAAATAAATTTGAGTTCAGGACTACTAGTTTAAGTTATTTGCTGATCCTAACCAAGTATAAGGATCAACCTGTTTTCACCAGTCAGAATGACTTTATACCCAGAAAAAATGTAATTATAACTGCATTATTTATTGCACTGTGCTGGATACATTTCTATTGCTGTTTCAGGAACCTAAACTTAGAACAAAGGCTTGCCTTTTTTTTTTTTTTTGGGGGGGGTGGGGGGGGTGGTCCTGCTTTTTTCCATCTTTAGTTCCTTTGTTTATAGAAGTAGGTCCGTACCTACACATTAATGAATATCACAGGCCTTCTGTCTTTCATGTGGGACAAAAATGATGGTGTTTTTCTTCTTTGCATTAGTTTATTTTTCAGGACTATTAATGTGAATATATAAATTTTTGTACAAGATTTTGTAGCTTGATTATGAAGCATGAATACTGAGAATTTAATAAGTGACATTTAATATTTTAAGGTTATGGTGAAAGAAATATTTATTATTTACATGGAAAGAACTTTAAGAACTGAATGTCACAGAACATCTACAGTATTAATTGGCAATTAACCTTTCAGAGTGTGGACTCCTAAAACTCAGATGCCAACAAGGGGAGGAGCACAAGAAATTTAATCAGCAGGTTGTGGGCTGAAACTTCTGGACCTCCTCAGCTGTGCTGTAATTAGTTACAGCATAATTTGCTATGAACACCTAATTATCTGTGCACTATCTATGCACTAAGCTCAAGACACAGCCAACCAGCCATAGGGACTTTAGGGCTGAATAGATTCTGCTTTGTTCAAATATTGCTAATACAAGCAACAAGCAACACATCTGCTGGTGGTTAAAAAGACCTCAGTGTGGCTGGGAGACAATGTACTGTAAATTGTATGAGCAAATTACTGTTGGCTCAGTCTGTTACTATGACAGTAATAGTGTGTAAAAGATGAAGCTACAGCCAAGGTCAGGATGGACAGTATCTCAGTGAGTAAGATACTAAGGGATGGCTTTCGGTGGTATTCTGGACAAATATAAATTTATGCTCACTATGTTTTTTAATGTGGCACAGGTCTCTGAAGACAGAACAGAAAACCATGCTGGCCTCAATTCTCAGTTGATCTATTTAAAGATAATAATAGGTACAAGTAACCCTGTATAGATAGCTGTTTCATATGGAATATTTACCCCTGTTCTCTACAGCCTTGTCATAACAGTGCAAAATCTACAGAGGCATTCTGCTTATGTGAATTTAACAGATGACATAACTTATTGGTGCTAAGATTTGCTTGTATCTAAGCTGTCATAAATATGAGATCATCCTTCTTTCTTGCTTAGGCTGACCTTTTCCTCCAGAAAATATTTTAACCATAATTTCCATTGCAGTGCCACTTTAGGCATTATGTACACGAACAAAAAGGACAGAACATTTTAAAGAAACAACACTTTCATCGTCCTCTCCAGACTTGAAAAGAGTGACTGTCCTGACATTCCACATCAAATGGAAAAAGTAAATAGAGAGAATAAGGTAAGCTAGCAACTAGTTGTGGACTGTGTAATAAATAAAATCTCTCTTAGCACCCTAGCTGAGAATCCTCAAGCCTACTTGTCCTAACTTGCTTCATATATTATTCACCTTATGTTGCAATTCATGCTCAGTTACTTGTAATTTCATTGCCACAGTCTATGAATCATTTTGGTTTATTTTCAGCTGTAATATGTTTAGTTACACATACAGAGGTAGCAAAGCAGAAGGATGAAAGCTCAAGCAGCTTGATGACAAATTGCTGAATCTTGTACTTAAATTCAAGGATGAAGATTTAAAACAGTCGAGAGCTAACCTGTTCCTAGGTTATCCAGAATAACTAAGGTAGGCCCAGAAAACTGCAGACTTTGAAGTATGATGGTGGAAATCACTACCTGTTTCCTGCAGATAGTTTGGTAGCAATGAATTTTGAAGGTAGAGTAGCACAGCAACTTTGTTGAGACTTTGTGAACTTTTGATAATGCATATTCTTAGAAATGCAGCAGTGCCAACTGCAATTGTTCTCTACCTGAAATTCTTGAATTAGTCATATTTTCTGATACCAAATTCCAGAGGACAAGAAGTGTTGGAATGCTGGAAAGCTGACTGGCCCAACAAAATGTGATGTTACTGTTTTCTTTATTGTGTGGGCGAGCTTGAGCTCTTTCTTCACATCATCTGGCTTGCTGACTTTTCTCAATCTGGAGTTCTGCTTGGTAATTGTCCTTCCAGTGATCTCGTTCTCTTGTACATCTCTTTGAAGTGTTTCAGTCACTGCCTGTCTGAGCTGCCAGTCTCCAATCTCTGAAGGGGGGCTAGTAACCCTACATAATTCCTTGGTATATGTTGTTCTCCATTCTTTTTTTTAGCCTCTGAGCTCCTCCTTGGACAGAGACAGCCTGCTCCGTTCCTAATTAAATGCTAAAGTCCTGCCCAAGTCCAGCCTTGCCTCTCATATATTAGATTGCTTATCCAGACTCACTCTTCCTTAATGGTCTCAAAGGGAACTTCTATTTTCTTCTTCTCTCATTTGTGACTTCAAGCTTGTGTGAAAATTTCTCATGATCCTTTTGTCATTTGTTCACTTCTTCCCCTTTCTTCCTACTTTGTACCGTCTTCCTCCGGTTGCTCTTTCTCTTTTGTCCCTGGCCCTCATACTTCTATTGATCTCATCCTGTGGATGAACACCTGATTTTCTGAGATGCCAAGGTCAGATGTTGCAAAAGGCTTTTGATTCCTTCCTATTCCTTCAATTTAGTCCCTCTGGGCTGAAGCTGTGAGCAGAGGGCAATGCAGCAGAAAACATCTTTGCAAACAACTGCAATATATTTTAAAGTAGTTAATAAGACAGCACTTCAGCAGAGTACATACAGATGCAGTGGTCAAATTAGCAACCTTCCTGCCTTTCTTATCAGGGCACACCACCTCCATCAGTTGGGCATCCTCCAATTTGGTGGCACTTCTCCAATGGACACCTCCAGCACAAACTAGTGTGGTCAGGACAAATAACCCAGCAGTCAGCACCCCTTCACAAATATACTGTTGTTCTCTGCTAAAGAGTGGGAAACCTAGGTCAGTTCTTTTCTCAGAAGAACTCTGAAGGAGATGAAAATGACCAACTTAACACTGTTAAGAGTTAAGAGGCAGTTTCCAATCTTCCTTTTGAAGCTGGAGTCCTCTGTAGAAATAAATGCAAATTTCATGTCACTTCATAGATGTCTTTGTATCTGAGTAAGTGAATGTTACTTGGGGGAGCCAAGAGCGGGGCTCTAATCAAGTCTTTTAGGGGTCTACAGTATTTTACCCAAAATTAAAATCCCAAATGGACAGGGTATGAGACTCTTCTCTGTAGCATTTTCTGCTGGTTTTCCAGTATGGTCCCCATCCTCAGTCCAATCTTCACCTGCCTGATAGCCCTGTTTAGAGTGTAGAGAGCACCAGGGGCTCTTCAGTGCTGTGGAATCAATACTAATGACCATGCAGTGTATCAGATAGTCATCATTTACCTGAGTCCTTTTGTAGATCAAGCCCTGAGTGTCTTATTAAAATAATGAGAAAAACGTGGGCAGGGGGCAACCCATCTGCAGTCCTCAGAAGTTTGTTCCTAGCAGTGGTCCCAGCTTCTCTCCCAGAAGGAGTGATGCCCTTCTCTTCACCTTTGTAGCTCTGCCAAGTCTGCAGCTTCTGCTCTCTGCTTTTATTTCACTGAAAGGTTCTCAGTTGCCAGCTGGTTCTCCCATCCCAGTCACTGGATCACGAGGCAGACTAGGGCTGAGTGACATACTGAGTAGTATCTCAAAAGGTAGTAAATAAAGGCTTATTTATTCAAAGGAAATTAAATACATAATAATGAACAAATTAATTGATTTTAGCTTAAGAAAATAAGTCTAGTGAGATTCACTTGAAGTGTAGATATTTTTGTATGTGTTTATTTTTTTAAAAAATGCATGGATGCCAAAGTTCCAGATATTTTTTAGAATAAGTTCATAAAGTTGTCAGATGCAACTTTGAAGCTTTTCCCAACCTTTTGAAAGTAATAAAACTGGGTGGGTTCAGTGCCTCAGATGGAATCTCCTAGACATAAAATCCATCTACTGAGGTGTTTCATATTTTCTAAAAGCCAAAATCGTGCAAACTGCAGCCTGAACTACGAGGTGCTTGTTAAGCGTAGGCAGAAAACAGTGTCAAATGTTCTTTAGGCTGCCTTTCATAATCACTTGTTGGCTCCACTCCTGCAGGACCTCCTAGAAGGAGGTCTTGGCCATGTTCTAAAATAATACATTTATCCATAAGCAGCAAAGGCTACAGCTGGAGCCTGGTGTTTGTGTGAGATTTAAACACCAATGGAAAGATCTTTTAACTTCTCTGAATTCCTCATTAAATTGCTGGTGTGATTTTCTGCAGCCACCTCAGCTAAGAGTACCAGTCCAACAAAGAAGTACAGGCAGATACTGGCATTGTATAATTCCTTTTGAAATGTGGCAAACTGAGGAATAAATTTGGATCCCCCATCAAGAAAAATTGGAGCAGGAAAAGTATTTTCACCACTAGCTGCTGTGGGGAGAGATTCTGTGGGGACAGCTCTCCAGCAAGGAGCTGGTGGTGAGAAGCTCAGCAAAAGACTGCAGTCTCAAAATGCTGCATGTCTTTGTGGGTGCTGTTGTCTTCTTAAAAAACAAAACAAAACAAAACCAGAAAAACAAACAAACAAACAAGCCAAAAAACCCCACAAAAATAAAAAAAAAAACAAAAAACAAAACAAAAACAAACAAAAAAACCCCACCGAAAAACAAGAAACAAAACAAAAAACACACAAAACCCCCCCAACAAACAGTCAAAAATAACAACTAAAAAACTTTCTTAAGTGCAATATTTTCCCTAGCTGGGCTTTCCCCTTTTTAACACATGAGCTAGACCACCTTTGCCATCTGTTCAGATCTCTGGGACCTGCAGAGAAAACAGGATAGGAGCTTCAGGGCTGTATATCTATGTGTATAATTATGAACAGGTTTATTTGCCCAAGGAATAATCAAAACCAATAGCCTGAAACTGAAGCCAGAAAAAGTCATATTGGAAATAAGACACAGGGTTTTAATGGGGAAAAGACTCACCTTTGGAAAATACCACTGTAGGGAATGTTGGTGCTTCCATCTCTGGATATCTGCAAATCAAACCAGGGCCCTGGTGCCTTCTTGGTGTGCTGCACTCACAGGAGCCAGCCAAGCTCAGTCTGCTGAGCCCAGCACAGGCGTAACTGAGTGTGAGCTAAAGACCTGCAAAGTCAGACTGTGGGATCCAAATCTAGCATATTCTCCTCACTTTTTGGGTATGAGAAGATTTTTAAGGAAGGTAAGAGCATTGAGATACAGCTCAGCTCAAGACTGACAGGCTTGACTTTTACATCTGCTCGTTTTCACTAGATGTGTAATGACATTGTTAAGAGGTATAATAAATAATTTTATTTCAAGTCTTCTAATGTGTATGAGCTTCTGAAAGCAGTTTCCCAAAGCTAGCATGTACCTAATTTGTAGAAGTTTCCTGAGGCAAATGTAGTCAATTTTGTCATATTTTTATCACCTCTTCTAGACTGTTACAGATTTTCTACCTGGTCTTTGTGAAGTGATAGTGCCTCTGCCACATGAGGAAGGCCTGAGTCTGTTGGATGCACAGTGTAGGACTGTGTGACACATTCAGGTGAACTGAAAGGGGTGGGACCATCTGCTCAGTATTAGGATGAAATTTTCGGTCAGTGACAGTTAATATTTCTTTCTCACACATGACCAGAAATATTTTACCTTTGGAAAATACCATCTGTTTTCAAAAACTAAAAATAAAAAAAATCAGAGTTTGACATTCTTGCAATGATTATCCTTACATGAGTCCATGGTGGCACTGGATGGGCCAGATTTGGATGTGAGTGTGAGTGACAGCTGTAAAAATCAGCCCTGTTACCAGAGAAAATACTTAGACAGAGGAAAAGAAAGTTGAAAACAACTGGAATTAGAAACATTTTTTCTTGAATGTCCCTTGAAGAGAAATATGTCCCTATATCCCTGTCTTGGAGGTGAAGTTTAAAAGTATGTTTGATTTTTATTTTGTTTAGAGTATCTGTGATTCTGTTGTTGCTGTGTCTGAAAATCTGCATTAGATATTTTGTCACATTTCAAAATCCGTCAAACTTTCTAGATGTTACACAAATCTGCTTAACTATACAAAGCTTTTTTAAAAGGATTAAATAATTTGATATTCCCTTGACTGTGGAAAGGCCACAAGATTTATGTGTTTAATAGAGATCTTAGAGTAAAAATGATAATTTTTTATAGAATTAGGGAAAGAAATCAGATTGTGGCTAAGATGAATGTTCATGTTGACAGGTAGACATTGGACCTAAAAAACTTTTTACTGCTTGTGAAGTGGTGGTTTGGGTTGTTTTTCTGTTTTGTTTTTGGTTTTTTTTTTTTTTTGGAGGGGGTTGTTTGTTTATTTTGGTTTGGGGGGGTTGGGGTCTTTTTTGGTTTTGTTATTGGTTTTGTTATTGTTTTGTTATTGTTTTGGTTTTTGTTTTTGTTTTGTGGAGGAGAGAGTTAAAATACATCAGTCCTTATGAAAGAAAGTGTCATATATGATAAATTATCACTGTGCAGTAAATAACCAAAGGGGAAGAGATCTATGAGACTTCACCCAGAATTTTATTTGCCTTTAGATATTTCCCAGAAGAAGCTGAATCTGGCTGGGAGCTGTACTGGGACACATATGTGGAGGGGTAACCACAGGTGAGAGACCAGTAGATGCACCGGTCAGAAGGGAAGGAGAATCCAGCTGTGTAGCTGAGGACATTACCCAAAGAGACTTTGGAAAAGAAAGGTCATCAAACTGTGACACTAAAAGGCACTGCAATAAGAGTTGAAGAGCAGGTGTAGAGCAGAAGGAGTGTGAGTGCAACTGAGTATCTGCTCACATAATTATGTTCTTCCTTCTCCTTCAGATTCAGTAGCACAAAGCATTGCCCATATCCTGGCCTAAAATACTGTGAAGAGCTCCTGTGCTTTGCTGAGCATTTGGGACAGATTGTCTTAGAGGCTGAGCCCATTTCAGTGGTGGATGAAGAGGTCCCTGTATACATTGGCCATGTATCAGCTGAAGTTTGTAAAACACTTTGGAATCCACTGGGCCAGATGTCCATGCAATGTAAGGCCATTATCATGTTTGCTATGAAAGCTAGATTTGTTGCCAAAAATGACAAAGTCTCCTTTAAAGTTTGAAAGACCATAGCTAGACTCTCCATTAAAGTAGGGCAAGAACAAAGTAAAATCAGACTAACCAGTAATTTTTGTGCTTCTTTGGCACTTCCTCTTCTCCCTGTAGGCAATGTTGATCCTATTCCTTTTCACCTTCTTCCTCTGGGTTCTCCAAAGTCCGTGGCTATAATCATGGGGTGGACTTGGCAGCAGTGTGGAGGACCTGGAATGTGTTTTTCCAGCAGCCGTGTCTGGCTTTGTGGCTGAGTTCCTTGGCTGATGCTGCGGCTGGCTCTGCTGGCAGACACATCTTTGGGGGCTGTTTTGGGTTCACAGGGCTGTCAGCTTACTTTCTGTTCTGCTCTGGATGCTTTTTTCCTTGAGTCACACTTCCTTTATCATTTCTAGTTTGGTTTTTTTTTTGGAGGACTATGTTTACAGACAAACTTTCTGTTACAAAAACACCTGATACAGCAAAAATATTTCCATATTTCAATGTTCTTGTAATTGTTTCCCTGGGAACCAAGTGTAAATGTGCACATTTGCTCAGAAAAGTAGCTGCTGCTGCACACATGGTCATTTCCAACTAAAGCTGCTCAGCCTGGGACCATCTTTAGCAATTTCTGTCACTTTTAATGTGGCCAATCTCAATTTCCATGACAAATAGTGTCCTGTTGTGCCCTTTGTTGAAATAAGACCTGGATCTGCAAAGATATTTAGGTTACTAACCATTATGTAGGTGCTTCATTTCCACTGACCTCTATTAAGGCCACTAACTGCTTTTGGGGACGTGGGCATTAAACCTTGCAGAGAGCTGGAGCCAGCAGATCATGGCTGTGATGTCAGCTTGGCAGGATGGATTCTCTCTCTCAGTCGTGGATTTCCACCTGTTTGCTCCTTTGTTGACTAATTGCTCTGCTGAAGTTTTTGGTAGATTTCTGCGAGTAGTTTCCCCAGGAGATGAGATAGTAAACTGAAAGACCCTCACTGGATCCTGATGAGACTTCTCCACATTATTTTTAGCTTTTTCTGATATTTTGAAACAAATTTTCCATGTTCAATTTTCATTTTCTCTCTCACAACTTTCTTCCTCCTTTTCTTCTCATTTTCCCTCTTTTACTTTCTAGATTAATTCCTTGTGGGATGGCCTGGAAAGTAAGAAAAAAACAGGCAAAAAAATTAGAGCACTGTGAATTACAGAAAATACTTCATTCTGAAAAAGCTGTCTCTGCTTTTTAGAAATGCATTGAATGAAGAATGCTGGTAACTGTAATCTTAGTAAGTGCACTGAGGCAACAATTCTCAACCTATGTTCAAAGTGGTTTTTGGAAAAAGGAGTTTCCCTTTTTATATTAGATACTCTTACAAGCATTTTGCATTTTGGAGTCTGTACCCCTTAGCTGAAGCTCTGGGCATGTACTCTAGGCTGTACCAGCGTGTCAGCAAAGTTCCTTTGACTTGTATCCTCTTTTGCCTGTGCACCCTGGTTCCTAGCTGTAGAGGCACTTGTTTACTTCTGGACCTTTTTTTTTTCTCAAATGAGACAGCTCTTGGTTTAATCTCCTTTCATGCACTGTTGAGTAGCTGATTGACTAGCATGGAAGTCAATCCTCCTAAGGACTTCTGTAAGACCTTTGACCTCCCCTCTCTCTAGGGAGACCTTACAGCCCCTTCTAGTACTAAAGAGGGCCTACAAGAGAGCTGGAGAGGGACTTTTACAAGGATCTGTGGTAGTACCACAAGGGGGAATTGCTTTAAATTGAATGAGAGTCAATTTAGACAAGATATAAGGAAGATGTTTTTACAGTGAGAGTAGTGATGCACTGGAACAAGCTGCCCAGAGAGGTGGTACTTGTCCTACCCTTGAAAATATTCAAGGCCAGGCTGGATGCAGCTCTGAGCAACCTGGTTCTAGCAAAAGATGACCCAGCTTATTGAAGGGGGGGTTGGAACTAGATGACCTTCCAAAGTCCCTTCCAACCCAAACTGTTTCTTCCAACCCATTCTGTTTCTTATGTCCTTTATTTGGCTGAGCTTGAGCCCAATTATTTCCAAAGCAGAATTTTTTTTTGAGGCGAATTTTCCCTGGAGTTCACCTAGAGTACATTTTTATATTTTACGCCTTCTAATCCATCTTTAAAACACAGAAGCAAGACTAAAAGGGAATTAGTAAATAACAAGATGGCTTTGTGTAAGAGGAGTGGGAATATCAAGTTCCTCTTTTGCAAATAAATGGGAATTCCAGCCTTTTGACAAGGAGCAAACTTTTCTTCTTACAACAGCAGGGCTGAGTAGCAAAGGAGAAGTACAAAAGAACATTTCTGAAGCTGCAGAGGAAAAGAAGACTCCCTGAATTCTGGATTACAAATGCAGAAGATGCTGGTTTTCTTTAGTAGTTTCAACTTTGTGTCCTAAATAATTGTATAGGAACAATTTAGTTTGTTGGTTTGTTTTAAATATGTCGTGTTATTAGTTTTATTGCTTTGAAAAATATGTGACAGAAAATATCTTCAGGAAGTGTTTATGGATATAGTTTGCATAAGGGTGTTATTTTGTTTGCTCTAACATTTTAGAAAAGTAGGGTTAATTGAGGTAAATGGCTACTTCAATTCATTGAGTGACCACTTGTCTTTTGCATTTTGATTTATAAATACCACAAAGGAAGCTATTATCAAACAATAATAGCTGTCAAACTCTCCTGCCAGCCAGCCCAAAATAGATATTCATTTTTTTTCAGTGGTTTGTCCAGTTTACTCTCTAAGTTACAAGGAAAAATGAGACTCCTGCTGCTTTTCTCAGATACTTATCTGTAATTAACAAAGCTCATTGTTAAGAATTTCCCCTAATGTATTTCTTTTCTGTATTTTTAGTTACACCTTCTTGTTCTAGCCTAGTTAATTATTCCCTTGCTTGCTGTTTACCCTCTTCAGATACTTGAAGTGTTTAACATATGGCTTTTGGACATTGTGCAAACAATCAGACATCATTCCTTTAATGTCTCTTCATAAATCAACCCCCCAGATATTCATTTATTTTTATGACTTTTTTTCCACACATGCCCATCTTTCTGCTGCCTTTTTCTCATATTCAAATATCCAGAATTGTGCAGTGATTCCTGCTTATAATCCCCCCAGAGGGAGGCTGAATCTTTCACCATTCAGTGGTACAGTATCTGTGACCACATACACAGCTAGCTAGGAACTTCAGTTTGGGTCACTCTCTGACATCTGATAATTTGGTGCTTTGTAACATGTCTTTAATTCTGGGTAAATGAGAACAACATTTTGGACTGTTTGAAAGCCTGAATGAATAAATTTATGGTATTTAGAAATTTTAGAAGAGATGCTGTAAAGTAATGATCACAGATTTGCATAACAACCAGCTGCAAATAAGGACTAAATGTGATATTGAAATGTCAGAGAAGGAGATCTAGATGTAACAAATGTTTTGACATGGTACGTAGGAAAAAGGTGTAGTATTCACATACACAGAAGGATAATTGGTACTATTAATGAATCAGGAAAGTAAGTCTGGAAGGATCTAACACATCACCTTGTCCATTATCCTGTCTAGAGGTAGGATACAGTATAGCTCTGTTGCCCCTGAGTAGTTTATCTTTCCTATTATTATGTATGTCTGTTAAAGAGACTATAATTCCTACAACAAATCCATTCCAGTATTTACAAAGTATGCCTACTAGAAGGTTTTTCTATTTTCCAACCTGTATAATACTGATCTTTGATAAAGAGTTGCCTTTTTTCTACTTGAAATGACAAACACGATGAAGTATGGGTTTGGGACCTGGGTCCACCTGTTTCTTGCAACAAGAAAAAGAAAGACATGAAAGAAATATCATTGCTGTGTGGCCTATCATTATTAATCTGCTTCTCTAGTGACAAAATATTTGAGCAGCCATAATCAGAGCTCTTGAGAATGACTGTCTGGAAGGGAGATGCTGACAAGGAAAAATGCTATTAATTCAACA
The DNA here is from genome assembly GCF_021018805.1 of Prinia subflava. Taxonomy (NCBI): domain Eukaryota; kingdom Metazoa; phylum Chordata; class Aves; order Passeriformes; family Cisticolidae; genus Prinia; species Prinia subflava. Next base: position 35,099,825 of record NC_086248.1, on the reverse strand, counting down.
AGAAAGGTTTTACCCATGCCAGAGACCCAGCTGCTAATAAAGCTGATTGCAGTAGTGCTGTGCTGATTTGCCACATCCAAAGGTCTGTGATTTATATAGGCTGGGTTTGTTTGAAAAATAAAAACCCATGGTGTAATTTTTGTGCCATTTCCTTTCATGTGTACCCCAAGTTTCCTCTGAATTAACTAAATTTCACTTGCAAAATACTATCAATTACAAATTGTTCCAACAGATAAAAATAGCAGGGCAAAGCATGCAAAACTACCCTGGAAGTACTGTAAGAAGCTCTTTCTACTTAATTATTTGGGAGGAACGGGGGTGAAATAATACATTGCAAGTGATTTGTAGCTTTATTGCTGCTTCAACTCCACATTCTAGCTGGTGTCAGGAAATGCAGGGAGACGTCATGGAGGAAAAGGTACTCAAGTCTAGAAAGTGTTTAGTGGGCTGGGAAATTGACTAAATTAGATACTCAAAGCAAAATAAAGCACATCTTTTCAAAGTGTCAGAAGTATTCCAGTTTCCATGTAAGTATTACCATTTACAGGAGATGTAGTACAGACATACAGATGGGTTATCCTTATCCAAAACCAGACTCATTTAAAAATAAGTAAACACAGCTTTAAAGTAGGCTCTCAATTTCTCAGTTTTGAGGTGTAGTTATTGTAGAAATCAGATATTCAGATGCTTACATGTCATACCCTGTTGCTCTTTGCTGCTCATAAATTAACTAGAATTACTATCCTCTCTGTGGATGAGCCTGGGAATTTTTTTCCAGATATTGTTCACAGAAAACATACAAGAAATGCTTTATCCCTCAGAGAAGGGTGAAAAAGGTAAGAGTAATTCTTTGGAATTTGCCCCTGCCAAGTAGGAATAAGGTCATCAAATATGTCAAGAGTGTGAGCCAACATCCTGTCTGATGTTCGTTTAAAAAAAAAACAACAAAGAGAATCCAATAAAATGACCCCATTGCACAACTCCATAACAGAAAATCACAATCAAAATGCCACATAACCTTGTAGAGCTTGGTTTATACTACCTCACTTTAAGCAGTCAGCTGAAATGCCTAAATAATGAGAAAAGTTCTTCAGGAAGTTATTTACAGTCAATGGAACGTGATGGACACCAGTAGAAGGCAATACAGGTCCTCAAGTCTAAACTGTAGTACTGGTAGACAAAACTTCTACTTCTTTCCCCAGATCAAACCTGAATATGTATTTAAGTTAGAAAAAGTAATTCAATTTACCAAGTAAACTAAAATGCACACCTTAGAAGTCTGCTTTAACCACACAGACTGAAACTTTCCCACAGCCCTTTCCCATCCAGCCTCACCGCGAGATAATTTGAAGAAAGGGATACTGATGTACAACAGATCTAAAAAGCAGTAAAATTAGACTCTGGGGAAAAAGCAAGGAAAGAAAACTTCAGAATCAAGATTTTCTTACCTAAAGAGTCCTGTACCTAATATGATCTTTTCTTATTTAAATTGGGACCCAGTCATGTTAGTGGAATTCCTGCTTTTTAAGGATGACCCTTAGAACTATATAAAAAATTGTTTTATAGTACTCAAAATGTTTGAAAACCACAAATAAGAGTGTATGTTTCTCAATATTGTGGAATTTTATACATACATATAAATTATATAATAATCTATTATATTTTTCAAATACATTTCTGGTTTTGTAAGTCCATGCCACCATTGAATTCTCCAATCTTGAGTGTAACTGAGAATTAAAGCCTGGAAGCCTTCAACTACGAACTTTTTCAAGGATAACTGTATCTAGCAGGATGTACTTTACTAATCAATAATGCTCTACAGTATCTCTATTTTACTGAAGTTTTCTGTTCTAAAAGTGATATTTCTCTCTTGTAACTGTCCCCATCTAAATGTGGGTAGGATACACCTAAGCTAGTCAGCTTCATCTCCATTTATATTCAGTGAAAAAAATGGGCATCCCCAGGGAGCAAATGCATCTGTGCCTTTCTTTTCCTGAAACAGAACCACAGAGGGGTGAAGGTTAGAAGCAAACTCTAGAGTTCATCTAATCCAGTTCTTGGCTCAAAATCAGGCCAGTTGCTCAGGGCCTGTCCAGCCTGGCTTTTGAAAAATCTCCTGGAAAACCTATTCCAGTGTTTGATCAGCCTGTCGTAAAAAATTTTCTCCTTTTATGTGATCAGAATTTCTGATTCATCTGAGCTCTAAGTGGCTTCTCTTACATCTCATTTTGTGCCAGTATACCTCTGAGGAGCAGCCAGTGAACCTCTGAGGAGAAGCCAGTGTACCTCTTTCTTATTTACTTATTATACTGTTACAGACAACAGTAAAGCCCATCCGAGCCTTCTGTTCTGAAAACTGGACAAATCCAGTTCAGGCAGCCTCATCTTGAGCATCCTGGGCATTGGTGTCCTGCTCATCCTTCTGGCCCTCCACTGGACTCACCCCAGCATTGTCCATGTCTTTGTCTCACTGAGCAGCCTAAACTGGGTGCCCTACTCCGGGTGCAGTCTCACAAATGAAAACAAACATTTTGGCTTGCAGAAACAGTGTTAATTCTTGCCCACACGGTTCAGCTGGTCTTCTTTGCCCTCAAAGAGACATTGCCAATTTTCATTGAGCATATTGTCTGTCAGGATGCCCTAGTCCTTTTCTGCCAAGCTTTTCCAGATGCTTGAGCCCCAGCCTTTATTGCTGCCTGGAGCAATTCCCTCACAGACTTTGTATTTGCCTCAGTCCTCATGATGTTCCTGATAAATAGAAAAATTTCTTCAGCTTGTCCCGGTCCCTTTGAACTGCAGCCTGTGCACCTGCATATTGTCTGGTAGTACCTGCTAAGAGGCTGAGTGTCTTCAGTTATTAGTAAAGACTGAACAGTATCAGCCTTGCTGAAGTCAAGATGTACAAAACCTTTTGTTCTTGCATTGTCCATGGAGCTCATCAGTTCACCACAGAAATCAGTGGGATTAGTTGGGCATGATTTGCTCTTGCTAGATCCCCTCTGCCTTCTTGCTTTTCCTGTGATCAGCAATGGCTTCCCAGAGGATTTGCTCCATTATGTGCCCAGGGTGGGCACAGATGAGGCTGTTTGACTTGAGTCAAGCTGCTTGCCCCTTCTGAACATGGGTGTGAGGATGACCTTTTTTCTTGTCATCAGGAACTTCCCCTGAGTGCAGTGACCTTTCAAAGATGACATCTCTTTCTAGAATGATGTCAGACACTTCCCTCTGCACCTTCAGTGCAGTTGATCTGCTCCCATGGGTTGCATGTGCTCAGTTTGCTGAAGTTGTCCCTGACCCCACCTTCCTCTACTGCAGATTCCACATCATTCCCATAGACTCTGCTGGTAGCCTTCAGGGGCTGCAATGGCTGGATACATCAGCCTGATGAAAAATGAGGAGAAACAAAGAGATAGAGGACCTCTTCCTTTTTCATGCCTGTTGTCACTTAGCCCCTTAATGCATTGAGCAACCTGCCCACATTCACATTAATATTTTCCCAACTGGACGTATTTCTCTTCAGTGGATATAAAGACAGAGCAGGGTGATTAGCTTAGTCTTCATTAATTTTCAAAAGCCTAGAAAACAATTACATCAGTAGTATCTCAGCTCCAAATAAACCTTTGGTTTGTGAATGATTGTTACCATTACCAACCTGCACTGGCTGTTGGCATATTTGCAGTGGTTGATAACTGCCTTCAGCAGCCCAGCAGGCTAGCGCCACCACATTGTGCAAGAAGCAAGGGCTTTGATCAAGCATCAAAACCAGGGGTTCCAGGCTTTTATTCTTTGTTGTGTACTGACTTGAATAATGGTTTGAATTATTTGAAGAGTGATTCATGGCAGGGGAACACAGCTCCACCATCAGTGCGGTCTCAAGCAGTTACTGAGCCTGTGATGATGTGGATCACCAGAAGTGTCCCAGCTCTTTGGAGGTTCCTCATGGTGTGCAGAGGGACATGTGCTTGGCTTACTGGTCACATACAGGACTTTTGTAAGTTTAACTTTTGACATGAAGTGGTGTTAAGTCAAATAAAGATGTCAAACATTGAATTTCTCTTATGAAGTAGCACTAAATAAGGTGATACAGAGGGTGCCTCTAAAATATTTAGAAGCAATTAAGGGAAGTTGTTCTTCTGCTGCTCTTGTGCAATGCTGTTCTTTTTGGGGCAGTTTTTCTCACAGGATTAAAGGTAGATGTTATCTTTATTGGTTCTTCCAACACTCAATGCCTCTTGAATGTTGGGTGTGCTTTTGGATGTCTGATTTAGATCATGTTTTAGACATAAATTTAATAGTAAAAATCAAAATATGTGACTTAATCTGAACAGAGCGAAAGACAGTTTCTACCTTCAAGCTCCTAAAGACAATGTTCTTAATAATATTTGAGGGGGCACAGTGAGGGGTGTCATGACAATAGTGAGTGGGAAAAGAAGCATTATTTATGAGATTGCAAAAATAAATTAGTGAAAAAGAAGAAAGAGGTTCTCTCATTAACCTCTCTGCTAGTGCAGTCCTTCCATAATATCTGCTGTAATAACTATTCCAGGAGATGCTTGCCTGCCAAAAGAGTGGTGTTTCCATGGAGCATGCAATGCACAGCTTCCAGTGAGGGTGAGGAATGAATTCCAGGTGACTTCCATGCCTTTTCAGTCCAGGCCTAAAGCCTACAGTTAGCCCAAGACAACAGTTAATTAAGCTTACTCTGCTTAAAGGCCCAGATCCTCCATAGTAGGCAGTGCCAGACTAGCAAGGCAAAAATTACTTTATAGATCTTTAGGCTGCTGTAAAGCTATTATAAATTAATCTTGGCTACTTGTGACCCTAAAGAGTACATCTGGCAGCAAGAGAGGAATGTGGTATTGATACTGCACCCTCCAGCTGAAGAAGAGAAGGTGGCATGCAGCCACTATTCCTGCTTTGAATTATCCAGTATTTCCCCTGAGGAAAGACCATCAGGAGAGCAAGACTGCTGGGTCTCTGGCTCTTTTGCACTGCTGAAGTGGCAAAAAGCAGCTGAGACAGACCTGGGAATTGAAACTGCACAGCTCATTCCATTTAACACGTTAATACATTTTCTTCCTGTTTCTGAACTATATGGAAAATGGCAAAACTTTTGATTTGCTTTAACTGCACAATATGTTAAATTATAACTCAGCACTCCTCTTACATTAATTGCTCACAGCTTTCTGAAGACACTTAATGACATGTCTTTATATCTCATTTATGAGAGATGCACTTAATGTGCATCTCTCATAAAATGGTTAATCTTCAATAAGTTTATTTCTTGCAATCATTCTGTAATTATTTTACATTAACATTATTTAAATTTAGTAGCATAAATCACAAAATACTAAATTATTATTTAAAATAATATTTTAAAAATCTAAACTGTGTAAGTTAATCCTACAGAAATATGTCTCCAATAATCAACTGGTATTTTTGAAAAAATGCAATTAGAATCTTATTAAATCTAAATTAAAAGCTTATGTGCAAAACAATTTTAAAATAGATATTGAAACTTAAGAATTCACACTCTTTAGTGTTTGTTCCTATTATAATGCAGACCTAAGAATTTAATAATTTTTTCCAGGTGGACGAAAACAAAAAGGGTTTAAATTTGTAGCTAGTTTCAGATTTTAAAGTAAACAGGCTATTTAAATGGAAGGACGTGGTTTGCCGTGTTGTACCCATATGGGAACATTTGATATTAAACACATCATAAAAATAAGGGAGATTAACATTTTTAAGCAGCTTTGTGCCATTTGAAGGGATGTTTTATTTTTATTTCAGGCACTGAACTGAGCTTGGTTTTTCCAACTCGTGAATTCTGAGTCAGTGATAGACATGGTGAAGCAAAAGCGAGGATGCAGTGGGCAGGCATTCCTTTTCACAAGGTGAATCTTAAAGCTAAAAAAGCTGTAGACAGCACAGGCTACAAGGACATAAAGTAAAACAAATGTGCTCAGTCACTGGAGTGGTGCTAAGCTCGATACAGCTGGTGAAGCTTAAAGCCATGGTTTGCTCTCCTTGCTTCTGTAGAAGGGTTAAAATCCCAGCTATTCATTATTAGGAAGCAAATTTTTGGTAAATACTTCCAAACTGGGCTATTGTGAGGTACTTGTCTTACCATGCCACATAATATATTTATGCATTGAAGTGTGTGCTTGGCATTTCTTGTGTCACACCCACAGGGCAAAAGCAGAATTAGGCATAGAAGCAGAGGGATCCCTGCAGAGACAGCAGCTCTGGCAGTGTGAGAATTCTTCCTAGTATTGCATAGAGATGTGTAATATATGATCTGGAGTTGGAGGCTGTAGTTTTGAGCTCAGATGTTTGATAGCTGATAGCTTCACATACTGAGAGCTATCAGGATTACATAATAGCTATATGACAGTTGTGATTTTACTGATGTTCCATCACTGCTAAATATTTTTCAGGCTTTAATAAGCACAGAAGTCTATCAAATGTCCATTGTTCTTAAAGGATTGCCTTTGGGAAGTCAAGGCATACTTGCTTGCTTTTTTTGTGGAAGGAAAATAATTAACTTACTGGAAAAAAATCAGGCACATTGGAGCCGGGTATACTTGCAATGTTTCCAGCAGTCTGTGGTGGGTTTTCTGAAACATAAATTTTCTTCTCAGCACCGAGCATTGGATCAATGACTCCTGATGAAAATAGTGAAGTGACTAGAACATGGTTTTCTTTCTCTAGAAGGTTGTAATAACAAGACTGTATCATCGTCTCTATGACTTGTCTGTCTCACTTGATGTCTAAGGAAAGGGATGGTCTTGGGCAATAAAAGGGAGGCATTATGAACAAACACAGTGTGTTGTTTGATCTTTCACATCCATCATGTAACAGCATATCCTCTGCACCTCTCTGTATTACCCTATGTGTAAAGGCCTGTAAATGTGTGTAAATAATTAGATGTCAATCATCTTGGGGAGTTGTTTTTCAGTTTAGTGGTAGAAGAAATGCTGAGCTACCGAAGCATATGGGAAGCAGCAAGTAGAAATGCCTAAGAAGAGCAGGGTGTCCATTATGTGGAAATTCACAGTCCTGCTAGTAAAGAGTGTAGGCTGGCCAAGAGTGGATGTCTGGCAGATGTATAGACTGTGTTCTGTGAAAGAGACCTCTCAGTATTTTGAAATATTGCCATACCCACACGAGTTTCTACACAGAACTGCACTGGAAAGGCACTCTGAAGGTCTGAACCAAAGAGCTTCTCCTTTGCTGGGGGAGCACTTGCTTTCCATTCTGGTCCCATTGAAGTGTTCTGTAGAACCTGCTGATGTGATTTAAGTATTCATTAGCTTAGAAAAGACTTGTATATCATAGTCCCTCATGCCTTCCTTGACTTTTGGAGCTGTTACAATGAATGGGCTTGATACTCAAATCCTTCTTTTGTCTAGAGGAACACTTTTGTTCTGCTTTACAGAGGGCTTACTTTCTAAGAAAGGATTTGTAAAAAGTGCTTTTCAGTCTTCTTTCTGGCCTTGGAAGGCCATTACCATTACTAACACAGATGTCTCAAGTGAAATACCTGTCTTCCTAGCAGCAGCTGATTAGGTTTAAGGACCTATTTGATCCTCCTTTCTACCTTTCTGAGCCTTTGATATATTCTCCAGATAAAGACTTAAAACCCTACTGTTGTGGTCCTGCAGAGGTCAGGAAAGAGTCCTGCCATCTAAAGTGTTTGTGAGATGACATGAACATTCAGTTCCTGTTCCTCAGTCTGTGGAAACTTAAAGCCCCAAATATTAGATCATCCTTATGGTAGTGCCATTGGGCAACCTTTGAAGAGCCTGCTCAAGGACCTCCACATCAAGTTTACTTTCCCTCTTTTCCTGATGATCATAATCTCAAGTGACTCCAAAAGAGTCTGGACAACCACCTTAGTCAGAGATGTCTCCTGTTGAATGCTGGGTATGCAAAGTCCTGCTGCAGAACCTCCTTGCTCTTCAAAATCTCAACCTGAGTATCCCTTGTGGCCTTTAGCTCTATTTAATCCCTTTGCCCCTCAGCCCACTCTCCTGAGTTACTCTAAAGTCTATGATGGAGAGTTTAGGAAGTTTTCAGCTTCCTAGCTGGAAATAGCTCTTTTCTGAAAGCATCCTCTGGCTTTCTCTCTAAAGGATTAGTCACAAAATATGTGTTTATAAGGGACTGGAGCCCAAATACTACAGCCAGGCAAATGCTGGATAACTCTCATTCTGGAATATTTTATGCCAGGAGTTTTAGCAGAAATCTCAAATATTTATTCTTAAGAAGACAAGGTTTCTTAAGTTCATTAACTTACATTTTTCTGTAGTATCCATCTAAATGACCTGTGACCCAAAATATTGACTAGAACTCAAAAGAGGTGAAAGAGAGGAAGGTGTATATAGTTCATTATCATTATGATACTGAAAGATTTTAATTTTAGTTAGATGGATGAGGCAAATGCATATTGCTTATAGGAGACATAAAAATTCTAAATGCTGCTTTATGGAAAGAAATATGTGTTTATATATTTCTCAGCCTCACTCTCAGTTTGGCAAACCTTGATTTAGTTTAAAATTATTTTTGTATGATGAATATTTTCTGCATTTCTTAAACCTTTCACGTACCGTAAGATTAGAGCCCGGGTAGGTCAAAGGAATGGATTTTCTTGGGCTGCAGGTCAGGTGTTGTAGTTTTAACACTGTGTTCACAATGCTCCTGTTTGCCTTTTCTCATCTTGCTTGCATCTTGTCTTGCTGGTGTAGACAACTCGTGAACACAAGTTGCTTTTTCTCTTTTTGTTTCCTTCTGATTTGCCGTTTTATTGTTCATAAACCGTAATTTGAGAGGGTTGTGAGACAATTGAATAGTCACTTCATTCTCTCTTCAGAGTCTTACCCAGGGTGGATGGATCAGTATGACAAAGGCTATATAATGTCAGAACTCCTGAATTATTCAGGGATTTTCAAAGGCTTTCCTTTACTGTCTGAATTATTAATCTTGTTCATTTATGTCTTTTAAAATGATTAAATTAAAAATTGAGTATGAAAGCAGTGGCATTCTTTTAATATTTTCCAACTGCAGGTTTGATTCTGCTTCCTGATAGCTCTAAGTGTATATTTGTACCTCATCCTCAGAATTTCCTGTGGTTTGAAATTCTTTTGCTGACATGAAAACAGTTGTGATTTGAAAAACAGAACAGTGTTGAAACTGGTAATACATAAAGCAGTTGAACTTATTAATATGACTCAGAAACAGGATATAAGTAAAAGGTGCCATTTCCTATGTGTAAATGGAAAACCTATGAAACTGAGGTCTGGGAATCTCTTGTGATTGCATTGACAGACTGAAAATAGCAGGATCCACTTATAGAGACTCACTTGAAGGACCTGAAGACAGATCCGGTGACGTTCTAGCAGCAAATCTATGTGAAGATATTTTGTACAAGGAATTTCTATTGGTGTAATGAAACAGCTAAATGCTCCTTCAGAAACTGTCTCTTTGAGAACCTGTTGTTACCTTTGAAGGGGTGGATAGCAGGAGGAGAGATATTCCCTTGCTTTTTAGTGAAAGAGTCCTAGAAATAAGAAACCCGTATTGAGTGTGCATGGCAAGGTTTTGGTAGCAGGAGGCTGCAGGGGTGGCTTCTGTGAGAAACCGCCAGCACTTCCCCCGTGTCTGACACAGCCAGTGCCAGCTGGCTCCAGCAGGGACCCAGAGCTGGTCGAGGCCAAGCCCATCAGTGGTGGTGGTTGTGCCTCTGGGATAACAGACTTAAGAAGGGAGGAAAAAACCTGTTCAACAATCTGGAGAGAGGAGGGAGCATCTGTGGGAGGAACAGCTCTGCAGATACCAAGGTCAGTGAAGAAGGAGGGGATGAGGTGTTCTAGGTGCTGCAGAGACTCTCCTGCAGCCTGTAGGGAAGGGCATAGTGAGGTAACTTTTTGACTGCAGCTCATGGAGGGCCATGGGGGAGCAGAAATACACCTACAGCTTGTGGAGGATCCCATGCCAGAGCAGGCAGATGCCCACAGGAGGCTGTGACTCCATGGGAGGTCTGCACTGGAGCAATGTCCTGGCAGGACCTTTGGATAGAGGAGCCCACATTGGGACAGATTTGCTGGCAGGGGCTTGCCACCCCTCAAGGGACCCACATTGGAGCAGCCTGTTCCTGAAGGAATGCACCCTGTGGTAGGTATTCATGCTGAAGCAGTTCATGAAGAACTGTAGCCCACTGGAAGGACTCATGTTGCAGCAGATTGTGGAGCAAAGTCTCCCATGGGAAGGATCCCACACTGGAGCAGTGGAAGAGAATGAGGAATCTTCCCTCTGAGTAGGAGGGAACAGCAGACATAATGTGATAAACTGATCATAACCCTCAATCCTTGTCCCCCTGCAGCACTAGGAGAGAGTAGGTAGAAAAAATTGGTTCTGAAATTAAGCCCAGGAAGAAGGGAGAGGTGGGGAGAAGATGTTTTAAATGTAGTTTTATTTCTTATTACCCTACTCTGATTTGATTGGTAACAAATTAAATTAATTTCCCCTAGCTGAGTCTGTTTTGCCCATGATGGTAACTGGTAAGTGATCTCTCCTTGCCCTTATCTCAGCCCAGGAGCCTTTTGTTATATTTTCCCTATCCTGTCCAGCTGAGATGGGGAAAAGTAGTGTGGCTTTGGTGGGCACCTGGCAGCCAGCCAGGCTCACCTACTAAAAAATTGTATATTACCTTAAATTTGAGCCCCACAAAGACTTGAAGTTTTCTCTGACCACTGGTAAGTATCTCAGCCCTTGAAAACCCCTGTTTCCTGTCACAGACAGAGAAGAGATTGGACTGGAGACAGCTGAGGCCATGAGAAGCATCACAGTTCAGAGCTCCTTCAGGAAGAGCTACCTCTTCTGCACTTGGGTCATGGTGCACAGACACTTAATGCTGATCTCTCTGGAGTTTATTTTAGTAGGGAATGGGTATTCCCCTGTGTCCTCAAGCTGGATTGGAGTGCTGGTCTGCTGGAAGGCAGGAGGGCTCTGCAGAGAGATCTGGACAGGCTGGAGTCACTGACCAAAGCAAATTTTTATGAGGTTTGAAGTGCACAAGGCAAAGTGCTAGGCTCTGTGCTTGCGTCACAGCAAATCTAAGTAATGCTACAGGCTTGGAGCAAAGTTCTTGTCAGAAAAAGATGAGGGGGTACTGGTTGGCAGCCAGCTGCACATGACCCAGCAGTGTGTCTGGGTGGCCAAGAAGGCCAATGGCATTCTGGCTTATATCAGCAATAGTGTGACCAGCAGGAGCAGGGCAGTGATTGTCCCTCCCTGCTTGGCACTGGTGAGGCCACACCTCAAGTTCTGTGTCCAATTCTGGGTCCCATCACGACAAGGAGGACATTGAGGTGCCAAAGTGACTCCAGAGAAGTGTAAAAGATCTGGGAAAGGGTCTGGAGCACAAGTCCTCTGAGTAGCAGCTGAGGGAGCTGGGGTTGCTTAGCCTGGAGAAAAGGAGATTCAGGGGGAGCCGTATGGCTCACCACAATGACCTGAAAGGAGGTTGTGGCCATGTGGATGTCCATCTCTTCTTCTAGATAACAAATAACAAGGCAAGAGGAAATGGCTTCAAGCTGCACTTGAAGGGTAGGGTTAGGCTGGATATTAGGAAGAATGTCTTTGTTGATAAGGTTGTCAAATATTGGAACAGACTGCCCAGGGAAGTGCTTGAATCACCATCCCTGGAGGTATTTAAAGATGTGTAGGTATGGCTATTTGGAACATGGTTTAGGGAGGGCTTGATAATCTTAAAGATCTTTTCCAAGATAAACAATTCTATGATTTTATGACTCTATAATTTATGTCCAGAATGAAGCATTTAGTATTGTGAAAGGAAACAGTGAATTGAAATGTAAACTTAGAGCTGAATCTATTTGTTTCAAAATGTATGTTCAAAGAAAAAATGTTTTTTAAGGGCAATACAAAGCTTAAAACATATTCAAGGTATAAACATTTCCTAAATTATTAGGAAATCAGATTTCCTGAGAAAAAACTTTTGCACATCTTTTATGGAGGAACTTACAGAGCAGCAAATATGAAGATTCCCATTGTATTCTCACCTCTGTTAGTGTCAGGCATGTTCAAATCCATTGAACTTAAGGGATTTCAACTGATATAAAACATGTTTGAGGACAGAAACAGGCTTAAAGCGTATTACTATGACAATCTAACTGAGAACCACAATACAATGAAGCTGAAAGCAAATCCATGTTTTCAATCGTAAGGCATAAACATTGCAAAGGCAAACAGTTACAAATAGGCAAAACTAATTAAGTTGTTAAATTTACAGAGAAAGTGCAACTAACTCTGTTTCAAGAGAGTTAGGTTGTATGGTCTCTATTAGCTGGAATACACACAGTTAAAACTAATGAACAAGCAAAGAAACAAACAAATAAATTATCAGCGCCAGGACTATTTTGTGTGTCATGGCAATCCTCCCCCAAATTGTTTATTCCCTCCTTGTTGCTGGCTTTTTACCTTCTGCATGATGTTCACAGCTCAATGAAATGCCTTCCCAGGTTTATTTCCATAATGAAATACATAAATACAACAAACACAAGTTTAGGACAATATCTGTATTGATACAAAACATTTAAAATCACATCTTGTTCCTTCAGTGTCTATTTTGTGCCTAAATATACATGACGTTGTTCTGCTACAGTGGCATGTGTTTATCTGTGTCCTTGGTGTGCTTCACAAAATTTGTAGCATGGTGTTTGGCCAGTATTAGAGGATACAGTTTAAATCATATAACTCTTTTGTGTTTGGAGGATTCTCATTTTCAGATTGGATTCATCTCTCCTGCCTTCCTCTTGTTGCTCTCTCTTTCTGTCCACCTTTTTTTCTTGCCTGCTCCTTCACCCTTTTTTCTTCTGATGTTTTGTGTTTTATTTACAGAAAATTTAACCTTAGAATCTCTGTTTTTTTCCCTGATCTGGTTTGGTATGGTGGGCATAAAACTGGAAGACTTATGTCTGTAGTTGCAGGTATGTGTCTGAGCTGAATGAAGTTTTTCTTAGTTTTCGTATTGAAAAAATGAATTGGGTTTTCTTTAAACTGCCTTGTACTCCTTACGGTAAAGTTTTGCTGTTGGGGCATGGGGAAAGCTGCTGGTTTTGAACCATTGGCTATAACAAGAGGGCAGATATCAGTATGTTCCTGTGTTGTCCCCAGCAAGGAAATCTTTCTAGGTAGGGTTTCTCTCAGGGTAGCCTGTTGCAGCCTGGGGAAGGGTGACAGCTGAGGAGAGTCAATCATGAGGAGGTCAGGACAGTCTTTGTCAAGTTGCCTCTGTGTTGGGATGTGAACATTGTCATATACTGCCTTTAGAAAGTCTTTAAACCTCATGTCCTGACGAAGCAAAGGACTTCTGGTAATAATTCTATTTTCCATCAGGGACCGTGGAGGTACTTTGCTTGTACTTGTCGTTGCTTGGATGTTTGAAAAGGGAAATTGCTTATTTGCTGATGTGGATGGGGATTTCTCATGAAGACACGGTTTTCTGCCCTCTGTCAAGTCTTCAAAATCGTTCTGATTGTTCTGACAGTCCAAAACTGGCTGATAAATGGGCTCACATGGCATACTTTTTCTTGATGATTTAGGAGGCCTACAGCAGACCAACTCTCTGCCTGCAAACTTGGAAACTAAATAGAATATAGAAAAAATCAGATCAGCTTCTGCTGGAATGGTACTTTCGAGAAAACATGTTATTATCAGATCAGATTTATCCCATAATAAAATCAGTATTTGTAAAGGCATAAATAAAAGTAAATCTTGACACAGAATGAAATTTCGCACTGATGACTTCAGGCAATGGTGATCTGCAGGTGGGCAATTGTCATTTTTTTTTTGGTTGGGTGAACAGTGTTAAATGAGCCTCTCCACATAAAGTTGTCTGGCTTAATTTTATTGAGTACTATAGAATGAAAGAATCATAGAACAGTTTGGGTTGGAAGGAACCTTAAAGATCTTATTCCAATCCCCATTCACCATTCTCTACATCAGGTTGTTTAAGAGCTCCATCCTATGTGGCATTGAATACTTACAGGACTGGGGCATCCACAGCATCCCTGGGCAACAAATGCATTTATTCTTCTGGGGATATTTATCACATCATTTGAAACATGGTACATATCTAAATAGCCTTGAGGGTGCAATAACTGGAGCAGAAATAATTTCAGATATGGAGTTTGATTACCCAGTATTGGGCATATTCTATATTTTTGAGACTGTGGAAAATTGTGTCATGAATATGAGTACAACCCCTCATTGAGTACAGTAAAGCTGTGACACTAGCACCATGCTCACGTTCATCCTGGCAAAGTAAATAAATGCCCTTTTTTACTCATAGATGTCTGTTCTTGGAACTAATACCACCCCAGGGTTACACACAGAGGAAATAATCCACATATGGACATGGAACAGTTATTTGTGATCAGTATCTGCAGGGTGTGCACTGGATCAGGTGTTCATCTGCTGATTACTTCACCTGATCAAAATTAAATCTATCATCAGATTTGGACCTGGTAAACAATTGCTCAAAATACTTGCAATTTCAAAACAAAATGCAAATATATTTCTCTAGCATTTTCAGGAATTTTGTTCCCTTTTTTTCCTCAGACAGATACCCTTTTACCCTTTTGAACTGAGAATAATAATGCTGAGACTTATTTCAGAACAGTACCTTTTAACAAGTTTTCTTGGTTGTCCAATGCACTTGTGATCTCATCTTCTTGAATAGTATTTTGCATTGCCAGGGTTAGTACAGTAGGAAATGCCCTACTGCCATAATTTCTGAGGTTTTCCAGAGTGTCCATTTCAACCTTCTGGGAAATCTTAGTTTCTGACTCCTTATTCAGCTGTTTATCAGGATTAATACTGCGTTTTTCTGTTTCATATTTCCTCTGTAAAATGATCAGACATTGTTTGATTTAAAGAGAACAAAAAACCACCTAAATTTTGAAAGAAATCACACTATAAGGTGTAACAGGAAATCTTGATTTCACACAAGCCTTAGTAACACACATCAACGTTTCATCCAAACAGACCCTACACCTGAGGTTATTCTTGAAACCCAGCTGCACATGGGCTGGCAGACCTTTCCCTTTACCTACAGGCTTTAGGGAGAGTTTTTATGAAAATCCATAGGGCACCAGAATGCCATCTTCGGAGAGCCCATAGCACTTCCTTTGAGGCTTATGGCTCACAGAGTCTCCTAAGATGTGTAAGGAATGTCAGGGTATTGCAGGGCTCAGGAGGCAAAGCAGAAACATGACAGAATGCTGTAAGCCACTCCCTGATCCAGAGGGAAGATTGTCATAGCCAAGTTGCCTTTTGCTGTCAGGACAAGTAGTCAGCACAAGACTAAAAGGACCTGGGGAGGTTTTGCAGCTGAATTGCAGCAGGAAGACCTCCATGGAGCTGTGGTAGCAGGACCATTCATCCCAATAAGAACATGGACTTCACGACTCATTCCTTGCTGCAGTGCCACCTCCCTCACTCCTACAAGTGTCTTCCATGCACGTGGGTTCTCATAGGAGGTCACTTGTCTGTCCTATGATCCAAGTTTCCAGAGCCCTCACTGTGTCAGCCTCATGCACACTGAGATTCAGTTATCAAAACCTTGTGAAAATGCAAGGGCTGTGAAATAAAATGTTAGATTTATAACTTTTTTTTTCACAAGGGGAGCACTTTGAAAAGCAAAGAATAGAAGAAATACATCCTTTCCTACAGAACTAAGTCCCATTATGAACTGACTGCTCTGTGTGCTGCGTCTGTCATAGAACATCTCCCTTCAGGTCTGGCACTCCTGAAAAAGAAATTTCTGAAATGTTTCAGTTTCTGAAACCAAGAGTACTACCCACATGGATATTCTAGTGCAATACCAAGCTTTTTGTGCTGCTCTCCATATCATCTTTGACAGACACACGTTGTGGTTACGTGGCTATCACTTCAAGGATTATCTCTAGTGACTTTCGATTTTTTTTTTACAGCCATCCCTTCATAACACAAGCTTCTTGCTTCCAGAATCAGAGAGGTAATTAAGTTTACTATCATGTACTTATCTTTTTCATGATTATCATCTGATCTTTGCATTGCAAAGTACTCCCCTTGTGAAAAAATATGGTTTTAATCTAATATGTCGTTTTAAAAAGTGGGTGTAATTTGTGGAGAAAAGGCACTTTGGATAGCTTGAATGTATTTTGTGAGTTAGCAAAAATGTCTGGAAAAATTTGAAGGGCCCCAAACCTCAAATTTGTGGAGTCACCCCATAGTTCCTACATATTTCTTAGTACCCTATCACAATTAGGGAAATTATTTTAAGAGTATTTATAAAAAGAAACAAAATATGTTTAAGTTGACAACATATTGCTAAAACCACACTAGATCAATTGGGAATTTGAGATGTCATAAGTATTTTAGGCTATGCAATCAAATAGTCTCCCAGGATTTTACACACTGCTAGTTAAGAAAACAAATTTTCATCTTACATTTTGCAAGCTGTCACCTTATATACAGTATATCAGAAAACTTGCCATGACTGGTTTTACTGCCAGACCTCTTAAGAGCTAATTGGTTAAGCACCTGGGCAGGAAGCTTTTTGGCAGAAATGGTATTTTCTGCAAGGACTAGCTATAAAATTCTGGATGGCAAATTGTAATCATTAAGGCTCCCTCTTCTGCAGCAGAACACATAAAATGTAAATACATTGCTTGGAGAAACTACGATGCATAAAAGGACAGGCTGTGTTTTAAGTTTATCCAATGACTTATGGCTCAAATTTGAACATGGAAAGGATCTTGTGCTTTTTTAAGGGTAAAGCTTTCAGCAGACTTTTCTAATTGCAGCCAGAAAAATGAGAATCACATCTGTTAGCATCCAACAAAACTATTATTTGCATGTTCAACTGTTAACTTCTGTATACAAGGAGATGGTGCAAATACAATGGCTCATTCTGGTTTTTCAAATGTGTGTGGGGGGGTTGTACATGAAAAGTAATTTCCACAGACTTTTTTTTTTTCAGTTTTAGATTAGAATTTCTTCTGAAAAATTTTCCCCAGGAAATTGTATGTCTCTTGGTATTGTGTGAAGAATCATGGCATATTCTGGTGCCTGGAATGGATTGAATGTACTGTGAATATGAGTTTGAATTTCAAACAATGTCTGGGCTGATTTCGTTGGTAGAATACTTTATTGTTTGTTATTCATAAGCATTATCATGAATGCAATTACTTTTTTGTTTGCATTGATATTTGATATGTTTTTTTCTTTTTGGACAGAATATTTGGGAGAGCCAGATGCCAACTTTTTCTACAAGTCACTGAGGGGAAAGGAGGTTTCTAATTTGCTCAAAAATACTGGAGTAATTGTTATACTATAAATTTGCTCTTTTATAGATATTAGCTCCCTGTAAATATCTATTTTCATAGGCAGACAGAAATATGCAATGTTCTTTATGGTCCAAGAAAGAAATAGCATCAATAAATGGCAACTAGTTTTCAGATTGCTTCCTTTTACCTGTAATTCTTAACTGTTACTTGTCTGTTTCCATAATTTAGGTTTGATTTACATGGAAACTAATTTTTGTGCTTTAATTTTATACGCACAAGCTGTCTTGTTGAGCTCAGTGAAACTATCCATATCCTTAAAGTTAAAGCAGATGCATGCATTTGCAAGATCTGGAGAGCTGAAAGGAAATAATGTGATTTAAAGATGGATCACACACTGCCAGTAATAAATAGCAAATAGTTGGCTTTATACAGTATATAGAGAACATCTATCTATGCATTTTGAAATATGCTTGGCATAATTTATAACACAAATATCAAGTATCCATGCTGTTGTAATTAAGCTCTAGTAACATCAGGATCTCAACAAAAAGATGAGTAAAAAGTGGGAATTTTTCCCCTTGCATTCAGTTAACAATCTTTACTCTTCTTTCTCAGTTTCAGCTCTCTGTGGCTGGGTGGTCGAAGAAGTGCATTGCAGCCTGCCAAAGAGGTGGTTGAATTTGGCCTCTTTTAGACCAAAGCAGAGAATCCTCCCCGCAAGATAATCCCCTGCCAGCTGCCTCCTTATAGAGCTGTGCCAGCGCAGCATGGGCCAGTCTCCAGGGAACCTGGGGGCTGCTCTTGGCCCTGCCTCTGCCCAAAAACGTCATGCCACCCGTGTGGGGCTCCGCCTTAGGATCCAAGAGATGCATTCTTTTCTTTTCCCTATATACTTCACATATGCTTAGGGCTAAGTTTTGCCATTGTGCAAGTATGTGCATAAAGTAGCTTTAGCTGTAGAACAGGCCAGAGGATACTGGAAAAATAAGAGCATTGATTGAGTAAGAATGCCCAGCTTGATTTCTTAGCCTCTCTTTCTTCCCTGTTTTTGCCCCAAATTCGAGCCTTGCTCAGAAGTATGGATATTATTGAATGTTGGAGAAACTGGTATAAAGTGGTAGCAATGATAGCCAAGATTTAAAAGAGCTCCTGGGGAGGACTGACTGCATGGGTTAATTATGCAAAAGGCTTGAATAAGAAACAATCAAGAGATCATTATTAACTGCAAAAAGTTGCAGAGCCTAACTACTAGCAAGGGAGAAATATTAATTTTCATAATAGAGAAGAATGTAAGAGGGAAATAGAGGGACAAAATAAGAAACAAGTTATGTAGAGTGATTATCTAGGGAAAAAACAGTTTTAAACAGAGTTTACCAACAGTCATAGGTAACAGAATGATCTCCAAACTCCGCTAGCAGCAGGCTTTGTGTTCATGAGTTTAAAGGTAGCATTTACAAACTTTGTGCTGATGGAAAAAGGGAAGCAAACTTTTAACAACATGAAAAGATAATAGACATTGGTCTGTTCTAATTTCCTAATTGGTATGCCTTAGTAACAGATATTGGAAGGTATTATTTGTGGTAGAATCCACTCTGCCAAATTTAGACATTTATCTTTGGCCTGCATTTCAAGTTCTCAGCAAAGATGCCCTACTAAAAGTAAGTAATTTCCCTGTACAACCATCAAAGGGAGATTCTGTCTGCAAATTTAAGAACTCTCCACACTGATCATGTGAAAATTTGCAGATGAGCATGGTTTTGTGCAGAAGTGCAGAAGAAAGCTCTACACACCTTGGAGTTATGGGGAAGGTGTAGAAATGGGAAGCTGTGGTATGACACAATTGAATAGACCCCAGGGTGCATATCCAGTTTACTTGCTTAGACATGTCCCTGGTGGGTTTAGTCCAGCAAGGGAAGTGCAAAGTCCTGCTCCTGGGGAAGAGCAACCCCAAGCACCAGCAAATGCTGGGGCCCCTGAGCTGGAAAGCAGCTGGAGGTCCTGGTCAACACCAAGTTGGCCATGAGTCAGCAATGTGGCCCTGCTGCAGAGAAGGCTGATGGTATCCTGGGCTGCAGTAGGAGCTGCCAGTGTTGCCAGCAGGTCATCAGAGGGAGGTGATGCTGCCCCTCTGCTCAGCACTGACGGGGCCACACTGGGAGCGCTGCGTCTGGTTCTGCGCTCCTCAGTAGGAGAGATATGGGCATGCTGGAGAGTTACGGGCCACAGGGATGATTGAGAGACTGAAGCACACACAGGAGCTTCCCTCTGAACACCAAGAAACAGCTTTTCACTGTGGTGGTGGCCAAGGACAAGTTGACCAGGGATGCTGGTGCTCATCCTTGGAGACAATAAAAAGCCATCCAGATATGGTTCTGGACAACCATCTGTAGGTGGCCCTGCTTGAGCAGAGGGGTTAGATCAGATGGCTTCCAGAGATCCCTGCCAACCTCAGTCTGTCTGTGATGCTGTGATTTTGGGAAAATCATCACTGTTTTGAGCTGGAAGCTGGTCAGATTATTTTGCATCAGTACTGGTTTGGGTTTAAACCTTTAACTGCAAAAATGTCAACACGGAGAAAGAAAATGTCACTCACTCCTTCATTAAACCTCCCCTCTTTTCCTCCTTGCTCTACCAAAAGATTCATTCTGCCTGGGAAATGTATTTAATAGGACTCCAAACCAGTATTTTTTAGTATCATTAACTTACAATCAGAGTTATTTTAAGTGTCTGTGCTTGAATTCAGTTTGAGTCTCTGCCTTAAGAGGGCATTTTGGATGTCAGGAAGTATCACAGACCCTTAATCAGCTTGCAACTTTATGTACATGATCACTTCCCTCTTCCACCTGAGTAGGATGCTGAAAGAGGTCAAACATGACATGAAACACTCCCACTTGCCTGGAAGGCTAGATCTCAGGTGGCTGTAAATCAGCTTGATATCCAGTGGTATTAGAAAGCCTGGTCAATAGCCTTCAAAATATGAGTCTTTTTGAGTGACTAATGATTTAGCAGATGCTACTTAAAATCATAATATGAAAAAATTTGCATATGTGAAGAAAAGCCTCCTCTCCCTAAGCATGCACACACACACTCTCCAACTCATATTTTTGAGTTATGGCTCTGTCTGCAGACACTGCACAGACTGTTGCAACCTTGTGGCTGTGTGCTGGCATGGAGATCTGCATCTGCTCAAGCTCATCTGAATAATTTCTAGAGGAGTCAACTGGACCTTCTCAAAATACAGCTTCTCCAGGGTGAAGGCTTTGAATGGGAGGCTAATCACTAATGTGTGTGTTTTTGTAGCTGAAACTTTTCCCATTGCACTTGTGTGTTAGAAGCTGGAATTTGGCTTCCTGTCTGCCTAGTTTCTGCCTAAAGCAAAATTTTTATGGCTGAGCTGTGAACCCCTTCGTGGAGAGGGTTGTAAAAGAAAAGCTTACAGCCTTTTTCACTAATTGTGGCCTTACCAATGATTACCATAATTTTTTGAATTTATTTTTAAAATGTTTGTCCTCTCTGATCTCACTCCACATCCCTGAGTGAGCTGGAGCTGAAGTGTGAGAATAAGATACAGGCATAAAAATATGAAAAAAAAAGATGTTGGGAAAAGATTTTACAACTTTCACAGCTTCCCACTCACCTCCCCAGACTTTGGATTAAACTCTCACAGACCAGTCAGAAAGGAAAGGGATGGCAAGGTCACTGAGATGCTAATACTCCTTTTCCCAATGGAAAAGCAATTTTAAATGTAAAAAAAAAAATTCTCAATCCCATTACAACCAGCAGCTCATTTAAAAAAATTATTAGTCATTAAAAAGGTATATTTATCTCTGGGAATAAAAAAATCTCATAAATTAATCACCTCTGAGAATTCCAGAATGTAGGTTTGTTGAGACTGCACTTGGATCTGCAATTTCATAATTATTTTTTGATGAATTTTCCCCCATTCATTGGATAACCACCTTTTTCATGTGAGCTACATAGCTGCTGCTCATAAATGTTCCTCATAAAAATCCAGGGAGCACTTTATGCCTCTTATGACCATAATATCTTACCTGAGCTCTTTTGCAGTCTTTCTGGTACCTGAGCAGTTTCTTCAGCAATAAGCAATAAGAAGACATGGCAGGAGAGGGTCTGTTATTTATTAAACTGTTGATAACTTCTGAAAGACTGAACTCCATAATATCTGTCATGTAGTTTAAAACAACAGGATTCAATCCACTGGGGCAAAATCTGAAATATTAGGAAAAAGTATTTTAATACAAATGATGCGACCAAGTGCAAAGTCAGAATTTACAGTAAGCAGAGGATACACTTCTTGTGATGCAGCTGGAGTTGGCTAAGTTGCTTTTACAGGCCAATTATGATACACAGTTGTGCAATAATCTTCTTGTCTGGCTATGCTAACTTCACTGCTGGGCTGAGGCCCTGTTACTGCATCATTAAACATCCTATTGTTGATATAATTGATTGCTCTGAAAGGACACCCACCAGGATTAAGCTGGAAAAATTGAAATACGGAGAACAGCATTTTCTCATTTTAATCAAGTGTGTGTATTTCAGTTCTCAGTATAGTAGCCTCAAATGGATTAAAAGGCAGATAATGTGTTGCATGTATGTAAGAAGACAGAAAAGTAGGAAAGACAGGAAAATCTTGAAGGACAAAAGAGAACTAAAGACAGTCCAGTAGGATTCTAGTTTTTATATAAATCAGATTGTGAAATAAACCATGTTTTGTTATAAGGGTAATTGTTTTACTCAGTGCTTCTGTGAGCAGTAAAGTCTAGCAAAGGCATTATAGAAATCATCCTTAGCTTATGGGACTCCTGAGACATTTTTTCAAACTTCAATATGAATGGGAACAGACACGTGAGGGAAGGAAGGAAGGCAAAGGCAGGAGCAGTGGGAAATTCTCACAGAAGCTGCACATAGATTTCTAACAGTTCTGGCTGTGACTGGCAGTGGATCACCATGGCAGGAAAACCTGCTAAGAGTCCTCTAGATATCAATGCAGACGGTGCAGATTACACAGGCCAAATTATTCTCTTTTTCAATTAGTGTGAAATACGGACCTTGACAGAATAGTTTGGGAATAAAATACGTGACCCATTACTAGCTACTTTCAGCAGTGAGCATGAAGTAAAAGGTCCATCACCAAATGTAGGCATTCAAAGACATGCAAAGTATGCTTTGCAGCCTCCCAATATGAAAGATTAATAACATCTTGAAAGCTGGCAACATTTATGTAAGGTGTTATATTGCACATATCTATTTCAAACTTTTATAATAATCTTAAACCATAAAGTGCCTTGCTAAGAAAAAATGGAGACTAGTTAAAATCAGTTACAAAGATGGATGAGAATAAAAATTATTAGAATAACAAGAACTTTGGTATAATATAAAAATATTTCCTCAGGTGGGCATGTGAGACCTAGTTTTGTAGAGAAGGATTAGAAGCACACTGAAATTAGTGGCAGCTGTGAAGCATGTTAAGAACAAAATTATTGATACAATGGATATAAACAGTTCTATAAGGATGTTTCCTCTTAAATAAAATTTACCCACAGTTAGAAGATGTGGTGTTTTCTGAAGTAAAACTCTGTCATTTTGGAACAGCACAGAGTAGATAACAAAAATCTTCAAAACAAACAAACAAACAAAATCCTAAAAGCACTTCCCTCCCAAATCCCCTGTCTTGAAATCCCAAGGTAGAAGACAGATGTCAAAACTGTTACCTGTTCTCATAGGCAGCAGAGTTCAGCCTTTTCCTGCTGAAACCTTCGTTCAACCATTTATCTTGTATTGCTTCTTTGACTCCAGGCCTCTTAGCAGGGTCGGGCTCAAGTAGAGACTGCATGAAGTGTACAGCTCCTGTGCAGTATTCCAATAAAATGGCTTGTTTGCTAGTAATATTTCACTATCTGACCACTGCATATTTTTTTCTGTTTCAGAAATGTGGCACTTGCTCTGCTTCTCCACATTGTAGGAGCCTCAGCTAAAATTCAGTCTCTAGGGTTTTTCTTTGAGTCTGCTGTGGTCCCACAGGGTGACCCTTTTCCCCCAAGGACAGAGTGGGCAGCAGTGGCCAAACCATGCTGAGATGCCTGCTAGGGATCTTTGGATGCTGCTGTAGATACAGCAGTGGACCTCATTTCCTAATTTGCTTGATTTACCCCAGTGAATGCAGCCTGTGAGATCAGCAGTAACCTCAGCACTGTGCTCACCCAGCATTTGATCAGGCCTCTGAGAAGGGACACTGCTATGCCAGCTGACTACACAGGAGTTATGTTCCTTGCCCAAAGAAGCCAATTTCATGGATAAAACTCTCTGTAATGAGGGATGGAGATGGACTCCTGTGCTCACTTGTTGTGTTGTGCTTTGGCTCCCCGGAGCTGGGACAGAGAGACCTCAAATATTCCTGGATGTCAATCACAGCTCTAACATTGCATAAAGTCCCTCTTTTTTTTTCTTTTTCTTTTTTTTTTTTTTTTGTTTGGTTTTTTTTTGTTGTTTTTTTTTGGGTTTTTTTTGTGTTTTTTTTTGTGTTTTTTTTTTTTTGTTTGTTTTTTTTTTGTTTTTTTTTTTTTTGTTTTTTTTTTTGTTTTTTTTTTTTTGGGGGGGTGGTGTTTTGGGGTTTGTTTTTTTTTTTTTTCTCCTTCTTGGGAAAACTTCACTGAATTCTTCCATATTCCTTGGGGAAGTTTTGAAATGAAAAAATGGCAAGTGACCATTAAACTGGGAACATACTGCTCCTTTCACTTGTAATTTCCTTCAGAAGAATTTAGGTCTGAAGTATGCAAAGCCAGTTTATTATTGCTCTCTCACTGAATTCCCAGTGGGCAAGAGAACAATGGAGTTATCCACAATCTTCCACTAACTGTGTGGGCTTTGTAGAAAAGCAGAGATAATGCATTTATTAGTAGAAGCTATAGCAGTAACATAAATAAGAAAAATTAGAAATATAATTGTAGCTATGGAGGGATTCTACAAAAATTAAGCTGCCACCTAGCAACTGATCTCCAAAGAAAGAGAAATGAGAGATTGATGCACAGACATTCTTGATAGTGATGGTAGATATCCTTATTCCATTTACTAGGGGAGAGAAAGAAATTGAATCATCACATTATCTTAATACTCCAGACTAGATCCAGCTAGCTTGGTCTGGAGCTGCCTGCTGCATCCCAGTGCTTGTCTGCAGGCAGCTGCTGAGGCTAATCCTGGTTCCTAGGATCACTCTTGCCTAACATCACAGCCACGCTCCTCAAAACCATGGGGAGATCTGAACTCCTGCTGGTGGATAGCTGGGCAAAACATATCTCACTCTGCTCTGCCTTCCCAGCTGGTCAGTGAAGATGTACCAGAACAGCTGTGAGAAGGGGCTTAAGCCTGTCTGTGATGGGCAACAGAGAGGATGCTGCTCCAGGTGGAAATAGGGATTAAACCAGAAGTGTAAAAGAATCATTGTAAAGTGCCAGAATTTTGAATGTTGAGGGAGTTAACCTTGTACTGCCGACTGAGAGTGTATGCACATCAAATGTGAACTCTAGGGTCTAGAGTCATGGATTGTAATTCAGGCTAGAATTTTTGAGAAGTATTTTTCTCAGTTGTCCCAAAAATACTTCATTGACTGTGCCTCATTAAAGATTGTCAGTAAAATTAATTGAAAAATGCTGCATTTCAGTTCCTCCTCATGAAAAATACGAACAGACTCTTCACAAAAATAGCCCTCCCATGTCTTTAATAATCTCAGTGTTATAGCGTCTGTCAGTAGCCAAAAGACAAGGTCTCCAGGAAAAAAAATCTAAGGTTTAGATAACTTATTTGTGGGAAAAACTGGAAAGAATGCCTGGCTGTGACACACAGCATGGGACATACTAAACATGGCAGTGTTCTCATTTATTGCAGAGCTGCTCCTCTTATGTAAAAGCAACGTACATTTTATTCCCCCTCTAAATAAGAACCAAGAATAATGGTCTTTTGAAAAGACAACAATGTTATTTTTCTTGTAGCCTGAGATAAAGTGATATTGCCACATCCTCAGAAAAGTTATTTCTAAACGCAAACAAAGCAGCTGGAAAAGGTGAATCTTAATTTCCAGAAGACTGTGTTATTGCTAAATTCACATAATTACATGGGTTAAAACTTTTTTGCATCAGCATTCTTTATAAAAGCTGAAGTGCTTTACCAGGGGAAATATCTGATGGAATAGGGCTGATTTCTCCAATTAACATCTTTTGATGTAGTTGCTTGATATTAAAAGGTTCCACCGTGAAGGGCAATGTGCCAGTTAGCATAGCAAACATGCTCACACCTCTGTCAAAAGAAAAGACAAACATCAGAGCTCCATATAATGCTAATAAACACTTATTTAAAAATCTCACAAGGCTATGAGTCAGTTTTCAGAGAGTTGCCTTCAGCATCACAAATGAGGTTACAAATTACCTCTAAGCAGAAATTTGTACTGAGTACACAGCTTACGCCTTTTTTTCCTTGGTGTGAATGCCATTTTATCTAGAAAAGAATGTTGTGGGAAGTGTGCATAAAACAGAGTGTACAGTGAGTGATGGGAGAGCCTGCAGTGTTGAAAGTGGAGACCTGCTGCTTATTTTAAAAATAATCTAATTGGAGTGACAGTGTAATGTACCCAGCCCATCAGAATAAAGCATTTTAGCTTGCAGGCTGAGTGACAACACGGAACCGGGACTGATGCAATAGATCTTGTTCCAAATAGTAATTCAGTTCTTTTTGCTTTGCTCAGATTGCTAAATTAGGTGTGACTTATGCCTAGAAGGCTTTCATTGGTAACAGCTTGCTGTTGGCTAAAGACTTAAAACTTTAACTCTTGCGAAAGACAAACAGTCTGCTAGCAGCAATCAGCAAACTTTGTGAAGTTTGCCATTCAGTCTGGAAAAGTACCAACATTTGGAAAACTTGCTTAGCTGTCCTGAGCTGGTGAACAGGGAGGCTTCCTTGAACACTCTCCATGGTACTTCTTGCTCCAGCTGAACTGCACCACCACAACAGCACTCTTCTTCACCATAGAATGAACCACTGAGCCATAGAATGGCCTGGGTTGGGAGGAATCAAAGATCATGGAGTTCCAATCCTTCTGCCGAGGGCAGTGACACCTTTCTCTAGACCAGCTTGCTCAGACCTCCCTCCAGCTGTCCCTTACCATTTCTCTACTGAGCTCAGCAGAAATAATTATTTTAGGAATTCAGGCAACTCTAATTCACTTGACTTGTTAATACACCAGTGTATTAACAGTGATATCTGTGGTACAAATATGTGATGTGTTCAACTATGATTTTTATTAATGTGTTCAAACAAGTGAAAAACATGAAATGGAGCTGCTGTCTAAAATCTCTTTTAAAATGTTGCACACAGTTACAGCTAGTAAACACTAACACACTTGGTAGTTAGATGGAATGGATGGATGGAATCTGATGGCATGTTAAAGGTGAAAGTTTGTTAGCCATGACAAACTGCTTCTCCTCTGTCCTGTTGAACTTGTGGATTTGTTTGAATACGACAGCTGTTTCCTCAGTTCTGCTGTTGCATGAAAGCCAATCACTTTGCAGTCTCCAAAGAACCTTTAAAAGTCATGACTAGGCAAACAGGCACTGCAGTTCATTGTTGCATCTCAGGAGCCTTGGCTGTACTGCAGCTGGATCTGGTTGGGTTTGTGACTGTGCTTTTGACTGACTGGCTTTCTGGTCCCTGTTGTCATGACTTCTTGTCGGTTCTGCTGCATAAAGTCAGTCTTTCTGCAGTACACTGAAATATTTTGATTCTAGAGCCCCACCAGTTTGTAGTCCCTTATCTATTTTGTGACAATAGAAGTAACTTATCTTTTAAACTAATGTTTTAGTCCATCAGAATTCCCTTTCCCAGTATGATAATGTGAACAATTCAAATTTAAATTTTAAATATGCTTTGTGCCTGAGGTTAAGAATCTATCCGTATTAAACACCAAGGGCCATATAGACTTTTTATATAGACCTCAATCTGTTATTTGCTGCTTATTTAAAGAGTTATCTCAGTTAATGGTTCTATGGTCACTGTTTTGCCTTCATTCAGATATCTGAAATGTGAAATCAGTATTATCTTATTTAAGTGCTGACAGCATCTTCTAGACCTGATTCATCTGTGCTCTGTTTACATAAATTCAGCTTGGCACTCTTGAAAACCAGACATACATTGAAGTAGTTTGGTACCATGTGTTCCTTCATCCTTTGTGTACCCTTCATACTCTGTAAATTTAGAAGAAGCTTAGATATAGGAATAATGCTTAGATAAAACCCCAAACACATAGGATGTCTGTCGGAGCAGGTCTTGAGAGGAGTAATATACTTTATATATGTGTATAAATCCTTTTTACCCTTTGAGTGTATAGGAAAACTAATCCTCTGTTTCAGGCACCTGAACCAGATGCCTGTATGTAGGTACCAGCAACCCTGTAGAGCAAACTAAAACATTTTGTCCTTTGTGAACACACAGTTTAGTCTTTACTGTTCTTTACATAGCTCTCTTTACTGCTGAGAACTCCTCAAGGAGACTCCACATCCTCCCAGATGGACAGGCAAGTGTGATATCCCAGCTGAGAGCTGCTGTGTACATCCAGCTCTTTTTGCAGGTGTCCTGAATGAAGTAGTTTAGGTCAATTGCAGCATTGTGTGTTAAACACAATCATAGCATGGTTTAGGTTGGAAGTGACCCTAAATATTATCTTATTCCAATCCCCTGCCATGGGCAGGGACACCTCCCACTAGACCAGGATGCCCAAGGCCCCATCCAGCCTGGCCTTGAGCACTTATAGGGATGGGACATCCACAACTTCTTTAGATGTGTTCCAGAACCATAAAATTACATCCTTTAAATCAATATGCTTGTGGAGTGGGATGGGAAGGGGTATTTCTAAACCAAAAAGTGCTATTACTCTTAGAAGCCTTGTGAGCTATTCAAGATTCATGGTATTTGATCACTGGCTTCAATAGCAGGATTTTTATTCTAACACTTGTTAGTCAGGATACTGCAAGGAATTATGGTTATAACTGGTTATTATGGTTTAATTATTGTAAATTATGTTTTTTATAACCATAATTATGGTTATGGTTATAATTGTAAATAAGTGGGAGGAGTCTGGATGAAGGTGCATTTCATGAGCCCATTTTTTTTCATCTTAATGCTCTAGGCAATGATTTGGTATAGTCTCTATTACTTGTGCTCATTTGTCATGCCCTGAATCATACCTGCTAGAAATTGGCTTAAAAAATGTCTCTTGGGCTTTTTGATAGTAACCAGACATCTGGTTACTATCAAAAAGCTGAAGATGATACACTGGCGCATATATATATATATATATATATATATATATATGTATGTATGTAAACACACACATATACAGATAAACATGAACTGCCTTTAGCAAAATGATGGACATGGAGAGCTGTTGTCCTGTCCAGATCCATGAAGATTAAAGAATACAAAAATTTACTTAATATATCATAATTTTCCCAGCTCCACCTGTGAAAAAATGTAAAAACCCCCCAAACTTGCCTACCAGAACTACAAACTGCAAATGCATTTGAAAAGTCTAAGATGTTTTATGTGAAAAACTGCTCCTCTCTTGGCACCTTCTGCATTCTTGCTTATTACAGGAGATACATACTGTAGATGTAATAAAAAAGGATAATGGAGTCCATGAAGGTTTGTGTCATCTATGATGGAAAAGAACTCCACTTTATTGTCATAACTGAGTGTAAAGGGCCTTGCTAAGGTATGGGTGAAGCCTCATAGCTCTGGTATAGCCACATCTTTGGCCTGTGTGTCCCTGAGACTCAATTTTTCTGTACAGTTTTCTCTTTTTTTGGCAAAATATGCCTTAGAGAAAAAATGCCCATTGTCAGCCCAGGGCTATCAAGGAGTCTGATTTTGACAGAAGTTACTCAGCTATCAGCTGAAACCTCCTGCCAGGACACGAGGGTAGGGGAGGGGTCATTTGAGGGGGATGATATGTACAATTTTTTTTCTGAGTTTTCAGCACAGGTTCCCACATGCAGATATCCTACCTTCTGCTGGCTTCTCATGGCACAGGGTTTCTCCAGAATAACATGTGTATTGATCATTCATTTTTTCTCCAGTGTTTTGCAATGAAGGCACATTTCAAGATACTTAGGGGTTTTTTTTGTTGTTGTTTGTTTGTTTGATTTGTTTGTTTGTTTTGGTGGTGTTTTTTGGGTTTTTTTTCTGGCAACTCTTCCCTGATATATCTCTGCTTTTGCCTTTAATGCCCCAAAACTGAATGCCAACAATCCATCAACAACCCATTTATATAAGTCTTGTCTAAACCAGTCAGTGCTGAGAGTGTTTCAATAAGTACATATTTAGATGTATAAGTACATTTTTAGATCTACTTACATGGACCAGACATCTACCTTTGGACCATAGCTCTTATGAGCAAGGAGTTCTGGGGCAGCATAAGCTGGGCTTCCACACTGGGTATGTAACAGCTCCTGGGAGAGACCCTCAAACCTTGCAGTATTGCTCAGTCCAAAATCTGATGGTCACAAAGCCAAAGGAAGAAGTTTTAGTCTCTTTTCAAATTACTTTAACTTTACCAGTTATCTGAAAGCAGAAGAAAGACAAAAACCAGCAGCTAGTTGTAGCATCTGTTGGTGTCTCAGCTGTGGGTGCCAATTTGTGTTTGAATAAACATGCCATTAATTAGCAGGGGACTTGCAGTGAAGTTACCCAGCCATGGACCTGGCTTGATTGATTTTGGTTTAATTATTTTGGTTTGCCTCTGTTGACTGCAGGAGCATAACAACACAGACACATTAGCATGGCTTAATGAGCTGTGACATTGGAATCAGCTCTGTGTGCTTTAGCCCACGGTAAATGTGGGCGGGAAAGTGCTAACTTAAAGTGCTTTTTCTCTGTGTGTGTGCATGTGTGCAAGGGGGAGGCAGGAGAAAGGTGTGATTGTAAAGGACTGGCTGGCTATAAAACAGGGGTGAAGAGTTGGTGCCTTTTTTTCTCAGAGGTGTTAAGCTTTTAAAAGTTTGGGAAACACTGGGTTAAACATGTGGCTTCTCTAATATTTAGCATCCCTTGTGGCGATTTTTCTATGAGGTTCCCATAGAATAAAATTAATGTTTCTCTGAGCTGTGTTAACTGCTTGGTGCAAATTCTCTCATTTTTATAAATGTTTGCTTCACAGCCCTAGCAAGATTTCTGTTAGTGACCAAAATAGTCTCTCTTTTTTTTTTCTTAAACACATACCAAATGATGAGGTCTCTAGCTGAAGTAATGACTCAACAGAAACTAATGTGTCCATACCTATATTTCACCCCAGAAGATTTATTTCTTTGTCAACAAATCACTTCTGCTAGGAACAGCTCTCTACACATAAAAGCTATAATTGTTTCTTGGTTCAGCAATGCACAAGGGAAAACAAAAGGCAAAACTGTTTTCCTAGTTCTCTTAAAAATGTTTCAGTAAAAGTTCAAATAAACCAGCAGTTTAGTTATACTGCATAATTTGAATTTATTCTAAAAACTCAAATATGTTTATTGAATAATCACAAGCTCAGTCATCAAGTACAGTGTCTGAACAGTAGCTGAAGCTGCACACACACACAAAAAAAAGCAGCAAACAAGCCTCACAGATAGTGATGCACCTACCAATGATTTTGATGTTGTTGTTCTCATCAAGAAGAAAATTTTCAATTTTTAGGTCCCTGAAATTAAGACAGAAAACAAACTTTAGGATGTCTGATGTCCTAGCTAAATATTTGCAGATAGTTTTTGGTAAAATTTAATCAAAATTATAACAATAGTTCTGCAAAGCTCTGCCTACAATTGTAACAAGATTCCTTATTCCTTCCTGAAGTTTTCAGTCAGGAAAACGGAAACTATTTGGAAAAATGTTCAGGGAATATTTCAGGAAATATTTTATGAATATACATTTTAAATAAAGTATTAATTTTAGGACTCATCTGTTCTACTGATTTAGACTTCTTTTTTAATGAATCGCATTTATTTCTTCTTTTGCGTAAAAATGTTGCACATATTGGACCACAGTTCTTTTGGCTTTTTCACGTACTGAGCACCACTGAATATTTCTGATTTCTTTGCAAGCAAATCATGCCTGGGAAATGTGAAGGATAAGAGGGGAACTGGAAAGTGAGATTTGCCTTACTTGCAGAAGAGGGGAGATATACCAAAGCTGTGCTGGAGACAGCTACTCTGAAAGTGGAGACACCTTCAGTGATGTTTGTGTAAACAGGATCAGCCGGTATCAGCCGCTGCCTGCCAGGAGGATGTAATTCAAGCTGCAAGAAAAACGCTGGCTCAGGTACTTGCGTGAGCATTGACATATTTCCAAACTAAAAGCAAGAGCCAGAATAATGCTTTGCTGTGGGGAGTGCCTGAAGTGGCAGCTGAAATATTTTTCATGATGGAGGAGTCCTCAGCCAGTGTAATTTCAGAGTCTGGTGCCAGTCGAAAAGACCGCGATGCTTTGCTAAGTCCTGGATTTCCCTCCCACCTGCTCTGAAGCTGTGAAGTGTTTTTGTCAGCTCTTGGAAGGAATTTGGAGGATAAACCAGAAGGAGTGATGGGAACACGGAACAAGGGCTGGATAGACTGGTGCTGCATGAGCAGCACAACACTGCTGCAGGGGATCAAGCCTGGAGGTGGTCATGATGCATGGGTTAAGGGGACCATCCATTTAATTCTGGGGCTCTGGATGGGACAGCACTGCATTCAAAATCCTCTGCTGCCCCAGGCTGAGTATGGGAATGGGGATAGCTTTAATGATATCTATTTACTAAGTTTTAATTTGAATAGGATGTTTTTTGGAGAGGCAAATTAGCCAGTGCCCAAAAGCTGGGGCACTTTTACTCACTGCCATTAAATAATGTTATGTTGGATTGCTACAACTCTGCTTCTATAGGCTGAGCAGACTGCTTACAGAGCTAATAAAAATGTAGACTTTCTTGTCTGAAAAACCTGATAATGGTCTGTATAAAAGTATATCAGAAGTTATCTTACATCAAAGATACATCATGTTCTTTATTTCCCCAAAGGAAAATTTCCAAGGAATGTTGTAAATTTAAGCAACACCATGACTTTTTTCCTCCTCATTCCCATGAGGACTTCAGAGAGAGAGAGCCTAGAGGGCAGCTTGTGATGTTTCTCAGGCACTCTGGTTCAGCAGGGATTCAAAGGGATAAATGACATATTTATATGAGGGAAGGGAAAATACCCAGGACAAACAGCCAGGAATAATTAGGAACCGTACAAACAAGAAAGCTACTGTCACCTGGCAAGCACCAGCTGTAGGGGTGACTGTGCTTGTGCCACCCAAATCCAGTTGCAAGGCAATGGGATTTAGCTTACACGTCTTAATTTGAGGTTTCTAAGCTCAGATGCATTACCTCACCACTTGGCTGTGTCCAGAGCAGGCATAGGGATAGTAAACAGAACTCAGCTGATGAGTGTTAGCTTGTGGAGATGTTGAGCCAGATCTTGTGCCTGAGCCTTCTTACATCTGGCACAGTAAAATGCTGGGAGTCAATGCTCCATCTTCTGTGTCATTTTAGCAACTGTGACAAAACGTCAGCCATGGACTTGCATAGACAATAAAGGTACTACTTTACTCTGAAATGTGGACTCCGTTTAACCTGTAAGGATTTGTTGCATCAGTGCTGATTTTAGTGAAGAATTGGAGAAGCAAAGGTTAAGAAACCAAATAGCTGTCTGAACATCGTGTCGATTTTCTCTTGAGATATATCAATTTGGACTAAAAACAGCTACAAATTTGGCCAGATTTTCTTCAAGGATATTGCTAATATAGTAGAAAATGTTGTTTTTCTAAGATACATGCAGGGTTAAAAATCAGGAATGCCCGTAAGACACTTTTGAGAAAAGTAAATTAAATGATCACATTCCTAAGTGATGAGCTTAGGGATGAGACCCTACATTCAGCAGACACCTCAATTCTTGGCATAGACCCAAGCATTGGCACACAATTATCCATCTCATGGACTCATAACTGGTGTCATTCTACCAGGATCCTCCCCATGGATCAGCAGCTGTTCCCAACAGGCAGCTTGGGAACCCTCCTTTCCTTGTGTTAAAGCAATGCAAGGAGTTGAGCTTTGCTCAGGGCTTAGATGGGAAAACCAGACTGGATTTGTGAGGTAACTTTCCTACTTCTTTGCTCATCTTTCTGGAAACATTGATGCCTTCTTTTCAGAAGAGGATACGCCCACAATTATCCTTCTTGGTTTAACCTCTGCAGTGAGTTGCAATAAATCACTGCAGCTGGAGCTGAGCAGGGAAGCCCTTCCAAATCCTTCCCAATCTGCTTCTGGTAAGAGGTCAAGGCCACAGCTCCGAATCTCAAAGCTAGCAGCAGGTCACGAGTTGAAGCACTGCTGACTGAAACTACACCTGTGACTGGGCTCCTGCCAGTCACATACTGAACTTCATAAACCCTGTGACAAAGTGCTGGAGAGCCAGGAATGAATTTTCCTTTGGTAATGTCAGTTTGATAGTAAATCAAGTCACCAGAGGAGCTCACTCCACTTTGCACCTGCCTACTCTCAGGGTGTGCAGCAAAATTCTTCTCTCTCACAAAGCTTTTCCAGCAAAGCATGAGCAACAGAAAAATAAAGAAGTAGGGCAAGAAGTCAGGCTAGTCTCCAGCTCACTGTGAAGAATTATTCCAAACAAAAAGATGGGAATAGGACTTGAGAAAGTAATGGCGAATGTTGTCATGGGAGGAACATAAATGTTATGATCGTGAGCATTGAAGAAATGCTGTAAAATAGATTAGTTAGAGAACCAACAAGGCAGGGATGTCTGCCTGGACTAAATGGGTGAACCCCCTTGGGTTTGTTTTCTGGTGTTTTTTTGTTTTTGTTAGTTTAAATTCTCTAGGTCAGATACCATTTCTTTTTTGACCATTCCTCATTAATTGACAAATCCAATATAATGAAGTGCTGGATTGCAACTATTTTGAGTCACAAAGCACTTGCAAATGCTGAGGCATCACATTTACAGCTTATTTGTTTCATGGTTGCTGTAACGATGGAGTCAACTGGATTACTTTTTAGGTCTTGTGGGCTTTCTTGGTGAGTGCATTTACCATTTAAAATTAAGAATCTGATTGACTGTGAATCATTAAGTAAAACAGAGAAACAGTGGGAAAAACTGCGTCTTGCCTATTCTTTCAGCTAAAATAGAAGTCTTATTCTGCTGCTCTTGGCAGCAGATCCCTGATAGAGGGGAAGATCAGCTCTCCTTGCATGGGCTGCTGAGGTTTCTCTAGCAGTGACTGAAGTCATGATCTGTCCTCATAATGCAAAAGTCAACATGGAGAGTCATCAACCTGTTGCAGACCCAGATCTAAAGGAGATGTCCTCTGGACAAGCAGCAGGCTGTGATTCCTTGGATTTTTGTTCTGACTGATGTATGGTTATTTCAATATTTTGTGGCTAGCCAAAGGACAACAATATTTATATGCATAGCCACACTGAAATATTTGTCATGAATTAATTCTGAGACAACTGTGGCAAAGTATTGGTTTGTTGTGCTCATCATCTCTTGTCCCTGGGATAAGTATCTTTTCTACTTTACTGCCCAAGGAGTTCATAACAACTCATAACAGTAATAACCACTACTGAGAATAAAATATTTTATTAATATGAGCTGAGAGAACATAGTCCTCTTTGTAATCCCAGTTTCTATGATGGAAATATAAAGAAATGCTCTCGATGAGGAAGAGCACTCTATGTTCTTGCATGCCTCCTCTTCTTACTGTTTGAAATAGGAGAAACATCTTACCTGTGAACAATCCCCTGGCGATGCAGGTGCTCTACTGCAGAGAGAATTTGCCTGGTGTATCTCCTTACTTCCTGTTCCACCAGCCTCTTTTTGTCACAAATTCTGTCCAGGAGGTCCCCACCGAGGCACAGCTCCATCACCATGTAATAGGAGTTGTCAGTCTCCAAGGTCTCATATAGCTGAACAACGTTGGGGTGCTTAATCATCTGGTGTATCCGTGGCTCACGCTTCATGTTTTTTAAAACATAGTAAT
The DNA here is from genome assembly GCF_021018805.1 of Prinia subflava. Taxonomy (NCBI): domain Eukaryota; kingdom Metazoa; phylum Chordata; class Aves; order Passeriformes; family Cisticolidae; genus Prinia; species Prinia subflava. Next base: position 35,064,369 of record NC_086248.1, on the reverse strand, counting down.
CCTGCTTGGCTTTCCTTTTGTCAATGACTTTTATGGCTACCTAAATGGCAGGATATTTGCAAATTAGCAACAAGCTTTGCAACAAAGACTAGTTTTCAGGAGGATATGAAGTAAAATGACATGGGGGAGGAGCTTTTTTTGACATGGTGTTGATAATCAGAATCACAGAGGGAGATGTTCCTGATAGAAGAATGTGCTTTTCATTTCTCTTGAAGGCCAAAACAAGAAGGCTGGTCTGTCATATCTGTCACTCTAATTGTATTAATAAAGACGCTTATATGAAATATTCTGAAATGCAAAAATCCCTTCATGTTTGACTTGTAACTGCATCTGAAACGTACCACATTTTTTTTTCTAACATGCTCCCTTCTGACTTAGTGTAAAAGCCATTCCAGATACTGGCTACTATGGGCTGGGATTGGACTCTGCAGTCTGGGGAGCTGGGCAGACAGTGTAGCTACTGAAGCCACAAGAAAAGTAAAACTCAGAGTCCCTTGATAGTAACCCAGCTTTCCACACATGTGTCTAGTGGTGTGTTATTTTTGCCCAACTGAGCTGGAGATAACTGATGCTGCCTGTGTCCTTCCATATGAATATTTGCTGTTGGAATGGTTGGCTTTTCACTCAGTGTTGTCCATAACTTTAAAGATCAGATGCATGGCACTAAGTGCTCAGTTGGGATTATTAGGCCAAGAAGATTTGAAATTGTCTTTATGCCAGCATCCTTTTCTCTTTCCGCATGAGAATACCTTTGTTGTCTTTATTTTATAATTGTGAAAATAGTTGCACTCAATAAGTATTCACACATGTGATTGATTATACATAAGCAATAAACTGAATTTATGAGGTTAATTTATGAGGATAAGGTTCAGAGGATAATTCACTGAGTAGATTGTGGTTTTCAGATTAAAGAATCTGAAATTTTCTGCAGTAAAAATTAGTGTGAGGCTACTTGTGATTCCTAGTGCATGTTACCCTCTTCTTACGAGCTTACCTTCTCCCCTGTGGGGATGTGCAGTCCCTCCATGACCTTGGCAAAGGAGCCTTTGTTGATCATTTTGCCTACCAGGTAATTCCCAACTTGTTTGGAGTAAGGGAAAGCCTTCCCAGTCTCTCGGGGCATCTTGTTAAAAAAAACAGGTATTTTTATATCCTTTAAGTTTTTCTCCCATTCTGGTAATATCTCATCCAAGTTGCCAGTATCTGTCATTTTGTCATCCAAGCTTCCTTTTGTTGCCACGGACATCCCTGGAGAGCTGGACTCGTACTGCTCTTTTCCAGATGCAGCTTCTGATTCATGGCAGAGCCAGGCGTTAGGTCTGAACATCTCGTGGTGCAAGTGCCATGCTGCTGATCACAGAGCAGCTCATCCTTTCCCTCTGAGACTCCAGGTTTGTCAGCTGATCCCCATTTCGGACACACAGATCTGCTCAAGCAGAACCGAGTGGTGGATTGCTAACCTAACCTGTTATGTGATGCCAGTTAATGCCCCAGAGCTGCCAAGTCAGATGACACATTATCCCAGCCTTAGCCTGAATTATAAGGTTCTATTCCTCCTACAATTGTTCCCTAAACACATTCTGTGCAAGTTGCACCAAACTAAACGGAGTCACAGTTTTCCTGACACATATATGGCTGGTGTGCAAGGACACAGGTTTACTCTAAAAACACTGTGGTAGCATGAATGCAAAGCTGAGTTGTGTACCTGGTGCTGTGCAAGCATTTATATATTTGCTGTGTAAAACATCTAACCATTTATGCACTTGTAGCACATTTAAGTAGGGGTCTGACTCCAGTTTGCATAGAGGTCTTTTGTGTTTCATGGGATGTAATTCTTGTTCTCTGTCCAGTGGGGACTTTATATGTCTATGTGTATATGTGTGTGTGAGGTTTTTCCTCTGTACAATGACTGATTTAAAAAAAAAAAAAAAAAAAAAGGCTTTTTCTTTCCCACAGCTGTTGTCTATCCATATGTGTCTTCGTCACCTGGGTTCTTTCCAAAGCTATGGAGAGAGAAAAGAGCTTTTCCAAAGAGTGCTTTCACATACCTGCTATTTGAGATGGGAGTTGCCATCGCTCTCTGCTGACTACAATGTTTGGGACCCAAAGCCCTTCCCAGAACTTAGGGCGATGACAAATCCTTTCTCCACCCTTCATCACTTGGAGCTGAAAAATAAGCAGTGTCCTGCTTGCCTGATTTGACTTATGAAGCCCACTAAGGGCAAAAATGTCCCAGGATGAGTGAAAATTAGAAGGAATTTTTTAAAAAAAGTGTTTATACTCCCAAATGGATTTACTGTTTGCTTTGCAGTTCAGACTCTCCTGGGTGACTTCAGTGCATTGCCATCTGCACACAGCTGCTTGCAGGCACAGGGCAAACACTTGTCTTTTAGTGTCTAACTAAAAGATAAAGCCCCACTAGTTTGAATGTGTTGTCACACTTTGAGATATATCTGTTTCCCCTCTGGAATGCGACTTAGTATGCTTTTAGCTATTCATTACAGAAAGCCTGAAACAAATGAGACTTTTTTAAGGAAAAAGCAAGGAAATTGTCCCTGGTTTATGCTTACTATTTGCTCAGCCTCTTTCATCTCTTCCTAAATCACTGCTCCTACTAAAGACAGGACAATAAGGTGAGGAGAATGACTGTATAGAACAGAAATCGCATGTTTCTGGCACATTTCAGAAGAAAGGAAAAAAAACCTTATAAAAAATATAACAAACATTTTAAACAGGACAGCTAGCTAACTTAACTATTGTGATTTTTGGGGAAAGTCCCAGCCCAACACCTTTAAAAATGTTGAAATCAAAAGGCTTCCAAACACCTTTCAAAGTTTGGGGGTTTTTCGGCATGGTGGAGGATTTAAAAAAAATGAGGTAGGCAGAAGGAACATAAGAGAGTCAGTCCTTTTCTCTGTTAGGGAGTCAGTGGCTACTGACCACAAGCCAAATGAAGCTGAACTGCTGGATGAGAAGGGAGCCACCCTCCAGTGCTAGTTGTGCCTCTGCCCTGTGGTTCAGCTGTAGTGTGATGTGCTGCAATGCAACGTGGAAAAAGTGTGAGGAGAGACCAAACAGAACAAATATCTGACAGAGGAAAGGTGCCAGTAAGGAATAATCTCCAGCAAGGAGGAGGAAAAAGGAAGGAATGACCTTCTGAAAGAATGATCTTCTGAAGGAATGACAACCTAAGTGGCTTCAACAAACAAACAGCGTTCCTCCCCAAACAAGCCCTGTGGAGTATCTACCTTGATTCATTTGGGGGTGTGGTAAGAGGGGAAACAGTTCTGCTTCCTTGAGAAATAAAACAAACCAAAGCAACAAACCTGCAGACCTGAGTAAGGACTACAATTTTGCTATCAACAAATGAAAAAAAATTACATTCTAGAAACTGGAGACTAGCTCCATGCTTAATAAGAAAACTTTTGCTTTATCCCTCCATATTCTTTCTACCTTCTATGGAAACTGAAGAGTGTTTCTCATGGTACCTGTGCTACTGATCCAAAAACACATGAGGCCATCTGGGTGCAAGAGGCCACTTTATGTTAATTCCAGGCTCATTAAACAGACTCTTTTGGTTCAGCAGAAATTAAACAGCACAAGCAGGAATTTGTCACTTTGCAGGCACCATATTGGATTTCCTCCTGTGAAGAAAAATCCTGCCTGCAGCGCTTTCCAAATCTCTTCTTGTTTTACATCTGAGATGAGGAGAAATACTCCTGGCTTCTGGGTTTTGATATTGCAGGATGGAGCCTTGGCTTGATGGAAGGTTTGGGGTTACTTCTTGGAGGAATTCTTTTTGAAGTCTCAATTTATACTCTCATGAATACTGCCAGTTTTGTAAGATCTAGTGTGAGATTTTTCAAAAGGGCCAAAAGGTCAGATTCTTAGAGCTGTGAAGTCCCTCTGAATTGACTCAAGAATTTCCCCAAAACCTGGATTTTTGGGATTGCAGAGCATATTACCTACTTACAGATGTGCTTTCCACAGATAAACTTGGTGGAGTCTGTGTTGCTGCACAGGACTGATGCTGCAGTGGGCTGGGAAACAAGGTTCATTAGTCAGGGGGCACATCCCACTGGAGACAGGTCTGGTTAACTGGGAGACAGCATCCTGCCAGCACAACAAGGTCAGCATCCGCTGGATCAACATGGAGCTGTACCGGCATGTGCAGAACTACCGTGAGCTCCTCTTTTCCAAGAATGGTGCTTCAATGCACACAAATTCTTTGGTGCTTTGGCAATGCTCCCCATTTCTTTGACTTCCTACTTCCCCACTAACTGGTGCTGTCTGCTGCTTGAGGTATTAATGGTGTTGGCTTAGGTCCTGAGCTTGGCCCACTGTGAAGGTCTTGAGGGCTGTGAACAGTTCGTATTTCCACGCGGCTTAGGTTACCTGGCTGTAGGATGTAAGCTCAGCAGCTCCTTCTAAAACTGAAAGCTTTTCAGGTTTTGTGCTGAGAAGTGGGGATTTCCTTTACTGAGAAGGAAATCCAAGATGGTGGCATCTAAATGTGGTGAATGGAGCAAATAAGGGGGAAAAATTGGTTTGAAGACATGGTAGGAGGAATTTAATCTAAATAGCAACTGCACAGTCTGTATTGTAATAACACTTAGATCCTGGAACCACTTCAGTCTGTATTTTATACTATACCTAAGATATGCTCTTATTGCACTGTAACACCTGCCATACTATAAGTTATTTCTGACTTCTCGTGCACTTTTTGGCAGCCATGGGGTTTACTTTAGAAGTTACTGCATGTGCAAGTTCAGCAGCTTTTCTTCAGGATTTACTTACTGCCATGTGTTAAGGAGTTAAGAAAGCATGCACTCAAGGGCAGGTCATACTCTCCTCCCAGAATGGAGTAAATCAGGGATTGCTCTCTTTGAGAGTCCTAGTACTTCCTTAGTCAAAGAAGTGTCTGTTCTTCACCACCAGAAGACCAGTGAAATCAGAAACATATGTTTCTGATTCAGTATCAACCTGGTCCAGCATTCACACAAGTGAATGGGAATATTTCTTTTGTCTTCAGGGCTTGGATCAGGCTCTTAAAGTGCAAAAGACTTTATTCTCCATAATAAATTAAATTTTACCTCATGTAAGAATATTTCCAAGATGTCACTAGTGAACATCACTAGTGAACATATTTCACTCACACTATCCATACCACCCCTAAATTTACATCTGATTCTGCATGGATTCCTAAGGCTAGTGGTTAAATTTAAAGATGAACAGGTTTACTTTGCAGATAGTCTTTGTCTTCTGCAATGCAATATATGCATAGCAGATTTACAAAAATTTTGTTATGCGTGTTGATACTTCTTTTGAGATCATTTTCCATTTCTAGGAAAGAAACCTTGCACATTTTATAAATTGTCCTTGAGTACTGGCTCATGGTATATTTTAGATGAACTATTTATGTCAGATATGTATTTTCTCCAAGTGCAGGTGTCTGTTTTTCAAACAAACTGACAACTTTGGTCTGGTAATCCTCACTTTATTCCTTGTTTTACTCATTTACCTATAGCCTGATGAAGGGAACGACCAATTACCATGCATTCAGAAATGGGTATTGCTAGGGTATGGGTATTAACTTTTTGACCTGTGGTGTTTCCATCTGATTTTGGTGGAATAAAGTTGAAGAATAAAACACCTTAACTTGATTGTTTACAGTTAGGTGCCCTCATGGGGGCCAGTAGAAGAGGTCTGTTGGTTAAGTTTAGGCACTTAGTGGTGTTTGAATTGCCCACAGATATCCTGTCAGCTTTTAGATTCTGCTGAAGACAGACATTGTTATCCCCAGGGTCCCATGTCACATCTGCCAGGCTCAGAGGGGGGTTTGGATACCATGCAGTGTCTCCAGTGCCAGACAGCTATTTTAGACAATGGGACTGATCTTTCAGTGCCAAGATAAGAATGAGATTAATCTCTGCTGAGGCTTCTCCAACAGTACTAGGATCTCCCTGGAGTAGAGCAGGAACTCTGAGCCTCTTGCACATAGAGATTTCCATGCAGGAAATTTGATTTCAGACAATAACCATTCCTCAGTGTGCTAAGTGTGTGTGTAAAGATAATCCCTTGCCCTTGATATCCTGCTAATTTGAAGGTGATTTTTATCACTGTAGCATCGTGAAGTTTTATGTGTAACATTATGATTGTCAGCAGCTTGATGACTTCAGACGAAGTTGTATTGCTGGGACTATTCACTGATTAGATAAAGTCAGAGCTCATTATTACCCTTCTCCATTAATGTCTTTTGGAAAGGGATAGCTATGTTTTTGGGGTTTTTTTTGTGTTTGTCTTTATTGAACTCAGGGGAAATCATCAGTATCAAACTGTAACTCTTAATGAACTGAACTTAGAATGAACTCCCCTTTTTCGGTCAGTTTTTTGTTGCTTGTTTTATATTTGCTTTACTGCTCTGAATATAAGAAAGTGATACTATTATTGTCTGAAGCCTGTTGTAATCAACTATTTTTTTTCTCCCTTAAAACTCTCAGTATGGACCTAACATTGTCCTTGCTCAAGTAAATGAAAAACTACCTCTCACTGAAATGGGAGCAGAATCACAGCGATAAATAGTCATGAAATCCCACTGAAGATGGGTGGACATCATACCATTTCCTGATAGACTTTAACACAAACATATGTTGGACTTTCAATTAATAATGTACATTGGAGACCAAGAGGAGGGTAGACAATAAAAAATTAAAAATTTCTTAGACATTTTGTTTGTGTTCAGAGGTTTAATATAATGCTGGCAGAAAAGAGGCAAATGGGAGCCATTAGTTCATATGATTGTGAGATTTCTCCTTGCTTTCCTGCTTTCCAAGTCTTCACCATCCAGAGATTTCAGGCATGCAGGAGTAGGAGTGATGCCCTCTGCCCAGCACCCAAGATTACTGACATCCTAAACATCTAAAAGTACCAAATTGTACAAGATCAATGCATGTTCTTGTGATGTCAACGATACAAAGAATTATATTACAGCATCCATGTTCTTGGCTGTCCATCTCCTGCTGAGTTCTGTATTGAATTGCATTTTCTCTTTGTTGAATTGTAGTTTGCAAGAAACCTAATATGCTGTTTACGGGTTGCTTTTCTACTGCAGCATTGTTTTGAGGCCAGATGGACACTTGCATGGTCACTGAACACAGGGAAAAATGAAAGCTGCAGAGATCTTTGCCTTTGCAAGTTCCATGACTTCTGCCAGGGTGAGTTCCCTGCTGTGATCCTACAAATTAAGAGATCATGCTCGGGTGACAGCCAGGCTCCTGCAGTGGTATGGTTTTTCAACCAAGCTGGAGTCTAGTCCCTTTTACCTGGCTGAAGGATAGGAAGATAGGAGAAAGGATGTATCCCTTGATCTTACTGATGTATCCCTTGGTCTTACTGACATCCAGCTCCTGCAATGGGAAAAGAGTGCGTACGTTTTGTGGGTTATTCTTACTGAGGGGTTAATCAGTCCTGAGGCAGACAGCTCTTATTGTTACACCTGCCCTGGCTCCCAGATGAGAAAAGGAGGGATGTCAGTACTGTCTGGGAGGTTAGGGGAAAACATAATACAAATAACAGCATGACTAAACTCTCTGTGAAGGTTGTGGAGGACACAGCCTTAGTGGAAATCTCCATCCTCTATCCTCACACGTATTCAACTGTTCTACAGGATCCTTTTCCTCATTTTACAGGATCCTTTGTACTGTCCTTTAAGCTTCACATGCTTGGATTTGTAATCTCTGAACAACACTAAAATGGTAAAAAAAAAAGGGAAAATATTAACCCATTCTCTATGTGTCTTATATGGGTTATCCCCTTAACACCTTTCCATTAAATTGATTGGGGGTTTGATTTTAAAAGTAAAAATAAGGACTACAGACCATGTTTACAAGCACGTTATTTATTTCTTTAAATGAACTTCTGCAGATTTTGTACTAACAAAGTGAACAACAGGAATGGGCTGGAGAGTAAGGCCTATTGTGCAAACCTATTGACAAGCTGTCAGGTTTAAACTGATCTGAAAGATTTTATATCATGACAATGCCGTGAGAACAAGACAGGGATGCCCATTTTCAGAAATAGTTACAAGAAAGAAGAGGAGCTAAAACCCTTCAAAAGAATCTGTGGAGAGTGAAGTTTGTACTGCCTTCAGATTCTCATTCCTCTGGATCAATAAGTTAAGTAGCATATAAATACCAGATAGTAGATGAATCTCTGCAAAGGAGAGCTTCCTGCTGTGGGTTTCTGTCTTGCCATGAGAACTGTTTGATCCGAGTTTGCTGTCAGGAAAGAAAAGCAGAAATATTTCATCATCTTTGGGTATTTTTGATTTATTAGCTGAAACGGATAGGATACCTGTTTCTCAACCTTAATCTGAGCTGGTATGTTTTTATTAATATATTCCTTCATTAGAGGGTTTGCTTTTTGGTGCAGAATAAATAACACACTAAATAAATAGCTGGAGTACTTGATTGTCTTTGAAGAGGCAGTGCTAAGCTGACAGGCAAAAGGCAGATGAGGGCAGAGCAACAACTCCTGAAAGTCTTCCTTGTGTTAGCAGTGTTTGCCATGGCCAGACTGCTAAATCAATACTGGATGCAGGATTTTGGAAATGGTTAATACTCCTCATGCCTCGTTGGATGGACCCCTCTGCATGGCCTCAAGGAGAGCTGGGGAGCTCTGCTGGGTGTGCAAGGGTCTCCCTGCCATGGGCAGCAGGGTCTCCTGCATTAAACCCCAACACAAGGTTTTGCACACATGCAGCAAGGTAATTCCCCACTGGTTATATCAGGGATACAGTCTGGGAAATGTCTGGTGTGGGGTGGGGGTGCCTGTGCTTTCGTGCACATGTATGTAGTTTTGCCTCCTGGAACACCCCTCCTCCGTGTATCCGGAGCTGTGTTGTATTCCCAGCCGGTCTCAGGGAGTAAATCCTGTGTGCTGTGGGGTTTCCTTGGGGTCTGTGCTGCCACAAGAGCGAGCACAGCATCTGGGAAGGGCATGGGCACACAACATACCCCTGTAGCCAAGGGCATCCCTTTTTCAGGACAGTGAGGCAGAGGCGTGTTAAGTCCACAGCCTCTTCTAGAAGGATTATTTTGCATGCCACATCTGTCAGACCAATAACATGTGCATGTAACACATGCAACAGGGTTGCTTATAAATCAGATAATTAAAGATGTAGCTGACTATAATGTCTTGAAGGAAGCCTAGTATTGGGCAGTGACTTTTATTTACAATTTAACAGTTAAATGTATTATACCACATAAACCTTGAAATGGCTTGATTATAAAATGTGTTTTGGAAAGTCCATGTGCCTTCCCCACAGAGTGCTAAATCTGGTGAAAAATGGGTAGCATCAATAAACACCAAACCTTGTACCAATAAATGTGTTCCCTTCATTACTCAAAGAGCCCAGAGCTATGGAGGTATAAAGGGCCCCATTCTCCCCTACAGGGGAATAACACATGCAGGGTAGAGGAAACTCAATGAATTTCAGCATGCAGCTTCCTGCTCCTTTCTCCATGGAAGGGGGATGGGTAAGGACTTGGTGCTTGCATTCTCTGTGGAACAAAATAAATATCTGCCTCCCTAACTTACAGATGGAACCTCTTTTCTAGGTAGTTGTCCTACAGACTGCTTCTGCAGTCATCATTAGGTGCCCCTCAGAAAACATCAGGCAAATAAGCTGAGTGTTCCAGTCTTGCCATGAGCACTAGAGGGGTGGCAGCTCTGTGTCCATGCAGCACTCCAGGCACCAGGGCAGAGCTTCACACCAGCACAGTGTTTGCCTGTAAATTGCAGCCTTTGAATTCTTGCAGTCCCAACAGGCAGTGGGAGGTCTGCTGTGTTTTTGAATAAAATAAAATGGCATTGTTGCCATAAAGTTATGCTGGACTGGTTTAACGTTCCTGATATTATGCGTACTTTATGCCCATGTAGAGAAAATATACAAAGTCAGGGGATGTGTAATTTGCCTCAAGTGTCTAAAGAAACCTGTTCTTCTGGTGCAGGTATAGTGGCATTTGTTGATTCGTGTCATTACAGCAGCATCTTCCTCTTTCAGCCCATGAACTGAGCTTGGGGACTGCCCCAGACCCACCCGTGTGCACATGAAGGTGTCTGAAGGGGGGCAGATGCTGGCTCTGTGGGGGAAAATGGAGAAGACTGACAATTCCATGTCAGTGTCCATGATTTTTTCACTGGTTTGAGGTGTATGAGGCATGTTAGCCTTTTCTATCCTCTCCTCCTCCCTCTCGCATTCTGCAAAGATGGATACCTGAAAGACCGGGGTAAAATTGTGCTGCACTACAGTGACTGAGTTCGCAAATGACATTTTTTTGCAGCAAAATTTCCTCCTTCAGTTGGCCCATATCTTTGTTAAAACCTAAGAGACATCTTTTCCCAGACTTTGAATCAGATTCAGAGATGGGTATATACATTTTCTGTGTATGTCTGTTAAATGCTTTAAAGTATCTGCAAAGTTATGACAATTTTATTCTTTTTAGATCATTCCCTTTAGGTGAGGTTTTTTTACCTGATGTATATATTGAATAAGGATTCTCCCATGCAGCTTTAGCCTTGGAAGAAAAGGTTGAATTTGCTTCAGGGTTTTTTGTTTGTTGTTGTTTTCTTTGTTTGTTTGTTTTGTTTGATAAGCTTTCTTTTTTGCACCTGGCTTTCTCAAACATAAATCCCAAACCAAGCATGAAGGCAAAGTGCTTCCCTCCAGGCCTCTGTGCAATCTCTCTAAAAGGCCAAGTGGGAGCCTCCCCAGACATGACAGTGATTGTAGATGCATTGCCCCTGTGTGGCAGATGAGAGAATAATCAACATGTAGGAGCAGCGAAATGCTGCTCCAATGCTGTAGCAATGAGCACAGGATGAAGCCCCCTGTAAAACAAAATAGATTTTTTGCCCTAATCTCTTTTCCAGTGCCATAAAATTGCATTTATTTCAGTCACATTTCCTTAACTCTTGCTTTCATTATGTTGTTCTCGAAGATTTAAGGCACTGTATCTGAGCACAGACTCCATGCAATTCCTTGGATCAGAAAGATGCTTATCCTGAAAATTCAGCTGAGCTGCTGAATTTCACGAACTGGCTTTTCCTTTTTCATACCAGGGGCTGCTTTCCCTGTGGCATGGTGGAAGCCAGCAGCTCCTAGCCACAGCTCATGTTTGTTCCCAAAATATGCCAGGAGACACTCTGCAGACCCCCATGCTGCCTCTGTTCTGAGCCTGCCACCCATGCCAGGAGGCTGCTCAGTCCAGAGCACACTGCAGTGGCTGTTCCACCCAGGCAGGACAGATCTCCTCCTGTAAGCACTTCAACACAAGTGTGTTACCTCCGGGAAAGGTGCTTTTGTTGCTAAATATCTGACAAAGATCAAAGAACTTACAATTTTGGACTCTGAACTTTGTTAGTGAAAGCACAAGTTGTGATTTTCTCTTGCTGTAGACAGCTGTAACAGTTATAACAACTTTGTTCTTTTGTTTTCCCCACTTGGAGAAATCCTCATTACCTAAACATCACCTCTGACCTTCTTTTATACTTTCCTCATGCATTTTATTAACTTGTTTTTCACATGGGGCGTGTGGTGTCTGCCACTTGGCGCAAAGAAGACAAAGTTTGCACTTTAGATGCGAAGAGTGACAATGAGAAAGCTGGATCCTTCCCAACTGTTTATACAAAAAAAAAAACCCCAAAATTATGGGGATGTTTGAATTCAATCTGTGCATATGTAGTCTGTTTTTCTTTGGGCTGCCTGCCGGAAAGAGCCTATTGCACTTAATGGGATTCGGCTAGGGAGAGTGGAGTGCATCCTTATCCCACCCTCGTCATGCACTTTATGCAGCGATGATAAATTTCAATCAGTTGCCTGAGGAATTTATTTTCACAGCACCTCTTTACTTCCCAGGCTAAAAAACAAGGCATCCAGCCCTTCTCTGCCAGTAACACTGGAGGTTTTGCTTTTATTATACATTTGGTGAAACAGTATGCGACAGTGAAAATTTACTAGATGTTGCAGAAAGAAGCAAGGGAAAGTTAAAGCACAGCCTAGAAATAAAAAATGAGTACTGTTTGCATGTACTTTTATTGATTTCTGACAGCCATGCTATTTTCAGGGACAACAGAAGGGAAAAGAATTTCAGTCTTTGAATGGATGAGTGATATACTACCCTCTCCTTTTTAACTAGTCTTATATATTTATTTTTTGCGCTAGTGTGTGCATGTGCAGAAGAGTGTCTACCTAATTGGCCTCAAGAGAGGATTAAACTAAATAAAATCACGGCCCACAGGGGGCCTCTAAATATGGAATTTTAATTTGAAAATTTTTGTGGGTTCCAGTGTAACTCAAGCTTTTCAAGCTTTATTAGTGCACAGTCGCTTGTGCAGCTTGCAAAGCTCCCATCTCGGTGAGATTGATACGCCCGCCCCTGCTGGAGCAGAGGACAGAGCCGGGAAAGGCGCTCAGGAACTCGACAAAAGCCGGGCTGTAAATAAAACACCCGCCCGCAAAAACAGTGACAGGCGGCGGCAGAAAGCGGCGGGGCGCGCCCGGGGTGCCACTGGAGAGAGGCACTAAAGAGACGCAATGACAGTCAGCAAACATCTCTGCCCTGCCCGCCTGCAGGCCCTGCGAGCAGATAGGAGCCAATACCAGCGACGGTACGTGTTCGCTTGTAGTAAAAGTCAAAATGTGCAGCTTGGTGTAACTAATTGCTGTGGAAGGAGAAGGAACCAATAGCGCTCGTTGCTGTGAAACTGTTAATGGAGAACTTATGGAGAGAAAGTCCAAGTTCTCTCGTCCAAATTGGAATGTGAAAGAAATCTGTTGGAAGGTGATGACAGAAATGAAGTAAAACAGTTGTTTCCTGATCCATGTGCCAGATGTGTCACATACTGTGATAAATAAGATCTGCATCTTACACTCCAGAAATTGGGGAATATTACAAGCGTTTATTATAGTGAGGTACAAAAAAAATGTACTTGAAATGCTTTGTTTCTCCTGGCACCAAGCAGTGAGAAGTTATTGCACAATGCCTGGAGCTGCTAATTCTTTTGTTTAGGTTCAATCCAACACAGCCTATTAAAAGCTTAAAGTCAATTTTATTGTTAAGGTATTTATTAACTGATTATGAAAAGACATTAAAGGGCTCATAATTAAACTATTAAATTGTTCCTTACCTTGATGAATCCTCAGTTTTCCAAAACTGACTTCCATAGTATAAAATATCAGGGTTTTAATTTGGAGAAGAATGCCTCTCACAGGAACACCCCTGCTTTTCCTTCTGCTCTTGAGTTGATCCCAGGCTGCCTTGCTGCTGCTCATAAGCCCAGAATATCATGGCAGACAGCCTAATGCATTGGTGGCATTTCTTGGGAAGACTGCTCCGTAGGTTTGTGGCATGTTGTCACACATTTGCAGAAATGGCTGCATGTTGATATTGGATAACCCAGTCTTATTACTCAGGAAAAAAATTCTCATTGACTTTTGGCCCGCATGCTTTTGAAACTGTGTGCTGTGAACAGCTTGCTAGCCCTGCTGGGACTGAGGGCGCGTGCTTCCAGGCAAAGCAGATTCCCAGAATAAGATGCAGGTCCTCCAAATTCAAAGCCTGGGAAGACAGTGGATGCTGAGTGACTGGATCTCCCACAGCAGCTGAGCACAGGACCTCAAAGAATCTGCAGACCCTCCAAGTCAGTGATTTCACATAGGCAACTGCATTCTGGCTTCACCCAGATGACTGATGTTTGGGTGGGGTGAGATGGATGCAGGAGGCAGACAAGGGAGTTGAGTCTCTTTGTGGTTTCCCTTTGGAAATTGCTCTATTCTTCAGAAACACCATATGTCCAGCACCTGCACCAGGGGTAAAAGAGTGACTGGGTTGTCCTCCCAAAGCTCTTAGAGCTCTCAGCTCTCTCTGGCCGCCTGTGTCCTCACATAGCTTACCGGCAGAGCTGAAATACTCCCTTCATACAGACTCCACCAGGAGGCTTTTGCTATGAGAACAGACAGAAAATATATCTGATTATCACAAATAGAGATGAAAGCTTGAAACCCTTCACAAGTGTGATTTGGCTGAACCTCTGCAGTCCCAGGAACCTGATGATAAACACTGATTCCCAGGTGTCTTTAAAAGAGAAAACTAGTAAATTAGTCTGTCCCACCTATGACCTTTACTCACATCTCAGAGAAAAAGACCTCTGCATCAGTTTTATAATTGCTTCTTGGAAACAAATTTGTTCTTAGGTTATGTCTTTGCTGCTGGATGAGTGCTTGCTTACCCAATGGTACAATCCCAATTCAGAGCAGCACAGGTAGCTTTTTACTTTGAGATAGGTCAAACTCCTCCTGGGATTTGCCTTTGTTAGTCATATGCTCTTTTACCCTCGTTTCCATTGAAATTTCCCAGTCAGATGCTGAATTTAGCAACCCCATTGGAAAAAACACCCTTTATTTTTGGCAGAGAAGCTGCAGCTGTAAGTGTTTATGGGAAATAAAGATATCTGATTAGGTTTTTTTTTCACACTAAGCTGCATACTCTCTGGTAACCTTATTATTTGTTGTACTGTTGGAGGCTGTGGAAGAATGGAAAGACTGTAGACTCTCAGTGGCACAGCTAGAGCTGGCTCACCTCTGAAAATACAGAGATGCTGTTGCTTTTCGAAGATACCTTACTGAAGAAAGTGATACTGATTTTGACAAAACCAACAGCCTTACAGAAAGGACTAGTTAGGAGCCTCAGCAAAATGCTATTTTCATCTGGAGTCATATTTATCCTTAGGGGACACATTAGAAAAGACAATGGACAGTGAGCCACATTGACAGCTTATGGGAGGAAATAAATGAAAGAAATAAAGTTTCCCATGCTTTTGTGAAGCTGACACAAAGAGAGCTGACAAAGGTCAGTACTTTATGGCTTTGCAAGTGGCAAAACTATCAGTTGTCCTGACTTGTCATGGAAAGTGAAAACACCTATCATGCAGGCTGAGTATATGAAAAAAGAGATGATACTGCAGTGAATAGTCAGTGATGAATGTGGTGAGTAACATGTGATGCACATTGCCAAAGCCAGTGAGCGGATCCCCTTGAGGAAGGGAATATTTTTGTGTTGCTTCTTTATACAGTGTATGATTTTTTTTCTCCTAAATAGAGAACCTAAGACTTAAAAAGTTTAGTCCAGCCACTTTTCCAACTTCACAGGAAGCTAACTAACTTCCTTAGGTTCTCCCCCCCTTAGGCTGAAGGATCCTGAAGAAATTAATGTTAGTGGCCAGAAATACCAGTTCTGGGAAGGGGATGTTCATCTGCCCCCCACACACCATCCCAGAAGTCTGTTGTGACCCAGAGGTAATTGGAGAAGAGCCTCAGCTCCACTTGGGTTGTGGCAGAGTCCAAGCATGGAGATGCAGTGGGAATGAGGGGAGCTCTATCTACTGCCTGAGACAGGGACCAAAACCCAAAACTAGAACATGTTCAAGTCAGAATCCAAAGGACTGGATGCACTGGATTCCTCCCAGTGTAACCAGTGACACCACAATTCCAGTCAGGTTCACTGGAATCTGTGCCACAGGGCTCACAGGTAACAACTGGGATTATTAATATTTTAAAAGTTTACATGGTGGATTTCTTGGTCTAGCACAGATGGTCCAGCATTGCCAAAAGAAGTACATTCCTAACTCCAGCTAGACAATCCAGCTTTGATCTTTCAGTCTAGATTCACTGGGAAAACAACATGACTTGGGTTTTAGGCAATGCCTCTGTCTTAACACCAGGTTTATACTGGAGACTGGAGAAGCTCACTCAGGCTGTGGTGGCTTTGGGGCTCTTTTCATGTAAGCCAGGTAAAATGGAGCAAAAAGCTCTTAGGCTCTAGAAAACTTGTAGGATCTCTTTAGAATTCTGTCCTTTACTGAGTTGTATGTTGTGGCTCAGTGGCCATACAGTCAAGGCAGTGCCTGTGGCTGCAAGAGGTGCCCAGTGTGACACAGGGATGGATGTGGGACCCCAGAGAGTACCTGGGCTGGCTTTCCTTCTGAACACGTGCCATGGTTTGCCCATTCATATTTCACAGTTTGTACTGCTCTTTGCATTTAGGAAACAAAAGCCGCTCCTGTGTTTGCAAATAGAGCACTGAATATGGTTTGAGTGACCCCTCAGTGAGAGGAAGGCAGCGTGGGGTGTATGAGAAGTGCAGGGTATCTCGCGCAAGCCTGGGTCTGCCATCAGCCTGCCTGCAGAAATGTGTGCTGGCAGTTCCTGTCCATACGAGTTACTGACTGACAGATAGTGACAGAGGCAGAAAAATGTCAAAGTGTTAGAAAAGTCAATATTATTAAGACCTTGCTCCCCTTGCTTCCCTGTTCTGAGTAATTTCTTGAGTATGACCAATTACATTCTTTTTTTATGACCAGTCAAAAAAGTAGTTTTTATTAGCTAGCTTGCTCAATGATTCAAATGTATAGACTTTATTTCAGTCTCATTTGAGTTGGAGGAAAGCATACAAAGACTTTTGCTGGCTTAAATTAGTGGAACTGCCCCTTTGGCTGAATGACAGGGCCCTCGCCTTGCAGAGCACAGCTCCAGCCCTGTCTTTGACTTTTGCCTGTAAATTAGTTTGTGAAGTGGTGTTTATTGCTACATTGGGAGGTTAAGACAGCCTAATTGTATGTTTGTACAGGAGAAAACATCACGCCAGAGCCTTTAGCAATTATTCTTTCCATGTCCTTTCACTGTTTAATCTTGACACTCAGAGGGGAAAAGACAATTTGTCTTCACCCTACAGCAAATTAGCAGTAAAAGTGCAGAATGGCTAATGCAATATCTATCCACTGAAGTGCCATCATCCATTCATCAAGATAAGATCCTGAAATAACATGCATCTAGAACCCCTTGCTGGGAATTGTTCTGAGTCCAAGACTCATCACAGCCAAGGATATCTCTGTGATTTATAACCAGCGTGTGGTTTCAACATCTGACAGTGCTCAGCACCTCTCCTCCTACTTTACCTCTCCAGTGGCCACCTTCTCTTTATGGAAAAGCTATTCTCCAGAGGATAAGTCTTTTAACTGACTGTTGCTAACAGTAATGTTTTCTCTTTTCAAAACAGCTATGGTGAGTCGCAGGGCATTACCTTTCTTTTGCAAGGAGGACATGCCAAATATAAGCCAGACATGTAGTGCCTTCTCTGAGTTGACTGAAATGCATGACACAGCAAAAGTAGTCCTTTGATAGGAAAGCCACTCTGTTAGAAGGAAGAGATATCTCTTACAGACTATATAATTTACAGAAGTGGCAAATCTCTTAAAACCATCCAGGTCTTGAGCCCCACATTTAAATGCAAGGATTCTACCGAGACAGTCAGACCGAAGGTAAATGATGGACACTAATGGAGTTCTGGTCATGTACACGTGAGCTGTATTTGGCTCTGAATGTCCAGGATTCAGTTTCCTTGGGAGTGTTTGCAGGCAAGTTTTCTAGTTGTTTTTTTGTTGTTGTTGTTCACAAAATACTTCTCTTAAAGGTTTTATAAAACCCATCAGGTCTATCTTCCCTGGGGCCAGCTCAATAGGGCCCCAAGCATTTTTCACTGGATCCTTAGGTATATGCAGTAAAAACAAGGTCATGCTCCAATTTTGCTTTCAGTTGGCAGGGCAGAAATTTTCTGGGCTCTTGCCCAAGAGTGATCTAGTCCTATATGCTTTCAGAGGTTGAATTCAGCCCTTGACTGTTGGTATAGGTAATTGCATTGCATCAAGAATGGGCAAGACCCCTTATTTCACTGTTCACTCAGTCCTTAGTGTGCTTCATTAGTGTGACCCATTTTGCTGAAGCAAAGTTTTCTCTAAAAGATGCTGAGTTTTGATACAGGAAAACTACACTTTTTCAAAGAGACCTTATTTTCTGGATGGAATAAAAGGGAGGTGCCAAGAACATTTTAATCAAATGCTCATTATGGAGATGATCCAAGAAAAAAAGCTCTGCCTGCCCTACTCCTTTCCAAGTCAACAGACTATTTTGAAGGCTTCAGCATCTTTCTAGCTATGCATACATGCACAAGATGTTCTTAAACTTCCAACAAAGGATGAGGTGGGGGAGGACTAGTGGTTAGCAAGATGGGAACTGAACTGCATGTCAGACAGATCTGGGAAACATGTTAGACTGTTCCAAAAGCTTCAATTCTGACCTTTCTTCAGGGGGAAAAAAAGCGGTTTCTGTAAAAACCCTCAGATCTTTAGCTTCTCAAAGAAATTTTATTTTGCCAAGTAACACAGTCACTTACATTCCATACATCTCTGCCAGAGGGTATGTCCCAGCCCGATGTGCTAATAAAGTGGGGAGTGTAAATCTGGCTCGGGTGCTCACGCCAGCCTCGCGGATGTGAGAGGACGAGAGACAGGCTTGAGAAGCGCCACTGCCGCAGAACGCGCCCAAGAAGGGGCTTGTGGGTGCTGCAGTGCAGGTGGAAATTCTGCTTCCAGGTGCCCCAGGGACAGGAGAAATGACATCACAATGATGTCATGCTCATCCTGAGCTTCCCTTAATGTTAATCACAGCAGCATTGGCCTCAGGGGAGCCTTTCTGAGAGAAAGGTGTAAAAAACATGACACTTTCCAACTCTAGTCAGAGTGGGGAGTTTCAGGCAGTAGAGCACTGATGCTGTGTCCCCTAGGGCCTGAACCCACTTCTCTTCTAGGTGTCTGACTGTCAAATGTGCCGTGGTGTGTGTTTTTCCTCTCTTTCATTTACTTTATTGAGGATGGCATCAGTTACAGCTGTTTAAAAAATATCTGAGCAGGCTATTATGGGAAAGGACAGAAGAAGTTCTTGCTGCCCAAATGCAAAACTCAGATGGTTTTCTTTGCAAGGGTGAAGATCATTAGTGGTTTTTCTTCCTGGGCTGTTTCTGGGGAGGGGAGGCATCTTTGGTGTGAGAGAGCTAGCAGAATGGGGAGTTGGAGATTTTGAAGAGCTGACTGCAGCTCTGGCACTGATTCCCTCTGAAACTTAGCTAAAAATTTCAAACTGGAGTCTCTGAAAGGTCAATAATAATAAGTAATAGGGCTGGCCAGAAAACAAGAATTCTGTTTTGTGAAAAATGTTGTGGTTTCAAAATTTGTTTTCATTCCAGTGCAGAAAGAATATGAGATCTTTCTTCCTTTTTTTTTTTTTTTCCTTTTTCAAGGGAGACAGAAGAACACAAAACAATAGGCATATTAAAAAGAAGCTTAGTAGTCTAGTAGGAGAGTACAATGGTTCAGATGAGGAACTTGACCTGACATCTTCTCATCCCAGGTGAGATGGGGGATCTTGGCTTTACAAAGGTCCTTTTCCCACAGAGTAATTCTATCCCAGAGAAAAAAAAAAATCTTGAAAACTTTTTCATTGAGACATTTGTGTTTCTTTAAAAGTTTTAATACTATGACTTTATTTTTCATTTTTAGAAAGAGGTTTGAGACATTTCTTGATCATGTCTAACAGCCCCTTGCAAATGTATTTTTATTATTTATAACAAATGCCAGATGCAGAGACAGTCCTTCATCTCTCAGATGCTATCCAAATTCTTGTTGAAATTAGGGGAGGTACAGAATGGCAACACTGAGTATTTTGCCATTTACATATAAAGTTGTTAAAAATTCTGATTGTTCTGCAACTTCAGACAGGTGTGTTAGAAATACAGGTGTTAGCATCTCTGACTTCCCCTGTGCCATTCTGAAATGTTGATGGTAATACAAGGATCTTTTCCCAGCTGACATAGGTGTTGATAAGTTCATTTAAATCTGCACTGCTCTATGAATATGAATTCAAATACAAATATGAATATGCACTTTTAACAGCAGTTTTGAATAGCTCACCTCAAATAACTTCTGTGGACAAGACAGAGGTGTAATCAAAGATAATGGCATGCAAAAATATCAGAGGAGCACTTCTGACCATCCAAAACAACCCAGCCCAAACAAACAAAGGTCTGGTTAACAGGCCAGCACTTTTTTTTTTTTTTTTTTTTTTTTTTTTTTTTTTTTTTAAACATTTTCCCAAATTTTTTCCTCTTCTAGGTAAAGTGAGCCATTATAAAGTACAATGGGGATGAGGTGCAGCTGCAGCTACCACTTTACCTGTTATAGCTAATATCAAGTGCTTAATTGGTGCTACAGGAGATGAGATTGCAACTGCAGGAAACTAACACAAGAAACAGACTTCTCTGCCAAGCACTGCAGACATTAGACTGACAAATGCAGCCTGTGAACTTGTAAAGTCATTTCAAAATTCAATTGGGGCTTTCCAAAGCAAAAATAAAATTTCTGTAAGTAAAATACACTTAGCACCTAACCTTGAATATCTGTGAGACTCCTTAACTACCACTGAAACCAAATCAACATAAAAAAAAAAAATCAGGCTCTTGGTATATAATAGTTCTGTGCTGACTAATTCTCAGATCACAATATTTTTAGTCCAGCAGAAAAAATCCTTGACAGGCCTGTCAATTCCCTTTGTAGGGAGTATAAGATGCCACCTTTGTATTTTTGTAATATAGCAGAGACTCTACTGAGTTAATCCTTAGGAAAAAACCTTCAAAGTAGCTTAAATGGTTTGAAGTGGAAGATGGGGTTAAAACAGTCAAATTTGGGTTTACATGGAAAGGCAGCTAAATATGAGAATCTACTATTTTTCCCCTTGAGAGGCAGCATGTTCTGAGCTTATTTACTGGGTGATGTCCAGGTTCAGAATTGGTTTACAGGACACAGGATTTACTCTCTGATCTTTCCTGAGGAGGCCCAACGTGTGTTTTTCCCAAAATGAGCATTTCCCCTGCTTGGGGACAGGCCTTGGTTCAGCTCTCCTCCATTTAGACCTGAGAAAAGGAACATACATCTCTTCTTTTGGTGGTGAAGAAGGTAACCATAGGTAAAATTAAGCAAATATGACCAATTTATAAGGTGAGGGGGAAAAGCCCATGCCTATCTTCTATGTTTGGAAATTCCTTGACATTTTATAGGTATTGCAGAAACAGAAGTAGCCAGTCCATGATGCAAGACACAAAATTATGCTGTTGAATAAGGGAATAACATAGAATAATATCTGGACCACAAGCAATAATTGTTATATTAATACTGTGCTGCACTGAATTCATCCTATGTAGCAGCTGAAGCTGGTCTTGCTGGTATTTATACCATGCTGCTATGTTAGGTTTAGGTGCACATCATGATTACAACTTGCATATCATTATTGGCTCAGAAATCTGAGAAACAGATGATTTGAACTGCTAATGCTGAAAAAAGAAAAAAGAAAAAAGAAAAAAAAAAAAAGCCAGAGCTAGGAAAATCACTACATTTTAAGGCAAGCCCCTCCCCAAAATACCTATTTTAAGGCCTGGATCTGTGTTGCCATATGGAAAGTGTGTGTAACTGGGAGACCGGGAGGGAGCTACAGGGGATGGGTGGCCTCAGGCAAAGAGCCCTCAAACTTCTTGTGACGTTATTCTTGCTGCCTCTCTCATAAATATGGTGAGCAGTGTCAGACAAATAAATACATGTATCCATGTGATAGTGGAGCTATGCCTCGGGATGTATCTTACAGGTTTGACAAAGCACTCAGAAATAAACAAAAAAATCCGCCGCAGTCCTTTTCATAAACACAGGAAAGTGACTGAAAGTTCTCTGCAGGAGTAGGGATCTTTTGTGGGAGGATACTTACCCCAGGAAACAGAATATTTGGCTGTTGCCACAGATCCTTTTTTCCCAAGATTAAAAATAACACAGAGGAAGAGTTTGTGGAACCAGCTCCTGAGACATCAGGTTTTCGGAATTTGGAATCAAAAAATACTCTTTTGGCCAATGTTTGGTGAAAATAGTGGAAAGAGTAGATTTATTTGAAAGAGAAATTAAAAAAACATGAGCTGTAATAAAAAATAATACTGACTATGACAGTAGAACAATTTATAATTTGGGGTCAAGTATCCTATTAGTTTGGGGCTATTTCTCTTTAAATAGAAGACCAGTCACAAAGGATTCCTGAGAGATGATATAATCTGAAACTATATTGGAAAAAAGTTTGCTCCTCTCTTAAATTACCAGGGCCTTTCGTATCCTAGTAAAATACTTTATTACTTGATCTGGCTCTAGAGAAACAGTGATTCCATAACAAACCTTTCCCAGGATTTTAATTATTTCCTTTATTATATCCTGAAAAAGGACTAGGTCACTTCTGAAGGCCACAGAAAGAGTATGATTTTTTTTTTCTTGGGCAAACTAACAAAAAACAAAGGAATGTGTCTTTATATCATAATACCAAATTAAGTTAGGTTGCTACATACCAAATGCAATAGTTCTTCTAGCAGAAACATGTCTCAGATTATATTTCAAAGAATCATCAATCTTCCAGTGAATCTCTTAAAAACAACCCTACCCCAACACAACTGTGAATCTTTTTTGCCACTCTAAAAATAAGGAGGGCTTTCAAATGAAAACCCTTGTGAATCATTGAGGTGCTTCTATAAAGGCCCTGGCATTTGAAGCTTCACTGATGGACCCACCTGTGCATCACAGCACATGTTCATGCCTCCAAGAGACTGAGGGGAGACCCCACTGCAGTTACAACTTCCTCCTTGAGGGGAAGAGGAAGGACAGGCACTGATCTCTTGTCCTTGGTGACCAGCGGCAAGACCTGAAGGAATGGCCTAAAGTTGTTTTAGGGAGGCTTAGTTTTGATTTTAGCAAAAGTCTTTTCACCCAGAGGGTGGCTGGGCACTGGAACAGGCTCCCCAGGGAAGGGGTCACAGCACCAGCCTGACAGAGCTCAAGAAGCATTTGGACAATGCTGTCAGGCACCTGGTGTGACTCTGGGGGATGGTGCTGTGCAAGGCCAGGAGTTGGATTCCATGATCCTTGTGGATCCCTTCCAACTCAGGATTTCCTGTGATTCTGTGAAATATCTTGACCAGTTCACTCTATGATAGTCCATTACATATCTTGTCCCCCTGAAATCTGCCTGCTGACATGGGCACTCAACACAGAGCAGCCAGTGAAAACTAGAAAGATGTGTTAAAATGTTTGTCACCTTGAACAACAAACAGGCAACTCAGGGCCCTCCTGTTTGTAATTCTATTGAGATATTTTTGTAACAGAAAACTAGAGCTTAATACACATCTCAATTGCTTTTTCTTCCTGCCTTCCTCCCTCCTTCCCTCCCTCCTTCCTTTCTTTCTTCATTCTTTTCTTCCTTTCACGGCTAATTCCTTCCTTGATAGTGAACTGAAAAGCATTTGCTTATCTACAAGAGATGACTTTTGCATGTGCAGGTCATGATTTACTTCCCCAAGAAGAAAAGGCAAAAAGTAAAACCACAAGCCATGCCACCGTCTCATTAAATATATATAAAAACCTCATCTTCATTATGACTAATACCCTATTCCTCTATCACTGCCTTATATTTCAGGTCATCCAAAACCTGTTGTTTATTGCAATACACTGAGTAATATCTGGTCCCTGATCGACTGCATGGGTGAAATTCAATCACAGTCTTCTACTGACAGGGGAAACCACCAGGGTACAACTTGAGGCTTTATGAATGGCAAAAAAGCTCCAAGAGTGAATAATAACCTTATTATTCAGTCTAAGAATATATCTTGTTACTTATAGCATATAGAAAATTCATATAGATTTTTCAGGTGAAAAATGACAAATCAGAGCAATAAAATAATCACTTCTAATTTTAAATGAAAAAATCTGTAGAGTAAGTATGGAAAGAAGGATTAGTGTGCACTTGATGCAAGATTATTGGGGTGTGATTGGGAGGGCCAAGGATGGTTTACAAGGAAATCAAAGGGAAAATTTAACTGGAAAATAAGAACTTTCTGTGAAAGATATTAGATGACCAACTATTATAACTAGTCCTAAAACCATAGTAACAAAACCCAAACAGAAAGACAGATTTCACCAATGGCTTCTCCCCTCCAAACCACCTCAGGTCTGTTTTACTTTCAAGTCTGTTGTTTATATAGTTGTCAGTGGCAGTACCCTTCAATATCTCCTGTACTTGTTGCAAGTCTGGTTATGCCAACAGGTCTGGCAATTCAAGGGAAGCCAACAAAGCACTGGTCTGACAGGGAGAAACTCTTGCAGACTTCTGACAACATGAACTCATACGTATTTCTTTCTTTGTTTCTTTCAGAGTCTTTTATGGTGGGAAGAAAAAAAAGAAGACAAGTGGTCATTACTGGTTATTTCTGGTTAGCTGCGAGCACTTTTATAGCCAGTGGTGATTCTCGGTTATTGATTCTCAGCCATGTGAAGCTTGATTCATCAATGGACCAATTTAAACTTGTCTAGGGTGGCTTTGCAATATGTTTACCTGATCCTGCTCTCCCACCATCTTTTCAATACTTTGAGCCTCATTTCCTATATAACAGTTAATAAAAACAAACTGGCAAGAAACCATCTTTCTAAATTTATGAAACTGTTGTCTTGCTGTTATTTCACTTTTTTCTTTTTCCCCAGGTTTTGTTTGCCTGTCAAACTCATCGAGTATAAACATTTTTGAATTTTAGAAACCTAAGTTCACACAGTAATTGGAAGAACAGTCCCATAATTTTCAGCTCCAGGGGGAAGCTATCTTGGAACACAACAGCAAAAAGAAATCCTCGGGTGAAAGGAGAAATCTGGTCAAAATAAAATCACAGGTCATTGATTGAAAACATAGATGTGATTATTTCTAATAAGCAATGAAGGAAGGCAATTAGAAGAAACTGATTAGTTTAGAAGTACATTTCTGGAGCCTAGCTGAGCAGTGATTTTTAGAGTGACAAAGACTTACAGAAGATCTGGTTTGAAGAAATAAATGCAAATATTATGGGGACCTATTCCTTAAGTTATCCTTTAGGCATACGCTTAACATGGGATCCCTGGGATTTAACCAGTGAGTAGAGCTGAAGGGCTCCCTGATGACTTTGTTTTTACTTCTTCCATGCCACCCTGAACAACTGCATCTGAGTGGGAGGGTGGCTCTCACAGAAAGCCCCTGTGTTTATTGCTCTGACCAGGAAAGGTGAAAAAACCAGCATGATCCAGTGTTTCCTTTGGCAGTGCCTTGTTGGGAATACTGACATTATTCATTTGTAACCTGTCAGGCTAACATCAGTGCTTTTCTCCGTCCTTGTAGTGGCTTCTCAGTCACCTCTCCCAATGCCTTAGGATTTTAGCCTTTATGTTTTTCAAATTCTGTAGTGCATTAGTGTATCACTTCAAACTCTACACAGAGTGTTAGTAAACTGTGCTCACATTCTGGTCAGACAAAACTATCCCTTTTAGGCCTGAGATTCAAGGACACCCTACAACCTCAGCCCCCAAAACGTATAAACAAAAGTGAATTGGGAGGGACAGCAAACTGGGAGTATATGACTTCATTACCTGAAGCTGTAACTGGAGGATACCTGAATGAGGTAGGAAGTGCTGAGGCCCACTCTGTATTTTCTGTACTTGGGAAAGCTAGCGGTGTTTTATCCCACATCATCTCTGCCTTTGCTATACGCAGCTTCTCATCCCCAGTCCCTGCTCTGCAGCAGGTAGTGATGAGGTGTTTCCCAGCCTGCAGGCAGTTCAGGATACATTTTCTCTGGCAGAAAGAGGCAACAAAAACAGTTCCTGGCTGCTCTCTCCTGCTCCCCATTTGCAACTTGTTGCCCTGGCAGTGGGGCTGGCCTGGGGAGTCATGCTGTAACCAAAATAACAATAACAATCCAGATAAAAAAAAAAAAACCCAATACATCTTTTCCAGGAGAAGGTCATTTTTGTTTTCAGTCTAAAACACTCATAGTCCCCACATGCATACTTGCCTCTTCAGGTAAGGGCTGGCAAACAGGAGGCAGAAATGAACAGTTGCACGTAGAGGGGAGCAGGAAAAATGTGACTTTTCTGCCAAAAGAAGCATATCATGCATCATCTTGGCTACTGAAATTAGACAGAGCAAGTCCTCACTGTGTGCTCGCCAGGTCTGACTCAAGCACAAACAAAGGCAGCAGCCCTGGCTCTCCCTGGTCTAGGCTCTATTTTCCCATCCCTGAAAAATAAATAACATAACACATACTTCCTACAGAAGGTAGCCAAGGACTTTTCCACACTGCATTGCACATTGTCATATAATCTTCACGTCCAAGGAAAATTATTCTTCAAATTATTCCTCTTTTTTCAATATATGAACTGTATCCAGCATATCTATAGATGGGCGCGACAATTAGAAAGTATATTCCTATTTGTGAATTACCCTGAGATCCTGTCATACTGTCTGTCATATATAAAGTAAAAGATCGGAAATTCAATTTAAAGCTCCAAGTTTATCCATGGGTGTAATTCTCCTCCTGCTTGGCAGGACCAGGATTTCACCCAAAGCATTGCTAATACTCAATCAGCTGACACAAAGTCAACAAATGAAGAACTTTCCGAGCACAGGAAAGCAAAATGCCACAAGAATAAAAATTTATAGTGGTCAAGTTCTCTGTGGAGCAGACCAGGAGGGTCACTCCATTCCCCATTGCAATTAGGATCATGTCACTGTTCCCTGTCAAAGGAATGGACCTTGCCATGGCCTTTTCATTTCACAGAGCTGTTCCTGGGGATGCAGGAGCTGCTAACAGGCTTTGCTCCAGGTGTGCTCTCCTATTAAG
Organism: Prinia subflava; assembly: GCF_021018805.1. Classification (NCBI taxonomy): domain Eukaryota; kingdom Metazoa; phylum Chordata; class Aves; order Passeriformes; family Cisticolidae; genus Prinia; species Prinia subflava. The sequence continues at coordinate 35,037,706 of NC_086248.1, read as the reverse complement.
CTGGTCTTAATCTCTTCTCTCTGTCTTGAGTTAAACAGGCAGCTGCAAACTAGAAGAAAGGAAGTGGTTACTCCAGTGCCTATGGGAAAGGCATTGATGTTGCAAGAGGGCTTATCAACAACCTCTCTATGTACAAAATTCACGGAACGGCTCCCTCCTCAGGGGCTGGCAAAAGCGAGTTCCCACTTCTGCTGCTTCTAAGACTGGCTCTGTGCAGAGACTTCTGCTGATGCTGGAATGTCAGCCTGCAGTATGGTAGCTTTTAGGACATGTGTATATTGACAAAACCTTCAGTGCAACTACAGCTTGCGACAGCAAAGACAGATATTTGTTTTACAAATGGTGTAAACTGCTTTATTATTTCAATTCCACCTTCCAAGACAACTACAAGATCAAGGATGGGGAGATGTTTCTGCTCTAACTCCCACAAAGGGGGGCATCTGCAAAGTGGCAGCTGCCCTAATGGTGCTAACAGCTGTGTCTACCACCAGTTCATACACTATTACAAGCTCATAAGTAATTCAGGATTCTGAGTAGTAGAAAAAGAGAGAGGAAAAAAGCGATCTGCCTTTTCTCAGGTTTGGAATAATTGTTGCTGCTTTTAACTAATCTTTTCTACCATAGTTCAGTTCTCTAGGAGCACTGTAAAGCTCCAGCAGAATACTGAGAAATGTGACACTACATTTTCCCCGGAGCAGTGCTGGAGATAGTCCTTCTGTTTTCAGGTGAGAAGCTTGACCACCTCTGCCCCTCATGGTGAGAGAGCTCAGGAGGTGCAGGTTCAGCTGCTCAGCCCAGTTAGCAGCATTTTGTGTGCTCCTGACTTGAGGGCTACACACTCTGCCTGCCAGGCCCTCACATTAGTGAGAAACATTCCTGCCTTCTAGTCATACATCAGTTTTGAGGGGGACATCTGCATCCCCAGCACAGATGGGTGAGAAATCTTTTGTGGATGGGGACAGATTTGCTCCTTAGCAGCAGAGCAGGGTCTGTTCTTCCCACTACCTTTAGCAGCAGGCTCTTGGATGCCCAGTGGTTTTAACTGCAGGAAATATTGGGACACGTAGACTTCACGGTCTCCAAGGGTATGGATGGGCAGTCAAGTGCAGTTCACAGGAAATGAATTTTGGGCTCAGACCTTCAGAACCAAATAGTGGGATGGCTGTGTACTTAAGCTGTTGTGTGGGTCTGGCCTTTCTGTGTATTTGCACATAAAAACATGCCAGAGTCAACAACACAGCTGGTCCTAGGACTGCTAGAGATGTGCCTGTGGATTCTCTGACCTCAGCAGAGTCATAAGGGTTTGACCAAAGCCAGCAGGAATTGTGTGGTCAAGTCCTGTGGCATCAGGTCAGATCACAGGAGACCCAGCACTTTCCTGATAGTATTCCAAAGTTATCCCAGAGAGATAACTGACCAGCCACATTTTTGGCACACAAGTCAGATGATACAAGACTTGTTCAATGTAAAGGAATGTGTCTGCAGATGAATTCGGGCAGAGTACTGTTAGACAATCTCACTCATTTGCTGGTAAATCACGACTGACCTGGTAAAATTTCCTTCTGGAGTGGCAAAGTGCAGGCGACAAGGGCACCAGTGATTGGTGGTACGTTTTTTCTGGTGCAAAGCTGGCCCCTGTGACTGCCACGGTGTCAGGGAAAGGACGAGGGGGTCATTTCAGCTGGCAGCCAGCCACCCCTTCACACAGCTCCCCACATCCACAGGGGAGGTGGCACAGATGGAGGAGTAGCAGGCCCATGGCCAATTTGCTGTTACAAAGTGGTTTAACCCCTTTCCTGTGCCTTCCTCTCCCGTTTGCCTTGTGGCAAGGTATTCAGTGTCAGAGGAGAAACACAAACATGTGCTGGAAAGATGCACATCTGCACTAGCAATCAGCCCATTGCAACTATACCAGCTCTTGCCTATCCAAAAATTGATTCACTAACTACAGTTTATTAGGGTCACCTATATTATACATGTGAGTTGGGTGCACACAGAGATAAAAACTGAATGATGAGACTGTCAGGTTCAACAGATACTGTGTGGCAGCTTCCCTACAACAAATTGTATGGGGAAGGAATATGGAAACCTTATTGTGGTGATGTGGCTTCCATCTCCTCTGTTCTATAGGACCCCATATGAAATATATTTTTTGCAAAAAAAGTATTATGTTTTTTTAGTTCCAGAGTCCTTTAGTAGGAAGAAAAGTCACACCATGTTTGTTCAGTATGAGGTATTTTCTCAAGGATGAAAGTCTGCCATTCTAGAAATCAACATGAAATTCCAAAAGAAAAACTCCTACTGATTTCAGTAGGACCAAGTGTTCACTCTGAGTTGTTTCATTTAACCCACAATACCCAAATAATTAAAATGTTTTAAAACATGGTAGAATTTTATTCCTTCAAATTTAATGAGAATCTGCTAAAACAGACAAATAAACACTGCTAAAACAGTGAAATACCTAATCCACCAAAATAATCTAAAACCATGTACTTTTCAAATCACCCAAAAAAAGGGTCAGCTCTGCATACAGTTTCCAACATATTTGGACTGTAAAATGTTTCTTAATTTATGTTCTTTGGCTTGTCTCCAGCAGCTCAAGCCTTCAATATTGTATTGATGCCATCCTCAAGACATCCTTTGAGACATCCAAGACAGTGCTTTGTTCTCCACAGGGAGAGCTGTGGTCTGGAGTTACAGGTCTGTGTGGTTTTGAGAACACATTACTATGCCAAGGTACAGGAAATTATTCTGTAGTTCTACCAACAGTTTCAGTGAGGTAGACTGTACTTTGTGTCCAAATGCAAAATCCTATGTTCATTACTACAAACAACCTTGAATCTGATTTAGCTCTACTTTAGGAAACACTTTTATGTTCATTTTATCTATTAAAGATCTTAGGCCTTGTCTAAGCATGCAGAATTGACTAGTCTAAAGTAGCAGTTCTGCTTGGGCACTTCCATTAATTTAACAATAGCAGGATAACTCCTTTATTCTCCCATAGGATAAGACTAACTTACAGGATACAACTCCTTACCTTGCAAGATAAATACAACTTCATTAAAAAGAATGAATATTCAATGAGCAAAATTGAAGGTAATTACTTCTACTTTGGTAGAGAGTTTCCCTGAGGAGCTGGAAAGTGCAATGCCAGGCAGCTTCGGGAGTGATGGGAGGGAAACTGGGGTGATTTTCTTTACTGTACCTGAATAAACAAACCCCAAGGAGCTCATCATGGCAATCCTATACCTTTTCTTTGGACCCACTTCTGCATGCTCTTCCCTGTGTCATTTCCAGTTACAAAGCTCAGCCTGTTTATGCTACATATTTTTGTGGGGGCTTTTTATTGGACCCTTCCCAGCTCATTCTCGAAGTGTATTTGCTGAGGATGTGAGCTCACTGGCTGCAGTGGGTGAGAGTTTAGGTGCCTCATCTGAGCCCAGCCCAGTGCCATTTCACCTGCAGCTGATGCTGGTTTAACATCAGATTTCTCTCCTTTAATGTGCTGAAGCTCTGCCCCCTTTCAGGAACCTGTTCCTCAGTATTCCATCTGAGCATCTGCAAACTGGTCCTCTTGCAGAAGGCCTAATGATGTGTGAGACACAAAAGAAAAAGAAGTCCAGACAGGTTTTTCGGCTTCAACACTAGCATAGGATCTCCCCTCCCTTTAGCAAAAGAACTGAGTAAAACTGAGCAATTTTTTTCTCTTCTGATAGATCGAGAGATCAAAGGAATGACTAATTGACCAAGCCTGAGTGGGTCTAATTGACTTCAGCCCTAGACTAACTCACTGTTCTGCACCTGTTTGGAAGAGCTGATTCACAGCTTGATCCAAAGCTCTCTATGGACTTCAGTTTTTATTAGGACTCACAGTTGCAACTGAAAAGGAGACTTTCTTGATGATTTTGGTTAATTTGATTGCAGCGCCTTGGCCCTTCAATAGTGTTTAAAATAATTTCTTAAACTTCCCAGTGAAGCATTATAAAGCATTATTGAGTACATCTGAGTACAAGCAAGAACTGAAGAACACACTGTAGGCCATATGTAGAACACGGGTATCGCGCAGACCAAGGCTACCTTGAAGTAAATAAATGTCTAGAATTCCCATTTTACTTTTTTCTTTTATTTTTACTCAATGTGGAGAAACAGCTGCACTCCATTATCTGCTTCAGAAGTGTTCAGTCTTCAGTAGTCAAATAATTTTATCAACCTTTTGTATTTTAATGTTTCTAGACTTGTAGCTGAAAATGAGTAACTATTTTGGTCTTATGATGATTTCACAGGATGTACTGATGGCCTGAGAGCTTTCATCAACCATTTCTTCTTTTAAGCTTATTCCACATGATGCATCCCAGTCTGTGGATTCTCAGTACATGGAGACACTTCTAAGTCCAACCTCACAAGAGGTATGTGACTGACTTTAGGGAAACTTTCAGATTTGTTTGTCTTCCATCATCCACTTGAACCTGCTGTTCTATCCTTCAAGTTCTGGGTGCAACAGGAAGTCTGCAGCATTCCTTAGGTGGGCAGTGTGCCTCAGAGAAGGAGTTCTCCCCTCCTCCTCTAGCATACCACAGTCCCAAGAGGTTCCCATTTCCTGCAGAATGTTCCCATTTCCTGCAGAATGAAGGGTAAGAGAGCCTTAATCTTCCAGGACAACAGCCTTGTCTGAGGCAGATGCTCTTTATACCACTGAAATTCTTTGTAAATTCCACACTTACAGTTGTGTCAAGTCCCTGCATATATGAGGTCTCTCCTCTCCTCTCCTCTCCTCTCCTCTCCTCTCCTCTCCTCTCCTCTCCTCTCCTCTCCTCTCCTCTCCTCTCCTCTCCTCTCCTCTCCTCTCCTCTCCTCTCCTCTCCTCTCCTCTCCTCTCCTCTCCTCTCCTCTCCTCTCCTCTCCTCTCCTCTCCTCTCCTCTCCTCTCCTCTCCTCTCCTCTCCTCTCCTCTCCTCTCCTCTCCTCTCCTCTCCTCTCCTCTCCTCTCCTCTCCTCTCCTCTCCTCTCCTCTCCTCTCCTCTCCTCTCCTCTCCTCTCCTCTCCTCTCCTCTCCTCTCTTTTTGGCTTCTTTTTATATTTCTTTTTCTTCTTTTCCATCTTCTTTGGTTTTCCTATCACTGCTTTATTTTAAAACTTCTGTGCACTTGCAGAAAACCAAGTTATGGTCTGGTCTTCAAGATTCTGTGAGAACTGACAGATTTGGTCAAGGGTGAGATTTTGCAAATGCTGTTAAAAACACAGCTTTTCATGTGGCGACATGTTCTTTTATGCTGGAACACATCCTAAATTTTCACACATGTGCAGTAAGTGAAATCACACCTTTTTTATGGCAGAAACAGCTTAGCACAGTGAAATGACAGCTTTTGCCTATAAAAAATGCCTTTAGTTTTTGTGGAAACCAGTGAATTACTTGAGGCAAAACCACAAAGTGTTTCATCAGCAGCACAATGGATTTTAATGCAGCTCTTTCTTGAAAAGAGCTTGAGGAAGGCAGAGATCAGGAGACGCCACCACCACCAGGTACATCAGCCTCACAGCCCAAATATGCTGTACAAGGTATTGAGTGCTTTTTCAAAAGACTTTTACTTTAATGGTGCCTTCTAAGTCTTCCTTTTCCCTCCTTCCTCATCTTCAAAGTCTATTATTTCCTCTTCTTTGATCCCAAAATTCATCTCACAGTATTTTTAGCCCTCCCTGCCCCCACCAGACTGACTCCCATCCCCGCTGCCCTCCACATGTGGCTGCCCAGCTGCTCCTCTGCCTCCCACTGCCAGCCCAAGGCCAGGCCAGCCACAGGCATGGCTGGAGCTCCCTGATGTGCTTTAGTGGTACCTGCATGTCCTGAGTTTAACACACCCTGCAGTGTGCCCTGTCCAGCAGGACATTTGATAGCCCTGCCATTATAATTTTATTGCCTTCAGTGGGAACAAGGGCTGCAACAACTGGAAGAGCAAGGGAATCACATTTTGTTGGGAAAATCATTCTGTAGAGTGCATAGCTAGATATAAAATTAGGAGGAATGTGTCTTTTAAGTTTGCTTCTTCATGGGGCAGGAGTTGCAGCAAGGCAAGATGGGTTGCCATGAATGCTATGTTCTCTCTCAAGGTATACTATTCTTAAACATATTTTCCTTTCCCTCTCCCTCCTCTCTGTGTGCTTCTTTTCCCTCAGGCTACAGAAAAGCCTGTAGAATTGGAGGAGGCTTATCATTGTTGTTCATTGGGGAGCTCTCAAAGTGGATTGTTAGAAGCCCTCCAGATGCTTTCAGCAGGAGTCACAAAGAGTCACTGCATGCCCTCAGTGGGATGCAGAGTAATTCCAGTTTCTGTGCTGATACTGAGACCCTAAACTGTGGCACAACAGCACCGAGAGGAGAAGCATAATTTGCAGTAGCTGAAATACAAAAGTAAATCGTCAAGCAATCAATGGAATGCGTGCATGCTCTGTCCTGCATTTCCAGGTACATCCATGTGTGTGGGAAAGGGTACGAGTGAAATAGGCATTTGTACAAGTTTCTGGGCAGGTTGAATGCACTGGAGCTGAACTGTCTGTTTGTTGAAGGGGAGGTTTTAAACTTGCCTCTAAGTCCAATAATCGGCTTTCTAACCACACACATCCTACACCTACATTTTTGTGTTCTGCAACTTTCATGTTGGTCAAATAAAAAGCATCAGCACCACATCTACTTGTTTGCATTGAGGAGCAATATGTTTTCTTTGCACTTTAAATACTGTTTAGAGCTCTCTTTATGAGCTTCAATTAGGAGTTTGCTATGGAGGGCTTATTAGAGCAGTTTTATTGGTACTTTGACACATTTTCTTTGTTAAAAGCTAGTTTAGAAGCTAGTTTAAAAAGCTTGTAAATGAGAGTCACAGTGAGCTGTCTGTTCCACTGACAAACACTTATCAACAGGCCTCCCAAAGGCTTCCTCATGTCACCTGGTCCACCCCTGTGTAAACATCTGCAGTGAACCCCAGCATCTGCCAGGCACTCAGGAAAGGGGGTTGCATGGGGACCTCAGAGAATAAATATTAATTATGGGGAAAAAACAACCCCCAAGCCAGAATTTTTGCATTTGATATAAACTTAAGATGTATGAGACATCCAGCTAATATGGTGTCCAGAGTAATCAGGTAAAAAAACACAAAGAAATTACACAGACTGATTTCGCCAGCAAAAGCAGAAGTTGGGACTGGGAGTGAACAAGCTTTCCTGCTACCCAGGTATTCCATCTGGAGTTTAGGCAGAAGAAAACCACAGTACAGGGCCACCTTCTTTTCCAGCTGTGACCTGGGGAAAATCTCCTCCCTTTTGTCTATGGATACTTCACAGCAGGGAGAAGATCCCTTCCCTGGACAAAGTGCAGTGGAGAGCAGCCAAAGGGCCATGTCCATCCTCATGTTGCACGCATGTCTGCTTGCCTCTGGAGCAGAAACCATATGCTAGTTTCTATTTTCTTTTTCAGTATACTTCTTGATTTAAAGTCACCTATATCTGAATTGTAGCTACTGAGGAGTGTTTTCTGGGAACAGGGAAAGATGCTGCAGAAGAGGAAGCAGTGTGAAGGTTTGCTAAGAGCACTGCCCACCTTGAAAGGCACAAACAGCCCCTCTCAGGTGGCAGACAATGGAAACTAATTCATGCTTTGGATTCCCCCTCACATGCTGCAGCTCTGTTTGGATGTGGACACTCATCCCCACCGGCTCCCTGCAGCTCCTGGCTCCACAGGCAGGGACCCTCTGAGCTGGATTCCTGGCTGAGCAGATGTCGAACATCAGTGGCTGCCACATTGGCACCCCTGCCATCCTCCAGCCCCAAAGGCACTGTCAATCCCCCAAATACAGCTTTCTGCAGATGCCTGAGAAGCCCCTGCCCACGAGGGTCTCACCTCAGAACCCCAGCCATGACTGCTGAAGCGAGTTCAGGAGTAGGTGGAAAGTATCTCCGGCAGATCCCTCCGGGAGTGCTACGGAGTATCTAAACAAGTCTGTTTCATTAGCTACATTTCTATTTTCCTAAGAAAAGTATGCAAGTAAATATTTTCTCCAGACTTTTTTCTTTTCTCTCCTCTTTTTCTTGGCTCCTTTTTTCTCTCTAAGCCTACAGTACATCACTCATGATGACTTAAATAGTGAAAACTGTCTACAGTTTATCTAAGGATCAAACGGCTGTTGTCTTCACAGGCCTTTTTTATTAATATGAATTAATGTTTTCCAACTTATTTCCTACATTTCTGCTGGGAAGAATAACCCTTCCCAGAAGCATTCTTTGGCAGATAGCAAAATAATTTGAGTAGCAGATATATGATCTCATTTTTTTTCTGGACAGATTACAAATAGGAGATTGGCTGAAAGCGGATGAACACAATAAGTATTTTAATCTTGCAGTGATTTCATGTGCTTAAATGCTTCAGCTGCCTACACTTTCCAAGCTATGAGCTGATCTTTAAGCACTTACACTGTCTCTAATCATGGAGGATACCATGGTGTGTTTCTATCAAAGTTAAAGAGGGAGTAGGTTGTTTCCACTCGTATGTCACTGCAGAGGTCTCTAAGCATTAACCACTTTCCTAACCAACGTTTCTCAGATGAAGTGCTTTGGAAATGTCAATGTCCACATCCTACTCCAGCCCAATAGACACAGTAATAGGTTGCTTTTGGCAGGATAGGGCTGGTCCTTCTCTGCAGCTGGATCCTGCAAACTGGTCTGGAGGTAAAGGCCTAAGAACACTGCCTTAGAGAAGTTCTAATATTATCTCCAAACAGTCTTTACTACTTTAAATTTGCTTTAAACAGCTGTATGGAGAGTCAGTCCTTCTAAAAGGTTACAGTTGGGCCTGAGAACCTTCCTAGGTTTATTTATGTGAGCTTTATAATCTACACAAGCGCCGCAGAGACTTTTGCTACTTGATGTAGGTGCTTTTGGAACAGACATGGTTACAGCAGCGACACATGAACCAGCACACTCACACGTCTCACTATTTCTGAGACAGGTGATTCCACAGAGAACTTTGCACCCAGGGGAGTGATGGGTGCATTAGAGACACAGCGGATGCAAGAGAAACAGTTGACTCTCAAATATGATTATTTCTCATTTTGGAGAAGGTTTTGAATTTTCAGTTGCATTTACTCAATGAGGTATGCTGTTGGCTACATGGAAAGACTGCTTACGGTCTTTCCATGTAAGTTCTGTGTTCCCTCGTAGTCCTTTTTTTTTCAGTGCTTCTCTCATCAAATCAAGAATGATAAATAACTAGGAACACAGCCTCCTCTGCATCTCAGATTATATTTCAGTATAATGCTTGGAAATTGTGGAGAAGGTAGATCCTTTTCTTTCAGGGATGTTTGATAAGCAGTGTATATGAACCGATAAGTTGATGGGTAACGTCTCAGTGATCTCTTGGAGCCTTGCACCAGAACTCCGCTCTCCCAAACCATGCAGAAAGGCTGATGAAATATGGGGAAATCTGCTCTTTTCCTTCTGAAAAATGACTGAATGGAATACCTGTTCAGGTGTAACAGACACTGGTGCAACTGGGAAGCCCTGGCACTTGTGGCAGGTCTGTTACTGAACCCAGGCTGGACATGGTGCACGTCATGACCAGCACTGAGCTGTAGTAATTTAAACTGGAGTGATTTATTTAAATCCTTACCAATTTTGCATCTCAGTTCCTTTTTCTTTCTTTTCATTTCATATAATTCTCTCTGGTTTCCTACTTGCCTTCTGGATTATTTTCTTCCTTCAAGAGGATTTTTCTGTATGTAGGTGATAGGGGCAGCTGAAGGAAACAATACAGGATTTTATGACATACGAGACCCAATGTATCAGTGACCTCCACAAAACCGATTTCTTGGCGCCTCAATCTCCTTCAGGTCCTGCATATAGCTGCAAACTAGTGGGCAGGTTTTCATCAGTATCTTTAATCAGGTTTCAAGACATTATGAAAACACAACAAAAATCATAAAAATTCCTTTTGTCTCAAACACATACCTTAGCAGTAAGGGATGTATCCCTAAATATTTCCTCAGGAAAAATTAATGAAGCAAATTAAAAGAAAGATTCTTTCAAGTTGTTCCAAACAAACTCATTTCACAGCCTTTTATCATACTTCCTTGCCGTTTGGGAAATTTATTTAAGTTATTAAAAAATTCCCTAAAATTCTCAGCTGAAAAGTTGGCTTCTGTTTTTTCTACAAAGCTAACTCACCTGATTTGTCAGAACAGCTCGAAAATGAAGTGCTAACTGGCGGGTTTTATTGAAAGGAAACCAAGTGGAACAACATATGTATTTTCTTAGGAAACTAAAAAGCTCACAGTCCTGTGGTGTTCCTTGGGGTAAATTCTTTGTTATGAATTACAACCTGCTTACTGATGAGTTGTTAATAAAAAGTAGACCTGCTGGGCCATTATTTTTTTCCACACAGTATACCCAGTTTAGCTTTTTTTTTACGTTTTCATTAATACACTGAGTGTGAATAAATCTGTTTCCAATTTGTTATTGTTTTCCCTTCATCTGGACATTAATTTATTGCCAAATCTAACACTCTTCTATTTTTAATATCCCTCCAAACTGAAGAGTTGTTTTAAAAAGAAAAACAAAGAGATTAGAAGAATGTAGGATAGTGGGAAAGCTCTCTCTTTCTTCTCTCTTCTCTCTTTCTTTTTACCTCTCTTTCATATTTTGCTCTTTCACCCTCTCATTATCTTCTTTCTTCTTTCTCTCTTTTACTCCTAGATCATATCCCAGGACCTGGGACCAGGAGAATGGGGCACTGTGGTTCTCCTGGGGCCCCACTGTGTTTAGAAACAACAGCCGCCAGCTGAACTCATAAGTAGTAGACAAAATGGTTGAAAGAAACACTGGAATAAAAGTAGAAACAGATGGTAAACCTGAGGTGGCAGTACAACTTCATCTAATGTGGGATGGTGTTTTATTTATTTGATTTGTTTGTTTATTTTCTGGCTAAACCTCTCTTTGCATGTGGGAGCTTCCTTCCTCACTCATTACTGCTCTGTAATCTGGGCTACAGCAGCAAATCTCATTTGTGGAAGAAAATGAAAGGATTAAGCAGAAGGCAGTCAAATGTATTTCAATGCATATTATTAGCAAGTGGCTCTCTTCCTATTTTGGTTCAACACATTTGGAAGTATTCACATGAACTGGAGGCGTGAGTCCAGGCCCTAATGATGCAGCACTATCATTGCAGGTGGGATCAGCACCAAAAAATGAGTCTATTTTTCCAGTCTGTTTCTTGCTGTGAGGAAGAGGAGGATGTATGGAGGAGAGAAAGGGTAAGGGAGAGTTAGTGGTTCCTGGGATGTTTTCAGAAGCAGCAGCTACTGGGGTGGTAAACCTCTTGGCAGAGATGCCGTGCTTAAGCCTTAAGCCATGCTTGTTCATGGAAGGAGAGATGGCAGCAGATTGATGGAGATGCATAAAATAAAAGCAGCTGAAGCAGTCCTGCATTGATGCAGAGGATCCAGCCAATAGCTGAGGCATGATGGCTTTGAGGGATGCTGCATGCAGTCAGCAGCAGAGTCATTGCCAGGAGCACCTGGGCACCAAGGAGACCTAAACCCTGTGCTGCTCCAACAGCCACAGTATCCAGCTGCCTTGCCCAGGACAGCTACTGCCAGAGAATGGGATGTTCACATGCAATTTTTCTGTGGTCTTCCATCTACCACCTGTTCATAAAGATTCAGAAAGGCCTTTTCCTCAGGGTTCTGTCTCCCCCAAGAGCCCAGGCCATGGTTTTGAGAGGCAAAGAGCCACCAGTGACCCTCAGGCTCCCTCACAGTGAGAGGGAATCACGGCACTACAGAATCAATAGGTTTGGAAGAAACCTCTGGAAATCATCCAGTCTAACCCCCCTGCCAAGGCACTGTCACAGGTTATGCAGGAATGTGTCCAGGTAGGTTTTGAATGTCGCCTGAGAGGAGGTCCACAATCTCTGCCACCTCAATGTGGAAAAGTTCTTCCTCTTGTTGAGGTGGAACTTCTTGTGTTTTAGATTATGGACACTGCTCCTCACCCTCTCACTGGGCACCACTGAAAAGAGTCTGGCACCTTCCTCCTAACACCCACCTTTGACTTGTTTGTATGAATTGTTGATGAGATTCCCCCCTCAGTCTTCTCCAGACTTCCTCAGGCTCTCCTCATTAGAGAGATGTTCCAGATCCCAAATCATCTTTGTGGCCTCTACTGGACCCTCTCCAGTAGCTCCCTGTCTTTCCTGTACTGAGGAGTCCATAACTGGACACAGCACTCCAGAGGTGGGCTCACCAGGGCTGAGCAGAGGGGCAGGATCACCTCCCTCAGCCTGCTGGCCCCACTCTTCCTGATGCACCCCAGGGTCCCACTGGCCCTCCTGGCAGCGGGGGCACTGCTGGCTCATGGTCAGCTTCTCATCCACCAAGACTCCCAGGTCCTTCTCAGCAGAGCTGCTCTCCACCAGGCCAGCCCACAGCCTGTACTGGTACTCGGGATTATTTCTCCACAGGTACAGTAGCCTGGGAAGGGAAAGCAGTCATGTTTTTCCCCTTTGAAAACCCCCAGGTTTCCAGGGAGGAGGACAGACACTGAAATCCAAACCTTTCTGGGCACTTAGGCTGACATTAGTCAAGGCTAATTTTTAGGCTGTACCAAGCAGACTTTCTCTGGGCTCTTGGACTCATCACTGCTGCAAAAGCCAGGGGGCTCTGATGTTACTGACATTGTTTTGTTATGCATTAAATACAGTCAGGACATGGATGAAAGTGCCAAAATAGGTAACCATGCGTGTGGTGTTTGCACAGCAATTGCACCCACTACACATACCAATGCCAGATGCAGTTCTGTGATGCACTGGATGTGCTTATCCTAAAACTCCTGGCAGCAGTTGCAGGTACTTTTAAATACTCAGATCCTAGCATGGTAGCACAGGCTACAAGACATAAAATAAAGAGAAAGGAAAAAGAAATAAACTTTTCCCCTACTCCCACATGGTATCAGGATTCAGTTCCCTGCTGTGGGGAGCAGTGGGGACCCAACACATTGCAGAGGGCAGTTGCAGAGTTTCTTTGTCTCCAATGATTTTGACAGCAACTTCTGTTGCCTCTGCTCCCCAAAGATGCTGGTTTTCTCTCTGTGTGAACTGTACATTTTGGCAAGCCAGAGAAACTGATGCAGACACATTTTATATCTCAAACATTTTTCTTTTTATTTTTTTTAACCACAGTTAATTCTTCCCTTTTGCCCTGGGTTATAGAACTTGTGTCCGGAAACAATAGGAGCCTAGCACCTTCCCATACGATCTCTTTCTTTGTTTTAGCTGCTTGTAAAAACCTATCTTGGCCCCTTGAGTCCTAAAGAGTAATAAGTCCGTTGCCTTCACAATTGCCTACTCCATCTGGGACTCTCATTGGGATTCAGTCCACACATTCAGTTCAGGTGGGATCTTCAGAAAAATCAATAACCAACATGTCTGGCAGCAGTTTACAGCATGGTATCTGTGTCCTGCTTCCTGGCTGGGACTCTCAAAATACTGATGTTCTGTTGAATTGGGTTTTTTTCCAAGGTTTCCAGCCACCTCTCTGTTGCTCTGTGATTTTTTTTTCCAGTTGACTGTAATCTATCTCTCCTAATCTGTACAGAGATGGTCATTCTTCCTGCTTTGCTATTTCCCTTCTAGCTGAGGCCCTGCAGTTTGCAGTGTTCAAATTACAGCCTTTGGCATTATCGAGTGATGCTGCTACTTGGGAAAGCTGCGGGCCACTGCAGCCTGACAGTGACACCCTCTGCTGCTGCCAGCATGCTCCTGCCACAGCACAGTGGACTCTGATGCCAGAGAGGGAGCATGGCTATGCACAGCCTGTGACCCAAGGTCATCTGGGCGGTGGGGTGATGGGAGGGGTTGTTTTTCTAGGGTCATACTGAAGCAGTAAGACAGGGTGGTACTGTCACCCACAAATGCTAAGCCAGCTTTAAATTTGCTTGCTTGGGTACAAGTAACAGCCTGCCTGAGGCAGCACGGAGCCATAAAACAGCACAAGCTGTAAAACTGCTGAAGGACCTGGACCTGCTCCATACTGAGCTTTTGGATACTGCTGCTAGCTCGGGGTTGAGGGCTGATAATGTAGGTCTATGTGGCTGCAGCTAATGTAAGGAGCTGCTGTGAAGCTGTTCCCCTAGGGACAGGAACAGAGCTCCATGCTGGACTGAAATGGCCCTTTTCACCCTATTCATGTGAATTTAGCCATTCATGCTTGGGGAAATATCACTGCTGTTTTTCGTGTGGGGAAGGTGAGGCACAAGGAGATAATAATTGCCTGATTTTCAGCCACACTGGCCATCTCTACCTCTTGCTAATGGATATATAAGGAAGCGTGGTCAGCACTGCTGAAGAAATCAAGCCTCAGCTAACTTAAAGTCATAGAGGCAGTACCTGGAGAAGTACTGAACCTATAACTGCTTAGTCTCTTGCCAGTGTGACAGCTGGGAGACCATTTTCCCATTCATCAAAAGCATCTTCTTTGAGCAAGCACTAAAAAAGCCTTGCCAGTGTTAAAAATGGCCTTATTTATTATTCATCCTGCTGAGGCCGGCCCTGACTCAGTGCTGCTGACTGCTTTGGAACATGAAGCCTGCAGAAGGCTGTTGGTCTGTGCGATAGAGAGTTAATGGCATTGCTTATGCAGAGCTCCACCTTTGTAAGCAAGGAGGGCTGTTGATGACTCTGGATTTCAGTTTTCCCTACCATGACACTTGTTTCTCTTTAAGGAGTGGGAAGGGTGAGTACTGAGGTCCTCTAGAGAGATAGGGGCCCCTTCTAGATTACTCTCTCTACAAATAATAAGCAACTGCACTTTTGTAACTCTACTGCCAAACACTGACATAATTTCAGCCCCGGACACATCGTTGCCACGAAACAGCAGCAAGTATCACCACTTTTAACTTGTCCTTTTCCACTACTCAAAAGTCTAAAGGGCATTTTAAGCTGGCCATTGAAGGACTGAGGAGCTTTCCAGGCCTGTGGAGAAAGTGTGTGAGTTGGCTTTGCAGCACCTGAATTCTGTCATCTGACAGCAGGGACAACTTCATGGGGCTGCTCATCCATATAACAGAGGAGGCCTATTTAATGCAGCATCTGCGAAAATTCTTTAAAGATGTCCTGAAATTTTGAATGATCTATAATTTCATTCATATTTACATTATATGTAAATATATAATTTAAAAAAATAGCTTTAGGTCACTTGCTTCCCAAATTATTGGTAGCTGACTGTAATGTTTTTTACTAATCATACAATACCCTATATGTGGACATTTCTTCTTTGGAAATTACTTTTTGCCATAATCTTGAATAAAACAATATGTTAGAATAAAAAACATATGTTTAGGAAAAAGAATTAAATTGATCTTAAGGGTCTAGCCAAACACCTTGGCAGGTTGAAACTGGCCACCCACAAATATTTGCCCCTTGTGCATTTAAATTCATGAATTAGGTGTTGTGTATTGATAACTTCATATTCAGGAAATTTTCTTCCATCTAATAACCAATTAAAATATTCATAGCTGATTTCTTCTGGTACTACACCCCATGCTTCTGGGTAAGAATCAGGCCCATTGTCTCTTTTAACTTTTTTTTGGATAATTAGGCTGTCTTTTTGGTTCTGTTTGTGATTGATGCTTAGCACAATGTCCATGGTGAAGAAGTACCATTGCTCTATAGCAATGAAGAGAATTCCAGTTTAGCAGATTCAGAATAGAAAAGATTTGTCCGGAGGATCACTGCCAAAAAAAAAATCTATGAGTAAAAGGCAAAGCACAGTATGACTATTCCATTTCCTATAAAGATAAAAAGAAAATCTTCAAAAGACCTGAATATTAAAATGCAACTTGCCTGGATATATTACAGGGAAAAAAATGAGCAAGAATACAATAAAAACTTTGAATTACATTTTTCACTTCATCTATGCTATGATTAATGTTAAAGGAAAAATATATGAAGGATAAAGAAAAAAAAAGAAACTTTCATTGTTTTATTACTTTATGCATCAGTCAAACTCAAAATATTCTCAGCAACTGAAAATCCAAGGCACTTTGTTTTTAGCAAATAAGTCACTGGGGACAAGTTCTGCCTGAAGAGGTGTGTCATCCTACAGATTTTTAGGTGGATTTCATATTAGCATTTACTAAAGTATCATCAGAACCTGAAATCACCAACACAGTTTCCTGTCATACCATTCTCTTGTGTCCTGGTCCATGCCACGTAACCCATTTCAAGTTAATCATCCTTCCCAAGCTCTAATTCATAAAACTGTTACGAACTGCAGGCATTTGCAACACGTGACATCTAGCAGGAACAAATTATCTGGGATGAGGGAATTTGAGCCTTGTTGTTAAAGTAAATATCTATATATTTTCCTTATGGTAATGCTAGGCTTAATGAATCTGATCTTATT
The DNA here is from genome assembly GCF_021018805.1 of Prinia subflava. Lineage (NCBI taxonomy): Eukaryota > Metazoa > Chordata > Aves > Passeriformes > Cisticolidae > Prinia > Prinia subflava. Next base: position 35,021,268 of record NC_086248.1, on the reverse strand, counting down.
TCATCTCAGGACCAAAGATGTTTCAGGCTGGTTAATGGAGAAACTTGGCTCAGGCCACAGACTCTGTACGAGAATTGGATGATTACTAAACCATAGAGACTGAGTGGAAACACTGCTTTAGATCCCAAGAATACTGCAGAGCAGATGGACAAGAACACAAATGAATAACTTTCCCTTTACTGTTTCTGAAAATTAGAGTCTCACACCTGCCTTTGTAGTAGTTTCCTTGTGGTAGTATGGGTAAGACAAAATAAACCAGAAAAACATTTCCAAAGGCAACTGTAGCCCCAGGATACTGAAGTGTCGGTGGAAGTTAAAGGGAGTAGGCAAGTAAGTTTGGAGACCTCTGAGCTGCAAGGCTGTGTCCCAGGCCTCCACCCTTGAGGAGGTTGTAAATCTTACAAACTTTGAAACTATTTTTTCTTTTTAATAGAGCAAGCAGCTTTTAGAAGGAGTTAACTGACCAGCAGAAATGTCTGGAAATTCAGGATTTTCTTTTTGTGTGACAATGCGGCATGTTAAAAAAGATTTCCCTCTCACTGAAAGGAAAAATCTCTCATGAAACTTCTGGCAACTTTTTCCTTTCAGGAATGTCAAGATAATTTCTTCTGACTTCTAAAAAATGAAACAGAGCAGCCAGCTGCCCCAACACAACTTCCTCCATACAGGTTGTCATGGAGCCTAAGCGATCCAAACGATTTGGATTCCAGGGGGAATTACCTCCTTCTTGAAATAAAATTAATTGAAACAGACCTGAGATAGTTGTCTTTGTCAAAGATATTTACATGTATTTACACTGTTAATCAGGCCTGTTAGACAACAAAGCCAAAATCTGTTTTTTAACTTGCAGCTCTCCAGACAACTTCTCCACTCCAACTGATAGATCGTCTCTGCTTGCTCCTACATTGCTTAAATTGCTCTCTAGATTTAAAAAAAAACCCTCTTGGCTGGAAGTGCTTATCAGGGTGACCACAGAACTGCACTGAAACACAAAAGAGAGCCAGCCAGACTGCAATAGTTGCCTCCCTGGCACCTCCTCCAATAGCTTTATACAGTTTATGGGTGGGTTTTGACCTCACCAGATCTCCCTTGCTCTGTGACCCCCCACACACCAAACCCAGGTGCCCTGTTTGAGCCAGAGCCTGGCCCATGCTGAGAGGAGCCGTGTTCCCCTGCCTTGAGGGCAAATAACTGGTCATGGTGCCCACCATTGATTCTGCCTTCTTTGCAGCACCAAGCTGTTGCTGACCTGTGCTCAGTTATGATCTGCCAGAAGTACAAGATCTTTCCCGGAAAACCCATCCATCCTTTACTTGTCCAGATGGTTATTCCTGCCTAGGTGTACCATGCAGGAAGGAATCTAAAGTGAACAACATCCTATCTCTTTGTCAGATAATTTCTCCAATTTGCTCTTTCTGTCCTGAAGCTTTTCCCACACTGAAATCTTCCATATATAACATACAGATCATTAAAGAATATGCAAATGTTGCTAAGCTCAAGACAGATTCTTAAAGAATACCATCTTCACAGTAAGTTAACAGTTAACTATTATCTGAGGGCACTGTTCCATCCTTTTTTACATTTACTCAATAATGAGTTCATCTAGACCCTGTCTCTCAGTCTTTTGATTATGTGGCAGTGTTAAAAATAGTGTTAAATCACAGTACACCAATATTTATTTGTTCTCTTACATTGTCAGAGGGAAATAATTACAATTGATTAGTGTATTCTGGAGAAATCCATGTTGCTGTTACTTGCATTGTTAATTTCTAGGTTCTTATGGATTATTTTTATCTGTTCTGGTCCTGTTCTGAGAATTCAATCCAGTGTGAGGCAGCTATGATTCCAGTTCTGCTCTTTTAGAGACAGGAACGTTTCTTAGCCTTCTCTTTCCTCTTGATTCTCACCTGAACTCTACAAGTTTTTGCACCGTATTTGCAAACAGGAACACTCTGAGAGCACTTTAGCCAGATACTTTAGAGTAGAGGTGTGGCTGATCTGAAAGGCCCTTACTTATGTAAGCACTCCCTTGCTTTTTCTTCCCATACTCTAGCAGGAGATCTTATTTTCTGTCTGCTGTACTGTATTTAAGCCACCCAATTTAGTAATTATCTTCAGTGAGGGCTGAAGCCAAAGAGCTTTTGGCCTTCAGAAGTTCACACTCCAATAGCCTTTCTCCAGTACTTTCTTGATTTTCCTCTTACAGAGCGCCTTCTCATACTAATTTTGTACCTTTGCCTTCCTGACTTTGTTTTTCATTGGCATACGTATTTTTTGCTTTAGCCATCTAGCTTGGTTTCTACAGCTTGTCTGTATTCCAGTGTTTGAAGTCAAGAAAAAACTTGTGGTGTAATCAATTTGATTTTACAATTGCTTCCTCTTCACCTGCTTTGGAATTGTTTATGCAACTACCTGCAATATTTGTTTTCCATAAAAACAAAAAAGCCAGTTTTCGTTAACTCTTTTTTTTACATAAAATGTCTTTACATATGAACTTACTTGTCTGTTCTCTGACTATATTGACATCGACGTCCTTGACGTCCCCTTTCTGGTCCTTAATGAACATCTTTTTCTTCTAATATGCCAATCGGGAGTTATCATAGAATTCTAGAACGTTTTGGGTTGGAAGGGACCTTAAAGATCACCTTGTTCCAAACCTCTGCCATGGGCAGGGACACCTCCCGCCAGACCAGGTTGTTCAGACCCCAATCCAGCCTGGCCTTGAACACTTCCAAGGATGGGTCACCCACAAGTTTTCTGGTCACTCTGTTCCAGTGTCTCATCTCCCTCTCAGTAAATGATTTCTTCCTAATATGTGATCCAAATCTGCCCTCTTTCAGTCATCCCACCATAAGCATATTTCTGCCTATTGATTTTTGATCATATGTACTTCCATTGCCTCTTATTAATCTCAACATTGACACCTGTCAGCACACACACTCTTTCACCCCTCCTATGACCCTTTCATGGATAAATTTTGGCTAGAAACAGATATTGGAAATTACTTCAATAATAATAATAAAAATTAAGGAATTAGGTCAGATATGTTTTGTTCAGCTTCAGATGAACAAAAAACGTTGCAGAAACAGCACAGTGACACCCCCCTCCACATGAACGTGATTCGTCTTCCTGGGATAGAGTTTGTGCTGGAAGCACGTGATATCCTGGCAGTAACACAACAAATGTCCAAGAGGGAAATGACACGTTAAAACGAAAAGACAAACACATTTTTCACCCTGACAGACAGCTGGCTTACATCTGTATTTTCACAGGCATCAGCAGTGTTGACTGTTATTCTTAAATGCTCAGATACTGCACTGGAGTGTCAGAGGGCCTGAATTCTCCGCAGTGTTATTGCCCACGTCTCAGACATCCTGAAGTGATTAATGGGCTTTGGGGTCTTCCCTCCAGGACGCCTTAACGTAAAAAAAAAAAACCCTGGCTGGAAAGCAAGGCGCTGTTGGGGTGTTTCATGTCAGCACCGCATCCACGGCAGAGATCGCCCCGCTTGCCAGCAGGGCGGCTCGGGACGGAGGAGCGGGACGGGACGGAGGAGAGGGACGGAGGAGCGGGGCGGGCGCGCACCTGCAGCTCCACCGCACATGCCCACGCTCCGGGTCGGGAGCGGGAATGGGAACGGTAGCGGGAGCGCTGCCCCGCCGCCCGAGCCGCGGCGCCCAGGAGGTGGCAGCACAAGGGGCGCGCTGGGGACTGCGCCGGGCTGGAGCGGAGCGGGCTGGGCTGGGTGTGCGGGGGGGGTGTGCGGAGAGGGGTGTGCGGAGAGGGGTGTGCGGAGGAGGGTGGGTGTGAGGGACGGGCTGGGTGAGCGGCGGTCCCGCCCGGCCCCGGGAGCCTTTGGAGCGGGCCATGCGCAGCCCGGCAGCCCTCGGCGGCGGCTGTCGGGGGAAAATGTCCCTGCGGGCGCTCGTACAAGAGCAGCAATGAGAATGCAAGCTTTCGGAAGGCCCTTGGACATGTTGGAGCAACATGAAGGCAATAAGCACGTACTTACCAAATGTAGCAGTCCTGGCTCCGTTTGTTGCTCACCTGTTTCCAGAGTGTTGGGGTGAGTGTCCAGAACCTTCCCCAGCGCTGCCTGTGTGTCAGCACAGGAGAATGCCGTCAATCTCGTCACCTCTGTGACTGTCCCCGGCAGCTGGCACAGCGGGCGCTCAGGCGCAGCCCCCGCAGCAGCTACAGCCGCTCTCAGCCATACCGCCCGGGCTGGGCTGCGCGGACGCACAAGCGGGACGTGGAGGTGCTCAGGAAGCACCTCAGAGATAAACTGAATGCTCAGGAGGAATGTGTGCCACTGTTTGGGAGCCCCTGCCATCAGCCCCTGCCACCAGAGCCATTCAGGACAGAAGAGGAGGATGTTAGGTGTCAGCAATTGTGCCTTGCCCTCCAGTTCAGGCCATTCCTTCTCCCTGTGTCTTGCCAGCGCTGCACCTTGTGCCCAAGGCTCCTCTCTAACAGTGGGTGCCATTTCTCTGTCAGGGTGCCAAGAGAGATATTTTGACATCATGGATTTTGGCTATGCTGTTGCTTTGATCTTATTTTTCTACATGTGCTTGAACCCAGAGGTAGGGGACGTTTCCCAATCAGACTCATCCAAGAAAATATGCCAGCAAGCTATCTTATCAGTCCAGTTGCTGCACAGGTACCAAAAACTGTGTGATGAAACCATTGTGAAATGTGTCAAAAAAGGGAGATGCAGACTGAGAATAGCAGATTTGGGGCTTATGCCCACATTCCCACATGTCCCAGCTTAAATGTGTTCTTGTTCTGGCTTTATTGTGCCTTTGCAGCAGCCATTAATTGCATTGTAAGGCTCGTAGATAGTGGAGTTATGGAGAACTCAGAGTTCGATATAGTAAGCCAGAGTGACAACCTGCTGCTACAGGAGGAAGGAAAGTCCAGGGGAGGCAGTTTCAGCATGGACCTCTGGAGCTGGCCTGGAGGCACATCAGCAAGTCCTGGCTTGGCCCCAGTTTGCACAGTAGAGGAGTGAGAACCATACTCCGATTTTTCCTCCTCTGTGTGGCTTCCTATGGCTTCTGAGAACATGGCTCCAGTGCTGTGAGCTGCATAGCCTTAAGGGTCTGGGTGAAAAATGAGCCCCAAAGCTCTTCCCCTTCCTCCTGGCCTCTGAGTGGGGAGTTGCTTTGTGTCCTTCCACTCTACAGGGTGTAGTAAGACCCTTAATAGATCCCAAAGTGCAGAGTGATGCACAGTTATGGGGTTTTTCTTCCTGTGCTCTAACAGATTTCCTGGGAAGCCCCTCTGTCCCTTGGCTTCTGAGTCCCAGTGTCCTCCCAGAGGAAGGAGCATTTTGCTTTCAGAGGAGAGCCATCACAGCAGGCTCCACACCCCCTGATGCTTCTCAGGCTGAAGGGATTTGCTTGAGAGCTACATCTGTCCCTTACCATGCACTAGCCAAGATTGTGTCTCCTGAGGGCCAGCACCATTTCAAGGGAGAAGCCTCCTCCTAATTCAGAAAAGAAGAGATGCCAGCCCATCATTCTTCAGAAGCCCAAGACTTCCTTGGCCCCTGGAGTGGTGAAAGCTGGAGACATTCAGTGCACAGTAAGATGCTTCTGTTTTTTAGTGCCCTTGGAAGGGTTCAGATGTACAAGACACTGAGGGTCTCTGGGGAGGGTGGGATATTTTTATCTGTCACTTGACTGATGTTTGCTGTCATGTGGAGAGAGTTTGTTATTCTTTGCTGTGTGGCTTATATTCTTTCAGAAACAGCAAAAGTTCTGAGTCTGGGATAGGTGCTTTTCCTGCATTCACATAGGAATAACAGTAATAATAACAATAATAATAGTAGATTAGTAACTTTAGAGAAATACTCAGCTTTAGAGAAATACACCAGAATGCCCCATCTTCTCCCATGTAGCTGCTCCATTTTAAAAAGACAGTCTTGTGTCAGCCTTTATGAAAAAGGAAACCTAGATTATGCAACTGGCATTATAGACCAGCAGTTTGCCTATTGTGAACTTGTGTAGCCCTTGAAAACAGTAGTTTTTGGCCCAAAATCAGCACATAGCTTAGGCATATGCTTAACTTTAAGCATGAGAATAGTCGTATTGAAATCGGGGGGAGTGTTCACATGTTTACAGTTAAATCTCAATCCAAATGCTTTGCTGAATTTTGTCCTACTGGGAACTGAAAATGCTAATACAGTGTTCAGAGCCTGACCCTGTAGAATATTAAATACAGCTGAGCTCCCTAATTCTCACTGAAGTTAATGGAATTGAGGGTACTTGGCATTCCTTGGGTGTGTGCAGCCCAGCACAGAATCAAAGCCCAACTGCAGCCACCAAGCCTGAGCCTCCTGAAATCAAAGCATGATGCTCCTTGATTGCAGGTCAGATACGACTTGTCAAACATAGAGACCACTGTCTTAAAGAGGATTTTTCACCAGGAGCTTTTGGAATCCAGAGGACCCAAGGTTACATACACGACCTTGCATATAAAAATACAGCGTATGACTGTAAAAAATGAGAAGAAGGTGTGGAGGTGACCTTGGAGGGTCTCAGCAACATATTTTTTGGCCATGTTTATTAATTATGATCAGAATGTGACACCTCAGAGTCATTTAGAAGCACTGCTTCCTGACTTGCCTTAGTATTTGTTAATTTGACAACTTATTGTAACTGTTGAAGCAAAGTTTTGACATGGGATTTCGAAAAGGAGAGCAGACGTGGCTGTAAGGACTGTATTTTGTAGATTTTATTTTTATGTTTATGTTTTTATTGGCTTGCGTGTCATATTATTTTTATATTTCTTACTGAAAATTGAAACTCTGATGAAGAAAAACTCCAAAAAGTTTTCAAACCACAAACACAACCACATACTTAATGCTTTTAAAATAGTCTGGAGAACAGTCCATCAATTTTTGGCAATCAAAAATGCTGTTGAACATTTTAAATATTGGTAAGAATTGAGTAAAAATGTATTTATGTTTTGTTACTTATTTTTCTCCAGCCATTTCAGAATACTGGCTGAAACTGTTGACAACCCTCTTGACAACAGTAATTTTCTGTTTTTCTTTAATTGCCACTATATAAAATAAAGGTTTTTCATCTAGGAATAGGGGTTTGGATGTCTTTGCAGGTTGCTTTGGGTTGGGGAATCACCAGGAGGTTGCCTGGTACAAGGAAGGCTGCAGTGGGTGACATGAGGGACAAGAGAGACAGTTTAAGTGTTTTATGGGGAAGAGGGTTTGACAGTAAAGAAAGAAAAGGGAGAATTCAAAAAGTTAACAAGTTGCTCAGATTAGAGCAGCAGCAGAAATAGTGATTCTGGCTGCTGTACTGGAGGCTATGGAACGTTTTTATCAGGATGATTTTACATTGCTGATTGTCTCAGCAATGGACATTTTCTGGAAAATAGGAAAAGAAAAGGCTTAATTTGAAGTTAGCTTGACCAAATTGATTTCATTTTTTTTCACTAAAATGGTGCAAACCATTTTAATAAAAAAAATCAGATAAAAGCATGATCACTTAGGGAAAAAGAATGGGATGTGGGACACGTCTCCCAGTGTGTGATCTGCCGGCAGCACACAAGGTTGCACGGCAGAGAAATGAGCATCCTTTTGGAGTGTGGTGGGAGCTGTGGGGCAGCCACAAAGCTCTGCTCTCTGTTCCTTTCTGGGTAAGGTGCCTTGCTATACCATATATATTTCTCAATGCGCACTACCTGCTCTTCCCACTGTACCATGCCTTAGGGGCAGTAAAGACCACATGGCACTGAAGTGTATTTTCCTATGGATTTTGACTCAGAGCAAGCAGAATCTGCAAGGGAAAGGTTATGTAGCCTGACATTGATTCTATTCTAAATAAAGCCTGCCAAGTAAATAAAAAAAATTTCAACATTTAGAATTTAGCAACTAGAAATGCTGAAAGGTTTTGCCTAAATATGTAGAACTTCAAATGTTGGTGTTTCTGAGGAGGTGCTTTTAAAATTTGAGCCATTTATCCCGTCTTGAATGAAAACGAACATTGGAATTTTCAGCTGGAAATTTTGCATTTCGGTCAAGTCTGAGCTAAACTGATGGGAAAAGAAATTGCAAGTTCAGATAATGAAGATATGAGGTGATGAAAACTGGATGAAAATTTTAGTAGACGACATGGGAAGTCTGAATGATTTAAAAATTGCAGAGGAAAACACATCACAGCTTAGGTAATATTCTTGTATTCTAGCCAAGAGAAAAAAGGGAAGTGGCCAGAAATTCTCACCACTCTTGAAACTGCATAGCAAAATCATGTTAAAAACACTGGAGATTGAGAGCTGTCCTGTAGAAAATCTGATGCATGTTTCCTTCACACTGATACTGGAATCTGGAGGAGGCTCAGAAGCAGGAGGCTGGGATGTGTGATGGTGTGAAGGGAAGCTGGACTGAAAAAGGCATCTGAAGAAATCAGATCTGAAGTCATGGGAGCAGGACGAATGCTCCAGAGAGGTGGGAAAAAAAGGAGAAATCTGACACTGTGACCCTTTCCTCCTTTCCCATAGATTGTTCTTTAATACAGATGGGCCTGACCTTCCTCCTGGGATTTCTGCAGAGCACAGAGCAGTGTGGCATGTGGGTCCCATGGCACTTCAGAGAGATTTGCACCTCTTAATGCTGTAAACACTCCCAAATATCTCAAATTCAGTTCCAAGGTTTCTGCTGAGGGCAGCTGACCATGTAGCCCAATGTGAGTGTACCTCACAAATTTACTGGTCTTGATGGAAAGCACAGACAGCTGATCCTGGACTTAATGTGTGGATAGAGCAGCCTGGGGGTGCACAACAGCATTGCTTGAGTGGGATCTCTGTCCCTGGGCTTTCTCATTCCCTCTCCCATGTCCTGGGAATGCTCTGTTCCTCCCAGACCCCATGGTGACCGAAATGCCACAAAACAAGAAAGGATATTTGTACTTGCCCGTGCACTGTTGCCCTCTGCTTCTCCAAACTGCAGGGGCCACCTTACAATAATACTTATATAGGGCTATATATTTTCTTAGCATTGTACAAATATTAACTAATTAATACCCAGGACTCCTGTCGCCCATTCTACCAGCCTCAGGCAAGTCATTTAACCTCTGTTTGTCTTACCTCTCCCATCTGCTACGTTTTGTTTTTCATTGTCCTCTGAGAAGCCAAGCAAATTGAATGAGATCTCAGACATGTAAAAATAACTTGCAAAGGATGATGTGGAATGGCCTAGCTAAACTCCTTTTGGATCATTTCAAAATCCAGGCTGTATTTTAGCATCACCACAAATAGCTAGACTAGGCACCCGGCAGATCTCATTCATATGGGACTTCAAAGGGGCAAAAATGGAGTTTTGGACAAGTGTATTTCAAATCATTGAAGGGAAGGAGGTACAAGAGACAGTGTTTAATGTGACATCTAAATACTGAAGTAGGAGGTTGCTTGACCTGTCCTAGTCTACAGAGGAGTGGATCCAGAGTTCTCCAGGAGACGTTCTGGAGTTCTGTGTAAGTCATACTGTGTGCTTCTCCAGCAGCCCTCACTCCCTGGAACAGACAGTGAGAAATGCTGTAAGACTCTGGGGAGCATCCTGACAGAAAAGCAGCCTCAAGGCAGACCAAAGTGCTTGGATTCTAAATTGTTCACTCATTTTTGGGCCTAACCTAACTATGGCTTGCACCCCTGAGCCTGCCCTTCATGCTTGGGAGGAGCAAAGCTGGTGGAATGTGGGTGGTCAGTGTTTTGCTCACCTCTGTGTGAGTACAGGTTCTGAATGGGAGTCTGAGGCTTTGCCACTGGTCATAGATGAGCGGGGTCATGAGATCAGTCTTGCACCTTGGCCCTCATGATCTGGAGATGAATTTCCCTGGACCTTATGCACCATGACAAAGTTGCAGATGGTCTGTGATGGTCTAAATCAGGTTTTCCAGGCACAGATTGCTGGGAGGAGAGGTGTAACCATGAAATTTGGCCAACAGTGGTAAGCTGCTGGTGGAGACATGACGTCAACTTTCCCAGGAACATCCCTAGCTCATGGTAGAGCAATGTGATTGCAAAAGCTCTTCTGATAGGGTTAATGGACCCTGCAATATCAGACAAAAGCCCCTCCTTCTCGCTTATTTTCTCCCTCCATGCAAGACTCAGTGGATGGAAGCCCTTGTGATGATAAATTGCAATAGCAGCTCTGTAGAACTGGGGAGTTTTCCTCTGGTGGGGATGATGCCCAGCAGCCTGGCCCTCAAGACTGATTTTTACTGCTGCTTGACTTTGCTCAGCATTCACAGACTGGGAGTTGTAATCTGTGTCAGAGGAACCCACTAGAATCATGTGCTCCTGCCCCTCTCAAGGCAGAAATATTGCAAAATGTTCCTTTCAGGTTTTGTTTGCTTTACCTTTCTGCTTAAATGGAGCTTGCTTCTCACCATACTCTTAAAGAAGACAGCTCAAAATCCTTTATCCAAGCAGTGTCACTTTTCCAAAAGCTCAGCTTCTCCAATGCTGTTACTAAAAGGTAGGAATATAAAACTTTGCACTAAAATCCATTTCTGACTGAATGAAATATTTTTCACTGATTTAAATGGCCTTAGGAGGTTTTTACAACCGTTATTTTTAAATGAAGTGATGAACATGTGGAACCTTGACCCAGTAAAGTGAAAGTACCTTATGTAGAAGGTTGCAGGCTGTATTCAGAATATTCAGGGGCAAGTTTATACACAGAAATTCACAAAGCTGGTTTTACTTTTTAATGAAGATGAAAAACTGGCCCTTTTAATATAAAGTCTCTAAAATGGGTTATTGCAAGTGCATGTGTAGCATTGCAGGCTGTTCCTGGGCATAATCAATATGCACGTGAGAAAAGTTCTGAAATTGTAGCTTTCACAATGTGATGAATTCTTGAAAGTATGGGAAATCTGCGTTTGAATCAAGGCTGAGTTAGACTGTGTTTACAGCTGTTAATGTAAACAAGGAAACCTAGCTACAGAGCTCACAGCATGACTGCGACATCATGTTTTTGTTACACTGACTGAAAACTATGCATAATAATCAGCAGATTATTTGGTATTTAAATTCAAATATGGATTCAGTTATAAACCTCTGAAGATGGGTATTGAATGAAGGCTCCTTAACTCTGTCATCTTTTTTCAAATACCTAATAGTTAATTGTTGCTTATTTTTGCTTACAGCAAATCTGAAGTTAGAGTGGTTACAATTAAGCAGTAAAACACTGTAATCAAGAATCAAACTGAAGGTCAGCTCAGCTCCCTGTGCTAAGCAGGGAAAGAGGAGACTGACTAGGAAGGCATGCAGTAGACACAGACATTGTTAAAACAGCTTGTCTTGATGTATGGAGCCTTCGGGGTGCCTACTGATTTCTCCTGGGTGAAATAAAAAAAATTAGACATGGAATCTCTATTGGGCTGAGAGAGATTTGTTTGAGAGGTTTATATTATTTTAGACAGTGAAATAGGTGTTAGGCTTTCAAAATAGGCTTCTCTAAAGCTTCTACGCAAACACTTAGAGAGTAGGAGAAAAAATAGTGCAGCTCCATTCACTCTGCCCCAAACAAATAGTAAAATACTCTGGGAAGAAGCAGAAAGGTAATGAGGATATTTCTAAATTATTTCTGGCACATGCATGACCTAATTTTAAGCTTGTGGGGTTTAAAGGAGCTTTTGTTTGAATGTAGCACTTTGGCAGGAAAATGAGGCTGAGCAGAGGTGTTGAAATAGCACAAGAAATCTGGAAAAGCTGCCTCTGAACCGCCCTGGAGAACACATGCTATGTAGTTACATGTCCTCAGCTGGTGGATCCTTGTTTGGTTTTACTCCTCCTGCTTCCCAGTGGAAAGCCCCAATACTTTGTGCAGACATGACACAAGGTGCACACTGTCCTTCTGCTTGGGGCTGTGATCCCGTGGTGTTCTAAGCATGTGCCTCATGTCACCTGTGTGAGAGGCTCCTGTGTTGGTAACCAGATTTTCTAAGGCTTTGTAGGACCAAAGCTTTCTTGTGTCTCAGTGGTTTTCAAGGTTATCTTGCAGAGTTCATAACAGAAAAGCAGGCTTTTCCATCAGTCTTTTTTAAGGTTCTGTCCTAGTTTTGTGGAGGCAAGGGGTTCCTCCTTGCTCTGTGGCCTCCATACCCCAGCTCCATAACCACCCAAATGTGTTCAGAGACAGGGGGAATTCTCCTGTCTGCCAGCTGACTGTTATCTTTGGCACGTAGCATGGCAGTGGGGGCTGCTGAGGAGGGTCACAGACCCCACCAGGCAGAAAGTGTTGGCTTCATGGCCGTGGTTAGATGGAAGTCAGGGAAGAGATGCATGCTGGAGGGAAAGGTGAGGTGATTTGTGCACAAAGGGCTGTGTGAGAAGGTTAGACCAGATACCTAAACTGACTGGGCTTTTTAGATCTTGATCAATTTCAGTGGTTTATTTAGTGTCCTGTGATTGAAGAGCAGCACTTTCCCATCAAAAAAGGAAATTGCTCACTTTCAGCTTCTGACTTCTACACAGGGACCTTCTGATGAAAGTGCCAAATTTGCAGTCATATTTTGCAGTCAAGCTGCCCTTTAAGAGCAGTGAGGAAGTGCATGTGGAGATGCAGCACTGTTAAACAACCTTGGCATTCAAAGAAACGCATTGCTTTTTGCCTTATTCTTTCCTGGGTCAGCCCTAGGTTTTGCTATGCTCAAATCTTTTCTTCAAGACTGCTGCTGACCTCGTTTCCTCCCTAGTGGCTATCTGATAGAAGAGGAGCTGGTGGGACCTGGAAAACCCAGATTCCCCCATCCTTCGACTGGGATTGTCTTCCATGGCCTTTGCAAAGACACTCCCTCCACCTACTGCTTCTGTCTGGCATTGGTAAAAGCAGAAAACATATTTATCTAATAAATGGTCTTGTGAGGATGAAATCCAGCAAGGACTGCAAGAGACTTGGTTGCTGTGTGGTGAAGACAGTTTAACTGTATGGATAAAAGGCAGCTTTCTGTGAAGGTTCTCCTGATGCTGCCTCACTTGCTGCTCTTTGACTGGGCAAGCCCAAGCATCTGCATTTTCTGAATGAACTTAAAAAGAAGTCTTTGGAGGGAGTGAAAAGGTGAAAGCTTCCACAGGACACTCTTCAGAAGTACTTGCTTTGCTCTGAAAGTAAGGATTAAAAAATACAGGACTTCTGGAGAGATAAAAAAAATAAAATCCTTTCCAGCCTTGGAAGTGAGGATTCCCATGCACTCCAGCAAAGCACATCCTTTTACCCCCAAGCCACCTTTTATTACTCCGAACATTGGCCATATTTTGTTTAGAAGCCAATTTTTAAATAAATTGTGAAAGGCCTCACATGAAGGCAGCTCTGCCATCCTAAACAAGGCTCAGGCATAAGCAGTTTCAGCATGCTGCTCTAAATTGCCTGCTCAAACACTTCCATACAGATCTGGCTGCCTCTGTGGAGAGTGCTGATGTAAAAGCATAGGGATGGCACGCATTGCTCTGATCCACATTCCCAGGGTGCCAGAGCTGGGAGCTACAGGCATGTAATCACCCCCTGCAGCATGCACATCTGAATGTGGTCAGCTCCCAAATCTTCTTGTGAACCCAGCCCAAAAAATGGAAACCTTTTGTTTCTGAAATAGACAAAGTCTTACGACTTTTTCCAGTGATTTCCCCACACTCCCCTAAATTTTTTGGCTGGAGTCTAGTCACTAAATCTAACCCAAATTCAAAAATAGCTTCAGCTGTCAGTGGGGAGGGAAAGGCCTGACTCCAGCGTGATGTTCTGGGCTTTTGTGTGAGCTTAAATATGGGGAAGTTGGTTTGGGTTTTTAATAGTCCACCAAACCTCATCCTGTCCGTACATTGGAGCTTTACTCAGAGCTTTTTTCTCCTTTGCTGATGTTGTATACCCAAGAGTTTTGGCAAGATGTTAATAGTGCACTCAGTAAGTACTTGGTTCACAGCAATTGATCATTGACATCTGAGCTGCTTTCTAAATGAGCCTTCCAAGTTCTTCATGATTACCATTTTAATATTTCCCACTATATTTTTTTTTCAACAGATTACTTCAGTGCAGAGGGAAAATCCTTTCTGTGTCCCGACTGGCAATTAAAGAAGAGAGTGGAGCAGTTTTTTGATTTGTTTTTTAGCTTTATGGTTTGATTTGACTCTTTCCATGACGACAATTCTCTCTCTCTTTTTCAAATCCCAGAATTTAGTTTTCTAATATTCTTCAGTTTTGCAAATATCTGTGTTTGGAATTTCTTAGCCAGGTTATTTTAACCAAAGTTGAAACCATAGGTTATTTTTAAAATCTTGGGTGCATGGTCTAGCAAGGATATTTTATCTTCCATTTGGAGAGCCAGAAACTCTGTACTTGTTCCTGATTCTCTAGAGCAGAAGCAAGAAGAGCATGAGCCTTCAGCGGGAAGAAGGGTGAAATCCTAAACTTAACCTTTGTGAACAATCTCTTGATTTATACCATTAACTTCTATGTAGTCACTTCCAAAGAGCAGCCTTAATTGCTATGACCTGGGGCAGCCATATCTGGTCTTAAGAAAAGCAGGGATGCTCTGTAAGTACATTAATGAGGTTATAAAAGTTGTCTCCAGGAAGGAGAGAACAAGTGTGATGAATTGAGTTAGCAGGAAATGGAGCCAGCCACAATAGTTCTGGGAGACCTGTTCGTGGTCTCGCTCTCAAACCATAACCAACTGCAGCCAAGCGTGACTTCACTATTGTTTTTGAGGTGGCCCTGGTGAGATTTTTATAAGGCTAGTGATAGGATTTCTTGGCATGCAGCCTGGACTCTGCTGCTTCTTTCATGGGAGTGGGACTGTTGGGTTATCCCTGCTGTCTCCTGCTGCAGAAGTTGAACTCAGTTGCTACAGCACACTGAAAGCACCCCAGAAATAAATGTTTTTTTCCCTTCTTTATGGATGTTGAAATTAGCCAGAGCCCTGAGCTACCCTACCACTGAGCTCGCACATGCATTCCACACAACTAGGACTTTGCACATGTGGAGCAGTTCATCACCACGAGCACACCACTGCCGTCAGCAGCAGCTCCCATGAAGGGAAGGATGGATTTTTTTCTCTGTGGGAAGTGGGAAAAGCAGTGCAGGGAACTGGCAGTGTGACCAAAACCACGTGAAGAGTCTGTGTTGGAGTATAGCTTTGAAGGCACACATCCTTGCCCAAGTAACAGAGGACTGACAACCCTTGTGCCTCTTGCTCTTCTCCTTCTTAATTCCAGGTTAGGAATGAGGCCTGTGGGAGCCTGAACGTGGCTGGCTGTCTTGTGGACATACTCCTCTAGCTGCAGACTGGAGTGGGACCTTCATAATTGGCAATGGTGATGGTTTTGCAGGCTTTACCAGCTTTGGTCAGTCTTAGAGGTCTGTCATTACTCTGTCACCTTGAACTAGTGACTGACTGTGAATCAGCAGAGCAATTTATATCCACTCACATAGAGCAATGAAGCCATAAAACTCCTACATCTCTGTAGATACTGCAAGTCCTTCCGTGGCTGTAGAGTTGGTCCTGTCTCCTCTGTTGGTATCATGTGTATGTTCATGCCATCCACCCCAACCAAAGCTGCTGTGCAATTCCTGTTTATTTGACTTGCTTTATAAAGTAACGCGCCAATTTGAAAATCATTAGGTATTCCTACCAGGAGTCAAAGACCACATTCAGAGTGGATTGCACGCATGTTTCTTAAAAGTGTTAATGTGCTAATCTGCTGGTTACTTGATCCAGGCAAAATGCCATGATATTCCACATGAGCAAAATACCACAGTTCTTGGAGATTTCATATAAATATTACCCACTGTGTTTCCACGTTTGAAGTGTTATATTTGTCTATTAAAATCAACAAGCTGGAACTAGTATCTGGAAATAAGTGATATTCCTATTTTATTTATGAACTTCAGATTCTTTTTAATAAAATACCTTACAAATAAGGAACAGAACATGAATCTTGCTGTTATTTCATGTATTCTGTGTAAATATTTCAGCTATGCCTTGCAGCAATAAAAGCCCATTATATACACTCCACATTACCATTGTGACCAATAATGTTTGACTTACTGTACTGTATTTAGTCCAAAACCAAAACAGAGTCAGGGCAACATCATGGCTGTTTTAACAGTATGCTGTAAGTAAGGCATGCAATGAATAAGGCCTCACACTAAATAAGAGCTTGGTTATTATGAAGTTGCTTGGATTATAGAGTACTCCTGACTCCGTTAAAGAGTAAAAATTCCTTATTTGTGCTCTGGAACAGGGGTGGGATGAGGCCACACAAACAGTAGCCAGCCTGTGCTTTTGCAGTTCACAGCATGGTCCCCACCATTTCTCACAAAGCAAGTGTGTGAATGGGAGAATACACCAACTTTTGGTACAGAGGGACCCTGCCAGTGAGCCTGCAGGTATCACCCAGACATGCCCAGAGCTCTCTCTGCAAGGCAACATAGGGTCGCTTCTGCTTCTTTTCTTTCATGCTTAAGCTGGATTATCCCTAAGAGGCCTTGCCACTCTAAGGAGCACAGCAATTTCTGTGACAGGATTTGGCTGTCATTGACTCCCTCTCCCTATCAAAGGGAGCATGAGGATGCAGGAGGCTCCAGCACTGTTGCAGTGCCTGACTCAGAGAGACCTTCCCTCCTACGAACATGGTGCCAATAGGGATAATTTTTTATTTCTTCTGTTTGTTGTCGTGCCATCTAATTCAAGGTAAACAAGACCTGTATACTTTCCAGCTCAACCTCAGAAAGGCTTTTTTTGTGGGATTTGCCTTTTTTTAAGCAAAGTTTCAATGGGGCTGAATGCAGGTGTAGACACACCAGTACTTCTGAGCCTTACAATCAGCAGCATGAAATTTATCTTGGTTAGAACTAGTGAGGGGGAAAGTGTATAGTTCATTGGTCTCATAATAAACTGGTAAGCTAACACACAGTATGAGCCATCTTATCCTCATTTTCATCTTTTTTGAAATCTTATTTTTCATTTGTATTAAAATGATAGAGGAAAAGAAAATTCCTAGTTGATTTAAACTCCCTTCAAATATTTTTTCAAATCAATTCCAACTTGCTCTTCTCCCATCGGTTTAGGCCACTGAACTGGAAAACCCCATATTTTCTCAGTGCTACTATTATACGTATACCCATCATTTAAGGCTTAAGTAGAAGTTGACTTATATGCATTCCTCAGGTATAGATTTCACACTGTATGGCTGCCAGACACTTACATTCTTCTCATCAAGAGTATCAGATGAGCCATGAGGAGACAATAGGCCATATATCTTTGTGTTCAGTGATAGAGGCTCGGGCCTGTCCATCTGCCATCTCTTGATGTAACCCTGCTACAGCTGAACTTTAACAAGTGTCTTTTATTCAGAGCTTATTCAGAGTGGATGTGGGATAAGAGTTAGGCTAGAAAACCACCTTTGGTTTAGAGACAGATGCACAGCTAATGATGTCACAGCTGGTAAGACAACCGACTTAGGGGATTGATAATGGCATACAGAGCCTGATCTTTGGGATCATATTTTGCTTAAGATGCCAGTATGTGCAGTAGAAAATTACCATCTGAGATCCATTTGAGACATCTGGTAAAGGTGATGCAATCTTCTCTCTTTTCTGAGCATGTCACAGGTCTGCAGGGTTTGACCAACATTGCTAGCCCTGCTGATGGCCTGCACAGCACAGTGAAGATACTCAGCCACTGGGCCCTTGGCACATGCTCCTCTGTCTGTCTGCCTCTGCCCAATGGCTCCGGCTCATGTTCTCTTCAGCCACTTTAAGGTCTTGGCTTTGGGACCTAAGTAAGGCTAGTAGACTTGCTTGCTAAATGGATGATCTGTCAGAGGGCAACTCAGCCCATGAAAGGAAGGAGTGTTCTGGTCTGTCTGCAGGGATTACTGCAGGAGGAGCTTTTGGTCACACTCCATGCCCAGGGATCCCATGCAAATGTCTCAAATTAGGTGAGGTAAATCCAGATCTTTTTCTCCGTGGCTTTAGATTCAAGAGTTTTTAATGAACACTTTTAATGAGTTTATTAAAAGACACTGGGACACAGGTAGAGCTAGACTTCAAAGTGAGAAGCAAAAGAAGGAGATTTTATAGCCCATTTTAATATCACAAGAAGCTCTTGGTAATGGAAGATCCTATGCTCCAGTAAGAGCAACCCATATTTTCTTGATATTCTCCCTTTGTTCAGTCTTCTGTGAACCCAACTGTTCTTTGGACACAAAATGTAAAAAGCTCTCCAAGCTCTGACTTAGATGGTGTTAGAACTTCAGCTCTCCTGAGGAAGAAAATTAAATAGCCACACACAGACTAAAATGGTAACACAGCAAATCAGCCAAAGCTCATCAGCATGTAACCAAGGCTGCATTGTTCTTCCCTTCCTCACTGCCAATAATTTTTGAGTCTAAGGATATTCTGCTATAATTCATTTCCTGTGCTTAAGAAGTTCTGTCCATGATGCCAGAATATCTAAATCTGGTAATTACTTCCACTGTCCCACTTGGCAGAGCTCAGTGCTATCTGTTTAAGCTCCCAATTAAATCTTGTAGCGTAGAAGTGATGCTGCATTGGTTTAGAACATCACAAAAGTCAAGGTTAGCAGAAGACAGTTTTGCAAATTCCTTTGGAATAATGATGTCAAGGCAGGAGTTTTGCTCAAAGCCTATAGAAACATTTCTGTCAAGGTTGTTTTTAGTTAATATTTATTTGTGTACATCTTGAGATTGATTTTCCAGTGCCATTTTAGTGAAGTGGTAGGGTGAAATAAATGTTTTAAGGTTTTCTAGCTTGTATGAGATGGTCTCTTAGCTGTCAGAAAACTGTTT
Source organism: Prinia subflava (assembly GCF_021018805.1). Taxonomy (NCBI): domain Eukaryota; kingdom Metazoa; phylum Chordata; class Aves; order Passeriformes; family Cisticolidae; genus Prinia; species Prinia subflava. Next base: position 35,002,440 of record NC_086248.1, on the reverse strand, counting down.
CAATCCAGCTGAGATGAAACAATCAAGTTTTCACACAGATATTATTCCTTAACAATGCCCTTCCCCTAATGCTATTCAATATTTGGTTTCAATTCGTAGGCCTCTTAAATTGAATTAGTGATACAGCATAATCCTGGAGCTATCCTGTCTCTAATCCTATAACAATACATTTTGTCATTTCAAAAAATGGTCTCTCTTTCTTTCCTTTTTTTTTTTGTTTGTCCCAAAGGCAAAGTCATGTCATGCTCCAGGAATGTGTCTATTGCAGCCAAAGGAGGAAATTCAACTAATCAAAATGTTATCAGCAATTAACAAAATAATTTAATGATTTTTTCAGCATTTCAGAAAAAAGAAAATAAAACACCAGGTCCAACTAAGTTTATTTAGCTGCACTAGTCTCTGGTATTCTGCCAATGTTCTTTATAATGGAGATTTAGAAGTTAATAGTATTGGAGATTAGAAATTGGTGTCAGTTACAGAACTGTGCAAAGTGATTTCTTTGCATTAAGACGTAACAGCTGAAATGAATAAAATACATTTCATTCTTACTTTTTTCATTTAGCTGTAATTGCAGTTTTGGCATGCTGGCCAAGTCTCTTTGTCCTGGTGGGACGGCCCCATTCCTCATTCAAAGAATACCAAGAAAAAGTTTTTAAAAATAATGGATACCATAATTTGTCCTGAAAAAATACCCAACTCAACAAACCCACAACTCCCCTTACTTCATCTACATCTAACCCAGAAAACCTTGATTAAAAAGTAAACAAACAAAAGGGGACTCTTGGCCTGCTCAGCCAAGAGCTGAACCTGCTCCTGCCAGCCTCGCAGCTGGTGAGGGCTGTTGTCTGCAGGCTGGCCTGGAGCGGCCATGTTGTACCCTCAGGGCTGCCAAAACCACTGCCACCATCCTGAGATGCTCTGGCAGTACCACGTCTGGTCCTGGCCTTCCCTGCATACACCTGGAGCGGGATGTCCCCTGCCTGCCAGCAGTGACAGCCGAACGTGCCTGCTTCTCCGGCTGGGTCTGGAGAATCCGATGGCAGCCACGGCCCGTGCGCGAGGGGAAGGCTCGCAGCCGCTCCGGAACAGGGAGGCATTAAGACCAACGTAGGAATGTTTTCATGCTCTTCACAGCAATTCACAGCTACAGCTAAAATACATAACAACCCTTGAAGTTGCCCAAAAGCTCTTAATTAAAGTTGCTAGGGGACGTGAAGGGGGTAGAATCACAGAAAACCCATTGATTAGGTTCAATAGGGCCTTGTTTTCAAAAATGGAATTTGGGGCCCCAGAGTAACCCTTTAAACAGATCTTTGTCAAATACCTCAGTGATTCAGCACGTGCCATTTCACATTGAGGATTTATTACAAACTTAATAAAATAAGTAATTTTAATGGACTGAGCATGTCCACATGTGTGTGCATGCATACTTGTAAGGGATTATAGTTTTCCAACGACTAATTTCCTTGCAAATTAAAATGTTAATATTTGACACACACTTGAAAACCTCACAACAACAAACAAAAGTTAAGCCGAGTTGTTAGCACACAGAGAAAGTACAGAAGACTTGCCAACATCACCGATTTCAGTTTTATATAACCAATAGCTTATAAACACTTAATTGGAATCTGTGCAAAAATGTGTTTCTGGGCTGAAGCCACCTGCCATGTCCGGTTTCAAATAAATGCCACCTGCTGAGGATCAGCCTTTGACAAACATGTGGGCAAATCAGCTCTTAGTCCGGCAAAGTGCCACCCAGCAGCAGAGTGAGTCTCGTCTCGCCGAGGAACGCAGGGTTTGGATCGCAGATGAAAAGAACCCCGTGATGTAGCAGATGCAGCTGTGGTCTAGATACGAGTGCTTTTAGTGGCTGTTCAACAAGGTCTGGCTCTTATCAGGAAAGCACTCATTAGCCATCCTTATTTGCTAGTAATACCAGGCAGGGCGAGACAGAAAATTTATTTTTATTTAGGAAAAATAGTAACAGTAATGTGGCTTTAGTGATTTCTTAAAGGGCAAGTAAAGCATGCTTTATTTGTTATAAATGATTTTATGAACAAAAATTGATTTAAATGCTAATCTTCAGGTAAGAGCCTGTGGCACAATACCCAACAGCTGTGGGAAGGCCCCTTGTGTACATTAGCAGCTTTACACAGATGTTGTACATGGACTAGCAAGGGGCACATCCTGCATGCCCCAGCTGGCTTTCTAGCCACAGGCAGAACCATCCTGGCAAGATGTGAGAGGCCCTTTATGATGATCCTTTGGAGAATGTCCTTGCAGGTCTTGCTTGGGAGCATATTCTGTACCAGGATGTCTCTGTAGGAGGAGAATAATCATCATCACCTGCCATTTCCTAAATAAGACCCATGACAGTGTTACCAGAAAGTCATGTTACAGGGGCCTTTGTATCTTGGAGGTGTTTGGAATGCTGTGACTACTGACTAGATCCTGGTTTTTATCAACTAGGCCCGGCTTTTTACTGACTCGATCCTGCTTTCTCTTTGCTTTATTCGGTAGGAAAACATACACTGCATTTTTACAATGCAGTACATAGCTTTTCTGGGAAGTTTAGGAGCAAACTTTGGAGCTGAGTAGGATTATCAGGAATTATGAAGCTGCAGTGAGAACAAGCATGAATAAAGCAGCATTTGATTTACAACCCTGTTTAGACAGAAGAGACGCTTCTTGGCTGCACTGCAGGACAATGCAGCCCTTGGCCGCGCTGAGCCACGCGGGGCCCCGTGCAGAAAGCTTTTTTGTTTCTTGCCAAAGAAAACCTTTGCCTGCTCTGAGACAGGCTGCAACCTGGGCTCCTCAGAGATCAATTCACTGCTAGCTCTGAGAAGGGAGCAGCAGCAGCAGGTGGGAACCTGGTAGAAGGTTTTGTGGAGGGTTTTCTGTTCATGGCCTGAAGAAATGCTGATTCTGTTGAAGCACCAGGGCCAAAGAAAAGTGTCTGGGACCCCTGGCCAGACTCATCTGTGCCTTGAGAACGGCATCAGAGGCAGCAGTCATAAGCCTAACAGGCATACATCAAATCCTGGGCTATAGGTGCACACAAGAGCACTTTGCTCAGACCAGCATTGCAACAAAATTGGGTGTTACCTTCCTAACACAATGGCCCCAAATCCCTAAGTGATTGTTTGCCATGTCCTTAGTCCCCATGAGTGCCCAAGACTGATGGAGGCACAGCTGCAGCACAGGGTGGGGAGAGTTTTCCATGCAGGTCAGGAGAAGGAATAGCACCTAAGCAGGCCAGGGAGGAAGGTGAGGATGTGGCAGGTGAGGCATAGGATGGCATAGAAGCTCATCCCCTACTCAAACAAGAGACAAAGCAACCCTAGACGTGCTGATATCTGGCCCTGACATCTTGCTTAAGTATTAGATGAAACTTCTCTGGAAGACAGTCTCTGTCTTAAAGAGTTATCCCAGTTAACTCTTCTGCTACACTAGTACAAACTTTACTTAATTACATGAGAATATTATCAAAACACTGATTTCACTGTCTGAAAAAAGAGGTGGATTCCTTCTTGGTATGAAATACTATGAAATTTAAACTATTTAAGTTTTATTCTGATTTGTAATGGAAACAAGCTTGAACATGTCAAAATATGTCCAGAAATGGTAATTTCATTTTTTTTTGACCAGCAGTATTGCCAATGCTTGCTATTTTCCTGGAAATACCCAAAATATTTGCTGTATTTTTAAAAAATTCCTGAATTTTTTTCCAAAACATTTTTTTATCTTAAATGGGTGCAGAAAAGAAGTAAAAAATATATCTCACCCCTGTGAGTCCAAATCAAGAAAATTAGGAAACCCTACTGTTACTTGCATATTAATAGTAATTTTCTGAGACAGCCTCTTGGTTTTGCAAGGCTTGTTGCCTGGTTTTTAAACATGTGTGATTGTTTTCTTGTGTCCCAGACAGCAGCAGTCAGAGGGAAGTCACAGAGTTTGCCCAACAAAACTACCTTTCCGACAGGAGCAAAGGTGTTATTAGTGAGGCTGTGGGAGTGCAAGGAGGCTGACAGTTACATGGATGTTTTACATTAAGAAAGCCCAAAATCTTGAGTGCTATTTGCTCAGAAATTCCTGCAGTGTATTCCAGCCACCAAAGCACCCTTTTGCACCTTTTCTGGGTTTTGCTCCAGTGATGTCATCTTCCCGGTGGTTTTTAGGTTAATCTCCGAGCTGATGCTCAGCTGGCAAAGATCTCACAACACGTGGTACGTTTCCATAGTCTCATGGCATGACACATGCAAGCCAGACCCAAAATGTAAGGGAAGAGAGGCTCAGGGTGCTTTTCCCACTATCAAGGGTGAGCAGGACTCTCAAAGGGTGTTTGGAGCCCCGCTCAATGGCTGGGTGTGTGGAATGCCAGAAGGAAGGGCTGAGACAAGAGACTTGGCTCTAGTCTCCCATCTGGAAGGGAGTGGAATGGAGGTGGAAGAGAGGCTGGGACAGGCAGGCAGTGTACAGACACCCAGGCTCCAGCAGAGACCTTGACTTCTCCATTGAAGGTTTGGGAGAAGGCGGTAGGACTGGAATCCCCTTTCCTGTGTGAATCTTGCCATGCTGCTGCATGGAGACCTCAGGATTTTTGCATGAAAGCCAAGCCCTCTGGTCCCTGAGAAGGTGAGGGGCTGAGTTGAGGTAAGAATAGAGGTGAGGGGTGAGTGGATCTCACAGACCTTCTCATCCTTGCTCTCTGTCTCTGGGAGATTGTGTATTGTTCCCAGCCTGGTTTTACTCAGTTTGCCCACAGTAACTTCCCCACCTTGGGCATTCCCCCCCAAGCAAAGGAGTGGGAAGGTACTGAGGTGGCATCCAAGGAATTGTTCTGTGGACTCTTTTTTAATACCACTTGCTTGCTATATGAATTAAGGACTGAGTTCATAAGGCTTTTCAGACGTTGTGGCCAGTCTTATGGTAAGAGACCTGGCTTTCACTCAAGAAAGGGGAAACACTGCCTGAAGAACCCTTTACAACTGGAGCTTCACACAGCATAAACTCGGGATTAGATGTTTCAGGCAGTGCAAATGCGTGGACTTGTAATGTGTCTGCATGGGTCCCAGCTAATCCCAACAGGTGCCATGCAGACATACTGCACATTAAAGATTTGTTGTGGGGATGAGGGTAAAAATAGCAACAGGCTGGGAGAAAAAGCACATTTCAAAAGCAATTTTCCTCCTCACAGAAATTCTGTACTTGCAAACGAATTTCACTCTTGCACAAGATCCACATTCACTAATTTTATTTATGCTCATATGCAGGTTTGGAGGAGAGTCTCAAATATGCCGATACAGCATTGTTGGATTTAAAGAAATTAATAAAAACAACTCCAAGCAGCTGGTTGAAACAATTATGCTTTTCACAGAAAGCCTTGCAGACTGAACAGAAAGTTATGAAAATAATCCTTTCAATTAGTGTGTGGTCACTGCACCTGCAAAGGAGACTTGTCCAAGTAAAAGTATCAACTAGTGTCAATGAGAACAATTCATGAATTCATCATGAGGGCCTTTTTCTATTACCACATTTACACAGATGTGAATCCCTGGAGTGCAGACACCAGAAGGGTAACCGTACTGTAATCCAAAGAGCATGAGAAACATGAGCTCAGATCAGGAAAGCTATTAATTTTTGTGTATATTTGACTTCAGCATCTTTTCCCCTCTTGCACACACTACATTTAATAATCATATCTATCTACCTTCTTTGCACTTCTCAGCTCTCTAGTAAGAAATAACATATTCCTGGTGAAAAATTACATCAGCTAGAGGACTCTAGAAGACCAAAGGGATTTGCAGCTCTGTAATTTTATCACCTGTACCATAGCTGTAAATGAGTTCATCATGCTGGTAGAATACTCATATTGTAGTGCAGTTTTAACCCACTAGTGCTGGGTACATGCAGCATTATTATTATTTATTGCCCAATGGGTCATCACAGCAGAGTGGCATTAGAGGGGAACAACTGAATAATTTGGAGAAAATTGTTGAAAGAATAGAAAGTCCTAAAGCAAAGACAGCTGAGATGAAAGTGGAAGTTGCATAAAGTAAATAACATATTTTCTTTGTCTTGATCTACAATTTTCTTTTGCAATTATGTAAGAACTTCATATGTCTGTAATAACAGAAGCTTGCATCAAATGATAGCAACTCTATACATTCGATCTATAAAATGAAGAAAACCAACAAGTTTGTAGCTCAATAAATATACAGTAAATTCCTGAAACAACATAAAACATAAAAAACAGAGGAGTGGAAAACTGCGATGTTTATCAGCAGCCTCTGGGCAGGGGACATTATTTTAATTAAAGTATGTATTTATTGACTTCTTCTGTATCTGAGTATAATATTCTAGTGTTTGCAGCATACAAAGTAAAGGCCAGCAGGGTGCATGTCAAAAAGCCAGGCCACAAAGGGATTGCTCTGATATCAAAGACCTCTGGACACTTTGAACATTTAGATAAACATTAGTTTATCCAAATTGCTTTAACAGTTTTTCCCTGCAAGAAACAAAACAAAAAGTGGCGAGACTTTGTAAAAACTGCTGTTCTTTAGATTTGGCTACTATTGGCACATTTTTCTTTTAATTCTTAATTAATAACTAAGAAAAATGCCTGTTGGTGTTATATGGTACATGTTTCCTCATGGCTTCTTTTTGTATTCCTTGCAAACAAAAGGCAAATAGAGGTATTTTTTTGTAATGTATTCACTGTTGTATGATGAGGCCAGTGAGAAAGCCCCATGCAGCTGTAACGCCCATGATTGAGCTCTGCCCTGGGATTTGCTGCACCATAAACACGGGAGTCAAGGAAGATCCAGAGCTGCTGGATGTCAGTGACACCCCTGATATTGGAAAATTGACTCCATCTCCACCTCCAGGGAGGGGGTGGGATGCAGCAGGACTACATTGTGCACATCCTAGTGAGCAGCATGCATGAAAGCCAAGGTGGAGATGGAGGGAATATGTAAACCACGAGTAATGTTTGGAAGAGTGAAATGGTATGTAGAGAGCACTGGTAACAGGATGGAGAGCAAACCTCTCCCTCACTACTCCAGGAAAGTTAGTGTCTCATTCAGCATTGAGGAGACTATACCTGCTGGTACCTTCTGGTCAAACCGGGAAAATTAAATATTAAGGTTTTTTCTTGCTCAATCTAAGAGAGTGTTTTGCTTTCAGTCAGTAGAATTCAGGAGTGTTAATGAGGGCAGGGTTTGGTCCAGAGGTTTTATTTCCCTACTTTTCTTTTGCTGGAAAAGAGGCCCAGTTTCACAGTGCTTTGTCCCTGGAGAAGTCATTTGCACCTGTGCAGCATGTAGGCAGCCTTGCCAAATCACAGGGAGGAGCATTCGCCGTGCCAAACGGGCCTTGCTGATTTCTTATTTAGCAATCACATCTTAGCACATTTCCCCTTCCTTCCTTCTCTGTGATGTGCCTATTCAGCTCATTTGAAAGGTGTGCTTTGCAGCATTTGAAAGCAATTTTGCACTGCCACAGATGCGCGCAGTTCTGTGAGGGCCAAGAGCAGAGCTCATCAGCAGAGCCAAAGCACAGCATTCCCTTCCAATGCACGCTGGCAAGTAATTTCTCATGGATTTCAACAAAAGATGGGATTTAACCCGTCATCCTTCCTCCCCAGGATTGCCATAAAGGCTCAGGCCATGGGGGAAATGGTGAGTGCTTCCAGACTGTTAATCACCACGTGTTTACAGTCTTGGAAACCAGAATGAAAGATCCTTGGAAATCCAAACCCGAACGCCCCTAGGCCCGATTCAGCATTGTTTTGTCCCCAGAGCAGAAACCTGCCGCGGTGCTTTGGCAGGACTTTACAGCACTGCTGCGAATGGCTGCTGTGCCGGGGAGCGTCCCGGGGAGCAAACCCTGCGCACCCCGGCCAAGGGGAGCGCCACTGCAGCCGCTGGAGGGGCGAGCTGGAGGAGCTGCCCCACACCTGACCTCCTCTCATCGCCCTTTCGTGGCCATCTCAGGAAGATGACTGCTGCGCTGAGATAACTTTACACTTTTTCTTTACAGCTGGTTGGAAGGGTTTAGGGGGGTTTTTGTTTTCTTTTATTTTATTTTAATGAAATGAAGAACCATTGAACTCTACAGTTTTCCAGAGGAGATGTGACAAGACAGATTTTGAAGTGTATCATTGCAGTTCCCCAAGTATTTTATTTCAGCAGACAAAGAAACACCGGCTGATCCTATTGTTTGACATCTAGACTCTTTTCAAAATTAAAATTTGATACAGGTAGTTTTTTTGTAAGGCAGTGTTTTGAAGATACTGACATCTGTAAATGACTCATGGCAACTGAGACAATCTGGTTGAGGGTAAAGCTGGCACTTCCTACCCATGGGCCCTTCTGACTGTCCACAGAACTGCATTCCTACAGAGAAAACATCCCTTACTTCTGAAAAGTCCTGGAAAAAGAGTCACAAAAATAGCTTTATCCATTTTCTTAGTTTAATTCCACAAAGTTAGTCCTTTTTTATTTTTATTCATATAACTGGATTCTGTTAGTATTCAGTATAGCAGCTTGCCAGAGATAAAAATTCATGTCATTCTGATGCCTCAGTGGGATGCCGTTTCTCCTCAAACACTGCCGTTGGAATTTTTATTTTTGAAAACAATCAGATCCTGGAAAAATAAAATGTGCTCTACTGTACATGCTGTGTATGTAATCCAGAAAGCCGTAAGAGGCACAAGTTAATCATTTTAGTGGCTGAATGGAAAGTTGTACTTGTTTCAGGTAAAATTGAACTGAATTCAGCTTCTCCTCAATCCAGAAAATGTCAAAATACAAAGTTTGACCTTTGCCAAATGATTTTCCCTGTTTTCTTTCCAACATCTAGAAATCAAAGCTGGGTTTGATCTGACCTCACATGTAGTTTCTAGAGACCTGAAATGGAACGGTTTGATGACTGCTGTGACTCCTGCAGCTGCTCCGTGGCGAGGCACAGGCGATGGGCAGAGGATGTGTCCCTGCCTCACCAGCAGGCACAAGCCAGCAGCCTGGCTGTCAGCGTCACCACCTGCAGCTGCCACACAGCTGTGCCTCACCCCCAGGTGGACGGGAGCGAAGGTGCACCTCCTCCTCAAGGGCAGCATTCCTCCCCACTGGGTGGGCACGGGGAGCTCGTTTACCTTTTGCCATAACAGAGGCAGGAGGCTGGAGCAAGTCCCTGCTTTGGGAAGGGGCCACAGGTCAGGTCCTACAGCTGCTGTAAATAGTTGCAGCACTGTTTAATTCAATGCAGCCTTTATTTACATCAGCTGATCTGGCCCCACTTCTCCTGTTTTCCCGTGCTTGTTTCCTTTAAGATATATATTTTATAGCCTTGTAAAACACCACTGTATATTCCTGTATAAACTAGTAAAGATATAAGCACAATGTGATTCTGCGGTTGTTATTACAGCAGTGCCTGAAAAGGGACCTCAGTGTGCCAGGCTCTGTGTGGCTCTCTGAGTGACAGGGAATTCATGTCCAAAATAGGCAGGACAAGCAGCAGGGGGAGGGAGGAGGGAATGGAACAAGAGAGGTTGGCCCAGCCAGGAGAGGAGAAGCAAGGCAGCAGGAGCTGGGGGGCCAAAAGCAAGCTGAGATAAAGAGCCATGAGCAGGAGGGGGAGATGGGCTTTGGAGCAAACAGCAGTGAATGGCTGAATATGGCCAGCAAAAACTGTGCAAAATACTCTGGCATCTGACCCAGCTGCTCCTGCAGCTGTTCTGCCTGGGCTTGCCTTTGCCAGCCTTCTTCCTGCCTTTCTCTGTCCAAGGCAGGGGGTAATGGGAATGGGGGATAAGATGGTGAGAGGAACATGGCAAGAGTACACACAGAGGTATGAAGGACATCTCCCTGAAAATCTCTGCGTCCAGCCACTGAGGGGAGGAAGATGGTTCTTTAGAGCCCCAAAATCCCTCCTTCTTCTCTGACCTCTTAACCACCTTTTAATGTTGCTTGGGACTCCCCAGCTCCCTAAGCAAAGTACTAGAAATAAATCCTGGCAGAGGTGCTTGTTCCTGTGGGCAGTTTGGCTCATCTGCCCTCCTGAGGGAAACCTTCCTTCTAACCAGAAGAAAAGGAGAATATGCAGCAAAACCATCAATCTGCCTTGGTGTCCCTAGGTGTTCAGAAGAAAGGACTTCCTTCAGCCGGGCAAGCTGAGCAGGATATGCAAAAGAGGAAGAGGTGATTTTTTTTTACCATTTTATGACTGGGTGCAGACATGGAATCACCTCAGCCTCCCAGCCCTAGGAATGCCCACAGAGAGCAGTGCCTGGTGGTTTCTCCACAAATACACCTGCTCACAGTCTGGCACAGGTGAGTTTTCTGTGCCCTCTCTCAAGGAGAGGACTATCATTTCAAAAGACTATGGCAAATGATGAGGGGTGCTGGCTCTCTTCTGTGGGAAGCAATGTTCAACAAGTTTGTTTTTTCAGATTATCTGAAGTCCAGGCTACACCTTGAGCACAGAATTTCACCACTGGATGTGGCCAAAAGACAGCTGTGTCCAGTCCTAGGACACGTCCTTCAGAAGAGAGAGAAAATATAGGAAAGGTGCTGCAGCAAGACCAATTCAATAAAATCACAAATGACAGATGTGAAGGAATTTCAGAAATAAAGCTACTGAACACAGAAAATATTTTGAAATAAAGATTGCCTATGAATAAAGAAAGTTTAAAGGCAGTGGCTGGAGAGAAGAAATCCAAGATGAAAGTCAATAATGCAAATAAAAGGAAAACAAGAGAAGAAAATCTGTTCTATAGAGAAGATTTCTAGTTGCTGGATGATAATCTCTGATTACTCCAAGCACTGTGCCTAGAGTTGCAGGTTTGAATCTGAGAAAGGTCAGGAGCAACAGGGAAAGGACAAATCACAGGACAGACAGACAAATCACAGGAGGAACTGTGGTATAAAAAGAAAAGTTGTTTGTTTCTGCTGGCAAACACATTCAAGAGCCTCAGTGGGGGGAGATTTCTACATGAACAAATACAGAATGTTGTGCTTCTTCTTCACTTGCTCGTGGAGCAATCCAAAAGCCCATCAGTTTTGGCAAATAGCAGCCATGGTGCAGCAGTGTACTGGGCCTGAGTTGATTACACACACACACACAGCAGGGCTTACTCTTTCAGGCTTTGGGCTATACTGATGTGTGTCCTGCAGAGGAGAACTGAGCTGGTGCCTGAACACAGTGCAAACACATCTGCCTAGGCCTGGCTACGTTCATGTGCTGGGAGACAGGATGTAAAAACATACTCACTGGAGCATCTGCTGTTGACTTTAAAGAAAAGCCTGTTTCTTCTTTGTTCAAACATATTTCACTGCTGGCTTGCAGACTGAAGGGCAAGGAGAGATTTTATTTGTTCTATCAGAAAAACACTGGTTTGTCCAACCTTTTTTTTCAAGAAGCGGCAGCTTAGAGCAAGCTTTGATGATGAGAGGATTCTCAGGTCTACAAGGGAATTTCTGATCAAAACACATCAAATTAGTGGATTCTGGGGCTGGTGGAATGCAAGAGGCTTATTCCAACCCAGCAACTGCCTTTTCTGGACTCCTTCAGTTTGGAGCTGGTTTGCTGTGCACGAGCATGCATTCCTTGGCATAGAAACCTTCATCCTGTCTTCCGGCACCCTTCAGGAGTACAACCTGCATGCTCTCTGCTTGCTGCCAGATTTTCCCTTACAGCCTCTCCTCCTGGCAAGAGAGGAAAAGCAGAGTCAGGGGACGGGGAAAAAGCAGAGCGAAGGCATGTGAGTGGTGGGGCCATCACTCCTCATTACAGGGCCTGAAGTGCTCGCTTGATGTGAGTCCTGCCTGAGACTCTGCAACTGCAATGCTTGAAAGGACTATTACTTCATTATTCCCATTTTAATCTTTGGCCATTTTAACCATTTTGTTTATTCCAGACAGCTATCTGTTGCATTTACGCTGCATGCTTTCAGGCTAAGTGTATGAGGTCACAACAGGACAAAAACCAAGGCAATGAGCAGAGGATGATGTGCATGGAAAAGGTTGATTTCAGTTTATACCTTCTTCAGCTGGGTGTAGCTTTTGTACCTTTTCAGGCTGGGAACAAGGGATGTAGAATCAAAGACAGGTGGTTACATTTAGTGCAAGTAATTTACCAACCTCCTGAATTTTCTTCCTTTTCCTCCTGGCACCTCAAGCATATTCCACCAGGGACTCCTATGTGTTTTCAATCATCTAATGAATTTATTTGAATAAACATCTTATGTCAACCTGAGATCCAAAAGGAAGGGATCCCAGCTCAGGAGAATAAAGTGCAAAAAGTATGTAGAGGAGCTTTCAACAGTAGTAAAAATCAGCTCTCTTGAACAAAATTGTAAGGCTCCAATAATAGACCTTGATGACAAGCAGAATTAAATAAAACATGAGTGATGAAACCCTGTAATGTTTATGGTGAGGTAGTCCAGACAGATGATTATTAACTGTTACCAAAACAGTGTCTTGGCAGTAGATGTACGGTAACCAGGATGGAGACTGGTAGCTAGTTTAAATTACTGGTAAAGATCTGTTACAAGTTTCAAAGAGTCCTCCTAACACAATGGAATTATAGCATGAAATCAGTGATTGGGTGTGTGGGCGAATGGTGCCTGACATCATATTCACAGGAGGGAAAGGGGTCATTTCCCATTTCATTCTGACTTGCTATCATATCTATTTCACAGCAAATACCTAAGGAGTAGGGTTGGGTCTCGTGTTGTTTTTAGCTAAGCAGCCATAAGCACACCACGTCACACCCTGCTTAGAAAAGAAAAAATAAAAGGAAAAAAAAAGTGATTTTTTTGCTCCCTGACACACCTGGAAATAAAACATCAGTGATCCCTAGACATAACTCACTGAGTGATTCCAGTCAGAATGAGACGCCCAAATCCAGCCTGTCCTTTGGCCAGGAGCAGTGACGCCTGTCAGGCTCAGTGCTGAGTGCTGGAGAAGCCTTTGGGGACCGGGAACACCTACATGTGAGCTAGGCAGGCGCGATCCTGACCGCCTCCCCCTGCGCAAACGAACTGTTTCTGACCCATCGCAGAGCCCCGGCACCGTCAGGCCTGCTGCAGGCAGCGGCTGTTTATGTCCCTTATTGACAGGCCGTTCTTGTAAAGGCTTGGGAGCCCTCGGGGAGATGGATAGAAACTTCCAGGACTTGTCACCCTGCTACAAAACAGTGCTTGTCTCACATGTGGGCTGCACTGTGCTTTAAGTACCCCATTGCCTCAGCGTTTGTAATGTTCAGAGCCTGTGGCCTGCAGCTCCAAAACCATCTCCCGAAACTGATGAGGCAGTGTTTTCCAGACTCTCTTTGGCCGAACTTTGCTTAATTGTTTTTCTGCTGTTGTTTTTCTGCTGTTATTTTCAGGGGTCTGCACCTGCAAATCCTGGCAGTGTTGTCAAGACAGGGCCTCATGGGAAGCAGCTTCCACTGCTGCGGGATTTGACCTCCTCTCCCCCTCCTTCTTTGTCTCTTGGTTTGTATATTTTAGTTTATATTACAAAAACCCAAATATAGTCCACAGCAATCTTAACAATAATAACAACAACAGTAATAATAAATAATCATATGCAATAATAATAAATATTCAGTAAATGTTATCCAATGGTATCTGTACACACCAAAACTTAACAACCAGTCAATGCGAAACATTTGCACTTAATTAGCATGCTTCAAGCAGCACAAACAGTGCTCTTCTTTACAAAACAGGAATGCAAGTCCATGCAGCCAAATGGCAACTTTATCCTGAACTCTTAATCTCATTCTGAAACTTCCTAGCTACTAGCCCAAGTGACATGTATAATACCAAATTAACTGAAATTTGCTTGCAGACATGAGCATCTGTCTCTGAGATTTTTTAATACATCACCCTTACATCAATCCTGAAGTAAAATACATAAAACAATGGTTGTAAACCTAGGTAATACTTATTAGATCTAATGCATGCTTCACACTTCAACTCAAAATCCAAGCATGTTATACAAGATCGTGCAGTTGTTTTCAGCAAAGAACAGAGAGCTCTGTCTGTTTTCAATACACAGATGCATGTCCCTGTCATGTTGGTCCCATACTTGGATAGGAGATTTCTCCAAAAGCCATAAAACAGCCTCATGTTGTCCTAGACCTGATTTCTAGTTCTTGCTGCAAACCCAGTTGTGGGAATTTCTCCTGGATTGCAAGGGTTTACTGATCAGGTTTTAGCATTGCAGCTGAAAAGAACCACCTAGCTGAGAGCAATTTTGAGTCTGGGAGTCACTGATCACTCCACAGACACAACACAGCTGGAGATAGGACAAGGCTTCAAAATGTAGGTTTGGGGCTTGCATGAAATTTTCACTTGCCATTGAGCCAGGAATTGGAGTTGTTGCTGAATCAAGGTGGTACTTATAATATAGGTCTGGGGATATTAATATCAGGCTCCATCTTCTGTATTCAGATGTCTGACATTCCTCATTGGCCTATTCTTGGGTGTGGATTTGGAGTTTGGTTTCATTTGTACAGGAGATCAGGGTTTGACTGGCATTGGACATCAGTCTTCAGTTACTCTTCAATCCAGAAATAACTACCGTGCTATTTTAATAACTCTAACAAAAAGTGCCAGGGAGCTCATGGTTATTTTGGTGTCTGTCAGGGTTTCCTGAATGAATTTTAGAATTAAGATTTATTCTAAGATTTAAAATATGGTTTTTTCAGTTAAAATTCTACCTCCTGCCCATCACTTAGTTTATTAGATATTGGTTTGCATTCCTCACATTCAATCCATTTCCCATTCAAGCAACTCACACGGCTCAGTCAACTGGCAAACTTTCACACTACCCTGTGCAAACAGTTCTCCTTTTACACATGTGGAGCAAAACCACAGTCTGAGCCCACAGTCACTCGCAGTCTGCTCCTGTATTCACTTGTGTCATTTGAACTGAAGCTGGATTTCTGCTGCTGAGTGTGAGGTGAGTGACATTTTGTGCCAGTGTTTGGGCTCATGCAAGATGCATTTGGACTTGCATTTTACTGAAAAAAGTGCTGGTTTTAATACCATTTTTGTGTACATGGTGTAGATAGGTTCTTGGTGTAGAAAACGAGGCACTCTAGATCTCCAGCACTAACTGTGACTGTGGGTTGCTGTAGCCCATAGCAGAGAGCCTTTGGCTCTCACCTCTGTGGCACTGTGGCACATGTGCTGCTTTCAAGACCATGCTGTCATCAAACCAAGTCTCTGCCTCCTGTCTTGCTTATGCACAGAGATGTGGAAACATCAGCATTGTTGTGGTTCATTCCCAGCCAGCAGACAAGCCCCACACTCACTCTCCCACCGATGAGACTGAGGAGAGAATCAGAAGGGTAAAAGCCAGAGAACTTGTGGGTTGAGACAGAGAAAGCAAAGGCTGCACACACAAGCAAGCAAAGCAAAACAAGGAATTAATTAACTTAATTAATTAATTAACCCCTGCTTTCCATGTGTAGGCAGGAGTTCAGCCATGTCCAGAAGGGCAGGGTCCCATTATGGACCATGTAATGGTTACTGGGGAAGACAAACATGATTCCATACTTTCCCCCCTTCTTCCTTCTTCCCCTCCTTTATGTGCTGATCATGATGTTCCATGGTCTGGAATGTCCCTTTGGTCAGTGAGGGTCACCTGTCCCAGCTGTGTCTCCTCCCAGCCTCCCAAGCACCCCCAGCCCCCTCCCAGCCTGGCAGTACAAAAATCAGAAAAGGCCTTGACTCAGTGTAAGCCCCACTCAGCAATAACAAAAACATCTCTATGTTATCAACCCTGTGTTCAGCATAAATCCAAAACCAGCCACTGTGAAGAAAATTAACTCTATTCCAGCTAAAACCAGCAGATGCAAGAACTAATCTTCCATTCTTGGGCAAGCTGAGATGGATCACACTGCCCTTGGCTGACCCTCTAAGCATGGGTGGATCCATCCCAGTATTCCACTTCAGTAGCATGGTGAAATGAGCATCCTGAATTTTTCCTGCTTCTCAAGGTATCTCCAAAATAATTTACCAGCCTATCACCTGAATGGTGAAAAGCTGCAGTCCACTGCTGATCCTATATTTAAAAGTATTTGAATACCACAGAAAGACTTTCCCATCACAGTGTTAAGTGCAGGCCAAATTCACACCAAATTGATCAGTGCATGGCAACAGCAATGTCACATGCACACAGCTTTCATAAAGTGGTAGGAAGAACTACTTAATTTGCAGTATATATATTTTCTTGTTGCTACCAGAGACCCTGAGTTACGTTCTTTTGCATGTACAGTCTGTGTTGCCAGAAAGCTCCCAGCAGTCTCCTGGCCCACAGCTGCCTATCATTTATTCCACACACAAAAGATGAATTAGCATTCTACTCCAATTTTAAAGCTGTTCATCATTAAAATAATTTGGATGAATAAACAACACATTGGACAAACTTATGCCTTAAAAATTGTTAGGTACTGTAGAGTTGAATCTTCTCAGTTCTGTTGTTTTTTCTGTGTATTGTTATTTTCCTTTTTGATCTTTGCCGTAGGTCCTTTATTTCCTTATTTAATACCCCTCCCCACTCTCAAAGGGCTCAGAGTTTTCCTCGCCCCAGAAAGCAAAGGACAAGACATCAAATCCAGATCTCTTGGAAAAGAGCATAATGCACAAACCACAGGAGCAATGGGTGTTCTGAGAGCATCTTTTCAATGCCAACTTTGTCCCCACTTTGATGCTTTCCCGTACGCTCTCTTGAAACGGGGGTAATCTCTGTTAAAGGCTCTACCTTCTGGTTTTATCCTGTGTACAAGGCTGATCCTGTATCCTTGTAAAAGTTAGCAGTACAGGATAATAGAAAAAGTATGGAGAAGGCTTTCAGTCTAGAGGAGAAATTAGAGTTGACAACCAACATGCCACCCACTTCCTATTAAAAGATAGCGGTTATTTGCTAAAGCCCTGAGGATTAAATCCTAGCATTACCTTTTATATCAGCTTTAAGAAACATCTCCCACAAATCACAACCAGATCTTCAGATAAATTAGACTAATTCCTTGTGAAAATTGCAAACACGGTCTCTCTCCAAGTTAAGAAATCGTCACAGCACAAGGAAGGCTGCACTGCTTTCTGTGCTCTCACATCCCCTTAATTTTGTTTTCCTGCTTGATGTAATCCTTGTCAGATTGTCAAAGAGCATTTGCACAGTCAGTACTGGAGATGATTCAAAAGGCATTTTAACAAATTGCTGAGCCTGGATGAAAGGACCATGGGTTGAACTGCCACGTTCCCATGGAAGGCACAGTCCTCTCACTACTAAAGTGCAGTACATTTTTGACAGACACCATCCTCCGCCTACTGCTAGCCACCCAAAGGTTGTACCAGTATATGCACCAGAGCCTTTTCTTTGTTCTGAGATATGTGCCGGCCACATTTCACATCCATGCAGATACTCTTGTATCCCCAAAAAATGGCAGGACTGTGGAAGTAGTCTCTGGCCCTGTGAGAGTCCTTTGAGCAAGGCTTGGCCCTGCCTGGAAGAAGGTGGGTTGATATCAGCCCCAGCCTGGAGGACAGCCTGCCAGCAGCTATGCAGGGTGGACAATCCCATGCCAGTGCCCAAGGCCGTGTTTGTTTTTTGGTACAAACACTAAAAAGATTAAAAGTGTAACCACTTAACCACTGGTGAGGATGATCAAACAGGGCTGGAAAATCTGCACTCTGCCTCCCACCATCCTGGTTTTTAAGGAAACCAAAGCCATCCCAGCCACACTGGCTAGAGACTGCCCTGAGGAGCAAAACTTCCTGCTCCTTTCCCACTTAACCCAAAAACCCTTATTAAAGAAGCCCTGAAGTGTCAGAGTTTCCAGCACTGTGAATATAGGCAGAAAGGGGACCCATTTTAGCATCATGAATGGCTTCCTGGGAGCCTTCAACAGCATCCATCTGTACTGAATGTAGGGAGAAGGCCCCCACTTTGGCAGAGGAGCAGAAGTTACCTTGGCAGAGCTGGAAGTGAAGTAGCTACTGCTGAAACATGGAGCTGCACATTACTATTTCCCAAAACCAGGCTGCAATGGCAGGCTCATGCCTGATGCTATCTTACACATTGGCACCACACTCCAGAACTCCTCTGCCTATAAAATACTTCGCAAAAGACTCCCAGGGGGTGGTGGTATAAAATTGAAATGAAAGACAGGAAGAATCATAAATAGGAGGGTAGGTCAGATGCCAAAGCATAGTGAGGCTGGTGACAAAATGACTATTCCCATGTGTCAGCACAGCTCTCTGCAGCACAGCTAACTTCCAGCTTTGTTCAAATGGTGGAAAGTCTGAGAGTGGCATCAGCTCAGCCTTGAGAAATATGGGACATGCTGTACTTGGTGAGCAGCACCTGGAAGTGATTGGCGATCACCCACAGTGTAAAGGCAGGATTGGCCTGACAATTGTTTCCCACTAGTGCAGCTCCAAGATGCAAGTTCCCTTTCTGAGTCCCCAAAGAAGCAGCTGCATTAACTTGCTCCAGCAGTGGTGCTGCAGAAATGATACATAAAGGCATCTCATGGCAATGTGGTCATTCCTTGCTTTTTTGAGGAGCACCATGATTTGAAGGGTCACCAGCTGTGAAACTGGAATCACACCTTTGGCCAAAAGAGAAGGTTATCAGGAGGGTAAGGCTATTCCTTTACCTGCTGTATGATCTCTAGCTGTTATGGAGAAATGATGAAAATATTGTTCTGCGCTCAGACTCAAGGCTCATGATCCAAAGCCTGCAGAGGCTGTTCATGGCGTGTGAGTTGGTTCTGGAGCAGGCACTTCTGCTCCACCGTACTGCAATTGGTGAACAGAAGTATTCATATGTTTCTAGGAGCAGTTGTGGAGAGGATTTAAACAAGAAGCAAAGAAACTTTAGGAACTACTAACCTCTAGTGTGGTTTTTATTTTCTAATGCAGGCTTTTGCCAAAATATGTAAGGTGCTTCATCCAAAAAAAAGAGTTTGGCCCACATTTTCAGACTAGCAGATTGGGTAGTGGCAGGGATTTTAGAGGCTGGAAGAAACTTTGAAGAAGAGAGATGACAAATTGATTATTCACAAATTGTCTGCCTAAGTAAGTACCAATAACCTGAGTGTTCATACTCTTTCCAAATTCACCTATTATAATTCTGACCAAAGGTATATGTACTCATTTCTAGACAAAAAAGCAATAATTTCCTGATTTTTTTCAGGAAAAAATCTTGAAAGATGTTTCTGTTTCCTTTCTTTACCCTGCCCTTCTTTTCTTCTAGTATGTCATACTGTTTTTATAAAAGGTTCTGTAAACAGCATCCCTGGATTTAATTAATACATAATTCTAGGAAAAAAGGATACAACAGTAATAACCTATAGTAACAGGGACACCTGGAGTCCAGAAGGTCCCTGTTGTGTTGGGAAGAACAGGTATCATGGACCAGCTTTCCCACCATGTGAGGAGTCTGTTCCACATAGTTTTTCTTTGTTCAATTTTTTCTCAAAGTGGCCAGATTCTTGCTAACTGAGAAAACTGAACTGAAAAATCATCCTCAGCTCTTGTTTTAGTACAGCACCAACTGAAAGTGGGAATGTATGCACAAAGAAACCTTCAATTTCTTCTTTTTTTTAAGAATTCCTTTTTAATCAAAGCCATGCTTTGGGGTATTTTGCTTATATGACTTGAGGTTTTTAACCCTTTGAAATATATAAGAGTGGAAAAGAAGGAACATTTGAGTTTTCAGAAATTTTCCCTTTCCATATTTTCTTAGTGACATCACTGCTGTTCTTTTAAAGTGGTTTGCTCAGCAGAAGATATTCTTTTTCAAAACCTTGTATTTGAAAAACCCAGTATTTTTATTTTTTTTCTCCCAGCATTCCCTCTTTCTTTCCCTAGTTTGCATTAGCAGGGATAAAGGCTTTGCTGAAGGAACAAAACACTCTGTCACAGCCGTGCAAGTGAAAGGGGCCACATGAGTGAAATGGGCTGGAAGCTGGAACATCCTTTCCATGCTGGTATAGTTCAAACTGGCCTCAAAAGAAGGGCTTTTCGTCACTTAAGCAAGCAAGGCAGATGGAATAAGCTCAGGAATCTCACCAACTTAGTGGTGCCAATTTCACTTAACTAGTCCTTCAAGTAGAACCACACATTAGCAACTTTGAATTTTCTCCCATTTCCTTGTCCTTACTTTGTGGCTGAGGACTTCTTGCCAGACCCACAAGGTATTTAGGCGGCCGTTTCCCATATAAGTGTCCGACTTGACAAAGTGAAATCAAAACCTTTTGCATCCCAATGAGCTATATCCTTCCTTTCCTTTGTTATTGTGAACTGCATTTGGCTTTTATGGCATTTATTTTTCAGAAGAGGATAAAACATTTTATCACTTATGAAAATGTGGTTACAATTTGTATGCAGCTCTATAGAATATTACTTGGAGGTGTAACTCTTGCCATGCCATTTTCTGAATAGTCTTTTTACTAAGTGTTAATGTGAGTCCCAGCAGGGTGCAGTTAGTAAACTTATGGGTGTTTAGAAGCATTACACTAAAAGCTGTATTAAATGCTGGAGCCTGCAATTAGAAAACATGTAACTAATGCTTGCTCACACAAATTGTTTCTATTGTCTGAGGTATTTGGATGCAGATTTGAATTGAGGACAATTAGGCTGTTCCCATTTTCAGACCCTGCACACAAGTGTCTATACGCATATATGTACTTACACATCTATATGTATATATATATACATATATGTGATCTGTGTATGCATGTATGCATTCTGTAATGCATCCAGAACCCCAAACTTGGTTCAAACACCCTGGCTGCAGTTCTGCTACAGTGCACAGCAGAAGAGTTGAAGATGATCTATCCCTCAGGAGATGCCTACACTGCTATTGCTCTGGCTGCTTCTGTAACTGTGCTCTCAATCCCAGATTCACCATGTCTCGCTTATGCCACCTGAAAATGAGGAGCCAGGCATTGACTGAGTGACCCTCTTTCCATTTAACTGCAGAGAAAACTCAGACTCATGCTCAGGCACCTGGAACTTTGGTTGCTGTAGCTTCGTGAGATTAGTCATATTCCCAATGGCGTGTCTGAGGTCCCACTGGAAATCTTTGCTGAAGCTAGACTGGAAAGCAGATTCCCAAGGGTAAACTAGCAGCCAAGTCCTTGAACCAGCTTTTCTTTCACACAGAATGGATCTGTGCAATTCAAACTGTAGTTATTCTATAGTCAAATTCTTGATTTTCTTAATTTAGGCTGAGATTTGTTTAAACTAATTTTAATCCATGGCCCTGCAGTAGTTTGTCTTAATCTATATAGGTGTAGAAAATAGAAATTAAAAAAAAATCAGCAAGGTCTACTTTTTAAGTTTATCTGATTTTAAGTTCCTGAATTATGTCTGAAATACTGTTTACCATACCTTGATTACACTGCTTCATAATGTATCAATATATGAAGCCTGTCTTTATTCTAGAAGATAAACTATTATAAAAAGTGTGAAAAACTCTAACTCTAGTGAACTTCTTTGCACTAATTTGTCACTAACTTTTACACAGGCATCCTCAATTTTCACCAGACCTGTTGAGAAATAAATCCAACTGCTGTTTTGTTTCATTGACCTCCTTTTTCTGAAATGTTATTTTACAGAATTGTTATTTTGCTATTACTGTCTGTGAGTGATGCAGAATGAACAAGAACTCTCAGGTCCTCATGGATATAGTCTATTTTTAGTCTCAGGTGTGACATCTTCCCAGTGTCACAAGTCATTTGCTGTTCCCATGTCTCCTTACTTCCTAGTCTGCAAATAGTGAACCTGCAGAAGGGGTGTACAAAGGAGTAAAAGGAACGGCTGACAATAAGGATCTTCCAGCACATTAAATATATAAAATAAATGTGTAGAGGAGATCAAGAGGATATTTCAGAACAGCACTGATAAAATCATAGGTTTTTAATGAAAACCATAATTGAGGAAATAGTTTTTCTTACAGAAATGTCAGTATTTACTTAGACAGCAGCAGGAGACAGTCTGCTTAGAAAACCTAGATTTTGCTTGGTATTAAAGTTAATCTTGCAACAGATCAAAATTTAACATTTTTTAAGGGTGGGGTGTATAGGGTGGGGAGGAGTCCATCAAAGAAGGAAACCCTCAAAGCTTTGATCTTTCACAGTATTTTCTTGAGTACTCTACTACCTGTTGAAACCACACAACCTTGTATTTTTAACTGGAAAAAGGACAGTATGTGACTATGTTTGTCTGTGATGGCATTTTGTAGGAATGTGGGATTTGTGGGTCAAAGGTGTGTTTGAAGCTATTTCTGTGGATGGCACCAGCTGCTTCTTTGGCAGTCTGGCACTGGAAGGGTGTCTGCACCAGCAAAGAGCTCAGCTCCCAGAGCAGCATATGTCCCTCTTCTCATCCCACCTCTGCTACAACTACTCCCTGAGCTGAAAAGGAAAGCAAGCCTCCCAAACAAGCAAAATAAATAAAATATAAAAAAGCCCACCACCAAAATAAAATGAGCTCGCTTATTGTAACAGGGGAATTGCAAAGTGCAGTATTTTCCAGACTCCAGGCTAGGAAAATGTGTTGCTGTTTTTTTCCCTGAAATCTCCAGGGACATTAAGACAATCAGCAGAAAGCAGCTTGGTTTTGTCTTAAAACCAGTGGCAAGGGTTCCCTGGTAGGCAGTGTTTCTAAGCCTTGCTAGTATTTCTCAAGACAGGTAGCAAAGCTTGCAACAGATCAATTAGTTTTCATTTCAAAAGCCTTGAGTGTGTCTCAGGGAACATGATACCATTTTCCTTTTTATTTCCTAACTAGCATTACTTGGCATAGACATTTAATAAATTTGTCTTTTAATGGGCAAGTGCCAGTAAAATGATGAGATACTAAATATCAGACACACATATCTTTTTGGCAATGCCATTAGAAGTTTTTTATTACTCCTGATGATAATATAAGGGTGAATTAAATTGAATTTCTGCAATCAAAGAAGGTTTAACCATATTTGTAAGTAAACCCAATAGGCTATCCGCTATCTCTGCAGGTGCAAAAGGATTCCAACTGCCAAAAAGCCATAGGTTTTAGTGATTGATTTTCCTGTAAACAAACAGGAAAATGAAGCTACTCTATTGACCTTGGGATTTCCACCTATAGGCATTTTATAAATATTTGGTGATACCTAAAATGTACTTTGAACATGTGTTTATTATAATATACAATACTGAAATGAAAAACAGAATAAACTCCAATTACTTCCTAAACATTTTGCCTGATAAATCTGGAACACGTTAAAAATATTTTAGGAATAATTGAAACATTTCACACATTCAGCATTGATGCAGCATTCTTTTTTATATCTAAACCATCTGTGTGCTACCCGGTGCTTGTCAGATGGGCACTGTAAAAAGGCTCTGCTGATTTTCTGGGAATTGTTCTGGCTGAGAAAGCATTTGACCAGTGTAACCACACAGGTCACGATTTATTAGCCAAGGCAGCACGTCACAGCACACAGGCAGATATCCAACATGAAACTCGCCTCAGAAAGCTGCAACCCCTACTGTTTTCCCCTGGAACCTAATCTAGAAAACATGACTTGAGGGAGGATCCAGCAGCGGAGTTTCATGATCTTCTGCTGTTTCATGGAAATGCATTTGGAAGCTATTTTTCTGGGGTAATCCATCATGAAATAATCATGGAATAAATGTGGCTTATATAAAGATTCAACTGTTCCTCCCTCAGCTTCTCTGTCCACTGCAGTGGTCACTACAACAGTGGTCCTATTTCTGCCTTACACAGACAGAGTATCTCCTTCCCATTCCCAGACCTCACCTCTATATTTCTGATTATCATATTAGCATTTTTAACCACAGAACCATTTTAGGAATTCATGGATAATTGATTATTTGTAACAATTTTCACAGCCCTTTTCTGCTTCCTGTGATGTAGTGTCCCTGTAAACATAGCTTGTACACTTTCATTTCTAAATATAAACCTGTATTTGGCTGCATTTGGTTACACCCAACTTATGAAGTGAGCCAGATCACCTTCACTCACAGAAGTACTGTCATCTTTACTGCTTTCAAATCTGTGCCATCTGAAAAATGTATCAGCAGTCATTTCTGTGGTACTTTTAAAAATGCTATTTCTTTGAATTTTACTATCAGTTGACTGGTTTGTCAGACTTTCATTTGTTGAAATTATTTTTCTGTGAGTAAAATCAGGTTGACTTGACAAGGTCCAGCTTCCCTAAAGTCATTGTACTTGGCAGAGGTTTTTATGTCTGCCTTCAGTACCCACTATTTCCTGTGTGCCACTCTCAAATGAAAGCTAGGGTAGTGAACTTATATTTATTTGGGTCGTTCCTCTCACTTTTTTTTTTTTTTCTTAAATTACATACATAGCACTCACTACCCCCCTAAAGAATAAGATCCTTAGCTACTCCTTGAGATGTCTTGGGGACAGTTAACCCAGTCTTTCTGAGCTGAACAGAGCTAAGCAGACTTGTATTCTCCCAGTTTACTGCTAGATCAGAAAACATTTCATCAGCATCATATGATACTCATACTTCCTCCAGCTTTGATCCACCAGAACAGAGATACTTATTGAATGCATCTGTCTCATAATGTCTCATTACTAGGAGTTTAACCATCAACATTTAGTAATGGACTCACAGAAGTTCCTTTCATACCTCATGTAAATTTATGGGAGGCATTTTTTGTCTTATGTGAGATTTAACCTCTTTTCCCCTGTGCAGTGTATGGGGGGAGAAGAAGCTGGTTGCTACAGCTCAGGTTGGGAAGGCTCTAAGGAGGCAGAGCTTATATGAATCAGGCTTGAACAAAGCCACCCAAACACCTGGGAGCTGCTTCCACAGGGAATCTTCTGGGGGAGATTTTGGACAGAGCAGTCTTACAATATTAGGGCTGGATGCCAACTGTAAGGCTCCTGTAACACACTTTTAAAAGTACTTTTTTTTTTCCTGGAGAGCTGACCGGGTGCTTTCTTCCTGATCACACTACCTGACCCAGGACACAGGATCTCTGTGTTCCCTTGAGGCTGCTGCTTGTGTTGCTCAAGTCCTGGCATCAGCAGAGGAATAATGACACAAAAGAACGCCATTGCCTTAGAAAGGAGGAGCAGGACAACCATCAGTTCATCCCATCCAAGCTCTCGTGCTCAGCAGACCATGATGCCTCCCCCAAACAGGCTGTCTCAGCTCCGGCCAGCACAGGTGAGATCATCTTGCTGCCAGCTCACACCAGGCTCTCAGTGCTAGACAGGTGGCTCAGCTGCCTCTAGAGTGCTGTAAGGAAAGCCAAGGATTTGCTGGCTCTCACTAGGCCACGGATATCAAGACACAGCTGGAGCAGAGGGAGAAGGACCAGGAATGTCTCTGTGAAGACCTCTGGGGCATGAGCAGTACTTGCCCCCAGCTGGAGATTTCCCAAGTCTGGCACCAGAGCACCTGGTGCCCGTTCCTGGGGAGGTTGCCTGGCGGGCAGGGCTCTGGCAGGCGCTCCAGACAATCCCTCATGGAGGTGTTGGTGTGATGCCCTCACAGTCGGTGCAAATGGCCCCTGAAGAAGCTTTTCTGAGAAGCCTTGGGTCTCCCTGCAGTGTGGCACAAGCAGAGGCAGGTGCAAGATGGCCAGGGTGGAGCTCTTGGTGCCGTGGCTTTTTCCACATTTTCAGTGGCAGTCACTCAGCAGTCACCCCCTCCACTAGAGCCCCACCAGGACTTTCTCAGTGACCCAGCAATGAACCACCTCCCTAGGTCAGGTTCCATGTACAGAACTGAGCTGGAAGAGATAAAATAAACCCAAATCCACCCATCTGGTGCTCACTGCAGGACCTCTGCCAGCATGGAGTTCCACTGGGATCCAGGCCTTACATGTTATATTTTCTGCAGATATTCTTACAATTAAAAACAGGACTACAAAGGAATCTGGGAGGGAGCTCTTGGCAGCATGTTGAAAGCCCCTGAATAATTTTTTAAAAGAAGATTAATGTAACTGTTCCTGATACCTCTAGGGAAAAGAACAGCTTCACTTTGCAGCAGGCTGTAATTTGTAAATTGAATCTAATGCTGCCACATAAATAATACTGCAGAGATTAAATCTGGAGAAAGGTGTGAAATAAGGGAGCATCTAAGAGGCAAATGCAGCAAACACTTTTACAGTCACTGCAGAGCAGAATGTATTAACAAACATTTCTATTGTTCAAGTCAGCTCTCTGCTAAATGAGAATAACATGCATTTTATATCACAGGGAAAGTGCCAAATATTACAATTTTTTTTTCTACTTCCTCGGGGCTAGCCTCTTTGGTCTCCATGTTCAGTCTTGTGTTATTGTTCCAAGAAAACTTTTGTGTCCTCAATGTATTCTCTATAAACTGTAAAAACTCCAACTTAATACGAAAGCTTTGTACTTTTCCTGTCTGGGATAGAGGTCATGAAGCTACCAGAATGCATAATCACATGAAAACATTACTGTCTCATAAAAGAAATGAGCAAAATATTAAAAAGTTCTATTTTTGTCCTTTCATCCCCTGGAACCATGTGACATCCAGAAGCCTATGCACAAGCCTGATCCCACAGTGTGAGATTTTATTGGTATTTAGAACACTCTTGTAACACTTTACTTACTGTAAATAGTTATATCAACTACAACTTATAATTGGTAAAGGGAAAAATAGACCTATATGTGCTGTTAAAGCAGTTAAAACAGTAATTTTCTGAGATATTAGCTCAAATTTGGTCAAAGGGAACATTTCACAGGCAAGTATTCCTTAATTTCATCCTATGATCTAAAGTTTTCTCTTTTCATTTGCAGTGTGTCCATCACCTCTGTCCTTACACCTCCAGGCAAATGTCTCATTTGGTACCACAGGGTAGCAGCTGGGTCATCTCCCGTCCTATGAATTGTGCTAAAGTCTGGTCTCCTGCTCTGCTCCAACCTGCTCAATATCCATAAATAGGGAGGAAAGACATCAGCATTGGCTGTGAAGTGACCAAAGGTAGTTTTCCAGCTTTGTCATGGACACTGCCTTGACTCCCAGAGCAGTCTGTCCCTGGGAGTAGTGTGTGTGCAGGGTGATGAGTGAGTTGAATGTCATACTCTTCATCCTATTAAGTCAAACAGGCCATCTGTGTTCAATAAGTCACTAAAAGTCCAAAAGTTTCATAGGTCTTTGCCTTATTTTTGGGCAGCTGCCATGTTCTGGCTGCATTTTTTACTCCTGTCAAAATGTTTTTCAGTGCATAGCACTTTGGGTTTTCTGAGTAGAAATGCTTGTGTGGTACCAGCCTCAAAAAACTCAAATTCAATAAAAAATGTTGAAGCCATTTTCTATTGCTGTTTCTAGAGTTTCCTGAAACCTGTGAAAAGATTGAAAATTTCTAGCCTGGAACAGAATATTTCTATAATTCCAGGAATTTACTATGCTTTTTCTTTTTTTTTAGGGCTGAAAGAGAAACCCTTTCCAAGCCACCCAAAGAGCTACTAGTGTTTGGGTATTATCATAAAAGATCAGAAGTGAGAGAGTTTCTAAACTACACAGTATTTAGCATCTCAGAGGATGTCCAATATAACATTTAGTTGCATATAATGCTTCACCCTTTGAATCTGATGCACTCTAGAATTTGCTTTCTTGCAATATTTCTGTTCCTTCTTTTGAACATCTTGGATTTTATCTTTTTCTTTTTTTTTTTTTTTTTTTTTTTTTTTTTTTTTTTTTTTTTTTTTTAAGATGAAAACAAAACCCACATGGTACTTAGGCAACAAGCCATTTCTTTCTGCATTTTTGAAATGCTTGAAGTCCCATAACTTACAAACATGAGGACAGCTGTAGTGGGTGAAGATGAAGGGCCTGTCCAGTCCAGTATCCTATGTCTGATGGTGTGACAAGACCAAAGGGGAAGAGCAAATGAGCAAAGCAAATGAGCAAAGCAAATACACGTGGTACTCCTCCTGTTGCCTCCCAGCCACCCACCACTTGCACCACAAACATTTCTATGGCAGATGTAGAGACATAATTTTTATTAATTTGGTAACCCTTGAGGGGATACAAATACAAACTATGGATTGCTTTGTTTTTGCATGGATTCCAACAATTTTAATGAATCTGAGAGGTAGGAAGGAAAAAGAAACATCACATAGGATGAGAAGGGACTCCTGATCCAGGCTCTCCAGTTGTGAACTTCTATGGAAGATTACTCAGTTTCTGGTTTAAGATGAGGTGACATTCCTAGAGCCTGTAGCAGCAATACACAGGCCATGGTTTACTTCATGCACACTCCTGTGATACCTTTTTTTGTATCCTTGAATCCCACCCTTCCCCACTCCTCACTGGACTCTGTGTTAGTGCTGTACAGTTTTACCTCAAATTTTAATAAGAGGGTTAACCAAACCTCTTTTTTATCTGAGTTTGGAAGCAGGCAAGAACAGCCCAGTGGACAGGCCATGACTTGTTAGTCCATTATTGGTATATGCGGGGTACCCAAGGAATATCAACTCCAGTGGCTCAGCCTACATCTCCCTATGGACAGTTCCAGGGCATGGGAGGAAGTCTGTCCATCTATCCTTTCTCTGAGCCCCCAGGAACAAGACCTTCATTAGCTGTGGCAGAGGGAGCAAACCTGCTCCCCTCAGAGTGGCACCTCCTGGTTGCTAGAGCTGCTGGGGACCAGAGGGTGGGATTAGCTTGCCACAGTACATTCCTTTCACATTAGTTGTTCTCCAGCATGGGATTGCCTGTTGTAAGTAGTCCTTAGACAGCCAGATAGTCCTCTGGGGGAGAATATCATCATTATTCCTGGACATCTAGGTGGGGTGTCTGTCATCTAACCTCACTGATCAAATCACACCATGTCCTCAAGAGGTGAATATTCGTTAAAGACCTGGTTCTCACTTTCTCAATGCAGAATCACTCTTCATCTCCCCACCTCCTGAAAAGAAAAAGGGAGGAGGGAAGGGGGGAAGAGAGAAGAAAGCCATGAAAATTCAAAGTTCATCTAAATCTATCAACATGTGCATAACGCATGTTTGTGCCTATTAATCACTGCTGGGGAAACACAAAGCCACAATGCCATTATGGAAAAGACAACAGATCATTCCAAAGCCATATGGCCACCACCACTGATCCTCACATCCAGGAATCAATGAATGATCTTGACTGGTAAGAATGCAGAATAAGAGCCAATATTACAAGTCTGCTGCTTCTACAGACTGTGGAGAAATATACTTGGACTGTAATTCAAAACTGCAACAAAGGGCACATGAATGTGCTATCGGTATTTGCTATCAAAGGATCTGCTCATGTGGCGTGATGTGCTCCAAGAGTGATTACAGCAACATTTTAAAAAATTACATTGCCATATTTGTTCCCTAATAAATCAGTGTTTTAACAGACTCCTGAGTGAGTTGGAACCTGAGTTGTGTGGACAATCCCCCAAACCCTTGATAGATATATATGATTCCATATATTTGGGTAGGAATATGTGTATACTAAATACGACAAGTGGATGTGAGACTCAGTGTCTTTGTTTTGGTGCTTTCATTGATGCAGAAACCAGATAGGGAATTTCCAGCCAGCATAACAGGCTCTAAATGTCTTCAACCATGTTTATAAGCTGTGTTAGAAGGTAGGTGGTCTCTGACATGGGCTTTAAATGCAATGGGCCAGATATTCAGCTGGTCTTGATTGTGACTCTTTTGTCTTTGAGAGCACCATGCCAATTTAATCCAGTGCAGGATCTGGCTCAGCGTGTCCTTTCCACAGTGTCTGCTTAATCTGCGTAAATCCAAGTTAATCTAAAGTAGCTTTCAGTATCATTTAAAACTACCCCAAGGAACAAACTTCTTTTTACAAGAATGAAATGGCATCCAGAGATATTTTCGTACAAAATAAGCCTTCAAAAGCTTATCTCCCACTCTGCAGAAATATGCAGCAGTCTTCAGTTCTCAGCACAGAGAGTCTAAATTTGAATCTCTCAATGGACCATTCAAGAAAATTTGGATTTGTCATGCAACTTTGTGTGATTTTCAGTTTAAGACTTCAGATAGATAGATGGGAAAATGTCTTGTTACAAGGCACTGTTAACCTCTTCAGGCAAGACTTACAGCAAGCATGAAGTGGTAACACACATTCCCCTTCACTGACATTCATGGGTTCTCTCTGGGCTGCAGAGAATGTCACTCCCCTCTCAACTTTCATCAAGTTCAGTGTTCCCACTGGGTTGGCATTTACATATTTTTATTATAGAAAACCTATGGGGTTTGGGTTTTTTCTGGCTTGTCTAGTTCAAGCTACTGCTGTCCCTGACAAGCTCAGCATGTTTTTCAGAGCTGGATGAGGAGCCACCAAATATATTCTCCTTCCTCAGCATTTGGCTAGTTGGCATAGCCACCCGTAGGAAGTGAGACATGAGTTCAAATGCCCACTACTCATGGGAGTGTATTCCATGCCATGAAGTGTTAAGGAGGGGAATGTTTGGCTGCCTCCCCATATGTTGAGACACTGAACTAGATAGTCAGTCTGGGATTTTTCCCTTCCTGCCTGAAGGTTGTCACAGGTCAGAGATAATTCCCAGAAGGCAGGCATCATCTTGTTTAAGGGAAAAGGTAGTGAATCTATACTGGCATGGTCCTTGCAGCAGCACCCTGGTGAAGCAGGGCAGAAGAACAGCTCCAGAGGCTATTTCCAGGGGCTGTTTTTCACGCTGTGCTTGGGAGAGAGGTTGGGGGATGGGTTGCAAAATCTGATTTCAAAACTCTAGTGATGTAACAGAATAAATTTGTGAATGTGTGGAGTTAGGAGGAGGTTCCTTGGGTGCCAGTGATACCTAAATATTAGACACCAGGTAGGAGTAACACCTGTGGTGCCAGGGGCCTGTGCAGGCAGCACCCTGCACCATACAGCTACGCCTGGCTGTCTCTGTGTCCCAGATGCAGAAACCATGCATGTGCATCCCTCTGGCTGACTATCAGGCAAGAATGCATGAAAATTAAACAAATTACTGGTTATTACGAGAAACATATTTCACTAATTGGCTTCTGAGGGCAACATTTTATTGGGCAACAACTATCAATAAGCAAAGGGTGGCACTTGTTTAGTATTAGAACTTGATTCTAGCCTAAGGGAAAGGAAAGACTAAAGGATCAAGGAGACAAATGAAAAACAAACACGGAAAGCTGCAAAGTTAAAAACACTGAGGGGAGGAAGCCACAAGGGAATGGGATTAGATTTCAGAGTCTCTGTAAGTAAGCACTAGGATCTTTCTTGTAAATTAATTCCACACTTAATTTTTGGAATTCTTTCTTACTTTTCCAGACTCCAGCCAAAACTAAGTCAGATGAAATGGTATAAGAGATTGGCATCCTGGGATGTAGTGGTAAACTAGTTTACTTTCCCAGTTTCCTTTCATATGTAGATTAAGCACTGAATTTTCTTTTGTCATTGCTTGCAAAGATCTAAGTTTCCTTCCTAAGGCATCATCTTTTATTAATCAGCTTATCCACAACAGAGTCCAAAGAGACTGGAAATGGGTTCAGACAGATGTTGATAAATGTCTTAAGTTTCTTATAAACTAAATCAAGGCCAGCCATGTTTTATTAATAAGCTAACCTTCAAACATACTTTACCCTCTGCATACTGTATCACACTTTATATGCCATCCTGTTTACACTATTTGTCCCAATTTTATTCAAGGCTGTTAACATCCCTTTCTCAAAAAGGCAAATCTAATAATGTATATCTATAACACAGCCATGAGGGGTAAACGGTACCATCTGCTTAAATATGTGCTACATACCAGGTGTGGTAAGATTTTGGAAAGACTCATTTTTTTATTGTTATGCCTCCTCTTCTTTAATTTTATTTAATTTTTTATACCTGTTGCTGATTAAACATATTTAACCAGCATGCAGCTGAGCTGATACTATCACCTTGCCGTGAAAAATAAACTTCTGTCATGCCCCTGAAGCTTTCCACCCTCCCCAGCAGCAATGTTGGGGAGTAGATCATACTACTCCTCTTCTAAGAGCCTGTTCTAAGTCCAGACAGAATAGAAAATACCAGCCATTCCAGATCGACATGCAGTCTCATGATGGATCCCAAATCTTTCAGCTGTTGCCAAGCATAAAGTGGACACTTGAACATCCACTTTGGTTTTAGAGATTGTTGATATCATTGGGATCATTCATATAAGTTGTAAGCATTTGGAGTAACGCTTCCATAAAAGAAATGTACAGAGGCACAAATGACTGGGCAAGTGCTGTGATGAGGGTGATCTGTGAAACCAGAGGACCTGTATAGTATTTCCAATGGAAAATTTGATGATAGGGACAGATGACAACCCAAGGAAAACATTTAGGGAGGTGGGGAGAGCATGGACAGTGATGTCTGGCTCAAAGTGTTAGAGGAATGTTGATCTGGATGTTCCCCAGTGACTAGAACTGTGAATGTGATTGGTGACATTATTACCTTCAGAAAAAAGCTTAGATTATTTTAGAAGAGGGAGGAAAAAAAATCACTCTAAATAGCTTTTGGCGACTTATTTTTTTAACCTATCCCTAGAGGTTAGTGTTTTAAAGGCCTGACAATGTTACTGAAAGAAGCATTGCTACAATTAGGGGAACATGACTGGTTAAAGGTGTCCTGCTATATGCCTTACAGTATGACATCTACAGGGTTGCTTTTTTGTGCTCCACAAACCCAGTCATCAGATGTTTTGCATTATCAACACTCATTAGAGAACAAGTTACACAAATAACATCTCTTCAAGAGGTACCTTTCCTTTGTGATAGTGTTCTACAGAATTTTAGGCTGTTGCAAGCTGGTTTTTAAGAGATGCTGAACATTTAATCTTTTAATTAAAGTGTTTTAGGGATGGAGAGATATCATAATTTTGGAAAACAAAAATCCAATACCTTCTGCCTTGGGCGAAATCCTTTTTATATTGTCATGGATTACAACTTTATCATTGATTTAAATATTAATATTTTTTTTAATCATTGATAAAGTTTGCACTAGCTCTGCTAAAGCTGGAAATTATATATGTAAAAGAAAAAAAAAAACAAGAAAGAAGGATGTATAGTCAGAGGCTCCTCTCACTAATATGGCTCTGGGATATGCAGCTGAGAACAGGATGTTCACACAGGCACAAATCCCAAGTAACATGTATCATGAAACACTTCCTATTAGGTCAGACTTACACTGCTGATTCATTAAAATACAATGTTGAACTCAGACTTCAACTTTCAAATGAAATCTTCTGAAAAATGGACCGTGGTGGCTGAAGCAGCATGAAGCCCTGTCCTGTCTTCTATACTCCTCTCCCCTCCCAAGTTTCTTACAAAGTCTTCCTATGGGAAAAATAATCAGAAGACAAGCAGAATTCAAGCCGAGAACCTTGAAATGCAGCAAATTATTTATCTTAATAAAATGGAGTATCCATGAGAGATCTGAAAAGGCCATCAGACAATTAAAGCAATACATGATTGGAAAACTATATCTGACTGTGTCAATTAAACATCTGTTAAATGTTTTAACAGAAACTAATGAAACTGTGGTGAAAAGAGAAAAAAAAACACCAAAAAGATGTCTCCAATTTACTAGACCTATTGTTTCACAAATGCATTCCCCATTGTACCTCAGTGTGCTAAAACACTTTAAATGTCTTGCTCTCATCAGGTTCTTGCATAAAGGATCCCCTCTGCTCCTTAGGTGCACTTTGACAAGTGTAAGATTCCCCTTTGCTAACCGGCCTCAAATCTCACTGACGCTAATGGGAAATCAGGACAGTCCTCCACCACGCAGGTTTTGGCCCAGAGGCACAAATGAAAATACTTTCACCATCTTTATCGTGTCCAGGAGATGAAAGGAGAAATTTCAGTGGCGCTTAGCACTAGCCTTGTAGGCCTCATATTCTGTGCTTTTTCCAGGACGCAGAAATCCCACGTGCCAATTCCTCTTATTTTTATCGTAGCTGATGAAAGTTCCCAGCATGGAGAATCATGAGAGTCTAACTGCCAAAATTCCCTAGCAAAAACTCAGCCTCTAAAAGATCAGTTTTCCCTCCAGAAAGAATATTCTACACAGCTCATGACTGCTCAGTGCAGGATGTCCTGCTGAACACCAGTTCCAACAGTATCATCCACACATGAAGTTGCAAGATTACCTCCTGGCAGGCTGTTCTGCAGTGATCACTACATTTCACTGAGGTTTAAAGAAGAAAATCTTCTCTGTAAAAAGCAAGTGAGCTGCAAGATTGAATAGCCACCTATTCCATGAAAAGAGGGACTATCAGTGGGTGCAGTGAAGCTTAAAATGCCTTGCTTTTTAAAATCAGTCATTTTTTTTTCCTATCAGCTATATGTAGCAGCAGGCAGCCAGAAGCTCACTTGAGGTGGACAGAAATTTTTTTTACATTAAAGTTGTCAAACAACTCTTAGTTATCCCAGTGTCATCAATAGAAAAATTAGGACCATGCCTTTCTTAGCAAAATAAACAAGATCAGGACACAGGCATGGGCTTTCAGCACAGGCCAACAAGCCTTCCACGAACACCTCAAATAAAGTAACAAAGACTTTCTTCTTCAATTTCTTGGGATGTCCTCAGAGGGGATGTTCAGTGCAGTTTGTATTTCTTGTTGTGTGTAGTTTGCTGACAAATCTCAGCTGTATCTCTTCAACATAGTCATCAATTGAAAAGATCAATTGCTTTTAGTGGGTGAACAACCCTTCCTACCCTCTGCAGGCTGCGTGGGACAGGGCAGGAGCCCCCTAAACTCCCCTGCTCACTCCCTCTAACCCGGGAGCCATTCAAACTCTGCTGTAGCAGCAGCAGGCATGAACCATGGTCAAAACAGGCTGTTCCGTGGTGTCCTTTATCCTTCCTGGAGCTTCACGATCAGTCCGATCCCGGCTGCTGTAGGTATTCCTGCATAGGGGATACCGCTAAGTACCTCCCATCCAAGTACCTCGGGCAAAGCTCCCAGGCACAGGCAATACTTAGCAAGCTCAGCTCTAAGTAATTCAGCTCTTTGCAGGTTCAGCTCTATAGTGATTTTCATCTCATAAGCTTGCTAAGTGCCTTGGCAGACGCAGGGAGAGAGAGGAGAAGCGCTGTAGGAGGTTCCACAGATGAGTCTTTATTGGCATCCTCTGCAAAGGGTTTCAGGGACAGCTCTTCTACTGAGCTGGGCAGAAGTGGGGTTTATATGGGGTACCGAGGTTTTGGGAAATGGTCCAATGGTATGAGTTGGGGTAGAAAGTGACCTATTGTCATACAAGGAGATAAGAGAGGGTCCGAGGGCAGGAGAGGGGTTATAGGCATTTCTTCGTCTTTAGGCAACTGACCGCCAGGGAGGCCTCTCAGGCCTCATGGCTGCAACAGTGTCCCACTGCACCAGCCCTCCCCACAGACACATTGCAGGGCGCTCAGCTTTGGTGGCAGGGTGCTGGGGCTGCACTGCCGCCCTCTCCGTTGCGCCCAGAGCCACGATCTGCGCCGGGGCAGCTCCGGTGTGTGCCACCCCAGTGGCACAGGGGCTGGGCCGTGCCACCGCTCCAGTGCCACCTTTGAAGGTGGAGCCCTGACCCCATGCCAGGGAGCAGCCGCTGCCTTTGAAGGTGGAGCCCTGACCCCATGCCAGGGAGCAGCCGCAGGGAGCAGCAGAGGGCTGTGCGCGAGTGTGAGTGTCTGAGTGTGTCAGAGCGCGTGTGTGCTTTTAAAGCATTAATATGTCTGGCTGTTGGCAGGAAAGTGACTTGTTAAACTGCTCAGAGGAGGCCTGGCCCACCTATAGTGAGACTGCAGCAGTGTACAATCACAGAGAGTGTAACTGATGGGAAAAATATGCTGAGTTTACTGAGTGTAATAGATGCTAAAAGGTACAACCTGCTGTGTAGTTTAACAGCTCCTATTAAACGCCCAGACAAAGCGTTTGCTGGCACTGTGGAAATTCTACAAAATCGCCTGTCCCAAAAGTCACTGGTGAGCACAAAGCATTTCTCTTTTTATAAACTGAATCATGAAAATAAAAAATAGAAGCAGCAGTTTCTGAATGTGTGACTGGATTAATGAAATTAACTGAATACTAATAGTTTAAAGGGGTTTAATGATCCTCTAAGGAAAATGCAAACTGAAGGCATTAATAAAAACAGTGACTGAATGAAGCTGACTTGATCTCTTCTGTGCTACAAATTGTTCCAGCAATGAGGACAACTGCTAGAATGCCAGGGTGCTCTGACAGCATCTGGTAACCTTTACAGCAGATAAACTGCTGGTGAGGCAAACAGCACAGGCGGTGCTTGGACTATTCTTTTCCCTTCTTCTTATGGTAAATAATCTTCAAATCATGTGCAAGCACAAGCAAAACACCGAAGAACAAAAAATAACAAAAAAAGAGAACAACCGTCTTCTCAGAAGGGGAAGAGCAAAGGATCCCAAATCACCTTCTGGAGACTCTGGAGAACAGCGTAGCAGCTCTACACTCAATTAAGAGGTGTTTGGACTTTGCAATTAGAGGAGCAAGCCTTAATGCAGAGCTCATTTCACAGTCTGCTGCTTGTAACTGCAATAAAAGTGTCAGGGATTGTTCAAAAGTATATCTGGATGTGACTTTCAGCAGTGCTAAATCACACACAAACGATGTAAAATAATAATAATAATAATAATAATAATAATAATAATAATAATAATAATAATAATAATAGTAATAATAATAATAATCTGATTATGCTAAATACCTGAGAAACCAGCTGGCAATATCCAGCTCTGCAGCTAGGTGTATGGTTTGGTACTATTCTCTTAGAGGTAGAGTCAGGCCATGAGAGTATGCTGCTCCAAGGTTCCCCTGGCTGACATCAGGGACATCCCCCTATCCCCTGAGACAAGGCTGCACCTCCTGCAGACTGCCCACATCTGCTGCTACCAGCAAGGGAAGAGGTCACAGCTCCTGTGGAAGGAGGATGGCAGAGAGGAGGCATTTTCAATATGCAAAAGGATCTCAATGAGGAGTTGATGACCACTGCAACAGAAACTAGGCAGAGTTTGTTGGTATGGATGTTAATGGTTGTGCATTGTGGTGGGGAAAGAATCCATGCTAGGTGAATGCAAGTGTAATAAATCCAGGATGAACAGAAAATCTTGACCATCAGACAGTTATGAGATGACTGAGTAGCTTGCCCCTGTGAGAAGACGAGTCATGTCCAGACAGTTCATACTACAGCAGCATTTTGAATGTGAAGTGCTGATGCTATGAGACAAGGAAGGCCCTGGCAGATCTACCAAGACTATTCATCTGGGCTGCTGATGGCTGCTTTAAACAGAGCTCTAAGACTCCAGAGAGCGGTAGCTTTTCTCCAGTGACTCTTCTGAAACCAAGTGCCTTAGGTGCTCTCAGAAATTTTAAATAACTCAGGTCAATCTGACTGAGACCAGTCAGTCTCTCTGATGTCACATTGATAATGAACTAACTCTCATTACTCAAAATAATAGACCTGAAAGAACATCCTGGAAGAACAACTTTTTGTGAACCATTACTGAGGCAGTGAGTGTCATGATGGAAAAGCTGCCAGGCACAGTCTTCTGCTTGTGCCTGTGGTTTTCACTGGGTTTGTGCATAGCCATTGCTTGACTATGTAAAGAGAGGGACTATGCATCCCTCAGGTGCCTCATAGCACCTCAAAATGCATTTTGGGTACTAAGCAGCAGAAAAATAACTAAATTTATACCCTTCCTTCCACCATCTGCCAAAAAAACAAGGGTCCTATCCAGTCTATTTCATCTCTCTTATTTCCTGCTCTTTCCACAGACAGAAGGCCACATCATTTATGCTGTACTAACTATCAAGTTTAATCAAACAGATCCTAGGAAGCTCTTTGATCTTAAAGGAATGTTACAAAAAGTCCTTTCCTCAAAAGTCTACTGCTCACAGAAAGTGCTGATGCTTGGACAAAGTTGGAGCTTGCATGAATTTGGTTGTGAAACAAGATTTCACAACCCTGATATACATTGTTATTTCTCCAAAGACATCAGTGAATCCACTTCAGATAATTTCCAAAAATCATGCCAGGCTGAACTTAGGCTCTCATATTTTCTCCTCGGTGCCTGGGAGCCCTGACTCACTAAGCAATCATGTCCTTCAGTCCTTTATATATTTTGATTTTGGTTTTATCCCCACGTGCAGAAAACATTCAACAGTACATCCCATTCTAGCCTCTTCTCTGTTTGTACATTGGAGTGATCTTCCCTTTGTCTAAAGGTCAGATTACATTAGCAGTTCACATTCCTGGTTAAACATGCAGGCAGATGTTTTCTTCAGGGGGCAGATCATGTAGGAGGAGGCATCGTTTTCTCCTCCGGTCTTCAGTCAAACTAAACTTGTCATCTTCAGCTGTGTAAACGTGCATCTTAACTGAATGGCATATGCTTCATTTTGGATTAACATTTCAATGAACTTAAAACCATTTGAGGGTCTCTTATCTCTTTTCTTAAATCCTGGGACACTGAAATTAATGGCAGGTCTGCTGTTAACTTCAGGAAATGGTGCTGGAACTTCTGTCTCCCCCTCATCTAAAATATGGTTCAGCCATAAAAAATGGAAATACATTTCACTCTATTTAGCAAGGACACATTCTGAAATGCAATTTGGCACTGAGGAAATAAGTCTGGTTCGTGAAATAGCTAAGTATGTAGAAAAGAAATTACTTTTGCAAAACCTCCAGCTTCTCTTTAATTAGACTAAAACCCCAAGACTGTGACAGGTTTTCTGCAGAGCTGGAGGTCCTTGTGGACCCAGCCTTCAGCTGCACATGAATGTTTCACCTCTACTAATTTGCTATTATTTTCTGTGAAACTTGCTTCCCCAGCTTCAATTTTCAAGGTCTAGAATAACATGCTATGCCTTGGTCAAGGAACTCTATGTCAGTGTTTCACAGCTGGGAGACTACAGCATAAATGCAGATTTCTGAGACATTTGCTTGTAATTCATACTGAAGAGAAATTTGAAATTTTGAAGAATAGATTGTAAATAAAGCCCCAACAATACTCCCACAATATTGCATGCTCTGAAAGCTGATTTTTTTTAAGAATGGGGATGGTTTAGTAGGAACTTCCTAGTGTCTAGTCTGAGTCAGGAGGTAGAGATTGTCTCTGGGCCTGCCCCATCACCTCTTCTGTGGGTGTTAGAGGTATTCGCCCTCAGATTAAATTAGTAGCAGGGTCTCCTGATGGCTTCTTTTAGTTCATTCATCTGTGACACAGCTGTCATGTATCACTGCCACAGCGGACTGAGAGGAAGGCTGGAGTTTGGGCTGACTCAGAAGACTCTGTGTGTGCGGTGGGGTTTAGCATGACTTTGCAGGACTACCTGTACTACCACTTGCTAAGAATATTGACACATCCTAACAGAAGACCCCATTTTGCTAACAACTCTCCAAAACTGAGATCTAAATATTCTAAATTGTCATCTGTGATTGGGTCAATCTTCTGATACATAGCTGAACATGTAGGCAGCAGGCAGAAGAAAATGTATCCATATCTATATTTACAGATGAAATCGAATTCGGAAAAAAATAATCAGCTCTACTTCTGTTGAAGAAAGTGGTGACCTTTTCTTTTAAAAAAAGAAAGCTTGAGTACCATCACATTGGATGAGCCATCCCCTCTTGTGTGGCCTTTCTACCAGAGTTAGATCTGCTCCTGTGAAAGCTTGCCCAGACTAGCTAAGCTTTGGGAAAAAGACTGTTCCTGTAGGCAGGAAGTTTTTACTGGATCAGTTGGAAGAATGCAGGGCTGCTGAGCATGCTCATGTTGCTGTCAGCCCACAAAGGTGTCGCCACTCAGGCAATGAACATGTCCCAGCTCTGCCCTGCTCCCTGGCTCCTCCAGTGCTCCTGGAACCATCCGCCAGGGAATCCCTCTGGAAAAGGAGGAGGAAAAGTCCTCTGATCTGATCCTAGTGCAGCCAGGTAGAAAGGAAAGAGATATATTATGGCAGCAAGGTGTTCCCTGTAGGATCACTGGCAAGTGGAAAGCAAATGTGGGACTACTTAGGTAAGAGGCGTGGTCTGAGAGATGGAAAGAAGGAAGGAAGAATAGCCCAGAAAAGGATTTAGGAGGGAGAGTTGGAGGTGAGCTGGAAAGGAAGCCATGGCTGTGAGGTGAAATCTGAGAAACAGGTCCTGGGATATTTAGGTTACAAGGACAAACCTCTCTTTCTCAGCTGCAACTCTTTTCCTAGTCTCAGAGTCAATCACTCAAAAATTAAGGATTTGGCAAAAGAAAATATCTTGCAAACAAAAATATTGCAACCCTGTGGGGAAAAATACTGTGTGATCATGTAATTAAAATCTGCATCCTGATACATATATAAAATAGGCCAAATTTAAATTGTCAGACAGTAAATATTATTTTTAGAATTAAGTTGTAGAAACATTTTATGACCTGATGATTTTTTTTTTTTTTTTTATTTAGGGGGAATAACATTGTTGACATATGTAGAGCAGCCAAAACAATGAGATAGAGAACGCTAATACTGGAAAATATTCAAGCAGTGGATAGAAATGACAAGAGATTATCTCAAGAGACCCACAAGCTACCAGAATTTATTTCTCCTTCACTTGCAAGTTCATATTATTTGTGTTATATTTTTCCTTTTTTATTTTTTTCCTGGAAGCTGATC
This sequence comes from Prinia subflava, assembly GCF_021018805.1. NCBI lineage: Eukaryota > Metazoa > Chordata > Aves > Passeriformes > Cisticolidae > Prinia > Prinia subflava. Next base: position 34,961,754 of record NC_086248.1, on the reverse strand, counting down.
AAATATCTGTGGGGATAAATTTTAAGTCACAACACTGTGTTTCAGTGACTAAATATTGATGATGTCTCTCTTAATGACTCAGTTTTCTGTTATTTCAAGAGAAAGTATGTGTCCCTTCGTGATAAGGGAAGAAGCCGGAATTTTGCAGAAATTTTTCAAGTCTGTGGAGTGCTATTACATCCAGCTCCAGACTAAGCAAACCCGCCCAGCAACATATGGAATTAAGGGCTAAGGATACAGTCCACTAATATCAAAGAAACTCTTTCTTCAAATGCTTTGGATCAGACCTCCCTTTACCACTGAAAAAACCTTAACAGCCATTTGTATTAGGAACATCTTAAGAGAGGATGTTGCTTCATGAACATTCATGCTTTGAACTTGCTGTAATTGCTGTATATCTGAGGGAACTTTTGTTAGCTTCCAGCAACATTTCTTTGTGTGAAAAAATGGTAAATGGAAGATGTTTTTTCTGATTCCTGGAAGAACTGGTCAAAATGCCTGTGATGGCATGTTGGAGTGCAAATCCCCCATGAACAGCTCGACAATGGCAGACTCTGGAAGCAGCAGCTCAGCCCTGGCCTTGCTCTCCCCATTTAAATAAAATGGAGTTTTATGGCTTTTACTTCAAAGAAAGACAATTACAGCGATCCTGAGGATCTGTAAGAATTGCACCCTCTGCCCAGCACTCCTGAAATGGCTCAGCTTGCACCGCCAAGCCGGTGCCTTCCCACTTCATTATAAGTGCTCCTCTTTTTACCACTGAATACTACATTTATTAAGGTCCACGGGGCTTCATATTTGGGGCCCAATTTTGTTTTCTTCTTTTCTGGGAAGAATCTGACCACGTTGAGAAACACCTGATTCATGGGTGAGCTCCTCCAAGTAAGCAGCCCCAATCTCCAGCAGGATGGAGCACCAGACCACAGCACTGCCCAGGAACCAGCTCCTGAGTACCTCAGCAGCTCATTTTTGTGTGACAGGGGTGTCAGCACTTGGCCAAGAATGTCTTGGTCCCAAAGCTGCACACTGTCAGATACAGGAATGTCATGGCTTTTATCTACAGTGCCATTATTTTCCCTTTCTCTGTGTTTGCACAGTGAATTAAATTATTTTGGAGTAGAGCCAGCATCCTTCTCAGACTACATCTGAATATATTCCCATAGACTGTCATTGTATTTTACGGGAAAATTAGACCAAATCTGCAGCTTTCTACTCCTTTTAGTACTAGTTTAAAGGAGAAGCTATCTTGCTGCTCTCTTCAATAAATGAAGTTTAGAAATGTCAGTGGGAGTTTGGCTCTTCTGACTGAAGAGAAGAAAATCTGGGAGATTTTTTAAAAATTAATGTATTTTCTTTTAATTTGTGGATTTGGCCTCTATCACAAGTTCCTAAAGCATGTACTCTTCTCCAAAATATGGCCTTTTCCTTGATTTTAATTCTTTTGCTGGAGGATAAGAGGAATTAGATCTTTGTCTTGACCTGTTTGATAGTGCCTTGGGTGTTGAAGCAATCAGTGAGCCTCTATGGGTGTGGGCACAGGAATCACAGAATCACAGAATCACAGAATCACAGAATCACAGAATCACAGAATCACAGAACTGGTCGGGTTGGGAGGGACCACAGGGTGTCATCTGGCCCAAGCTCCTTGCTCACGCAGGGTCATCCTAGAGCACATTGCGCAGGATTGCATCCAGATCATTCTTGAATATCTCCAGAGAGGGAACCTCCACAACCTCTCTGGTTGCAGTGCATGGTTACTCACACAGTAAAGAAGTTCTTGCTCATGTTCAGGTGAAACTTCCCATGCAGGGAAGGGGTCCCTCCGCAGCCCCCTACACCTGACCTACGAGTGGCTGCTGGGCTGGCTGTGCAACACCAAGCTCTGTCCCTGCACGTGGGTGCCAAAGAACAACCTTGTCAAGCCTGAGGATCAGGTGCCTCAATAAACCTCAAGGGACTTCAGCAGTGTTTATGCCTGTTTCTTGTAAACGTATGTTGCAAACGTTATATGTGATTTTTGTATTGCAATTGATAGTTTTAGTGAGTAATTATTCGTAGGAGAAGCTGCTCTTTGAAGTCACAGTTTGAGACCTCAAACAGAGGATGTGTGCCCAGCCACTTGCAGGAAAATAAACACAGAGGCCCGTTCTGCTGTGCCACCTTTAACAAACATGCAGCACTACCCAGGGCTTTTAAAAGAAAACAACAGAGTTCCTCCTGCCACCCAGTAAAAAATGTATGTTTGCAATCGCGTCTTGTTTTGCATATGATTGGTAGCATACTTTTAAACTGCTGTAAGTAATAAAAATATATATGTGCAAGTTGGCTATAAGAAATGCCAAAGTTTCACCTAATAAAATTTTGGTATGCCTCAATTTTCAAAGTAAATTTGATTTATTTGAGCCACCAGCCATCTGATGACAGCCTTGTGTTTTTTATATGAGTCATGTCCCAAGGGGTCTAGAATATGCCAATAGTGTACCTTGGATCGGATCCAGTGTCCGCAAACAGGTTTTCATTAGACTTTGATGCCAGTTGCATTGGGGAGCAGAGAGGCTGCTGAAAACCAGCTTTACTTTGGGATCGTTTCTTTCTTTTAGAAAAAATAACAAAGATCTTTTTTAGAGAAGCTTTACGCCTCCACATTGTAGGTGTATGGCAATATTTTAGGGAACAGTAATCTGTTATTGCAGGTGGTCATGCTTCAAGCACTTCCGTATTTTGAGAATAGATCAGACAAAGTGCAACAACTTTTATTGAAAAATTGCCGAATTTGTAAATTAGAAACATATTTTTCTGTGGCTAAGATTAAGTTAGCATGTATTGCAGTCACTGGGGCTTCTCTGAAGCACTGGAGGGAATAAAATTACATAGATTATTCCACATATCCTGGGCTGGGACCATGGGCATACAAGAGGGCATCTCAGTCACCCAGTTCTAGATCCGGATGTTTAATATCTGTGGTAATATCGTAGTGCCTTTGGACTGGAGGTCTTTGACAGGCAGTGTGTACCTCCCTTCCCTTGTCCCCCGCAGTGTGGGCATTGCTGTCTCCCATGTGATGTGGGAAGCCAACAGGAACTGAATTTAAGTTCTGGGAGGAGCCATTGCTGTGTATTGCCTTACTGTGGTCTCTGTAATAAATTCAGAGGTATCACATTCAGCCTAAAAATGGACCCTGGCCTGCCCTCCCCTTCCTGTAAGGTAACCAAACTTTGAAATTTTGAATTAGACAGGAGAATAAATGGGAGTGGAGGAAATCCTGAGAGACTCTTGGAGATGCTGGTGCGTGCATACAACAGTGCAGTAAAATAATGCCTTTGAGGGAGTCAGATTTGCTGTCACTACTGATAGTTCTGTATGAATTCATAGAGCCTTTGGCCTATATCTCTCACTGATATACTCTCACTTCCAGTGGTATGAACATCTCTCATAATCCAGGTTCCTGCCAAATACTCATTTTGTAATTTACAGGTAGCATAAATACATGGTATTGATTATCTTCTTTCTGCTTGGTTTCTAATCACATCAGTCCTTTCAGGAAAACAGTGTACCTTCCCCCTCACTGCATGCAACCAAGCGTCTGCCCGGTACCAGGAGACACTGGTTGTGTTGCTGTGATTATCCTCCACTACACAGGCATTTTAAATTCCAAACTCCTGTCTGTGCTGCTTATGTTTTTCCTCAAATTATCTGGTTTCATCCACTTGGTGCTTGCAAACAGAATCCGTACAAATACCCCAGTAGTCATTAGTCATGCTTGGTTACACTTTTCAACAACTTCTCAGTGTGAACCCTGAAAGGCCCTGCTCTGTTTTGCAGTTTTTAAAGCTTACAACTGGTAGAGGTGAAGGACAGATTTCTGGTGTGTGTTTATTTGGCTTTTTAATTCCACTACATTTTCATGGGAAAGAAATATTTCTGTGAATTCATGGACACCTACTGAGCACAATGCTTAATTCATTTTGATGTTCAAAATAAAAGAAATTTGCTTTATTTTTACATATAAGATTTTCTTTCTGGCTGTGGTGAAAGACTTTGAAAAGCAGCCCCAAAGAGATGCAAGATTTCCTCCCAAACAGACACGCTTCTAAACTTTCCTGAGGGTGGAAACTTTAGCAGCATCTGCAAGAGGAGAGAGACTAGGACGTAAGGCTCACCAGACAAGCTTAGGAAAAACGCTGTTTCCATAGCTAACTGAAGAAGCTGTATTAAAAACTGAGGTGGAGACAGTGCCAACTGCACCCACCCATAATTTACACTGTGAGAGATTCTGGTCTCCTTATATTACGTTCAACTTACTTGCAAAGAGAGGAGCAAAGGGACTGAAGTTAAACTGACACAAATCAGTCACATAAACCCAAAAAAGATTCAGGTCAAGCACCCCCCTGTGTGTAAATGTAAAGCACCGTCTAAGAGGAGATTTTTCAGAGTGCCTGGAGCACACATTGGACCAGTTTACTCCTGGCTTGCACATTAATAGATGTGATGCAAGTGGGCTTAAGACTGCTTGAATGAGACCAGAGCTGATCTAATGCACAGCACTCCACACAGTGGTTCTGAACATGATCCAGTCTCCAGTGGCAGAAGCTGTGCATGTATTCCTTTCCTCAGTTTATAGCCCCTCACTGTAGCAGAGGCAGGCACCATCTGTAAAACTAAAATCGTCTTCCATCACCAGTCCCACTGGTGGCCCTGGGGCTCCTGCCAGTGCCACTCCCTATGCAGAATTCCTTCCCTGCTCAAAAGGATTCTGCCAGTTCTGTGGGTTTTTTTCCATTCCTTGCTCTGAGGAAACAAAAGGGAATCTTGAGGAACCTTTGTGTCAGAAGCCATTTTCCTCCATCCAGAGCAGACATACAATGACATTATTTACCCAGCTATTGCCACCTGGCTGCCACCTCCTGGTTCAGCTCGCCTCAGCCATCTCCTCATCTCCCAGCCGAGATAAGTGATAACAGCTCTGTGTCTGCAGCCAGACACCCACTGCACCTCTCAGCTTTGCATCCTTTCATTCTTGTGGCCTGGGTGCTGTAGAAATGGAGAGGAATGTTGATGTTTTGTAATGCGCTGTGTATGAGGAATAATTTCAGCTTTTTCTGTAGAACTCAAAGTCAGCTAAAGCCTTTAAGGTTTCTATCGATAGCTTATTCTTTTTATTTTTATTAATTCTTTATTTTTTCAGTACTCATTGAAGAATTTATGCCATCCTTTGGGAAAGCCTGTTTCCTTTCCCTGTGGCAAAACATGCACCTGTGAAACTTGTGCTTTCAGAGTTTGCTACTCACAAAACATTTTTGCTCCTTGCTCAGTGGATTCCAGAAACTAGTGTTAATGCAAGGTCGGCTCACCAACTTGCTTTATAGCAAGGCATAAAATGACCATGGGAAAGGATAGTATAAAACACATCTATGTAAGAAAAACTGGCTTGAAGGATAACTAAAACTCTGATTTCCTTCCTCCTGTCTAAATCAATGAGAATTATAATTTTTTTTAATCAATCAAACTCCGTAAAAATGAAACATTTTCCCTGGTTGCTTTTTCGACTTTTATTCTCCAAAACATAAGAAAAATGTTAGACAAACAGGGAATCATTTACCAAGTGTGATCTTACTAGAAGTGTTACAAGGAGAAGCTGATCCCGGTGTGTCCAGAAGAAAAGACTAAAGTAATTTGAAGATAGACAGGAAGAAGACAGAATCAGACTTGTCTCAGTAGACAGAAGATGTTGAGAGGCAGTGGGCACAAATTACAATATGGCAAATTCCCATTAGATATTAGGTGAATTTGTTGACACTGAGGATGGTAAAACAGTCCAAAAGGTTGCCCAATATCCCTTTGAACATTTTCAAAACTCAGTGATCTCATTCTAAGCAGCCTGATCCAACTTTGGAAGTGGACCTAACCTCAGAATTTGAGCAGGGGTTTGGACCAGATGATGTCCAGAAATTTCTTCCAAACTAAACTATTCTATGACCCTGTGACAACCAGGAGGCTGTAGAAAAGTCATAGATGAAGCTCTGTTTCTCTCATGAACGTTTCAGCTGGACACGGGTTGAGACTCTTGGGTGCAAGGACAGCTCAATTTTTTTAGCAATGCAAACATTGCTGGATTTTTATTGCCCTCTGTATTAAGGTTTGTCCAGACAAGAACTGACCACTTGAGTCAATGAAATTACTTGGGGTGGGTGTGGGAAGGAAAAGCACCAGTCCTAGGACAGAGAAGCAGGAAAGCTCTGGAGAATTAGCTCATGGTACTGAGTGCTGCCAGGGAAAGTGAAGGATGGGGAGTTAGAAAATTTATCTTCCTCTCCAGAAGTATTTACCTCCTTATATATACTCTCAGGCAGCCAGCTTGGCTTTAATGGGCTGTGGCATAGGCAACAGAGGCAGCAGAAGCAAGACTAATTTATGACCTTCTGTCATATCCAACCTCGAAGCAACAACAAGCTATTTCCTCTTCCTGAAACTGGCCCTCGCTCATCTAATGTTATTGTACACTAAATTTTCTTCCTAGAGATGAATTCTATATGAATCTTTATCATCCTGTTAAGTGAAGGTTTTGTTGATTTATGCAGCTTTTGTTGCCATAGGTCTAATGTTGAGTGCCACTCTTCTCACACTCTGGTATCAGCTCAGAAATGCAGAAGCAAGGAAGGGCTGGTAGCAAGCTCCCCAGTGGACCTACTTCTGAAGGCCCTCTGTTTCCCTTTCCCCATGCTTGTTCTGAAATAGGTTGACTCTGGTAACATTCAAATGTGCTACAAGCCCCATCTGTCTCCATCCTATCATTTGAAAAGGCACAAGAATTGCTGAGGCAGAGAAAAATCCGTTCTCCTTGTAGTAGTAAAAGTTTTTGGACTTTTCCATCAAATCTCATGCTAATCAAATAAAAATCAACATTTTGAAAATTTTTTAGGTCTTCAACATGGAAAGGCCCAGCTTTCCAGAAAATTGGATTGTCTGAATTTGGTCCCTAAGTCAATCATATAAGCCAGCCATGAACTGAAGACTCTTAAGTCAAGCCTTCAGTGTCAGTTGATGTTTTGCATTAGAATTATCCTTAGACATTAAGCACTGATTTATTGATTTAACCCCAAGTTAGTAAGTCTTAAATTTCTCTGAAACAAAAATGACTGGTTGCCCTAACTGTACTTCATTTTCAATAAATAGGTATAAAAAGGGAGAGTTCTGAGTCTAGATCTAAGATATCTTGTTTATATGATAAAAACAATGTCTGTGGATTTGTGTTGGCCTGGAAACAAGCATTGACATGAGAACCTTTTCCCATACAACAACTTATTTATTTTGAGATTATTTTTAAACAACCACAGCATTCGTTCTCTATCCAAGGATAAGACAAAAATCACTCAAAAATTTTTTCTTGATGATGTCTGCTTTAGCAGTTTCTTATGTAGTATTTCTTAGAAAGGACTGATATCTGTTTCCAGTAAATGTCCCACAGAAGGGACTGGATAGATAATTTTGGAAACTGCTTCACCTTAACTTGAAAAGTGTCGACATTTTTATTTAGAATTCATAGCTGTGTATTATCTCTACATCTATGTCAGCTTACAAACAGCTGGTTTTCATGCAAGCCTGTTAAAACTCAGGTCCTTCCATCTCTGTATTTCCTCCTACACGGTCCCTTGAGATGGACAGGTCTATCTGAATTTTTTTTCTGTCTCTCACTTTTACTTTTACTTCTTGAAAATGTGAAAGGAGGAAACACGTTCTACTTTGCAGCTGCTCAAAAATTATTTTTCTTTTTTTTTTTTTTTTCCTGGCAGGATCAATAACCAAACTCTCATTAATTATACCCTTATTATCAACTGATACGAGGAAAGAACAAATCCATGATCATAAATGCTGACAAAACAGAAAAAACCTCCTCAGATTAGTGCTAGTGGGTGTACAGGCAGGCCAGAATGGCTATGAAAACCAGTAAAATGCAGAATAAACTGAAACCCAGCCCCTGCCTTTACAGACAGTGACAGTGATTTTTTTTGTATCAATTTTAAAAACACTCTCTAGTATCTCATTTTTTGAATACGCATCCACTGGACACTTTTAAGAGAAGGCTTTGGATTCTGGTCTTCAAATTTATATCATTACTGAAGAAAACAGAAATGAATTTTGAAAGACCTTATTTAGATAGGAACCTGCCAACAGGATAATATTATCCTTGTGTTTTGAGCCCTGGTTAAAATGTCTGGATGCATGTACACAGTTAAAATTAATTTCTCCATCCAGTCTTGATTCAGGGCATAGGTATTCTCTCCAAAGTCATATTGGAGACATTTGGGAGTACACTGACCCAATTTTTGCTATATTTCCTAGCCAGTTTAAGTATATGCCCAGACCTTTCTCCTTGGGGATAGACAGGACTCCTCAGACAAAAGGAAAATTTCTTATTTCTCTTGATCTCCTCAACTGCCACTCATAAGAAAAATATTTGACCAAAATAAAATAGCTGGCATAAGTACAGAGCCACTATCTGTTTTTTTGTCTTGCTGTTCATGGACATTTGAGCCTTTTTTATTTTCTCTAAGTCTTCACCTTCACGCCTCTTCACCTGCCACTTTGGAAGGAAGGCAAGCTTTTCTTCTGGTAGCACTGCTTCTATCCATGAGCTTAGATCCCTCCATAACATAAACTGCAATCCCCCAGTTCCCTTTGGCAATTGCTTCCCCCAGTAGTGCTCACTCCCTTGACCAAACAGATGTCAGAGGTGGAGGAGAGCTCTTGAGCCGCAGGAACATTACACATGTGTAATCCTCAGCTCAAAAAGCAACCCACACTCAAGACCAGGGTGTGGAACACATTTCTCATGTCCTGCAAAGAGGACATAAAAGGTCAAATTTTGCATTATTACCGTGGTGAAATGCCACAGACCGCAGTAGAATAACTTTGAATTTCAGTATATTCTTGTGCAACAAAGCTGGCCTGTGACCTCCTCCATTGAAAGCTGGCTGGTGACCCCTATCCCATCACCCAAACAAAACACATTAGGAGATGTCGTTATTGGTTTGGCTTTGGGAATGAGAAGAGAAAACATTTTCTTGTCACAATGGAAATATGCAGTATAACACATTCAAAAGTTAAGAAAATGAGGAGAACTGAAATGGTTGAACTGAGAAGCTTTTACAGCATTTTTCAACATAATGACACATTATTTTATGAATTGGTAGAACTGTGTAAGTCTGATAATTCTGATCTAAATAATATAAACAGGAATCACCATTGATTTTTTCAAAATTGCCACTGGAATTGATTCAGACAGCCAATATTTATAGCTCTTCAGCAAAGATTTTGGTCCTCAGGCTGCCATACAACCACTCACATCTGCTGTTTTGCTATGCAGAATTATAAAACCTTCTAGTGCAGCCAACAAACATGACTCCAGAAAGGGAATCTGGGAAATGCTGAATAGACTACAGTCTAGGATGCCAAATACTGCATTGGCCTGCAAGCTGGACTGCTCCCCTGCCCTGCTCTCAGGCTGCTCAGAACTGAGGGCTGGGCATCCCATCAGCCCAACAAAACCATCTCACGCTTGGAGGATTTTTTCTTTAATTGCACTATGCCTTTTTCTAGATAAATTGCAGGGGGATAAGAATGTTTAAATGGAAGATGAATCACCCCTACAGTCAGCCAATTTAATAAAGCAGAAAATATGAATGAAACAGCCCCTTTGACTGGTTCTGCATGGGAATTTAAAATCAGAAGTGAAGCACTGAGCTTGGCATTCAGCTAGGAACCAGCAACATATGGAGCAGGGCACCTGGATGACGTGCTTTTGGCAGCCCAAAATGTGACATTTGCTTTCTGAGCCACCTGGAGCCTCTCCTAAAGCCAGTGATTTCATTACTGAGCAATCTCAGTGATTCATCTGTTCTTAGCTTTATGGCTCACTACAGGTGATGAGCAGGAGCAAGCTCCTCTGCCAGTAGTGGCTGTTCCTTGAATCTAGCAGCATCCAGGTGGGAAGGGCCCCAAGACCAGGGGACCTTTTGAGAACTGGCCCTTTGATGCATTGGGACACCAGGGTTAGAGATACTTACATTCCTAACATCTGTGAGAGTCAGGAAGCCCAAACAACAGCCTGAAACTGGGCCAAATGTCTGTGGAACATTTTCTCTGATTGTGGCATCTATCCCTTTTAGCTATGTGAGCGTATTACACCTAAAAATAATCCTGGAGGATGGATATCTGATATCTGTACCATCCTGGTGTTAGTTGAGAAGATCACATGCAGGGAAAGACTAACAAGGAGGTGTTAGCCTGTGGACTAGGGTGAAACCAGTGAACAGCATTCCCTGCAATCTGCCAAAACACAGCACACCTTGTAATAACATCAAAATTATGTCTGAGAAGAGAACTGCAAGAAAGAATTGGTAAGGCTCAAGGCTTACTTTCCAAAGCTGCCTCTGCCAACTTAGGCCTGGACTGCAAACATAAACTTCCTTGGAAAGCAACTCAGTGGAAGATAGATGTCTGAGAACAAAGGGAGATGCTGGGCTGCAAAAAAAACGCCTTTTGCTCAAGTATTCATGTACAAAATAAAGGTGGACATTGATATCTCTTTTTAGTCTGTTCATAGCCTAATGTAAATATTGAAAGAATATCCCTGGATAAAAATCTGTAGATTGTAGCACATACAATGTATGTTCCTTCCTTGGAAGTGAGTTGAAGAACTTAATTTAAATTGCCAGGCAAAGACCTGGGCCCATGTTCTGTGACTTTAGATAGGGTGCTTTTAAGGGATCAATTTCAAGATGAGTAAGAGGACCCTCCTCAGCAGAGGAAGATCAGATTAATGAACACATTGAACATGCACAGTTCCATGGTGCCTATAGGGATACGTGCATGAGTGCTAAGGGAGCTGGCCAGTGTGTTTGTGAGGCCACTGTTGATCATTTCTGCAATAAAACAATGGCAAGTGGGAGGGATTCCTGAGGAAGGGAGTGGAGTGTATGTCTGTCATCTTCAAGAAAGGCAAAGAAAAGAATGTGAGGACTGAGGCCAGTCAGTTTCACCTGTACCCCAGGGCAAGGATGGGGCAAGTAATAGTGAAAATGTTTCCAAAATGTTGAGGGCAAAAGGGTCATTTGGAGCAACAGCATTACTATTCAATGGACAAATCATGCTTGACACATGTGACAGCCTTCTCTCATGACTTGACTAGTTTTCATGGATAAGGAAAGAGTGTGAATGTTATTTATCTTAATTGTAAAAGGGCTTTTGACACAGTCTATCGTAATATCCCCACTGACAGGGAGGATGAAGTGCAGCCTAAGTGCACAGTGAGGGGGATTCAAAACTGTTTGAATTGCTTAGCTCAAGGAGCTGGTGAAGAGTGGCAGAGAGTCCAGCTGGAGGTCACTAAGGGTTGATACTGGGCCCAGCAGGATTCCTTGTTCAAGTATGACCTGGATGATGGGACAGAGTGTCCCCTCAGCAAGTTTGCTAAAGTTATAAAACCTTGATGAATGGTTGATACAACCAAGGTTAGTGCTGCCATTCCGTGGGATGTCAGCAGGCTGGAGAAAATGCAGATCCTGGCCTTGGGGGAGAACAACCCAATGCACCAGGGGAGTCTGAGGGTCAATTGGTAGGCAAGCGGCTTTGCAGAAAAAGATCCGGATGTCCTGGTGTCTTACACCTGGGCAACACCATTGTGCCAGCAGTACAAGCCAGCAATATTCCCTTGTGGCAGAGACCAACAGTATAGTGGGCCATGCAGAGGGGAGCACTATCAGCAGTCAAAGGAGGTGATATGTTCCCCTTTACTTAACCCTTCTGAGACAGGTCTAGAGTGCCAGAGCCAGTTCTGAGTCTCCCAGTACAAAAGTGAATGGAGGGAAGTCAATCACAGAGATGGCTTAGGCACTGACACTTCTTACATATTGGGAGAGTCTGAAGAGAGTGGCAGTGCTCAGCACACACATTAACATCACTTTACAGACCACATAAAATTATTGGCCCTATGCTAATGTCCTTTTGTCGACCCTCTGTTTAATTTTTGAATGACTTGACATGGCAGTGTGTAAAATAGATAGGGTTACAAAGATTAGGTCAGCTACAGTGAACACAGCTATTGTTTGAGAAAGAATGAGGTTTTAGGATTTGAGGAAAGAGAGGAGTTCATTAGTCCTGGGGTATACAGGATTTTCCACCTTTCTCTTTAATCTAATCCTATCTGTTTTATGACTAATTACTTACATGCATTATCTTCCCTATGAACACGTAATATTTTCTACATGACTTCAGCTTCAGATACGACAGCCATAAGGGTGGGGAGGCTTGTTTTGCTTTCTAGTTTTGGGTGGAGGAGGCACCAGCTCCAGCTGAAGGAGTTAATTCCTCATTGGTTTAAGTCTCCAAGAATTGGCTGTTCTGAACAGTACATACCTCTGAGTGCAGTCATAGTTGTGTGAAACCATGTCACTTCTCACTTAAGCACAGACACTGAAAAACTGAGAGACCCAGTATGAGGCTTTCAATGGCAGGGTTTTTGAGGGTATTTTTCTACTAGTGACTCAGTAAAACCAAAGTAGTGCTTCAAGCTGATTTATATTGTAGAGATCTTTAGAAGAGGTCACCAGGCTTTTATTTAACTTTTAGCCCTGTCAGAAACTGGGATCTTATGATTTATTCACTGGACAACAGTTTGCATAGCTAATTTCTTTCCCTCAAGTATCCCTGAAAAAAAATCCTGACATATTGAATTGCTTTTAGAATTGGCAAATGGCTAATTATACATTAAGGTAGTCTTTCGCCATCTACACATTGTGATAAATCTCTGAATTTTAAAAAAGTATGTTTTGTACTAACAGATGAATCCCAGCACACTTGCCACAATCTCCATTGCTAATTTTGTGTTCCACATGATAAAACTGAAAATAACACATGATAAAATTGAAAATAACTCTTGCACAAGAAAGTTAGTGGCATTAAAAACAGGAGCAAAAGTCACTCAAAAAATCTGCTTGAAGTAATCCCAATGTCAATATGGAAAATTACTCATTTTTCTGAGTGCTAGCTATGAAAACTTAAAGGGAGGAAAATTCTGCATCTTTATATTTATTGGCATCCCATGTGAGAATATGCTGTCATTACCCAACAGATAAGTATTTGAAATCCAACTTTGCACTGGAGCAAGGATCTGACACTTAGACTTTATAAAGAGAAACAGAAATCATGCAGTTTTCCCTGTTTCTTGTAAAAATGGATGGTCTGTTGTTGTGTGAACAGGTATTTGCTAAGTATAACCATACTTTCATTCATACCTCCCCCACTTAGCAAGGAAAAACTCCAGCAATGCCCAGCAACACATTTGTCCCAAATATCCAGCCTCTTGTAACTTCCTGAAACCAAACAATCCCCATTCCCAGTAAAAAGTGAAAGTCATGGTTTTTAGGCTACTTCATTTTAAAGGATGTTAATATGTCACTGATTTGAAAATTTTGGTGGGTTTGTATGTAAAATGTAAACAACAGGGCGAAGACAAATCTTTGGGTCAGAAATATCACCTAGCTGAAATATGGTTTCATGGGCTTCACAAAAAAGGATGGAAATAATGGAGAGAAAACTACATTTATCTTAGGGAACAATTATTGTTGTCCATCTACATTATACTATCATCTTGCTGGATTTTTTTCTACTGTCTTGGTACTGGCAAGGCAAGTGACTAATATATTTAGTGTTATGAGAACTCTGCAAGGCAATGAGGCAATGACATCACATTACTCAATTTGTCTCTTGTGTCCTCTGAGAAGTCAAAGGTCTCATGTACACTCAAAAGAAAATCAAGTGTCCTAGTCAGAAATGAAACCACTTTCCAACATAAACAAAACTAAAGATCCAGTATTTTTGCAGTTATGACAAACTAATTTGAGATTTAACAGTTTTACCCTTGCTTTGAATTAGTCATTTTAAATTTCATTTTTCTGTTAAGTGAAAGAAAGATGCCAAATTCTGTCAGAGTATGAAACCTTTTGGTATGAGATTTCTCTGTTAGATGATGTTTCCTACACTGATCTGATGCTGCCAACAACTCAAATACCTTTTAATGTGATCTGGCTTTGAATGTATAGCACTGCCTGCGTTCCATATGTTTACCATTATCCCTAGGCTCATCAGTCCCCTTTATTTTCAGTAGAGGCTGTTGTGGAAGGAGGCCAGATTGTGCAGCAACACGGTTCCGGTAGTGAAATTAGCAACTGGACAATATTCCCAGAGAAGTAGTCCTGTTCACTTCTGGCCATAAGCCTGCTTCTGACACAAAGAAATGTCCATAGGAAAGACATTGTATGTGCAGGTATGTTAACAAAGCACATAATTTGCATGTAATTTATGCATTTGCAACATAGTGTATCCTGCACACATTCACAAAGAATGCCTTGTGCAGCTCAGATCTTCACCAGGTTGGGTTACCATTGGTGCTTCCATTTTACAGCATAAGAAATCGAGGCACTGAGGTACAGGAGTGCCAAGTACCTTTCCAGAGTCCCACTGAGTCTGAGCCAAGCTAGATGCAGAATGCAAGGCTGCAGCTCTGCAGTGTCTTGTCCCCAGTGGCAGTGATGGCCGGAGGTACTGCTGTTTCCTTCCATCCCCTCCTCTTCTCCTGGTTTCCAAGCTACAGTACAGTGCCCCTGTAGCTTTGCCAGGACAGCTGTTTGTGGGGAAAGGCTGTGAAACATGTCAGGAAAACGGCTTTAGGAAAAGAACTTTCAATTTTTTTTTTACAGAAAAGAAGGCATTTTGCAAATCCAGACCCCTCACCTGATCTTACATTGCTGCAAGAACCATTTTGTGAGCAGAATCTGAAAACAGAGAGAGGCAACAGGCAGGAGAGGATGAACAGAAAGGGATGCCATAAGCCGTCATTAGCACATCCATGGCCTAAGCTATCCATACATGCTGATGACATCCATGTGGTAGTCTGCAGAACGAGGCAGTAAATTATCATGTGCCTTTCACTTACCTCACTTCAAATTCTCTGTCTGCTCTCTAACTTACTCTTCTTGTACTCCACTTTTTTTTTTAAAGAACTATTACCAATAATAAACTACTCTTGTTGCCTGAACATGGAATATTTATCCTCTGCTTATCCTATGTTTGGGCTCTGCATAAGCAATACTTAGACATAGAATGCTGGTACTTAGAGATAAAACTTAAGAGTTTTATCAGCAGGAAAAAGTATCTGAGGCATAAATGGTAGCCCTGGCAGGAAAGTTACATTGCTTAGATGCACAGAAGAGACAGTGGTTTTTCTGTTTAAGAAATTGAAGGTCACTTTTAAAGGCGTTACCCAGCTGCAAGTTTTAGTTCATTCATCCCTTCATTCCTTCCTCCCCAGGTGAACTGTAAACATTTCAGGATAGCTGAGGTATGTGATTTTCAGAGGCAAGAAGAAAGCCCAGTAGATGGGCCATATACCTTGGGACATGGTTGAGGGTGAGCTCAAGACACCAAATATCACTCACATTCCTTGACATCCCACTAACACACGAGTGAGCAAGCCCAAAGTTGCTCTACTTTCCATCTCCCTGCCACCCCCATCCTCCCCAACAGGCACATGACCTCTATCACCTCCTGCAGCTCAGGAGTCTCCTAAAGCCTAAGGTACTTCCCCACCTCTAGATACTTCAATAAATGGGGAGGGATTCCAGCCTGCTGTAATCTCTGTGCTCTAATCTAGACTGTTATATTATCAGTTTTCTCGAGCAGAACAAAAATATTTTATCTACCATTACCTTTTCAAAGATATGGTTTGAGTTCTTTTGCTTCTTTTCATTTTCTTCACTGGCTGGATCTTTCTTTATTTCATTAAGATTAACTTTCCCAAAGTCTTCATCATATTCCTACATACTTTTGTCTTTTCCTACTTAGCTTACCTGGGGAGCTAAACCCATAATATTTTAGGGAAAGATGGCTTTAAGATGTGCTGGCTCCTCCTATGTCAGTCATTTGGAGCCTGGAGCAAGCACAGAGCAAACCTCTGCCAGCTTACATGGTTCTGCTTGTTTTCTGAGTAACACGGTTATCATTCAGGCTTTTTATTACTTTTTCTCCATGGCTCACCTGAGACAAGCCTATCTTCTGCCTCCCAGCAATGCAAGGAATGCTTCTCCTGCTTTTCTGTATTCATACTCAATAGTTCGTCCTGGAGTTATGAACATAATGTTGACATTTCCCAGGAAATCAGCCTGAAGGATCATGACTGGTTCCATCTGGCCTTGAAATCAAGGCAAATACTGAAGTTTTTTCTTAGGTGAGTATAGCCAAGTTGTCTGTTTTATCTTTCTTTTTTCTCCTTTCTAATGCAGAAATTGGGTAATTTAACTTTCTTCGTCCAACATTCCAAACAAATTTCCATTAAATGTGAGTTCAGCACATATTTAACATGTAGAGAATATATACTTGGAGGTGTAAATATGTGTAAATGGTTTTACCTGTGTGTGCGTCAATATGAATACATTTAAATACATAGCATGCTAAATCATGATTTAATATAGGTCTGTGTATACATGCCAGGATCCTGAAGTTCTTTGACAGGTGAAAGCAAACAAAGAACATTCTTATCTTTCCTGTAAGTAAGGATGAGTGAAGGCTGCTTGCAGATACCAGAGAGAATGAATACTCTAAACAGAGTACTCTGACAGCTCTTCAGCTTTCCCAGTTTCATGTAGCTTTTAAGCATGAAAACACTGCAACAACACTAAGATCCAGGACTGCAGAGCTGGTGGAAAAAGAGGATGCACATGGACCAGTGGAATTCCCATTTCCTTCCTTTCTCACAAGCTCACACCAGTTGTGCTATGTCACTGTGTCATCTCATGTCTCCTCAAGAATATGAAATAAAGGGGGCTGGAGCTGGGTGACAAATGTGTGGAAATAGGAAATGAAGAGGGAAGAGAAGCGGTGTTTGTTATACTGCGTCTGCCTTCATCCTGCTCTGCCTGAAGTCTGAGTGCTCCCACTGATGCAGAGGTTTCCCACCTACTCTGTCTTTTTAATCTATGCTTGTAGGCACAGCTGAGCAGTCTCAGCTCCCCAGGACCAAGAAAAATCTGAAGAGAAAAATTTTCATGCTGCAGGTTTCTAGAAAAAAAATTTCCAGAATTAAGTAGAAAAAATAAAATGTATGGAAATCTTCAGTACCTGCTGTACTTGACCTGATAAAAGAAACTCCATTCAAATTAACACAGTAAGTGACATGGCAGAAATGTGACTTGATTTCTGAGTACTTTGGATGTGTCTCGACTTTTGTACACAGTGAAGAAGCCATGTGTGTGTGACACCTTGTGAGCTAATCTGAACACTAACTTGATGTTCCAGCTGGTTTCAAATGCACTCAGCTGGGTGTGTTTGGTGGAAATGTGACCTTTGGATTACATCCACCCTTTTTCCCTTGCTCCAAGTGCTGCTGGTGTTTGCTCATATGTGCTTGTAGTTGTGGTGCTTATGTTAAACACAGGAAAAGTAATAGATATAACCTCTTTGTGGAGAAAATCTGAATTGCTGGATGCAGAGGATGAATTTGTTTTTCTTTTTATCTCCAGTTCCAGTGATGACAGCTGTGGCTTTGCCCATACTGGGCTGTATACATACAGTACAGAATACAGCTGTTATGAAGGGGGAGAACTTCTACTTAAAAGGGAACAGATCCCTGGCATCCTTAGAGACCTAGAATTCCCAGGCATTGTAGCTACAAACCAGGGCAAGGCTGCTGTAAGGTCTCCTTGGAGCCTTCTCTTCTCCAGGCTGGATGACCCCGGCCCTCTCAGCCTGTCTTCATAGCACAGGTGCTCCAGTCTCCTGATCATGCTCATGGCCGCTCCT
This sequence comes from Prinia subflava, assembly GCF_021018805.1. Classification (NCBI taxonomy): domain Eukaryota; kingdom Metazoa; phylum Chordata; class Aves; order Passeriformes; family Cisticolidae; genus Prinia; species Prinia subflava. The sequence continues at coordinate 34,943,901 of NC_086248.1, read as the reverse complement.
CTGGACTTCCTCCAACAGGTCCACATCCTTCTTATGCTGGGGCCCCAGAGATGGATGCATTACTCAAAAGAGCAGAGTAGAGGTGAGGAACCATCTCCCTGGACCTGCTGGCCACACTTCTTTTGATGCAGCCCAGGACACGTTTGGCTGTCTGGGCTGCCAACACACATGATGAGCTTCTTACCAACCAACACCCACACATCCTTCTCCTCAGGATTGCTCTCAACCCATTCTCCACCCAGTCTGTTTGTGCTTGGGACTGCCCCAACCCAGGTGCAGGTTTCACCTGTTGAAACCTTTCACCTGGCTCTGTTGAACTTCATGATGTTCACTCAGACCCACCTCTCAAGATTCAGGTCCCTCTGGATAACATTCCTTCTCTCCAGTGTGTTGACTGTTCCTTGTAGCTTGTTGTCACCAGCAAACTTGCTGAGGGTGCTCTCGGTCCCACTGTTCTTGTCACTGACAAAGGTGTTAAACAGCATCCATCCCAACGCCGACCCCTGGGGAATGTCACACGTCTTGGGTGTCCACTTCCACATTCCACCTGTCTGGAATGTTATATACTTGAATCATGATTGTATGATGAGTATTTGATTTATATTCACTGTATATTTGGGAAAAGTGTTAGAAACTCAAAATAACATTTTAACTTATTGAAGACTTAAATAAGAGTGCCAGGAATTTGAAATATGACATAATGGCGGTTAAAGGGAAAATTCAAAGATTTGAGACATTTCATAACATAAAGTACTGTGATTTTAAGAAATGAATGGTCTGGGGAACTTTGCTCAGAAAATTGGATTTTGAAGGACCTAATTAGCTGATTTTATTCTTTTGAACATAACCATTTCATTTTTTTAAAATGAGGGCTTTGAAGTCCCTTGTGTATTCTGGGACTATTTTTTTTATCCAGAGAGGTTCATAAGCTGGCATGAAGAGCTAGTTGCAATACGAATGAGCAAGTAAAACAGTACACATTAATAATGAAGAATGTAACCATCAGAGGAAAGTATTACTGGTTGCTCTGGCTTGAGCTTGTGCTGGCAGGAAAAAAGCCAATACCATAATTTTGAAAGGGCTGTAGTTGATGGATTCCATGGAGGGCATATGAAGAAGAACACACAGTGGAGAAACTGAAGGAAGGCTTTTTCTCACACTGAAATAGAGTGAGACAAGCATATACATGAATGAGACAGTGAAGAAAAGCAATCTGATATGGCCAAACAGTGCCTGGCTGAAGATGATACAGAACAAGACATATTTGTACAGCTTTTGAAGCTGAATTAACTTAGAAATAAATCAGGAGGGAACACATGCATCTCAGTAAAAAGCTAGATCAGTTATTGAGATTGTATTTTTTATGCAAGAAAGGAGGTAACATAGAAATTGCTATATTTGAGAGAAAATTATTAGATCTTGGATACTCTGAATGAGAGGACAATATGTGGGATGATGTAGGGAGAGAAATGAGCAAGAAGTGCCTGAGACAGAGAGGCAGGAATAAGTATAGCCACAGTAATATGAAAATTAAGAGCTGCAGTTTCTGTAGGGTCACTCATTTTTGAGAATTTGTTTCCATATTTTTCAACATCAGACATCTTATCCAAAGGGGTCTTCAGGAATTGCTGTGTCTCTATGATAGCTATTTTTTGATGAAAGTGTAGGTTTTACTGTAAGTGTAACTTTGGGAACAGATGAAAGGATATGAATTCTAATTTTAGTTTCCAGTTTTACCTGAAGATTGACAGAGTCTGAATCTGCCCAGATTTTTGGGGAAGGTTGTCCCACCTGGATACAGTGGAAAAAAATGCAGCAGTTGTCACGTGCACAAAGCACATGGTAGCTAAAAGGGAGAGGGAAAAGATTTTCTGTGTGTCTACACCCCCTAATAAGGTCTTTCCTAGTCTTTCCTGGTAGTTCCCAAATGGACAAATGCTTCATGGCTGCCCACAGCAAGAAACCCGAATTCTTAACTTCTATCCTTCACCCAAGTACCCTGACTGACTTAAAGATCCTGGCCTTATCAATCCCCCTACATCTATTCCCAGCTTGATCCAGACAATGCATCAGATTCCCTCTGCTTACAGGACTCCTCCATGTCCTATAAGTTCTGTGTTCCCTCCCGTACTCCCCAGACATTCCCCTTTCTGACTTCTCTCTGCCGGCCTCACAATTTAGCACACCACATGTAGCTGTTGCTTTAGCTTGTTTCCTTGGCCCCTCCAAAACACAGAACTTTCCAGAGCCATGCCCTGACCTCATTATCACTCACACAGGTCACCAGCACCTCCAGCCTGCACCCTGCCGTGCAGCACAGCCAGCCTTCTTCTGTCTGCCTCACAGGTAACACCCCAAAACACAGGCTCTGTCCAAGCCATCCTTTCAGTAAATAGTCCCCTGACCTCCAAGGGAAGAGGAGGAGGACATATCCAAAAGAAACACCCAAAACCCATGGAATATTTTGGGTAGTCTCAACCTTTGATTAAAAAATGTCTCCTTAAATTCTTGATCATAACTTAGCCATAGCTTTCTTCTTTCTATAAAACTTAAGACAGCAGAAACCACTTAAGGATTCACTTTGTTCTCATTGGTGCTCCAGTCCATTCAGACAGTTGCATGTGTCTTGCTCAAAGATTGATGCAAGAAATTACTGCAAGCAGAGACCAACATCGGTCAGGAGGTCCCTGTACTGTGGAAATGTGAATAGGCAGGACATGTTCAAATGTTCTGATAGGAAAACCACTACCACAAAGAAGAGAAAAAGACAAGATATATCTAGAAGTCCTACCAGTCTGATAGAAATGAAAATCCTTTCTTCACTCTAGTGCACAGAGGAGCCCAAGTCTGTGATCTGAACAGCCAAGCTTTTCCCAAATGCCTGCTACCATTGCAGCATGCTGATCTGTCCTGTCCCAGCATGTCCCTTGCTAGCTTTGAACTCTGTGCTAATCAAATATTTACCCGGGTTCCAAAAACCTTTCCTAAGCTCTTGCAGTGCTGTTGCAGTCCTGGAGCTATCTGGCGGAGGCTAACTCAGGTTGACAAAGACAAGGTCACTACAGGGAAAGGCCAGACCCCTCACTTCTTCAGAGCATAAACCAAATTACAACATTCAGAGCTTTCATCCAGATCATAACTTATCAGGCAGCCTTTTGATGGCTGCTGCTCAGAAACATAAGATTCATTTAACTTGTCTTAATGAAGAAAGGCAAATATGAGACTCCTTCCCCTTCTCACAGAGGCAAAGAGTGGTGTGACCAGAGGAACCCACCAGCTCCCAGAGTTCAAGACCAGCAAGACCAGGATCATGCAAACCATCTTCCTCCTTCCCTTTGCAAACCTAGGCCCAACTCATTTTGCTGCCAGAGGTGCCAGATGATCATGCTTTTCAGAAACATACCTAAGCCTACTGGAGTCTGCAGTCTTCTGTGGTAAAGTGCTCCCATGTTTAATTACCATAAGGAGCTGGGAAATTGCTTCTTTTTCAGACTAGGTTGATTTATCTCCTTGCTGTCTGCTCCCCCTCATTAGGGTAAGCAGACCCTAAGGTTTGCCCACAGGAAGATGGGGTGGAGTGCAGAGTCAAACCTTGACTCCCCAAACTCTACACTAGTTCCTTCAGGAAGAACTTTCTTCCTCGGTGTCTGCACAGCTGCGCTGAACAAAAAGCATGACTGTCCCAAGACGTGAGGGCAGGAACTGAAAGGCAAAGGGCAATAGAGCAGAGAGAGGTTTGATGAGATTTCAGCACTGAGCTGGTAAAAAAGGGCACATGACCATTTTACAATATTAGGGAATAGCAAGTAAAAGAAAATGCAGCCACAGAGAGACCCCCCAGGGACATCAACAGAGGGAGAGGGGAAGGAAGAGACTGCAAAACAGCCTGAAGGCTGGGGGTGGCTGCTGACTGGTGAGCTCTCTCAATAGCCTCTGAGCTAGGCTCCTATGCAAAGATTGTAGTGTTTATTTCCAAGGTTCTTTTAACTTCTAAACTCTCAAGATTTTCCCATGAATCCAAATAATTTAAAGGGACTTGGTCCCTCTCTAGATGCAGGTGTATTGATTGTTTGAAGAAAAATCAGTTCCTTAGTCCAAAAACCGTTTATCTTGGCAAGTATGTGAGCAAAGGAACAGAGAACAATGACTCCAAAATGTCTGAGATACCAAGAGCTTTCTGAGAAACAGATTAACAAAACACTCCAGTAAAAAGAATTTTAAAAAACCCTCCTAGTAAACTAGATAATATAGAGAAAATATTTACTCTAGAAACTTATATTAATGATCAGGAGATGTTTAGAATATGTGATCACACAAGGAACTTACTATCTGTTAGACTTGAGTGCTGAGGGATGTGAGAAGATTAGCAAGGAAGCTTATTGTAGCACGTCATCTAATTTTTATTTGAATTAAAATTGAGAGGTATGGGAAAATTAAACAAAAATAAAAGGCACAAATATAGTACTACTCATCCAAAATGGAAGAATCACTTTGGCTGTCACTGTCCCAGGGGGAGACATTGTAAATGGCTATGGATAATGGACTTCTGAGCAATACCAGAGCTCATTGTATAACTTTCCATAGATATGCTTGACCATTAGAGGAGAGAAAAGTAGTAGCAATCATTCTTGGAAATATGTGTTTGGCCCCCATGTTTTGCAAAGTAATAAAGCTGTCTCAGGCATGTCTAGTTCTCATGGAGTCTGAGGATTTGACAAAGAGCAGCTGATAAAGAAATGGCAATGTATAGAATACAAGAAAAGTGTCTAAGTGTTCAAACCAAAAGAACTAAATACTCTAGCTTATCTTATTTGTACAGTTTATGTGTACATCCACAGCATACAAGGAAAGAAGGGCCAAGTAGTGCAGTTTAGCATCAACTGCAATGAACATGAAGGTCCTACTATGAATGATGATAGGCCCAGACCTGTTAAATATTTTTCTTCATGATTTAGGGGAGTGAGATACAAATATTTTATAAGAGAAGACTGAAAAGGTTATGACTGCATGAGGCTCTCTGCAGTATGGACGTAAAGAAAACAGGAGAAGAGAGCAGATGTTTGGAGGTCAAGGAAATTTCTGGGAATCAGATATCTCTAGAGGTAGCTATCAGACAAAGAAAACTGAGCTCCTGTTAATGACCTCCAAACATCTGCTCTGCTCCCTCCCCTCTTTAGTTTCTACTGTGATTTGGAGGATGTCTTATACAACCATGATTTGTCGCAGACAGGTTAGGGGGTTTGGCTGACTTCCAGTCTGTTTGAAGTGGATGTTTCTGCTATGAAGTTTTTGCTGTATCCTTTGCAAGTGATTATCAATATTCAGTCTCATCTTTCTTGAAATAACACTGAGTTGTGCTCCTGCCTCTGTTTCCTTCTCCTTATATTGTAACCTTTTTTTCTATAAAGCTTTTCCTAATGTGTTGATCTGGTTAATCTCTAGTTCTGAGATGGCAGATTTGCTGTTTACTAGGTAGACAAGCCATCTGGCCCAAAGTTTGTTTCATGATGTTGACCACCAAAACAAGTTAGAAGTTACCTCCAAGTGCTCTCTTATACTGGTCAGTCACCTGAATGTTATGAAGTTTTACACCGTGATGTTGCATGAGGCTCAGTGTCTGCAGCCAGTTATGTGCGTTTTGTATCTTTGCTGCAGGAAAAAGGAAAACAAACCCTCTATTTTGTCAATGAGTACAATTAAATTTTGTACTGGTAGAGATGAGGAAACCAGTGGAAGGGAGGTGGTTTTCCTTTAGTGGGCTAGTAAAACCTCAATGGTCAAGGAATTGGCTCTGTGAAATGTTGGAAGAGCTTGTTTGAATATCATGTTCCCAGGCTGGCTGGGAATGTGTGGGCAGCTTTGGTAAACTCATCTGGTTCCTTTGCAAGCTAAGAATTCCCCACATCCCCCCATCACTTTTATATATATAAAAAGAAAACAAATCATTAGCCGTGTCTGGTTTTAGCATATATTAGACTTTATATGACTATATGAGGAGGAAACTACATAGCAGTCAGATGGAGAAGATGAGATGTGAGGAGAATATAAAACAAGGAAACAGTCAGGGAAGTAAAAAACAACAAGTAACAGCTCTTTAGCAGAGACAGTTACAGTGAACAATTTGTTTCAGGAGAGTAGAGCTGAACAAACTTGATTTTCCCAAAAGCTTTGCCCTGTGCACCTTAACAGCTTTTCCAGCATCCTCAAATTCCTATTGTCCTCTACCATTCAATAGCCCTTCCACACCTACCTGGTGTTTTGGTGTTGTGGCTGCTCCAGTGCTGACAGATCAGGGACCACATGGTCACCATAGGCTGATCTCTGCTTACATATTTCTTGGTGGAAGTACTAAATAAGATCTCCCTCCTCTGTTTAGAAAGGTACATTTTCAATGGTTTAAGGCACTTTGTGACTCTGAGGCATTCAACCATATCTTGAACTCCTCTAAAACTGGACTGGTCTTTTAGGAGGGTGGATGGATTCTGTGGGGATTCTATCAATTGACAGATACAGGTAGATGCTGAGAATAGTGTGTAGGTAGGCATGACATGCCAACACAAGAACATCTTAGGCAGTTCATCTAAAGATGATGTTCAGTGTGATCATACATGCAGACAGAAAAGAAGACACCTAGAACCAAATCTTTGGGAAACAACTTGCATTTTTCTTGTCAGAGATCAGCTATCAGCCCACAAGAAAAAGATTAACTACTTCCCATGAGAAAACGAAATTAAAGACTCACCTAATTCAATGAATAATAGCTTATTTAAAACCAGAAGCTGACAAATTAAGTTCCAGAAAAAAAAATAAAAGGTATACAAAAAGCTGATAGCAATACTGATGGTTAAATGTGTGCTATAAACTGCCATATAGCAAAAGGCTGATATTTAGGAGGACTTGGAAGGTAAATGTGAAGAACTTTGAGTAGGTAGAGGAAAAGAGAGGGAACAACAACCTTGGAAAAATCATTGAAATATTTTGTGAAGGATTAGGGTTTTGGCTGCCCTTTTTAGCAGCAGGTGCACAGGGAAGAGGCACTAAAGTTCTGCAGGACTTCACAAGTCCCAAATTTTTAACATCCTATTTAAAACACTTCAAAATATTATAAAGTTGGCATACAGCTCATACTTAGCAAAAGAGGTGAGAAGAAGTGCAGGAATTTAAGGCAATTGAAAGATTTCTGTCTGTCTCCTTACAACTGCACTTGCCCAAGCAAAATCTTGCTCCCACTTTTGCTGACACAATTGAAGCTGAATCTGCTTAAATCAGTCTTTGTGACTTTGCTTGGCAGAAAGTTCCTTTGCAACCAGAAACTGGGGGAAGTTCACCACAGTAATGGTGTATGTGTAATGCTTCACAGACTTTTGTTTCCTCATGCAAGTCCTTGAAAAGGAAAACTGTCCATATGAATTTTTATAGTTTAGGAGAATTTTATTGATTTGAATGAATGTGTATTGGATCGGGTCTCTGAAAAACATCTCTTAGCCATGTCTTCTTTGGCAACATGGATTTTTGAAATGTTTTCAAACTGGATTTGAATGTTTCCAGCATTTAAGGTTATAACCTCAGTGAATAGACAACCTTGAAGAGAGCAGTTTTGGAGGAAGTTGGTATTGGAGTCCCTCACTAGAGGTTGGCCATTCCATTTACTGGAGGAGGAACTTGCTTGGACTGGACAATCGTGACACAGGCTTAAGCAAAACGAAGCCCATTCTTAAAATGTGCAATAACTTTGCTGAGGAAGAGACACTATTCTATAAAATGCTGTCTTTCACTACATGGCGTTTAGAAAATATGGAGCTGAAGGCACTAGGCACTGTTGGGTTAAATAAAACCTATAAAACATAATGAAAGCCAAAGGATTGTTTCTGAGAAAGAGATTCAGATCTCCTTGGCACTGGATCAGTCACCTTTCAATATAATGTTTTGGTGAAATATCATGCTATAGATTTGTTAAGAGAAGTGCCAAATTTGATAGGCTTGAAGGCTAGTAGTATGGCAAATCTCCTCTTCATCATTAACAATTCCGTCTCTTGCCAGAAATAACTGCTGTGCAAAGGGAGAACAGTGTTCGATATGTTAAAATTAGCTAGAATAGAGTGTCTCTTAATCAAATTTTGTCCTGAATTGCCAAATGATGTATAGTTGTTTGTGTTGTAGATAACGTTCCAGTGGGGACTGTGCTAAAATCCCTGAAAACTCGTATTATGCAAGACCTCTGGCTGAACTTTAACTCTATGCTTAGAAGTGAGAGGTTGGTGCTATAAGCCACCCAGATCTCCATTAAATACTGTAAATTTAAATGTACACTTAGCTAACAAAGATCAACTTAGATTAAATGAGCAATAAATTCCCACCTCTACAAAATGAACACAATGACATTTCAGAATAGCATAATCTGCATTTGAGGCCACCCTCAGAGGCAATGATGGTAGAAAAGGGACAAAGTGATCATCTAAGCATTGGTAGGATTGTAGTGTTCTTTGCCTTTGCCTGCAACAGATGTTTCCGTGAGCTGGTCAGTTGTATCATAGAAGCTATAAAATAAAGACAGAAGGCTTAACAAATAACTGGCACAGACCCAACCCTTATATCAGCTTCAAGTAGTATGAGAAATCATGCTGCTTTGAGGGCAACTATAAGCAAAATCTCTTTGGATGGAGTGTACCTATTGAGTTTTGGCTGATTGCTGTTTGAACTCCCCCTGGCTGCAAGTGCATTAGGGAGTATAAATTTGAAAAAAACATTGCACAGCATTGCTAAGGACTCTGCATGTATTTATTCTGTCAAAATGTTTGAAGTTATAACCGACATATAAGTTTTTAATTTCTTTCCATTTTTAATATCCCCCCACTGGAAAATGTCAGTGCATCCAGACATTGCATTTGTAGTGCCATTCCAACCTCTGCAATTCTCTGTAATGGAGAGTTAGAGGCTGGAGCAAACATATCCAGAGCTGAATGTTTGTACAAAACACCCTTTATCTTATTTTTTCTTTTCTGAAATCTACAAAGCCTGTTTCACAGTGCTCTTGTTCAGTCCTGGCTCATTTCTATTCTCAGACTGAACAATGCAGACTCTTCAGATTAAAAATTTCAGAGATTCCTGTAATGGAGACCTATATGAAGGGTTTCACAGTTGGATCTAAGCTGACTTGTACTGATTTCCTCCAGATGTCTGGTCATCTGGAGAAGGAGAAATATCAAAGGTTTCCCCATGTATTTCAATCTTCCTTCTGCTGAAAGAGGCCCTAGTACCCAGTAATGCTGCCATTGTTGGGACTGTTTCAGGGGAAGCCCTTTCTGCTCTGTGTTGGAGTTTTTCCTTCAAGGAGCTCACTGATCTCACAGTTTTAAATTATAAAGGTGATCTGGGGCTTAATGCCATGCCTGTGTTCAATCCACACACCCCACACTCAAGCCGATGCCATTTTTATAACATGTTCACATAGAGCAGGCACCCCATGAGGCCCCTCACCATGGTCACACCAGGGAAAAACAAGGTCACACCAGGATGAACATTTGAATACCAACCCCATTACTGGAGAATCTCTATTAAACCTCCTGAGTGTCCTGGTCACACCAGGACGAACATTTGAATACCAACCCCATTACTGGAGAATCCCTGTTAAACCTCCTGAGTGTCCACATCATGATTTTTTTTTCTGAATGAGAGCCATCAGTCTTCAAAACTAGGATTTAACACAAGAGCAGTGGAGAGCTTCTAGGTCCTGAAGACTGCTAGTCTCTCTGTTCTGCCACAATGCAAGCATCCAAGGGCTTCCTTCCTGTGAACTAATCTTTTCATTCACTATTGCTTTTGTTCTAAACTATTTGATATAGTGTTTGCTGTTAGATTTTACTGTTGATATTTTGCTTTTATTTTAAAGTGTCCAAGAGCCATTAAGACGACTGCACTTTTCCAGGTCAATACAGCTACCAAAACAGTAAATAAAATAGCCCTCCTTGTCAAGAGATCCTGCTGTGGAAGTAGTTTACTAGGGGAGGTGAAAGTTAAACCTCCATTTAGCAACTTGTCACCTTTAGAACATGTACAAGATTTCTTCCCTTTCAAAATTTGAACATATGAAACTTCAAGTGTGTGGGGCAAGAGAACAGAGGTTAGTGACATGCAATAATCAATTGATATTTCAGTCAAGACCTGTACCTGCAGCAAGGGAAGAAAAAGACACCATGAGACATATTAAACACTGTCCTGTCATACCAGGAGATTCTGAGAGGCTACAGAGGTGGATGATGAAAGCTTTAGAGCAGATAAACGGAGAAGTGCCACAAAAGCAGGGTGATGATGAATACAACAGTTTCTAACACCTCCATATTATTCTGTTCTGTAATTCAGCAGGGTCATGGATGGTAAGGCCAGAAAAAGTTGTTTTAACCACATGTTTCATGTTCTTCTGCATAAAATTTGACACAAAGCTTCAAATTCAGTCCTGACATAAGTGACTGAGGTAACTGGATTGGTCAGCAATGTGGCTTCTACAAATTCGTCAGAGATTTCTTGTTACTACAGCAAAAGATTAAACCAAGTGTATGGTGGCACTTGTAGTGTGGGTTAAGAACCCTCACTGTGGGTCTAAAGAGATGTGGTAAGACTGGCTACAGATTGTTAACCAAGGCCACCATCAGTCATACCTGCTCTAATCAGTTCCTGCTCATCAGGTTTGGGAAATTAAAGATAGTGGCATGGGATACAGTGGCCATGCTAGTGTCCCATTGGGTACAGAAAACAAGGTTCCAGGTTCCAGCCTGACCTGTCAAGACAGCCAGTCTCAGATGGTTCCTGAATTCTGGATAGGTGAAACTGATTTCCAACATTTCCCAAATGCCTTAAATACCAGGTGTGTGATCTGCTACAACTGTATCATGCATATTTATAAGAGCATCAATGCAAAACATTTTTAGTGCTACACCATCAAAGAGTTCTAGCTGTTCTCAAACTCAAAGAAATTGTATTTGTGCCCTGAAATAAACAAAAAAATATTTTAAAAGAAAGGTTATGTTAAATATAAACTTTATCATCTCCTTTTGATTACTGCATTGCTTCATGAGTATATAATATTGAGTATATTACTTTCCTACAAATGCTTGGAAAAGGAGGAGTTAATGCATCATGGAAAATAACTTTGTGTGAAAAGCATTTATTTTATGAATCTGGCTCTAAAATTCTCTCTGTAGTTTTAAAATTACTATTACAGCCAGATTGTGCATCAAAAAGATCCCACTTAGCAGAATATATGATCTCAAAAATGAGTATCTGTTAGATTGTTCATACAGAGTGCTCTGAGAAATAATTTCTCACAGATGGAAAGCTATAAAAACAGTGTTCTGCTATCTTGTAGTTTGAACCACAATCACAGAACATATGAAATATCGATATTGAATCAAGCTGTACCTGGTTCCGCTTGAATGAGTTCTTCCAAGTTCTTGACCTCTGTTCTAGCATTGTTTCATTTTAAGCAGGAGTCCAATGGAAAGAAAAAACCCAAAACCTATTCAAAACACACACAAAACCCCCCCATCCCCAACCTTTTCTCCATGAGTAGAGGCTAATCAGGAATGACATACTGTTCTCTAATGAGCCTATTTGATATTTATATTGCCTTTGAAGAGTGTAGTTATAATAAAGAAATGGCATTAATATTTCACACACATGAACATTTACTTGGTGTGAAGTGTTTTCACTGGTCTTCCTACAGAATAGATATGTCATGACAAAGAGAGATGTCACTGCTGACATTTTTAGATGATGGAATAATGAAAATAAATGTTCGTTACTGCTGACTTTTTCTGGAGATGATTCTCTATTGACAGAAATATCCTCAGCGAAAAATTCTAACATCATCAGTAGAGAAGTCTGTCTGTGGATTGTAAATTTTTCTCTTGGAGTCTTTTCATTCAACAGTTCAGTCCTGGCACAGTTTTCAGAGTGTACTGCAAGGATGCTTTAAATCACTACTTAGGCCACACCAAAAGTACCACCATAACCATTTCCTGGAAAGGTTCAGTGCTCTCTTCAGGTGTTCCTAACTTTCTTAATAACAGCAATTCACAGTGTCAGGGTCCCATTAGTTACCAGATGGATCATTTAACCACTCACAGAAGGTATCCAGCACCTGCCCCACGGCTCTGTGCTTCCCTATCAGAGCCTGCTGCCTTTTGATCTTGAGCTGCAGCTTGACTGTGACTTCTTGTGAACAACAGCATGAATGCTGACACCTAACACCTCAAAGTCCACTTCTAAGCTAACAGAGACCCTGGACAAACAGCTGGAGAAACAGAGCATCAGTGGTAAGAAAATTCTGCTCTTTAGCACAGACCTTACTCAGTCATTATACCCTGCTTTATATATATGTGTATATATATATATATATATAATTTTTTTGTTAAATACCTCTATGGAGCAACTTGTCCCAGACAGGCTGCTATGTAGATCAGCTCAGTATAGCATAGCAGACCATTTACAGGTATATTACTTTTATTTTCCATACCTTTCCTTTCAACGTATTTATTATCCTTCACCTAATAAATCTTTTATCAAGTTATACAGAAAGCTTGAATTGATTAAAATAGTGTCTGTGGCAGGTTTTACAGCTGAAGATCTCCAAAGTGCTCTTTTATCACTACTGGGTTTTCCATATAATGGCTAATACTGGTTGGTCCCTTTGTGAAGCCCAGAGACTCCCTGAAGTGTGTCCTTCCAGGGCACTCCCACTGCTTCTCCCAGGACAACCAGCCCTTGCCCAGTTCAGGACTCATCAACTTGAACAGTGCTCACAAAACCCCACACTAAAACTGGTGCTAAAAGCTATTCTTCAGGAAGCATGTGTTTGACAGGTGGTGTGCCTGCAGATCCCCACAATAGCAGAAGCAGAGGTGAGAGTTTCATGTCCATGTGGCTCAGTTTGGGCCGAGGGCCCTTAGGAGGAAGATGTAGCCACCTTTTGAGGGAGGTCCATACAGCCTATGGACTAGCCTACTCCCTGCTGAGAGCAAGCCCAGGGATCTCCTCTGGAGCTAAGTTCAGTGTCTAAAATCAGATAGGTTAGTAATTTCAAGGAAAAGATTTGAGGTGCCATCAGATGTGGGATGGGTCTCAGCCTGAAGGTCAGATGGAAGTTGTACACTACTGTGAAAGGGCCCAGAAACTGCAACTGAAACAGACAACCTCCTCCTGCCAGAATCCTTATATTCATGGTGATGAGCATATTTCCTGAAATAATTAGAAAGGGGGCTGTGGACTAAAAAGACTGACTTCTGAGGGATGAGAGGTACAGCTCAGGTACATCGTGCAAGGTGTGAAATCAGACTTCCCCAGTGCTCAGAGGTGTTGAGCCCTCAAACAACATTCTGTAAGATGCACTCAGCTTTGCACTGCAGAGGTAGTAGCTTTTTAAAAAAGCTTATTGAAAAAGAATTTGGCTCTCACAGGAGGTCAGCAGCATTGAGCTATTTTAGATCTACATTAGCATATTTCTTCTGTGTCCAGCCAGACATCACTGATGCATCACAGCTTTGAACTTCAAAGGAAGCTGAATGGCTTCTGCTACAGCTTGCCCGGGGACTGCAAGGAGCCCAAAAAACCAATTCTGGGTCTACCAAGGGAGCTGAGGACATGCCCTGGGAGCCCAGAGCAGCTTTTGGCTCCCAGAAGAGGATGTGAAATCCAGCCTCACCAGGCTGTCTGGAAACAGAGCTGTCTGGAAAAGTGTTAAGGAAGGGCCTTAAAACCTGCCCAATGCAGCAGGTTTAGATTAACACAGGTATGTTGCAAGCAAACCTAAACCCACTCAAAGGGCTGGAGACCCAGCTCCTGCTCAGCTTGCAGGGATTAAGTGCCTCACACTGACCAACTTCACACTAGCAGCCAGCCCCCGTGCTGCTCAGCTCCCATCTCAACTCTAGATCCCACCTTTTTTCAAGACTGTTTTTCAGCAGGTGGTAGCCATTTGCTCTGCAAAGCAAAATCTGTGTTGAACCTGCTAACTGATGGCTGATAGACAGCTGTAGGCACTCCTCTTTTTTATGTTGTTGCACACAGGCGTGGGAGCATCAGTGTGCCCAGCTGACCTCACGGGGCAGTGCTTGCATGGCACCTTTATCCACTTACACATTAAAAATTGTCCTGTGTAGACACTTCCACACACTCGTGAACACTTTGCTTTTGTTCTTTCTTGTTTTGTTTCCCTTAATCTAAAAGAAATTACTCAAACTGAGAACACATTGTTGCTCTTTGAGTGTGGAAAAACATAACATAGCAACTTGTCTTAGCTTTCTAATAGCTTCACGATGTGCTTTTAAACAATGTCAAACTTGTTCAAGGCTTGTGACATTTGAAGCTGGCAAGTAAATCAACATTTGGGTTTTTTCCCAAAAGCAAAACTTTTTAGAAATAAAATGGTTGCACTTATTTCAAAAGAAAATATTCATCCCTGTTTTTTCTGGTTTGGGGTGGTTTTTTAAACACAAAGTGCTGTGTATGCAGGATTATTTTTATTTTGTATGTATGTTGCAGTGCTCAACATTTTAATTGCCACTTCCTCAATAAAACTATTGGAAATCTTCCATCTTGCCATTAGCACTTACAAAATAACTGTTAACAATATGTTATCCAGACACAGAAACTTTATAATTAACATTGGACTAGTCTTCAAAGTCTAGAGACTAAAATATATCCTATAAAATTACTGGACTTCATTCAATGCTATTCTGCTGGTTTAACGTTCAGTAAATGTGTTGAGGGGAGATATTTGGCAGCAGGCATGAGTCTCTCTGGCAGAGAGAATGACTACAATGGGGTTTGCTCTGTGCTCCATGGCCAGAGCGCCGAGGCTCTAGTGGGCTGCCGCGCAAACACTGGAAGGTTGCTGCTGGTGTGAAATAACATTGCTCCCAGACACACTGCTGTGCAACCCTTCCCTGCAATGCTCCTCCCTTGTCAGCTGACAAGGAGTTGGACAGTTTTCACATGGACAATAAAACACAACAGGCAGTGTATTTCTGGACCATTACAGCGCAACTGGGGTAGCGTCAGAAGGCTGAAGGCCAAGCGCCTCAGCTACGGGAGAAGTACAAGATTGGCTCTGAAGCGTCTCAATGCTATCCCTAAATGGAATTTCTACAGTACATTAAATAAGGACAAATACTTAGTCCTGTGCCTTTAACACAGACATGGACATGACATCATTGGCAGCTAATTAAGACTTATTCCAGCCAGGATTGTGCTGCAGCCATAGCAGGCCATTGCACTGGTAAAGAGTTTGGAGGACAGGATAAAAAGAATTGGAACACATTTTTGTTTAGATTAAATTATGAAAAAGGCGTGATAATGGATTAAAACCCACATAATTTTGCAAGGATCAAGGTTATTTAAAGCAGTATTTCCACATAATCTGATCATACGAAGCTCTTTGCCCATGGGAAATATCTGAAAAAACTCCCTCATTTCTGAGATAAACAAGACTAATAGACCAACAGACATGTGCATAGAGTTCTGGGAGTTATTTTTACTAGGACAGAGCTCTTAGCCCAGCCAACAGTATCGCTGTGTTTAGCACTCCAGCTGTTCCTGGGGTGAAGCAGTCACTGTACCAGTACACTTTCAGTTCTTCCTAGGTATGAAATACTTCATATGCAAAGTGATATCTATGCCAGGAGGTGCTGGAGGCAAGAGTCAGGCTGTACAGGGTTCCTGCATAGCAAGAAAAGTTGAGAACCTTAGAGCCATTGGACTCCATAGGACACTGAAGAAAGGAGGGGTGCGAATGAGACGTGCACAGCTCTTCCGCTCCTGTGGTTTCTGCCCTGGGTGGACCCAAATATATAAAGAGAAAAATGCATAAATATGCACTATAAATATTAATACAGTTTTTCTGCATCCAAAAGGCAAAATTTACTGTTTTTCCAGATCACTTTACTAACTTTTTACAGATTTTTTAGCAGACAATATGAAAAAATATGACTGCAACATCTGGGCAGATTTTCCTTCAGAAAATAAGAGTTAGTTGGAACTGTTTTCTTATACTCTCTCTGTTCTCTGCTTACAGGTCATCTAGTGAGGCCACAGGTCAGAGTAAAGGCTTCAGTGGAAGAACAGCACCAGGGAAGGGCTTTCATCTTTCATGCTTGTTGCACACATGAGCATTTCCTTTCTGTCAGCAATTTGGACACCCGGTCAGACCAGTTGTTTTCAAATTGTTTGTCATTGTCTGAGCAGGTTTGGTCTCTTTGCAAAGCATAATTTTTCAGATCTGTCACAAGCAAGAACAGACATCTGAGCAAGTGATTGGGTTGCTGAGAGAAATTGTTTGGCCTCAGAAATATCCACTAGGACACAGTGGCAGCTCCTGTCATCTGGATATTTCTCTGCACTGAACAGGTGGGCTCCTCCTGTTCAATAATCTATTTATACTATAATCTAATAATACACTTGTGAAATTAAGTTACTGGTCATTGTGAGGGTGACTGGATTGTACTAGTATAGAACCACTGACCACAACAGTCAAAGAGAGATGAAAAACACTGAAAAAATTTTAAAGGGAAAAAATCCTTTGTTTATTCACTGTCAAGCACTCAGACTGAAGAGAGAAAACTTATTTTGGAGGATATAATTTTTGTGCATTTTTTTTGCATCATCACACAGCTATCATTCACAAGAAAAAAGGAAAAGGGAACTCAGAGGGAAGGCCCCTACAAGGGACACTAAGATGTTATCTAGCTGTTCCACCTCCAACATCGTAGAACATATAACTACACATACATAATTCCTACCATTTGCTTTTCTAATCTGTGTTTTGGTCCCTTTGATATTTTGGTTTCACAGTTTCCCTAGACAATCTATTTCAATGGTTGATTATTTATTACAATAGAAACAATATTCTTACTCTTCTGCCACCTAAGAGAATTATTCCTTGTTTAAATTAGCTCCTTTTTTATGCTCAAAGGGCAAAGGTAATTTTTTTTCATTCTTCTTGCTGCTACCCTCATATATCTGAAGGCTATTTTCACAATTCCTTTTGTTTCTTCTGCAGACTAAACTATTCCTTCAGCCATTATTTGTAAGATGTGATTTTAGACCTTTGCCCACTGTTGGTATCCTCCACCCCTGGTGCCCCCCATGTCTTTTTGGTATGCAACACCCAGGGTTTACACACACTGAATAGAAGGAATATGACTTATGTCTTACATGATTTCCCTGTCATCTGTCTTCTTCTAACATCTGCAATTAGGAGGCAGAGAGATGTGAATCATTCACAATCTGACCAGGGTAGGTATTGTAAGACAAAACATTTCTGTGATCTTTATCCAATAAAACCATTTTCATCTTGAACTCCATTTATTTTCCTGAACATTTGCCTGAATACACACAGAAGGTGAATGCAACTTAGGACACAAAGGCAGCTGTAACAAATTCAGACAGCTATCCCTAAAATAAGTGTAAATGTCATCTCATCCTGAGTTAATATAGGTACCCTTCTTTAGGATGATGCAAGATTATAAATTATTCTTCAAGTCTGAGAAGATAAAATGGCATATATTCATAAATTGGTAGTAGATGTACATCATGTTGTAGTTTTAATGTTTTAAGAAAAATGAGGCAATGCTTGTAAAGAATACACGGTATCTTATGCTCTAAACAAGAAGGGAAAATGTGCAAAAACCCCCACCCAACAATGAACTATCGTCCACAAGCTGTTCCTCCTTCTGTCTTGTACCTGGCAATGGGGTGTTGACCTAATAGCTCATCTTTTCCCAATGATGTTAGTTAGGCTAATAAAAGAGATGGCCTCTCTCCACAGATCTTGTTTCTCTTGTGGTTATCACTGTGATATTTGCCACCACAGGCCCCTAGGAATTTATTGATCATTCTGTCTCCCTCTCAAAAAGAAAGAAGGGAAAAGGTCAGATGAAACCCTGTCCCACTCCAGGTCCGTACTCTTGTGAAAAACAGCAGTCAGGGATTCCTGTGTTGGCCTCAGATGAGCTGATGGGTTGATACAACAGGATGCAGTGCCATGAAGAAATATGACCTTGTGTCCCAAAGCCATGAGACCACCAGAACCAGTGCTGCACTGGTGCAGTGACACCAGGGCTGGTTTTGGAGGTTCTCCTAGTGCTCCCTCTGCTTCAGTCTACCAGACTTCAGCTCCTTGGGTGCATGGTGGCTTTGGAAAATACAATCTCCATTCACAAGCAGGAGAAAATCACCAAGTGATTTGTTACAAATTATTGGCCATGCTCTAAGAATAACCAACTTATTTCATTAAAAAAGAGGGCACAGAGGTTCTCTGCAAGCACGTGAGCATTTTTCCCCAAGGAAAATTTCATAATGGTTAATATAAGCAGAACTACAGTAGTGCATATGGTTAACAGCTGCTTTAACATGATATGGCATAACAACTGTCTGGAAATCATTAGCCTAAATTTTCTTTAGTATTTGGGTAATTAACCAACAGACAGAGCTATTTCAGCTTATCAGATAATACTTTTTTTTCCCTTTTTATTTACAGTACATATAGTGCTGTTTCTCAAAATAGTACATGAAATGATTACTGAGTGAATGAAAAAAAATCGTAAGTCTCAACAGATATTTGACATATATTTAGATCTTTCCAAAACATTGAAACATTCATGGGTTTCAAAGAACTTTAAGGAAATTAAAACATAAAATGCTATTACTGTTAAGGTTACATAGAGACTAACAAAAGCCTGGAATATAAATATTTATATGTATATATATAAATTTTGTTAAATATATTTAACTGTAAAGCAGAGTTCTCAGGGACTTTGATAATGTAGATCACCTTTTGGTACAAAGATTCTGTAGCACATTTTTATTGCGCTTGACAATTGCCACCTTCCCCTTCTTTTTCTACCCATAAGAATTTTGTTAGCAGTACATCCATTCTTCAGCTTAAACAGGGATATTAGAAAAATTTTAGCTCTTGTACTAAGCAGAGCCCAAATTAAAGAGGAAGAGAGAACAGGACCAGACAAGGAAGGCAAAATAATCTTTTGTTGATCTACAGAAAGCAAGAAGTCATTGTCATCTTGTACGAAAACATATATAAACATGTGCAGTGTAAAGGAAGTATAGGAAGTTTGAAAAATAAAATAGTTTAACAAGCCAACAACTCCATCATTCATTAACGTTGCTGGTCTAAGAATCAAAATTTTGTTTATTAAAAAACATTGAAGTTTTGTTGCATATTAAAACTTTATTCATTGCACAAAACAGTCACAATATAACAATAATAACACTTCTAAAAATGTCTTTAGGAAGTAAATATGGTCAGAGGAATGTCCCAAAATTTAGAATGTACATAAACGGCAGAAATAAGTACTTAAAATCATAAGAGGTGAATTCTTTTCAGCTTCATGAGTCCAAGTAGTTGGGAGCTAAGGACATAAAGCTTTCTTTTCTGCTTCCCAGGGTGTTTCATTTGGGGATTTGTACACCTGTCCTTCCTTGAGGACAGCTCAGAATTCATATTTAATACCCACAGAAGGCACCCTTGTGCAGGTGCATCCAGGTTCTTTTGAGAGGGGAAGGGAAATGCTCTTAATAGTTTTGTCATAATGAAGCTTTGGGAGTAGGGAGGGAGACAGAACAAAAATACAAGTGGTTATTCAGCTGCCTGAGAATAAGCCAGAGATTAGTTTGACCCAATGGATTTTTATTTTGGATGCCACTAAATGCAGCCTTCTCTAATTGCTCCACACAACATAGCTTATTTTCCCCTTAAGGACCTCGTATGTACCGAGACATACATTTTTTTCCAGCACACATCTGAAAACAGAGTGCTGAATGCTAATCCTGCAATGGATTTTGGACTGCAGCTATGTTCTTGCTTGCTAAAGATTCCATTTCAACAGCAGCCGTTTAGTAAGAAATATGTGTAATGCACTGCTGCCTGAATCTGATCTATCACGTTTCTGCAAAGACAAAACTTTCTAGGAGCCAGACACAAAAGACTTATTAAACATCAGTAGCTTCTCCAGAGACTTGCCGCTGCTATTAATTAAGTGCATGTTAATGAGGACAGCATGCTCTCTAAATCCAGATCTAGTAATTTGGACAGAACTCAGCGATAAACCCACCATCCTGATAGGATTTGACAAATGACTAAAATGCCTGTTTGCAGTCGTCATTGGATAATACAATGAATAAGGTACCTGATGGTATTTCCACGTTTACAGGAGTTCTGTGTGTCTTGTGATCCAACGTGAGCAACGACTGCAATGTCTGTAAACTAATGGGGGAGGTGTATCTGATCGTGCTTTATCAATGGAAGCTGCCAAAGCATGGAGTAAGAGCTCATTGAACTCAGAGCTAAGCTTTGGGAATAGATGCAGTGCTGAACCTGTTCCTAGTTTTGGTTCCATGGGAGACAAATAACTGAAAAACTCACATTTCCTCATAAATGTCATGAGTTGAGCTATTTCTCCAAGATCTTCATATAGCAGAGAATACCTTTGAGCTGACAGTCTTGCACAATGTTTAATACTTGACCTATAACTCTCAGGAGAGTATTTAATTACATTTTTTCTTCTTCAAGCTTGACCCACAATTCTGCTAAGTCACCCTGTGCCTGAGAAGGACCTTTTGAGGTGCAAGAGTGGACGTCCTACCATCTTCCAGCTAGGCATTCCCCTCCTTGCAGAGACCATGGGAATAATTTTGGAGTTCACCTACCATGAACTGCCATGCACAAGCACATTTTGAAGACAGCATCTGAGCCAGATTCCCAGCCTTCCTGGGGAACTTATAGAGTAGGATGTGCACTTTCAGATTGCTCCCAACTTGGTGCTAATGAGGCATACAGCCATTCATGTACAGTAGGCCATTGCAGTAAACAAGCACGTAGGGGTCTTGTGAGCATGGATAAAAAGCAATTCTTATTGGGGGAAATTACCTCACTTGCCCTTTTTCACTCTTAGAGGACAATAGCTAGAGTAAATCTGCACAACAATAGAGTCAGATTTCTAATCACAAACTAATGTTTCCATTCACAGCACATTATTGGCCTCTGACCAAGTTCCATGTGGGTCCAATACTGCAATCTTCATTCAAATGAGAAGAGATTTATCAAAATGGGGATCAGAACTTTTGTCTATAAAATCAGCTGGTTCCTGTTAGAAGATTCATTCAATCATGATGACGTTTGTAATATCTCCACCAAAATCAGTTAAACTCATTCCTTTTGCTTTGCAAGATTTGTCTCATAGTACATTATCAAAGTCTTTTTGTTACTCAGACCAGTGACTGTAAAGAATTATCAGAAAAAAAATCTGAAACTGCTTAGAAATACTGATTTCATGAGGTGGATGGGATGACTGAATAGAAATCCCCTTCCAAATTACTAGCATTTGAATCCTGAACCAAATGTAACACAATAAAATTGTCGTTAATATTCCAATGATTTAAATGAGTTTTAGAACATTTCAGTCACAATAATAAAACACAGAATCATAAATAACACTAATAATAGCAGACAAATTCAAATAATAAGTATTGCATCTATCTGATAACAATGGTAAGAAAATGAGAAATTAAATCAGAAAATGAACTTTCAGTTGAAAGCTTGCTGCCAGGCATTTTAAAATTTAAAGTATGTCTAAAATAAAAGTAGTAAGAAAATGTTAAATATTCTACCATAATATTCATATTCCAAATTTTTCCCCAGTTTCATAACTTCCATCTTTTTTTTTTTTTTCAGTATTTAGGGCAAGATTCCTGGGAATGTTTTTCATGGTTAGCTTCCAATTTATCGTGTCTCTTCTGCTATTTGTTCCTAGGAGATACGAAATGACAGTAAAGGAAAAATAATGGATCAGTGAAAGAAAATTATAGAGAATTATCTAGCCTTACTTTCATTTTCTAAAACATTATAGGTATTCTTCTTTTGTTAAAAATGAGAAATGACATGTTACAGTTTCTAGGTACTATTAAATGCTGAATCTACCAGTTCACCAGATCTATAGTTCCCAGACTTTTGTGAATCCAGCATTGGACTATACCTCATGCTATACATGAACCCAACTGGCTCTTTTGCACATGACCCAACCTGTAGTTTATAAACTACTTATGCATCCCAGTGTTGGACCTATAGTTAGGGTTTTGTAATACCAGCAACATTTTTGAGAAGACTGCTGGCAAAGAGCAAATAATATCTACAGTTCAAGAAACAGAATTTGTGTCCTGGAACTTCCTCCAAGAAAAAGAACATTACTCCATGTCATTATATTTCTGAAGAAACATTTAATCTATGACCTAACTGATTTATTTGAGCAGAAGAGCCGTCCTTTTCTCTTTCTCTTTTGTCTTTTTTTTTCTCTTTTTTTTTCTTTTCTTTTCTCACCTCTCCCCCCCACCCTGTGAAACAAGGATGCTATCAGGACAGCTTTTTTAAATGTAAAGATCTTCTTAATAAACTCCTTTGAGATTATTTGGGACAGAGATGTTTCTTATAATTATTAGTTATAGCTAAAAATAAAATGACAAAGGCAAATTAGAAGGCTGCAGCTATTAAATCTCTATTAGTGACTTTATCCAACAGTATGCAACAAACATATTACTGCAAAGCATGCATTAAATATACAGTGCACATGTAGCCAAATAGTTGAAGAACTTTACAAATAATGCAAATGTTTGCATTCTTTTTCCATGGGGATGCATTTATTCCTGTAACATAAAGCAGTCCAAATCCATCTAATACAAGAATTGGTGTTTTTTCATGGCAAATACATAAATCTTTCCCCTTGGATGTTTTCCTGTAAAACTTATGTGGCTCAGCCCTCTCATGCAGAAATAGGATAGCACTCGCTGTTGACCAGGACAATATGGCCATGTTAGACCTTGACCCAAAAAACAGATCTTCAGTATTAGCTCTCTTGCTGATGCTTAGAGGTCTCTGTTAGTGATCAGGACCTGCCTCTTCTAGGCACCTCACATACATGGAAGAGCAAAGTTTTTGCTTCCCTGAAGAGTTCAGAGGCTTGGGAAAGTAATTTTCTCCTCAGCCAGGCAGCCATGGCTCGTGCAAGCTCCTCACCAAAGGCAGGTGGACATTCCCCAGCTGAAAGCAAGGGCACAAAGCCTTTGGTGCCCCTCCAGGCCATGTTCTGAACTGCTGACTGCAAAGAAGTCATTATTTTTTCCGTTTTTGACATGTCATAGCTGTGTTCTCTTTCTCCCTGTTTTTTCCCATTTTTGCTGTTGTTGGAGTTTTTTTCGTTTTTTTTTTTCCTCTCATTCCCTTTCAAACCCATCACTGTGTTGCCACAGAACTCATTTCAGCCATCAAGGATTTAAATTTAGCTCTGGCAGAAGCCAGAGGGTAGGCTTATGCACCCACCTCTGGTGATGTAAGGCTAACCTTAAGGTCCACACTTCCAGCTGAGCCCAGTGCTCAGCCCAGGAAAGCTAAACACTCTGATTTTCCCATGCCCTCAGAGAGGCCTGCAGAGCCTCTCTGGGCTGCCTGGTGGCAACCACTGGAGTAAACAAAAAGAAAATTCAGCACAGTCAGTTCTTGTTTAATCCTTATGCATCAGGATTGACCTGATCAACACAGCAAGGCCCTGCCAGGTTCTGTCACCTGAGGGACCTGGGCCCTGGTCTGAGGAGCCTGCCTTGAAGTTCGCTGGGCAACTTTCAGCCAAACAGCTTTGTGTTCCCTTCCCAGCACTGAGTGCTTTTTCCGGCCCTCTGGAAATTCTCATGAAACATGTACCCTTGTTATTATTGTGCGACAGTAATGCTAATATTATAGTAGCACCCAGAGGCCTGGAATGAGGTCCCATCGGGTTGCACACTGAAGACAGCCGTGGGTTTTGGCCAAAGTGTCAGCCCTGCCACGGCAGCAATCACTGACATGTACCTAAAGGGGAACTGGAGGTACTGAGCTGGAGGAGACCTCTGTGGCTGCCAGGGAGGTGCACACCAGCCTTGCCTGTCTCCAAATACCCCATCCTGTGTGCTGAGGGCAGGCTTTCACCCTCCTTCTCACAACCTCAAGAAGTCTGATGGAAAGAAAAGTTATAGGATGCAACATAAAGCAGAGGGTAAGATGGGGAGGTCATAGTGGCCCTCAGAGAAGAAGGAGGAGAATATCTGATCTGTGCATCAACATCAGTCTGCTTTTCAACAGAAATATTCCAGTCATAGTTTCTCTGAAAGAGAGACTTTTAATGGCTTGGGGTAACCAACAACAGGTTTATGTTCCCTCCTGAGATTCCAAGATCACCCTTTCACATCCAAAAGGGAGAGAAGATGTGCATGCTTCCAAATTCTGGCCTCAGACATACCTTTAAAAATTGTACAATGCCCTGAAAAAGGATTACAGAGGACATGTTGCCCAACAGAGCCTGTCTGAAAAAAGTTTTCCATGGTTCAGTTAGCTTTAACAGATTTGGTTAAATATTTAACTATTTCAGCATTAGAAAACTTTAGTTATTGTGCTGGTTTTTTAATGGAGAAGCAATTATTGATTGACACATGCCATTTACTGGTACTCTTGAAACATTATGTGTTAACAGATTTAACATTCCTCAGTCCTCATGCTGCCATTTATTCTCTGTCCTAGGCTACCTGGAGACTGATCCCATGCTTTATCATTCTGCAAGGTACTCTGCAGCCATGTAATGTTTCAGAAACTCTGTTTTGAAGACTTTTAAAATCACATTCATGGTTTCTAGACTGGTTTCTCTGTTAGTTTAGATTGGCAGCCCTGCATTGACTTCACTGAAAGTCTGGCAATTTACACCAACTGTGAATTTTGATCTTTATTTCTTCTTCTTTTAATTTCTGAGGACAGATTGGTTTACTTTAAAACCTGGCTGCTGATTCAAAATGTGTGAAATAGCTTTTTTTGCTGCATAAATATTTTTAAACAGTATTTTCAAGGATTTTGCAATGAGCTACGTGAAGCTGGCAAAGCTCTGGTACCCCCTTCATCTTGTGCAAACAGAATTATGTAAAGAATAGGCCTCTGGGACATTACCATGTTCGAGCAAAAGGGACATTAAAAAGTAATTTTTTTCTCAGAGACCCTTAACCTTTCCGCATGCTGGTCCCTGGAGTGACATTCCACCATCTAGATATTTTACCTGATTTATCCTGACTAGAATTTTTTTATACCCCTGATAGAACCAGCTGGCCAGTTCACTGCTTGCATTTGCCATCACTGCAGTGAACAATTTATCTCATGCTGTGAGTCCCTCTGTCTATAAAGCCAGTTCCAGATTCAATTAAATTTCTAAGTGTAGGCACAAGGCCATCTAAAAGTTGTTTCTCCCTTGAATTTAATGGGGTTTGGCCTGGAAAGCTGGTCTGCTGGCCTGGTAGTCTTTCCCACATAAGGGACGCCTTTCTTCCTTACTCAGAATTACCTCAAGATCTTCTTAGCAGTGAGTATTTGCTTAGCCATACACCTTCCTTAAATGCTTTAATGTGATGAAGCTGTTGAGCATTTCTAAACATAGATGCAAATTTGAGACTCTACTGTGAATGGTTTCTGCATCCCTTTGAGCATTGTCTACAGCCAAAACTCATAGCCAAGGAAGCAAGTCTAAAACCTTGCCATGAAAATCAAGGCTCAGTATCTGGCTGTCAAAGGAGGGCTGCACCCCCTCTGAGGCTGCTGCCTTCTCCAGAGCTGGCGTTTGCCCAGCTCTTTGCACGTGCCTCAGCGTCCTCTCCCTAATCCAAGGTTTTCTTTCCCTTCTCAGCAGTGTTTTGGGGAAGCAACCTTAACTTAGTGCAGCATCCAGTCTCTTTCCTGATGATGAGGAAATTTTCCTCGTCAGCCCTAACCACTCTTATTCCAGGCTTCCAGACAGTTGTACACTGGTATTGCCACAAGAAAAAAAATTAACAAATTGGGCAACAGCAAGATGCAGACACTGCCAGATACTTACACGTATGTGAGATGACTTTGATCCCTCCTTTGAGCCTGAATCCCTTTCACTTCCTCATCTCCAAAGGCTGTGGTGTGCATGGTGGGGCAAGGTGGGTGAGAGCTGCACAGACAGTCCCAATCCCAATCCCATTCCCAATCCCAATCCCAATCCCAATCCCAATCCCAATCCCAATCCCAATCCCAACATGAATAGTTGCCACAGGTCTTTGGGCATTAAAATGATGATGGCTTCTTCTGGCCTTTGCTTCATTTGGCAGCCTGCATACCTTGCACCAGAGCACTTCTCCACCTAACAACAAGAGATGCTGCTTCCTGCCCCTTTCCACCTGCCCCGGATGTGCCCTCTGCCTGCCCCTGCTGCCCAGCTCTATCTCACTTTTCATTTCCAGCCTCGAGGGGCTGCTTCCCTAGCTGCACTGTGGTTTGTCACTCTTGCATTCCCATCACACACACACAAACACACTGCTGGTACATGTAGGGATTTCCATTGCTGTCTGCCCACCTTCCTGCTGCCAGTTTTCCCATTCACAGCATGGCAGCAGGGGCTGGCCAGGAAGAAAGCCTGGGGATGTGCACCCACCTGAGCTGCTCCCTTCTCCTGAAGGTGTTGGGGCAAGGCACAAGGGGCCAGGCAAGGAGGGCTTCCTCCCAAAGGCAAAACTGAAATTTATTAGAGGGCTGGAGTTCTGTCTTTAGATCTTTCCTGGCTCTGCTCCTGAGAAAATCATGTCAGTGAGAAGAGCTGGCAGCACTGCTGCCGGCTCCCCCGACTCCCCAGCCCTGGAACACAGGCTCAGCTCTCGGCCCTCCAGCTTCTGAATCACGGCGGAGCCGCACGTGGAGCTGGCTGTCGCTCCCAGCCTTGCTCTCCCTCTCCATGCGCCGCTTCAATGAATCACAGGTGTTGTGCATTTCCCTCCACGGACTGAAAGGAGTTTTCAAGAGCTCCAAAATCACTCAAAGTTAATGGGAGCCGGGAGCCCAAAGCGCCCCAGAAGAGCTGCACTGCCCCAGAGCTGCTCAAGCCCTGGTGTGTGCTGGAACTGGGATTCCTAAGTCACAGGATGCCTTTAAAAATGTGTTTTGCTCTCTCACACAAGTAGGAGCCAAAAGCTTGAGAGTTCTGGTCTTGCTTCTGCAATTAAACTGTTCTAAGTTTTTTTAGGCAAGTCACAATCCTACTGAGCCTCTTTCACCATCTGTAAATGAGAGATAACAATGCTTAACATCCTTCCAAAGTAAATGTTAATGAGACTTCAGCATCTTACGTCTGCAAGGGTCTTGGAGATACAAGGCATTGGGAGAGCATTATGTGCTGTTGTAACTAATTGTGAATATCCTTCGCTTTAGTTTGTTGTCAATTATTATTAAAAGTGAGAATTTGTGATCCAATGTAATATTGCTCAGAAAAGATTTAGTATCTTTCACAGCCTGTAAATAACTTTGTTGTATTTGTCTGATGCAGAGATGGTAATAGGAAACAGATTTCAAAAGTGGTGCAAAAAGGAATGTGTGGTTGTTCTGACAATATAGTTTTCTTAAATTTAAACCTGCTAACTCAACTTTGGACTTATACTTTCTGTGAAGAGAATATTTTTAAGTGAGGCAACATAAATGAATTCCCTAACTGGAATATAAACAATAGCACTGTGTTCCTACCCTTCTGTTGAATTCTAATGAATAAATAGACACATGTCGGGGCTTTAAACAACATTTGGCAAAGCAGCATAGAGAATTTGTTAACAAATTGCAGAAGGAACCTGAGGTGGGTCTTCCTTTTACCAACTTTTTAACCCCAAGAAGTGAAACATGACGCAAACATTTCAAGTCTAGACACACACATCTGTGTCATGAAGGGCGTTGGGACATTACAGCTGTTTAACAGTACTTTTTTCTTATTTACCATGAAATACCTATCTGCAGCCATCTAAAATTTGGCAAATTAAAGTTAATTAATCTAATCCCTTCAATGGGAAAATACTCAGGCACAGGAGAGCTCTGCTCAGCTTCCTTCATCTTTTCCCTTTTCGTTATTCCCTCTGGAACCACAGGACACTAGCTACATCCACTCAAACTTTGTACCTCTGGCATGAATGTCCGGTCTTCCTCCCCAGTTCTGTTCTTTCCAATGGATTCACACTACCATGGGCTTCCCTGTCGTGTGGGCTATCCCTAAAAATCAACCTCTCTTTAAAGGGTGGAATAGCTTTTGGCTGTTGTGTCATGAAGTAAAGAAACACAGAAATTTTCCCAGGGATATGGGATTGCTGGTTAGGGTTTTCCTCTTAGAGACTTCCATCCCCAGCTGAGTGAGCCTACATTCCCTAACACCAAAGGGTTCCCAACCCTTCTGGGCCATGGTGCACCAGCTGAAGGATTACTGATACTTCTCCTTTGCACACAAGTACGGGTCACTGACTCGAAGCAGCCGATTTGTCTGTGGAAAAGGAAGTCTGGGCTCTTGCTTTCATGGCTGAGGAGTTTTTTATGCTCTGAAGTCTCATAAAGCCACCGTGTAGCTCCAGGTGTATGCATGGTTTTGTGTGTTTTTAATTTGGCTTCTTAAATACTTTAGATTAAAATCCATAATATTTTTCTAATATAATAGAAAGTTTGGAAGAGTCAGCTGTAATTAGTTTTATTATTGTTGGTAGCAGCTCTTGGCATACATAGATTTTTAGTGGAATCTTGACTTCTGTGGAGCTGGAGCACATAGGAGTTTCTCACAAGAACAGAAAGGAGTGAAAATTCTAGTCTTTTCCATATTTCTAAGCAGCCAGTTATTTTGGAATCTATTGCAGATGTATCCCATTAACTGTCAAGTTACTTAGTAAACTTACCAAATTACTGCACACTCACTCAATAAAAGTGTTAGATATATAAACTAGCAAGGAGGTTCTCAGAGTTTTGTTTAAACCTCAACAGGGGAAAAAATTGTTTTGGTGTGGTGGGTTTTGTTGTGTTTTTGGGATTTTTTGTTTTGTTTTGGATTTTTTTTTTTTAAGCAAGGGGTACAGCCAGGGAAAATGAATGTTAAAAAACTAGCAGCACAAAATGAGGGCTTACATTTCCAAACCTCGACATACCACATGTGCCTATAAAATACAGGAAATGGGTACAAATGTGAAGCTGCACACAGGATTAGAGGCACATGAACACATTTAAAGCAGGTGGAAATAATGTCAGCTGGAGATGTAATGTTAGGTTTCTACCAGGGGGCAAAAGAGTAGATGTGGCTGTACTGCTATTAAACTACTCTTGATACAATTTTCTGAGAAGAAGGCATAAACACAAAAAATTTCTGGCATCCTTAAACAAATGTACAGATGTTAGTTGCATCTCTTCCCATTGCTTGTAAAACAGGAAAGCCTTCAGGCCTTCAGTTCAACTGCAAAGACTTCAAAATCCAGAGAGCTACTTTGTCAACAAAAGAAGCCTTGGGCAACAACACAAAAGTGACCTTTTTTTTTTTTTTTTTTTTTTGTCAACTGGCATTACAATATCATCCAAGGCCAACACATGACATCAAGTTATTGGGAAATCTGTGGTCTGGTGCTAAGTTATCCTCAAATAGGTGTGTTTTGCATTAAAACAATGATGGGATGTACAGAGAACAAGTAATAAGGTGGCCTCTACTGCCCCCACAGACTCATCCCTTCAAGATCAGCACAGGCAAGAAGTAATCCTCTGTAAAACTTCTGTTTTCACTCACATTTACCAATTAGGACCCTTTAGGATATTCTATATCAGAAAGAGCCTGCCAGGATCGGTGTAAGGTCTACAGAGAAAACAAGCTTTTCATCTCTTTTCAGATAATCCTACCATCAGTGAGCGTAAAAGTGATTTGTCATTATCTATGCCCAGTGCTACAATCTCCTCCCTCAAGATCCTGGGGGCAGCTTGAGCTATGAACCCACCAGACAGGTGCAAGGGCTAAGAGGCACTGAAGAGGCACAGCACAGGATGGTCCTGGCCCTGTCTGCATCCTCTGGGATATAAGATGCTCTGTGTGCACAGTTGGTGAAGTTTACTGCATCTTGTGCCTCTCCTGCCAAACTCTTGCTCACAGTGAGGATCCAAATCAAAAGCTCTTCTACTTCTGCAGCCCTGCTTCCTCATAGCAGCTTAGATTACACATTTTCCATGGACTAGAGGAGCACCCATATCCTACGGCTTAAAAGCAAAACCTGAAGAATTGCCCAGTCCAAAGAAATTTGTGTTTCCAAAAAAGACAAAATGCGAATGATTTCAGAGTCTGGAATCCCTTCAATCGGCACTTTCCAAAAACAACCCTAAGCCCTGCATCCAAAATCTACTGAGGGAGAGAAAACAAGCAAGCTTTTCCCACTTCTGAAGATACAGCATACTTGCTTCTGTGCCCATTAAATGAGATAGTAAGTTTTCCTGCTCTCTGCCAGGTTAAACTACAGATATTCCTTCCCACTATCTTGTACTGTGCTCTTCCAGAGCACAAATAAAGCACCATCTGGCCCTTCATTAACTCTATTTGATTTCTTTTGATCTCATGTAAACGATGAGAAAAAGATCTAAGACTCCATTCTCCTCTTTAGACATGTGCATAACTCACAGCAGTGTCAATGAGAGTTAAACATGCCTACAGAGAGGAAGAAATAGAAACCACTGTGCGTTTCACTCTCGCATCTTTGCATTTGCAAACTGGAAACAAAATGGTCCAAAACCTAATTCCCAGATCACATTCCTCCAAGTCTCAAAGTGAACCTCAGAGAGGATGTAGAAATACCAGGATACTGTGACAGGACACAATGGGATTGTTGATGGTCTTATTCATAAAGAAAATCCTCTCGACTGTCATGAATTCAAGTGCCTGCAGCCCAAAGGAAAAGAAAAAGAATAAAATTTAAAATGCATTTTGAAGTTTTCCACAATATATTTGAGCTTCTGTTTGTATACAAGACAAAATTTGCTGTAAATTAAAGCCCAAGGTCACAGTGCTTTCTGAAGCTCCTCTTTTATTTGCAGTCCATAACCCCCCTCCCTAAACGGCACCATCACACTCCAGATGAATGGAGCACGTTCAGCATTATCTTTTCTCTCTACTGGTCTATTTATAAGGACAAAAGATGCTCTCTCTGTTTTGCATTGGGCAAAGAAGCAAGGGCTCTGGACTTGCAGTTAATCCCTCACCCTTTCCAAGGCATGCGGGGAAGTTTGCACTGATGTAGCATCTCGGGCAGTAAAGGCCAGGGTTACCTACAGCCCCGGAGAACCCCAGTCACCCACGCAGCTGTGGTCAGACACGGGGGAGGGATGTGGCATACCCTCTCACATCCCCTGGGGAGGGGTGCTTGTAGTGGCGTGCTGAGGCGTTCGCTCCGTCCTGCACCACGCCCTGGCACTGAGGCTCCCGCTGTGCTCTCCTGCCAGTGGGTTCCTCAGCCTCCGCCCCACCCTTCAGCATTCCCTTCAGCCCCTTCAGTGAAACTTCCCATGGAACAGGTAACGGATTGCAGGGTAATGAGCGTGTTAAGAACAGCTAAGCTGTCCAAGAGTTCACCGTTTTAAACATATGTCCTCTTGCACCCAGCTGCAGCCCTCTCTATGCGTGTGTGCGTATTTGTCGCACACACTTGCACCCCCCAGGCCTGGCTCTGCAGCGCGGGTACTCCCAGCCCGCGCACCGGCGGTGCGGTCGCGCTACCGCAGCACGGCACGGGCGCTTCGCTGCCGGACCTGGGCGAGAGGAAAGGGCGAGCGCGGGGCCGGGGAGAGCGGAGCAGCTGCGCGGGGTTCCGCGGGCGGGCACGGGCCGTGCCCGGGGCCTCGGAGCCTTTCGGTGGCACCGCGGCGGGCGGCTCGTCCCGCCACCGCGGGCGCGGGGCGCGGCGGGAGCGCAGCGGCCCCGCGGAGCCCCGGGCCCGGAGAGCCGCGGTACCGCGGGCCGGAGCCGGGCCTCGCAGCCGGGCCTCGCAGCCGGGCCACTTCGCTCCACTGGCGTCTAATGCGGGCTCTGATCTAGTGCAATAATCAATAATCATCCTTTTGGCTTTGAACGCCAGGGGGCTGAGAGGACTTTTCAAGACAAATTCCTCTGGCGATGATGTATATTTCACACTTACTGTGCACTTTCCACTTAGAAAAGAGAAAGAAGGAGAAAGAAACGGGGAAAAAAAGGAAAAGGAAGAAAAAAGAATGAGGTGAAAGAAGAAAACACCAAAGGAAATAATTGCATTTATCTACAGACATGAACGACTGAAAGAACCTGGACAGCAAGGCATGTCTATATTTAATATAAAATAGTGCAATCAATATACATGTATGTGTGTATATGTGTTTGGACATGCATATAGGTTTATATTATTATGTATGTGTGCATGGATATACAAACAGGCATTTGTTTATTTTTAAAAAGGCGCCAAGGGACTTTACCCACGCAAACTTTAAAGGATAGAGATTTTAAAGCCCCGTTTTCTTTGAGTCCTCCACTAGCGCCTTGGATTCGCCCCGCTCCCCGGGTAATTACGAGCAGAGTGCTCGCACGGTTCTAACTGTCTCCCTTTCAGCACAACATCGAAAACCAATATATTTGAAAGATAGGTCTTGTATGCAACACTTGATAGGGAACTTGGGGGAAATGACCTCCTGGATGTTTCTCTGAAAGTATTTTGGTCCGGCTGATTGCAGAGGAATTTAATTTTGACCAGCCAAATCCCTTCATTTAGGTGACAGGGTGAATCAAGCCATGCTTAGGAGCTCGGCTGGCACCTCCTGCAGCGGGAGACAGAGACAGCGTGGGGAGCCGGCGTGAGTGGGCTGCACGGCAGAGAGAAGCCTGCTTCAAAAATCGCTGCCCAGATGGAGCTCAGTTTTCTCCTTCATCGATGCCATTCTAACCCTCAAGCCTACCCGCCTGCCTCTTTTTCCGACAGCTCCCCAATAACGCGCTGGCTCGCCGCTTAGGCGTGCCGGCCGCGGGTCGGGGCGGACAGCCCCGCTCCCAGCAGAGTGTCCCCAAAAACCGAGCCCGCGGAACGGGGGCAACGCGGCTGCGGGCCGTGGTGATGTCCCAGCACGGACACGGGGCAGCGGGGAACCGCGGCTGGTCCCGGAGGGTCCCGGAGTGCGCGGTGTCCCATCACCGTCCCCAGACGTGGGCCGCCGCCAGCCCGTGGCTCGCCTGGGCTTCGGGGATGTTTGCAGGGGAGGAAAAAAAAGCAGAAAACTAGTGCTGCCCCAGAGTGCGCGTGTTTGCTCTCCCTCGGCAGCGAGAGACGCGCGGGGCTGATCCGAAAATCCGGGCGTGAGGCTGCGAGGCGAAGCCTTGGGGCTCCCAGCGCCGCGTCCCGCAGCTCGGGAAAGAGCAGTCGGGGAAGGTGCGTCTCAGTCAGCGAGACAGTGCAATTTCCCTCGCATATAAACACAGGAACAGCCTTTCATGAAATTCAGACAACTTTGTAAAACACCATCTACTTACACGTTCACACCGAGAAGAGCAGTAAAAGGATATGAGTGCAGGGTCTGGATTTTATATTTTCCTGTCCTCTGGGGTCTGGTTTTAGACGGAGGGGATTGTGTTTTTTTTATTTTAGCGATTTTTTTTTCTTTTTCTGTGTGGGGAAAGATTAACCTTTCGAGCTGAGAAATACAGGTGCTCCCAGGAATTTCTCTCCCCCCGCGCCCCCCCCCTCCCCCTCCCGACGCACACATCTAGGAGAGAAGGGCCAAACTGGGTTCTGCGGGACAGGGAAAGAGAGATTACAACGCTGAAAGTTAAAACAAAGGGCTCTCGTGTTTCCCACCGAGCAGTAGTGGTCTCGTCATGGCAGGGAAAAAGTCAAGTCCTTAACAAGTGAGGAAAGAAGGAAGAAAGCCAGTTCAAGACGGGGAGGCAGGGACTTTCGTTCAGAAATTGCTCTACTCTTGGAACAGGAAAAATTGACTCTTCCCTTCACATCTGCCCGACTATTTCGGTTTATTTATATCCGACGGGGAAATGTCATCTTCTCCTTCTCTGCCCTGGAAACAGGAAAAGCGCTGGTAGCTCTCTCCTACGGGTTGAGCTTTTCTGTCGCCGAGCAGAAGCGCTGCCCGCGGGACCCGGCGGCGGCCGGCGGGGCGGGGGCTGCTCCGCGCAGCTCCTGCCGCGCCGCTGCCCCTCGCCCGTGTCCCACAGAGCCTTGGAGCGCCTCGCCGCTCAGCCTCGTGTTTCGGGGGAGCCCCGCGAGGAGCGGGAAAGGAGGCCCAGTCCTGCAGTCACACCCGCATGGCGTGCGGACTGAGCAGAGACCGTAAGGTCAGCTTCCGCAGCAGCCTGCTGGGCCGTTCCGTGGCCATAAAGTCCTTAAGTAACCCCGCATTAAAAACACGGGGAGGGAAAAGGAACAAGAAAAAAAAACAAAAAAAAACAAAAAAAAAAGCATTCTTTGACAGGGTTCAGTACTAGAACAACCGAAAAAGTTAAATTTCTCCTACTCTGCGCTCCAAGAAAGGAGTTAGCAATTAGCTGCAAAATCCCCTGTGAGTTATTGACCTAATTTGTAAGGTATAAATTCACGAACTGTCTTGTTTTCTTCCTTTTTTCCCCCTTTCTTTTTTATTTATTTTTTTTTAATTCACTAGACCTCCGTGGAAATGTCTTTATTTATTTGTTATAATACACGAAAGCTACAACTGGGACATTCCACAATATTGAAAGAACAGAAAATACTAGCTTGGGTACCCTTGGCTTTGTAAATAACTGCTTTGCCAATAGATGGCATAGTGTCCTTTCCATTGCGAGGAAGCTCCGCTTCCCCGTTTATTTACCTGTCTTGTTTGTTTTGCTGGCAGCTTTTTTTTTTTTTTTTTTTTTTTTTTTTTTTTTTTAACGTGTAAACGTCTCGTTGCATTTCCTTCCCCAGAGTACAGAAAACATAGATATCTTTAAAAAGGTATATTGCAAAAATTAAAATTACAGATGTAATACATACTGTGAAACCTATAAAAATGCGTTTACAATGGTTACTTAAAAAAGAAATTTATAACTTTCATATGTACCTTACTCGTGCAATATGCAACTGCCATATGTTTCCTAGTTCCATAATTCAGTTTTTCCTGGACAGCTGGAGCAGGTAGTACTTCTTAAAGTACATTTAATGTAATATGAGAACTAGCCCTGACTAAAGACCGAGGGCTGCCATAAAAAGACACAAACCCTCCTTAAAAAATGTTGTTTAACTACACATCATTTCTTACAATGGTATGATATAAATGTTCTCGTAGACCCACGTTATGATAAAAAGGGGATATAGTGTCTTTTTACTGCTGAAATCCCAGCTTCGCAAACATAAATATTACCAATTAGTGATTCTACCCTAAACTACAGTGATTTAAAGCTACCTGATTTAATTTTATTCCATACAAGTTTTCATTTTTTTTCCTGAGACAATAATGAAAATATGAGTTAAATTTATAAGAAATCAATAAAAAAGTAAAGCCAGGGGTTTCTTCAACCCTCATTTAGTGTTTGCAAATGCTTATTTTGTGACTGAAGTAATGAAAAGGCTATTTTTAAAAAATCGTTTGTCCGAAACGGACAATAAATATAAGTGGGAGCGGCGTACTAAAGAATGGAGATTTCCTTAGAAATTATTCATACTCGTGGCTGTGTAATTAGGAATTAAAATAGTAATATAAGCGCTATAAAACGCAATCGCCAAAATGTTTATAATTTTAACAAGGATGCCTTTAAATTGTGTTTTCAATGCTTTAATGTATTCCCTCAGCATTTTCACCCGTCCGGAAAGCCGGTCGGTTGGCTGAGCGTTTATTTCCGTACGCTGGTCTTATTTATACACCGCAGCAGGGGAGCGACTATTTTTTTCCCCCTAAGTTTTAAAACGAGACCTGAGGCTGCGGGGGTAGCGCCCGGTGAGGGCGGCCGGGCCGAGGGGCTCGGTGGCACGGGGAAAGGCCGGTGCCCGCGGCGCGGGGGACGACGCGCGCCTGCCGGCGGACCGCGCGCCCCGTCGGCGGCTACGGCGGGCTGGCCGCGACCCGTTCGCCGCCTTCGGGGCGCGGCCGCCCCGCGGTGCGGAAGCGGGACCAAAACTTGTCACGCCGTATCGATGAGCTCTCCCCTAACCCTGCTCAGGGCGACTGTTTGAAGGCCGTCGTGGCCACGCTCCTTGGCAGGTTGTCCTTGGCTTCGGTGCGACCGGCGACACCCGCAACGAGGCTCCCCGAGGTTCACGCTAAACCTGGGTCACTCCAGGCGACAAAGGGCTCTGTGCGCGACGAGAGCGCCTGGGCTTCCCCTGTCTTCGCCGGCCCTGTTCCCTTTTTTCGGCTCCTGAGTTAGGAGCACAGAACGAGATGCTGCATGCTCTGTGGTCCTGGAGGTTGGGTACAGAGCGGCCTCGCCATCCGCTTGTTTCGGGACCCGTCAGTCGAGTTATGTAGTTTGAACCCTGGGAGTCTCCCGGGGGAAACCGACCCCGCTCCCTCTCGTTCCGGCTCGGCAGCAAAGCCGAAGCCCGTCGGGCGGGGGCACGCAGCGGTGCATTCGGGACAGGCCCCGGGACGAATACCAGGGGGTTGCCCGCGGCCGCCGGGGCACCGCGAGCCTGGGCCCGGCGTGGGATCAGCCGGGGACCGCCTGCGCCCCGCGCTGTGAGCCGCGCTCGTTTTGCGCCCGAGGAAGGTGACACACGCTAGTGGGAACAGCGGCCAGGCCGTTCTCATCGGAAACTAATAAAGAGCCCCGCCGCCGCTCCGGACGATCGTTCCTGCCGGCGCCCTAGGGCCACCTCTTCCGTCGGGCTGCAGCCCACCTGGCAGCGGGGAAAGCAGCCCCGCCGAAGGATCCCCGGTGGAGGGGACGTGAGGGCTCCAGGGGACTTTCCTGTCTCTTTGAAATTTAAGCCACCCTTAACCTTCTCTCAGTCCTTTTGAGGGTAATCTGTATTGCTGGGACAGTCACTCTAAGCTTGCTGTTCACCCCTTATTGAAGAGTTGGAAGTGCTAATTGGCCCCCGACACTCGCTCAGCCGCAAGCAAGGGCGAGGGAGAGGGACGGGGGCGAAGGTGCACTTGGGATGTACAGAAATAGGGTTTACAGACTACTTTCTCACTGGCGCCTATAATTTTTTCTGCAGCTGATAATGTTTGACTGACTAGCCGCCGTCAGCTCCTTGCTGTCAGTTTTACACGCCACGTCTCCTTAGGGTGAAGCGATTAGGCTCACTTGAGGGGCGGAGGGAAGAAGAGGCTAATGATATAAGTATGTTTTCCTTAATGACCGCTTCTATGGATCCCTGCTGAGTAGTTACAGAAAATCTTGTCTTTGAAGGGAAAAGGACCCTGTAGATATTTTACTCTCTGGTGGCGCCCGGCATCAATGTTCGAAAAGATTTGCAAAAATCACTGTGAATGGCAGAACGTTGCCATAATTTTCCTGTAAATGTCCCTCAAGATTTTCGAAGGGAGGACAGGAAAATATCTTTCCGGTGGAAAACAATACCATTTTCCCCCTGAAGTCTAAATATGTGACTCTCCTACATCAAATAAGCACTGCCTCACCAATTGCTTAAAAACCCAGATTGCATTTTAAAGTCCGGAAATAAAAGTAACCCAAGAAAAGTGTTTTGGATATATATCTTATTCCATTAGCAGATCACTGTATATATAGATTCTTCTCTCTTTCATCATCCCATAAAAAAATTAATCGGACAGACATATGGATAACAGGTTGTTCGATAAATTTAAATCCAAACAGTTATTTCAAAAAGCCAAGAAATGAAAGCAGCATGCTACATAGCAACCTGCAGAAATCTAGGGAGGAGTGAAAAAAATCAACAACAAGGGGCATTCCTCTAAAAATAAAAACAATCCGGGCGATCCGTCCATCCGCCGTAGAGCGGGCAGGCTGCGCGCATCCCGCAGTGCGGCTTGGAGGGGTGCGGAGCGGTGTGGAGCAAGGGGTCAGGGTCTCCTCGGCGGGAACGCGCGGCGGCTGGCTCTAGAGGGAGGGAAAAGAATAAAAAACGGGCAGGATCAGCAACTCCGTGCCCAGAGGCTTCTACGGAACGTCCGCGGCACCACCGCCGCTTCGTCCCCGTCGCTGCCTGCTCGCCCTCCGCCTGCGCTGCGCCGCGGAGAGCCCGGCGGAGGAGCGGGGCAACTCGCCCCTGCTCCCGCAGGTCCCGGCGGCCGCTGGGGCCGGCCCCGCGCTCCGCGCCCTCGCTGAGGTTCTCCGCTAGCTCAGCCTGGCCCTACAGCTCCCGCGGCCCCCGTCGCTCGCCCTCGGGCCCCGCCGCCACGGAGCGCCCTCCTCCTCCCGCGTCCTCCGCGCCCCTCCCGGGCCCGGCGGCGGGGTCGGTACCTGCTCCCGCGGCCGCGCCGGGGCCGTCGCACCGGTGGCGGTGGCGTGTGTGGCCCGGCGGCCGCGGGCGGCGGGAGTGCGGAGCGGGGCGGCGGAAGGCACCGTCGGAGATGGGCGGGAGGGCGAGGAGGCTGCGGGAGCGCCCTCGGACAGATGACATCCATTTCCTTCCTTCCTCTCCTCTATCGATCTCATCTCCTCCGCGACGGAGTTTAAACTCCTGCAAGATCCTCTAGCTTAGCACATTTCGATCACTCTCGCACATCTGATTTCCTTCAGATTCAATCATGGCTGGAAAGGCAGAGCAGACAGACTTTAGACCACGGAACAGTTAATATGTCCCAGATTTAATGTAAAGATAAACTGATTCCACAGCACTGTTTGTCGGTGACAGGCATTGAGCATTTTCTGCTCTCCTATCAATTCAGAGAGACAGCAACTGCAGAGCAATTTTTTTCGCAATGATGAATTTTTCTAAGACAAGCTGCCATCTCTTTGAATGTGAAGAGAGTTAGTGCTCCTACGGCGGTTTCGTTTCTGTTTTATTTTTTTCTCTAATTAATTATCTTTCTGTCACATACCTAATTTTTCACGTCTGGAAAGCACTTTTACAATTTTAACGCTGATAACCTTATTCGGAGGGATAATTTATCTCTAGGGTATATTTATTAATCAGCCAATTCCTCACAGTCTCTGACGAAACAGCTATTGAAATTAGCGATAAATTTGCATTTTACGGGTAGGTAAAATGCGATAGTGGAAATGGTTACGTCTCCTAAATGGCAGCTATTTCCGTTTCAGATTACGATCAGAAATCTCAGCTGTGCCACTCGACGGCCCGAACAGGACCTCCAAGGCTGTGACACAGGCGAACCACATCACGAATTTCCTTCTCCCCGTTGCCCTAAACAAATGAGTTTGAGATCCTAGTCCCCTAAACAGTGAAATTTGCCCCATTGATTTCTTTACTGCTGGAGGGTTTCTATTCTGTTTCTTTCAAGGGCGCACGTCACTCCATTTAGATCTGAGGATTAAAAAAAGAAAAGAAAAAAGAAAAAGAAAAAGAAAAAGAAAAAGAAAAAGAAAAAGAAAAAGAAAAAGAAAAAGAAAAAGAAAAAGAAAAAGAAAAAGAAAAAGAAAAAGAAAAAGAAAAAGA
This sequence comes from Prinia subflava, assembly GCF_021018805.1. Taxonomy (NCBI): domain Eukaryota; kingdom Metazoa; phylum Chordata; class Aves; order Passeriformes; family Cisticolidae; genus Prinia; species Prinia subflava. The sequence continues at coordinate 34,904,463 of NC_086248.1, read as the reverse complement.
AAAAGAAAAAAAGAAAACAAGAAAACAAGAAAAGTGAAAAATATCCCAACAGAGAAAAAACCACCCAAACAAAAAAAAAAAAAAAAAAAAAACAAACCAAAAAAACCCAAAAAAACCCAAAAAAAACCCAAAAAAACCCACAAAACAAAAACAAACCAAACAAACAAAAAAAACACCCACCCATCAGAACAAAAAATCTCACTACCTTTTTCATTTCTCTGGATATTCAAAGGAAAGAATATCTGGTTCCAAAACTTAAGAGTTTTACTCACTGGAAAGATACGAGAGACAATTTTCCCTGTAACTATTTTATGCACCTAAATATGATTATTACTAAAGTTGATGGAGCTGGATGCATCGATGTTCATACAAGGTTCGGTTTAATTCTCGTTTTATTGCAGCCTCAGCGCTAATGGGTTTGGTTTAGCAGAGGTTGTGGATGCTACTCTGGGACCTCACTGCAGCCAGAGTTTGAATAACAACGCGATGAATCTCCAAGCGCAACAGCAACAGCAATAATTCCTAATTCCTTACAGCAGAACAGGGCACAACGTCATTTTTTAACGTCCGAACGGTTTTCGCGGCCGAAACGCCGCGCTCCAGGGGAGCCCCCGCTTCCCTCTGCGTTTCGGGGGGAGATACGGCTGGGGGCGAGGGCGTCCCTTTAGCGCTCATTGCGGGTGCCTCTGCCGCGGGCCGGGGGCGCGGGGCCGCTCGGGCCCGGGCGGAGGCGGGCGCGGGGGCGGCGGGGCGCTCCCCCCGGCCGGCGGCGGGGCCCCCTGGAAGGGCGGCGGGGCCGGGGCGGCGCTGATTGGGCTGCGGGCGGCCGAGCCGCGCCGCCCCCGCCCCGCGGCTCCTCCCGGCCCCCGCCGCCGCAGTGACACTAATGAGCGAGTTCTTCCCACAGGTCTCCTGCCTGGAAGTGCTGACAGATCAAGGCAACAAATTTCAATTACAAGCCCTAATTTGTGTCCGCAGAGCGTTTGTTACCCATGTCAGCCCTGCCTGGCCCATCAGACGGGGCAGAACGTGGAGGAGGAGGAGGAGGGGGAGAGAAGGAACGCATCTGCAGAAAGGAATAGATTTTTTTTTTCCACTTTAAAAAACCCAAAACAATCCCCCCCCCCCCCCAAAAAAAAAAAAAATCTTGGCTGATAACTCGGATTTAAAAAGAAAGGCGAGGAAAAGCCCCAGCCCCTTGCCTGCGCGGTCGGGAGGACGGGAGGGCGGCCGGCGCGGCGGGCCGGGCGCGGGTGCCGGCGGCCGCGGGGCGCCTGGATGCGCGGGCTGTAGGGTGGCGGGCATGGCCGACAAGCGGCGGTCCTCGCCAGGCACCACCATGAGCCTCAAGGCTCACGCCTTCTCCGTGGAGGCTCTCATCGGGGCCGAGAAGCAGCAGCAGCAGCAGCCGCCGCCGCCGCCGCGGCAGCCCAAGCGGCGGAAGCTGGGCGGCGAGGACGAGGCGGCGGAGGACGAAGGCGGCAGCGGCTGCTGCGCCAAGAGCTCCCCCGCCGCCGCCGCCGGCAGGACCTGCGGCGACATGGACCTGGGCTGCGCCGCCCGCGGCCCCACCGGTGAGTGCCGCCCCGCGCCCGACGCTGCCCGCGGCCCCGCTCCTCGGCTGGGCTCGGGATCCCCTTTCCCCGTCGCAGCCGGCGCTTCGATTCCCCGCTATCCCTTCTGTCTTTCCACGCCGCGTGGGCACCCACCACCCTTCCCGCTGCCTGGCGGTGAGGATCCGCGGCGCCCCTCGGCCGCCGGCACCGGGCAGGGCGGCTGCCGGCGGGGCTGTCGGTGCCGGGGCGACGGCGGGGGCTGTCCCGAGCGCTGTTTCCGAGGGGAGGCAAAAGCGCTTATACGACACATATGTGTACGTGTGCTGCTAAAAGTGCATATGCAACTATGTATATAATTATGTGTGCATATATATATATATATATATATATATATATATATATATACACACACGCACACTTACATGTGTGCGTGTAATTTGCTGTGTGTGGAGCGGAGCGCAGTTCCACGCTGCGAGACAGAAGCAGGCGGCCAAACGAAATGCGCCGCCGGCCTCCCACCCCGGCCGGGCTGCCGCCGGGGCGGCGATGCGGGCAGCCCGTCCCTGGCAGCCCGGCCGTCCTGCCGCGGCCCCGGCGCCCTCCCCGAAGCCAAGGCTGAGGCCCGGCCCGGGCCGCCGCTGCCGCCGGGCTGGCTGGTGGGCCGGGGCTGAGGGAGCCCTCGATGGCGGAGCCCGCGCCGCCCGGCCGCTATCGCTTCCTCCGCTCTCTCCGCAGGCGGCTGCGAGGAGGGATTCCTGGCGGCCTCGCCGCCCGCCTCCCCCGGCGGCTCCCCCAAGGGCTCCAGGCCCGGCTCGCCGCTGCCCACGCCGCAGGCGCCGCGGGTGGACCTGCAGGGCGCCGAGCTCTGGAAGCGCTTCCACGAGATCGGCACCGAGATGATCATCACCAAGGCGGGAAGGTAAGGGGCTCGGCGGGGCCGCCACCCGCGCGCTCCGGGGCGGGCGGGCACATCAAAGCGGGCCAAACCCGGGGAACCCTCCAGATTTACGAGGCAGGTAGATGGCGATAATGTTAGATGGGCACGGGAGCATGTGGCGTTTCGGGTTTCCTGTTCATTAGGGCGAGGTCTGGGAGCGCCGTGCCCTTCTGGGGGGAAGCTTTTCCCCTTTCCAGGGGATACACATGGTAAAAACCTGGGAAGTATAAAACTATTTGGACTTATTAGAAATTACAAAAACATATTTTATTGAATCCATATGCTACCGTCTGCATTTTCAGAGAGGCTTTATTAATGACTGAAACGCAGTCTTAAACAGCACAAAGCTGCGTTTGTCTTAAGAGAGTCCAGTCGGGAATTTTCTGTTTTATCTTACAGGTGCAGTGAAATAACAGAAAAAACTAGTCAGCCATAGTCAGGTTTTTACCCTACTGCTTATTCAGAAATGGTGGAGATCGGATTTTTGTTTCTAGTAACGACTTTTAATAGCTTGCTTGTTTATATATATACATTTTAGCACAGCAGCAAATACTGAGTAAAATGGAATATCTTTAAGATTTATAAAATGCAGAAGAGTATTTTATTAGCTTGCAGACAAGACGTTTCTTTATTTTTTTTTTTTTCAGTAACGGAGTTTTCTGATAAAAAGCATGCCAAGCTAAGAGTTAAGGGCAGTTTTATGTTAAAACCACCTCATTGGTTAATTAATCCGTTTCTTCACAGAAGGATCTAAATCTTGGACTTTTGGTTTTTCGTCGTTTTTGTTTTATTTTTCTTTTCAGAAAGTTGCTTGTAGATTCGTTTCTGCTTTCAATAAAGAAGTTTTACTATACCTTTCAAAGACAGAGTAGCTCTCGCACTTCACCTTTAGTAAGTTGCAGACAGGAAGTCCAGTGTCAATAAAGACCATATTGTTGGGTTAGAGCATGGCACATTGGCTTTTATAACTGCATCCTTGCGGTGTTATAATTGTATCACAGTGGATTCAGCTTTCTAATTTGCTGCTACAGCAATGAGACACCATTTTCTGCTGACACTCGAAACTTTAGTGGCAATTTGCCTTTCCGTAAGCCTTGGGCTTCCTGGGTGGAGGTGGTGTTTGCACATCTCCAGGAATACATTTCTTACTAATATCTCAAATGGGCTTTAAATGTGTGTACTGCTAAAATAAAGTCTCAAACCCAAATGATTTACTGTCTAACAATAAAGTTGAAATGATGTGGTAATAGCTGTACTCCCAAAGCGTATCCCCAAACATACGAAGCATTGTTCGAGTAAATGCACTTTAGAAATCTGTTTTGACATATCGAATGGACCATTTCATGGCTATGTAACTATAATCGTCCAAAAGGACTCTGTAGGCTAAAAGGAAGAACGAGAAAAATCCCACGAAGTGGTTACTTTTCCTAAACAACCATTCCCGAGTCTGTTTCATATTAAAAATGACCTCTCTCTTTCCTATGTTCAGGCGGATGTTTCCTGCAATGAGAGTGAAGATCTCAGGTTTAGACCCACATCAGCAGTATTATATTGCTATGGATATTGTGCCAGTGGATAACAAAAGATACAGGTATGGTGACTTTTAAGCAAAAAACATATGATGTAAACTATAGGGTGCTTGGCTCTTGGAAGAAAATATTAACACAACATAAATTAGCAGATCATGTTTAACTCTCCTTAAAGGTTCTTATTTTCATCCCAGTGTATTTTAAAAGACCATATTGTACCAAATATGAAAAAGCACAATTTGTGTTGAAGCTCTTTATGATACATTTGCCTCACCCTGTGTATGTGCTGTGGGCAGATGCTCAGGTTTGGCTTTCAGAGTGCAGTTCTGCTGTGGTCAGGAAATGTTATCATAGTTTATTACTCCTCCTGTCAGAGGGAATTATTTACTATTAACAAATAAATATGAAAATGTGCATTTTTTTAGTGGCAAATGGTATTAAGATTAATCAATAACATTAATAGCATGCATCTCTGTTTTAAATACTTATAAGCTATCTTATTTATAAGTCATGCTTCAAATTGCTTATATAATTTAATTTAAAAACTGTTTAGCATTGAGGTATTTGGTGTCTTAGACTCAAAAAGGGTAATGTTTCTAATTACTGATACTTAAAGAATTAATGGCATTATTGTCGGGAAAAATGATGAGAGGAACAAAAGAGGTTGTTCTTTGAACATTCAGGAGTAGAAATTTTGTGCTCAAACTCTCACTGTTTCGAGGGTAGTTGTGTTTTGAGGGAGCTGGTCGGGCTCTGCAGAAGGCACTGGTCCTGTAGAAATGTTTGCAGGCTTGGGCCAGCAGCAGTTCCTGGTGTGAGTTGAAGTCGATTCCAAGGTCTTGTTTTTCGGATGCAATCCCATGCTCCAAAGTAGCCAGGGAAGAAGCCTGACCAGAGCAGTTCAGAGGCGACAGGATCAGGTCTTTACCAATTGCAGGTTTGATTGTTTTAACCTATACTTAGTATAATGCAGGGAGAACCGCTGCAGATTTAATTCTACAAGTAGGACTATTTCAGACCAAGAGTAAACGGTTGGTTCTGCAGGAATGCTGCCTTGTTTCCTAAGCAAATGCTGCCCAGTGTTTTCCCCATACTTACCTCATTGACTGCTATTTTGTCATTTTCTTGTGTGGTGTATAAGACCTTTCTTAGGACCATTTTAGATTTTGAGTTTTTCAGCCAGGGGCATCAGATACCAGTGCTGACGATGCCCAGCATATACAGTCAGGGGAGTCTTTCTTGTGTCTACCATAGAGGAAAAAAATGGTTCTTTTTCCTTGTACCAGTGTAGTGCAGTTCCAATGGAAGCTTTTTTTTTTTTTTTTTTTTTTTTTTTGCTTTGTGTTGCATGTGTGCATTTACTTAACAATCTAAACATATAATTCCTAGAAGGTCTGAACAATTCATAAATTCATAGAAAAAGCAAGGTAATAATTCTAAATTAATTAAGATGTTAATACTAAAAAATAAAAGCATTTATACTGAGTATGGATTGTTTAAACCTCCTTGCATTTAAATAATTATAGTCACACTGATCTGCACTGTCTTCACAGTGCCTAGAAAACTGAAGTAATTTAACAAGTATTGTATGAAGGGCAGTATCTTCTTAGTTGACAAACGTGATTTTTTTTTGTATTCATGTATTATTAACCATGCCTTTAAGCTTTCCACTAAATTAATGTTTTACATGATTTACTTGAGGTTGTTTGTGAGGCTTCATACAGTCTTGCAGATCTTTAAATTTCATAGATGTGATAGCAGTCACATGGAGCCTAACCTTTAGCTGACAGAGCAGATAGCAAAACAAATGGAAATTAAGAAGACTATATCTATGTCTGGATTTCTAGCAAAATTTGACCTTTTAAATATTTGGAAGCTTAAGCTGTACCTTAAAATGTGTATTTATCACAAAATTTGTGTTTATGTATATTTATAACTGTATTTACTTTTTTAGGGAAGGAATCTCTTTAGTATAAACTAAGAAATATGAAATAAATGAAAAATGTTACAACAGTGATCTGGGGTGGCAAATTTCTCTCCAGGAGAGAATTTCACCACCATTCTGGATCTTAGCTATGTAGCTTGATCTGAGTTGTATGGAGTGATACCTGCATTGGATCATTTTGCTTTCTGTTCTAACTGTGTTGCTTGTCTTTTTTTGATAAGGAACTGAATTCTGCAAAGATACGATTTGATAAAGTCTTTCTTGCTTTCATTTAAAAACACAGCTGAATTACTGGAGTTTAACTGTACTTGAAAAATCAACTCTCAGTTAATGCTTTTTAAACTGCTTTCTGAAGTGTCTGCCTTCAAAATAGGTTTTCAGCCAAAGCAGGCACAATTTTTGATATAAAATCACCTCGTCAGCATTTGCCTATCAAATGAAATACAGACTCTGTGTTTTCATTTTTTAACCTTTTTGCAATACTATTCAAGACTATTAATATGATCTACAAAAATGCCAAGAGCATAGTTTCACATACTTTCATTATTTTTCCCAATCATAATGTTCTTTCTCTTCAATAGCTTTATTTATAGAGTCCTGTATTAGACTCAATATGATAAAACTTCCAAATATGGACTTACTACTCACTTTGATAAAAGAAGAACCAGATTCTTCCCTCTTTGCTAATGCCTTTTCAGAGCAGAGCATAGCAATCAATGAGCTGATACCAGCTTAAAGCTCATTTTGAAACCTAGCGTTGAGACTGTGACTGATTTTAGGAACAGTAAGGTCAGATCAGAGCATGGATTGTAACCTTATTTTTGCAGGTGCCAGTTTTGAAACAAACAAACAAACAATTCTTTTTATTTATGTAAAATTGAGTCCTTTCATGTTTTGTTAGTTGATGGGTTTTTGCTGTATGCATGGGCCCTAATTTATTAATGCTGAATGGGTCTAATAAATTTTGTGGTTGTGGTTAGAGGTATTTGTTTTCTTTTTACAGGTATGTTTACCATAGTTCCAAGTGGATGGTGGCTGGTAATGCTGACTCCCCGGTGCCGCCTCGTGTTTATATTCACCCTGATTCGCCCGCCTCGGGGGAGACATGGATGAGACAAGTGATCAGCTTTGACAAACTGAAGCTTACCAATAACGAGCTGGATGATCAAGGGCATGTGAGTACTTGCTCTTTGGTGGCCTTATGTGTAGGCACATTGCTCAGCCCTGAGACGCCCTCATGTACAGCTTTGGTGTGCCAGAAATAGGCTTGACTTTTCAGAGTTGTTTTGGAACGTGACTGTCCAAATCTAAAATCAGCTTACTTTCTGCTCCGATAATTAACCACTTATTAGAGCCTGCTGTTTTACTCCTCCCTCAAATAGAGAGCTCCTTCTGCAAAGTAAGACTTTACAAGGCTAAATTGCCTAATACAGAGGGGCAGAATTGCTCTCGGTATTTCCCACCGAGCGTGTTACTCGCAACTTCTGCTGCGATCGGAGAGGATGCTTAAATTCACAAGTGGCTAGGAGAAATATTATTAGTGTGTAATAACTTCACGTGGATAAAAATACAACTAAGTATTTTCTTAACCTAAACGTTTGTGCGAAATCCCATGAGGTGTTAATAATTGCAGTCAAAAACGAACAACATGGGAGCTGGGTTTGCTCCGATGATGATTTATTACATACCTTATGAAGCAAGACCCTTTCACAGCTGAGGCTCATTACTTCTGAAAAAGCTGGCGAAGACGTATGCAGTATGAGTGTTCTGTTTGCAAGTTCTAAATTGTTTAGTTATGACATTATCTAATGTGACAAAATGTGTTACGTTAATATTTCCTTTTCTCTTTGAAACTGTTGAAACATGACAGATGTAAGCCAGTATCATTCCTGCAATCCCTAAAATAGTTTTACTTGACACCTTAAGAAATAATTAAAAAATGAGGATTGTTTTGAGTCGGGATGAAGCCTTTGATTTTACAAACCCCTGTAATAAATGGCAAATATTGGCATCCTTTCAGAAGGAGCATCAAGTTCCAAGTGGTAGAGCTTTAAGATGCTAGGGAAAAGTTTTTAGACAGGATGTGGATTTCACTGTCCTTAGTGTAACCCGATTTATTAACCAGGACACTTTCTCCTTCATGGAAAAGAGTGAAAGAAAATATACCTGGCACAGAGTGCAAAGATACCGCACTCATCTTTCAGTACAGTTGTAACTCTGTGACATTGAGCCAGGTATTTTGCTAATACATAGTCTGAGATTTTCTGCCCTTATTTGTGTTTGCAAATGAGATTAACAGAGGCAGGAGTACAGGAGCGTGGCTGACCTAGCAAATGCGATAACAAGGATAAAAATACTTCAGTTTGTGCAATAATTCTCATAATTTTATTTTGTTCTTCCTTAAAAAAAATGTGGGAATATTCATATCTCTTAAGTTAGCAGTGCTTTTCTTAGGATAGTAAAAAAGAGATTTTATATTGCTTCTTTCCAGAGTTACAGTAATGGAGTCTTATTTGGCAGTGTCCATTTGAGTTAAGGTTAGCACATGAAGTTCCCTTAGTTTCCCCAGTGTAATTGTGACTCCTCTCAAGTGGGAGCTGTTTTCCCAGAATCCTGAGTCTGTTGTAAGGGCTCTGAAAGCGAAGCAGATGCAAATGGATAAAATGTTGCTTTTCCAGCAGCCAGCTGGTTTGTGCACTCGGTGGGTGCAGAGGGACGATCTGTGGGTACTGCGGTCCACCTGTACACTTGCAGTTGCAGACTGCCCTGTGATAAAATCTCAGCTATGCAGAGAATTGTGTTGCTGTATTTTTCCGTCCCAGATTTTAGCTTTGTTTTTATTCTGAACTGAAACCTGTGTAGTATACACAGCACGCCGTTATTTGTAATATGAGGGAATATACATTTTCTGGTCTTTAGTTAAGTGTTTCGGCTTGGAAACGAGTGAAGCAAAGCTCAAGTACAGTGATTTGAGACACATTGAACTGATTCAGAGCTATGGCAGTGCCCCTCCTCCCCAAAATGGCAATTTAAGTATTAAAATAAAAGGACAAAAGAAGGATGACTGTAAAATAATTTCATATTTCTCAAATCTGGGAAATTGCAAACATGTCATTCATAATTACCAGAAAAGGCAAAAGCAGAAAGCAGAAAAGTGTCTCTTCCAATGGGTACATTTTTTCTTTTAAAGCTATGGTAGTGTGGAATGCTGTATTGAAAAAGCTGTGTAGCCTCTGAATGCCTCTAGCAATAATGGAAAACGAATAATCATATTTTGTGATGAATATAAAAACCCAATTGTTTCTCATAAGCAGGAAGAAACCATTTTTCTCAGGAGGGTACCAGGGGACAGATGGCGAATTAGAAGAGCTAGGAGTCAAGGCTGTAGTGTCCCTCCAATATTTGTTCTTATATCAGAAATTTTGACTCTCCCACCTCTGTATGGGACATGGGGTATACTTTAGATTATTAGAAAATGGGTTTTTCCTCTCATGTGTAGGCACAATTGTTCAGAGAAGCTTTGGTGGGGTTTCCACCAAACAGTGTTGGGCTTTAACTGTTGTTGTTTGGGAATGCTTTCCCTGCTTTTTGGTTCTGGCAATTTAATCCATATAGAAATTGTTCTTTTATGTTTCCTGTGCTCGTCGAAGGTGTAAGGTTTTGCAGAGATTTTGTGTTAAAATCCCAGGGGGTAGGTTTTGATCTTGCAGACGTTGCGGTATGGAGCTTGCGTGATATCAATCTAGAGCCCTTTTACCTGCTCTAGAGCATTAACTCTCAGAATCTCTGAGAGAAGTCACCTATGTCCATGAGAATAGAGACATTATTTGCAAATAGGCACTAAGGTAGAAGAATTCCTGTGCAGTATCTATGTTGTGGTAGTAGCTGGTGGCGGTTCATTCCCCTTGCATCTTGTTGCCCTGGGATTAGCATTCTGTGAAAGATCAGCCATCTCTAAGAGACTCACTGCTCAAGCACTTTCCAGATTCCATGCTGCCTGCTGCTATTTTCATCAGCATTTCAAGTGGGAGTTTGTGGCTATGCAATTTTATAGTGCTGCTCAGCTCAGAGATTTTGAAGTACATATCTGCACATAGGGCACCCTCTGATACATGGGTTCCACTTGCAGTCTGCAGAGATGAAGCAAAAATTTGTACGGACATGTTTTCCTTGCGTTTTTCTGATCTCAAAAGGGTGAATTCCCTGCTTTGGAAATACTTCATTCTTATAGAGTCATGAAGGCACTCACTGTGGCTTTTGTGTGTTTCATCTAAGTTGTGAGTCTAAGGAAATGTAAACCTGGATTTTGCAGTTGTCACTGAGAAGTGCATGGTCTGGATGCTGTTTGTTAATGCCTCTCATCCCTCTCTCATCTGTGGAGTGAGTGCTGCATTGTAAAAGCAGTCTCTCCCTCCGGCTGGTTAGAGCTGGCTAATATTTCTATTTCAATACAGTTTTTAAACTGCATTTCAGTGAAGGGGAAAAAGTCAATATTTTTTATGCTATTTTCCATGCTTTTCAACTGAGTATTTTTTGATGCAGAGGAACATCTTTTAACTTTTAGTGAAAATGAGGCTGTTAGTGTGTTAATTGTTCCTTGGTGGTTGGGGTGGGTTTTTTTCCCCATTTAAAAGTGGGGCGAGGCTGGAAGCAGAGGCGGGCTGTAACTCTGCCCAGGCTTGGCTCCAAGTAGCAAGCTCTGCTCACAGTCAATGGGCAGTTATATGTTCTTGTCACAATGAAAAGCTGTGAAACATCAGCCTTTGCACTTGCAGTTTTTGTCTTAGTACAGAGGGAATCCATGCTCCTGAGCCCCACACGCTTCCCTAACTGCAGAAAGCCTGCATGCTTGTGCTTTGGAGGGAGCATAAAAGAGGCTTTTTGGCAAAAACAGCAGCAAGGACTGTGTTTGCAGTGGGGAGGTAACTGTGTGGTATTGGCACCACCAAGTTGCTGGAGGATTGGCGTCTCCTCTGTGAAGGAGTATCTGGCTCTCATTTGTTCTGGTTGAGATGGTTGTGCCAGGGTGGTGCTCATGCTCAGGGTCAGCTCTGAGGCCTCATCATGGCAGCAGCTCTCAAAAGCCATTGCAAAGGTAATCCCCGCTTTGTGTGGCTGCATGTGCTCTGGTGGCCTTTGCTCTGACCCCTACCTGTGGGCCCCCTGCTGCAGTGTCTTCCGTCTGATCAGGATTTCTTGACAGCTCCTGTAGTAAAATTAGGTATAATTTTACTTTTTGTGAGAGAGGTTTATTCCCACATGAAGTGTTTTGATCTTGTTGTGTGAGGACTTTGTAGTGAGAGGCAGGCTCTTCAGCTGCGAGTTGAAGGTAATGCCAGTTCGTATTTGGGAACACAGTGGGACTTCTGATTGGGGCTTTTTGGTGTTGGATTTTAAGGGCATGAAGGGAAAGTTGCTGTTTCTGCAGATTAACTGTGAGATCCCATTGGTGCTTTTAAATGTGCAAGCACTGTGAAATGAAAAGCCGGAATCTCCTTTTCTTCCTTAGCTTTTTCTTCACAGTAGCTTTAGGTGATGCTTAGAATAATAGAGCTATACTGTTTTTGGAGTGGATGTTGCATTTCCCTCTCCTTTTATGTCCTGTCTTCATATGTTGTTCTTTAATTTACAAGGTGTCATGGGTTGACATTAGACAAAATGCCAATGCGCCCATGAGGGTATATTTTACCTAATGAACTACTGTGAGATGTGGTCAAGAACAGAGCAGAGCAGGCCTAATACTTGAAACAGACAGACAATTTATTATACTACATAACAATGGACAATAGAAAAGGAAAGAAAAACCCAGCCACCCAAAAGCAGAAGAGAAAACCTCCCAAAAACACTGCTTCTCCTCCCCCCAATTTCCATTCCATACATGCTCACTCAGTTGACTCCAGCACATTACCTTCATCTACTTGCTTAATCCCTCAACAACCCTGGGTTCCTAATCCAAATCATCATCCTTTAAAATTCAGACAATCCACATTCCGTCCAGGACGAGAGGAGTCTCTCTCGCACCACAGACCCCCCCCCACAGGAAACACAGGTCCACCATCCCGTGTTCCCACGTCACCCATGGCACTGCCTAGAAGAGTCTGCCAGGGTGACACCCTCCTTTCCATGTCCAGCACTCTCACTGCCGTCCATGGACCTGAACTGCAACAGGGCTCTTTTTAAGGATGTTTTGGCCAAGTACCAAAAACCAGCCATCTTCTCATTTTGGGACTCAGGTCCCCCCCATTTACCCCTGGGGCCGGGGGCTCCAAGAAGCAGGCCAGAACGTCTCTGGGTTTGAGCCAAAAACATCCACCCACACACAGTCTTATTTATAGTCAGGAGGGTCCAGGGTCCGTCTATGGCTATCATTATGCGGGAAAAGTCCGGCCCAATAGGCCACTCCTCTTCATTCCGGCAATCGAAGGGGCTTCTTTTCATCTCACATTACCCTCTCGGTCCCAGGCTGTCCTCTCTCTTCTAAAAACCACCAACTATGAGAATTCAGCGTCCAGGGATAACTCTCTTCTGCCTTAGAAAGAGTTAAAAGCTTTTATCTCCCACCACCAAGGTCAGGCACAGGCGATCGCAGACACTGCAGTTCTCACAAGCAGCTCCAACTCGGCACCTTCTCTCTCTGGGGGGAGGAGAGAGACGGGACCGGGGGGGGGAAAGGGGGGGGAACGGGATGGGACAGGGAGGGGGACGGAAGGCACCTCCAAAGTTCTCCCTCCACCCCTCCATTCTAGATGGAAGCTGGACCAGCTCCACTCCAGCTCCCTCTGTTCCCCACCCCGAGGCCCACCTTGCTCAGCCAGGCCCACCTTGCTCCCCTCCCCCACCCGGCCTAGCCAGGCCTGGGCAGGGGAGAGGAGAAGACGCTCCCTCTCCGAAAGCAGAGCAGGAAAGAGGGAGTCCTGCTGGGAAATCCGGCTTTTAACCCCTCGTGTCCTCAGAGGCGTGTCCAACCTCTTAGTGGCCAACAAAGGTGCCAATACTCAGACCTAAGGACTGATTGGTTTGACCACTACTTCCAAAAAAACTCACTTCCCTTCAAACCACGACACAAGGGCTTTGCAGTTATGCATTATTTAGAGTTTAGACTCCTTCAGATCAGTAACAAAGATCCCATTGTCAGAACACATGGTACAAAATCTAGAAAAAGAAATTATTGTTATGGATTGCTAATTACCAAAACAGTGTGTCAGCACAGGAAAGTTCAGTACAGGACAGAGGCGAGACAGGTTGGTCTTAGGAGATGACATGGATCAGTTTAATTGTAACAGCCACCCAGATAAGCAGTGGGAGGTGTTCATCTCCATGCTGCTTTGATTTCACTTGTTCTGATGTGTGAGCAGAGCTCTTTGTAGCTGCCAGGGTTATCACTGGTGTGTGGGCCAGCAGTGGTTTGCACCACAGAGCTGATGAGGTCAAGTAATACATGTGGGAGAGAACGTGGCATGCTCAGTGGCACCCAGACAAATGGCAAGGCGCAGAATAGCAGTGGATTTGAACTGCGCAACATCTTTCCTTGATAATTTCTTTTTCTCTTGCACCAATGTCTCCCTTGGTACCTCTGGGTGTTCACAGGAAAATAGATTGAGGAATGTGCTGTCCTCTCTGCCTTTTCATTTCGTAGATCTTTGCCACTGGAGAACTGAAAGGAGTGTTGTAAAAGAGAATTCCGCAAAATAAAAAATCTTTCTCTGCTCAAGATTTCAGAAACTTGAAAAAGACTTTATATGAGAACATCCATAGGGCACTCCCTGAGCAAATTAATTGGAGCCTGTGATGTCATGGTCAAAATCTTACTAAAAGGCCAATAAAACCCCTGATTATCCAGAAACTTGCCTTACCAAAACAGGGTCATGTAATCTGGCCAGGACCAAGTGTATTAAACCAGCCAAACTCTAGTTTATCCAAATGAATGCACTGTCCTCTATATAATTTGGGTGAATGAACTTCCATGGTGTCTGACATAGGGGCTCTGTTGAGTGCTTGAGCACACGCACATTCTGAGCCTACTCAAGGAGCAGGAAATTAAAAAGCTTCCCCAGAATGTTGATTAGTGGTTCTAGAAGCCAACAGCCATAGGCCTATTTATTTATCAAGTTACTAATTTCTTAAGGTTTCCAACAATAATAGTTGAGCTTCATTTTTTTTTTCTTGAAATTTTCTATTTTAATAGTGGTTAGCTGAAGTGGAGTCAAATAGAGGAAAATTTCTGTATTTTAAATCTCCTTTAAAATTGGGGTGCAATACCAAGAGGCATTTGTGTGTTTAATTTTATGCAGTATGAGTTCATCATTTCTCTTTTATGTTTTATTTTTGATTGCATTTTTGTATGCAGGGAAGGGTTTTTAAATTGAAATTCATTGTCTGTTTTATAAATGTATTGTTATAAAGACTTTAGAGTTTTGGATTTTGTTATAATTTTACTCTTAAGTTTATGCTTCTTCAGAGTGTGAGAGTCTCAGCTTGTGTTCCAACCAAGATTTGTTTCCAGCCTTTGGGATATAAGGAAAAAATGTTTCCAATACTATATCCTGAAGCTTCCAAAAACAAAAGGCAAATTTCTGCAGCTGTTAATCCTGTTAGGTTAAATCCAGACTTCAGTGGAAAAAAAGTGACAAAACTTCCATAATTCTGGTGGCACCTGACTTTCTGATTTCCCTATTTCTTTTTTCTCTTTTTTTCCTTTTTTTGAGCCAGTTTCAGTTGAGCCAATCTCTGAATTTGGAGCTCCTGAGTCCTAATTTTTAAATGCTTAGGGTTGGCAATAACATAAATGTACAGGGATTAGACTACTGTAACAAGAACCTTCAGAGGCTAAAGAAAACATTTGATTTCCAGTAAGTGGCACGGTAAACACATACCATAATCAGTTCCAAAAAGTTATTAGTCCTGAAACAGCAGGGTGTCCCTTCTAATACATGTTATCTTTTTTCTTTCATGACTGCGTAGATTATCCTTCACTCTATGCATAAATACCAGCCTCGTGTGCACGTCATCCGAAAAGACTGTGGCGATGATCTGTCCCCTGTCAAGCCCATTCCTTCTGGAGAAGGGGTGAAAGCCTTCTCCTTTCCAGAGACAGTTTTCACTACCGTCACAGCATACCAAAATCAACAGGTAATTTGAGCTTTCTGCTTAGCACTTTCCAGGCTTTTCAGAGCAGACTGGAGATGTAAGAGAAAGGAGAAAAGCAGATACTTTCATTATGTCACTTATTAAAATAGAATTATCTAAACTCTTTTTTTTACTACAAGTAGCTTTCACTATTAGTATTGCTGTAGTGTCTAGAGGCTATAGCTGATCCTTCAGAGATGCTGCATGTAAAAAATCATTTTTATTGTGGAGATCACAGTCTAATTAGTGTGCTTAATGATATCTTGATTATAAATACAGCATTGCAGAACAAGGCAAAGAGCAGTCTGATTTTTAAAGGTGTTTCTGTACCTTTAAATGCAGGTACATGTCTGGAGAGAATTTTTAAAGCACTTTTGTTCCTGACTCCAATGCTTTTAATACTCCCAGGGCTTTAACAGAGAAGCTGAGTTCTGAAGAAAGTTGCAGTTGTTTTTATTAACTGCATTCAGCTTAAATTATTAAGGGCAATTTGTCTGGGTCCACATGGATTCAAAGTCAAAAGTAAACTGCAGGTTGTATCACTCGGCTCTTTCTACCTTTCATTTAAATATTAGCATACATAATGACACTATAGTTAGTGTTGTGGCATTTTATTAATTTCATATAATTTATTGCAGCTGTATTTTTTTGAAATTACATGTGCATTGATAACTTTACAAAGAGAAGAGCAGGAGAGCCATGTAAATACTGAAATATAAATATTTGGTGACTTTCCCATTTATTAAAAGAAATTACAGTTATTTGGGGTGTGGTGTATTTTGCTGGGTTTTTTGGTTGGTTTGGGTTTTTTTAAATGGAGTATAATAACCTAGAGATAATCACTTTTTTCACATTTCCCTCTTGACCAGTTCAGAAATAAAATTTAAGTTGTATTGCAGTTAGACTGTGTACTCACTTAGGTGAAGAATGACATTTGCTTGAAGTTTTTTCTCAGCAATTCCAACTGCCATTTGTCAGCTTTAAATACCTATTAGCTTCTTGAGGGATCTGCAAAAAAAATGATCAGAAGATTGTCCCTTATTTTGCTATATTTCAAGACAACCATCTTAAATTATGCAAATACGAAGATGTTTCTGCTGTCAGCCTTTTTCTGTCAGGAGAGTTGTTTTCTATGCTACTTGTCTGAGTTTACAGGTAATGATTTCTCTTAATCATGTTCACAGATAACTCGTCTGAAGATTGATAGGAACCCATTCGCCAAGGGCTTTAGAGATTCGGGCCGTAACAGGTGGGTGTTGGGGGGAGCTGGGCTTGTTCCTGCTGACAGAATCAGACTGTGAAGGCTGTTCAAGGTGAACCCTTGCACTTACAGACAAACTAATCTGAGAGCTCAGACTCCTTGACGGACCACTCAGACTCCCAGTAGTGTTCCCCACGGTGAGCTCCCGTTGCTACACCTCTGACCATTTAGGTCAACAGGCTGGCACTCGGCTGGACTTGTACTCAGGTTTCCTTTCAGTGGAAGCAGTGACACTCCATGTAAATGAACTTCATGTATACTCAGATCCATGATTTCAGGCTGTGCTTGAAATCTCCTCTCTCTCCTGGCTGGAGACACAAATTGCAGATACCACTGTCAAACTATAAGCCAGGTTCTCTTGCATGTAAGTGGCATATAGCATGGATGAACAGCATGTTTCCTTGTGAAGTGGGAGAAACTGGTTTGTGCAGTAACACTTGCCTAGAAGGTGGGAGAGCTGTGTTCAAGTGTCTGCTTAGTCTAAGGAGTTTTAAATCCGCTTCCTAAGTGAGTGTCTTTTCTGGCAGGCTACACAAGACCATGATATGAGACTGGCTTCCAGCTCTTCTGGAATTAATTGCTTATTCTCTCTTGATCTGTGAATCTTTCAAAATAGCAGTGGGAAATCTGAGTAGTGCAAAGTGGAGATTTGGGCATGGTCTGGGCTGCTAGTGCTTATGAGGTATTTTATCCAACAGCTATTTAATGAAAGGTATTTAAGCCTGTTTTGAATTGTATGTTAAACCATTTCAGCTAAAAAAAAAAAGCAGTATTTCATTGTGGTGTATAGTATACATCAGGTCCAGTGACCACATTGTGTTTGGTGTCTGCAGCTGCTATATTTATAAGCAGGTCTTGCAGAGAAGGGAACAGACTCTGCTGGTAGGAATGATCAGCGAGTTTCTTTTTGATAGTTGCTTTATTGAGCTTCTCAGTTAGCAGAAGCTTAAGCATTAAGGCCTGTTGTGTGCTTACACTTCAGTTACATAGAACCTAAAACTGGACAGCAAATAAGAGTAGTTTTTGGAAAATTAATACTTATGGAAGGGATGAGGTAGTTGTAAAGACTTACAGGCATTCACTGTAAGTATCTTTTCAGTATGTCTGAGATTTTGTCTTCTAGCAAGAAATAAGTATCGTCATTCAGTGGCCACTGACATAAACAGAGTTTTGCCCTCTTTTGTAGCCTTCTAGTTAGAAATTAAGTGAACAGTATCTTCCAGGTAACTGCAGTGACTGAAGAAGCAAAACATGCTGTGTGTACTTTAGGAAGAAAAGGGTTGCCATATGTGCCCTGTTTGAAAGCTCTCTCTCTCTTAGGCAGTGTCTCTGCTATGCTTGCTGTTTGCAGAACTATAAAATAAGTACTGTGGAACCTCCCAAGAAGTGTGAAATCCTAATCCTCTGAAATGTGCAAATTTAGGTGGACTTAGAATTTGTTGCATAATGTTACATGAAACAAGAGAAGATAGTCTTTTAGAGACTGCATTACTGGAGAAGTGTGTTTGGGAATTCAGCTCAGAATTTATATTGTCAAGGAAAATTTCTGTTGCTATACTCAGTGGATAATTATTCTGCTCTGTTAAATAGTGAAGTTAAATGTTAGGGTTCTGTTATCCTCAGTGTTCTGGCTGGTGTGTTTATCATTCAGGCATTTTAGTCTGCAACAAGTTTTAAAAAGTACAGTGGTAAAATTATACCCAACTTTTCAATATTGCTTTAATGCAGCTATTTTACTCTGCACTGCTGCATGCAGTAATTCTGTTTAATTAAAAGTATTCCCTTCTAGGTCATTCTCGTTCAGTCCCACAGGCTATTTTATAGAAATCAGTGGCTTCACCTTTTGAAAACATTCCCCATGCATTTGCAAAGTGCAACAGAATTTATGTGCTGAGAATAGTTTCACTCTTCAGTTGGGCCTTAAGTTTGACCCTATAAAAACTTTTACTCAGGAAAGGACCTGAAAGGAGGAAATTTCTCCCTTTAAATTCTTTGGGAAAAACATAACTTTTTTGTTAAATAAACGTGGGCATTTGATAACGCAAATTAGGGTGGTGATAAAATGTGGAAACTGATCGAAGGCATCTTGTATAAATTATCACCTTGGCTACTCCTCCAGGAGGTGGCTTTTATCTCCACTTTAACTAGAAATGAAAATTCACCATTACTGCAGAAAATTAAGGCTATCTTTTTAGTCCAGCTTCAGCTAATAAATGCTTTATAAATGTTTCCTGACAGACATTTGTGTTCCTGCTGGAAGGAGTAGTATCAGAACATGTTGGTTGCTTCAAATTGGGCTATTTGCACAATTCAAGTTTACAAAGTACTGCTGCTCAAAGGCAAGCACTTGTATTTGATGTGTGCCTGATACTGACACAAATGTGTGATTTGATACTGACACTCAACAGGCCTCTGGGGCTCAGCAGCCAAAAATATCACCAAAATTATACTTCCATGTTTATATACCTCTGAGATGCTTTATTCATAAATAATTGTCAGAAAACAAATGGGCCTTTACCTTCAGGAAACAGAGATTCTTCTAAATAGTGTCTGCCACCATTGTCTACACAGTTACTTCTGTTTTCCCAGGACACTGTTGCAAGAAAATGAGTGAATACTTTAGTTTCTAAAGGCATTTTGCTTATTAAAACAATGTTGTTTTAGACATAATTTTAGTAGCAAAACAGCTGTACACCCATGCCTTGTTCATGTTCTAAGTGTGATTTTCCAGCTCATTAGTAATGACTGGGAATCCTGCTTTAATAGAGGTTGTTAATGGAATCACCTTTGTTCTAGAAGGAAGTAGCAGATCATCCCTCTGGCAGTTAAAACTTTAACTGCCAGAGGGATGATCTCTTTAAGGAATATCATACTAGCGGAACATTTAAAATCATTTTAGCCAAGTCTTCCCACTGAAACAGCCCTCGCAAAAGGCCCAAAATATTGAAATAGAGAACCAGGCTTGTGGAATTGCAAAACACTTTGTGTGCTGTCAGCCCAGTGGTTGCAGGTCTCTGTGGTCTCATGGATAGGTTATAAGGCTCTTTTCTAAAAAGTGATATCAAGCTGAAAATAATCCTGAAATGTTATTAATTTTTATATGTTCCTGAGGTAGAGTATCCAATAGAGACGTGTGGCAAAATACATCTTTCTTTTATGACACTGTGATTCTTTCGTTCTAAATAGAATGGGACTGGAAGCTCTGGTAGAGTCTTACGCCTTCTGGAGACCTTCACTGAGGACACTTACATTTGAAGATATACCTGGGATACCCAAACAAGGTAATGAGTGTCTGTGTGTTCTTTCAAAACAAAAATGAAAGATGAAGCTTTGCCCATCATCCCTTACAAAAGTCTAGGTAAGTGTGTCACTCGCAAGACAGAAACAACTAACCACAGTGCAGCCATCCCCCCATCAGAGTTACTCTAAGTTAGAAAACTAATGCTAACTCAACCACCGTGGCGGTAAAATGTTAAATTGTAAGGAAAAATCAGATCACATGTGGAGGAGAATGCGAGTTATTTAAAGACTGAGTAAGCTATTCCTTAGTGTTATGCTCTGGCTAGATATAAAAGGTGGAGATCACTTACAGATGACCTCTGTTTTACACATCCAGACTGCAGTGGAAGAATTACTTGTGTTTTTAAGAAAAAAAAGTAAAAATGAATGAGAGAAGAAATGCTTCCTTAAGTAATGAGTAAATAGGAGGAAGCTTAATTTGTTTTCTTCCTAGAACCCCTTCTTGATTCTTGAAGACCTGAAAATTGTTCAGTAAATGGGCCAACAAATTTTATCTGCCTCCTAGAGCTTAAAGAAATGGATCTTCTCTTCATTTGCTTTTTCCTGCTCCTCACTCTTTATTGAAAACCACTTTGTTTCCACTTTCCCCATTGAACAGGTAGTGTCATGAATGAGAAAAATATTTAAATGGCCCATTTGGACAGAGTGGAATCTCTGTATCCTTTCTAAGTTCTTTTATTTCCAGAGTATGCCAATATGCATAGAAAACAACTCAGCCTTTTTCCAGCTAAATCAGACATATTGCTCCCAATTCTTGCATTTTCTGCTACCAAATTTACAAATGTCCAGTCTGCTTTCTTGATAATGTATTGTTTACAAAGTTGTTAAACATCTTCAGAGCAAAAATGCAGAACGTAGAGAAATTCAGAGAAATCACTTTTGTCAGCTTCTTGGTTCACTCATTTGAGAAACCTTGAGTATCAGTCTTCGATTTGGGGCAACCAAAAGGAGATTTTGTGCCAAGTCATAGATACACTGGATGAGTGTTGGCAGAGTATGGGCGTAGCAAGGGGGTGAGGGACGATCTCATCAAAAAGGTCTTTAATGAGAAGATAGAATGAGACCCGAAATACCTTGTCAGACTGTGTAAGACTGAAAGGCAACTGATGATGTAGTTAATCCATCTAGGAGACAGACAGGCTGTTTCTATGTAGGAGCATTGCTCAGTAGCAGGGGAGCTGCTACTGTGAACTTCTCACTTCCTTTTCTGCTGTTGCCTGAGGTTAAGAAGATAGTTGAAGTTACTATTGATATTCTGAGGATGCAAACTGGGATCCTTGCAAAATCTTTAGTCATGTATACTTTGGACATAGCAACTTTCCAAAAGACTCCATTAGTTGTTAAAGCTGAAAATGCCCATCTTCAGGTAGTGAAGATTGATGAAGATGAAAAGAAAAATATGTCTTATACCAGGATTTGTGTAATGTGGCAGTGTCTAATAGTGCTTTGTGCTTGTGCTGTCCTGTTAACAGAGAAGCAGCTGCAGGCAGTGTTTGTTCATAATGTATTTTTCTTTTTGCTATCTCACCTATTATGATAACCTGTTAACTTACTGACAGCATTTATCTCTTTGTAGCATCAGGCTGTTTGATTGTTAATGTGATTGTCAAACAGGTCTTCTTTGTTAAGTGTCTTCTGCCTAAAAGACTGTAAAAGCCCCCAGATAATTTTTCTACACTCAGTTTTCAGGAAGATACGATATTTTAAGAAAAGGAAGTGTTTCTTGCAGCTGGGAAACTTTCAGTCCTGAGAAAAGGTTTCACCTATAGCAAGCAGTGTGTTTTCAGGAGCATTCAGCTCTGGTGTTTGTAATATGAAAAGTTCTGATAGCAGTAAATGAACAACTTGCAAACATTTTGCTGCAAACCAACCCATTCAAGAAATGAAGCAGCTATGTGCAGTGTTCAGCCTACACTTTTCCTGAAGTTGTTCTGAATTTTTTTTGTTGTTCTCAGAATTTTTTGGTTTGAAGTCAGAAGTTTTTTGTTCTGAAGTTTTGTTCTGAAGCTGGGAACTTTCCTGAAGCTGTTATCTGTGAGAGCCTCTGAGCTTAGGAGCTGGTTCCTCAGCTGGTGCTCTGACAGTGACAGTCAGGTACAGAGTGCTTGAAACACATCCTGGACTGTAGCATGAGCACAGATAAGCCAAAAATCATCATTTTGAAGAAGGTTTGCTGTGATGTGGTACTCATGTGGCTACATCTTAACTGCGATGCAATTTCCTTCCGTGTCATATAAGAAGCAGTTAACCTTTTGGGCAGGAGCTCTAAACATTGAGTGATGGTTATAAAAACATAACTTCAGTTCTCTTTCTTGGTCAGGTTGTTTCTTTAGAAATATGCATGTGGTTTATTCACACATTCTCCTGCACATGTATGTAAAAGTTTTTAATTAATTCAAGTTGGATTTAATCTCAAGGGTTATTATAAAAGACAAAGGTCTTGATCTTTCACCTGGGAGGTGGACCTTTCCCAATGTGCTTCTTACACTGCCATATTCTCTTCCAGGAAATGCAGGTTCCTCTCCTTTACTGCAGGGATCTGGCAGCGGAGTGCCGTCTACCCACCCTCACCTTTTGCCGGGTTCCCCGTGCACATCTCCAGCCTTCCACCTCAGTCCCAACACCAGTCAGCTGTGTACCCTTGCTCCAGCTGACTACACAGCTTGTGCCCGCTCAGGCTTGGCCCTGAACAGATACAGCACCTCCTTGGCCGAAACCTACAACCGGCTCACCAGCCAGGGCGGCGAGACCTTCGCGCCCCCACGGACTCCCTCCTACGTCGGCGTGTCGAGCAGCGCGACCGTGAACATGTCCATGAGCGGCAGTGACGGCGACGCCTTCAGCTGCCCGCAGACAGGCTTATCCATGCAGATTTCAGGGATGTCTCCACAGCTCCAGTACATCATGCCTTCCCCATCCAGCAATGCCTTTACCACCAACCAAACCCACCAAGGCTCCTATAACACGTTCAGACTGCACAGTCCCTGTGCGCTCTATGGATATAACTTCTCCACATCCCCTAAACTGGCTGCCAGTCCTGAGAAAATTGTTTCTTCCCAAGGAAGTTTCTTGGGGTCCTCGCCAAGTGGAACCATGACGGATCGGCAGATGTTGCCCCCCGTGGAAGGAGTGCACTTACTTAGCAGTGGGGGGCAGCAGAATTTCTTTGACTCTAGGACCCTAGGAAGCTTGACACTCTCATCTTCTCAAGTGTCTGCACATATGGTTTGATGAAGCCTTTAAGTAAAAATACAACGTGTTTGGTGTCTACAATGTATTTCTTTTGGAATATGAAAGGGCACTTGATGTAGCTTGTAAAGTGTGTGTATATATATAATATGAGAGGAAGTTTCACTGAAATTTTGACTTGCTTGTGGCCAGATTATTCTCCTATTTTGAGTTACACAGAGTTTGCTGTGGTGCAGACCGCTTTAGTTTTCTGGTATAATACACTTAGTTATATAACACGTTGGGACATATGCAACAAATTAAGTAAGACTTCCTCCCCTTTCCCCCTCCTCTGTTCTAACCCCTTTAAAGAATGAAGTGACACTTGGAGTATTAAACAACACAAAAAAAGCCCACTTACATTTCCTATAGTACTGGTGACTTTTTTAAAAAAATTCATACAATAAGCTGATGCACCAAAGGCATTTTACAAGTTTCTTCTCAGTTTTAAGGGATACAAAGGGTATTTGGATTTCTTAGTGGTAAGCGTCAAGCATCCAGTCTAAAATAGAAGTTTAGCTAATAGATTATTTACAAGGTAAACAGAAGGATTAGTTTGCCTTCTCATGATATGCTGGTTGTAGCTTATCAACAGCACAGCATTCTCACTAGGATTTGCTTTTTTCAGCATTAGTCTAGATTTATGATTATATGTTTGAAGACAAATAATGCATATTCAAATTGGGGTGATAGGAATAATTCAAACCAACAGCACTAGAAACAGCATTCCTTTGTATGAAATGAATGTTGGGGTGCTTAATTTTTGTCAAAGGTAGGGCTTGATGCATTTTTTCGTCCATAAATATTGCCTATAAGACATTTACTGGACAGTAAGATATTCAATTGTATCTTTGTTTTTGTATTTTTACTTTTTTAAAGGAAAATGCAGTTTGATTTAGGAAAAAAAAAAAGTGAGCAGGATGAGAAATTCCATTATTGGTTTTATCTGTTTTGTGTGTGTGACGTGTTTTGGGTTTGGTTTTTTTTTTCATTTGTGTTTGCTTGTTGTTTGTTTGGTTTGTTTTTTTGTTTTTTTTTTTTTAATAAGGGCAAAAGGTCCTTCATCTTCAGTATTTCAAAAATACATCTCCTGTATCAATTAGGAAGATGACCCAGTTTGCCCAAAAGTATTTCTGGAAGCAGAACGTCATAGCTGCCTTCCTGTTGCTCTGGTTTTGTCCTGGAATTGGAGAGGTTTCCTTCATTCCCACCTCTGGTTTCTAAATGGCACTTGTAAGAATGTAGATCCCCTTCTGCTCCTGACCAGACTTCTCCAGAGTGAAAAGGACACAGGGAGACACTTACAGTGGTGAAATTTCTGCCCTTGTCTACACCTGCACAGCCCAGGCGTGTATCAGTTCTTCTGCAAAACCTGCCTCTCAGCTGCCCGTCGTCAGAGCTGAACCACAGAGGTTGTAAAACAAATTTTAGTGCTCGAGAGAGCAGGTCGTCTTCAATAGTATGCTAATCCTCATTTATATGGTGCAGGTGATGTAGAGGCATTCTAAGGTGGGTACAGATGTAGTTGAAGGTGCTTCCTTAGTCAGCATTAAAGGAGATTATGTTTGTTGGATTTTTTTGATCAAGGCAAATTTTCATGTTTCTCAAGAGTTGCTTTATCTTTTCAGTCAAACAGTGGGCTTACCCACTCTCACTTCAAAAAAGACAAAAGACTCATTTCAGCTAGTAAGTATTTCTTCAGTGGGATGGAGATAATACATGCAGAAATAGCCCTCTTACTACCTCCTCTTATCTGGGAACAGAACAGCAATCTTTAAGCCTGTGCTTGAAGAATGCTTTATTTCTATTGGTTATGTATTTGTTTCTGTTAGAGATATGTATAAAATTCTCATTCAAAGTTAGAAAGAGAACAGGGTGCAATTGAGGTGACGTGGGCTTGCTTCTTTGCTGTCTTAAACTTTCTAAGTGACCTTTCTGAGTAAACCTAAGTTCACTCAGTCTCTATCAGATTTTTTTCTTCAGGAAAAATGTGATAATAGCACTTCTCTTCCTCTGACGAAAGAGTGAAAGTACATTGAAGATGAAGACCATCTTTACATTTGCTGTACTGTGGACAGAATGCTACAGTTGAGTGGCTGGGTGGTGTTCATACATGAGGATAACAAAGAGCATTCATGTACTTCATCTCTGTTGCTGGTCTCAGCAGTGCCGTGTCCTTTGAGGCAAACTTCCTAGAAAACACCTACAATGCTAAAAACAGTATTCAAACTCATGCTCGTGGTTTGTGAAATGGTTCTAAGGTGTATAGAAGATGGGAAAATATTCAGCTGTGCAAATTGTCATAGCTCTCTATTGGTTTAAATTAAGAAGTAACTTGTGTATAGTTATTCCTGCTCTGGCCAAAACTTTGAAATTTTGCAGTTGGAAAAATACTTAAGTGGAAAGATGGTACAATTAATCAGTACTTGAAAAAGCATAAGTAGCCATATCAACTTAAGAGCTGTGACTAGGTAGAAATGTGGAAGAGCTAAATCATGCGTGTTCCTATAAAGAGAGAAAAAAAAAGGGTTGTGCATGGATGGATGTTCATGGCAGTGCTTCTGTCAAGACTATGTACTTTATCGTCTGGGAATTTTTTAGAACTGGTCTCTTATTTTTCCTCGAATTATTCTTATCATATAACCACACAATATTGTTTTATTTGTTCCTTAAAATTTGAATCATATTGTAAATACTGGTTTGTCATTGTGAAAAGACTAGCTTTTTATCAATACAGTAAATGCTATATATGCATTATATATATAATTATATATCTGTATTTTACAAAAATGCCACAGAAAATATATTAAAGTGTGTATTCAAACACTTTTTACTACATTTGGAAAACGGAGAGACTTGGGCCTATTTTTTTCACTACAGCTTCAACAGGACCAAAGGCAGCGACTCGAAGGTAAGCTCTGAATTTCAGGGACTTAATACAAGAAGCTCCAGTACATCCAAAATTCTTTAACCACCTGCAGTTGAACCTCTCTTGTTATTTCTATGCAAAAGATTTGTCCCAATAGATTCTTTGTATAAGGAGAACCAGCTGAAAGCAGAGCTGTGGTGTTTTTATGTGGGGAGAAGGACTGAGCTGCCTGCCAGAGTCTTTAGCCAGTGGTGGAACTTTGGTACTTCTCAAAGCCCATGTCATCCCAGCTGCCAAGACCAGTTCAGCTGCCCTATATCAACTGCATCTGAGAAGTTAGCCCTTCCATGTGACCAGCTTCTTGTGCGGGAGCTTGGTACTCTGCACTTTTTCTCTCTCTGTATTTCTTTGGTGATTTGCCCTTTGGTTCTGCCAGTTCTAAATGCAAAAAGCCATTGATTTTGAAGGCAGAATTTACAACCAGTAATCATCTGGGTATACTGTTACTCAGCAATGAGCAGCATTTCTCCCTCCAGAAATACTGTTAGGCATAGTGGCCTTATTTCCTATTGTACTGCAATAAATGATTCCATGTGACATAGGGCACAGGGCCTGAAAATCTGATTACTTCAGAGACTAGGGTTTCATAGTCACTTAACACCAGCATTGTTGCAAATGACCAGAATTAGGACAAGAGAAGTAGGAATGAAATACTTGATCATAAATACCAGGCCTCCAAAGAGAATGAAAGCTTCTGGTCTTAATAAGAGAACAGGTTTTTTTTTTTTGTTTGTTTGTTTTTTTTTGTTTTTTTTTTTTTTTTTTTTTTTTTTTTTTGTTTTTTTTTTTTTTTTTTTTTTTTTTATAGCACCATCAGACCCTACGGAGGTTCATTTCAGCTTCAGCAGACAGCTGGAGCAACTTGAAATTCATGGATATTGTTGTCATTAATACTAGTAACCCTGTACCTTAAGCAGTTCAGTAACAGAAAAAAATATAAATCATCCTCAGAAGAAGCTCACAAGTTATATGTGTATATTTTTCTTGTAAACATAATGTATCTAGTTAATCTGTATAGAAGTGTGTTTAAAAAGGTTGCAATTCATCTTAATGAGTTAATGCTTTTCTAGGGCTGTCTCTGCACTTCAGATGACAAAAACTATTAATTTGTCAGTTGAGCTCGTCATTATTGTGATCCTTAAGATTCAATATTTTGCCCTGTATCTAACACAAAGTTGCAGATATATCAATTTAATATATGCAAAACTACAGGAAGATTCATTTTCTGCCTTATATTCCATCATATTCCTCAGTTACATGGTTGATTCAAAACACTGACTTGACAAGGTGGCACACACTTAAGAGTTGATGACTTGCATCATTAGCAAATAACATTTCTAGAGAATTCAAGTTGCTTTAAATGCTTTTTGTCAGTGCTGTTGTGTTCAAACTCTGAAAAGGTGTTTGTTACCCAAGAAATAAGTCCTTTGCAGTCACCACTGGCTCTTGAAATTCTATGTATTCACCACTTATGCTTGAAAAGCAGTGTTGAATTGGCCATAAAACCATCTCAGCTGGTGCCCAAACAGAGGAATTACAGCAAAATGAGAATCTGAATCTTCTGCCTTAATTTTAGAACTTGAAGTCCTTAAAGTAAATATTTTTAAGAAGCATCAGTAAATCTGGTCAAATACTGCAGGCATATAGAAACACTCACCCGAATTTCATTTGTGTATCACTTTCAGAGTTATATTGGCACTTAAACAGTTAATATCTCACATCTTCCACTACTGCAGAATGAACATTAAGCTTCCATGAGATGGATAAATTTCCAATTTTTTTTTTTTTTGATGCCTTTTTAAATGCCAGAGGTAGCACCCAGGTTTTAAGACAAGCACCTGGGCTCCAGTTTTGCAGCAGGGAGTGGCAGGAGACGTGGAGGTCACACAAATGGAGCCTTGCAGGGCCACCACACACTTTTGGAATGTCACAGGTGCTGTGGTGGCACCCACAATGCAAGCACATCTCAGTGCACCTCTCACAGGAGGCTGCAGCCTAAACTGAGAACTGGCATCAAAGGCTGACCAGCAAGGATAAAGTGTGATGTGAAAATCCTTGGTCTACCTGAAAGCTGGGCCATGTCAGGGAATGTTAAACATAACCCAGCGCAGACTTGGCCTTTGTCAATGCCGCTGCCACTTTGACGATTCCGTGCCCTCATGTTCATTTGCACACCACTTGATTTTTTCAGATGCTATAATAGAGAGCCAAGAATAAATTCAGAGCACATTGGAGGAAACCAGGGCTCACTGTGGCCAGTGGTAATGTTGCCACTGACTTAAGCTTTATGGATATCACATTTTCAGACCCTAAGATACCCCCTTTTTGTTCCAGAGTGCTTTACCCACATAGCAGCTGCAGTCATAATGGTCTTGGCCATTTTTATGTCCATTTGTGATGTTTTTCAGATGGATAACTGGGTCTTTGCATTTCACATTCTTGTATTTTGTTTTTAAATTTGTGGTTCTGCAGTTTTTGAGCCATAGTCTGAAAGACAAGACAAGGCTGCAACTCGTTGCTCCACCCCCCAGAAGCATTGCTGATGGATGGTGTATCCTTTCCACTGCAGATAATTGACTATATATTTCCCCACAATGTTTTTATTGTATTTTACAGACAAAAGTAATAAAAAATAGAGGTTGTATTGCAAGCAAAGCAGCGTTTCCATTCCTCAGGCAATGTTTTTCAGTAACCCACAGGAAACACCTCCCCACCCTTTCCTGGTCGCTGTACTTGGTATATGGTTCTCAGTAAGAAGAAAACCAGATGCCATGTTTAAATGTAAGATGGCAGAAACCAGAAAAGCAGAAAAATGCATCCCAGTTCAGGGAAGTATTCCCTGATAGTCTTCATATTCTTTGAAGTCCAATACACAAATGCTTCCAGAGACATATGCAGAGACCCTTTGATACATGCACCAGAGGATTGCTGTTGGTGTGTGACAAAGGCCTCGCTGATGCAGTGAGCACTACAGATTACCTGCAGCATACTTCAGGCAGGGTGTCAGTGTCACACCAGGACCTGCAAGCAAATGCCATTTATGTGGTTCTAGTAACCCTACGCAGAGGTGTAGCCTCACAAGTGTTAAACAGACCCCAAAGCTACATTAAGAGACCAGATCTTGGGAAGAACTCATTGCAGACCTATGCAATCCAGTTATCCTTGTGATGGTAACTAAAAAGCATCTTACAGTGAATATAAAAGCAATTATCTAAGTAGACATTTATTTCCCTTTGTATAACTGGGTATATTAATTTTCTGAACATTTTGGTGAGGGTGAGAAGCAAACTAAGTATCAGGCTATAGCCCTGAAAGTTCCAGTCCCACACGATTTTTTTTGTGGAAAGAGTGGAGCCTTGGAAAACAAAATTTAAATTAAGGCAGATGAAGTCTGGTCTATGAGTAAGGACCCTTTAGACATCAAAATATACCATCATGAATGTCTAAAAATGGTCTGCCTGGTGTCACATCCTTGCATTCTGCAGAGAATAGAACAGTTAGATTAAGGCGTGTTCTGTGAAGTTTTGGGTGGAATGAAAGCTTTTGGTAAGCTGAACTTCTTAAGCTAAGTTTGAATGTCATCCATTATAAGTCTTAAAATTCTTGCATTCTTGTTTGGTTTGTTTTTGTTGGTTTTTTTTTTTTTTTAAGATGCTATTAGCAAAGATGAGATGATGCTTAAAAATTTCCAGCCAGATGTGACTCCAAACTTTCCCAGAGATGACAGATACTCAGATGTAATTTGAATTAAACCCGTTATATAGATAAGTTTGTTTTATAGCTGGCTGCAGCTGTGAAGTTTGGATTCAGATCTGTAACTCCCCTCAACTTTGAAGACTGTAGTCAAATCTGTGGTTTTGGATTTGAATCTCCAGTTGCTTGTTGCGTCAGACTGTCATTCGCATCTGTTCCGCCACCAGCTCGGTGCAAAACTGCGATACCAGTTTCAGCCTCAGCAGAGCTGAAGCTCAGAAGGGCCCCTCCTCAAGCACAGTTACATATGAGCGGTGACAGCAGCCCTTTGTAGGTTAACAGCTCTCTACATGCCATCTAAGGGCCATTGGTGACCCACCACGGAGCACTGGCTGGTGGGTCACAGGGTGTTCCTTCATATTATGTTTCTGTCTAAGTGAGAGCTGTAGCTTCCCACAGGGATATTACATGATCCAGTGTGGAAGGAGAGAGGGTGGGTATAATTGCATATGGGATGAAAGCTGCTCGTTGAGGTACTTGCTGAGGGTGCCTCTTATCCATGCAGAGAGGTTGCTGAGAAATAAACTAGGAGAGAATTTAGAACACCTCAGCTCCACGGGTGGGCACTCTTAACATGCAGATAGGAGAAGGTGCTCCATGGAAAATGAGAGAGAAAATAGTCCACACAAGTTATGTTCCTGTGAGGATACAGTGCTTTGAGGCTGAGGTCATGCAGTTTCCCTCTCTTGTTTGCTCTACAGGCAGACCCTAAGGCTTCAGCAACACTGTAAAAAATAACAACCCACAAAAGTCTGTCTGGGAGGGTGTCACTCGTTGTCACCATGACATAGCCTCACCAACTGCAGTGACAGAGCCACCCATGGTAAATGCTGGACAACTCTTCTGACCTGTTAATAGTTGGCAGACTATTTGATGACAGTTGCAAGAATCTGATGCACAGCAGTATCCTTTACAGCAGTTTAATCTTTGTCATCAAATCTCCCAGCAGCCATGATTAATAGCAGCACTTGAGCTTGTTTGGAAAGTTGTATATTTGGCAGCTATGAACTTTGATCTATGGTTTCGCTTTAAAGAATCATTATGACACAAACTTTTCCTGTAATCCTTCCATCTAATTAAACCACACACAAATACTATGTGGGGAAATATGATGCTATTGATATAAGCTGTGTGTTTATTACATTATTTTAGGCACTTTATTAAAGTGGATAGTTGTTCCCAGCAAGATAGTAGATAAGCTCCCCAAAAACAATAACATCACCCAGAAAGAATATATAAGAGAATTTCCCAAGGCCAAATTCAATTAGAAACTTTCTTTGTGGATTAATACTGTGCCCTTGAACCTGTTGAGGGCTCAGATGTTTTAACCTGAGCTAAAATTACTAGCATTTAATGAATTCAACTTACTAATGTGTACTTTTCCACAAAACATTCATCTTTGTTCCAGATCATCAAAGGACTCCAATACCTGACATGATAGTGTCTGTCTTCCTAAAGTAGTTGTTCCAGTATTTACAATTTAATCATGAAGTTTTCAAAAATAATAATAAAAAAATATTTTCATGTAAATATTTTAAACAACAGAACATTCATCTTTTTGCAGCTAAATCAACCATAAACCAGCCATTTCTTGCTGGTCTCGATCTGCATACTTTGTAGAGAAATTCCAATGAGGCAGATAATGCTCATGTTTTCAAGATGAGAATATGAATTGTGGATCAGTCTGATAATTTTTTTTTTAGGGCCGAAGTACAGGGCTACGTAGTCTGGACTGAGTTGACTTGCTTGTGCATTTCATCTTCATGACCCCAGCATTTGTGCAGAAGTGGATTCTTTCTTCTAGAGCTGACTACAGAGTCTCTGAGCAGCACTTTTATGGAGCTACCTGGAATCCCCAGAGTTTCTCCTGATTGGTCTACATGGATCTCCTAATCTGCCTGCCACCAAACTGAGAGATAACAGAGGTATAAATCACCACCTTGAAGCTCCTACTGTTGCCAGGGCCAACAGTGTTTATATTTTTTCCATTCACCATCACCAATTTTTCCCATCACCATTTTTTCCATATTTTTGGGGTAGACTTTCAGCCAGCTGGCTTTTGGCTAAAACATTGCTCTTGTCAGTACTGGTTAGCCCCAGTGACCATGGTTTCTGAGTCAGCTGGAAACCAGACAAAGTACCAGGTATAATAATTTTCCCCAACTGTCTGACAAATTTGCAGAGACTTCAAACAAATGTGGAACAGCTGAAGCAACATGAGTGATCCCTTAGAGAATTCACAGCTGAGCACCCTCAAGCAGAGGAATAGCTGCCCATCACCACTCTTTGGACACGACCAGAAAAGAGTGAAAGGGAACTGCTCTAATGCAATTCCATCTCCTTGTGCCAGGTTTTCTAGTCTTGGTATTAATACCCTGTGATGATCTGTGTCCAAGACTATGACAAAACGAAGCAGAATTAGCAGGGACATTTGTCATGTGTCCGTTGTCATGAGGGAGGCTGGATCAGTGGCCAGAAACGGCCTTGACCTAACCTGCTCCTGAATAGCTGGACATGAGCTGCTTGAGCTGTCATCCTCTCTTCAATGGCTCTTCTCTGAAAAGCAAAACTTGCTTAGGTAACCTGGCATCCATCAGACATCTGCACAGTCAGGACTTGAGTGACAGTCACAGCCTGGGCAGAGTGGAGGTGTCACATTATTCTCAACCAGCCACACAATCTTGTGTGTGGATATGGGATCAAAATGTATTTCGTATACAACAAGAATAAAGTTTTGTATAAAGAGCTTATAAAACCTCATGAGGACTTTTTACTAGTTCAAGGGCTGCCTCCTGTTCTTATTGAACTCAATGGGAATTTTGCTGCTGACTTCAAAGGAAGTTGAAAGGAGCCATGAGGGGTTGATTTGCACTCCTACATGTGTGCCTCTGCACACCAAATTTGCAGCTGGAAGGGCTGTGTTTTAGTTGTTTTTGTTGCTGTACTTGTTGGGTTTTTGCTACTTAGGAGTTTGCACAAGCACAAGATCTGCTACATGCAGATTGTCTACATACACACAAAACTTATGCAATGCAAAAAGGATTCATTAAGCTACCTTGTCTGAGTAGCTTCGTTCTCCAGAGAGGCAAAAATCCCTCCTAAGTCCATAGTGGCTGGTGAAGAAGATTCCTCACTTACCACTGTAGGATGCATAAAACTGAATCAAATATAAATTACTCCTTTTGGAGGTCTTTGGAAAACTTCATCTTCTAGTCTATAAGCAGGCACAGAGTCTTAAGACCAGATTCAGGAATCCAAACAAGTCAAAATGGTTTGGAACTTACTTTAACCACTTCTGAGTGCGTTCGTTTCCATTCCTTCTCTGCGGCAATTTGCAGAGTATGAGACTTAGCAACTGCATCCTAATACACTCCATTAGGCAAGAGGGCCTCTTGCACAGGGCTATGAGTTAAGGCTTTGATGGTTCAGAAATAGGAAGAAAGTTGTTTAGAATGGAAGCACCATTTAAAACTAGTGATTCACTATGAATAAGAGAGTGACTTTACAAATATCTGTCAGTTCTGTACAAACCATAAGAACACTGGAGGCTCCTGGGAACCAAGGCAAAACCAGATAGAAGTAATTTCTGTGTCAGTAATAACATACTCTGTTTGCTTTACAGTTGATGGAGACCTGGCTGCTGATAACTTTCCATTAGGGATGATTTCATAAGCCTTAGATCTTCCTGCTAGGAAACGCTCCTGCATTGCACGCTTCAATAATTACCATCCTATTCTTGATAGTTACACATTCTCTGTGAGTTTAAATAGCATTACTCTTGCATAGATTTTTTATGTACCTCATATATTAGCAGACATTATCATAATCTTCTTCAGCGATCCTGTAGCCAAGCCACATGCATTTAACTCTTTCAACATTCCCTTGTGAAAACATTCCAGGGAGACAAGAAGAAAAGTTGAGGCAGCGTCAGGATCTCTGAACAAGTGTGTAACAGAAAGCAGAGTGGTTGGGACCTCAGCCTCTCAAAAGATAACTGCTTTGCTGGGTTTCCTCTCATGCATGACTCTTTTCTGAATTACTCAGACCATGGGCATGGGGTAGAAGATTGCAAAAGCTTCATAGAGGATGACTGCTGCTAAACCAGAGAGAATTGAGTGACTGATGTATGAGTGTAAGAAGAGACTGGCGGTGGAGATGGAGAGTAGTAAGTGGAGAAGATTGGTGAAAGCCTACACAACCATGTGGTAAAGAGTTTGGGTAGTCCCATAAAGCACCAGTACCTGGTGGCTGATAAAAAACAAATAGAAGTTTTCTGAGCTGACTGGTTTCTTTCCTCTTCATGAAAAATATGTACTTAAGATCTCACACTCTGAAGCTAACCCAGTCAACTTTTCAGAACAGGTTTAATATCTTTCCTTGTATTTGAGGTCAAAGGGCTTTGCTGCAGCTGCAGCTCAGTCAAATAATCTGGACCTGTTGCAGGAGTTACTAGTCAGAGCTCTGATTTGTGTGAGGTGTAGGTTTAAACCAGATGTGACAGGGATACTTGCTGGTGTTGAAAGCTAGAGAAGGTGTCCCACGCTTCCTGGGAGCTTAGCCTTGGGCAATAGATACTTAAAATATATTTAAAAGGCAGACAATAAAAAAGTGACATTTGAAACGGAGTTATAATTCATGTCATAAACAGAAACATCCTATACCATGGTTGTGGTGGTGCCTAGCGTTGATTTTTTTATGTTTTATATAAGGCTTGCTTTATGTCCAGGATTAGCTTTTCAACATCCAAGAGTGATAAGGGCTTTTGAAGGGCTGTAGGTAGCTAGCTATAAGATAAAGCCACAGAACAGCTACTAGCTTTCTTTCTGGTAAAGCAAATATAGGTATCAAACCCAAAAGAAAGTGTCCTGGAGACAGGTACTGACACAGAAGCCTGATGTGGAGGTTCAGGTCTTTTAAAAGGTGGAGTTTAGACTAAGAGGCCTTCATGGTTTAGAGGGAATGAGGAGACTGAAGGGACATATAAGTCAACAATACATGCAAAGCTCATGGTATCACCGCATGGCTGGCTTTCCTTTCAGCTCTGGCAGCCTTTAGTGTGAGCAGGCAAGGACACAGCACAGATACTCATCATCCATTTTGACCTGACAGATGTTTCAACCAAAGTGTTTGACACCATTTTGTCACCATGTTTTATGCCTGTAAGTTCTGATGGGATCTCATGGATCCTCATTTTGCATTGACAACAGTGTTTCAGTATATAGTCAGTGACTAAGAATACTTGGATGGACAGTTTCTTTGTGATAATTAAGAAGAATTTTCTCACATTGACATGTTAGATTTTCTAAAAAGCTGTTCAAGTCACTTGCTGTCCCCTAAGGGTCTAATACAGCACCCTGTTTCCCTAAATGTTAACAAAAAGCCCTTAATATTAACAAAAAGGAGGAAATGTGTGAAAAAACTATATGTTGCTGCCTGCGTCTTAGAAACTTGGAATACACCCTGCATATGTAAAAGCACAGCACAGCTCTCTTCAATAAGCAAAACGACAACACATGTATTTAAATATCAGAGTCTGCTTCTTTTCCCACACCTCTGTAAAATCAAAGTTTGAAACCCTGTAGGAGCTCTTTTAAAATATCCTGGCTTCCTTGCTGCAGACCATATGTTTTTTCAAAAACCAGGACTGCAAACTCGAATAATTGCATGACTTGCATTCTATCACTGTAGACTGTGCTCCACTGGCTTCAACTGGCACGGTTTGGTAGCTGTTACAGATGCCACGATTCATTGCTTTGAAGTCTGCACATTAAAAAAAATTGGGGGGGGGGGGGAAGGCTTTCAAAAGATTGCCTGACTTTCTGTTATGAATAAGCTGAAGTTTAACAACATCTGTCATAGTCCCTGCCACTTCAGCTTCCTCCCTCTGCTCAGGCTTATGGGCTTTATGTTAATAGTGAAGCAGCTGTGAATTCACACTCCGAGTGAGGTGCAGCAGAGTGGTAAGGGCAGGTAGCTGCCTTCCCTGAGGATCAGGTCAGTAGGTGCTGCCTTGCTCCTGCTGACATGAGGTGTGGCACAGAGAAAGTGTGTGTATTGCAGTGACACTTCTCTGGAAGCACATCGTCATTGCAATAGTCTGCAATAGCCTGTCCTTGTGAAACAGCCTCAGGGAGGCTCATCCCTGGATCATCCCTGAGGAGCCTGCAGGTACCCCAACCACCTCCCAGGACTGCTCAGGCCTTTTTCCTTCTTTACTACTCTCCACAAGGAGCCATGGACAGCTGTGGCTTGGATCACTGGCTAACCTGCTTCTTTTCTTGCTGTTTGGAGGCTCAGGGCAGGAAATCCATGCTGTGCTCAGTCCATCATCACTACAAGCTCAAGTGTTACTGTTGGAGGAAATAAGCCTTCCCTGTGCTGTTTCTTTGGTTATTGATTTTCTTATTCCTATATGCAATCTGTATAACCTCATTCAGCTGTTAAATGACAGGACTCTGAGGCAAAAAACATGTCCCAGGTGGACGTGCTATCAGTTTGTTTTAATTAATTTTTGAAAATATTGCCAACAAGACAAAGCAGTGCTATTAGTGGTAAGATTAAGCTTTGACTATTGAAGTACTTGAACACTAAGAAAAAACACAGTCACTTTGGCAACTTCAGCTGGCTTCCCAGAGAATTTGCAATGCGATAGCATTTTGCACGCATTACAATTTCCCCATTAGATAAGTGACGCCAACCCGTCCTCGGCATGTGCTAGCAGGGTTCCTCACATAGTGCTCATGCCCAGGGAGGTGCCCTGGCTGTGTTGAACTTTGGCTCTTCCCTTCAGACTCCAAATGGAATAATTCCACCCATGCTGTTTTCGGGTTTGAATCTGGGGGCTGGAATTCATCGCCTCGGAGGGCGCTTCCCCTGATTCAGTGGTGTGTTCCATCACAAGCATCTGTAATCCCTGTAATCTATTCCACCCTGCTCGCCTTTTGCATGGAGGGGGGGAAGAGAAATAGTCTGACTCCATAAAAGCACACAGCACTGCCTGTGACTCTGCTTAAAAGCCAGAGGAAGGTGTCCTTGAA
Source organism: Prinia subflava (assembly GCF_021018805.1). Lineage (NCBI taxonomy): Eukaryota > Metazoa > Chordata > Aves > Passeriformes > Cisticolidae > Prinia > Prinia subflava. The sequence continues at coordinate 34,867,862 of NC_086248.1, read as the reverse complement.
GCAATTAAGAGGAACTATGTGACAGCTCTTTACACAATTATTTTTAGTATCATCTTAAAGTTCCTTGCTAATTTCCAATTTTATGTTTTTATTTTTTTGTTTCTATTTGCTAATAATATTCTGAACATGGTGCTCATCTGTTTTAGCTGAGGTGGTGCTGCTGAGGTGGGTTCCTGCTCCCCCCCACACTGTTGGTCTGTTTTATAGAACATGGGAAAAGGGTCAGGGCAGGCATAATTAAAATGCCAGCACATGAGCAGATTTTGTCCACATGTTCTTAAGATCTTGTTGTTCTTGTGTTGGCCGTTTCTATACACCAGGTGTTAAGACCAAGCTATGTTATAAGGGTTTCATATTAAAAAAGGTATTTTTGATGTGGTATATTATTAGCTGCCAGCATTGCTGTCATATTTCAAAAGGTAAAATGGGAAGTTTTTGCATAACACTGCACTTTGCCATTTTTGCAATGTAAAGCATCTAGGTTTTGGGAAAGTGAATTCATTTCAGCAGATACTGCTTTGTCTCTCCCTGTCAGCTATGATTTGGGAAGGTTTCTAAATCTTTGCCACTTGAAATCACATTGAGCTGAAACTTGCCCAAAAAACTGTCAGACTTGTTGCTTTTTTTCCCTCTAACATACTGTTCATTACTTCCATATACCTTCCCCCACAAATAAAAAGTGGCAAAAAAGGAAACAAAGGACTTTTTAAAAGAACAGATTTCTAACTGATGGTGATTTAAAATCTTTGCAAACAATTAGACTTCAGTGAACACAGAGATTTTGTTTTTATTTTGATGATTAGCATTTCTAAAGAAAACTATTTTGAAGCCTTGAGATACTTATGTTTGAAAAAAATAATTAGAACCATGCTGTGTTTTTCATAAGGATATGATTGTCTACCATGATGCTTGCAAAAGTTCAGATTTAAAATACAGAAATGTTTAACTGTGTTTAACTAAGAATCAAAAAAGAGGCAAGAAGGAAAGGAGAAGTTGTTAGAGTAGAAGGGAACATTTTTCTCAGGCAAAATTTCTGAGCAGAAACCACTTTTGCTCCTGCTGCTCTTGCTCCTTTTAGTTAACAGGATGCCTAAGCTGGAGATCAAAGTGACACACAAAAGTGATTCTCTGAACAAGCAAGGTTAAGGATCAGTTCACCACTGTCATTATCTGTCCTGCACATTTAGGATACCTCCAGGGACAGAATTTGGGGTGTGGGGAGGGGCAAGACTGGAATAAAAATAGAATAATGTTGAAATAGAGTGAAATGTGAATATATCATGCATGCATGAATATGCCATGCCGGGGTCACGCCATTTTGTAACACAGAAGTTTTGCCAGCAGCCAGGAAACACAAACTGAACAGCCACCATTTGTAAAGATGGGCTCTTTGCATGCACACAGGTTTTATACACATTCTTCATACATGGCTACAACAGATGTACAGTTGTCTAGTTACTACTTTATAGCCCATAGCAGAAAGTTGAAACTTCTAGGTTTCCGTTCCTCTTTTTCCCCCAAAGAAGATACGTAAAACAGGCCAGATAAATTACTTTCTACAAGCACTGATAACCCTCCCAGAATTATAAAAGGCAATTACAGAAACCCAGCTCAGATGTAACAAGATGTCTGTAATCAGGTGGGTGAAGTTTATCTAAAATCACTGTGCTAATGATTCTGACTCCCTCTGGATCTCCTTGCACATACCTAGGCATAATATATAACACACAGCAGCCCTGCCCTTGCACACAGCAACTGCTTGTCGTTTGTCTAAGATTTGCTCATTCCAGTCCTGTGGTTTCTTTGGAAAAGAAAGTGCTTTTCTATCAGTGCTTTGCAAGGTGCTATCCATTAGATAGAGTGACATTTATACCTGTGCCTGGAGGTAACACCCTCTAAACTTTGCTGGGCTGAACATGAGCTACTTCTATTTCTCCTCCTGAAGTGGCACTTGGGAACATTTTGCACTTGGTGCTGGACATGCACAACTGTCTGTTCAGAAACCTAAAACCTTAGTGTTTTGAACATCAGGTGTGGTCTAATTCTCCCAGCACTGTAAAAGAGCACTGGCAATACAACTTAGCTGCCTCTGTTCTTAAACGAGACCCTGACTAGAGCTGCTACACTGTGCCTTTTTACAGAATCCTGAGAGTAGAGATCAGTAATTTCATAAGTTAAAACCCTTTCCTTTGTAAAGACCTCAAAGAGGCTTTCTATAGTTAAGAATTGGGTATGGGCTGACTGTCCCTCTCTTTCCTGTTTTTTTAGCATAAAAAAATTGAACTATACTGACACAAACTTGTTTAGTTATGAATATAATGGTAGTGTCTATAGAGTGGATAGTTGTTACTTTTTCAGTGTATCTCATCACCAGTAAACTAGGCCAGTATATTTACTTATCTATGCTGAAATAAATACATTGCTGCTGTTGTGACTGTTACAGTTAAACTTCCAGTTACAGTTAAACAGTTAAACTTCCACTTGTAAATCTAATTTGAATGTTCTTAATCTTGTACCAGCCTTGCTTGGCTGAAACGTTGTATTTGCACTCATTTGAGAAAAGCATTCATGGTTTTATCGGTCATAAGTAATGTTGTCATTTCTATTTCATACCAATAGCCACAGAATCTTGCCTTCATATTCTATATATATAAAATTTACATATGTAACTTGTTATTTTATATGAGTACTTATTTACACATACATACACAGACACATAAACTGATAAGGAAAAATACTTCAGCATTAGGCTTTCAAGGAATTATGAAGTTAGAACAGAGTGAAAGGTTCACAATGAAACTCAAAACTTTACTGGCTATAAGATTTCATTACAAACACAAAACTCGGTCCAATACTTTGCTCGGCTGGGGTCAACTTAGTTTTAGCAGGCGGGATAGTCTTGTAGTTAAAATATGGGGAAGAATAAGGTTTGAATTTCCACACAAAAACTTCACATTGCTGAGTAGCTCCTAAAAGAAAAAAACAAAAGAGGAATGAGTTCTGTATATTGGCAAGAATGAAATCTTGCTCAATTCAGTGCAACAACTTTGGATTTGCCTTGATCTGTGTATATGGGAAGGATCTATCTGTTTGTTTCTTTGTGTTTTCATCTACTGCACAACACCACTACTTATTCTTCTACTGAAATTGTGGGGCAGAGATTGGTGTGAAATAACTCATCCACTCACTGGCCAGAAGTATTTCTTTAGATATGGAGGTTGGGGTGGTTCCCTTCTGTGCCCTCCCTCCTTTCCCCTGTGAGTGTACTCGTGCCAATAAGGTTTTCAGAGAAGGAGGGGTGCCAATGCACTCGTAGTTGCTCCAAGTTCCTGAATAGTTATCTTGGAAACAGCTCTGCACTTTCAGGGGCCATCTCCTCAGACAGGAGGCAGCAATGCTTCCTATTTTAGTCAGTCACAGACCCCAAGGTGTTGATGAAGAGAAAAAAGATCTTGCAGTAGTAATCACAGCACACAGCATGAACTAATCTCACACCATTGTTCATTTGCATTTGCTGAAGGGAACAGCACTGAATTAAAAATTGATTTCTAATAATTGGGATGTACTTTCTAAATATCAAGAAATATAAAGTGTATATTAACAAAGTTGGTTTTAGAAAGATGAAAAATAGAAAGGGGAAAAGTGACTGGATTTTCCCCTGTTGATTGCTTAGTACTCTTCACTAAAGAATTTATTGTTATTAAAGAAAGAGATCTTGAGCTAACAAAACAACATAAAAGTTGATGACTTTGCTGGTAGATTTATATTTGAGAATTCTAAGTTGAGAAGGGAGAATGAGTCAGTATTGCTGTCACGCAATAAGGTTTCAGAACATTCGTCATCAGGAATCAGGAATCTTGCATCTCTGAAGCTATGACACAAGCTGTGACATTTTCCTCAAAGGATTTTGGAAAAATATATACACACACTGAAATTTTTCACCTGCCATTGGTTCTCTCCCTTGCATACTGGGGAAAACAATACTTTGTGAGCAGACACATTTTAAAGCCCTTTTATGGAAAGACCACTGTGCCTAGTATTGTGCTAATATTTTCTTAATCTAAGCAGATGTTTAAACGAAGTTGTAAGACTGCAGCATCCGTGGCTGCTGGGAATTGCTCTGTTCCAAGGCAGAATCATGGAAAGTTGCCATAAGGAATTACTCTTCCATGAAAATGAAGCACAGGTTTGGAGGTGACAGACTACCCCTGAGGAGAAACAAGGAACCCCCGAGGAAGTTCTTTTCTTTGGCACTTGGCTTTATATGAGCTAGAAGCCCCCCTGGGTCTTCTGCAATTTTTCCAATGGGTGGGAAACATGGTTAACATTTAGGAAAAGCAATTTTTGAGTGCCAAAACTGCAGTGCCTGACAGTTTTTCACTGAGGCAGAACTGATGAAAATCCAAATATTTGTGGATTTTGCTTCAGATGCAAATATTTTGTATAGCTTCAATCCCAAATTGAAGTCCCAATGGAATTTTGATTAAAACTCCTGATAGCCATACCTCAATGTTTCCCTCATTTCAAATAATAGCAAACTGGATATTTTTAATAACTTTCTGAGTGTATATACATGTCAAGAAATATTTTAGCCTAGTACAGGCTCGTAATGTGGTATGTGTGTTTTCAAAGCAGACTTCAGTGAGGATTTTTATTCAGGGTGTGTTTTACATCCAAAATAACAAGCAGAAAAGATGATTATTTGCCAGGAGGTATCATTCAAACAACCAAACCACACACTTCTTGGCCTTGGGTCAATTGTGCTATCAATTGCCTTATATAAAATCAAACTCTAGAGCAGAAAATAGTCACAGCTTAATACAACCGTCAGTCTTGTGATGCTGTTTGGATTAGCAGAAAGGATATTGCTGAGCCTGAACAAGCATCACTGTCTTCTGTCAGCTAAGTAGACACAGCAGACGTGGCAGAGCTGATTGCTGCAAGGAGAATTATGTGTAGAGTGATCTCAATTTTTAAAAAATATCTAAGGTTTTGTTCACTGTATTCTGTGCTTGCAGTTACAAGCATTCATATTAGTTCTTTGAAGCACACAGATCAGGAAGGTGAAGCTTTATTCTCCTTCTTGAAAATCCAGAAAGCTTTCAGCAAGGTTTCCTCACCGATGCCTCGTATAAAAACTAAGCTGCCATGGGATGAGAACCAAAACTCTGACATGACTTTATCTGATTAAAAGATAGGAAAGAAAAGGTTAGGAATGAAAGGTGGAGAGAATTCAAGAGTGAAATCCTGCAGAATCCGTGTTCTGGCCTGTGCTGTTCAACATGTTCATAAGTGATATGGAAAAAGGAGTGAATAATGAGGTGACAAGGTACACTGATGATAGTAAGTTATTTAGGGTGGTAAGGACAAGGGCCTCTTCATGGTTGAAGAAGGACCTGACAAGATAAAGTAACTGAGTAAACAGAAGATATTTGATGTATGTAAATGTAAAATAATGCATTAAAGAAAAAGCAATTCTAGTTTTACCTGTTCAGTGGTGGGTCTCAAGTTCTGTTGCTACAGTCTTTCACAAATGAGGTCTGTGTTACAATACACACTTCCATGGAGACACCATCTTAATTTGCAGTAAAGATGAAAAAACAAATACTTGTGAGACACTGGTTGCAAACAGAGGGCAAAAACTACTTATAATTATGCTGCCAAAGAGCCTATGGTGATGCTGCCTGGAGCAGTGCATACACTTCTTGTCTCTGTGCATCTACAAGCGTGTATCAGAGCTGGGAAAAGATTGGCAAAGAAGAGCTGCCAAAGCACAGCTTCTGTAAGGAGTGACTGTGGAGAGCTTGAGACACCTGACAAGAGATACAGTACTTCTCTCTAAAACCATGCTTCTGCTGTAGAAGACAAATAGGAAACAGATATCCACTGTTCCTTACAACACAAAGGCAGTTAAAACAGAACAATGAGCCCTTCTATGGAACTAAAGGGTGTGAAAGAAAAGAAGGGGTTATTTCTTCCATGAGTCAAAGGTAAGCTTTGGAACACCTTGCAACTGAATCGTCTGGATGCTGACTGGTGGTTGAGTTGAAAGCAGCAGACAAAAAAGCAGTTCCAGACTAGAATACTCGCTAAGGTACAACTCCTGTGAGACAGAGGTTGTATTTTGAGGAAATATTATTGCAGACCTGCACCATTCTTGCTGTTTTCTCTAGACATCTGCTACAGACACTCTTGGAGACAGGTCACCTGGAGGGACCTCTGGTATGGACCAGCCAAACTACACTTAGAGTCCTGTATTCATGGCTCAAGATCTGTGTTAGCTTTATACTTCAGCGGAAAAATGAACCTGTAATTAGGAGAAGTAAAAATGCTCCCTGCCTCCCCAAGCAAAAAAAAAACCCCAAGTGTTTCTGGTCAATTCTTGTAAGACATAAAACTTTAGTTGAATAATCATTTACAATCAGAACATAGTTTGATGGTTGCAAATGTTTCCTTGGCCATTTGAATTTTACATGGAAAACCAAGTGTGAATGGTGTGAATCCTTCCCTCCATGCTCAACAAACTCACCGTGTTTCTCTTCTGCATGAAATCACTACAGTGTTTCCAATGCTGCTGTTGGAAAAGACACAGGAATACTTCCTTGAGTCACTATAAAAACTTCTGTTTCTTTCCATTTGCTGTTTTCTACGCAAATATAATCATATGCCAAACTTTTGAGATACACTGTTTAGTCACATCATGGAAAGCTACACCAGGGCTTTAGTTGGGCAATAGTCCGTCCAATCTTTCTACAAGGCTGTCCCCTGTATGTGAAGAACTTGACCTGGCAATCACAGAGCACACAAGAGCGACTCATTATGTCAGTCCTGGAGAGTGTACAACAAACAGCAATAGCAGCACTGCCATCCATCCAAACAAAAATAAGAAATTCAGAGTCGTTGAAATGACAGACATGAATACTGTTCCTGCAAAGGAGATAACAATGCTACCAAACAACAAGAGGAGCAGCAAGAGCAACTGTTGCTAAACACAAGGGGATCTTTGACAGGCTGTGATGATAAGGAGTCCTCAGCTGCCAGGCAGACAGAACGTGTCCCTGCAGAACGTCTCCAAGTCAGGGGATGCCTGTTGGCCAAAGTGCCAGCAAAGGAGGAGGGTGATGCAAAACAGGAGTGAAAGACAGAACTCATGTGGCAGAAATCAGCATCAGGGATGGAGATTTTAAAAAGTAACACAGCCTTGTGCCACTGTGATGCCTGTACTTGAACTTCTCCTGCAAAGTTGCAGCAGAATCTTTTTCCAACATTTCTAAATGTGCTGCCAGTCACAGAAAAACTCAAAAGCTTTTAGGAAATCCCACTTCAGGAAACTCTTCTTGGCTACTTATTAATTTCACTTTCATCAACACGAGACATTTGTCTTTTTTTTTCAGCTGCAAATGCCTTTTGTTGTAGCAAAAAAAAAAAAAAAATCCAATACCATTTTCTTTGGGTCGTTGCTTGGAGGAAAAGTTATTTTGCTTTTTCTTTCTGTCTGTACTGGAGAAAGTAATTTGAAGATTTTAGTATTTTTTATGATAAGAAAGAGAGATACCGAGAGAAGGAAAAGAAAGACTTTACCACCAGTTTTCCTCTTCAATTTTAACAATAATTATTTAAGAGCCAGAAAATGTGTCAACTCAGACTCCCCTACAGCTCTGTCTCTCTACCTTGTCAGAAATAATTTACAGGGCCACTTAACTACAACTTATAGGGCATATAACTCTGGTAAGAGAAAGATACAAACATACAATATCCTTCAATGACTCCTACAAACCAGTCTGGAAGACAGAAACCTAATCAGCAATTGAAATAACTGAAGTGATAAAGGTTTTCTTCCAGGAAATTTTAATTGACGGCTAGGTATTTATATAGAACACGTCTGATTCAGTGCCAGCTTTTGAGCTGCAAGCAAGAATTCAGTCAGGAAGGTCCTGTACTATTGAAGGCCTCAAGAGCAGTGTGTCCCCTTTATAGGTAAAGAGAGGTAGGGCCCCCAAAGTGAATCCCCTGTGACTGAGGATTGGCAGCCAGCCTGGCAGAATTAGCTATTACATGGGCTTTTTGGGGAGGGATCACTTTGAGCTGATGCTCAGGGATCTTAGGCTGTGTGAACAGCAATCTGAAGCCTAGGCTTTCAACAGCCCTTGGTGACAGCTTGAGTACTCTCATTGCAAATAAAGAATTCCAGGTTGGTGGCAATTCTTTCCCACTTTAGAGAACAGCTCACCCTAACAGTGCCTGATCTCCTCTTGTTCAGACACCACAAAGGCAGCTCCCTCTGCACACCCAGACATCATCTTAATCAAACTGAAGTGAAGAAGTTCCTGAAGTCACAGGAAATGGAAGCTCTGATCCTCCTTCCTGAAGAACGCAGAGTCTCCGTAAGACAATCAAGGTGATGAGATGGGATTTGTAGCAAGTCTGAACCTGTTCTCCTTGAGGGCTTCTTATTCCACCACCACCACCATGTTCTCTGGTGTTCTCTTACATTCCAACTGTTGATGCTTTTAGTCAGTTCCTAATCTAGCAGAGAAATGACATTGTCTTGTATGAAAAGTTGCATTTGGCAAGATACCAATGTGGGGTTTATTTATTTTATTTTATTTTTAATTTTTCCATAAAAGCTTCTGGTTTACAATTTCCAAGAACCTACTTTAGGTTCTAGAAGTGCTCTGTTTTGCCACATAGCAATATCAGAGAATAATAGACTTACTTCAATAATATTTCAAATTTTGCATTGCAAGAACAAATGGGGGACAATAGCAATTTATATATGGTTCTAAATACCTGATTAGAATAAACCCCTGCAACTGCTTTTAGATACCTCATCTCCTTGCCTCTTTGTAAAGAAATCTTGAAGATAAGGAAATTGGGAATATTTTGGAAAATTCTTGTCTTGAAAGGCAAAACATTGAATACAAATTTGTCTGAGGGTACTGGGAGATGCCAGATGCTTTGCTGATGTGATATCCTTGGATTTCCAGACATTAACTCTTTTTACTTCATCATTTATCAGTATCTGACTCCTCTATAAGTCTTAGGAGTTCACTCTTCCATTTACAGTTCAAAACATAATAATAAAAAAGAAGCTGTTCAGAAGAAGATTATGACACAGACTTCCTGCCATGACAGCTATGTGCTAGCTTCTCCTGCCATCACAGCTATGTGCTAGCTTCAGCAGAGCTGCTGGCTGTTGCACTCAAGGCACGCTGACATTTGCTGGTGCCTCTGTGAAAAACTGGCATGATTTGTGATCTGCTCTTTGGGCAGGTGAATGGCAGGAAAATGCAGGCAGTGCACTTAGCTGGTAGGCACTTGTCCTCGCAATCCAAATCCCTGGCTGATATAAGAGAGACAGTGTATTGCCATTTCTGCCCTCTTGGCTGCTGCTACTACCACCTTCTTAGTTATTTATTTTTAGCTGGGACTGAGAGGAAAGTGGCAAAACAAGTTACACAGCAGATTCACGTATACTTTGCTCCCAGACTGTTTCTTGGAGTTTGTCATGTTCAATATCACTTGTGGATTCCTATCTTGCAGCATAACAATGGAAGGAAATGAAGGAAAGTCAGAGGATATTAGAAGCATCATCACCAGGTTTTGATTCTTTGCGGTGTTACACTAATGGATAAGTAAAATGCACTTGAATTTCATTCACATTCAATGTACGTGGCTGGAGAATGTAGTCATTTGTTTGCAAGGTTATTTTGCATGTAACTGCCATTCTTGTCCAGAACTTTTCATGAGTGGAAATCAAAAACCAAAACCAAAAAAAGAGAGGAGAAACAAAAAAAGGTATGAATATGTGCCCTGCCCAGCTTCTTTACTTGTGGATTTTTAGCACTCATCAAGGAAAGGGCTGACTTTGAGTAGTGTTTCTGCAAATCTGCAAAATGTTGTTGAATTCACTGAATCTGCATCAAAATTTGGGATTCTATGTGTCATGAGATGACTGAAGCTCACAAACATTGGCTTAGCTTCAGAGCCTCAAAGCATGAAACACAGAAGTATGCCTGGTATTAGGAGCGAGCCTCTAAGGACAAACTGAAAGTACTCAACAGCAGAACTCTTGCTGGGGAGGGAGTCCCTATTTCCTCCTAAACGTTGTGGTGAGAGCCCTGAAATGGCTGAAGCCTCTGGGAGAGGAAGCTTGCTATTGACATCTATTGATGAAGAAGAGAAAAGCAGCTCAGACTGGCCTGAGAGCACCACATATCAGAGGAAGGATAGGGCTGGGAGTATCAGCTGAGGAACAAGGAGAAAAAATTAACCTATACTAAACTTCTTTTGTTAAAAAAACCTCATTTTCCAAAAGAGCTTCTGGGTAGGGATCTATTCTAAGAATCAGTTTTACTTTGTAAGTATTAAACTCAAAGGTCAGATCATAAAAATCTTCAATTTACAGTTAGCTATGTGAGTTGAGTAATCTGTCCTGTAAGCCATTCAGTTTTTATCCTCTTTAGGTCATCAGCTGTTGTATTAAAAAGTTATACAATATGGTAGCACTACTTTGCTGTTTTCTACCAGAAATTAAAATCATTTAAAAACCATCATTGTGACTCCCCAGTGCTTATGGTGTTATTATTAAATGGCTACACATATACATAAATCCCAGCTTTCACTGTGTATGCCCATGCATGACCAGGAGATCATTTTCACATGTAATTATTTGCTATAGTTCCCTCATTACTAAGTGTGCATTTAGTCCAGTTGCCAAATTTTCAGCTTTTGAAGAAGAAATATAAAAAGGAATTGCCATCAGGTTTCCATTTCTAGTGTTTCAGTTTGCCTTATGTCATAAAACCCTTTGATACATACAAATATGTTTTCACATGCATGCAAGGAATTGTTTTCAAAGTACAGCACGGTCCTGTGGAAAAGGAGAACTGCCTGAACATGCTTCCAAACACGATCCAAACACACTCCCAACGTGTTTGTCTGCGGCTCTCCACAAAGTTAGAGTTCACTCTTCTGAAAAGTTCACTCTTCTGAAAGTTAGCCCTAACTTTTTTGAAAAGAACAAACAAATCCCAACAACAACAGTGAAACCAAGCTTGAATGTATTAAACAGCTATTTAAACCCTCAAACAATATGGGCTTTCTTGTGCACCAGCAGGGAGCTAAGCTTTCCCCAACAACACTCTGTGATGGATGGCCGTGCATTTGTGTCAGCCCAGATGGCAGGTCCAGCACCTTTAGGGAGGGTCATGCATTCTTCCCGTTTGGACTAGGCTTGGAAAAGTTGGGAGGAAGAAAGGAAGCTTCTCAGATCATATGAAAGAAAGCTAAGTGCACTGCCCTGCTACCTCAGGATCTGCCCAATTAAAGACAAAACCCTGCCACCAGAACTCAGGAAGAGAACAGATAAAAGACAAGAGGTGCAGGGGGGGAATGTATGCAATTAGCAAATCCACAGAGCAGCCAGGAGCCCAGGTTGTTCCCTGACACCTACTCCCAGTTGTTTTGGATTTTTTTTTCAGTATCTAGTGAAGCTTTGCCAGTTTTCCAGTGCTAAATAAAAAGGAGTAAGTACCAACAGCTCAACAGAAGCCTTCTCTTGAAACTTTTGCAGCAAATTTTGGGAAGACTCTTAAATCTGCAAAAATCCCAGCATGAAAACAATGGTATGTCTCACTCTTCATATCCTTCCCAGGTTTTTTCCACATGTCAGTCTTCCACCTCACATGGAGCCATGCGATTGCTTCAGTCAGCAAAGCAAACTGCATGGACAAATTAGGGTATTCAAAGCACCAAATAATTGAATCACATCACCTCTTCTGTACTGGCAGACATATTCAAATACAGAATTGTTTTGTTTTGTATGAGTCAAAATACAAATTTGATAAGCACAAGCATCAAGTTATGTTTTGCTCTGCTGTTAAACCTTCAGATCTCCTTGAAATAATGAGGAACTGTCAAGTCTGAGAGACATACTCCTTGATAGGTGCTCTGAAGAGGTGCTGCACCATGGTGTGGACAGAATTTAACAAACTCCTCCCGATCCTCTCTGTGAACACCAGCAGTTTTATGTATGCACAGAACTGTAGGTTTCTGTCTATGTGGTGTTATAACTAGACATTGGAATAGGACAAAAGCACTTGAGCCACCTATGCTCTTAGATGCAACACTGAAATTCAAATGTCTTGTGTTTAATCCATTAGCAAAAGAAGATAACTGCCTTTTTATTAAACCTTGGCAATCTGTTTCATATTAATATAAACAGTGAAAAGAGGAGTATAAATTCTTAGTGAGCAATGCTCCAAATGTACATTTGATTAAAATAATGCCTCTTCAGAGAAGTAGACTGTATTTATATATATTGGATGGAACACTTATATTTTTTGGCAGGCCCATATATAGAATCTGCATGTTAATACGCCAGTATGGATACACTCTTTTCAAGTAGCACACATCAGAACTCGTATTGTTTTCCTTTGGGTCCCTACCACAACATCACTGACTTTAGGGGGTAGATGAGGCTTTTAAGAGAACCTAGGAATACAACACTGTTGAGCTTCACAACTTCTAACATTCATTAAGCGCCGGCGTGTGTAAAATTTCATAACACTTGAAACATTTAACACCCATGCCCATGAGGATGGAAACCTAGGAAAGGGTAAGAAAAAAAGACTCAGGCATGTCTATCAGCTAAATCTACAGATCATAAATTCACAATGCATTTCATTGTCATTCATCCTACTGGCCAAGCAAAAAAAAAATCTTACTTGGACACTGACAAACTTCATCCTATGCCATATTTACGAGGCATCACTTTTTTAGTTCTATCAATCCTTCTCCTTAAAAACCTGAAGTTTTATACTTGGAGTTCATCTGTTGTTTCTGAAGACAAGAGGACTCCAGAAATTCTAAAACACCCAGTATAATATATTATACCTTTCCCTACTACATGGCCCTGTTTTAATTTTCTGTTTCATTTTCTCAGATTTTCAGTAATTATAATAATAATAATAGTAATAATAATAATAGAACAAAAACATTTCTAGCTACCCACAGATTATTTCTATGTAGTCTTGGCCAAAAGAGGGGGCTTTTGTTGTCTTTTAAAAAGTAACACTTAAAACTCTCAAAATGTTCCTCATGTACTTCAGACTGGAAATGGCTAGCCTTAAAAACAGTTGAGCAAGATTTCCTTTGTAGAATAAGATTTTCCTATCAAGAGAGATCTGAAGAAAAGTGAGCTAGATAGATATTCATTACTTAATTCAGAATTAAGTAATGAAGATGGCTGTATCATGCAGGTGCCTCTGAAATTGTCAGCTTTGGACAGCATCACCCATGCCTGTGAAACCTGTGATCATATGAGACTTAGGGGCACTGGCAGGAGCGTGCTCTCCATGGCGTGGTGCCAGGTACCCACCCTGAGTGCTGCACAGCAAGAGTCAGCACTGGGCACTTCTCACAGGCACAGGGCACCCCCCACTGCAAGACACTGTTAGGAGCAGCTTTGGAGAGACATAGTCTGGAGGATATAGTTTGTTACAGAAAAGCAGTAAAACTTTCTGAAAGCTGGTCAGGGGAAGGAAAAGAATTCCTCAGTATATTTGAGGGATAAATAGAATGGAATTTTTTTTTTTTTTTTTTTTTTTTTTTTTTTTTTTTTTTTTTTTTTTTTTTCAATATGTGCTTGCAGTTTGAAATAACTTCAGTCGATCCTGAAAAGCTTCTATGCCATTTGGTTGGATGGGCCTCTGATCAGCTTGATCTAGTTGAAGAAGTTCCTGCTCATTGGAGGGGCGCTGGACTGGATGACCTTTAAAGGTGCCTTCAGATCCAAATCCATCTATGGTTCTGTGATTCTAGATATTTAAGAAATAGATGAGATAAATTATTCAGACACTTATGAACTAGGTGTGAGACTTTAGATAGGAATCCAGTCTCCATATCCAGGTAGAGAAATTTCTAGCATAGTCCAGTGGGAGAGAGAGGTTGCAATGCTCAGTGGTTACAAGTCCCTCCCTACAATAAGTGGGCACCTGGCTAGGGGCTGCAAGGAGTCACCGATGACCACCTGTGCACTGGGCATCCAAAGACAGCTCCCCAAACCCAGCACCTGAGAAAACAGGCTGCATCTGCCAGCCCTGCCTATCTTTTGGTAGTGTTCCAGTATTGCTGCCCTTGGCCATGAAGCAGAGGACTGAATGGGAGGTTTCAGTGCCCTGCTTGGTCTTGATGAGCTCAAATTTCCATTTCCAGGGAAAGCATTTAATCACAAATAGGGAGGTGCTGTATAAATGTGAACAGCTTCTGAATGACAGGAATGGAGATTTTGGACCTTAATCTGCTTGACTCTGGCTGCAATTCATAAATCTTTGAAGGAGAGGGGAGAGATGAACCCAGAGTCTCCTACCCGGGAGGAGCCCATTGCTGGCCGTATGGGGATGCTGCTTGAGTATCTGGGGTCAGATTGGGGCAAGAAGGACAGACAGTGCAGCTCTTCAGGGACCTCCCACAAAATTACTTCTGTCCCTGTGAGATGTCAGGATGAATTGCTGCTCGCAGTAGATTGTGCAGCTGTTCAAACTCTGATTGTGCTGCCCTCTGGGTGCATGGAGCTTGGCTCTCTCTCACACTGAACATGCCTCTGAGCAAGAAATTCCCAGATAGTAGTGGTTAGATAACATGCCAAAGTAGCTGATACTATTTTTTAAAAGGTTTTATCCCTCTTCCCCTCCCTTAATCTAGGGGTTGACATCTTAGATATTGAGCTGCTTGGGGCAAGGCCCATGTGGTCCTATTTTTAGATCATACCCAGCCCATTATAGGCCTGATGCAAGCCAAATATGTTATTGTAAGTCAGTATTGGAAAAAGGTTGTTAAGGGCAATGCACTTCTGAAGTTGCCAGGCAGGCTGTAGGGAGTGCTGGATGGTACACAGTAGATTTGCTTCCTTCTGCCCAAATGTCTCATTTCAGTTGTTGGGAAAGTGGCCACTCCACTGAAGATACTTGCTGCAGGATTTCATGCCTGTGACACTTTATCAGAGTGCTTATCTGCTCCCATCTCCTTAAGATTGGAAGAAAAAAGGATCACTGGCTTCTTCCTAGTAATTCTTCCTTCTTCTGATCCTGGCAATGGCAGAGTAATTTTCTGTGTGGTCTTTATGTAGATCCATTAGCTGTGGCTAATACGTGAGCCTGTATGTATACAGCACATTCTATTCTGCTTGGTTTTGTTTGCAGATGTCTGATCTACTTTTGCCATGCAGATCTGGGATCCATTGGATCTTATGGGTTATTGTGTGAAAAATGTAAAAAATGATGGTATAAAACCCAGTGAAATGCACTCAAATTAGTTCTCATTCTCCATAGTTTAATGCTGTTTGTATAGCTCATTCAGAACGAGCTACTTCTCAAGTAAAGAACTAGGAACTGACCATAAAGCTGCATAGGGATGTTCTATGAAGCGTTGATCTGGTATCTTAAACTCATCTTAGCTGGAAAAAAAAAGAAAAAGAAAAAGTGTTTTTAAAACATTTACTTCCATGAAATCCAGAGTAATCCGTGGAATTATTCAGGTATTTATTATACCCTTTTCACAGATCTGTTGAATATGATGGCCGCAGCCACCGGAATGTGTATGAGCTTCTCAAGGAATGGTGTATGAGCCTAGTTTATTTCTGTGGTTAAAGCTTTATAAATTTATTTATTTGAAACCATTAAAATTTTAAATATATATATATGTATACTTGATATCCCAAGGCAAAGCCAACGCTGCACTGTGTATACTGGAATAGATCACAGAGTAAATAGAGAAAAAATGAAAATAAAATTCCAGCTGAAATTCTTGTCCAGGAATAGTCTACTCAGATTTAAAGGTTACAAAATGCCAAAACCAAAGAAGTCTTTTCAACACTAATCTTATTTTCAAATTATTAATGTCTTTCCAATAATAACATTGGTTTAAAAATAATAATAATATTACCATCAACTAAATGCCAGGAATCAAACTCTTTGGGATATTCATTTTTAGTTCCTAAGTGACACATGGCAAGATATTATTATTTTCCTGGATTTTCTGTGCTTGGGCTTGGGTCTCAAATGGATCTGCAGTCTCCAAATCTTTGAGATCTGTCTCTGGAAAGTGCTAAAATCTTGTAACTCAGTGTTATTTCTATTAGATGCTGCTACTTATTGCCACTGTTTAAATTGGTCATTAGCACATAATAGAAGCAAAGTAGAAGAAAAAGGCAGGCTAGATGTGGGGTCAGGAGTAATATGCATGTTGGACAACATTTGTCATGTGGTTTTTTCCCTTTTAAAATATAACTTACATAATTTCTTTGTAAAATGTGCCCCACTTTTGCTGCCCAAATTCACTGTGAAACAATATGAGATTCTCAGAGGTGGTGATTTTGGGAACATGTATGGCACTGCCAGGAATTGGGAGTGTGGGCTCTTGCAAAACTGCAGGTGATCTCTGTGTGTATGGACATGACCTTGCAAGAAATCCCTGAAATCTGCCATGCTTGTGCATGCTTTTCTGGGCAGTAAAAACAAGGAATAAATGTATTACCCTTGTCAAAGATGACAAATCTTAATGAGGAAATCCTCTTGGAGTGAAAACTTGAAAAAAATCCTTCCTGTGGATTTTGCAACATAACTTTTAGTTATTCTGTGACTGGTTCCAAAGCTAGCAAAGCAGCTATTCCTGGCTGCAGTCAAAGCAAGCCAAATTCCACCAGAAAATTATTTGGCTTATGCTATTTTCAAGAATGGCAGTTAACTGGAGAGGAAATTCACACACATCCTTGTGAAACAATATCCAGTGTGAAAATCTTAAGTAAATTTAAGAAAATTTAAGGAACATGCTGATTCTTTCTACAATAAGCACTATTACTTGTGGGGGTTTTGGTTTTAAATATCATGTTCATACTTGTGCTCTCAGAGTTAATGATGAATCCTGTTGTCAACATGAGGAAAAAAATGAGTAATCAGACATCTTCAGAAAAAGCATTAATAATTTTAGCTGCCTTATTTTCATAGTAAGGTTGATTTTCTGTTCTCTAGTTTTATATGTTCAATTATAAAGCTTTAAAGTGCTGCTGAATGGAACCTCAGTTTGGTATATTTTTATGATTTTATCTTTGCATAAAAGTCTTAAATGACTATGTTTTGTCCGGGTAATGGTACTTCCAGAAGGTACAGAAATAAGCTCCTCTCTGCCACCCAGGCAGCCAGTTGCTGTGCCGACCTGCCACTCAAACTGAATGGGCTGTCCTGAAAGCTGAAGAAATTCATTGCAGTTTGGACACTTGTGCAGTGTCAAGTGATCTCAGTTCCTGAGGCTGGAGATGATGTGAGGAGTGATTAGCACGGCACTTGTCCAAGACACAGCAAGGGTTTTTGCCATCCTTTTGGTCAGCAACTGCACAAATATGAAACGGGCTGAGCTTGTGGAAGTCGGTTTCCACAAATTATTTGAAGTGTGGGGCTACCCCCTAGCTCTATTTATTATTCCAGTTCTTGGTGTAACACTGATGAAAAACTCTGTTTACATTAAGCTGTTCCCATGATTGGGACAGCATTATAGCGACAGCATTATAGCCATTTTTCCCTAGTGCTGCCTTAGCCGCAAAGTGCTGGCAAATGTGAGACGTTATGACAACCTTGTTTAAAAATATTCAGCTTAAGATGAGGAGCTGTATTAGTTCTGTAAACTCCTTGGTGTTTTAAAAACACAAACTTGCATGTCTGTCACCTTTGGACCTAAACACTCCTGCCATAGGATCTAAGGCAAATAAATATTTGTCCGTTTTGTGTTAGGAGTTTGGCGAGGCAGGGAGCACAGAGGAGCAGCAGAGGGCAGCGCCAATGGCCCCTTCCAGCCATGGGCTTTCTCAACATGGCCATGCAGTTCAGGAGTGCCTCAGATTAAAGACCCTGTCTTGGATCCCCTTTGTGAGGGACCATGGAGAGGCCTGGCCTGCTAAGTCCCTGCTTTCATTTTGAGCTGTACTGTCGGCAGATAAAGATGGACAAAGAAACCCATTTAGACAGGCTTTATTACCTTGGCCACCTGTAGTACCCACCTCCCAGTGATGGCAGTGGGCTTGGCAGCCAGGAAAAAAGAGGAAGTTCAGAGAGATTTTACTGGTTTGTTGTCACTGTCAAGAAGTTACAGCTCTGTTTTCAATAGCCAGCCTCTAGGTAGCACTGCCCGGCAGACATCTGAGTAAGCGCTTCTCACGGAGGGGGCAGATGGACGAGTGCAGATTACGTAACCCACCGCTGCCCGGCCCCACACAGGCCCATGTGTGAAGCGTTCTGCAGTCTCAAATAAGCCCATCAAAAGTGCAGGCCTGCAGATTTGGGGCTGGCTGTAAATTCTGCCAGCTGGTTGCTGTGCCCTGCACCGTGCCACACTGCTGCATCCAGCACGGATGCAGAGGCACCCTGTGCAGGCTGCACTGGAGAGAGAGATGTGTCTGTCCCTGTGGAGGTGGCCACACACAGGCTTTGCTGGGGACACAGCCACATCTGGCTCCTCTAGGGATGTGGCTGCAGGTGAGCCTCTCTAAAGAGACAGCTGTATTTATGCCTCTTAGTGGGACCAGCAGGTTCGTGAACAAGCAGAGGAGAAACCACTGGGTGAGGGAGTGGCCTCCCAAAGCAGCTAGGGGGAAGGAGAATGGCAGTGCATGAACAGGAATTTTTCTGAGGGGCAGTTTTTGTCTGCTTAGAAAGGGACAGTTCTCCAGGAAAGGACAAAAACAGTGTTGCACTTGGCATTTTCTGAACCTTGTTCACCTGGAAAGCCTGTTGCTGCAGCCTGTGTAGTGACAACCATCTCTGAGCTGAGGACTACCAGCTCCCCGACTAGCTAGAGGGGTGTGAGGGCTTCAGGAAGGATAGGAGCCTAGATGTGAGCACTGCAGATGTAGCAGGGTTGAATATCTCTTGGCTAAAACGATCAGATCTCAGAAAGAGAAAATGTGCATGTTAGTGTTCCAAACATACCTGATAATAAGACCTAGGTCTTACAGAGTCATAAAAACACATAGAATTATAGAACAGAGTAAATTGGAAGGGACCTGTGAAGGTCACCTAATCCAATCCCTTTGGAATGATCAGGGACATCTTCAACTAGATCAGGTTGCTCAGAGCACTATCCAGCTTGTCCTTGAATATGTCTAGGGATAGGTACCCTATGTGTTTCAGTGTTTTGCCACCCTCCAGATCAGAGTCTTTAGGTATCAAAATAGTTTATGAAGGAGAGCAGAGGGAAGCTGGCAGGAGGAGACTTTTCAGAGAAGCCCTGGCAGTCCTGTTACTGCAATTTAATGACTACTCCCTGGATGACGGGCAGTAACAACTGTGTTCTCAGAAGTGATTTGATGGCAACCCTACGTACTGAACAGGAAACTCTGAGAGGTAAGGCATCTTTTGCTTTTCTCTGGACTCAAGGCAAGTGTTATAACCTGTCTTGGATGTACATAGAGTACTCGGATACCATGCTGAGAATGGTGATAGAGGAGCATGACCAAACAAATTCAGCTAAAGTACAGGACAGAGGCTTGGCTAGCAAGTCGTGTTGCATCATGAGTACAGTATCACACTACAGAGAGTTCTGCATGTGTCTGTTTTAATGGGGATACAAACCAGTGACTCACCCAAGTGTTTTGTGCTGTAAGTTGCTAGATCACGAACATGGCACAGCTCAGTTTCCAGCTAAGAAACACTTCATTCAGCAGTTAAGTGGGTTGTTATCTGGCAGTCATTATGTATGTGATTTACAAGGAACATACAGATCTCCATTACCAGTGTGAAAGACCACCAATATAAAATACAGCAAATGGGATTTTTATCTTTCAGCACACAGCAAGAGTGAATGCATGAGCACACTTTTCAGGCTGTATGTAATCAATCTAGTATAAGACATTATCTCCAAAACAGACCAAACTTAGGCCTGCTTTACATGACTTCTTACCTTTAAATATGTTTGACAATCTGCTCCCCTGATATCTTGAAAGTTTTCTATGGCCAGTACAAGATGTTCATCACGAACGTGAAATGGTTACCTATGCAATGCAAAGTTGTTATGACAGAGAATCTGCTGACAGGCTAAGGAGCAAACACTTCAAAAAATCGGAATCCATTTCTATTTTGAGTTTTAAATCAGCTTCAATGATCTCTCAAGATGAGAAAAATGTGCACAGACTAGAAAAGCAGGCAAGAAGTGAATGAATACTTCTAAACAAAGATGAGGAAACTGTAAAAAAAGGGAAGTTGAAAACAAACAGAATTTAGCAGTGACTGTATATCTTTCATATTTTACAGTTATTTTGTAACAAGGAAGAATCTGAAAGCAGAAAAAGAAAGCAGAATGTCTTAAACTTTGCATCTGGAGCAGATATGAGTATCCTTAAAGCAAATAATTTCTAGGGATGATTTTCAGAAAGTACAAAGCTTCTTAATTGTAATCAGGAAGCCATAATCAGTATAAAATTTGGACTAACAGTAGTCTCCCTCAGTCTCAGAGCATATGAACAATCAAGAGACTCACAGACCTGCTGGGAACCCTGACTGGGAAGGGAGAACTCAATGACACTAGGATCATTTCATTCACTTAGGTGGGCTCCAATCTGGCAAGCACTTAGGATGTAATGATTAGGCTGTGTAAACAAATGGGAAATTGTACCCTTACTAGTATTTAGTATTTTTTTCTCAAAAGGAAATTGAAAAAACTACATCGAATAAAACATTTAGTTTAAACCAAACAAAATCTCAGGTGCATGCAAGGAAATTATAGGAAACATTGCATACAAGTCAGAATAATTATTTTTTCTTTATTTTTTACTAACGTCAAACCAGGAAAAATATTTTCACAGACAAAGCTGTTAAACATTCCCCACTCAAACCTGCAAATAGGTTTGAGATGACCAAAACCATATGTTCTGGGGTTCTCTGAAGTTTTTTTCACCAGTTCTTGTGCCTAACTTTACGTATACAGGCAGTTTACTTGAAGACTGCAGGGCTATTCCAACCTAAAAAAATGCCAAGCATTTGCAATATGCAGCCTTTACGTGTGTGTTTCAATCCATCTTGAGAATTTAGAGTCCATCTTGTTGTGAGTAATCACATGGCTATCAAGAGAAGGATTTTACATGAACATTGTCTTCTGGTTTTGCTGTGTTAATCGATAATAAATGTTCTCTGTTTACCAACATAATTGTGTGAAGTCAGAAAAAATGGATTAAAATTTGGAATGAATTTTTGTTTATATATTTATGTCTCACACAGATTTTTAGATTTGTGTAATGTCAGAGCAGGAAATTAGTGTGTCCTATGATCTCAGTGTCATGTATTTATAACTTGGGTTAAAGGTGACATCATAAACTTCCAGAAAGTCCTTGTATACAGAAAAAACAATGAGGGGGAGAAGACTGCTGACCTCTCATTCACATCAAGAACATTCAACCATAAAATCAAAGGTTCATATCAGTGATTTTTGTAAGTCAAAAATTTCCCTGTGTGGTGAATCTGTGATGAGAAATGCATTGCTCCTGTCTTAGAGATAAGGAGTTTGCATGTCAAAATCCTTTTCAACTATGGGGATTTGGGGACTGATGATTTTATAAATAACCCTTTCTAGAAAAACAAGTGAAGGAGAAAGGGAAGAGGAAAAAAGTGTTTCTTCCCAAATCACCCACAAGTATAAGGAAAAGGGCAGTTTCTTTTCTGCCTTTTCAGGGGACAGGTCTTGGGACCCCTTGTTGTAGTAGCAGTAGGAAAAATCTTTCCCTGGGAAATTCAGCAATGTTATGTAGATGTGTGGGCCTCTTCCACTGCTCTCTGGGAATGACCTGTCCCACTGCTTCCCCATGCACTCTTCTCATTCTTCCATTTTTCCCAAAGTTAACAAGTCTGGAAATAATTAGGAAATCCAGTCAGCTCTCTGGCACTATATAATTCAATTTACTGCTCTGTGTGTGAAAATTTGAGCTCAAGGCAGTGTTTATCTGATATAAAAATGCTTTCTTGTAGGGGAAAAACATCCTTCCTGGTTGCTTCTGGCTCATGTCTAGTTGCTTAAATCATTAAAATCACAGGATTAATGATTACAAGCTACAATTTTTGCCATTGTTGTTTCAGCGTACACAATGATTTATTTCTTGGAGAACGAAATACAAAAATATAGAGTAGAAGGTACTATTGCAGTGTCTTCACCATCAGCCAGTCCAGATTTGAGAACAACAGTGTGAGAATAACCCCACAGTGTCAGCATGAATCAGGAGGACAGATTCTTGACTGGACTTGAAGAATAATATAAATAAGGTGGGAAGTTAAGAAGCAGTGCTACCTCAGTCTTTTTAGTCTCATACTGCTAACAATATAAATGCTTGAAAATGTATAAGAAGCAATGGAAGTGTTTGCTTTTTAAATAAACATGCTGTGTTGTGATTTTCTCTTTTTCATAGAATTTTGAATATCTGCTGTTTGTTCAGCATTCGAACTGGGAGCATAGGAATGGTAGAGCTTGCTGATACACAGGAGCATATGGGGATGTAAAGGGCTCATTTATATGGCGTTATACAGGCATTTTCCTGCATTTCTGGCTTAGAAAACCACATTTTTTTAGAGTAGTATGTTCTGCCCCACCCATCTCTGGTCATGGTTGGCCTTGTGTCAAGATTGCCCTCACTGGCTGTATCTACATGAGTAACTAAATTACGAGGGATCATTCCCTGGCTGTGAGGTCAGCTGTCACACAGCCACAGCCACATTTCTGACATCTTGAAGGGATGATCTTTGCCTCATGCTGACTCCCACTACTACAGAGAACTAGCTGAAACCATGCCTGGGACCATGCTAGCCATTTAAAATATAGACTGTTGAATCTTTTGCATTTATTTTAGTAGTTAACAAACTGATATTTAATTTTTGACACCTGTTGTTAAGATTATTTTGTGCACAGAAGAAATGGAATATTTCTTTTATATGCATTTTCATAACCTTTTTGAGGTGCAGGAGTGGTAAGGCAGCTGAGATGTGTATAAAGTGTAGCAGGGAAAGCCAGTTAAAAGTGTGTGGGACAGTGTTTTCTTGCTCAGGTTGCCCAGGGTTTGCAGAGATGTGGAGAGATTGATCTTCCACTGCGAGCCATGTAGCATTAGGAGGTAGAGTGATGAAATTCAAAATCCAAGTACTTACTGAATATGGCTCTCTTGAAGCTGTAGATACTAAATTTCCAAAGAAACCATGACTAAGAAAGAGTAATCTTCAATTCTTTCTGCTTGGCTAGTCAGCCTTTGTTGTATGACTTGTAAAACTGTTAAGAAATATATGAGATGATAAAAAAAAAATTGTGTCCAACTGTCAGTTTTAAAACTTTTCTATTTGACTTAAGGTATTTTGGTGTGCCTCCAGAGGTGACACAGTATTTGACAATACAATTTCAGGTAGTTTGGTTACAGAACAGGAACGTGGGTTCTGGAGGATCTGTACTTTTCCTTCAGTACCACTGTGGCCTCTTTAGTGTTGCTGCAATATGAACAGTGATATATCTGCCTGACCACAGACTGACTTTCTAAGAGTTGGACAAACTTTACTGCGAAGGGATAGCTAGGAGAAGATGATAACCCCACCTACTGGGATTATTCATTGATTGATTTATTATTGCCTAGCCAAGATTTTAAGGAGCTTTAAGCAATGCCAAAAATTAGCTGGCAATATCAAAGTCCTGATAGGAATCATAAGCAGTCCAGGGTTTTATAAGCTATGCAGCAATTCTCTTTGCAGGGAGAGATGGGCTCTCTTCCTAAGAAGAGAACTTTCTGTGTGCCTTACTTCTGTTTCCTATGCCCTCAAATATAAAGATTTCAGAGCACAGTGCAAGCATGACACCAACACCTCCAGACATCAAACCCACCCTTCTATCACCACTGCAGTTTTTCTGGGGTGCTGAGTAATATCCAGCATTCTAGGAAGGGTCATTAATGGTGAGACGGTCTGTGTTTCAATCACCTGCCTATCAATCAAATTCCTGAAGGCCAGAGTTCAATTAATTGATGACACCCTTGAGGCAACCTAAGCAGTTAACAAGTCAGTGAGACTTAGTAGAAAAACAAGCAGTAAGTTAAAAAAAAACCACCAACAAAACCTCCCATAACTCTCTTTTGCCATTTTACCTCCCTCTGACTTGTCTTTCCATCACTACCCCATACTTACAAAGACAATGCATACTTTTCATGCAAAAAGCATGGACTAGACACAGAAAAACAAGACATATTTTAAACCCAGACATCATCCATGCCACAGATAGATTCATGATCTTGAAAATGCCAAAGAGAAATAACTGGAGTTTATTGCAGTCTTAATTGTTAATTTCACTCTTATCTTTTCTTCTAAGCTGCTTTAAATTATTTCTCTGTGGTTCCTTAAGTTTCAATGAGGTGTTCATTAAGTCCCCTTTGTATAGGATTTTCTTTGTGTTGCTCTGATTTAAATGATTGACTTTTTGACTTTTGATAAACTCTGCTCTGAAAGGTTGCATCATTTATATGACACTTCCAAAAAACTCTGAACTATGTAAAGACTACTCCCAAATACAGAATCATGTTCTTTTGTGGTAATAAATCAGATAAATATGGTTTTAACCACAAACAAATCTAAAACAATGAAATTATCTTGGTTTAATCAAGCACTTTATATTGTCCTTACCAAAGCGAACATGCATGTTGATACAATACAGCTATATGTAGAACCTAATGTTTCTACTTTATGTAGATATGTTTAAATAACTCATTTGGCTTAATTATGCACCACTTTTGACCAGACTTTTCTTTAGCTAAAAAGTCAGGTTTTGTTGGTGTAACAGATTTTGATATTACCTTATGTTAAAATTCCTCAAACTCACTAGCTTCTCTGGCTATTTATAACCATACTGGATGATTTTGCCTGACAAGTTTCAAGCATAAGTAAATATGACAGACCTCTCCTGGTCTGAAACTGTGTGATGAAAAATTGATTTGGCAAGTTTTCCATACTTATGTTTTTATTAATGCATTGAGCACCTCTAATCTGTGCAGCAAAAACAATTATGCCATCAGTTTGCTTCAGCTAAGGCTTTGCTTCTCACCAGTGGTTTGTTTCTGGCTTTAGGTTGCTGAGGGAGGGTGGAGCAGTGTCTCTTTTCCATGTGGAGTCAACTGTTTTGATACAGAGGGAATGCAAATTTCTAGCACCTCTTGCTGAGTGAGGATTGAAATAGATCTGCCACACGAACATCAGAATATACAAAATCATTTGGGGTGGTTTGCAGCATGGGTTTGATTTACAACAGCATGAAGCAACGTGTAAGTGGGGGGTGATCTGGGAGATGCCAGAAGTTTTGCTCAGCAGCAAATCCCATGGAGTACCCCTGATGTCACTCTGTTCAGTTGAGCTGTGTGGAGGGCCCATGTTTTTGAGTAGAAAGCTAAATTACTAAATATTCTGAAAACTGACTATGTGAGACTAAGCTATTGATCTGCAGAACTAAATGGATATACACGTTTTGAGTACAGAGGTTTATTATAGCAGCATTATAACTTTGCACTTACACTGATAAATGAGATGGGCTTTTTGTTTGCTTTTAAGTTGATTTGCAAATCTGACTGCAACAGCATGAATTTTGAAGAGCACATATATAATTATTTGGATTCATTGAGGTGTCTTGTGTCCCCTTCAGTCAGCAGTTTAAAACCAGTTGCTACTCTTCTAGTCCTTATATCTATTATGTGCTTTAAAAGCTCTCCTTCCCAGACAAGACAGAAGCCCTACAGGTCATCAGAAATCAAACTGGAAGATCCTTTCATAGAAGATGGTACTGGATGGTGACAGTGGCAGGTAAAGTACAGTTGGGATGTGTGATATTTGGGGTAGTCCTTAACTCACAAAACAGCTTCAGTGCTCTGCTTTATTTTTGCTCTCCATAACTTTCTATATGATGCTGAGATTCTGGAGAAAAACAGAATTATAAAAGCACAAACTTGTCTTGTAAGCCATATCCAGCTTTCTCATTTTCAGTCTAACTTCTTAGGGGAGGTCTTCCCTTATAACTGCTGCTGATTGCACTACATTTATTTTCAAGTAATTGTCAGCAATTAAAATATGCTAGGGACACTCTTCAGAGAAACGAAAAAAAGATAACAGAAGCATATTTGGATATTTGGAGACAAGAAAAGGGAGCAGCAGAAAGGAAAAACTTCTAAGCATGCCAATGATCAGCTGGGTTAGAGTCCAACATCCCTCTGGATAAAGCATACTAGGCAAACACCAGTTATCTGCTGGACAGGAAGTTCAAAATCTGGAGCCAGGGTAACCATTTCTGTACTACTGCAGAAGTAGGTAAGTACCCAAATAAACTTACCACAAGCTCTCAGAACTTTGCAAGAGCATCCATGGAAGGAAGGTGGTATTTTTTGTGGAGCCGAAGACAGGCTGCAGCCAAAAGGCAGTGAAAGGGACTGAGAGGATTTTCTCAACTATATCAAAAAGACCAGTGCTTTTAAAAAGCTTATTTGATCAGAATGAAAATTATCCACAGGCTTAAAAAAAAAAAAAAAAAGAAAAAAAAGAACACACCAAAAATCCATTGTTTTGCTTTGAAAAAAGTTCCATTGTTCTGATAAAGTTTACTGGAGGCTTACAAAGCTATAAAATTGAAGAGAAAATTCAAGAAAGCAAAAATTGTCCATCAGTCAGATCTGGAACAATCAAATTATGGAGACAAGGCCAAGTGTTTGTATAACATATGCCATGGCTGTCACAGATGCTGGGAGGACTGCTGGTGGGTCACCACATGACAGCCATAGACCAAAACCATCCAGTCTGAATGATACATGTATGCATTCGTGATTGTAAACAAGAACAAGGAGATTTCTGTAGTGTTTCAAAAGCGTTATGGATACTTTAGGGATACATATGGCTTTGTGCCAGATAATCTTACAAAAATCCTATCAATAGAAGAGACATAGTATAAGGCTTAGAAAAGATAAATGTTTCTGCAATACATATACCTCCTCCATTCTCCCTTTCAGTAATATATAGAGAAATAAAATTCTTGCATTTTCAAAATAATGAAAAAAGTATCCTGGACTGAAATACAGGGAGATTTTTTTTTCCTGGCTTTCTTGGGATCACACATTTTTACAGGGCAGAAGATCTCACAATCTTGGTAGTGTACCAGATGCTGGAGTTTGCTTCTGATTCAGATCAAAATCATTGGGTTGAATCCAGATCTCAAGTTGAGAAATGGCAGGGTTTGATTTCTCTGACAGTTTTGAATATTTTCAACATTCTATCCCTACTTGTAAGAAGACTGTCTTAGGTGTTGATGACACAGAATTGAATACAATAAACCAATACTTTCTTACTTTTTATTTTTTAAAAATATTTTTATTTAATTATGAAGTCATCTCTTCTTATTAGTCATCTAATTTGCTGACACAGAGGATGAAACAATCAGCTAAATTTTCAGACATCTCTCCCTGCAAGACTGGCACCTCTAACTCACAAACTGTTTGACCTTCATACTGTAATGCATCACTGTTGCTGTTCGGAAGACAGTAAATACTAATTTATTTCTTGGTTTCCATAGTGTGATTATTAAAGCTTGTACATTTGTTTAATTTATGTAGCTTCTGCATACATCATACAGCTCTGAGATCTCTAGTCATTCTCTTGTCCCTGTTATTAGAGATGGAGTTTCTTCTGCAAGAATTTGCTAGGTATTTTAAAGAGCTGTTTAACTTGGGCTGTATCATCTTTTCCATTTATTATTTGTAAGTGGGTCCTATGTTCCATTGTTTCAGTTCATATAGGCCAGGTATAAAATACATTTGAAAATTGGGATTTGCAGAAGAGCTATTCCCACCCAGTGCCACTTTGTGGAATTGGAGGTCAGAGTTCCCTGTGAAAATGGTGGGTGAAGTATCCCTGACTCATCATCCCATTAAATTTATATAGAGCAGCAGTTTTGACCATGAAAAGAAAAACAAAATCTTTCCTGAGGTTTTCTACTACAATTTCATTTTGAAAGCACCTGTACTAAATAATTGTGTTCTGGTTTACTTAGTATGGTGGAAGTATTGCACATTGCGTTTGCTTTCTCAGTAGTGACAGCCAAATACACTTTTCTGTTCATTATCATGAAAAAAAGTTACTGCCACAGATAGCAATCACATTCCTGTACATTATATTTCAAATCAATGTGTCCTTTCCTGTATAGTGGAAGAAGGGATCATTTGATTAACTGTCTATTTATCATTCTCATTTTCCATTTTTTTCAACTAGGACACATACTAACTTATGCTGAGCACATTGTTTGTTTTACAGTTCCACTCACACTGCCAAAGTTTTATTCGCTTTTATAGAGTTCAAAGGTAGATTTTCTTGGCACTGTGGAAAATGGAACCTAAAAAGTAATAAAGGCTTTTTTTCTTTGAGTCTTTGTTACCCCAAGCAATATTTGTTTCTGCATTCAACCAAAACAAAACTACAGCAGAAGGGGACTTCTTGTGGATAAACCAAGGCACAAGTAATCTTCCTGCCACAGCACAGAGTAAAACTGAAGCAGGACTTGCTTATGGGATAAAACCTTTTTCAGCTGCACCTTTGGGCTTTGGCAGGCTGAGAGTTACATAAAGAAACCTGACTGTCTCTTCAAAAGATGTGGTCATTTTGAAGCAAGTTGTTTTCTGCAAATGGGCAAAAGTACAGGGAACAATAAGGTGTAGCATGCAGAAAAGAGGGTTTCTCAGATTCATAAATCATGTCAATATGGTTTAATATTTTTCCTATTAATATTTCCTTATATTATTTATAAGATAATTAATTTCATCTGT
Organism: Prinia subflava; assembly: GCF_021018805.1. Lineage (NCBI taxonomy): Eukaryota > Metazoa > Chordata > Aves > Passeriformes > Cisticolidae > Prinia > Prinia subflava. The sequence continues at coordinate 34,839,013 of NC_086248.1, read as the reverse complement.
TAGCATTTAAAATGCTTTTCCTTGACTTTAGAAACATAAAAAATATTAAGAACTCTTGATTTTAAATTCATCTTAAATTTTGGTTTTGAAACATAATTGTGGAAGCCTTGTCTTTGTTTCTAGTTATTTTTCTTCCTTCTTCCACTAGTATGGCAGAGTTTAATTTTTAGAGGTATTTCTTCCTTTCTTTTACCTCTAACTTTTAATAATCTACATATTTATTTGCTTTTACTATTCTAGCTTCCTTTAAAAAATTTCATTTTAATATAAATAAGTTTGTAAAAGGGGATTCAACAAAAAAGGGGAAAAGAAGTGTGTTTCTTTCTAAATATGGGGAGTATTGTTTCCTTGAAACAGTTTTTCCTTATTCTAACATTTTGTACATTTATCAGCAGCAAAAAGGAGCAAAACTACAAGCTTTAAACATGAAGATATGTGAACACTGGACAGATCTGATATTTCATTAAAAAATACAGATTAATATTTCCTTGTCGGTAATTTCCTATTTTAAACAACTTTGTTGCAATCATTATAAATAATGCAGCAATTAGGGTACAGCTAAACCAGTGCTCATGTATTTCGATTAAAGCATTAGCCAAAGTCTTAAAAAATATTCTCTACCTTTTCAGATGCCTCTTAAAGACTACTCCAAAATTACTGAGAGGCCGTTCTGAGAATTAAAAAAAAAAAAAAAAAAAAAAAAAAAAGGCTTTTCCCCATTTCTGTTTGAAGAAATTAAAGTCTATCTTTGCCTTGCAAAGAAGTGGAAAAGCAGAAGGTACTCTTTTATCTCGTGCCCTGTTTGCTGACCACCAGGAGCGGAATGCTGCGCTGTCCCCTAATGCGCTGCCGATAGCGCGGTGTTATCTCCGAGCTGCCTCTCAACCTCTAGCCCGTCACATTAGCCGGGATCAGCAACGCAGCGCGCACCGTCAGTCCCCGAGGTCAAACACTCCGCGGCTGCTGAAAGGCCTTTCTCGCTTTGGGGCCACAGCTGTGAACTTTCTCATGAGCACAGAGACTTTTGGGACCAACCTGCCCTCCCTATCTGGACCGAAGCTTTCTGTAACGCGGCTGGTGCTCAATGCAGCTGATGACAGCCGTCAGGAAAACTGATCTGATTTCCCAGAGCCTTTTGTTGTCTTACAGTAGTTTTTTGCTGGCATGTATGGTAACATTTTAAATAAGCCCTTCAGGCTGGATTCAGGGGAAGGTTTAAGTTCCAACTGCACAGTAATTTAGGGAAGGGATTTCAGTTTAAGAGAAAACTCTCCCAGTCCCCCCAGCCTGTTTACAGGAAGAAAAATATTTTGAATTTCCTGACTCTTTGATTTCCATGGTTGATGTGTTTCACTCAGGGACCCACTTATCCTGTATTCAAAAGCATATATGGGTGTCCAGCTCAGCACTGTGAATCCTATCCCTTGTGTCACATCCCATGGTGCCTTAATCTGTGTTCTCTTTCTGCCCCTCTCTGGTTAAAATTGCTGCGGTTGTTCTCCAGTTGTGCTCAGCAGATTGTAGGCTGAAAAGTCATGGTTATGTCTGCCAGGAAAAGTATGAAGTGCTTAGATTCAAATTAAGGTTTTTTCAAACATGAAGTTGTCTTGCACAGGAATGTTACAGCAGGAGATGTATTTGAGTGGGGACTAGCTGGATTTAGCAGTGCTTTTGCTAGCATTCCTTCTCACAAGAAATATTCCTGTGGAGCTAGATAGCTTCAGACTCCATGTTTTGCTCTCTCAGGAGTGATAGTAATATCAGCATTTAAAGCAGACTTCTGACACTGCAACAGGATAAAGTAGCTTCATAAGGACTGGGGGCTTTTCCTTGTACATTTTGGACAGTGGCTCAAATAAACAGTATTCATGTTTTTAAAGAATTGAATGCAAAGCTTGAATTCTTGATGGGTCTTAATTTCAGTGCACCTGCCTTGTCTGCTCAACAGCGAAATGAAAATTTATTCTATAAAAGGTGTCATAGCAGGACTCCCCTCTGTCCTCTCCTAAAGCTGGGCCACAGAATAGATAAAAACTTGTCCTTCACCCTCCTTGTAATATTTTCTTCCCCTCCATTTGTTTCCCACAAACACACATCCAGTCAACATTTCATAAATTGTGCTGTGGAAGACATAAATGTTACTCCAAGTGGCAAATGCTTTGCTGTCCAAATGGTAGTATCAGTCAGATAGGCGGAACATTTTTACTTGAATTGCATCTGTTTGATGCATGATATTGCACTCTTCATCTTGCCAAAGGTAGAGCACTGAAAGGAAGAAAAAATAATAAAGAATGCAACCTCGTGGAAAAAACAATGAGTAAGAAAGTGCCACTTCTATAAAGTCACCTTTGCAGGCAAAATAATACTACTTTAAAAGCTAGTTGTATTTCCCTGAAAGCCTAAAAGAAATGTGTGTGATAGCTGAATATTGCAAGACCAAGAATTTTTAGCTAATTAAATAGAAAAATACCTACTACTAAATTGTTGCTCAACTCATCTCCCATCAATTTCTTGTCCTGATGAAAATATTTTTATTTTACCAGGCTGCAGCTGTTTAGACACTTTCCGTAAGCCGGAGAGTTTGAGATGCCCTGTTATTGCTGGTAATTTTAGCACTTCCTTCCTACTGCCATAATAGCAGAGTCTGTGAAGGTCCTCATTAAGAGACGAGTGCCAGATACTGACAGAGTGCAGAACTCAGCCCCAGGCTTCCCAAGCTTGTTTCCTTATTATGAAGCAGAATGGAAGCTGTGAATTCACAAAGATTTACTTGAATAGTGCGAATGCATCTTGAGTGATAAACTTTAAAATGGAATGATGGTCCATCAATGCACTGGAAATAAAAGAGCGTTAATATGTCCCACTTTCCTCTTAAAGCAATTGCCATCAGATTTTCTTCTTGCAAACAGGAAAGAAAAGATTCCTTCTCTTATGCCACCTCACATATCATGCCCAATCCCATAAACTACTTCCCCTTTCTGCCTGTTGGGATTTAGCATATAATGCATTGATTAATATGAAGTAAAATGTAACAGAATTGTCCCTAACTTCACATGAAAGGCTGACCTTGATTCTCTTTGATTTATAGTGTTAAAGAACGTTGTAACTGACTACAAGGCCTTGTCATTATAGATCTCCATCTATGTTTTGGTCATCCACCAAGCAAGTGCACTTGAGAGCAAAACTCGTTCATCTATGGAAACGTATGAGATAAGGCTCTTGCACTTAAAGGATATGGACCATGTATGTCCATAATTTCTTCCCACTCACAAGTTTAAATCCACTTCCTTACACACTCCTGTCATGTGCTAGTGCTGTGATGGATTTAGAGCATCTGTTTCACCTGGATGCACTCCAGTCTCCAAAAGCCCATAGAAAAAGAGGTAACGTAAAAAAATAGTTAACTCTTCCTTTATGGATGATGGGATACCAGAAGATTCATTTACGTGGTGTTTTTGCATAAAGTATGGCATTGGTTTTGTTTAAAGTATGGTATACGAACTGTGAATCCAACACAATTCCTGGTTTGAAACTGCAACTTTTTAGAATAAAAGGACAGCAAGTAGTAAAAGGGCAGAATAGCAAACTGTAAAATCGTGTATTGGCAGGTATCTTGTAAGTATAAAACCTATGTCAGCAGTTTGCCTGAAATGTGTATTAGTAGTAATTAATAACTGATCACTTCCCCGGTGACTAAATTTTTTAAGTGACCAATGTTTAATCTAAAATATTCCTAACTTTTAGTTTGCATGTCTTCCACACTTCTTTCCTAGAATGGTGATAAAAGCAAAACTGAGAGGCCAAAATATGTAAAGCCATTATCAAGACGCTCCGCAGGCAGGTACATTCCTTTAACTGGAAGGGTTAAGTAATGTTGTTGTTGAAGGATACTGGCTGATTGATAGTGGAGTGTGATGGTTTAATTAAGTTCCCATGGAAGACATCAGCCACAATGCACTTTTGTCAGTTGTGAAATACATAACTGGCTTAGCTGAGAGGTTTTATTTTGGAAAACACTCTTCCTTATTCATTCCCTGATCCAGATAATGAGGTTGACCAGCTTCTAGTAACAGCATGAAAAGAACATTTATTTACTGTCTACTGTAAAAGTCTTGGATTATTTTTCCTCAGATGAGCAAATTTTTGAAGAGGCTTAATTCATCATCTGACTCAAGAGGGGATCCTTTACATGTCATGAGCAGCTTGATCAGACCCTCACAGTCTGTGACTGTATGTTCAGAACATACAGAAGAAAATGCATGATGCTTTCCTGAGCAACATCTCTTGTCTCTCCTGTGGAGAGGTTTAGGTGGAGACAGTTGTGGGATGGTTAAAGACTTCTGATGACTCAAATCAGATAGGGAACAGGGTTTCTAAATTTCAGTAGAAGGTTTTATTGTCCACTCTTACTCCATACTTTAAAATGGACAGTAAATAAGAGGCAGCAAGATCATGGCAAGCTCATTCATTGTAGGTGACTCCTTACCTTCTACCTAACAGTAGTGAGGGGCAAGGTGATATATGAAGTAGTCATGGAATTTCATTCTGTATTTTCTATTTAAAAGGTTTGCTTGAAGATCCAAATGCACAGTTCCCTGCTCAGAGGGACTGCATCAGAGAAGAAAAAAGAATTGTCTCTGCCAAACTTGTGACTTGATTTGTAATACTTTAAAAAGAACAATCCATTATAGACTACAGTCATCAGAAGGAGCTGAAAGAATTATCTGCTGGTTGAGGGTTGGCGTTCTTTTTCTTTTTTTAATGCAGGGTGTTTGGTACAAGATTGTTAAGCATTTTTAGATGAGCACTGGACAGAGTGACTCAGGCTGCCACCAAACTTCACCCATCTCCTCATTTACACCAGCAAATACTGCTGCCCTCCTGTCTCACAGAATGAAAGGGAAGCATGCAGATTCCTGCACTATTTACACAGAGAAGTCAGAGGTGCGACAAGACCTTGGAACTGGCATCCTGCCAGGGGAATGCTCTTCCCAATGACCTAGAAGGAATGGTTCCACAGTACCCTTATCTCTCTCACTTCAGAAATTCAAGGGTGACAAAGTAGCCCTGCAACTTTTAGAGTGGCAGTAGTGGGTAGCCCATAATGACTTGACTTTCAGTGGCAATGGGATTCTTAACTTTTCCAGCATTCTGTACTAATGGAAATCTGTACTCTAAGCAAAATGCAGCTTTTCTCCAGAAGACATCTGTATCTATCTGTACTGAATTTGGAACCACTAGTTGCATAAAAGGAAGTTTAAAGTAGCACAAATCTTTCTCTAATGCCCTTCTTAATATTCCCTTTGTAGCAGATTTGGAGATTTTTTTTTTAAATTGGAGGTTTTTTAAAAAAAAAAAACTTTTTAAAAAAGTTGCTTCTTTTCATCTCTGCAGCATGGCTAGATTTGCCATGAAATTTCAGGATGATACATTCATCACATTTACAAATTAAATATTTGGTGGAAATGGTGGAACCCATTTCTCCAATTATAACATTTTCATGGCTTTTATATGCCTCAAACAGTAACACTGACTCATTCTTGATTCCAGCCAGAATCATCAGGGAAAATGGAAGCTACTTATTTAAGTCTTGAATTTGATCCTTGGTATCTTCTATGTTGTGAAAGATGCTCTAGAAATACAAAGCTGCAACATTTGTCTCACAGATTCAACAAAGCAGGAAGATTTCCCAACTTAGAAATAATGCAAATGTTCAGCCACTGAAGCCAAGTTTTTATACTTTTAGAGATACAAACATCTGCTACGTACAAAATAAGAAGTATTACAATATCTGTGTAGCATGTATATGTATATATATATATATAAAATACCCCCAGTGCCTTATTGGCAAGGAGGAGATAGGCCTTTCTTTGGCTGTAATTCTGCCCCTGTTGAGCAGCACTTTATTTTAGACATGGGCCAACTGCAAGCAGCAAGACCTTCTTTGACATGTCTGTTATTCTGATTGAGGGTGGCAAAATTTAGTTCAGAAGGAAAAAATGTTTTATGAAGCTTACCAAAACAAAGATAAATTTTTTTACAGAAAAATATTCCTATTTTAGCCATAAAGAAACTTTACTTTTGCACAGTATTTTATTTCATTTCAGTAAGATGCCGCAGTGGTAACATAATTCTATTTATCTTAATTTCATTTTTAATAGGTTTTCTAAACTTCCATTAAATATAGAGGAGATAAACTTCCTTAGTTCCTAAAGCTATAAATTACAGTAGCAAGGGCCCTTTATCGTTTGAAGTTAAAGTTTACGTCCTAACTAATTTAAAATAATTTAAGATTTAAATAGGGATTTATAACACAAGCACAGAGTGTGAGATGCCATTCCCAGCCAAAACTTGCAGCATATGTCCATAATGGCAGAGCCAAGTGGACAGAGCAGTGTGAAATATCTTCGCTCTGTTTTACTAATTACTACACGTCTGCCAAAGATACAAGCAGAGAGATAGGACTTCAAGGGATGTGCTGGTGTTAGACTGCAGAGTCTCTTTCTGAAATTAGTGAACATGAAAGGAATGTGTTGTGAGTTCCTATCTACTGTTTATCTGTGAGGGCCCAGCAGATAGTGAGCTTGACAGTGAAATTCTAGCCCTGAAACTGATGAAATGCCAAAGTTTCCTTAGTCCCTGGGACCGCTCAGTGTATCTTTTCTTGCTTCATAAGGGAGTGACTGGTATTTGAGCACTGATAACAGTAATCTTTCTGCTGGTGCCGAGTTAGAAAAGACATTCCTCAAAAATAAACAGCAGAACACAACTACTTTTTTCCTTGTGCAAATGGCAACAAGTAATGTTGAATCAAGTAATACATCAGTTTATGAAGCAGAACAATGAATTCTGTGCAGATCTAAACATCCATTGCAGGATGAGAAAATTTTGTTCACTTTGATATGTGTGAAGCTAGAGGTGAGCATGGCAAATGAGAGGAAATGTGTTGCAAAAACTTTCTGCAAACTTACTAGACCCATAAAAACATTCCTTTGTATGTAAATTGTTGTGTTTAGGAAGGTTTCTGACAACAATGCTTAAGCTCTTGTCATAGTTAAAAACATACTCCAAGCAGAAAAATTAATTATATTCTTTGCTATATGTAGGTACTGCCATTTAGGTATCTTTACTGTTCTTTGTCTCACACATACTGCATATAAGAAAGATTTTCCTGCTGGGAAATGAAGCTTCTATTCAGTGATTAATACCCGTATGTCCTCCACACCTCCAGCATTATCTTAGGAAGACTGTTCAAGTACCAGTCAGAAGCTACTTCAAATTTGTAAGTGCTCCCCACCCCAAACTAAGTATTAAAATTTATTTGTCTCCTATCTAGTCATATACAAGTAGGTGAGTAATATTTAGCTTTTGGGATATATTTTTCCTCAAAGTTTTTCATTTTGCTGTCTGAAAAAATGCAGCCTGTTCCCCCAGCAACCAAATTTTTAAGTTTTACCCATGGCACATCACCATCATGCCAATTTTATCTAATGTAAAACTCCTTTTCCATACTAACTTCATAGCACAGTAGGTCTTTAGGTCTTTAAGTGGAATTACATGAGTGTGAAGATGATTCAGAGAAAGAAGGAAGAAATAATATTATGACATGCAAACATACCTACATATATCTAGGTAGAGTTATACATATAGTATGTAGTATATAGTATATAGTATATAGTATATAATATATAGTTATATTGTTATATAGCTATATAGCTATATAGTGTATAGTATACAGTATACTATATATATAGTATATAGTATATAGTATATAGTATATAGTATATAGTATATAGTATATACTATATACTATATACTATATACTATATACTATATACTATATACTATATACTATATACTATATACTATATACTATAAGCAATATGTGTGTACATATATAATATACAGATACAACCCCATAGACATCTATGCAGATACTTATTTTTTTGTTGTTACAGCTGGAAAGGCTCACATAGCCAGACAAATGTATGACCAATGGAATTTTTAGCAGCCAGTGATAATATTTCTTCAGATTATGAAACTTTCCTCAAATGCCTAAAAATTAGGCGTTTATCAGCATTAAAAAACCTTAATGACAGAAGAGCACCTTCAAAAAATATCTGCTCATTCATTGGCGAGCATTTATCACTTTCTGTGTAATGCAAAGCTTATCCACTGGCAGACTCAACGATGTTTCCCGACAAAAACCACAACCTTTAAACATTTACAGTTTTGTTATGTGTCTTCCTCCTCCTCTTAACTGAGCTGTAGGTGAAAATATCAGCAATCTATGTCCATATGGAACATGATAAATTCCATACACTGAGGTCTATTTTACTTTTTCTATTTAAAACTAAATTTTTAAAGTAAGGTCACAACTTCTATTTCAAAAAGAGTCATCAATATGTTTATATTTCTAAGCAAATTTATTAAAACATTTATTTTGCTATTTGGGTGTATGACAAGTACTTTATTGTTAAACTACAGAGCTACAGATAATTAAAATGTTGACTTAAATGAACAATCTGTACGAAAATTACTATTCTTTCCAGAAAAAAAGCCCCAAGGAAAACCAAGAACCCAAACAAAAACCACCAAAAGCCCCCACAATCAGAGCCATTGACCAAAATGAAGCTTTTCTTCCTGGTGGAATATACTCAGTATTTAACACATCTGGGGACAAATCTGTAAGAAAGAGATTGATCTTTTCCTTTTTGAAATGTAATATTTCCTCTCTATGCTGATCAAACAATATTAGTTTAAATTTGCAACTAAAAATGTGTATAATTCAATTCACTGCAGTGAGCTCTACTTCTAAAGTACAAAGTGCCATGATTCTTCTAAAAGGAATCTCCTCTATAGAAAAAGAAGTTTAGAATGTACTGTCTGATAGTATTTCTACATACCCCACCAATTTTAAACATTTCCAAAAGGAATGATGATTTCAAAACCAAACCAAAACAAAAGGACTTCAAGAGAATGAAAATAAATAAATTTTGCACAGTGTTCACATCCCAAGTTATTAATTACCATTGCTACTTTTTTCCCACTTGACGTCTTTGAACAGATAGTACCACATCTGTTACTTATGCCATGGTTTTGTGGTCCCTCTTTCCCCCAGTTTTATGTGCAGTCCAGAAGGCTCATCAAGGGTGCAGGTATGTCTAAGTGATGTAGCGATGAATTAGACAGCTGCATTGTTTCTGTTATGAGTTGATCTAAGTGGGGTCAGCACATTCGGGGGTACCTTTTCCACAGTGGTTACGTAGGCGGATTTTGCTTAGGGCTAATCTTTTACCTGGTAGAAGGGTGAGTGTGATGTGTGGAAAATAACTTCTGTTACTTGGTGGGAATTCATTAATGTTTGCCCCTTAGGACATTAAGATCTGCTAACCAGAGAGATGCAGATTGCTTTCGGAGTCACTGCTCTCACCATCAGTAAAGTCAAAGGCCTTCTGGGAATCAACGCTGCAGTTCCAGCAGTGCACCCTTGACAAGGGCTGATGTGGGGCTGACATTGGTCTGAATTTAGTCTTCAGGCTCTGCCAGTGTCTGTGTGAAAGGCAAGTGAGCAACTTTCTCATTTTAGCCTGAGAAACCTTAAGGAAGAATTTAAAAAAACCTTGGAGAGTGAGAAACCATCCGCAGGTGGTGTTTTTCCAACACGTTTACTGGCAAAAGAAATGTTTGCAAAAGGGTGTAGATGCTGAATAACCAATCATGTTCTTTGTACATGATACAAAGTAGAATTTATATAAAAGTAGAATTTAGAAGAACAAAGTTTGTTCTCATCTTTACCATCATGGAGAGTCATGTTGTTATTCCTGTGCTGTCTGAAAATCAATAACAACAGGCTGCATGTCCATCAGCTCCTGCTAGCCGCCATAGTACCCTAGCCTCTCCACCAGCCTCTCGGCCACCTCCAGCCACAACAGTGTCCCCTCTGCACCACGCAGCTCTTCTACCAGTCCACTCTGGCCACTCTCCAGCCGTGCCTCCAGCAGCATCTGCAGCTCCTGCACCTCTCTCCACACCAGCTGCTGCAGCCACTCAGCGCTGGTGCAGAAGCTCTCCCGCAGCCTTCCTGCTGCTCCTCTCGCCAGGTGACCTGGCCCCGCAGCTGTGCCAGAGCCACCTCGAAGGTGCCAAGGAGCTGCTGCAGGTCCCGGTGGAGGGAACGCAGCTCGTCCTGGCACCAGTGACTCTCAGCATGGAGGTCACAGAAGGGCCGGTGGCCAGTGTTCAGCAGCCCGCATGGACAGCACAGAGCCCACTCGTCGTGCAGGCTGTAGATGCTGCACACACAGCTCTCCTCGGGGTGCCTGGTGCTGGAGCAGAAGAGGCTGCAGGAGGTTTTGGTGTCCTCCAGGAACTGCTGCACCGAGCCCACCCACAGCTCCTCCACATTCTGGAACCTGTGCTTCTTGTGCCACCACTGGTGCTCCTCGAAGCATCTGGCACTGAAGAACTCCTCACAGTCCAAGCACCACAGCAGCACCACCTCAGCCCGGCAGCAGCTGCAGCTGGGCCTGCAGGAGCTCCAGATCTGCCTCCAGACCTGCAGGCAGCTGCACAGGTTGGAGAAGAGCAGGTTTTTCATGGCCAATGTGCCTGTGGCTGTGTGGCACAGTGCAGGCAGCCAAGCAGCCATGGGTGCGCTGAGTCCTGCCTGCAGCCCTCACACAGCAGGAACTGGAAATCTTCATCCTCCTCCTCCAGGGGTGCGAGGGAGGAAAGGCTGGCGAGGAGGGTGCCTGCGGCAGGTCCAGCTCCGTGGGACCTCGGTTCTGTCTCCAGTTCCATCTCTGGTTCTGTTTCTGGCACAAAGAAATGGTTGAAGGGCTGGGAGAAAACTTCCTCCGCTGTCATTGCCTCACAGAAAGTACTATACTTAAAGTAACCCCCAAAACCTACACTTAGTGTGCCATGTATCTATGTGCTTGCCTTCTAGAGGAAGTTAAAAATCCATGAATTCTTTGCCTTATCAACCCCTAAAGCAAACTGGATAACAGCCCAGCAGCCTTAGTTATAGGACCCATGTTTGAATAAAGGCCTGCAAATGGAAGAAATACAGCCATAACCACATGACATCTGAACCAGGGTAAGCTAGACCACCTGCTGTTACCTAATGAGGTTTCTATATCCAGTACACAAGAAATTAGGTTGCTCAAGAACTTTTATTCATTTTTCACCCTTTTTCTCTCAATATCCTTGGGCTGCAAGTTGGGCACCAAAAATCTTAGTTTGAAAAACAGGTGTCTGCTACCGAGGGCAGAGCCTCCCTTGGAATGGAGAATTCAAAACTCCAAATTATTGTATTTTGGGGTATTAAAGGGCTCTCAGGCAAAGATATGGGGATAGGAATACCAGTTCTTTACTAGTATGCATAACCAGGCAAACAAAACAAGAACAACTGCAGCATTAACAACAAAACAGAACCAGGAACCCAGGAACAGCTTCCCTGGCCGCAGGCGCTTTCCCGTTGGGTGCAGTTCCGCTCACAGCCAGCAGGGGCGCTGCTGGCTCCCGGTGGGCAGGGCGGGTGCAGTGATTCCCCCGCGGCTGCAGGGGGCGCTGTGGGGTGGGCTCAGGGAGCATGCGGTGATGGTGGATTTGTCTGAGATGGGGAGAGCTGGATCAGAAACTGTGGAGCTGTGGCTGAAGATGAAGATGTTCTGCGCAGGCAAGGGGTGCGAGCTACAGAGTAACGAAAAGACTCAGAGCAGCGCTGAGGGAACAGCAGGGGGGCGGGACAACAGCGACCTCACTCTCAGCACTGAAACAGGCCCCTCTTTCAGTGAAGCAGGACACGGCAAGGTCACAGTTCAGAGGCTGCTCCCAGGAACAGAGGCTCACTCCACACCAGAAGAAAGGACTGAGCTGGACTTCAGTAGGAGTGAGTTCCTTTCCCCAAGCAGCAGCTACACTGTTCTCAGAAGGCTCAGAACAAGTGAGTTCAAGCTTCCCCTCCCCACCATCTCAAGCACCCATCCATCAGTGCTTCTTAGCAACATAATCAGAAAAAATTCTACCGGCGAAAAGTAAAGAAAAAGGAAAGGAAAAAAAAACAACCAAAAAGACCCCCCTCAACTCCCAACAATGAGTCAAGCAGGAGGATTAATTTTCTCTCAGGTTATTCCTTATATAAACATAATTCAGCAGACTGTCATTAAACTCTCCAATCCTGCAAACTCTCACAGCAGTGGGGACAGCTCATTGTTTTTGCTCTGACAGCCCTGCAGTCAATAAACCCTTGTGGTCATGAATTCTTGTTTCAGAGTTTTCCTAGGGTAAAGCAACTGAATTTAAAAAGCTACTGAAAAAGTAGGCAGGAGAGAATTGCTAGAACTATGAGCATGTTTCTGGAAAGTGGCAGACAAACAATCCAGCCTCTCTTTTGCTCTTGCTAGTTTTCACAGCAGATCTGCATACAGTGAAAATAATCTCTGCTTTGGAAGAGCAAATGGTACCTCACTGTTGTTCTGGTTGAGAACTCCCAACTTCAAATGCTGCTTTGCACATCTCCATTCAGAGGAATACCAGGCAGCAAAAGCAAGCATGGAAACAGGGTTCTGTCCTCACCATCCCAGTGGCCATCTGGCTGCAGCAGCAAAGAGGGACAAATGTGCTCTGACACAGCAGGCAAGGGACAATAATGTGTAACTGAGTCATAATGTGGCAAAGCAACATTGCCCTCCAGCACCGTCATGGCCCTCTGAGATCTCTTTCTCCTTTAAAAGGAATGAGTGCAAAACAGTGCTGTATGAGGCAGGCCAACGCAGCAGAGGGAAGATGCCTCCACAGAATTGCCTCTAGAGAGATGCAAGGTCTCCTGAGGGTGGTTTGACCCCACCTTAAGGTAAGGAGATAAAGTGTCTCAGGAGATGCATTTCCCTCTCTGTCTTCACAGCATGTCTAAATGACTGCTTTGCATCATTTGCCTGAGTAAAATGACTTATGTGGGGTGAGATGAACTCTGGCTTTACTGTTGGGTCAGTTTGGGGTTTTCAGTGTTTGTTCACCACCTTTTTTTTCAGATAGTCATGTAAAAGAATTCCAGAGCATATTTTAGTATTATTTATTTCCCATTGATTCATACACCGTGGGAGAACATGAACTTAGCTTTACTGCTCCCAGCAGCACCAACAGTAGACATTAAAATGATAATATATCCATTTTCTGAGGCAAAGGAAAGTTGTGGACAGCTAGCTATTTAAAATATTTCAGAAGACAATAATTCTCCTAGGGAACCTTGAAATGGCCATAATTACCAGTCATAGATTAGGATTTAAGAAAACTACTCTGCTGTTCCCAACCTCTGAGACTGGAAAATTGTTTTCCCTTCCAGATTTGTACCAGTTATTAGAGAAAGAGAAGAAAATATGAAGCAAAGAAAACATAATGAAATCTCAGGTTGCAAGGAAAAGTAAAATGAAACAGATTCTTTAGAGAAGATGTCAGATTTTTCTCACAAGAAAAATAGTTGGGATATAAAATACAACCTGAGCACTAGGGAAACTGATGTGACCTTTCCTGCTCTGGCAGAGATTTTCTGTTTGACCCTGGAGAAGTTCCTTGCATAGAATTGGCCACTGTCGCAACCTTTGGCATTTTACTAAAACCCAAAGTTTTTCAGTCTAACTGATTATTGTAAAATTTAATAATTTATTGAAAAAAATAAAGTAGTTAACAAACTTCAATTTTTACCTTGTTGATTTTCAAGCCGCTTTCAATATTATTATTATTATTTTCATTATTAATAGTAGTAGTGTTATTAATAAGACACTACATTAGCAATTTGAGCATTTTAATTAATATCTTTGGGTAAGGATAATGATTTTTGGTTTTTGCTTATTTTCTTCTTGTCTTAATTGGTACAGTTAGTTTAAAACTGTAAAGTCAGGGAGACATTCACATGCAAGTACCACGGATGTTAATAGTAATCATTTTGTGTTTGTTTGAAAAGTTAAAAAGACTGACCCTTTGGGGGCACATATTTGTCACAATTGTTTGTATCAGAGTGAGGATGCTGCAGAAGTGCAATATTCCTGTTTGGAGACCTTCACAGAATGCCTAGCAAATAAAGAGGACAGAGCATTGGACTTTCAGCATTTTAACTTGGAGCTGGTAGCAAACAGAACCCCTTGCTGCTTGGCTTTGCTTCTCAAAAAGGAAAGGATCTGGTATCATCAGTATTTACTCTTGGCCACTGAATGATCACACATCATGAAAGCAGAGCACCTGGCCACCCTCACTCACCCTAGATGAGGCATGCTCTCCTGAGTCATGCTCTAAGGATTGGTTAGTGTTCGCTTGGACTGCCACTCCCAAAATGGCAAGATCTTTCTCCTGACCTTTTAACAGAGTTGAAATATTTTTTTCTTCTACATGGCTCCCAGCTTAAATTATTTGATTCTTCAGGATTCTTTTACCTCACAATGTACATCTCATAAGGCAATTGACCACCAGTAGTAGATTTATATTAGAGAGCATATTTAGAGAGTTTTATCTCTAAATTCCTCCAATTCCCTGCCTCTGCTCTGTTTTCCCTCACACCTTGACCCTAATCAGTAGTTTAATACTAGAGAGAGTATTATATCAGGTGTATGCTTCTCCTTATCCACAGCACTCCTCTTCCTTGGGCCATAGGACCTCCAGTCACACGAGGATTTTATCAACCCCCCCAACACTCTGCAGTGTTGAACCCTATGGGCAAAAACAAGAACACTAAGAAACAGAACATCCCCCTTGTATTATTTAATAATTTTTCTTTTTTCTTTGCCTTCTCCTTACCTGTTTAGATGCAAACTCTGTGGTTCTCAAGTTTTGTCTACTGTAAATCACCCCATGCATTCATCATATTAGTAGTAAATAAATAAAACCACAACATTTGTAATCAGAAGGAGTTCTGACTAACATTCTGGAGATTTTGATAAAGCAGAAATACACACTTTCCAACTATGGGTTTCATTGGAGTTATAGAGTATGTGTTTTGGTTTTATGGCTTTCATATCAAGATGGAGAGTAAGAATGGAAGAAACGTAGCATTTCCATTGGTGCCTTAGGTCAGAGCTAATGAGCCCTGGGAAGCGGTAATTCTCTTAATCTTGGAAGAAAAATATTTAGTTATAATAGGATCTATCTTGCAGGTGCTGTCTCATTTAGGCCCAGATATCCTGCATTCTCTTGATGACAAGAGTTCAAGTTCATTTCATCAGCAAGAGCTCAGCTATCACAACAAATGGGCTGATATCCATTGGCCTCATTGTGCCACTCCTAACTCCTTGTTGTCCCAGCTTGTCAATAGTGATAGCCTGGGGTAGTAATCTGCCTGCTTTTCCAACAGCAAGTCTTCTGTATTGCTCTTGGATTTTCTCCTAAAACAGAGTCAGACGACACTTGTCCTGTCTTCCTGGGACTAGTCAGGAAAACTCTAAGGAATCTGTCAGCTAAAGATCACCCAAAATTTTATGTAATTAATATTCATTTACACAGAGGTAAGTGAATGGGCAAAAAGCTGGTTCCATTGAAATCAGCAAAAAAAGTTCACGGCTTCACTGTCAGAGGAGACATTCAGTCAAGTCACCATCATTAGCTATGTGAATACCCCGGCTCCCCAGGCAGCCTGGTTCCCAGGCTGGGATGGGAATCATGGTGCAGAGACAGAAGCAGCATACACTCATGTATGTCCTCGCAAGTGCTGCTAAGCTCCTGCCTCCTTATGGCCATTTCCACTGTTCCTCAAGGACTGACCAGTGGAAGTGCAGCAGCAAACTAGTCCTTGACCATCTCTGGGCCCACCTGGCCCTCCATTACCTATTTTCTTTTCTTTGCAGCATCCCTACCATCTCCTGTGGTGGTGACCAAGCAGCAGGGCTGGGGTCCCAGCAGGTGCCCTTTTGATGGTGTGACTCATGCTCCTGTTCAGTGCCCTGCAGGGCTCTGTGCAGCCCAGCAGTAGGGTCCTGAAGATTTTCTCACATATACAGCTCTTCCTCATGCAAACTGTCAGTGTTTGCAGCCTCATGGTGTCTTGGTCTTTCCTTAATTGCTGGCTTCTCATTATTGGAGGAATGTGTTCACCTCTTTCTCTCTCCCACAGACTGACACAGTAAAAATTCCCCTGTGCCCCTTGAAAACAGTGAAAATGGAAGCCATCCACTTAACTCTTATGGTTTCTGAGTTTATGTAATACTTCATCACCACACTTACAGGGCTGAAATTAGCCAGCAGTTATTGTTTGCATTGTTACAGGCAGCCCACAGCTAGGGAGTCAGTATGTGGTAGCCAAAGTATGCACTTTGCCACCAATCACAGGTGGTGACAATACAGTGTACACTTCGCTGCCTGCTGTCATCACTCTCAACAAGACATTTCAGTGGTGTTGAGCTTTGAAATCAGATTTCAAGGTGACAAGAGCCCTCAGGATTGTGGAATTTAAAGTCAGTCTTTATCTTCAAAGCAGCTTATACAGCTAATGTGCCATATTTGTGTTTACTCTAGTGCTACATCTGTAATCCTTGAGATTTGCCAAACTGATCGCAAGGTAGCCACAGGGGAAGGGAAAAGGAAAGAGAACAGAGAGATTTAATCAGGGCTATATTTCCAGTGTGTTGTCTATTAAAAACAAGTTTGCCTTTGCTACGTGAGGACTGCAACACGGCAGATCTGCCTAGTGCTCTTGTGGCACTGACATGTTGAAAGGCACATCACAGGCACGTCAGTTCCCCATCTCCGCAGGGGAGAGGCTTCTTTCTTCAAATATCCACTCCTGCTTTTTCTGTGCTGGTGAAGGCTTTCACCTCTTCTGTTGCTATTTTTGAAGGGTGGGAGGAAAGATAAGGTTACAAGGCAGTGTGGACATGGTTACTTGCTCCAGTCCCTGGTAAATGTGCAATGGCACATGAAGGGAAAGGAAGGGAAGGGAAGGGAAGGGAAGGGAAGGGAAGGGAAGGGAAGGGAAGGGAAGGGAAGGGAAGGGAAGGGAAGGGAAGGGAAGGGAAGGGAAGGGAAGGGAAGGGAAGGGAAGGGAAGGGAAGGGAAGGGAAGGGAAGGGAAGGGAAGGGAAGGGAAGGGAAGGGAAGGGAAGGGAAGGGAAGGGAAGGGAAGGGAAGGGAAGGGAAGGGAAGGGAAGGGAAGGGAAGGGAAGGGAAGGGAAGGGAAGGGAAGGGAAGGGAAGGGAAGGGAAGGGAAGGGAAGGGAAGGGAAGGGAAGGGAAGGGAAGGGAAGGGAAGGGAAGGGAAGGGAAGGGAAGGGAAGGGAAGGGAAGGGAAGGGAAGGGAAGGGAAGGGAAGGGAAGGGAAGGGAAGGGAAGGGAAGGGAAGGGAAGGGAAGGGAAGGGAAGGGAAGGGAAGGGAAGGGAGGAAAGATGTAATTTTGGAATTAATCTTTACTTTCACTTGTAAGGGTTCACACCCATAATTCAATCACACAATAATTGTGAAAGAAGTAACTTCTTCAAAATAAGGATATTTCTTCAAAGGAGTGTCCTGGTTCCTTGTAGGCATGTGTATGGTACATCTACATTTGCTTTCACTATATAGTGCATTATGTCCCCCATGGGTGGATCTGGCCCACTGATGTGTAGTGGTTCTTTGGGACAGTCCAGGTTTTCTGTTTATCAAAAGAAGATTACTCTCAGATCTATCCATCTTAGAGAAATCCGTAGCTGCAGACTCTGAAAGAGGAGTTTGGGCAGGTGGGGTGGCAAAAATAACAGAAACTTTGTTTTAAACATTGACCTGTTATTTTTTGCCCAGGATATAAGAGAAGTGATAATAAATCAATTAGCTGTTTTGATGATATATTTAACCCCTCAATCTTGAATAACTGGAAGTATAACAAGGCGTTTTATTAAATTCACTTGCACTTTTTTTACAGTCCATGGTGGGACAGAGCAGCAAAGCTGACCTCAGGGTGCTCTGGTGGGCCAGACTGCTTTGTCCTCCATAGTTATAAAGCTCTGGTCAATGAGCACATCATCGGGAGTTTTCACTGCCACCAAATTTCACCTACACACCACCAAGGCCAGAAGGATTTCTCCATGAGCAGAAGTAGTAAAAATTTAACATTGAACTTTAAACATAAATGAATGCCTACATTTAATAAGGAAGTTAGCCAGGAGACATACCACTGAAGTGAAGAGCCCGGGCTGTTAATGATGCAGCAAGACAGAAAAAGGTAGTCAGCAGTTGCCAAAAATTTTACTGGGGAAAATGTGCAAAAATCCCCTTAATCTGAAGTGCCTCAGCACTTTGGCAATGATATTAAGTACTGAGCAGCAAACTGTTGTCCTCCACTTATCTCTGCTTCTAATTCAGTCATTTCATTTACTGTGTATTTGTGTACTGAACATTTTTATGGGGATCTGCAGGATTTAACTGTTACTGGTTTGGCTGCTGCACTTAATGTCATGCAGCAGCACTGCACACATGGGAATAATTTTAGATATGCTTTTTTATCCAAGTGGATATGGATTTTCTGCTTGCTTTGTCATAATCTGGGGTAACTCTGAGATACCAGGATAACTGGCACTTAAGGAAGAAGTCAATCCCTCTACGCCCTTCAAGCAGAGTCTCTGCTCTGTGGTAGCTACTGGGGCACCTGGTTTAACTTCAGACAGCAGACAGCAACACAGAATCTTTTCTTCAATCTTCTTCCTTGAGATGCCTTGATACACCATGAGCTCATTGAATGATTCTCCCTAAAAAGGAGAAACAGGGTGCTAGCAGTGTTTCCAGTGACTTGGAATGGTCATTCAGAGCATACTTAAATGACTTTGAGTAACACAGAGTTGGCTCATTGCAGTTTCCAGAATCAGAATTAGGCCATGCTTTCAGAGCATGGTCAGCATCCTCTTGTTTGATGTCATGTTGTACCAGCTTTTTGTTTGACTTAGTGAGTAAAGCAATCCTGGCAGCAGCTCACCTATGCTGACCTACTCTGCAGTGGTCACAGCCAGCATTTCTTGTAAGTGACCCTGAAGTGGAGGGCAAATAGTGATATAAAAACCCATGTGCCAGTTTTGAAAGGTTAAGGAGACATTTTCACACAGTCTCAGATTTGGTTAGTGATATAAATAGCAGCAGAGTTAGGTCAGCATAGAGTCAAAATGGAACTCAGACTTCATCTTGCTGATGAGGAAAAGGAGGCCATTTTCTCTTTGCACATGCCTGGCTAATTGGGTCCTGTGCGAGGCTGCCTCTGGCCACCAGCAACCTCATCACCACAGCCTCTGGTCACTCTTCCTCGCCTTCCAGTGTCCTCTGGTGTCTGCACTACTGCATAGAGCCTCTCTGCAAAGTACCCTGAGCAAATCTGGGACAAGTAGGCTAACTGCAGCCTTGGAGAGCTGATGGACTTCAGAAATATGTATCTCAGATTCTCTAAGTAATGCCAAGGTAAACTTTCACTTCCCTTGAATAGATTTGACCTGACTGAAGTCAGTGGGAGTTTGCTATTGACTTTAGTGAGAGGAGAATTTTATGTCATTTGTGTTCAGCTTCTGCCCATACTTGAAATCTCCTTGTAAAAATGTAGCTCTGAGATACAAAGTGGCACATGAAACCAGAAGAAATTGATTTATTTGAAAAGAAACAGAGAATGACTCTGCAATTGCAATAATGAATAGAAATGCCACATGACCTTTAATGATAATGTTCCTTAGAGAGTATTTTTTTCAAAAAGGCAGGTCTCACCTGTGAGAACCACATAGACACTGTCTGGCTAAAGGAGAAATTTTTAGTAGGAATCCCTCAGCCAAACTCACCAGTTCAGCTGCTCCCAAAACTGCTCCATCCGCTTCTTTGAAAAACACTTCTTCCACATCCTCTGCTATGGTGCCAATGTGCACTCTTGGGAGATGGATAAAAGCACACTCCAGATTTTCACATGCCAAAGGGGGAATAATGATTCACTAATTAATCCCTCCTTAACAAAACAACAGAATACTTGAAGAAAAGAAAAGCAGTAAACACTGTTAGGATTTTCTGCAACACCAGAGAAAAATGGGAACTGTGCTAAAATTAGGTATGTGTGTGCAAGAGGAACAATATCCTGCAGCATTGTCCAAGCTGCTCATGAGATGAGCCTTTCTTTAACTGGGATTTTTCTCACGTATGTGATCTATTAAAGAAAAAAATGAACTGAACACAAAATATTGCTTCCTAACAGTGTGTTTATGTTTATCCCATTATTTAAAAAATTGCTCAAGACTTACATTATCAACAAAAAATAAAACCTTTATAATCCTTCTAGGGTCAATGATGACAATCAACAAAATCTAGTGTTGGTTGCTGAAATTGAGAGCCTGGAGGCACCAAACTTAGTCGAGTTTTTCTTAACACTTCAAAGCATTCTGGAGAGCAGAATACATGCAACAAGACTGTTTGGGTCACTGCTTCCATTTTTAGTATTCATTTTCTGTCCTCCTTTTACTGGCTGATTTCCAGAACATGGGCCAACATCTTGGAGCCTAAACACAGACTGCAGAAAGCAAGCCATGCAACCATTGCTTGTTTTGGTGCAAAAATAATGAATTTAGTCTGGGGAAAAGAAAAGGGGAGTCTGCTTGTAGCAGCATCTTACTCTATCCTGCACAGAATGAACAAAACAGTCATTCATCTTATTCTAACATATATAATTTATAATATATTTATGCTATTTTTTTTGCTGACAACTTTAATAAGTATTTGCCCTACAGTATTAGAAAAAAATACTACATTTCTGGGCTCAGGTTTAACCCCATCCTTCCAACTTTGCTGCGGCAACTTTTTTGGGAGAGGGGGACCACTTGGGATATTCCCGTCCATCATGCTGTTGTTGATATCCCTACCTGATGACAAAGAAACCACCCACCATCGCAGGCCTCTCTGCATACAAAAATTACTGGCCTATCCATCAGTCCGGTGGAGAGGGCTGACAAGACATACTGCACTCAAATGTAAAACACATGGCTGCAAAACACTTAGTTTCCTGGCAATAATTAAGAATGCTACTTGGCAGGTTGGCAGCCACATAAAACAACTGTTAGTCAGCTTTAAATTTATTACTTTCCCAGCTTATTGAAATGAAACCCATATTATAAACGTATGTATGAAACGAGGCCTCAGATGATGAAACGACATGCACATAAAGTCAAGGCAGAAGTAAATTGTCTCAGGAGAGCTTTAAAAAGTTGCTGTGTCCTAAAGCAAGCAGAGAAAGGTACACCTTCTGGGGTTAGCCACCTGGAAACTCACCTGACTCTCCCAGCTTACTGCCATTGAACAGACAAAATACCAAAAGCTTCAAAAAGCTTGCTAGTTTTTGTGCAAAACAAAATTTAGAAAAGCTAATTGCCATTAAGTTTGCTTTCCCCTTTACAATTATCTAGGGAGAGCTGCCTTGTGTGGGATATATGCATGTAGGCAACCTTATTACGCCCTTCACAATTATCATAAATGAAATAAAGCTGCTGCTGGCCACACTCCTGCTGTCTCTGTGCCATTTTATCTGGCTGGTGTGGCAGCCCAGTCCAGCATTACTGTCCTGGTGATCCTCATGATCATTACCCCTTCCCTTTGCTGATCAATAGGCATCAGCTCTGACCTCCCACAGCCTGTGTCCTTGTTGGAGGCCCAAACAGCTCAGTCTCAGACCATCCCACTTCATGAGCCAAGCTCTCCATTCCTCAGCTTGCCTTACAAAAATCTGATCCATCTTGTCTTTGTTTTGTGAACTTCTGGGAATGAACACAGGCTACCAGGGAAGGGGACAGTGGCTTCTCCTACATCATTTGTTAGCCCATGGCTGTCTTGCACCCAAGGGCTGCATGGCATTCCCTGACCTCAAACACTGGAGAGGAACCCATACTACTCTGGGCAGTGGATTCAACTGGGGCACAACAGTGCTATACATTTGTTTCCTGCTGTAAAAGAAAAAAAAAAGGAATTCACAATTATCTAGTGCCTGCTTTTTAGGGTCCTAAAATGATTTCAAAATTTAGTTCCAAATCCTGTAAACACTTTGCCATGTGACTGACTTGACTTGCATGAAGCAACACTTGCTGGCTCTCTTGCAGGTTTCTTGTAAAAAAAAAAAAAAAAAAAAAGCTGTACATGTGCTAAAGTGTTTGCAGAATCAACTCCTTGGAGCTAAATCCTTATTTTGAATAGTTCCACTGCTCTTCCTACTGTCACTGGCCTCCTGGGGACATTCAGGCTTCTTCTGGGGTGCATGAGCTATGGGTGTTTGTGCTGCAGTAAGCCAATGCTGCACTGTTTGCTGCTCTGAGACCTTTCCTCTGCCCTGATAAGAAGATCAGAACAAATCTGCCTGCACCAAGACTGGCTTTCCTGGTGAGTGGCTGTTTCCAAGGGATTCACTGAGGTGACATAACCTTAAGTATGCTGAAATCAAAGGTAATCTTGTATATTAAGAATGTGCCTGATCATCTGTTCACAAGTTCTTGGCAGATTTTTCCAGTAGCTGATTTACTTAGACTTAAATGCATGTTCCTAGGAATGGCACATTTAATTTTTTCCTGAAGAGCTGCTGCATATGGCTTAGTACAGCCAAGAAGCCATATAATCAGTATATATGCTTAGTTTTGCTACTAGACTGAGACTCAGGGGTTTTATTTGTTTTTTGGGTTGGTTGGTTTTTTTGAGTTTTGTTGGTTGGTTTGTTGGTTTGGTTTGGGGGTATTTTTTTTGTTTGGGGTGTTTGTTTGCTTGTTAGGGGTTTGTTGTTGTTGTTGCTTTTATTTTTTTGTTTTTGGAAGTTTTTGGCAATAAGTATTTACCAAAATAAACCTCACATATACTGGAATTTAAATGAAGCCTTCATGCACATTTGTAAAAATTATATAAGCCAAAATGCTTGGTACATTTTTAAAAGCTCAAAAAAAATCAGATTTTGAAAACGTATATTTAAGTGTCCTTTTCTGGACATGGCCATAAGATCCATCTTGAATAATGGAAAATCAACAGGTGTATAAAAAAGCAGAGGAAGGTAAATAGCATAAGGTAAGAAGAAAGTGGAAGGGGGAGAAGAAAAAAATCCTGAGGTTGAGGGGTCAAAAGGAACAGAATAATGAAGACTAATTTGAGAAAAAAATAGAAGGGGAAAAATAGTGTAAGCCAGTTGTAAATTGATGTGCCTTTGTTGTTGTTGTTGTTTTTCCTTTTAAAGTAAGGTTAATGCCAGCATGTAAAAGTAAATTAAAAAGCACACAAGTATTTTCTAGGGATGCATATATATACACTTCTGTATAGATAGATGCACTTGCACACAAATGGACATCTTGAGCAGCCTGTAAAACTGTGCCACAATCCCCTCCAAAAACCCACAACTGTAAACTGTGCACAAGCACACATGGCTGCAGTAAATGGAGCCCAGTGTGATAGAGGATTCTCAGCTGCTTACAGATATTGCCCAGACAGCTTTCATCTCTTCTAGCCAGCCTGCTACAGCAGGAAAACCACAAGAAAAAGGAATAGTCCAGAGACAAAAGGTTTGCCCAGAGGTCTTCATATTGGCATAGGGAGAAGAGAGCAAAAATAGTTGTGGGGTAAGTATATTATTGAACTAGCTACCTGGAAAGTAAAATGAAATAAGACAGAAGGATGAACAGAGAAGCTTTGCGGTATATAACAAAACCACCCTTTTATGCTATATGTAAAGAAAGATGGGAAAAGATTGCTGATGAATCTTTCAGGAAGACATTACTTTGGGCTGCTACGTAGACTCATATGTTTAGATGCTACTGTAAATAAAAAGGCCCAGACCTCCCTTGCCCCCAAATCCACCATGAAAACAAGCAGAGGAGGAAAGAAATAAGGGAAATCAAAGCAGTACAAAACCGGACTATTTTTCCCCTTTCTTTTTCCTAGACTTGTGCTTAGCTGAGAAGCATAAGACAGTTTGCTGATATAATGACTGCATTTCTGTTGCAATTCCTTGCTTTGATTTGTGATGATTTTCTTTCAGTTTGGGCACTTTGATCGGAAATTTACCAGTACCCTCCCTTCACTTATGAAATAAAAGGTTAAATCTTTCTGAGGAAATATGTTGAGGCAATGTTAAAACTATGCTAAATTAATTTTTTTTAAATTGACACATTTTTCCCATTTCTAAATACTAGAACTTGTATTTATCTGTGCTCCTGAGTCATGGGTTTAGGTTTATTTTAAAAAAAAAGTCCAATGTAGGCACTACATTTTTATTTTGCAAACTTTTTGAGTGGTGTTTTGCTAAAACTCTTTTACTGTGGGGAAGAGGAGTATATCTTCCCTGCCTCCTGAAATTTCTGAATTTCCCCCATCTGATACAGACTCAGAGTCTGCTTTCTGACAAGTTTTCAGCTGCCAACTGAAGTTCTAGCCAGTAATGGCATTTTCTTAAAAAATGTCAAGTGTAGAAGTTTTATGATGTACTGTACACACTTGCTACTAAAAATTTGCAGCAGTGCAAGTCATTTGTAATGAACTTTTTTCACTTGTGAATTATCTGCAGACAGACTTTTTTTTTTTTCCCCTAATCTGATTTATTATCTGCAGTTTGTTTCTGATTTCCACTGGTAATTTTTGATCTGCACTTTTTTCCCTCCACCATCTTTTAGTTTTGAAATTCTGATAATAAAAATTTGAAGTGGATACTTTCAGCTGATTGTTTGGTTTGTTTTTTGTGACCTGGTTGGATGAGGTAAGTTGTCTAGGTTTGTATTTCTGGCAGATGTAGCTTTATTTTAAGTTAGATACTAGCTTTTTATATGGCATAAAATTTGCTTCCATCTAAGAAAAGACAAAAAGCACAACACAGGCTAATCAAAACTTGTGCTCAGGTTTTAAAGGAGTTTGTGCTTTATTACAAATACAGACAGATTTTTTTCTAATTGTCTTAGGAGACTTAGGGTCTGCTAAAAATGATAGATGCTGATATTTTCTGTGATTAAATTGCAGCTCACAGGGACAGACATCAGAGGATAAGCTGCAGAAAGATCCTGTTTGCTAAATCAGAGTTACAGCATCACTCATAAAATGGCCTCTAAAATACTGTGGCTTCATTGGATGTATACGTTTTCTCTTGATCTGTGACAGTGATAGCGGAGGATGTGGGAACAGTGGATTTCCACTTTTTTGGGAGTCTATCGTGGCATCTACACCAGCACCAGGGGTGCAGGACAGCTGTGGGGTGGTCATTGGCCAGGTATGCAAAAGCAAGGCAGAGACCACGAACGGGGTCCCGTGTTCCTGCATGTCAAGCAAATGTTTAATGTTGAGGCATGTTTTATGTCAATCAAACACATAAACCACTGTTACTGTTGCGGGGACTGCATAAGCCCATAAAGATGCACTTTTAAACCTTTAAAAGTAAGGTTCCGTGATTACATCTCATAGAACCATCCAGGTCCCACGGGTGCCTTTCTGCTTTTAAGATACCCAAGGTGGATGAGGTAAAGGAGAAAAAAAACCTTCCTTAAAGCTCTGAGGGCAGAAAAATGCAAGCGCTCTCCAATTCCATGCACAAGACCTCTCAAGCCTTGATTTATTGGCTTTAATAACTGTGGGATTTCTCTCTGCTTTTTGGCTTGAGAAACTGAAGCCATGAGGTTGAGAGAATGTCTTTCTTCCAGAGTAATCTGCTCTAGTGCCAGTCATTGGGGTAAGCTAGCAGGCTCACTTTATTCGAGCTGCAGGATCCTCTTTTTAAACTTTTAAATCCAGCTTGATGCTAACGCAGCCTCCTTTCACAATAAAAAGGCCTCTTCTGGGCAGCAAAAGGTGAGGCTTTGCCTTACAAAAAGGTGTGAGTGACTCGGCTGTGGTTGGTGCTGCGTAATAGTTTTATGGCGCCATCTCACTTCTTCATGAGCAAGACGGCTGAGCTTCAGGCTGCCTTTCTTACTTTCCTGGAGGGGCTGCAGCTCAGTCACTGTGCTGGATTTCTTCTGCAAATAGCGATGGCTCCTATCTGAGAAATAAATAATAAGAGGAATTAGACATCTGAACTTTGAGGAGACATGCAACCATGTATTTATATCAGATTGCTCAAGCTGTTACTGTCCACTGCCTTTGGTCATCCCCCACCCCAGCAGACACTTCTGCCTTTGAGGCAGAACCCCTTGGTTTCAGTCCTGGCCACAGGGCATGGACCTCACCTCCCTGCAGGTCTGGAGGCAGAGGGCAGTGACCCAAGGCAGCTCCCACCAGATGATTTCACTCTGCTGCCACATCTCCAGGGCACAGGACCATCTCCAGCCACACGCAAGGTGTTAATCTCTTGCCCACTGAGCTTTGGCAAGACTTCTCCTCTGCTGGGGTTTATTTCCAACTGGACGTGCAAAATCTCACTTTGTATTTTTGCACTGACAGTGAAAGGATTTAGAGGCAATGTCAGAAGTGCAGGGAGAAAAAAATTGACAGTGCAGTACAGTGCAGTTATTGGATAAACTACATTATTTTTCCAGGTATATCTTTGAACTGAAACAAGCCCCAGAGGTCACAACAGCACTTTTTGAAATTTCCTACCAACTGTAACTCACAGGAGTTCATGGACCAGCTCCACAGACACAAAGCTCTCCACTGTCTTCTCCAGTGTGATGTGGGCAGTTAGCATTGGTTGGGAATTTTCCAACAAAACACTGTTATAAAATGCCAGGTCATTGGGCCCAGTATTTTCATTAAAAGAAATGTTTCTGAGGTCTGACATGAAAATTTTGAGCAAAACAAGAAAGCACATGGCAAAATAACTTGCTTTTCAGGGCACTCCAACATGAATTGGATGGAGTTGAGCCTGGAAACTGTATTTTTCATGTTACAGGTGAATTTCCAAGCACCAGGCTTGGCAGACAGATGTTAGCTTCTTTTTTATGGGACAACAGAGCAAGTTGCAGTCATTAGAATTCAATAAACCTAGGCGTCCACAAATCGGAAAATTTTCCTGCCAGTTCTCTAATTAAAAGCTTGAAAAACATTCTGTAAAAAAAGTCTAATTTGCATTTTGTTTCTGTGCAACTGTTTATTTATATGTATAAATATTTGTGAATAAGGGAAACAAGAGGGGGAATGAATTCTGATCTAATTATACATTGTTTTAGGAAAAACAATAGAAAAAAAATGAAGAAAAATCCAGGAAATTATAAGCTGGGGTTCCCACTTGACAATACATCTGTCATTTGCATCTTGATATGTTTCTTATTTCCCATGACAGCAAGAATTTCAGTTTATGAGGATTCTCTTTAACTTTGAATTTCCTGATTTTTGTCAGGATATGGAACAATTTTAATTGTATACATATGATGAGCAGTTTCCATATCTTGGCTGGTTATTGGAGACTAAACTAGCATTATTTTACACACCCCTACACAATTCCAAGTCATTATTTTCAAAATTGAAGCACAAATAGGCTTTCCTGAGCTGAGAGCAACACTTTGGCAAAGAGACCTGGGTGCACCGTGCACCTTCTTTTCCCCGCAGGAGGGCTCCTCTCTACTTGCCAGGCAGGTTTCCCTGGCCCCTGGCTGCTACAGCCTCTCAGGGTTTATTTGCAGTGTGTGATAATCTAAATTCCTCATGAACACCTTCCATCACTCACTTGCTGATCCGTGTCCTGTTCTTCTGGCTGAATTACATTTAAAGTCCCTCCTGGCTTCCCTCAGTCGGGTCTGATGCTGTCT
This sequence comes from Prinia subflava, assembly GCF_021018805.1. NCBI lineage: Eukaryota > Metazoa > Chordata > Aves > Passeriformes > Cisticolidae > Prinia > Prinia subflava. The sequence continues at coordinate 34,811,355 of NC_086248.1, read as the reverse complement.
GCTATGAAATGACCCTTGTCCTGAATGACTATCACTCATGTTTTCCCTAAAAAAATACAATGTACCTATAGTGTTAAAGCAAATAAGCCACATGTCATATTAGCAAGTATGTGCAGTTAAAGACCAGCAGACCAGAAAAGACCCACCTCGTATTGTCTTATGATTCATATTTAAATATTTCTTCCCTCAGAGGTGGGAACTCAGTCGGAGACGGTCTGTGTGGCCCTTTCCCACCAGTCCTGAGTGACCAATAATTAATTTATGCTGAATGTAATTACTCCCTTGTTAACAGTAGTTTTTCTGCACTTTCTCTCGGTTGGCTCTGGAGACATACATGTTGAGTGTGATGTATGACTCCTGGCACAGAATGAAACCCTAGTCCTGTGAAAAGACATAGATAAAGTGAGGCTGCTCCATTACTCGCTAATGAATTTATAGGCTCACCACTCTTATCTGAAGTGCAGCAGAAAAAAATTCTTAGAGGCTATTAGTGTAGTCTTGAAATAAAGATATTGGGACTTGGGTTTAGCCATCCTTCTCTGTCCTGTCACTTCAATAGACACTTCAAAACAACAACAACAAAAAAATGGTTTTAATCTAAAAGCAGGAGAGCAAGACAGACAGCTGCTGGGCCTGGGCTACACATTTGCCAAGAAACGCCAGGGCTGGAAAGGCAAGGAATAATGAAAACACTTCCCACGTGATGATCCATTAATGGCACATAGGCGTGCGCAGAGCAGCGCAGTGCAGCGGGGGATGCATTACAGATCCTGAGCTGCTGCAGCTATTGTGTTTCAAAGCAGTAGTCATGTTAATGTGGTGCTGGCAGGCAGACGTGAGCCTTTTTGGAAGGCGCTATAACAGCTTCCTAGAAATTAAAGACAGAAGGGGCTGGCGGATCATATCCCCTGTCCTCCTAAATACTGCAGGCTGCTAGGATTCATGCAAATGTCTTGTACCAATACCAGTTAAGGTGAATATTTCAACCTTAAAAACAGGATCTTGGTGTCAGCAGCAGAAGAGATCCTGGACCTGGTGCCTCCTGGATGAGAGTCCCTTGTGCTGGTGGCATACAAAGCAGGTTTACCAAGCTCAGACAATGCTGTTGGACAAAAAACTATGCCCCAAGCCACAGGGGTAAGTAGAAATACCCCAAGACACAGTAGGCCTGGTCTAGAAGAGAAATTATTCATCAGCTGAAAAGTCAACATGCAGGCTTGGGCTTTCAGACAAGGCACATCAGCAGCGGTGGGAGCTCCACATGCCCATCGGAGAAGGGGACTATCCAGTGGAAGCTGTGTGGAGAGGGAATCTGGAGCTTAGAAGCTGAATTATTGAGGGGGAGAGGTGGGGGGAAATCTTTCCTGATGTTACCACATGGAAAACCGTTTGTTTTGGCACATGTGTGGGAAGTTTCTTGAAGGTCAATTAAAAAATTACGTGTGTCAATAACCAGCTAGTTGTGCAGAAACCTGCATTTTAAACCATAGGGGGTAACAAAGGCCCTGTTGCAGTCTGCTGGGTAAAATTTGATTTATGCCAGTTAGCAGACCCTAGAGAGCTAACCTGATACTGCCACACACCAAATGGGGTCGATGAGAAGATCCCTTGGAGGATGGTGGGAGAGTCAGATGACAAGGGCTATTGGCTTCAACATAAGTTGAAAAGAGCAAATGTGAGAAAATATTTACAGCTGAAATTCATCAAAGCAAGCACTAAGTGGTTATACTAGGAGGCAACTAGGATGGCATTGGTCCAAGGCTGGCATTGGCCTGTTGGGGGTACTTTGTCTAAGAAGCCATGTAAGAAGGCAACAGGTCCAACAGGGACCGTGGCACTGGTCTGCGTATCTCCAGCACTGTTCTTTTGGTAATATGGTCGAACAGGGTCAGAAGAGATGATCAAAGCCATTTTACCTTCCTGCAGCCAGAAAGCCATCTCAGCTCTACAACTGTACTTTAGAGAGAGTGACCATGGAAAGGTGCTGTCTGGTCTCAGAGGGTCTGATCACATGGCATCTTGGCCCAGCCACACTCATGGTGGAGTGTGAGGGAGACCAGATCTGCACTTCAGATCTGCTCTCACTCTCTTTCCCTTGTTGCAGACTTCCTCCTGGTTTGTATTGAAGAAAATAGGATTTGGCTTCTGCAGAGCCTGGAGAAGGGGCAGGTTTTCACTGTGGGCTAGTGGGGATGGAGGAGGTGGGTGGTCGGAGGTCTTGGTAAGGGCATCCCTGCAGGGCTGGCAGCCACGGGGCTGCTGTGAGCCTGCCTGGCAGGACTCAGCTTTTCCCTCCCTTCCTCATGGCCTGACTTAGTGCACAGGGCTCCAGACCGCAGCTGCGGCTTTTTTCATGGAGAACAAAGCCCTTTTTATTTCTTTTTTTTTTTTTTTTTTTTCCTTTGGATTTGGCTGTTGGAAAGGAGCTAGAAACTGTTTGCACCAGGAAGTACAGGCTGAAGAATGAGTGTGTCAGCCCAAGTCCTCTTGGCAGGGCTCTTCTGACTGCCAAAGTGAGGCGGCAGTGCGTTAGGAGGCCTGCTAATTGTCAGTGAAGACAAAATGAATAGCTGTGGATTAATTGAGAGCTTCTACTATTGTTTTCTAGAAGAAAACTTCTTGCTTCTAGGAAAGAACTGTGGATGGTGTTTCTGCTCAAGCACACATTTATCTCGGTTAGACATTTACCAGGTCTTCTGGGGCTATACAAAAATATATGGAGATTTCCAGAAAGGTTCTTAGCCATTGAATTCTCATCAGTACCATGCCAAACATCAGACTGGTCAGTTTGCTTTTGGAGACTGTCATAATTAGCCTACAATTGAAATGTTTCTTTAATGTAAAACTTGAGCATAATATTGAGCTGGATGTTTCAGCAGAAAGAGAACTGACTTCATATTTTGAAGGGAGAAGACTTGCTGTAATGAGTTGTCTCTGGTGGGCAAGGAATTACAAAGCACTTCCTGGAAGGCAGTGGCAAACACAAGTAAAACAGTGCAAAGCCCACCCGCTCCCCAAAATCAGGTTTAATATTCTGCATAATCTAAAGCAGGGAATCACAATGTATCAGCTTTAAAGCAAGGCAAATCCTCCTTCACTGATAATGAAGGCCTCTGTCATGAGAATTCTGAAAGCAAAAATCCATTTTGCATGGCCAAGACCCCCTGTACTGCCAGCAAAAAAGGTTTTGGCATCAAAGTCCTGAAATGGGGGCAGCTTTCATTATAGGGTTTGACAAAAGAGAGGCAGTATATATTTTAAAATATTTTATGCAGGCAGCTTTCATTTCTGAATCTTTATATCATTTTATATTTGTAATACCACAGTTTCTGCTGTGCAACTGCTTAGAGAGAAGAAATGGTTCATTTGGGTAAAAATGGGAACTTTTTTGGCATTGCTCAACTTTTACATATAACCTGAATGTGCAAGACTTTTTTTAAGCATTAAATCTTGCAAGAGGAAGGAAAAGAAAGAAGAAAAGTTTTCCTTTTCACACCACACCAGATCTGGTTGAGACTGGATACATGGAGTAAATACCAAGAGTGAAATTCTAGCCCCATTGAAGTTGATGGCAAAATTCCCATTGACTTCAGCTGGGCCAGGATTTCACCCTTTGAGTATTTCCAGCTCAACCAGAAGCAGGAAATACTGGAAAGATCTTGACAGAGCCTGTTCTCATGATATTTCCAGTCCAGATTTTCAGGCCCTCTTACTCTGCATTGTTTTGATCACACAGTAAAATAAGAAGGGTATTGGGAATATGCTGTGCTAGAAATACTTCAGAAGGTAAATGTAGAAATGGAGATGAGATTGAAATTAAAAGGGAAAAAGAATGAATGAGGTGACATCATGTAGAATGTGATATAGTGAGTTTTGGGTTGACTTTATTAGCTCACTATTACATAACAGAATGGTTGTAACATTCTGTGGAAATGACATATGAGCTGGTATACTACATTTATATAATTTTCACTGAACATAACTCCTGCACAATGTGGAAATCAGATCCTTACCCCAAGTCACACTGTTGTGCTGTAGCTGCACACAATGCTTTCCCAGAGCTCCTCAGTGCTTCTGTTGCAAAATGTCTCAGGAAGGACAAAAGCTGCAGAATACAGTAGTCTTTCTTGTACATGTAATTAAAAGGAAATGCAATTACTCTGGCCTGAAGGCCTGGGGCAGGAAAGGGGCTCTCTCTGCCACCATCTGTTGGCGAATAGGGGAAAGAAAATGTTGTCATCTCAGAGACCTGCTCACACCCCAGGTGCACAGATGCTCCCCAGGAAAAAGTTTTCTCCTTTTAGCTGCAATATCACAAAGGCAACGTGGCTACACAGAGACTGCATCCACAAGCATCCCTACCCAGAGTTCCACTGTGTGTTTCAGAGGATTGCCTTACACCAGTGCAAACAGCGTGTCAGCCCATCAGTGAAAGGAACAGGAAAATAACATTTTTTTAAAGGAAAGAATTAACGTAAATATGCCCAGAACAATGTTTGGCTTCAGTTGTGCCTCCCCAAGGGATCCTGTGCACCCAGCAAAACTTCCTAGTGTCCCAATATGAACTCAGTCTCTTCTTGCCATGGAGCTTCAATTTGATATGCCTTGCTGCCTTTCTCATGGTTTTCCTAAAATCAGACCTTAGGAATTGCCTACTTGACTCAGGTTTTCATCTGTGTTCCCATAGGTCACAATCCACCCTGAGTGCTGTTCTCACGTTTTTCTTGAAAGGGTGGCTACAGGATTCATGTTTCTCTTTCCCTCTCCTATCTTCTCCTCACTCTATGAACATTAATTTCTGTGGGGAACTTGCCTTTGGAATGGAAGCACTGTCTCTATCTAATCACAGGGCTATTTGTTACAGTGGAATAGTTCAGGGATCTTTGGATATTCTAGGTGTCCATAATGTCCCTTATGCTCCCTCTAATTTTCAATAAATGTCATGTTCCAAAAATACGCATCTGCTAGATAACTTTCTCCTAATTATCCACCAAACAAAGGCAAAATCAGTATGCCAGGGTTAGTCTCAGGCAAACCTAGGAAGTATTCCCTAGGCATGAGGGTTATGTCTGTCAGAGCTCACATCAGGATTTTGGCCTTCACTAGACACTGAGAGTAGCCGCAGTAGATCTTATGCAGTAAAGAAAAGGCATTGATGGTAAAGCACATTTTGTCATTTATTGGGTTACTTCTTTTCCAAGACCAGTAATTGATACAATTTTTGGAACACTCAGTTGTAATTTAAAGATATGAAAAGCTAGACTCTCCCCGATCTTCGTAAGTATTTTCTGAACAATAATTGTGAAAAAGCAACTTGTTTTTTCAGTTTTCATTTGCCTGTCTTTCAAGCTTCCAGCAATTTGTTCTGGCCATGCCTTTCTTTGGTTCTTTAGTAAGTGGAGTGTAAATAAACCACCAGTTTCTCCTGGTGAAGGTATTGCCCAGTGTAATCAAGTGGCTTCTCAGTCTTCTTCTTGATAACTTAAACAGATTGAATTCTTTGAGTGCTTCAGTGTGGGGCGCTTTCTGCAGTCTCTGAATCATTTTTATGGCTCTCTTCTGCACCTTCTCCAGTTTTTCAATATCCTTTTTTATAATGTGAACATCAGCAGCCTATACGGTGCTGCAGTATCTGATTAATAGGCTGTAGATAAATTTCTTGGTCTGTTTTCTGAAGCCTACACTGAGTTCCCTTTTACCTCGAGTAAAACCTTTGCCGTTCCCCTCACAGGCAGGAGCTGGTCTGCATGGTCTGTGGCAGACCAGGGGCAAAGGTGCCCTGCCTTCAGTGTGATGCAGACAGCTGTGGGCTGTCTCAAACCCAGCCAGGGAGTACACTCATTGAGCAGAGAAATATTCTCTGGTTCACAAACCTGGCTAGAGGTTGTTCCTATTAGCTTGGGCTCAGCTCCAGGCTAACCCGGTGACACAGTTTGTGGGCAGAGCCCAGGGAGAGCAAGTTCCTGCCTGGCAGAAGGGTATGGAGAGGTTCTTAGGGGTTTTTTTGTCTTAATACCAAGGGCAGAGACTATAATCTGTTAAGGTATTTAGTGGTGAAGGTATTTTGAAAAAAAAAAATCTAAGAACAACTATTTAGTGAGCCTAGAAATGTTGGGTGAATAACCTTATTTCTTTTTAAAAGGATGCCAGGTTTATTGCTGCTGACAGCACCTGGCAAAACTTTTACAAAACTGCATAATATGAGTGGAAGTCCCTGATTTTTTTAGGTTTTTGTTGGTAGAAGGCTTGCATGGAAGGATTCATCAGTCTGTATGTTCAGACTACACATACACTTATTTAACAGAGCAGGATGACATAAGTGCCTATTTCAAAGAAATCCTGCCATGCCTTTCATTGCTAGCATAGCCTTTAGGTTTTTTTTGTATAGCTGCAATTTCAAGAAAAAACCCCAAAAAACGGAAGAAGAAATTATAGCAGCTATTCTTCATAAAAGGTACAACCCATATGTGAGAGAACAGTCATAGGGCTGTCAGAAAAAAAAAGTGAAAAAAACTGGTTTTAAACAGCACAGTTAAGAGATGAACAAGGCACCTGGAGAGCAGATCCCCAGCTGCCCTTTTCCAGGGTGCTGGGGCAGAGATGGCCTTGGGTTGTTGCTGTGCCCATCCCTCTTGGGATGTCCACAGCACAGCAGCCAAGGAAGAGCCACATCTCTAATGACAGTGGCTCCTGAAACTCATCTGCCATACCTGCTGCTGCAGACTGTAGACTGAATTTAGAGATGCAGGACAGGGCCCTGAGAGGAGACAAGGAAATGAAGAGAAAAAGTGCTTTAGCCTCCCACAGTAGGGTGAATAGTGATTCGTATTGTGCTGATAAGAGTCAGGAGTCTGAGGAGAGCAGACTCACCTTAGGAATAAGTGAAGGAGAAAAAGGGACATGTATGGACATGGTGGAGAAAAGGAAGAGCAGGGAGCTTAAACATGGAAAGGTACCCTCCAAGAACTGCAGAGGCCTGAGACAGCAGTGGGCTGATGTGTTAGTGTTTCTTGTTAAAAAGATTTAAGGGAGGAGCATGCCTGCCAAATCTTACAGCCTGAAGCCTGCAGCTCTGAGGAGTGAAGCTGACTTGCATCCACTGCATGCCAACTCTAGGGGCAAAAGAAGGAAGGTGCTCCTTTCCTCTGACTGAAAAATATACAGTAGACAAGAGTGTGCCTTAAAATACAACCACAAACAGTGATAAAAACAGACTAAAGCCAAAACCAAACTTTTTTGGACATGGAGGCCTCTATTAACATAAGAGATGAAAACCAGAATCTCATCTGGTCAATTTATCCCCCATTAAAAGCCAGTTTCAGGAAACCCAAATACTCCCCCTCACTGGGAGGGCTTGGGCTCAACCTGCCTGGATTAGGAATGCAGCTATCAGCTCAGGAGATGGAGATTGATGTGCTTCTGATGCTAGATGCAGGGTTTAATATGAGGGCATTTTTCTGTGGGCAAGCCAGATGCTCAGTCAACACAGAATGAGAGGGAGCTCAGGAATAGCTCTGCCCCTCTGTCCTTTTCCATGGCAGATCACTACAGATGGAGTTTCTCCTTTGGTGCACTCCCAGATAATTTGCTGGTTTTGCGCAGTCTTCCTTAGTTAATAATTTATTTTCCTCTCAGATATTTCCCTGTACATGCTTGTTGCATCTAAATACATTCCTAAAAACGCCTACTTTCCTGGTCTAGAAAATGCTCTGTTAAGAGTATTGAATGATAACACAGGATGTTGTTTCTTAAAATGAGCCACAACGAAGGTATTGGTGCAGGATGTTTGAACTCTTGCCTGTGAATGATATCAGGGGTTATAATATCTGTAGGCCAGACCTGTGGTCGTTGGCAGCGAGTCATTCTAGCAGCTCCCCTCACTCTTCAGACAGGTGGAGAGGCATCTGTCTCTGCTATGTCTATCACCAAATAAATGAGGCAGAGGCCTTGCACAGGGCAGCTTTTAGATGTTAGGGATTGCTGTGCTATATGGAACCTCACAGATTGTTGAATAGGGGAATTAGGTGCGAAACTTCATGCAACTAAACCATGGTTGTTACAAACAACCTCATTTGTTTTGGATAACAGTTCTTTTTCAAACCTAGGTTGCTTTTTTTTTAGAGAGTTGTTTAAACTAATTTTTTTTCTGGGTGAACTTTAAAAAGGCATATTGGTTAGGGAATCTGTCAATTTGTTAATTTTGGTTGCATTGCATTTCTGGAAGAAGATAGATTGAGATGATTTTAATGCATCTGATCTAATTTAGAGACAAAATTCAAAGACTTCATGGGAGAAAGGTAGAAAATTTCTCTGCCAAAAATTCATAACTTCTAGACATATTCAAAACTGTTTTTCTTTATTGAAAGGTTTTTATTTTAATGTTTTCTATCAAGCTTTGAAAATATTCTTCTGTCTCAATACCTTTAGCCTGAATTTAAGGACAATTTTATTAATCTCTTAGGAGAACTATCATGTTTTCTGACAACTTCTGCAGTTTGAAAAGATAAACTCCTCTATTCTAAAGGAAAAGGGTTCTGCCAAATCCTTCCCCCCCTTTTTTTTTTTTGTATCAACAGTCTCAAGGTTTGACTTGGATAGCTCTTTTTTATTATTTTTCTGGAAGAGGCCAGATATTTTTTCCAAAAACATATGCATTGCTACTAATAGTTTAGCTTTGATGCAGCAGGATTTTTCAATAAAAATACCTGAATTATTCCAACAACTATTAAGGATATTTATTTGCCTCCAATTCTCCTTCATCTCTTGAACAAAAAGCTTTCAAAACTTTTTGAATGCAGAATGAGTTCACAGCTGGCCTCCTCCTGCTGTTTGTTTTTAAGGAATTATGCGTGAATACTGTATTATTTGTAATATCATAATGCTCAGATTATGGCTGGCACAGATTAGTACCATTGCTAAAACTGGCAGCATGCTCTTACTCAAGCTGAGCACCTCAGCGAGTCCTGCAGAGAGGCACGTGAAGTGACATGGAGCTGGAGCTTTCTAGAATTCTGCTAAGCTTTGCGCTTCTTTCATTTCATCATCATCTGGCAAAACAAAAATAGTTCTGTTTAGGAAGCTGTGACATGATCGAGCTGCCTCATAGATAATGTGATGATTGAACCTGGAGGCAAACATGGCAGCTGAAAAGAGGGTTCTTGTGCATTTTTTTGGTTCTACTTTATTTTTAAGACTTTTTGTAAAAAGGAAGACTTCAAGCTCCTGGTTTACAAGGATAACATGTCTATGCAATAGCAGTAATTACAACTGGGAAAAGTAATTTATCAGCTTAGCTCAAGAAAGGCTTGATTTTACAATCCTCCTCTTTCTCATCTGGTTCCCCCTTCAAACTTGATGCCTTTCCAGGACAGACCATTTTTTTTTTTTTTTTGTCTTTTATTATAAATATTGTGCATTCTTTTTTTTTTTACTTTTCAAGGACATGTGTTGTCTTAGAAGTTTGTGTCACCAGTCAAAATAATGCCATCGCTTCTGAAAATATTTTCATTTTCTGACATGTACGGAGGTGTCACAAAGCAGCGCTGACAACTTCATCTCTCGCATTCCACAAATCTTATCAAGATATATCATCAGAAAACCGCACGGGCTATATCCGGGCTCTGACAAACCTGAAGCATGGCCTGCCAGCCACAGATAAGGCTTGAAATGTTGGTCAGTGAAAAGGTGATAACAGCAACAAGGATCAAATGCATGTACAACTTCACCTTTAGACAGCTGTGGTTTTTGGCTGAGTCACGACATTGGAGAGATCTTTGCTCTGCCTTCGCCGATATCCCGACATCTGTGTGCTGCAGGTCGGACACACAGCACGGCCACAACAAGGGACAGAGGTAGCTCACATTTTGGGAGAAGCCTTTAGCAAATGTAAACCTCATGGGTCACAAGGAGCACTGAAAAGCTCCACTGAAAGCCTGGCGCTTTGTTCGAGGGATCAAAAGGATTGTGGTGCTTTGTTCTTCTAAACGTGGAGAAAAATTGCAAAATGCCGCAACAGAAATAATAAATGCACCCCCTTCCTTCCCCCTCAAACCTCCTACAGGAGGTCTTGCCACCTTTTTTAGTCTTCAGAGGAAAAATCTGAAATAAAAATAAGACTCCTCAAAACCATTCTACAAAACAGTAAACTGGCTCTGTACTTGTTTTTGGTTAATCTTGGGATTTAAACATATCACTATTATCGTAAAAAAAATGGAGTTCTTAAAAAAGAATTTATAATCATTTGCTTAATGGTGCTTTCCCCATGCCATCCGTTTCCAAACAAAGCTTAGTTTATGGCTATCATAAGAGATTATGTTCCCTTACAGTTGCAGTATTTCTTCTATAATGATTTATTTTAAAGGGCTTCACCATGATAGCTCTCCAACTTTGTTCCTTCCTGTATATCACTGTTCAGGGTCAAAAGCTGGAAAAAGGGCTGGTCCCAGAGGCCTAACATATTTCACCAGTGGAGACTCTGGCTTTTCACTTCTCCTTCTCTCCTCATCACTTTATGCTTAAAGAATAACAGATGTGGAAACATTTAGAAAAGAACTAATTGAATTTCACATAACACAATTTAGCATTGTTTGAGGAAGTACCTAAATCAACAGCACATTTTCTGAAAGGCCCAGCGTTGCCTAATTAGAACACCAAACGTGTGACTAATTGGCCACACTTACACCAAAGGCTCTGTCGCAGATGAACGGCTGCCTATTCATCTTAGCTAAACTTAGGCCAGCGGTTTGGCTGTGAGGTAACTGTGGTTGTTTTAAATGAGCTGTGCCAAACATAACGGGGAAATTCAGCTATGGTAGGAGAACAAATCCATGTAAGAGCAGAGGAGTAATCAGGACGCTTACGCTCCGGCAGCACCCAGAGGATTACCAGGAGATTATCAGCACATAAATTATTGGATTCTTTGTGCTCTGTAATTGGGAAACTTAATAGCCTGCTCTTTATCATGTCTACTCCATTGTCTTTAAAAGCTCAGCATCTAATTAAAAAGTAAACTGATATTATCAGGAAAGGCTCCACTCTGCCCAGCTCTTGCCACTGCTGGGTCTGTTTTTTGCATGCAACAGGATGCTTTGCTTTCTTCCTTCTCTTCCTTATTTCTTTTCATGCCTCTCTTTTCTTTTCTTTTCTTTTCTTTTCTTTTCTTTTCTTTTCTTTTCTTTTCTTTTCTTTTCTTTTCTTTTCTTTTCTTTTCTTTTCTTTTCTTTTCTTTTCTTTTCTTTTCTTTTCTTTTCTTTTCTTTTCTTTTCTTTTCTTTTCTCTTCTTTTCTCTTCTCTTCTCTTCTCTTCTCTTCTCTTCTCTTCTCTTCTCTTCTCTTCTCTTCTCTTCTCTTCTCTTTTCTTTTCTTTTCTTTTCTTTTCTTTTCTTTTCTTTTCTTTTCTTTTCTTTTCTTTTCTTTTCTTTTCTTTTCTTTTCTTTTCTTTTCTTTTCTTTTCTTTTCTTTTCTTTTCTTTTCTTTTCTTTTCTTTTCTTTTCTTTTCTTTTCTTTTCTTTTCTTTTCTTTTCTCTCCATCTCTCCCTTTCTCCTTACCTCCCCCCCACCCCTCTTTCCACATTCATTCCTTCCTTTCTTCCTTCTTTCTATTTTTATTTCCTTGGTAGATCCAGCCATCTTAAAGAAATGAAGGGCACTGTGCTAAACTGTGTCCTACTGGAACATGGCATTGGTGGTGTGAGGATGCCTGGTTATGCATGCTGCTTCAGGAAGTCTCAAGGCTCACTGCTGAAGTTTTTAAATTGTTTCCTGTAAAACAATGTATCAACTTGAAAATGAGCACAAAAGCAGTGGGATTTGGGTAATAGGATTAGATTGTTTCATTCATACTTGCTCACATCCCCAATTTTAGGTAGTATCACTGGATGTTTTACAAACAGGTTCTGAGAAATCCAGCACCCAAGATTATTGGCTTATTTTTCCTTTTTTTAAACCATTACCACAGCCTTCTCACCTCCATACCTTCTGGTAACTCTGAAAGAGGGCTCCTCTTCCCCAGCACAATATCTCTGCAGGCTCCATACGCAACTGCTGCGGTCCTGGTTGTGTTCTTGTAGTGCCTGGCATGGGGGCAAAGCTTCCCACAGACATAATCCCCATCCTGCAGGCAGCTGGGGGCTTTTTGCCATGTGCTGGAGAGCTGCAGCTGGGACCTCCTGCCCTGTTGCCCCAGTGTACCCTCCGCAGTGCAGCCTGCCCTGGCCCCACCAGCTGACTGCCTCTGCTGATCCCAAATACTGGGGGGAAAGACAGGGCCTGGACAGAGGGCTTGGTGAGGAGGTGCAGGAGGCATCTGCTGGTTTTGTTTACCTGAAGGCCTGGAAGAGCTCTCATTGCCTGCACAACCCCTTCTGGTCACAGCACTCATACACTACCGGTTTGGGGGAAATTTATTTCCTCAACTTGTGCATCACAAAGAAAAGAGAGGGTAGAGCTGCTGAGTATGCTAAGGTCCCTGCTTAACATTCCTTGAATGGTAATTTGTGGATTGCTGCTGATGAGAAAGATGCTCTAGAAAATCTGAAGCTTCCAGAAAAAGATGGAAGAAATATTGTGCAAAAGGATGGAAGTTTCAGATGAGTGCAATAGCTTCCTTGCTCTGAAACCCTACCTGCATTTCTTAGCTTTCCCTGTTTTTTCTCTTGATGGGGGTCCTTTGCCCCACCTCTCTCTCTCCCTCACTAAATTTTAAGGACACATGTTGTCCTTTGACATAAACTTGTTGTGTAACAAAGGTAAGAACAGCACCAGAATGTCAGTACATGTTGCAGTGGACAAGCTGCAATCCAGCTCCCACTATGAAGCTGTAGCAGCCTCGGCCCCCCTAGCAGAGTCTGAGAAGCTCAGAGAGGAGAGAGACAGCCTTTACCTGCCCCATAAAAACAAAGCCTGTCCAGAGAAAATGGTTTTCCCTAAGAAATGTCTGCAGATTGACACAGGAGGGAGGAGAGAGAGTGATTCAGAGTTAGGCCAAGTTCATTTCTGGGGTAGGGGTTTATTTTGTTTTCCCTGTGTTCAGAAGATTTATTTGGCTGGGATAACTAGTTTAAATGTGTGTCACCTAAAGCAAAACTAATGGAAATAAAAATTTAATAGCCTACTGAATGAGAAAAGAAATTTAAGAAATCATCTAAACCATTGTTCTGTCTATATCTAGGTAATCAGCATGAAAATATTTGTTTAAAATCCTTCTATATCAGGCCTTTACTGTGTTTGCAGGTAGCAAGGCATTTTTTAAAATATTTAATATCAACCTTTCCTGGAAGTAGTTAATCGTTTTATTTTTATGCCATATCTATCATGGACATGAAAATCAGAAGCCTTCTTCCTCTTTGCAGTGGTGCTTTATGTATTTGAAAATCATTAGCATGTTCTTTCTTCACAGGACTAAACAACTCCATTCATTCATCTTTCTTTAGGGGTCATGTTTTTTCTAGTCCTCTGGTCAGCCCCTTTGCTTTCTTCCTTACTCCCATGCCATACAAGTGTGATCTTTCAGTCTGTCAGCAAATACTGGAGATCCCAACCCACCAAATATACTGAGGGTGTGAGCCCACAGGTGCCCAGTTAGCATCAAATAATGAGCCCCAAAATAACCTTTAATGATGCTGAAAATTATTTGTCTTCAGGATGCTTAAGGCAGACCTTTTTTTTTTTTTTAATATGTATCTAGACAGTTTTTGTTGTTCATACTTTCAGCTGAAAGCAAAAATTTGACTCCACCTAGGAATATAATTCAATAATAAAATCATCTTTGATAAAATCTGTCTGATAATTAAAGGCATGATATAAATACGTATCTGTGTATGTGTGCATGCACATAGGAGTCTATGTATAGTAAAGCTGTAGTGCTTAAAAATAAACTATAATCTGCTTGTTTCATCCACATGGACCAGTTTTTCTGTTAGTTCTCTGTGGTAATTTGCTTACCACAAATTCTTCCCAATTTATATTGGAAGAAAGTGATGAAATGTTCAAAGCATGCACAGCAGCAAGAATCAGTTGCATGAACTTTCATTTTAATTCTACATAATAAGAGCAACCTAATACCTGAAAACTGGAGGAAAACAGAATACAGAAGCAGTTAATTTTGAGTACCTGAATTAGTAGATAACAAAACAGTGTTAAAAACTAGAAGAAAATATTAGATAACAAAACAGTGTTAAAATCTAGAAGAAAATATAACTGATACTTTCTTTTTAAATGCTGACAGGTACTAAATATATCCATGACAGTCTTCTCCCTTGAACCCCAGGCAAGCGATGCCCCATAGGAGGGGTCACTTAATGTTTATTACCTGTATTACCCATCACTCCTGGGCTCTGCAATCAATTTAACTCATACCAGTTACAACAAAACTACCCAAAGAAGAGTAAAGGAAAGCCACTTCCTCTGTCATCTTTTAGGCATGTTTGCTCTCTCTGTAGCTGACAAAGGGTGGGCCATTGCTCCAAGACCTGGACAGGTTTCAGTGGTGGTGAGCAAAGAATGGAAATTTGCCTGCTTTTATGAATGTGGTCTCTCAACTGATGCCAACTCATAAAATATTTTTAATGATATTGATTGATTACTCCCTTGGTGAATCTTCACTCGGGTTTGGAGCCCAGTAACTTGTTTACACATCATACAGCTTAATCCTAACAATACTTGAAGAGACACTTGTTTAGGCCCATACCAGTCCCCTTCCAGTCCCCTGCCAACTTGCAATCCTGCAAGGTTGCCCAGTGCTTTGGAAACACTCCAAACCAGCTTCCAAAACCAGCAGAGAGGCCCATAGTGTGCATACTAATTCTGCTTCTGCTCCTCCAGAATTAGATAAACTACTCCATCCACTTACTTTCTTGATTCAAATATTGTCTAAATGTGCATGTATTGCACAAATATCACCTTCTATCACTTAAAAATTGAAACGAAACCTTCTCTTTATTGAATACAGTGTGGGTGGTTTTTGTCTTTTTTTTAAGGCAGAAAAAACCTTTTTTTTAATCACTTGTTACTGATCCTTCACTTGCTGCTGTTGTTTATAGACCCATCCTGCTCAAAGATGGGAACCAGGCATGCTGCGCTGCCTCTTGTCTCATATTTGAGACAACTGAAGCCCTATGCTTAAGTGTAGGTAGTCACTGTGGGCAGGCACTAGAAAGCTGAGTGCCCATATTTACTTGGTTAGTGATCTTGATTCACTTTTAATTCTCATCCCCAGAAGGGAGAGAACATCCATTATGTATTGGTGTCTAAATTAATTTGTAATTAATTGCCAGCTGCCAGTCATAGTTGTGCAGTTTTGCTGTTGCTTCTACTCAAGCACAGTCTTTAGTCAGTACAGCATTTTGGAAAAATCATGCATTACATGACTCGAATTGGCTACCCCAAGATAGGCATTTTGCAAATGTGAACATTTCACCCTGTGCTTCAGCTCCTCTGCTGTAAAATGCAGCTAATTATAGGACATGAGTATTCATTTCCGAGACTCGCTGTTAAGACAAACAATTTTGTGTTAATGGGGATGTGAAGGAAGGCAATGCCACAAAAAAGCCTATGAAGAAATGAATAATGCTGCATCCTGTGCCAACCATAGAACATTGATTTTCATCAAACTGCACATCATATTGTGTAGCTAAATCCAAAATGCAGACCTAATTTAACTTTTATAACTGTTAGTGTGGAAAGGGACTATGTAGCACCCACTGTACAGCAAAGAGAGGAGATAAGAGTGAAGCAGAGAGAAAAAGGGAACTTGGGACATTGAAGAACATGCAGGACTTCAGTCCTTCCTGAGCTTCCGCCACAGAGGAACTGAAAGTAAACACCATGCACCCAACCAGGGAGAGTGTCTTTTTATATAGAATGTCATTACAATATACAACTCATTGTCATAGCACACTATAGAGATAAAAATTTTCCCATGTTCAAAAAGAAATTAGACTTGTTAATACTAAAAGGGTCCCCATGAAATATCAAAGTCACAGAGAACTGGAAGCTGGTATACTGCTGTTGTGGTTTCAAGCCCAGCTGGCAATGAAACACCACACAGCCACTAGCCCAATCTCCACTTTATTCTCCCTAATCCTGGTGGAATGGGGAGGAGAATCAAAGTAAAACTCGTGTGTTAAGACCAGTTTAATAATTGAAAAGAAATTAAAACATCATATTAATGTTAAATAATAATAATAATAATAATAATAATAATAATAATAATAATAATAATAGTAATAATAATAATATCCTTCTGGGTATAAACTTGCCTCAGTTCATATATTGGGCATGACATTCTGGGATGTGGAGTATCCATTTGGCCAGCTCGGGTCACCTCCCCCAGCTGTGCACCCTCCCAGTTTTGGGGTTGTTTTGAGTACTTCCTCAGTAGCAGAACATGACACAAAAAAGAAAAGTCCTCGACTTTGGATAAATACAACTTAGAAAGAAAGCCAAAGCATCAACACCATTCTTCCAAGACTGTTCAAATCCAAGACATAGCGCTGGAACAGCTACTAAGATGAAATTACCTCTACTTTAGCTGAAATCAGGAGAGCTGGTGAAAAGATCATTACACACACCCATCCCACTTTGTGTATCTACCCATGGTCACCACCAGAGACAAGAAGCTGAGAGAGAGGGAGTTCTATTCAAATATTGACATTACCATTCTTAGAACCGAATCATTTAGGTTGAAAAAGACCACTAAGATAATTGAGTCCAACTGTTGGTCCAGCACTGCCAAGTCCACCACTAAATCATGGCCCTAAGAGACACATACACATATTTCAAACACCTCCAGGAACAGTGACTCAGTCACTTCCCTGGGCAGCCTATAATGCGTGACAACACTTTCAGTGAAAAAATTTTCCTGATATCCATTCTAAATCTCCTCTAGTGCAACTCAAGGCCATTTACTCTTGCTGAATCACTGGTTACCTGGGAGAGGAGACCAACCTCCCCCTGGCTAAATCTCCTTTCAGGTAGTTATAGAGAGAAATAAGTTTCCCCTCTGAGCCTCCATTTCTCCAAGCTCCCTCAGCCACTCTTCTTAAGACCTGTGCTCCAGATCCTTCTCCAGCTCTGTTGTTCTTCTCTGGACTCACTCCAGCACCTTGATGTCTGTCTTGTAGTGAGGGGCCCAGAACTGGACACAGCACTCGAGCTGCAGGGGGATGATCACTGTCCTGGTCCTGCTGGCCACACCAGGATGACACTGGCTTTCCATCCACTGTCCCCCCAGCCTGTAGCTCTGCATGGGGTTGTTGTGGCCCAGCTGTTCCTGGGCACTGTTTATAGCATTACAAGTGTATCTCAGTGGATGCTGGGATGTTTGGAAAAGGAATAGCACTTTTTTTTTCTGAGTTAGTCACAGCAAAGGCATCTTTATGGCCCCTGTGCACAAGTCATCATGTAGCTCTTGAGGGAGATTTTATGAGCAGAGCTCATTTCCATTTTAGAATAAGTAGGCTTGGTTTTTTTCTATGCCCTACTGACATGATGAAGAGGATGTGAATATCTACTCCTTTCAAATGCTATGAAAGCAGTTTCATTTGAATAGACAGGACCAATCCACTTGCTGTGCAGACTGCAGACTCTTGTTCCTGAAGTGGACATATTGCAGATGCAGAGCTCCTGTTCCGCAATGTATGTAATGTAAACCAACTGGATTTGTCTTCACTGGCAGGAGGAGATTCCAACAACATATCTAAACTTAGAGGAGGAAAGCATTGTAAAATTAGCTATTGTTGCTGGTAATTATCCAGAATATATTTTTGTTCATTCTAAAAATGGCAGATTTAGAAATATTCCATAATTATTCAATAAAACAAAAGTGCTTTTAGTGATCTGCTACCCACTTTGAGCTTATCTCAGAAGAATTTCCTGCAGTAAAGAGAACAGATGCTACACCCAGAATGATTATCTGTTATGAACATGTATTTCATGGGCAGCACCTACTACTATACACTGATAGAACCTCTTGTCTACATTCCTGTTCTATAAAGTAACGAGTGTCTTAAGATGCACAGAGTTTGATGTGCATGAGATCACTTACAAAAATGCTCCAGGCTCGTGGACTTTACGACTATTGATCAGTTTGGCTTGCACCATGAAACCAAGCACAGGATGATAGGTAACCTGAGGCCAATACTTGCAGCAATTAGAACAGGACACTTCATCTGCTGCTGAAAATGCCAATACATTTTTCCCAGTGTCCAGCCTGCTGGCAAAAGAGATTTCAATATCCCTTTGTTTCCTACAGCAGTTGAAGACTGGAACAGATTTATGATGCAAACTTGCCTTTTTATGCCTTTTTTACTCATTTTTCATATTCATTGTTGCTCACACTTAACCTTTTGACTCTAATTCCTTAATCTGCATGATGCACACAGAGGCTTTGTTCTTTCTGACAAGTCTTATCATTTTTTATCTCTGTCATCTATTTTTTCAGCCATTAGCTGGTCTAAGGCTCTCTGTATCTATAATCTGTTTACATTCTTCTTCATTATTTAGTATTCGTGTAATTCTTCAGCAATCTTTCTCTAGAGCTAGGGTTTTTTCCTGCCCTTTGCTCCTCCTGAACCAGATTTCTGTGACAAGAAGCCCCCAAACCTATCTGAGGATGGAGACAAGCTAGACATGTAATAGTGACTGTGTGCTAAAGCTTGGGCTCATGCTCTAGTGCCATTTAATTTACTAGTGTGGACATAGCCTGTCTGTGAGTTTCTGAGCCTGTGCCTGAATTCTCCCTGCAGTTTACTTCGGGGAAAAGTAATCTAGAAATTAATATTAGCAATCCAGCAATCAGGAGTAACTCTATTGTAATGGATGCTGTAATAAATATGTTTAAAGCTGAGTTTGGATTACCCAGATATTTTTTAAAGTTATTTATTTTGACCCAAATTTGTTTGGACTTTATTTATATGTGTAGTGTCCCTTGGCACCGTGCTCAATCAAAACCATAAAAAAGATGTTGGCAAATATTACATCTTTCAATTATTATCACCTGTGACTTTTGAGGCAATAATGAAAATATTAAATGTTTGGCCTAAACTTCTGACTGAAATTCCCTTGGCAGTCCACTGCATGTCTCCTCCAGCAGTGTTGCAATGTGCATTGAATGACATCCAACAGATGATGTTAAAAAGACATCAAGATCAGGAGATATTTATTCCTTCTAAATGCCCACATGACTGTACACTGCTCACTTCATTAATCAACATTTTGGGGTTTTAAAATCTCTTTTCTGTGTGAAATCTTAGGCCATTTTTCCTCCTAAGTGTCCAAATTCAAACATTTTCTGGAAATATAAACCATGACAAATATAATCTGATTTTCACCCTGACCCCAAACGACAGAAAGATAAAAAAAAACCAAAAAAAACCTCCACAGCTATGAAATGGAGGCACACAAAGACCAAAAGAAAATGTATCCATTAATTTGGGGCGTCTGTTTTCCATTGTTGCAAATCAAGTCCCCAGACATGCAGTAAGCCAAATCTATCTCATTACAGCTTGTCTATGAAGGCCTTTTTCCTGAAAAAGATGCAGGATAAATCTGTGGTAGAATAACTATTCCAAAATAGTTTTATGAATAAGTAACTGTCGGCACCCATGTGGTAAGAGGTGGATTTAAGCAGACTGCTGAGCCCCGGGATGGAGGTGTGTGTGCTGGGGCTGGGACAGAGCCTGGCTGCTGGGGACACGGTCCTGCCTGCTCTCTTCTGGGGAAGAAGAGCCTTCTTCTCTGCACAGCACTCAGCACTGGCTCCTGGAGCCCTCACTTGCTCTGCCATGCACCCTCAGATCCATCAGGTGCCACAGGACCATCCCCTGGGTAAGATACATCGGTTTTCGGGCCCTCGTGCCCTCTCCATTCTCACCCAAAGGCTTCCCCAGAGCAGCTGGACATTATGTCCCAGATATTGCTTCAAATAATTAAATTAAGAGACGATATTTACTGTAAATATTGATTACAGAAAAGACTGGGAAAATGTATTCTCTTTGCCAGATTCTACAAAGAAAGCTGTTCTTTTCTTTCAAAAGGAGCAAATGTTAACAAAGATGAATGAAAATAACCCAAAATTATGGTCTATTCAGAGGAAATAATGTGAAGGGTGAAGAAATACACGTGGAGGGTAAGGAAATCATCTATGCCAATTTAAAACTGGAGGAATCCCTCCATAACTATCCAGACTTCACTACATTTTTTTTCCACAGGAACATCAGATACATGCAGTTAACCGTAAGAAAGAGCTTTGTAAAAACTGTGATAAGGTGCTGAGGACGAAGGTGTAGCAAGCCAGAGGAAGCTGCTCATAAGCTTTTGTCAGTTTTGGAGATGTTCTTCCTCAATTGTGTTCACAAGTGAAACTGGGAAAAAAAAATGCAGAGAGGAATTACTGACAGAATGAGAGGACACAGTCTTAAGCTGCCCAAGGAGAAGTTTAGGTTAGACATCAGGAAAAAATTCTTTGCTGAAAGAGTGATTGGGCACTGGAATCATCTGCCCAGGGAGGTGGTGGAGTCACCTCCCTGGATGTTTTTAAAAAAAGTCTGGATGTGGCACTCAGGGCCATGGTTTAGTTGATGAGGAGCTATTAGGTCAGCAGTTGGACTTAATGATCTCAAATGTGTTTTCCAACTTAGCTCATTCTGTGGTTCTCTGAAAATATCACATAAGGCAAATAGGGTGGCCTTTAGAGCAGAAAGAAATTAAACAGTAAAGAAATCATGTTCAGACTAATAATAATTTCTAATATAAGCAGGGTGTTTCTCAGCGGGGAGCAATTGAAGAAGAGAGGTGCCTGGCTAGTAGAAGGACACCAGACGAGTATGAGATGGTTGTGCCAAAAATCTGAATTAACAACTACTTGCATATGTCAGCTGTGAGTTCAGACAGAAACAGTGTGTGCTGGAGTCCAGGTCTACCTCTGCAAGTTGCATGTGCCTCTGTCTGCAGCACAAGCTGGGTTAGAGAATCCTGTGCTGCACTGAACACCCTTTGGTAAAAGAGACTGAGAAGGACATCACTTTATTAGTTCAATATTGGTCCTAGGACGAGTAGGGCATTACACTGGTGATAGGCTGTTTTGGGCAAGAATCAAGAAGGTTTGAGTCTGTTGGAGCAATGAGGTCTGAGAGGGATCCTTGCTGGGAGCACTGCAGTGAAACTTCAGTGTCTGAAATCCCCTCTCCTCTGCATCTGATTCTCTCACAGTAGCAGCGGTAGCGGCTGTTTGAAACGGCTCTGGTAGCAACAGGTATGTGACACATCACTTCTGTTCCTGAACCACAAGTCAATGCAAGGTTTTCCCCTGTGAGAAGTAACTGAGACAAGAAAATAATCCTGAGTATATTGCAAAACAACACTTGCACATTAACAAACTGCCAGGAAAGCAATGTATTCTTAGATTTCCCCTACAGCAAGGATAATTCAGTGAAAAGTTTCATAGTGCATATGATTCCCTTGACATAAATCCAACATAATTGTGGATGTATTTTTAAAAAGACCCAAGTCAAAGTAGTCAAAAATATTGTAAAAAAGGCCGGCAATATCATCCACCAACTTCCCTGGTGTATGACCAAGTATACACACCTCCACAATGATGACAGCTATAAACATCTTATTCCAGCCTTTCATAAATGTGCAAAATGTGTTGCTGATCCTTTCTGCAATAAAAGAATGCTGAGGCGCCATCACACGAAAGCCTGTTTTCTTCCAAACAGCAAATGTCTATAAAAATACAGTCCTACATCTCTGTGATAGATAAGAAATACTAAAGGAGCAATAATAATTAATGGCCATACAAGATGAAACTCCAGTTACTCAGACGGCTGTCTCCACGTAATCTGTATTTTATACAAAAGGAGAAAGAACTCAATGGAATTTCAGCTGTGACCGGATAAAAACTGCCAACAAAAAGTGATAAGGAAAGTCTAATGTGCATATTAATCATGTTTATAGCGCCTCATTTGCTGATATATTAGCCTAAACTCCCTTTCAAAATACATTTTTGATCACTGGTAGAATCATTTAATACAATCAAACTTTAAATAGGACCAATTAATGTTTCCATCTTCTATTAATTAAAAGTAATTGATTATGATAGTCTCTGTAATACATCACAGAGCAAAAGAGTTTGAAAATGTACTGTTGGATGAGTTGGGCTTTTAATAATGTGGAAAGATTTAAGCCACACACTGTATCTTTACGTGTTTATTGCCTTAGTTTGCATTCCATGTTTTTATTATCTAAGTATTTTTTGGAGCACAATTTGGATCCAACAGTCACATATGTTAAAAGCCTGCCTGAAGAATTCTGCACATCTTATGCTGGTGACTTCCTATTTCTTTGTACAAGTAAGCAGGAATAGATAACTAAATAAAGTCTAGAAAAGTGTGTATAAATTACACCGCCTTGGTTTTTTTCCTATT
This sequence comes from Prinia subflava, assembly GCF_021018805.1. Taxonomy (NCBI): domain Eukaryota; kingdom Metazoa; phylum Chordata; class Aves; order Passeriformes; family Cisticolidae; genus Prinia; species Prinia subflava. Next base: position 34,788,932 of record NC_086248.1, on the reverse strand, counting down.
TCTTTAATTTAGGTTTTCACCATTTTTCTTTACCATAATTTCTCTATGGCTCCCAGCAAATATCCACTACACCATGGCATGATTTAAAGGTCGCCTAGCCTTTTGTCATGAACAATTAATTATAATCCTGGCTGTCCTGTATCCCGTCTGATCCGTGCTTTGCACAATTTTATTTGCAATTCGTGTGAAGCAGACATCAATTACAGCAGACGTCTTCCTTTGACTTCAGTGGTCATGGACACGGACAGCAAGCAAGGGCATTTTTCCCTGTTAGCTTGAAAGTACATCTCTTGTTTGTGTTTTTGGTGAATTTATGTAATATCTGCTTCACAACTGCCTGTGGATGGATGCACATTTGGATGGAGACTGAAACAATAAAAGAGCAGCAAAGGGAATGGCCATTGCACTGGGCAAACATCCCACAGAAAGCCTCTGCACTTGAATAGAAAGCTTCCCTAAAGAATAAGTGTCCATACACATGGAGGGTAAGGAAAGTACTTAGGGCTGAGGGAAGTTTGTTTTAGCATCCTCAGGCATATTTGATAAATACCTCTTTCGTAACAGCAGCAGGGGGATTTCTTGATTGTTTCATACACTTCCTGTGTGATTTCAAAGCTGTCCTGTAAGCTCACATGACCCTCTGCATCTTTCTGTGTCTTCCTTTGCATCTCCCTTCCAGCCATTATTAGATTTCTCCAGGGGCATCAAGATTGGCCCATTAGTGGCCACATTCTTCACCACAAATAATTGCCAAATTAGTACTCCCTAACTAAGTGCATGCTAGAGAATTGGCCCTTTAATAGTTTCTTCAGAAGTAAATGCTTCTTATCACAGCAGATAAGACTGCAGGCATTCATTTTCCCCTTGTGTGGAGTCGTTTTTCTGCATCCCGTGCTTCAGAGTGTTGGTATGTCCCTGTGCGCCGTCCCGTTTGCGTCAGCGGGCTGCGGTGATTATTCTATCACCACGTTCATGTTACATTTCTGGACAGCTCAAGGTTATGTGATTTACTGGGTAATGCTACTTTTTTTTTTTTTTTTTTGAGAAATTAAGTGTCTCTGCTCTCCTAGCCTTTTACAGAGAGCAGGCAGATCCTGCTGCAGTGGGCCTCCCTCCCACACACAGCCTGGCTTCAGATGAGCTTGCCTTCCTCTTCCTTTCATTTGTGTCAAGCTAACTCAAATAGACCGAAAAATCTTTTGCCCACTTAGCTCACCTGCATATCTTGCAGGCTACCAGAGTAAGGCCCAGGCTGGGATGGGGTAAGTTGTGACCCAGCTTTGAATAGAAAATTTTGTGTCAAACTGTATATCCACCTTTTGTTTCTGTCTAAAGAAGAAATTATAATTTTGCTCAGTAAAATTATTAGTATGAGTTCAAATAATTGTTGGGCAAATAGTGTGCCAGGATGACTTCATGTTGCCAAATTACAAGCTTAATCTACTGGAACTTTTTGGAGCTTTGATGTCCTACTGATATCATGATGATGTGCATGTGGCCAGTTAATAAAGTCATGCACATTTACAGATGCCCTAAATTCAGGAGTTAAACTAAACCTCTGGTTGTCCCAATTCCACTACATTGCATTCCTGAGAATATCACCATTGTATGGTTCATGTACACCACAATATGATTTAACAAATGACAAGCTTTTTCCCTAGATGCCATGACTTCATTCATTCAGTTATGTTACTTTTCAAGTGATAACACTCTAATTAGCTGTTGAACTTTGGTATCCCTTGCATACCCTTCCCAGTCCAAATGTTCACTTATCTCTCCAGAAGTGCTACATGACATCCTTGTTGTTTCAGGAGAACACAGTTACCATTCACTGACTGCCCCCACGCTATCTAAGATAAGTGTTATATGACACATCTTCTAATTCAGAGAAGTGCACAAGCAACAAAGGCTGTCCCTCTGCACAAACTTCTCAATCAGCAAACTCAAAGCACCACCATCTTATACAAAGTGCTGTGTTCCTTTGTTGTAACATTGCTGAATATTTAAATCTGGTAAGGCAGAAATTATCTTTCTCGCATATACAGTGTCTGTCCATGTTATGTTGTCATTTCTGAGCAGCAGTAACCTTGCAGACATACTGTGTTATATGCTATAATTTAACTTTTGCACTCCTGAGCCAAAATCCTCGAAACTGAATTTACATTGATTCACAGCAGGAGTTCACTCTTTCATGGAACCCCAGTTTCATAAATCTTATGTAAACAGTTTGGGTTTGATATTAATTGCATGTATACAAAGACAGTTTTTTCACAATTTGCTCAAAGAGCAGTTCTGGCTCAATTTTGACTGTTTCTTTCTTTGTCCTGTTTTTTTACCAAGTGATGAAAACAATTACAGGAATAAATCTGTACCGCACAGAGTAACACAGTGCAGACACAGCCTTAGACCAGAGCCTCACAAGCCCTTTCATGCTATTCTCCACATCCTGTTTGACTAGCTTTAATTAGTCCCCTACCAACTTCGGATTTTCCGCAATTCTTGAGGAAGCCTTGCACTTGGAAAGAAGTACTTCCAAAACCTGCTGCAAGGGTCCAGTTCTCTCACTGGGACTCTCTTAGTCCATCACAGGAGAATACTTACAAGGGAGGAAGAAAAACATTGTGTTGGAGGTTTCAGCACAGGGAATGGGAAACACATTAGTGATATTCCCTTCTAAGACAACTGGTGGAGACCTCTTTGCACTTTGCCATCTATAGATTGAGGACTTCTTGCCAGTGACATAGCCCATGAGAAGGACCTCAAAAGTAAGCTTCACGAGATATTTAAGTGCAGAACTAACAAAATGTTGAATGAATTCCAGCTGGTGAAAACATATGGCAGATTCTCAGTTTTATCTTCACTATCTTTGTTTGCAAACAAACGTGCATTTGTTCTCCATTTGTTTTTTTTTTACTCAGTGACTTCAAATGAACATCATTTTAACTATAAGTCCCTGGTGAACATACAGACCTATAAAATCACACCAAATTATATGTCAAATATAGAAAGAGCTGTTACAAAGATGAAGAGTACAATCTGTTCTCCATACCGATGCTTTACAAAACAAGAAGCAATACAAGCAAGTGGGCTTGTATTGCAGGAAGAAAAAATCAAAACAAACGTTGAGAAAACCTTTCCAAAAGTAATATCAATAAGCACAGAAAAGGTTGCCTGGGGAGGTTGTATTCTCCATGCCTGGTAGCCTTTAAGAGCATATTAGATCAGGATCTGTCAGAAGTGATATCAGTATCATTGAGCCTCCCTTTCCATAGTTTATGATTCTCCTTTGAATTTAATTAATCTTGCAAGTTTTAGAAAGCTTGCATCCAGCTGGAAAATAAATTACCACTCAATAGTATGGTATTTAAGAAGTTTTACACTTCTCAAATATTTAAGAAGATTTACACTTGTAGCATATTTAGGAAATAGAATAAAAAGTTTTGCTTTAAATATAAATGTTCATTGAACTGAATCTACAGAAACCTACTGCTGAATCTACTGAATCCCACTGTTGGGAAAAGGGCCAAAGTTGGAAGATATTATCTTTTTGTTGGTGGTAAACCCTGTGTTCTTATTTCTCTTTCTAAAAAGCAGAGTCACAATGAATATTGATATTTGAGACATTCCCAGAGGTCAGGAGTTTGAAGGAAATGGATTGTGGTAAGACACTCGCATAATGAGCTCTGAGCTTTTAGATTTTTGGAGTCACCACTGGTGTACCTGCCAGAAGTGATCCCCCATTAGCACCTGCCAGACAAGCAATCCTAGGGGTGTTTCTATAATTGTGGTGGCTGATACCTACTTGGTTATATTTTAAACATTTGGAAAGGGAGGTCTCAGCAGGTTTCATTATTGTGTCCTCCCACCTCTACTAGACAGCAAACATCATTTTCTATGTGGCTGCTGGCACAGAGTATTTATCCTGCATTTGGGCATGGAACATGTGTGTACAGCTGTGACTTCTCCTGCATGTGCAGAGCTATGAAGCAAGGTCTCACAACAGAAGCTGTCTGTGTGCCTGATCCTGCAAAGTAAGAGTGCAGGGAAGAGCCAGGACAGACCTGGTGTTGCTGTGGAGTGCTGGTTGATGCCTCTTCTTCACCTATGCCGATCACTGGCTGCAACAATCTTTGGTATCCTCAAAGTCCTGAATTACTTGGTATTCAGTGTGATAAACTGTGACTTGGAAAGAGTCTTGAAACAATAAGAAACTGCAATAATCCACAACTAGAGTTTTTAACAGGGTAAGAACAGGATGTGTATTCTTGCTAGTTTTATTTGTGGGATTCAGAATGCCATTAAAGCAGCAGAAGAGGAGGGGAGGGGTTGCTTTGCTTTCCTTTGCTGTTAAGGGTGGATTGGTTTATTACTGCATTCATTACAATTAAAATTCCAAAATGTACCCACATAAAGGTATACATAGCAGTTAAGTTGATATTTTTCTTGCTTTATTTATGACCACATAAAATATGGTTTCCTGAGCATAATCTCCAAAAGCTCAGGGATTTAAGCTCCACCCCATTCATATATCTTAAACACTACACACAAATATAATTCCTGTGGCTCCTCTACTCACTCTCCACACTTCTTAAAAATTATTCAGGTGAATTATACCAAAAGTAATATGTTCCTTGTATGCCAAGTACAACTCAGACAGCATTAAACAGTTGCTTCTATATCTACTCTTAGGATAAAAAGTAAATATATATTGGATTTGAGACTACTAAATCTCAAAATGCTGACCAAAATCTGTATCAGAGGATATTTTGTATTCATAAACCGGAAACAATAAGAAGGACCAGTCCTAGCTTCTCGGAAGATCCAGTGTCATGTTCCCCCTTGCTGCCATTGTAGGATATGTCAGAAAGACATATTACAGGACAGTTTTGGATGGAAGACAGTTTTGTGAGTGGCTGAAGTTCTCGAGCAGTCCCACAGAGAGGCTGAGGCATCTCTGTGAGGTGCCTGCAGGAGCCTGTGCCTCTTAGATCATATTTTAACACCCAACACATTTTCCCTCAGTTTGCAGAAGATCCAGGAAACTGGAGGGCTTGAAGCCTTTCAGCACAGAGGCAGAAAAGAGGGAAGAGGAGAGAATGAGGGGAAGAAAATTCCTTCTGGCCACATGAGAGCTTGGAAATGCCACCAGAGGAAATTAATTTTTTATGTTCATTGACTAACACCTGGCTCTGCTGGAAGGCTGAATTTCTGATTTTTTTCACATTTTCCAAGCTTATACAAGAAAGAGGCAATTCTGTGCTCTCCTGAAACCGGGTTTTTAAAGCTGACTTAATAAATGTGTCTATGACCTCAGATCAAAATTTTCATTTTTATAAGAGGATTTTGACAAAAATCATAGTGCTCGATGAAGAGAAGAGAGACAATCTGGAAAAAGACTTTTATGAGAGCATCTAGATAAATCCATTAACCTTATTTTAACAAAAAGAAAAATATGACGAGGATCAATTCTTCTTCCTCTGCTTGGGAAGTCTATGATGGCAGGAATTGATTTTTATTTTAATTCTGTAGGAGCTTACCAGGTTCTAGTAACTGACAGCCCTCAGAAGACAGTCTGTGTTATTTCACACTGATGTTCATTAACCACTGAAACTATTAATTTGGGAGTTTGCACTGAAATTATTCAAGAGTTCTTCTTGTTTCCCTGATGTGGATGGATGCCTGAAAGATTTTTGTCAGCCAGTTATGGACTTGCTAAGGGAAGTGCCAAATTCAAAGCTTTGTGCAAGGCAGATATGGGATACTGTAGGTAATGGATTACTACATAACAGAAGCTGCAGACAGTCTGGTGCTAAAGATAAGGCTCTGTTGCAGTGCAGGTGGAAGATGGTAGCCTTTCTCAGAATACTTCCAGCAATAGGTTTTGGTTTTGTTAGATCTGTCCATTTTACTGAGAACAATGAAGTCTTTCAGAGGTGATGATACCTGACAATAAAACTGTCAGGGAACCCCCCACCGATGTCATGGGGAGAGAAAAACGCTTAGAAGGAACAAACAAGATTACAGTTCAGAGGAAAGAGAACCTTGTTGCATTCACCTGGGCTGCACATGAGCCTTCACCTCACTGGTGAAAGGGTGTAATGACCACATGGCAAATGGTAGGACTGTGAATGCATTGGTTCCTTTTTGCCTGTTTCTGGTTATAAGACAGTTTATCTTGAGGGCAAATTTTTGTCCATGTGACCCAGAGTAGATGCTATCTCAGTATCCATGGCTGGAAATTTTCATTAAGAAAGATGCATGATGAAACAAGTCAGAGATAAATGTACCCCAGTGAAAGAACCCAAAAGCCCTTCTCCCTTGTCCTTACTATTGTTTCATTCGAGGCCTTTTGCTTGACATCTGGTCCCTGAACGTTGTGTATTAAGGTGGGGAAACCCACCAGCCACGCCAATATCATGCCTGGGGTCTGGCTCTGGTGTTATTAGTTATTCCCTTAGAACTGATGAAATACTAAAACTCTGTTTCCCTATTACTTTATCTTAATAATTGCTGAAGAAATGCTTGCAGACATTGGAACAGTGGTTTGGAAAGCCATTCAGTAAGCCATTAGCTTTGATGTTAACAGATTATACTCTGCAACTAATGGTGAATTTTGCTGTTATTTCCTTTCTAAAAAAGGCAGAAAAGATGGATTTTTAGTTTTTAGGGGCCAAATTGATGAGATTAACTGCATGCATTTCATTTATCAAGAGCATTAAGTGTTTTGCAGTGACTGATGAGTGTATTTTAGATATACTGAAAACACATAGATATATAGTTTATTTCTTTTATGTTAGAAGTTGTCTACAAGAGAGCCATTATTTACATCCTTTATATCTAATCAAGATAAACTCTCAGTCTCATAAATAAGAACATACTTATTTGCTTTAGTGACTTATTTGAGTCTGGAAAGATTTGCTGAGCAGGGGCTCGGCTCGCTAATATTTCACAAAGCTAAAAATTCAGTCTTGATACATTCTTGACATGAGACACATCATTTTTCACATATAAGAACAATTACCTCATTTTTACACAGCATTTAAAGCATGGAAAGTGATTAGATTTTACCATCTCTGGCATGCCCGGGATGTACAAATTGCTACTGGCTCTTTATATATGGAAATACATCCATTTAATGCTCTTTAATTTGGTGCCACTTATCTGCCTGTGGAAAGGTTCTCTCCTGGTGCTGGTGATGAGTATGAAGTACAGGCCTAGAAATAACTGTCAGAGAGGGAGGAGGCTGTAACAGGGAGATAAGTGTTAAGATAGATCTGCCTCCCCGAATCAGTGGGATGAGCCCCATATCCCAGCAAGCCCACTCCTCATGGGGTTGATAACACCTTCCCGTGGTGGGAGAGGTCAGCCAGCTGCTGCGGGAAGCCCGTGCACTCGGGAGAGAAGAAGGATCCCAACCAGGAGGAAATGACTGTATGACAGATTTGAGCTCGCCAATGGCAGCTGTTTAGCAGGCGGAGGTGCTCCAGCAGGACCCCTGGGAGGGCAGAGGCATTCCCTTAGCACAACAGGAACCTTCTCCATGGCAGGCTGGGAGCCCGTCAAAAGGGAAGCAGATACACCGGTGTGGGATGTATGCAGGGATGTATGCAGGGATGTATGCAGGGATGTCTCTGTTCTTCTTCAGAGGATATCCCAGCTTGGAACGGGATTAACAAATTCAGACTGCAAAACCCATTTTTCTAGCTGTCTGCCCTGCTTGTCCTGTGTGAGGTCTGAAGACCAAGCCCATTCTCCTTTCTCCAGGTGTCCTTGCCATCGCTAATACAGCACCTGAGCTGTCATCACCAGTAGACCAGAGTTAAGCTCTTCTTCATTTGAACTGATGTAACTGCAGGGTTGCTGCCACATCTGCAGCATCTGTGCATGCCTGTACTTCAGTAGCAGTGAACACATTGGCTTTGCTCTGTGTACAGTTTGCTTAATAAAAAGCTTACATACTGCACCTTCTTTAAAACACATTGCATGCATTATCTTATGCCAAGGTGAACCTGTCCAACAGGCAGCTTGGCTCAGGGTCTGGGATATTAAATAGTCTGGGTTGGTCTCCTCACCTCCTTCCCAAGTAAATACTATAATGCTGGCCATCCCAGACTAATAGACTCGTTATTTCTCTGATTCTTGTATAGCAGTGTCTGGCATAGAGAGCAGGCCATGTGTGATGTTTCTCTCAAAGATTATGAAAACAGCATGAAAATGCTTCAGCTTTGCTGGAGTGGCCAATTTTCTGGCTGTAGTTTGTGCTTGTTGACATTAAACAATATAGTTTTGTATTCTGGAAACACCTTCATGAACCATCCTTTGTTTGCTTTTGCAGTCTCAAGCACATTAGTAAATAATTACAAACCCAGTGTCTGGTGAAATCAGTTTCATCAGCCAGTGTGATATATTGGCTTTCATGAGGAGAGTTGGAGACCTAACTTATGGGCTTCAGTGGTCTGAAAATTAGCTACATGTTATGCAAGCCCTTGGTGCTTTGGCTGCCCTTCGAGGTTCACAACCCTTCACAAACTTTCAGATCCATAATTCTGTGTTGCAGTACTGTTATTGATTACATCAGGGGATGGACCAGGAAGGAAAGCAATAAGGTGGGTTTTTTTCAATGAAAACTGTGGAAAAAAGTTTCAGGAACTTTATTTTTCTTATGGGATATCTGTGGCTAATCAAGGGAAATCAGCACTCCTACACCCTGTCCAAGCTTTAAAAATATGGCTTTAATGGAAACAAATGCTAGTATTTTTAAGTCTAGGCAGTCTGGAGGCCCTCATTGTTTTCAAACAGAGTAAATCAGAGAGGGCAACACCCTCATAATTTATATCAAGTTTACATAGCTTTCCAAGGTACTAATTAAACCACTTGGTCTCAAACAAAATTTATTTTTCAATAAACCAGAAATAATACTCAATCTACAGGCTTTGTGCCTCATCTTCAGAACAACTGTAAGAGTTGTCTGCTAAAGTCAAAAATGTCTGGGGCACAAAGACCATACGGATTCTCCCCAATCATGTGTTTGGGAAGGGAATATATGGAGTGGTGTCACAATCTAAAGTGTACCGCTGTTTAACTCTTTTGAGTTCTGGTGTCAAAGGGGAGGGATGTGTGGCATTGCATTCAAGTTCCTCAAAACAGCTCTGACTCCACAGAAATGCACATACATGGCCCCAAACCCAAGCGCTATGACAGATCAGCAATGCCTCCAAGATTTCTCTCATGGTTAGAGCATCTAGAAAGCTGATTCTTACCCAGCTTATTTATTCCCTTGGCTGTTTACGGGGTGATCCCAGCCTTGAGGGGCTGTGTCCCCAGCTACCTTTAGCCATCTCTTAACCCTCCCTCTGACCTGCTGCTGCAGCAGGGAGAGCTCTTTGTCAACAAACTGCACAACACTGGCAGTGCTTCAGGGCCTGCCCGACCCTCCGCACTGCCGCTGCCATGAGCGAAAGTAATTAGAGACTGTTTGCATCGGTTGTTTGGAAATGTGTAAACAGCAGTATAAACAACAGCAGGTCAGGTCAGGGAAGGAGCCTGGCACCTCATGAGGCCACGGCTGGAGCCTGCCCAAGTGTGAAATTCCCAACTGGGAGAGAACATTTGGAAAAACAACGTACTCGAGGTTTATCAACACAAATCATCTCCTAAGTGGCACATTTTATTTAGAGTATGTGTGGCCTCCATCTAGAAGAAGGGAAGTTTTTATCAATCTGAGCTTTATCACTTCCAGATATCTCTTTCTTTGTTTACTGGCGGCATGCACAATGCCTTCATTTTGAGCAGTCCAGTTTAAACACAAGTGGGGCTGGCTTTTTGTGGAGCCTGCAGTGAACTGCCTGTGCTCCCTTTTCAGAACCGTGCTCGTAAATCTTCCCTTCAAGCCCTGAAACGCCTCTTTGTGACCGTCACCCTTGAGAAAGGCGGCATCCTGGCCCCAGTACATGAATCTGCTTTGGCTAGAAGACCATCCCTGCTCAGGAAAGCACTTTGAACCCTGCTCACTTTGAGGAAAGGCTTCAATGCCTTTCTGAGGTGAAGGAGGAGGGGGTTTCTGGCATGGGTCAGAAAATCAGAATCACAGGGCAGTCTGTGGAAGGACAGGAGTATATAAATAAACCGTACATAAGCCTAAAGTAAGCAGGATGAGAATTGCCTCTTAAAATTCAATTGAGAAAGCTTCCTGGGTGTCCTGAGCTCCTAGGTGGCTGCAGCACCCTCTTTGACACTATGATCCTTCTCCCTGGTGCTGGCATTGGCCAGTGATCATCATGGGTATCTGCCACCTCTCTTTCAGGTCCCATCATGCACAAATTAAGGCACATCTGTAGGTGTTGAACCAGAGTCAGCTGTTATTCATGGCTTGCCTTTCTGCAGTATTTTTATAACGGGGTTTTCAGCAGTTAAAAAATACCAGATTTTTTTTTCTGTGAGGCAGCCTGGTATTATTACTTTTATTTTACAGTGGGAACAATGAAGAAGCTTGCTTAAGTATAACTGAGAAACCCAGTGGAAGTGACAAAAAAACACATTATCCCTCTGCCTCAGTTCTTCACCAAGAGCTCATCTGTCTCCCTGTGTATGGGTAACACATGTGTTATACTCTAGGCCTTGCCAGCACCACAAAGCCATTTTTGCCATAATTTGTAGAGCTCCCTGAGAGAAACTCAGCATATTACCACAGTTTAGCTGTTGCTGACCTAGTCACATGGCCACACATTGCCATGGGAACAGTTGGACAGGTCAGCATTTGGGCACAGTGGCTGGAGCTGCCCCTTCTGCGAGACGTGCTTCCCAGTCTTCTCCCTGCACCTCAGGCAGAAGGTAGTGCTGGCTTCTCTCCTGGCCAATGACTTGTGGGCAAGAGGAGGAATTCAGCCATGAGGGCTGAACACACTGTCCAAGCAGTTGTTCATTGCCTCAGGGAAAAGGCAGCATGCCAGATGGGCTTATCCCCTTGGCCACAAGTCAGACCTTGCTGAGATAAGCCAACAAGAGTTATTTTCTGCCCATTCCAGGGGAGTTTTCCAGTGCTGTAGTGTCAGCTGGGGACATGAATATTTGATGACTCATCTGCTATAGCAATCTTAATGTACCAGCATCAATAAGACCATACCTTTAAAAGCCTCTTCTCATATCTTATAGGCCATGTGTGGAAGCTCTTAGTAAATCTTTGTCCTCACCTTCTCATTTAATCCTAATCTTAATGTCTTCATTCTCCTAAAGTCTTCCTGAGGAAAAAAATTTGGCTCACACTGTGACACTCAAGATTTATTGCCTTAAGATGTCTAGATTGATAGAGTACCATGGCATAGTACTGGCCCTGTGAGTGGCTTCAATGTGCAGGTGACATTGTTTCTCTGTCAATACACATCAAGAGCAGTCCAATAGCTTTCAGTATGTCTTTAAATAAAGAAATAAAATAAATGTGACTGAATGATTTGCTAGACATCATCTCTTCAAAAGGTCACAGAGAAACAGGTTTTAGCTACAGAAGATTGTGTTCTACAATGTGGGAATATGAACAGGCAGAGAAAAGGAAAAGAAAAAAATTCACTGAAATCTAAGCAGTGGTTGGTGAAGGGAGGCCAGCAGCCAGTACATGGTGGAAATTCAGTTGCTGTAATCATCTGAAAGCTGGTCTTGATGACTTTCTTTGCTCTATAGCCAACAGCTTTCCTTTGAGCAAGACAATTCAGCAGGTGACCCCCTCTGCAGAGGGAATGGGCATCTAGGAGGCCAAGACAAGATTAGGCTGTTGCTTCTTTTATCTGGATGCTATTTATTTTCTGTATCTTTCAAGGTATTTATGAGGGAAAGGGGGACAAAATAACTGAACAATGAGTGTCAAAAGCTCAGCTGGAACCATGGCCAGCCCTATTGTCCACAGTCCAAGCCATTCCCTGACTCATAAGAACTGAGGCATTATGTGGGGAGTGGTTTTATGAATGGTCCATCCTCACTGTTCCTCATGCTGTAGTGCCATATATTAGTTGCTCTTCGAAAAATGTGAAGGGGTGAGAAGATGAGAAACAAAATAATATAACTCATATATCCATACAGAGCAAGGGCATTAGAACAAACCCATAGTATCCTAGCTACAAAGAATTGGACATTTGCTCTTACTTTTCTTTTCCTACCTTGTTATTCAGCCATTTCCTACCAGTTATTCAGCCATTAAACAACCTTACTTTTACACAACATCACTTAATTGCTCTGAAAGTTCCAAATTATGAAATTTTTTACTGAAAACCTTTTGAACATACAACAATTTCATCAGGAAAATCATCATATGCTTGCTGACACTTTCAGAAGACTCTAACTTGTTTTCAGGCAGAACTTCATTGGGCAAAATTGTTATTAATTCTTCCTCAGGAATTCATATGTTGCAAGGTGTCCTCCTCTAACTCGGCCTTTTGTTATGCTTCATCTCAGGTTGCTTGGCATGGCCATGATGCTTCTAGGCCTGTATTTCTTCCGCATCTCACAAAGCCCTCTTAGAAGTCAGCATCACTTATGCTTCATTTCAATCTTCAAGGACCAGTAAAATTTTAGGCAAGAGGTTACATAGAACCCTTAGTAATTCAGCTATTTTACCTCTGACTTCATCTAAATATGATCCAGCCTTGATGATTTCTGGTTGAGTGTTTTGTCAATTTGTTCCATAACTTCTTCTACTTCTATCTTAACCAGATACTCTGGTTATCTTAACCAGATACTCTGGTTAAGTCCGTATAAAGAAGGGTTCAGGCTTGGCAACATGAAAAGGAGTAAGAAGCAAACAAATAAAAAGTATAAAGCCCAGATCAGCAATAAGCCTACCCAGCGAAGCTGGCACCAGCTCTATTTCTGGATCCTGAATGACTTCTCAGAGTACATGAAATTCACAGGGTTGTTCCCATTGTCCTCGTCTTTCACTGTGAATAGTTGGGTTACCATCTTCACATTTCTTCTCTCCCTTGGAAGAGATCTAAGGAATGAGGAAGGTCACAAGCTTCCCTTGAGAATATCTACTGCCCCCAGAAATTATGCTGGTATCCTAATTGAAAATGCAACCAGCTTGTCACACCTTCTGTTGTAAGCAAAGACAAGACTGGGACTGATAAGGGGCCTGTGCATCCATAAATGTGACACTGAGGGGCTAAAACAGGGAGCAAGAAGGGACAAGAACCTAGAGGTCAACTGAAGAAGGTCCAAACAGAGCTGGGGAGTTGCAGGATACCTAGCTGAGCCAAAGGTCTTGAGACATCAGCTAATCAGCTCCTCCAGTGCCTACTGTCTGATTGCTGCATTTCAGTCAGGCATCAGACAACCTAAAACCATCTTAATTTTCTCATGGAGTGTCAGCCTCAGTGTCACCATGCAGGGGCTGTTGGAGCATTATGGCCTCTTTTGAACCCATTAATACTGGCAGCACCATGCAGAGTTCAGAACCCAGTTTCAGTTTATTTAAGGCTTGTTTTAAAAAAACATTATGTGCTGAATTTTATTAAATCAACTTAATAGGAGCTGTGAAGTAAAACAAATAAATATGGAACTCATTTCTGCAGTTAGTGGGAATTATTCTGTTTGTTTACAAAGGCCATTAAAAGCTTACTGGAGGTGTTCATTTCAGCAAGGAGGCCTCATTGATGGATCAGCACAGCCTTGTCAAAACTGTATCCAAAATTTCACAGCAGTGCTCTCATTAGGCTCTAACGGTTGAAAGAAAACACAACTGAAGAGAACTATTAACGTTTCCTGGTGGCCTCCAACCTCCTTCACATTAGTTTTTCCCAAACCACACAGCGTAAAAACTCTTCTAAGATTTTTGGGGGCTGTGCAGAAAGGACAGAAAAAGGAGGAGCTGAGTGCTTTGTGTTCTTAAAACAAGGCGTATTAAAGCAGAAACCTTGATAACTGTAGAAGTGCTTAAGCTGTTTCACAGTGTAATGTCTCTGATGAAATGTTCAACAGCAGAGAAAGAATTATGCATTCATAAAAATGTAAGAATAATACCACAGAGTATTAAAATCCCCATTTTAAAATGTGAACTAAGCATTTCTTAGGTGTGAGAGTTCAGGGTTGACCTTAACTGCTAGAAAACACTAATTTTAGTTGCATTTCAATATGAACACATGGAGTCATTGTATGTTCTCCCCAACAGACTTCCAAAAGCATATATGCTTTTTGATGTACATATTTTTTGTATCAAGAAGTCAGAAATACAGGTCTGGAATAACCTCTTGTCAAAACAAATTCTAAACTTGCTTTTAAGCACTTAGTCACTTGCTTTTCAAACACAGGTCATCATCCATCCTGTTGCTTCCATCTTTAGCCAAAGCAACCAAAGGAGTGACCTGCTTTTAGAGTGGTACAGAGCCTGCTTCTGGTGTCACAAAGGGCCTTGGGTACTTGGCATTTCTGGATGAATCACCTTTGCAGGGCTGCACACCTCCTGAGCACTTTTCTAAACATGGTAAGCAACTTTCCTGAGCACCTTTTCAAAGAGAACCTGTGTCAAGTGCTGCAATGGTGCAGATGGCTTCTTCCCATAGGTAGCTGGCATAGGGATCTTGAGACTCTGGTGTGACCCTCAGCAACGGGATGAGCACTTGAAGTGCAGCTTGGCCACTCAGTACAGTCTGCTATAGATCACGGTGATAAAATCTGCCTTCTATTTAGCCTTTTAGAAACCTGATATGAGTCACTTCCTTTTCATCTTTGGACCAGTAACTTGCAAAAGTAACTAGTGAGGTCAGATGTGATGCAATAGCTTTGCATTTCTTACATTTTTCCTTTCTTACCTTCTCCTTACTTTCCCCAGGTGACAGTAACAACTTCTTGCAATCTTTGTGTGCAAAAGCATGTGGTTGCAGTTACCAGCTGAAAGAGACACGTTTCAAGCCAATGAGGACCAGGTCTTCAGAAAAACATCACATGCCCTGGGAATCTGGGGACCTGCTGGCTGCCATCTGAAAGCTTCTCTTGATGTAATTTCCAAAATAATCACTGTGTCAGCCTAAAATGTCCATGCCTGGATGGTCTGAGAGCTCAGTGCTGTGGCCATGAAGGAGAGAGACGTAAGGAGGAGAAGGAGGTCCCAGTTGTAGTGGCTATGTTTCCTGTCATCTTCTCATTTTAGAGTTCCAGCAAGCACATAGGGTTGCAGAACTGATCCCAGAATTGCTCAAAACAATCAGCATCTGCCCCACTCTGGCTCAGACTGTGCCTTGTGAAGACAATACTGAGCAAGCATCACAGGAAGGGCAGGATGAACCACAGTGTGGAGATTTCACAAAGGGAATTTCTTAGTGTGTTGGAATGCTCTTGGGAGGTTTCTATGATCAGCGTGAAATAGTCCATGGATAAAATACAGAGAAAAGTCTGGAGATGTGAGTAAGATCCAGAGTCTTGAACAGAAATGAGATAAACTAGAGAAATTGAATCCAAACAGCTCACAGGATAATATAAATTCCTAGTGTGGGAGGAAGAAAAACAGTGTTGTACAACTTTCAGCTGTGAAGATACTCAGACGGTAAATATCTTATGTGAAGTTCTGGATTTCAAACAGTTTTATTTTATCTTTGTTTCAATAGAAATTTTTTCCCTAAATGTAATCCCCATTAAGTCATGTGAAAGATCCAGGCTAACTGTTGATGTTACAGATAAAAGGGAAGATGTGAGGAATACTCTGACTGTCCCTTTGCATAGCAATAGTGAACAATAATTCCTGAAATCTGTGGCCTTTTAACGAGCAACTATAATACAACAGATTTCCTAGAAGACTATTAAACAGATAGAAATCTCTTTAAAACTTTTATCTAGCTTTGCCAATCAACTGCCACTGTTGTTTAAGGTTGGAACTTTTTCTATACATTTTCATTATTTCAGAATATCCCTTGCCAGAACTATTGTAAAGCTTTCTATTAAAATCTTTCTTACTGTAGTGGGATGAATTTTTTGCTCTTTCCAAAAGACTGGTTTAATAGAAACTTGGCACCAGAAGAAGTGTTTCTGTTTCATTACCATGCTATATAAAAGTTCACGGGGCTCTCAGAATATTCTTTCTAAAAAAAAAATCATTAGCATATGCTTGGATACAGAACTCACTGGCAATTATACAGTAGTCATCTTTCAAATACACAATTCCTATGTTGCTGCTAGGACTATTAGCAATCATTCTTAAAATGCAGAGTGAGTACTAGAATGCAGTTTATACTCCACTATTTTTTTCAAAATGTTACTCAAGTCACTCTTGTGGTAGTTTGTACACAAAGAAAGCTTGGGGTTTTTTAAAGCCTATTTAATTTACACTTCACATTATTTGTTTAAACTATATTTCTAGCATTTTTATTATAGCAACTCTTTTCAGTGTAGCCCAATAAATTCTTGTTTGGCTCACAAAAACAGTAACAGTTTTTAGCACTTATATAGGACTTTAGGTTTTTAAAGTGTTATCCAACTATTAGCTAATTAATGTTTGTTCAACCCAGACTGGCCATGTAAAGAGGCTGCAGTGAGTGAAAGGAACATTTTGTCTGTCACTACTAACAAGATTAAAGGTGTTGGTGTTGTACAAACTCAAAAATGAGGCACAGTTCGAAATAACCCACCTGCTATAAATTTTAACCAAATTATTGGTAATCTCAAACTTGTAGATTACTTCTCAGTACTATCAAAGGAAAAAATGAGGAAGTGCTGGTTTGCCTGCTTTGGTAGCCAACAGCATGTGCTGAAATAGGAAAAAGCCTTCCATCTTTCCATTTTTGACTACACATAACTTTTCAGCAGCACAGAAAGCAAATTTTCCTGTGTACCCTCTGGATCATTTTGTCATGCCAAGGGGCACAGGGCCCACAAGGGATGGTGTATCTTTGTGTGCTGCTCTCCTCCCACCTTTCCTTTCTTCCCTTTCTCACAGACAGGCTCAGGCCTTCTCCTCCACTGACCCATCAGGACTTGGACCTTAGCTTTGCATTAGAGATGCTTTCTAACATACATTTGGTTTCAATATGTTAAAAAGTTGATTGAGTAATCTTTACGACAGCTGGGGTTTCCTGTAAATCAGGACCAAAAGATTACCTTATTCAGTTGTATCCGATGTGGTTGCCCAACAGTCCCCTCCACATCGTTTCCCGCAAGAGTCCCCAAGTTTACTGGGCTTCTGGACCCACAGTAATGATGTTGCAATAATTTCAAAGCATGACTCTTGCATGTGTTCTGGAAATAACACGGCCATAAACATGACTGGAAGTTTCTAACTGTCAGTGATTTCATACTGACTTTAACAATAGCCAGTAAACATATAGTTCAGACTTTAATCCAATTTTCTCAGTAAAACTAATTTCAGCAAGATGCTCCAGATAATACTTTCTTGTGGGATTATTGCACAGCTTGGGTGGTGTATCATTCAATCTTCATCTTTTATTAATGCACTGTATATGTAATATATGACCCCAAATCCTCGCCAGTGCTGTGTTCCTAAACCCGTGGAATTAATTAGCTGCTTCCATGTTCAGTTTTGACTGCTTTAACACCACTGGAATTTCACTAATCACATTAGACATTAGCACCATTCACAGATTTCTATTCTTATGACTTCCCAGTGTTTGCAGCCATCCACAGCTGACATCTACGGAGGAGGCAGAAACACTGTGGAGACTCTTCTGCTCACGAGACGTCCCCCTGCTCCGGGGAGCACGCCACAGCTGCAGGGCTCCATGCTGACACATCTACTAACAGGATTAGGGCTCTGAGCAGAAAAAACATATGTCGTTTGCAATAGAGCTGGAGAGCTACCAACAGCTGTAATTAAGGATGCCTATGCATTTCCATGCTAAGCCTCTGTTTTCATTTGCTCATAACTTTCCAAAACTTTCACCTATAAGGCTGAACTTTTACAGTCCTGCTTTCTGCCAAACTGTAGCTTTTTTTTCCTGTTGTTGAAAGTTTGAGGAAAAAGGAATATGTCCATTTTTTGTGAATGAAAGAAGAGAAAATTTTTTACAAAAGTCCCTCATGTAAACATGTGGGTCGGAACTGATTTATGCTAGATTTTCTATTTCATTTAATTTTCATATGGCATTTTTAACTCTCAAAGTATGTCCTAGCAGCTGGCAAGTATGGGATAATATTTTAATAAAGCAACAGAAATAATGCAACACTCTTTTCCTCTACACCTTGAAATGTTTGGGAACAGAATTTTAGAGTCAGTGTAATTACCAGCTAAAAAATTATTCTCCTCTCAGTTTCCTCTCGGGTGCAGAGAGATCTCAGACCTCTGCTCTGTATATGCAGCTGTAATAAAGCTCCTCTTGTGTTTCTCAGTGTGGAAATCGGGAAGGAACAAACAATACTGAGCAAGCAGGCATGTCATGACCCTTTCTTAGCCTGTTGGGATAACATCGTGTGGCACACAAGTGTTCACTGGTGAGACTAGAAATATGCGAATATTCTTAGCATTTGCAGACATCTCAGACTGTTTTGAACCTGAAGAACTCTTTCAGCTCTCTGTAAGTCTATGTCTCATGTGCCTCTTTCTACCTGATGAAAAGCAATCAGTATTAAAAGTAATGTCAAGATTTTTTAAAGATAGAAAGAATTTATGTCTTACCGACTTGTTTCATTTCTGTCTTTTCTTTTCCTTGATCCTGCCTCTTCCTGCTTGCTCTCTGGATACTGAATTTAGATTCTCGTAACTCAGCAATCTCACAAGTTCTTGCTGTATGATGTGC
This sequence comes from Prinia subflava, assembly GCF_021018805.1. Lineage (NCBI taxonomy): Eukaryota > Metazoa > Chordata > Aves > Passeriformes > Cisticolidae > Prinia > Prinia subflava. Next base: position 34,770,210 of record NC_086248.1, on the reverse strand, counting down.
ACAAACTGTTCAAACACTAAGGTGATAAATTTACCAATGAGTGAATCCTCTTTGAAGAAAGAATAGGTCTTCTGTGCTGATAGAAAATACTTAATTTAAAAGAAAAACCCAACTCTCTCTTGTACTGTTTATCACTTTTGGGGAAGAAAAGAAGGAGCGTGGGTGGGAGATATCTAGGATTTTTTATTTTGTCTGATTTTTCTTTCCTTTCTGGATTAATTAGATGATTTTTTTTTTGTTATTATTCATTTATTACCTTCTTCCCCAAGTTTTTCATTCACAGACAGAAAACTCAGATTTACTAATGAAGCATTTAGATGCAAGTTGCTTTTAAAATGCAGTTATCTCCTCGAACTTTACCTTTGCAAATTATAATTTATATTTCTGAATATCCTGGGAGAGAGAAGCAGTTTTTCTCACAGTACTGATCTAGGAAATCTTCACAGAGGATCTCCTCATGTTCTTTGGAAATGTAGCCATTTAAGGGTAATGAGTTCTTTAAAAAGGAAGCAAATGGTCCTAATAACATCAATGAAGTTTCTTGTTTGCTTCTTTCATGGTTCTCAAAAATGCTGGTTTAGGTTACTCACAAATTAGATTCCTTATTAATCTAAAAATTCTTTTAGACCTGCAGAATTACATGATGGCTGTTATTTTAATTGCTACAGTGTAAGAAGTTGCAGTAGAATATTTCTGGGACAGAAAAGAAAGGAATTTTCAGGAGATGAAAAGATTCCAAGAAGCTCAAATAACAACTTGCCTTGGTCCCCTGAATATACAATGTTATGAAATGGCTTTTAACTAAGTTTTCTGTACTATTTTCTGACTGGACTCTCATCCTAGGGTTAGGGTGGCTAGTCAATATTTTTGCACTTCCAAAACTTTTGTAGAGTAGACTTCTTTAATGTACACCAGCTTGCATAAAAACCCAAATATAAGAGCATTCCTTTCTTCTTAGGCACTTCTTTAAGACTTCCATGACACTGACTCAATGGCTGAGAAGCTAGGATGATGCTGTCTGTCTCTGTGGAAGTAGATAGAGGCTCTGGAGGACTCAGAAGTGACCCTTTGAAGAAGTATGTACTTCAAGCTTTTCACTATTTAGGCAATTTGTCACACAATTCAGTGAAAGGCATATCCCTAACGCAAATGTCAGGCCTTTTCCCCAAGGCACTGGTATGCAGTGCTTGTTAATTAATTATCAGAAGAACCGTTTTTAGCCTTCAAAAAGTAATGTGTTGTCCCCAAATCACTTAGAAACATCAGAATATCTTTGCTGAAAAATTTCCAAATAATAATAGATACCAAAAAGATATCCCCAGAAAGAAAAATGGTCATTTCTGAATGGTTGAAAATCTGGCAAAATTATTAGCAGCTGAAAGTAGGTTCTTATAGTGAGAAGGGTTAGATAAGAGGTACAGTATTTCCATCTTCACCTACAATATCTGTGCATCCATGTAGGATGTGAATACAGGATTGGTACAGAGGGAAAAAGTGTGTCATGGTACTTGGAGCATATCACGTTAGTTCTATGATTTCTGTTTTTAATACAGCCACTCCTCTTACTCTACTATGGAGCCACAAACACAGCTGCAAACAGGATTTAGCCCAGCATATAAAAAGAAATGGGAGACAAAAGACAATGTTTGTTGGTTCCATCTTATTCTTGTCCAATCCCCACCTGTGTGACCCCAGCCTGTTAAAAAAATCAGACATCTCAAAAATGCACATATTTTCTACATTAAAAAGAAATAACAAAAGTCATCAAGGAAACTTTTTTTTTTACTTTTTTTTTTTTTTAACTTTTTTTTTTCTGCTGTAAATAAGTCACTTAGCCGTAGAATTCACCAGATAAATAACCTTATTGTTTTACCTTGAACTGAGGAGATGTTCACATGTCATGTTCATATTTGTACCCCAAGCTTTCTCAAATTGTTCTTAAATTCCATGTAAATAACCTTCATACTGTAGGGGTGTGTGTGCTTGATTTTGGTTTTTTTCCCCAGAGAGAACTCCCACTATCAGTTTGGAAAAACAATTATCCTTCCTGTACCTCTCATGATCTTTTTCCAATAAATGAAGTGGAGATTTTTTTTGTTTTTGCAGCCAGCTTCAGTCTCAATTGAGTCCCTCTGCTTAAGCAATTCCCTTATATTTTAATGCCCAAATACCTGGAGCAACCCCCCTGGTCTATCAAGAATGGCTCTCCAAAGCCTCGGTGGATATACTGGAAGCTATGAAGTGCAATGCAGTTATTTCAGCTAAACATTACCGGCCCCTGACCCTGGAACGGGAGAAGTCAAAGTTCTTTTGGAAATGACACATTGTGACCTGCAGTCTGCTGTAGCACATTAAGTCTGATAAATGATCAGAAATGATGACTTAAACAAGCATCTAAGAGAGAGTATTTTGCCTAATGTACCCAGCAGTTAACCTTATGTAGTCACGTTGCATAGAGGGCTCATTTGGAAGCCGTGTAGGCTTTGCTGAGAATAAACAAAGCGTTGCAGTACCATTAAACGTTTTCTGCGTCTTCCTTCTGTGTTAATGTGGTTCAGTGCTTCTGTCATGAAAATTAACTGAATGGAGTTTCCCACACTCTTGACCACAAAGAGTGCACTATGTTGCCTTTACGAGAGACATTTTGTACTTTCCTGAACACATGCCTGTTTCAAGAGCAAACCCTGCTTTTCATACCACTGAAGAGGTCTGCAGCATAGGAAAGAAGCAAACTCAAAAGCAGAAAAAAAGTGGAAGTGATGTCAAAACCACTCAACTTTTCCAGGTGGCAAAAAAAAGTTCTATATATACACAAAAAGAAGTAATTTTCTCACATCCGCAAAATGTTCTCCAAGTGAAATGACAAATCTAATCCTCCTGCCTAATATGTTCTCAGATTTTTAATTTAGGCATTTTTACTAGAGCCTTATAGGTACTAGAATAATGTGAGTTTTTTCTCTGTACTAAGTTGCTCAACTATAATGACTTCATCATTTCATTTAAGCACCTGTTCTGGAAAATAGGTCCTTATCCTCCAAACACTCACATCTAGTAACTATTCCCATTTGAACTCTAAAAATTGTATCCCAGCTCTTTAGAGTGATTTATAGTGTACTATTAGAAGCATCTATAAGCACCTGAAATGCGTCTGTGGATGAACATGAGCAATAATTGTAAATATAGTTTATGAGTTAAGCAGTGCGCTGATTTTGGCGGCCAATGCTCAGCAAAATATTGAGTCTCCCAACTCCTGTTTAAACTCCCCACTGACTTCAGCTGGAATTTAGACTTCAAATGGGGAGTCAGGAGGCCAGATGCTTTGCTGATCATGGGTCTTTGGCTGCAAAATGCTGAGTCTTCCCAAAGGAGCCAGTGGAAATGATAGTAGAGAGGTATTTTATGCATGCATGACTCCTCTTGGAGTTTGTTCAATGGAGGAAAATCTCTCTTGAAGTTCAACTGTCTTTCATGTTTCTCTCACAGTCTTTTTTCCACAGGCTTTTATTTCCAACAAACTGAAAGGGTGCCTGTGCCCTGAAGGAGGGGTAAGGATATCTGTTCTGGCCATCAAGGCACACAGCCCAACTCTTCAATGTCAACAGGAAAGGTCCCACTCCTTTATCCACAAAAATAATTTTATTTTCTTACGAAGAGGAAATATACTGTCTTTGCTTCTTCCCTGCCTCTACCACTTATCTGCAGGTGTCCCTGACCTCCATGCAGAGCAGAGGGATGAGGCAGGATTCTCAGAGCTTGATACCAGGGCTGCACCCACCATCACAAGAACTCTGAGGGGGAGGGCAGGGAGGGTGACCTGAACTTTCCACACACAAGGTGTGACTGTGCTCACAGAGCTGAAGTCCAGGTCCTCTCTTTGCTACTGCCTGATGTAACTTCAGCTTTGTCAGCTTGGTGAAGACATCCTTCATTCATGGTGCCTCCATACTCACATGTCAAATATCTCCAAGATTTGCTCCACTATTTGACAGGATATAATTACTATGGGGTGAGCTTGGCTCAACACACCTAAATATTATTTTATGTTCCTACTTCCACAGCAGCATTAGTAGAAGGCCCATATCCATGTAAATACCAGAATTCTCTCTGCTACTTCTGTCTTATTTTAGCCTTCTGTCTTATTTTAGCCTCCTACTTGCAAATCTGCTGGAATCCTTTGCATTATGTATTGTTGAACTGTTTCTGTGAGACTTGAGCTTGGCTGCAACTGGGATTCCTTTACTTTTTGTTTTTAATGTTAGTATCTTAAAGAAAGGAAAATAAACATAAAGTCAGAATTTCCTGAAGGACAGTGGGAAGGGGAGAGATCAGATCAGCTGTAAGATATTGGTGCTATTTTCCCAGGATATGCTTCTTTTTAATTTTTTTTCCTTTTTATTTATTTATTTATTCACTCTTTCTAAAATCACCTACAGGCTCTTGGAAAAAACTGGTAGATTTTCTGGGTTTCAGAAATAGCAGAGTTCAAATTCAAAGACCACAGGGTGACTCTCCCTGTGCTCAGTGTGTTCTTACAGCATGGATCCTTCCATAGGAAAGAACATCTGAAAATGGAACACCTAAGCTGTCTCCTTTCCTTGCTCAGTCTGCTGCTGCAGTCCTGTCACTGGTCCTCACTCACCTCTGACTGGTCCATGAATGTTGCAGACTCCTGAGAGTGGGGAGAGCCTACAGCTGAGGCAGCATAGTGTCATCTCTGTAGGATGACGTTTTCTCCTTAAGCATCATCCCCTAAGCTCCTGTAAGAAACAGGAGTGAGAGCAATTTGTCTCCCTAGGAACTTTACCTGCAAAACATATTTTTCTATCCAAGCTAGTTAACCAAAATACTCAGGCTGAAGTGTTTCTTTGGGTATTGGCTTGAAATACCTATTTGGGGATTCCTCTCTTGGAAAATTGGAGCTTAACATCTGTTTTGAAGGAGGCTTTGAAGCAAAATAGGAGGAATTTCTCAGCACAGGTCCATTCTTGTCCCTTGAGCAACTCCTCTACTTGGAGACATATCACGTGTAGAACTCCTCTAGTATGAAGCCGCAGTGATGTTCTTCAGTGTAGACATGGGCAGAAACAGTATAAATAGCAGAGGACATTAAAAGTGATTGCAAAGTGAAAAATAAGAACTCCACACCTCATTTATCTGTAAATGACACAGACTATACACTTTATTGCTTATTGGTTTGCTCTCCTAAAGAGAGAACATCAGGTGAACCAACAAAGTGCCAGGGCAAAGTGAAGCAAAGATTGGGCCTATCCACAGGGCCAACCTCTAAAGCTGTATTTGAGGCTTTTACCTCCTCTTCAGTCTCAGTTTTCCCTGCAGAAGATCAGCCATGGAACTTGCAAGACTAAAATCTTCGCTGCAAAGTCTCCTCCAATGTCTCGATTCCCCAGTGTGTCGAGAAAGTTTACCCCCCTCTTTGGAAGCATCAGAACATCCTTCCTTATATGGACCAGCCTCTGCACACTGAGGGCCCTGTGCACACAGGGCATCCCTGAGGAATATATACCCAGACAAAGTTTTGAGTGTTTGGCTATGATCCTGGAATAACCTCAACGAAGTCCATGGATTTTCCCCGGATTTACTTCAGTATAATGAGCTAAGAATTTGGACCTCTGTGCCATATTGTGTGGAATTTTATTAATTTTAAATAAAGTTTCCACCTTAAATGAATTGCAAGTGTTATCTGTTTATATATATAACTTTGTGCTCTTTATTATTTAAAATGTCCAATTTGCTAGATGAAAACATAAATACTGACTGCAGCTGTAGAATTTAATAAAACCTCAGGTTTGAGCTAGCAAGTGAAAAAAATATATTATTGGAAACTTGTGGTCAAACTTGAAGCTTGAAGGAAATATTTTAGCACTATCACAATATTAAATTGCAATCATTATTTAATTTATCTTCTCTGAAATGACTTAAGGGAAGTGCACCAAAAGTCCTATTTACCTAAGCCAGGAAATAAGTCAGTGATCAGCTAGGTGGATGAAGTAATTGAAAGCTGACAAGGGACAATATAATGCCACTATTGTAACAGCACTTAGAAGTATTGTTTGAATTTGACCTGCTTAGGAATAAATGTTACACAGTTTTCATTTCACATAGAAAAAGAAAAAGAAAAAGAAAAAAGTGTATAGCAATAAAATGTGTTCGTTTTACTGAATTATTGATATTTTTCTTTAAATTGAAAAATATCAGCTTTGGCACATCTGGAGGAAAGGAATGTTCCCCACAATTACTGAGATTTTGAAAAAAATATAGATATATTAGAAATTAAGGTATTCACCAGTCAGTACTTCTAGCAAAAGGTCTGAACCCCTGGGCAACCTGTGCATTTCAATTGTCACTTTGAACTTTGGAACAAAGGGTAGACTGTAAAACCAGTTTATAAAAAGTATTATGAGATACCACAACTGGCATTTTTATGACCTTATTAAACTACATCCAAGTGTCATAAATTTTATGTAATGAAAGTCAATAGGATCGCTGACTTGATTTTAATATTAGGAACATGCTTATTAGTTTAAGGATTTTTCTGAATAAAAGGGGTATTTTTGTTGTTTTCTTACCTTAGCAACTGATGTTATGTGGAAGTCATAAATGCCAGATTACATTAAAGTTTTTTGTTCACATAATAATATTGTTAATAAATTACTTGGGAGTAATGAGCAGCCTTTCTCACTAAGTAAAGCTAAAGGTGTTAATTTAGACTCAAAATATTTACCATTCTTATGACAAACAGCAATTCACCAAGTTTAGATACGAAAACTAAGTTATGGTTTAGAAAAAAAGATCTGTCTTTCAAGAATGAGTTCTCAGAAAATCTTGTAACATTTTTTCCCCAATGTCCTGTCTCTGTAGTAGGAGAGGAGCTACAGATGTTTTTTAAAAGCAAACCCATTTTTAGATCTGTCTCTGCTCTAGATGGAGAGCTTATGCCCAGAAGTAGCATAAAAATGTATTGCGATATATCAGAAGCAGAGTGCTCACCACAGGGGGATATTATCTGTGCTCTTCTCTTGAGAACATCAGTTAGCTGAACAAAAGGTCCATCTGAGCCAGCAGTCTGCCTCCAACGCTATCCAAAAGAATAGTCTTGGGAAGAAGATAAGAGTCATGAGAGAAGAGCACGCACTTGTGGGACTTCCTCTCTGCTCCATCACCCTTCTCCAGTCATTTGTAATGCTGGGAGAGTTAGGATAAATGCTCATTAGTTGCAGAGGCATTTCTGGCAAATGCTTGGCTCCTTCATGAGAAAATGAGCGATATTTGCTATTTGAACATCTACATTCCATCCAGTCAGCCTGCCTGGCTTTCCTGAGCACCAGGAACAGCAGGTCTGTCTTCCCCAGCAGTCAGACATGAGCGTGTGTGGGGGGGCAAGGATCCCCCAACACCTGTCCTCAAACTGCCCAATGCATGTTCTCCATCTCTTCTGAGAGACCCCGACTGCAGACAGAGCCAGGCAAGGCAGGTCTGCGGTCCAGCAGCTTGCTGTCCACAGCAGCCAGGACAACACCCTCTGCCAATGGCAGCATGACTCCAACGGGATGACCAGCAGGAAGGTCAGTGCTTCCATCAGCCAACACTCCCAATAAAAACAGCAAGCAGCAGACAGCTGTCAGGATATGGGTAAAGCTATGGGTGATGTTCAGGTGTGCTTAGTGGAAATTTTGCTTTTACGGGGAGGACAGAAGGATCTCATATCTTGTTCCTGTCAAAAATTTGTTTTAGAAGAGAGAGAGAAAAACCACCAAAAATATGTTGTGGCCATTCCTGAGACCTGTGTGTCAGAAAGCACCATAAAATTTACCCAGTATATTTTAAGCTTTTGAATTATTGATAATTTAACTGGGCTGGGTTGTGCAAGTGGAATGGTAACAATTTTTCCTCCTCGATTTTTCCTCAAGTTGCAGGGAGAATTGCCATTCTGCACTGGGATCTGAGACTTTTGTGGACACCTAGTGTGTCATTTTCTCTCCCACTTTATTTTGCAACACCCAGTCTTCTCCATTCTCCACATCCATTTATCAAGGGCCAGAAGAGGACAAGGTGGTCCTGCAAAGAGAATCCCACTGACAGCTCCTCATGGAAGCAGCTTTCTTGTACGCTTTTGTGACAGCCACTGGCTGAATGCCATGTTGTAGTCCATAAATGGCTGTAGATGGGGAACATGGGGTTTATTACCTTGTAGCTTTCCCTAAAATATCAAAAAGGAAGTTAAAGCTTATTCTAAGTCTTGGAAGGGAAACAAAACTGAAAACATTGATGCGATCAGTGAGATATTAGTGAATTTCACACACAGACCTGCTCCAGGACTGTCAGACTAAAGGGGAGAAGAGTGAAGGGAGAAGAGAGAAAAGAGAGAAAGGACAAAGAACAGAAGCCCTTAAAAATCCCAACAAAACAAACAAAACAAACAAACAAAAAACACAAAAAACCCCCTCACCCCAAAATGAACACTGGAAAAAAAATAAGCAAAAAACAAAATAAAAAATAAAGCTGGAGAGCAAAAAAAGGAGACATCAGAATGCCAGAAATAACAGACTTAAAGTTTGGACAAGTTAGGAAAACAAGAAAGATTTGTTTCTAACCAAAAAGGGACACATAAACATAGACAATTTGTTGGGACTGAAGTAGTCTCAATGAATGGATAACTACTTGTTTTTATTATGATCACACAGTTTGTCCCCACTAAATAGTCTGCCTGGCAAAAGACTGTACCTTCATCAGCACATCTCCTAAATGCCTGACACAGAAAATGAATGAAATCTGGAGGAGCAGAGCAACAGGAGGAGCACCTGTTAAAATAGATAGCAATTTGTTACAGATACCATTAAACTGCAGCAGCTGTGCATAGGAATTCCCTGCAACAAAACCAAGAAATGTTAAAGAAATCCTTGGAAGGACAGGATACCTGCTGCATGAATGTCAGGAAAGCTGTAGTTCATTCTGCCTTTTAAACTGTGTGTGGGATGTAACAGCCTTAAACAAAAGATCATTTGCTGAAGTGGGAATGGAGGCAAAACCTCTGCAGGGACTTTTAAGGAGCCTACCTGCTTTAACCATGGAGCTTGGAGAAGCTAGTAAAGCTAAAAAGATAAGGTTTAAAAAAAGGTGATTCTATAAAAATGGGATACATCTCACTAGGAATCAGCAGTCTAAGTTTAGGCTGCTACTGGGACACAGTTTTGAGGTCTCAGTTTAATTGATAGAAAATTACAGTGGACAATTTTTTTCCATATTTTAATTAATTGCCCTAAGAAGAAAAAAATCATTCTCCTCCCAGACTATCTTTCTCTGCTGATGGGGTACTTGAAACTGGGTTGGTGGATTTTTGATTCCCATGCTGAGTATCTACTGAATCACAGAATCACAGAATAATCTGAGCTGGAAGGGTCCCAGAAGGATCATCAAGTCCAACTGTTAAAGAACACTTTGTGGCAGAATGTCATCGTGGCAATACACTGTCAGTTTTGTAGAACAGAAACCTGAGAAGCAAAAAAGATGACTAAACAGGCATGATAGGAATTAATAGGAATGGAAATGACCCTCTATGTCACATCAGTTCAAAAAGAGCAATGAGGCAAGAAAAATGTTACAGAGCAAACCAAAATATTGTTTTTCAAACTTAAAATTTCTAAAAAAATTAAGGTTACTCAGAGAATAATAGAATATGTGCTTTGGAAATACCTTCTAACTACGGAAATAAGTTGTCCTATGTGTATCCTGTGCATGTAGCCCAGGTTTGCATCTAAATTCACCTGCTAATCAAAGTCCTAACATGTTCCAGAGCTCTTAAATCCAAAGTTCTGTTTCTTCACTGACAAATCATAGCTCAGAGGTGTGTTAAGAAAAGAGTTGTAAGCTCTAGACAGTACTAAAAAAATCAGTAATATTGTTAAAAGTAAGCTTATAAACCAATGCTGGGAACTGCTGGGGTAGTCTCTCACTCTGGAGGGCACAAGGAGGGCCATGGAGTGAGGAGTGTGTAGTGTAGTGTAGAAGGGCTAATTTGTGTTTCAGATCACTCCTCATTCCAAGTATGCTTCATGGCTTCATCCAGGGTACTTTTGAGTTCCTTGGAACTCACAAAGTGAGTTACGTTGTCAGCCAGGATAATCTTGAGCAGAGAGAGCAGAGGACAGATGTCTGTGCTTTCCTTCCTCCCCAGCTGTGTGCCAGGGCTCCCCATGGCTGCCTCCCCTCCAAGGGCATCCCTGCCTGCAGAGAGGGGATTGCAGTGCTGTTCACTAGGGAAAAAAATGAAGATGATTGGAAGGCTGTATATGCTACATCACTATGATATTACTTGTTACTAAATTACTACTATTATTATACAGTGCATTTAATGATGTTACTTTCTATGACAGAGACTGATAATTGTATCATATAATTTTATTTTGATATTACCAGCTTTCTTGAAATATAGCAGCATTTCTAATGCTTGCAGCTTTAGAAAAAGCCTATTAAAATCGGTAGAGCAAACACAATGGTTTTTCTTCAGAATGGTTCCCTGTTGGAACAAAGGTGGCCTAATTTGAAAATGAAAAAGGATTTTTTTGTAATCTTTCTTAATGCACAAATTTTTTATTGGTGTTGTATCTTTTATGTTCAATCACTAGCCGAGAAATACAATTAATATTTCCCAAGTTAACAACACAATCAAGATTAATAATATCAAACTTATTAATGAAAGCATTGCTTGTATTTGTTTGGAGGTGAATATCTATATACTTGATCACCCAACTGATGTCAGACATAGGGATTGGAGCTGTGCATTCTGAGACAGGACTAACAACAAAGAGCAATGTCTGTAGTGCAGTACATCATCTCCTTCCTTTTATAAAACATACATGACCTTTGCTGTCATGGTAACCCTTGATGCTGAAAGGAGATGCAAGGACTGTCTATGGATCTTTAGTAAACTCAGTTCACTTCTCTTTTTTCCCAATAGATCAGTAAAACTGAATTTTTATTCTTTTAAAATGTCTGAGTTGGAGGGTTTCCATCTTCCTTTATTAACGTGTAGACATGTCTGATGGTCAGGGTTGTATAGTGCACCCATCTGTAGCTCCAGGTGTCTGAAGCTGGTCTCTAAGCACTGATAGCATAAGGTGTGGTCTACAGAGGGGGATTTTATTAGTTACATCTTTAGATACTTGAGGAAGGAGACCATATAATTTAAGACACTTTGAAGCCTTAAAAACATGTGAAATAGGTTTAAGGCATCAAAGAGACTGAAATAGAGGGAAACAGCATGAAACGAAGTTCTGAATAAAACATGACTACTAAATGAGTGTCAAAAACACCCAAGGAAAACTTGAGAGATATTAAAAGAGAAGAAAAGGAGAGAATGAAGAAGCACGGCAGACCATAAGCAGTGCTAGTGCTTTCTGAACTGCATGGTGTAAAACCTGCTGGATAGAAAAAGAAAGAGGAAATGCACAAAATCAATGACTGTGTAAACATCTGTCTCTTCTGCAAGTAATTATTTTCTTCTGCTTATTAAAGGATGGTGTAACTCCAGCCTGTGATCAAGGCCCAGGCTACGGATATACACATCACCAGAAGTTGCTGTTTGCAAGAGATGTGCTCTGATATATTACACATACACAGCTGACAGCGTGTTCTGCCCTTAGGACCTAATCCTGTAGCCCATAACATTGATAGAAATGTTAGAATTATACTAATTTGGCTCTGAGATGGAAGGACTTGACTTAGGGTTGGCACTGAGGCGGGGTGAGTTTACCCATCTCTGACCAGCCTCCTGCCTCTGACAGTGTGCTGTGGGAACCTGGAGAGAGCAAAAGCTGTGTCCATATGGCTCTGAGCTGCAGTACCTCCTAACATTGCTCTTTTTGCAAGCCAGGTCAGTCCTGTGCATCAGTGCAAATCCAGGACAGCCTGGTCCAAAGGCTGAGCTTGCCTTTGCACTCCCTTCTGCCTCGGGCCATTGCTTACCTGGAGGAGTTGGTGTTTGGGGAGTCCATCACCTGCCCAGCATGACCCCCAGATAAGGTCTGGGAAGGGTAAGGAACAGAAAACAAACTTCTGCAGATAGGGGCACATCTGCTGAGGGGATCTATAGACAGGAAAGGTGTGTGACAGCAAACACCCGTGTGAAGGCATTTACCACAATAATCTAAACTTCTTAATCCATATTTTATGGATAACCGTTGTTATTTTAGGGTCACAGAATTTGCAGTGACATAGCAAATCATTTCTGGCTTTATATGCCACGATATACTTTGGTGCCAAAGAACAGGTCTTGTCAAATATCTGGAAGTTTGTCTCAGTTCTTTCTGGTTGTGTTTTATTGTGGTTACTTTCCTACTGCACATCCTCAGGGGGAAGAGCCCTGCTCTTGACTTCTGAAAGTGCTCTTTTGAAATGCTGAAATTACAACAGGGAAAATTTGTTTAGGCTAGGGATAGTTCTGCAAAGCAGCTACAATTCAGTGCAGAAATCAATGTCAAGTGTCAGCTTCACTCTACCTCCACATAAAGAGTGGGATGAAGAACAGTGACTTTTGACTACACCTGCATAGAAAGGGCTCTAAGAATGATAGTGGCACACTCCCAACATCTGCTCCTTCCATTGAACTTAGCTGTAAATTGAAATTCCATTGCAATGTTTTTAGAATCGGTTGAAGTAAGGAGACTGTCAGAAATCCTCTTTAAACTCACCCTTATCCAAACAGGAAGCTGACCTCTAACCCCTGGACGTAACAGTACACCAGTGGAAATTTCATTATCCCCGTTTCGGCTGTACTAAGTGAAAATTAATTGTGTAATTATCTGGATGAGCGCATGTGTAAAATTTTACAATGTGCCAGTTAGATTAAGTAACGTGTTAGTGGCATGGTTTAGTGCAGAGTCAAGGCTGTCTTATAAAAACGGCATAAGAAATCCAACAAGATCTGAAGGAAAAGAATATACATCTGAACAAATGCTAACATGAGAAAGTATTGTAATATTTAATACCATAACCTGAGTAAGATCTTAGCCTCCTCTGATGGAGATTTATCTGGCATAGAAGAGATCTTTTGTCTATCTCTTTAAAATCACTTAAATTAATGGTCAAAATAGATAAATGATTATAATATTAAGCTTTTGTCTATGTTGTACTGTATTCATTTTATGCCTCTTTCATGTGTATGTTGAAATGTTTCTCTTCTTTTCACTTTTTAGTAAGAAAAAAACCTAAAATATAGAAGCTAATACAGTACTCAAGAAATGCAACATGCTGAACTCTGTTCCCTCATAAAGAACTGAGGGACAGATTTTTCATGGCTCATGGAAATCCTAATGTGGCTATTCAGAAGAAACCATTTCCATTTCAAAGCCATAGACTTGTTTGGATAACAAGATCACTGGGCAAAAGATGCTGCCTGGAAGAAATCTAGTCCTTTGAGAAGTAATATTATCTTTAAACAGTCTGCAAAGTAATAAATTAGGTTCTATCAGTCTTACTGCCAAAGATTTTTGTGTAGAGTTCCTTTAGCAATATCAAAGAAATACATCAGTAACATGTCTTAAACACAGAGGAATGAAAGTAACTTATAATGGCATTTCACTGAAATCAATAGAACAGAATATGTGCAGGAAGGCTTGGTGTTACAGCGAGAAGTCCCACAGCAGCACTCTGGTACTAAATCTGGATGGAGACAGGAGATGATCCAGACATTTCTGTACACAAATGAGGGGTGCACAGAGGAATCAGATCTGAAGGAGTTAGTTCCTGTCGTGGATTTTAGGTATGGCAGGATCATGCTCTTAAAAGGGCAAAGCTCGGGATTTTCATTTCTTGTGCAAGTTAGTCTCTGAAAGGCTTGTGAAAACAGAGATGGAAATTTTAGTATTACAGTTCAGTTTTTATCTGTAATTAATCCAGCACACATTTTGAAAAAAAAAGTTACACAAAAGGTATAAAAATTATAAAATCAAAACAAAACCATAAACAAACAGGAAAGAACATGTCACAAATACACCTTCGTATTTCCTTCTTACAACCTAAGATTTTTTGTCTGACACATCTTTTCAGAAGTCCAGATGTCAACCCAATATATTACTGCATTAACAGACACAGATGTTTGAAACAGGACAAAACATGATGATGCAGAACGACACCTCGAGAGACAGGTCTGGGTCTTGGAGGTTTCAGCTGCTTCACTACTCTGTCACAGAAGGGATGTGAGAAGAGCTCTGGCATGTTCCTGGGAATAGAATGTTTCTCTTACAAGCTTGCTATTCATCATTTGCTCTGGTCTGGGCTGTGACACAAGGTAGGTGACCACACAGGAGCACAGCATAGCTGCAGGAGAACGTTTAAGTCAATAAAAAGCGTGTTTTTGTAAAAGAAACCAACCTGCAAGCCTTTTTGGCTGTATTAAGCTGAAATCCTCTGTCTGTAGCATATGAGCAGGGCTGTTAGAAATGCTCCTGACTGAGCTAAATCCAGGCCTGATGGGGCCTATGGCAAATAGATTTAACTTGGAAGAGAATTAAAGTGAGTTGTGACTACTTCTGCTAATCTCATCCTGAGTACTTCTGTGCATTTCTCAGTCGATGGGAACAGACACAGAGCAGGCTCCTCCTGCTTCTCAGTGTTCACAAAACCAAGTTCAAGCACATCCAAGGATGTCCACGGCTGGGTTGACATCAAGAACGGGAACAAAAGGCAAATCTGAGGTCAACATTTGGGGACTGCTGAAGCTCTTAGTCAAAAACGCCCCTCACCACAAGCCATCAGCTCTCTCCCCTGGCCCCATGAACAGAAACCACCCACCTTGCTTTGCCAGGCTCTCACACTCCAGGCAGGCAGAGTCCCCACACACCTTTTCCTGCTGCCAGCTGGGAGGCATTCACCTCCAAAAGTACAGGAGATCTGCACATCTATGAATACTTCTGTGAGGAACTGGTACTCAGGAGAAGGGCACAGAGAGATCCAGGAGCTTTCTGACTTTAGCCTGACAAGTAAGAATACTGTTTGTCAAGATAAACACAGTTTTGCTGAGATTAAGCAACTATGGATCAGGTGTATGGATCATCTCCATGCCATTTCACCCTAATTTAACTCAATAAGAGAATACAGCCTTTGGAAAGCTTTTGCTCTTGATATTCATATTGGGTTAAAATGTGGGGTATAGATCTGCTTTGGTGTTCAGTTTTTTTAGGGGTGTTTTCTTTTTCTTTTTTGATTGGTGGGGGTTTTTTTGTTGGTTTTTTTTGTGTGTGTGTGGTTTTTTTGTTTGTTTTGTTTTGTTTTTGTTTTGTTTTGTTTGGTTTGGGTTTTTTGTTGTTTTTTTTTGTTAAAGAACATGTGGTTCTTTCTCATATGCTCATTATATCACCCCCTGATACCTATCAGCCTGGTACAGCATAACTTTTTCACCAGCATCAAACTTTTCACATGACACTAACAAACAAGTGGTCTCCTATTGGTTTTTTTGGCAGTTTATTAATGATAGTTATATTTTCAGCACTTTACAGGTTATTGACTCCTTTGTTTTCTACAAAGACAGGAAACATACATTGAAAAAAAAAGTCAATGAAGTGTGAAAAGCATTATCTACACTCCACACAGAAAAAGAAGCCTATAAAAAAGGCCAGGAGCAGGAAGCAACAGAGGGCAAGATATTCCTCTGTGGAAAAAAAAAAGTAAAATAATACTGTCCCTAAGTTAAAAATAAACTACAGAATATCAGATCTTAGAAAACATAACATATTTTCCTGAAGAACAGAAATCTAAGACAGCAAAGGGAATTCTTTTTTTTACTGTTCCACTTTTATCCCAGAGATCTGAGGAAGTCAAATGAAAATTTCCTGGCATCCTGGGGCAATAAAATAATCTCATTCTCCTTGTGAAACCACATTAGTGTGGAGATCGAACAGAAGTTCTTTGAGAACTGTAAGTGCTATGTAAGCATCATTTTTCCCAGGAAACCAAGGCTTTGTTTATTTACACTGAGCTATGCCACTAATGTAATAAGAAATAAACTACTAGGACAGTCACAGACCCGAACACCTATCACATAGGAACACACCAGTGCCCAGATCTGTGACAAAGTTGATTGTGCCTGTAGGAAGAAGCATCAGGACTTCTGAGGACAGTGACTCTGCCCACCACAGAGTCTTCTCTGCATCCAGACCCGTGTGCCGAGGAATCAGGAGGGATTTCAGCCAGTGTAGAGCACACTCCACTGAATCAGGGCCTCTTGGCTTGCCACTAGTAGCTTTTTTGCTGCAGAGAAATAAGCCGAAGTAGGCCAAAATAAGAAAGTAGTCTGGTGTAGATCTGACTCATCTCCACTGATGATCCAGTTAATTTCAGGTGATTGTTTATGAGCTCTGGCTGCAGATACTGGCATGTATTTGCAGGCAGAGCTTCTGGTAAACGTGGCTTCTGGTTTAGGGCTTTGATTCCCCTGGATAACATGGCCAGGGGACCTTAAAAATCTTCTCATTTCAGCCCCTTTGCAGGGGGCAGGGACACCTTTCACTAAATCACATTGCTCAGAGCTCCATCCAACCAGGCCATGAACATTTTCGGGGTAAAACATCCACAACTTCTCTGGGCAACTGTTCCAGTGCCTCACCACCCTCACAGATACCATATCTACCAAGGAAAGGAGGTCTCACCAGAGTTTTCTAGGACCACTGTGTTGCTGATCCATGAACAAGACAACAAATTCTGTCAGAGCACACCAACAGAAAAGCAAAAGCCCTGGCAGCTCCTCTCCTTTTCTCTCCTACAACCATCAGGGAATGTACTACTTCAAAATGGCAGTCACAGTGTTGGTGGCAAGAGCATTAAGGCTTCTTGAGTTTCAACTCCTTTATTTTTAAACTGAGTTGTGGCAAGAGCGCTTCAAAATTTCTCACTTTTTTCAAAAGTGAGACAGTTTTTCCTGACTCCTCATGTAGCAGCCATCACAGGCATCAGAGCTGCAAGGCAACTGGAGCCTACAGCTCCCACAGATATTGGTGCTTAATATAGGTGAGGTATTCCTCTACTCCCCTGTGCCTTTAAAACATATTTCAAATAATAACATTAGATATGCACATGAGAAAAGAAAGGTACAAAAATGGTTCTCTTACCAATATACTTGCTGCTGTTGAAATATAAGGAAATGTGTGTAAATATATTCTAAAGAAAAAATGGATTTGTGTCATTCAAACATGTTCTAATTTGTTGTGAAAATGTATACCCAGGCACTTATAAGTTAAGAATGAGTAAACACTGCGTAACAACCCTCACTCATCTCAGCAATACACATAATATCAAAAGCTTGCAAACAGCATGCAGTGCTGACTGAAGGCACTGCACAAAGGAGTCCTGCATGTAAAACAACTACCAGCCTTAAGAACTTTGTCTCTTACAACTGTTCCAGCCATCATGTCTCTCAAATTTTTCATTTTTCTTATGTAGTTTCTCTCACAGTAATAACAACTGAGGACAGTGACCACTTTGGAAAGCAGCAGGTGGTATATGAGAAGACTTGAAAAGAAATCTGACTGCATTTATACAATCCTAAGAGAAACAGCATCAAGGAATCCTTAAGAGACATTCTGCTCGCAGGAAAGCAGAATTTAATAAAACAGAGGAGTCAGAGTCCTCTCTCTGGTGCAATAGCAAGCTCCAGAGAGGTTACTATGCTCTTTTGGCATCTTCAACATTTATTCCCATAAGGGGATGGCACAAAATATTTCTACAGTTTGACTTCTGATCAAAGGCTGCACAGCTGCAATATTCAGTCATGTTTGGTGAAGGTCCCCTGCCCCTGCTGATTCCTTTCCACCTCTGCTATTTCTTCCCATTCCCTCTCTTTTAGGGAAAGCAGCCAGCACTCATGCCAAATTCAGCATCAGAACCATGCCTGGTCGTTTCCTACAGAGGCCTTCCTCCTTGCACTTGCCCATTTTTGTTCTGCTGACACCTCTTTACTTCACCAGCCTGAGCAGAGGACATCTGGCTCACTGAACATACCATCCCTTTGATTATCTCAGAAATAATCCTGTGTCTTCCCTAAGCTGATCTTGGATCTGATAGAACCAAGTTGTTTTTTCTAATTCTTAAATACAGACGTCTTTATTTAACATTGAGTTTTTGAACCCTCTACCAGTCAGACTTGATGGCAAGTGATGATCTATTCACATGTACTATAAAATTTCTGTCCATTTACTATAAATATCAAGGCTGGCACAGGAAAATATTAAAGGCAATTTCAAGACTTATTACTTGCTATATCACTAGAGAAATTTTAAAAGTTAATTGTCTTTATTTGCTTGCTGAATTGTAAAAGTCTTCATTTTCCATGTGGTTGTATTCAACCCAGTAAGTGACTAGTTTGGAAATGTAGTTAATATCATTTTTCTCCCAGAGGCCTTGGGTACCAGAGCATCAGATCCAGGGAGGGATTGCAAAGCCTGGCTCTGGGAGAAGATTTCAGACAGGAAAGACAGGAAAATAGGTTTCATAAATGTGAAGAGCTGCAGACACCCACAACATGCTGAGGGTCCTGAAATAAACTGTGTCTGAAATCTTCTCTATATCTTGTCTGAGCATGCCTAAGATTCAAGGTTTCAAAGTTTTGACTAGATTTAGGAATGTAGGTCAGTCCTGTAATCGTCTTTTTGACCCGTTCTCCAAATAGCACTGATCTTACTTCACATGCCCTTGTGGTAAGGGCCCTCTCCCAGGAGGGAGAGGCTGGGGTTCAGGTCCTTCCTCTGCCAGACAAGCTCAAACACAACTCTCTTGCTTTCCAGAAACTATGCAATTATAGTGGCTCAGAAAGAGCTCATTAGTCCTTAGCCCTCAGCACCAGGCCCACTGCCCTGAGGTCAAGCACAGCTTACCCAGTGCATTTTGCTGAAGGGGGTTGAGTTTTAACACTTGTTAAAATGCTCTGCTAAACTGGGTTCATCAAGAAAAGAGACCAACAACCACCTCATGGCTCTGTAAGAACATCTGAGGTGTCAGGTTTGTGTGATTGTAGAGCCAAAATACATTTCTATGGTAAGAAGAAGAAAGATCCAAAGTAATTATGAAACATAATATACTAATAATATTTGGATAAGTTCAATCTAAAATACTGCTCTGTCCTTACATTAGGCTGATTGGAGCCTGTGATTCCAGCCATGAAGAGAGGGCTTACTTCAGTGAACCTTTAGCCAAAAGCAGAAACCTCCCTGAGAAAAAGGGTGCAGGCCAAGAGTCAGGGGGAAGCTGCGGGCTGGCTAAAGCCCTATCACACTAATAAGGCAAAGCATGTTTTTCTTTAGTTTCAGTTTAACTTCAGAGTTACAGCAGTTTACTGTTCTGTGGTACAATATTTTTCCCCTTAGTCTCACAGTCAGATTAATTTCTGAACAGCAGTGCAATGAAACTTTTGATTTAAGAGATTTGCTGAGGAAATCTAGATTGAAATTCAAGGTTTACCCAGTACATAAATCAAAGGTGGGATCACTTCAAAGATTCCTTCATCTACTTGGCACAGACTTGGTTCATTTAAAACCTCCTTTCTCATAATTGTGCCCTTATTAAGATTTGAACATTTATAAAATGAGGAATGAAGTCTTATAGAGTTTTCTGTAATCACTTCCCCTGAAAATAAAAGTCTACAGAGAAGCAGTGAACGTGGGAGAGAATAGGTCATCTCCTGGCTATCATGGCTACTGATTTTATGGGGTCCTGTGGCAGACGTAAAGCTCTGCAGTAAAGTTGCTTCCTGGCTCTGCCATAGATTTCCTGTGTGAGACCAATTCAGTTAATCTCTTAGGGCAAAAGTCATCCCATCACAATTCAGAAACCTAGCTGAAGTGCTGAGATTAAGAGCTCATTTACCCGACGGTGTCTTTTTCACTTAAGCAAATGTAGCAAACCCTAACTGGTTTAGTCATCAATAGAGGAATCTATTAAATTACATACTTTAAAGACATGCCCTTAATTTTTAATGTTTATAAGTATGACATTTAAGCATTTACATTGCCCCTTTCTAAACCATAATGTTTCTTTCTTCCCACGCTCCACCTTTCTTTTCAATTAATCTTTAATCCTTCAGAGAAACTCATCTGTACTGGGATTTCTGCATTTTCAATGTGCCCTCCACAGAGGGCTCAACATATCTAGACAAACTGAATTGAAAGCCCCTTGGAGCAGTTTCCAGTTGCTGTAACGAAGGAGGTTGTAGAAGAAAAGTGTCATATATGACAAGTATCTTGCAGTTATGCCTGAGTGCTTTCACATACTTAATTGGAAGAACTAGAGAGAGTCAAAGGCCAAAGACCTTAAATAACATTCATGTGTTTCCTTAGCCTGGTGAGAGCCTTTCCATCCCTGTAGGTGGTAACTAGGGTGTCTGTGGCCAGCAGCAGGGCTGTGCTGCTGCCTGACTTCACGTGGCTTGTCCAGCTTGGCTTACCATCCTCGGTCAGGCACTCAAGGCAGCTGTGGCATCTGGCCTAGGGGAAAGATGGCAACAATGACAAGAAAGAGCAGAAAACAGTGCCCAAAAGAGAAAGGTGAAACAAGGAAAAAGAACTTACTTGACAACTAACCAGAGCAAACCTTTACAGTGAATTTCATGTAGAGATGCCAGCATGCCATCTTAGTAACACGCCCATGTGATGATCGAGAATTAAAGTTACAGCAGGTTGGAATATATGAAAATGTAAATAAACCTACAAAATAACTTACAGTCACAAAAATAATTTTCTGTGATTTCTGGCCAAGACTTCAGAATAGTGCAGGATCAGCAGCTGGTAACTTGTGACTGGTAACAGATGCAACTTGGGATTTGCCAGCTCAGGGATGGTCCTCACTTAAGCCAGAATTCTGCTTACAGAGTTCAGGTAATTTCAGTTCAATATAAATTACAACAAGTATTTGGCTAACTCAAGGGAAATTTTTAGTGAATGACCAGAAAATCCTAAGGACTCCCAAGCCTTAATTCCAAGGGTACTAAAACAAAAGAAGGGGGGAAAAGCCACAAAAAAGATGACATTACATATGTAAACAATATGTGCAGAAAAGGGTCTTTAAATAAATGGATTTTGATAAATATCTGACTGAATGAAGTACTATAAACTGTATGAAAGTTGTATAAATAAGTTGAGATGAAAGTCCTTTGCAATGCAATGAATCATTTCAAAAAAGGTTTTGATATACAGAAGCAATGTGTGCTCACATCATTAATTTTTCATACCTAACACAAACAAAGCACACACCACTGCAAATACAGTGGGATCTATCTAAGGGCTCGGTAATTTAAAGTTTTAACATAGTCTCTCTACCCATCCCTGGCTGGGTTCAACATTATAGG
Organism: Prinia subflava; assembly: GCF_021018805.1. Taxonomy (NCBI): domain Eukaryota; kingdom Metazoa; phylum Chordata; class Aves; order Passeriformes; family Cisticolidae; genus Prinia; species Prinia subflava. The sequence goes on along the minus strand of NC_086248.1, from coordinate 34,748,864 downwards.
GCCCTAGCAGTTTACTGTGCTGTTATTTTTTACATTGTCATCCTTTGGGTGGCTGCTGTGACTTACTGAGTCCTACAGATCTTTATGTTTCTCGTCCTCCCCAGCTCACGGGACATCGCTGACCCGGCTGCAAGCAGCAGGGCAGCAAGGAAACCTTGCAGATCCTGTTACGGACTCGCTATAGCTGATTCCTATAAACTGGAAGATGAGAACAGCCTTAGCTCCTTCACAGATGATGGATGCAGATTAGCAGATCTAAACAATTAGTTAGGGTGAGAGAATTAGCCCTTAGACAATTAGAGCAGTTAAGCATCTTGCTGACAGCTGTGGTGACAGCAGACAGTAAAACTACCCTTGATGAAATGAGAAAACTCCCTGCCTTTTTGATTTACAGGCAAGTTTACTTATAGGCTTTAAGGTGTTTAACTACAGTGGTCACAAACCAGGCACTAATAGCCTTCTGTGTGCAGCCAGCAATGCTGGATGGTGAGGCAAGCTGACACAGCTCAGCTCTGGCAGTGTCTGTCAGCCATGCTTGCTTGAAATACGAGGGCAAAGCTGTCAGGCAAAAGGAGGCAAACTGACTGCCTGTTGTCACCAGGGCAAGGAAAAAGAAGAGGCTCAATGCTTTTAGGTATGTGAGGATCAGAGGTGTTTTGTGCTCCCTCTCATTCATATTTTATATTAAAACTTCCCGCTTGCAAGCGTTTGTTTCAAGTCACACAACAGCTGTTTGGTGAATGTGGGGTTTATATCCATTAAGAACAAATGATCCCTTGTTTTAACCCTTTGGTTGGGGAGTTTGTATATCCAGGTGTGCACCGTTCCCTTTCCACTCCCATTGTGCTACCATTACCCAGGAGACACATTTTAAATATTTGTGGTCAGTTCCATGGAATTTGCTTTAAATGCCAACAAAAATTAATTTTAACAAATTCTAATGGTTTTTGTGTATGGGTTTTGTCTCAGAGTTGTGTTTTGGGACTGGGAGAAGGAGGGGATATTTTAAATGACCACGCCAAGCTGAGAGGCAGATGTGTTTTCTTTGATCCAGAAGAGGATACATTGCCTCAGAGTCTTCAGACAACACTTGTCCATGAGATCAAGGAGAAAAGTGTATGTCACAATACATTTTTTCTCACTTAGACATTAGAATTACCAGGTACTAAAAACTATATTTAAAGGTACTGTATTGCTTCACAAAACATCTGGAAAAACAGGTAATCACTACCAATTGTTTAGGTGTGATAACAGCACCTTGGTGTTAAAAGAATAAATGAAAATTCTTACATCAGGTGGGAGGACAAATAGTATATCTTTTAATTTAATTAACGCTCTAAATATTGTCCTAATGGGTTAGTACAGCATATTATCATTCATTTCAGCAACACTAGCTAGCAACAACTAGACTTATTAATTAGAGATGTGCAATATTCACCTGGTTTCAGGTTTTATTGTAAATGTGAGCCTCAGCTGGTGTTTGATTATCTTCACTGAGACATGAAGCAGAGCTCTATTTTGTGCATGCTATGCCTGGTTGCTGGCTTCAAGTGAACCTTTAATTGTGTTTCACTTTGGCTTCATTTACCCGTGGCACTATTAAAGGAAGTGCACTGGGTGCAGTTCTACACTAGATGAATCAGGTCCACTTTCATTAAATATCCCCATATCCTTGGGAAGTTCTGTGGGAATTCTTGCTCTATTTAAATGACTGTTGATGAACCAATATTTTTTCAAGTGCCTCAGGCTTTAATTTCAGTAGGTCTTTCCCAGCTTTAATGATAGCCACCATTGAGTTAAACTCTGAATTTAGGGAAATATTTCATTGTATAAGATTTTCAGCAGATTTCAGATCAGAAATAGACTCTATTTATCTTTTTATTGGTAATGTTTTTTTCTTAGGCAAGACACCTGGATAATAGATATGTTTGCCTGGGGAAAAGCCTGTCTACAGGATGTGGACATGTTTTTATTTTTCCCTGAAAGATGTAAATGAGTTCCATTACATGGTTCTATACCAAACAACTGTGGACATAAGTGAAGATGTAGTAAAAATTGTTTTTACTTTTACATGGAAATTACTGAGAATGGTTAAGAGCTATTACTGAGCTATGGTTAAGAGAGACTATCAACAAAGCAATCTTTTATGACATACAGAAGGTAATAACTAATTAGGTTAACTATTCACTCACATGATGTTAGTGGTCCTTTAGTAATGTGAAAATATTGAAGAAGCGTATATTCATCTGAACATAGTAGGTCTGAAAATACTTCAGAGCCTCCAGTGTGACATACCAACTTCTGAAATTTGGGATCTTTCTCCAGCTAAAACATTGCAGTGCTTGGTTTGCTCTTCTTCCCATTTCTGTGTCTACAAGGGGTACAATTAATTAGTACTTTAGTCCTCATTGCTGGCACTTTACATCTTTCCATGATGGTCTTTCTAGACAGGTAAACTCTTCCACTCAGTAGGAAAGTCTCTCACAGTATGGGAAGGACTGTCATCTGCAAGGGGTACTCCAAAAGCAAGTCTAGGGATGAGCTCTTTTGCCCAGTTGATTAATAATCAGATAAGAAGACAATTCAACTTCTTTTCATCTCAAAAGTGAGGATTAATTCCAGATTTGGATTCAGATGAGGATTTTAATTTAGTCTGGGAAACAAAGGAGAAAACAGATGTTCCCACATAAAATCAACATTTTTATTACAGTATAAAGTGTAAGTATGTGTGCTCCATAACTACCTAGGAGCATCACAATAATAGTTATCCAGTAAAAGTTAGGTTTTCATTTGAAGAAGCTCGAATTGCTTTACAAAAATAACTTGGCCAAGTATTTTAGAGGACAGAACTGAGAGACTTAGACTTTCTCATCATTAAGAAAGGTTGGGATAAAATGTAAGTCTCCTGATCTGTTCAGTACCCTGTTCTCTACTGCATATGAAAGTTCTGACAGAGCTGAACAACTGTCCCAGCTATTCTGTCCTGGACAGCAGATGACCCTATGTACGACATGCAAGGATATAAAGCAAAGGGTGTCACATGGAAAGCAAGCAGCAAACATCATCTAATCTACTTTAGAGTTGGGTTTTAGGGGGGTTGGGTTTGTTCTGTTTGTTTTCAAAGAAAGAAGATATGACCCAATACTAACAGGTCTCACTTTGCCTGCAGCCACATGTGCCCAGGTAGGACAGATCAAGGAGGAACTGGTGAGCACCTGGCATGGTCCCCTCTGGGAAATTTTGATCATCCATCTGGAAAGTGAGGGAGAAAGCAGATCAGTGGAGGAAAACTTGAGTTCTGTCCTGCTCATATGTTTTTGCTGTTCTTGTTCACCCTTGCCAGGAAAGTCATTCAGTTTGGTGCCTCAAAGTCAGCTGGCATAATGGCTAGCACAGCAAGATGCAGTGCTAGAAGATGGACAGCACCTGAAATACAACTCTTCCACAGGGTGCTGTGGGTCTGGGCACTGGGACCAACAGCAGATTTATAACCTTCACTGCTAGTATTGTTTTTCCTTGTGCTTTTTCATGGATGTGTTTACTCCTAAATGCATTCTCCTTCTGTCTAAATACCTCAGCTCATACCAAGTCTTGGGCCTACTTCCCATCTGATGCCCCAAGAGCACTGTCTTTCCCTGTCTAACCTTCAAGGGCTGAGAGGACACCTTCCTTCCCACATTCTTTCTTTATCAACCCTTTAATTCTGAGGCTGCTGGGAGAAGAACTGGACCAGGTTGTCTTCTGACGAGGTGCTGCCCAGACTTAAACCAAGCCCAAATGCAATGGTTTTCTTTTTCCTCATACGTCATCATTGTGATTCTGTACTCCGCTGTTGTGGAAAGCTCTTTGTTTTATTGTCCTTTTTAATTATGCAATCCTTTCCTCAGTAATTCACTGTGACTTGGTAACTGACTCCACATGGCTAAGACGTGACTGTCCTGATTGAACTTTTGCAAGAACAGAGCCGGCTGCAGCACACGCGTGAGAGCCACGGCGCAGCATGGGCTCCCTTCGGCGGGCGCCTCGCAGCTGCCCAGGTGGGGACTGGAGCTCCTGCCGCCTCCTCAGCCCCTTGCTGCCAGGAACAGCCAGTTCCCCTGCTGTGACCACCCCAGAGATGGTCCCCTCTGTGACCCTTCCCCTCACCGAGGCACACAGACCTGTGGTGTGGCACAGCCAGGAGGTGTCGCGGGCACGCGCTGAGCCGAGCACGGCATTGACGCCGTGCGGACTCGACAGCAATGCCCTGCGGTTTGGGCCCGGGTGGCACTGGGCGTGCACACCCAGCACCGGGCTGGGGCAGCTACCCACAGACAAAGGTGCAGCACAAGGTGCACAGCGGCCACCCTGGCACCAAGGATGGGCTGGAAGCCACCATAGTTCTGCCACAGATCCACGTTCAGCTTCCTGGCTTCAAAGGGAAAAGGGGATGATGTGCCTCGCAGGGATTCCAAAGCTGTGGGTGGTTTCCTTTAATTTAGGAAAGCATCTGATACAGTGTGTCACGACACATCACATTTATTTAATTCTTTCTTCGTTTGGATATGATTACTGTCACGTGGAATGGAAACTGAGTGATGCACCATGAGCAAAAAAGTGTCGGAAGATGGTTTAAATCAGCTCGTACTGAATCAGGACAAGGAGAAGAAACGTTCAGCGTAGGTCTGAGCAAATTAGGATTATTTAATGTTAATGAGTTGAAAGGAGGAGGTCAAATTAAGCAGGCCATTGACATAGTAGTACCATATTGATAGTGGTAATTGCCTTCTTTAATTTACCCCAGGGAACATTAGTAAGACCTCAAGGAATTATAATAAATAGGATTTGTTAGGAGAACACAGAAATTGAATTCTAATAATTAAATATGTACATAATTTAGTTAAGGAGCATACAACCCAAGTCCTAGCAGTCTAAGGATCCCACAATGGTAGATGAAGGGGGAAGTTTTATAGGAGAAGAGCACGTGCATGAGACATGGACCATTACAGAAAAGCTGCACAGATGGAAAGATGAACAAGAACAGTGACTTTGCCTGATGAAGACTGAAAAAGGAAAAAGAGAAAATTGAATAGCCAGAGACAACAATACTGCAGGAGTGACATGCATGGACATCCCAAAATGAGCATTCCATGAGCAAATTCAATCAGAAATACTTTCTCTCTCTACATGTTTGAGATCTAAAGCGAGATGGAACACATTTTTTCATGATGCTTCGAAATTGAAGAAAGATTGTCTTTTGTTGTTGTTTTTGAATTCTGTGAACTATTTTCATAGGGAACCTAAGACAAAGACAAAGGGAGCAGTCACGAAAGTCTCTGCAGCACAGGGACAGAACACAGTGCACAAAGTCATCTGCTCCACTCCAGAGGCTACAAGCTGGCTTGTAGTTTGGGACTGACTTGGCATATTTGGGGGGCAGGAGGATAAAAACCAAACCACATGCAAGTAGAGAAATGAAAAAGGCAGGGTGCGGTGGGGAAGGAGAGACGGAACAGCTCGTGAACATGCCCAAAAATTTCAATGTTCAAAGAAACCACAATGGAAAACAAAGGTGCTGTGTCAATTATCGTCCAAAACTATTTCAGCACATTTTCTTGAGCTTTTGGCATCTACTATTATGTTGATCTCACCTCTCACTTTTTGTCTTACCGTGCTTTCAAAGAGAATCATCAGTGTTGACAGAGATGGGGCATATGGCTTAGCATTTTGACAAGCAAGTCCTTTGCTGCCTGCAATGGGAAAGCACCAGTGGAGCAACATTTGGATGTTTTATTTCTGGCTGCAGTCACAAAGATCAAAATGCTTGGTGAACGCATGCCTTAGGCTGCCACCACATGGTGAGAGCAGGGAATGAGGGAAAGTGCCTGGTTTATCTGCAATTTCCCTGGCACTGTGATGTTCCCACAGCTTTTACTGAAACGAACTTATTTTCAAATCCATCTCAAGGGGAAAAAACAGAAATTGTGTTGGCTTTATTAGCAATAAATTCATTTTTTCCAGAACCGCCTTATGTCGATCCCTTGTTTCATTTTTTGCATGGTGGGATCTTGTTAGAGTAAAAAGTACTAAGGCAGAAACTACTTCATAAAATGATTTTTCAGATTCATTTGGTTGCCCTGCCCCAGTGTTATGGCTTTCATCTGCTGTCTAAGTCCCAGGTGTTGCTTCTTAGCTTATATACAGATGCTAGAAGAGGGTAATCTTCCACATTATTGCAATTTTTCCTTTGTAAATGTTGACCCTGAGTAACCAAAAAGGAGATTGCTTCAAGACGCTAACATTTCATTTTTTAGTGTATATTTTCTGTAGGAATATTTTTATGAGAAAAAACATGCTGCTGAGCCTCTATAGGTGTCATTTAAAAATAGTAAAAACAATTTTAAATTTTTTAGACATGAAGGGGAGAATTTTTTCCCCTTGATTGCAGCTGGTGGGAGAGTTCTTAGGGACATAGGGTGGCTAAAGTTCAAACTGTAACTGTGCCCTGGTGCCTGGACTAAAATATGTGACACATTTAAAATTAATTTCAGTGTCCTTTTAGTAGCTAGTAACAGAAATTAAGAACTTCATTTTACATACAATCTTAAAAAAACCTCCTACCATGGTTCCAAGCAAGTCACAGACCAGCACTAGCAGGGGAGAAAGTATATTTTTTTAAGAATATTGTTGCACAAAAAACTTTATTTAATTGCTGAGCTTTTCTTTTTTCTTACAGCAATGGAAATGCAAATAATTTCATGGGAAAAAGCATATAACTTAAAGTTACATGTGATCTTCATTAGTTTAAAAAAGCTGTTCCTCAGATCATTTATACTAGTATAACTCTGGAGTGAAAAAATTCCTTGATGAATGAATGAGAGGTGCTTCAGGACATATAGCATGCTATATTTTTGGGGAAAAGAGAATAAATCACGCAATATGTCCACCATTTAAAACACTTTATATTAGACATTTCAGTATAGCAACACAATTGTTTATGAGCAATTTTTTTCTTGTTGTTATTATTAGTTTCAAATACATCTGAACATCTGATGGGAAACTCTTCAACTGAAAAAATATTTCCACTCCCTTTTGTTCCTTTTTGTCAAGACACTGCAAAATAATGCCATTACTGTCACAGATACAGATTTTTCCCAGCTCCCTCTCCAGCCTGTACCTATAAACAGTGATTTAAATAGGATTCCCAACACATATTCTTCTTATAGACCTTGAAGCCTCATTTGGAGTTTTAATGGAAACAACATGTGAATAAATATGTATTTGGGGAGTTTTAAAAGCCAAGCTCTGACCTGACGTGCAAGGAGCTGTTGCTGGGAGCACACCCAGGCTCTTCCATCTCAGCATTTTTCAGCTGCTCGCAGCAATGAACTCGTCACACGCTAAAATCCACAGGGCAACCTCCACAGGAAAAGTACTGGAAAATGCATGTTGGACTTGAGGTGTTTCTAAACATTAAAAAGCTGTCTTCTTTTTTTTTTTTTAATTTTGTTCTTTTCCCATAATCTGCACTAGGTGCTGGCTGGAACTGTTTGCCATTAAAAATCCCAGTGTTAAGCAGGAGCTAGTGGAAGTTTAAAACAAATAGATAAAGACATAGATAGTACCCCTCTGTACCTCAGCTTCAATATTGTCTTTTCAAAGCTCAGCAAAATAATAAAAAAAGTGAACAAAGACATAAAGCCAGACTCGGGAACTTTCTAGTTTCATTTCAGTCCAGGATAAAATTTTAATAAGGAATTAAAATAATGACAATCACCATGACTCCTTGCCCCCCAGATCTCAGTGTTCACATCAAGATGCTCTGTGCCTGCTGACTCCATAAAGCAGTTGAAGGAAAGAATAAAACACCTCCTCTCAAACATAAGTGAAGAGGCATGGCTGCCCAAATGCTTGATCTGGTTTTCCCTTATATTAAAATGAAGCATTTCTTTTCATCTTCTCGTTTTCAGAAAACTGAGAGAGAGCAGAAGTAACCAGAGCTCCAAAGGTAGAAAAAGCCACATCCACTTCTAACACACAGTGTTTGAACAGAACATTCAAATGATGTTTCAAATTAAAAACACAGACCAAAACCTAAGGCTTCTAAACGTTAAGGGCCATAATGTACTTTCTGCTTTGGAAGTGGGAGAAAAAACTGCTAGGCACACCCATGGCAAGCAGCAGGGATGGGCAGGGCTACCTGCCTTCTTCACCCTCTCTCGGGTGTGTCCTGAAGTACCTGAGGGTCTGCAATGCCCAAAATGCTGAAAGTCACATCCCACTGCCCCCTGCCCCAGGACACTGGGCACTGATGGCAGGCTCTGGGCACCCAAGGGGGTTTTCTACATAAAGATGGTCCAGGGCTGTTCAAACCAAACTCCAAAGAGGGTCTGTTACCCTCGTGGTTCCTCACCATAACACAACTAATCCCTCACAAATTCATTATCTTGCTTTTAGTGCTCAAAGAATAAGGAAAAGGGATTTCCAGATACTGGAAGTAAATGTGAAATATTACTATGTCACATGATTAATTTCACTCCTGATGAGGAAGTCTACCTACTGCAATTTACCTTCTGTCTGGGACACATTATCTCTGCACAGAGGAGCAGCCCGAAACTTAAGCAGTTCTTAAAACTTCCAAAAAACTGATTAAGAGGGAGTTATGGAGTTTATAGGTCTTGTGGGACTTTACTACACATGGCTGAATTTTAAGTTCATAGTGGCCTCAAGACAGAAAGTTCAGCTGCATTTTAGATCTTTTGGAATAATTTTGATTTCCACCCTTCCTTTGACAACAGACTTAAAATAATGAGATTAAAAAGGACATTCTGCATTAGCACTTTCCACACCCATCTCTATGTAGTATATATTATACATCTAGTACTTGACACAGCATATTTATTATTTTTCTCTTTTACTTCTAAAAAATGACATGATTTTAATTGTTTATCTCATTGAAAAAAAAATGAAGGGATAAAGTGCTGGCTAGATTAAGCAAAGCTACAATTCTAGTAAGATTTCCACAGTGCACCATTCTCTCTCCCCCTGTTTTCTTTGAGAAGCCTCTTCTTTTAAATTATCCCTCATGAGTATCAGACTTCTACAGGACTTTGGGGTGGAAAATAGGAAAAAATGTGTCCAGCTTCTATTTGAAAATCAGTAGAAGTTTGGTTGAAAGTTTGCTTAAAATTAAAGTAAATTTTAGAAGGATTTCTTAAATGCTGTATTTCATATTCTTCAGTGTACATTTTGTCCAGTCAGTCTCAGCTCTACTAAACAATACAGATACAGCTGTGATATTATCTGATGACAGACATGCAGTGAAATGACACAAAAAGAAAGTAACTGGGAAGAGATCTTTCAAAAAAAATTTTTGTATAATCATATAAGATATCTGGGCTTTGAAGCTGGGTGTATATATTAAAAAAAAAAAAAAGAAAAAAGAAAAAAGAAAAGGCAAGCAGAAAAATTAAGAAGCTGTTTAAAATAAATCTGCCCTAGATTTCAACACAAAAAAATGAGAGCTTAACTAAACAGAACTCCTCTGTCCCGAAAGAACTCTGAATTCAGCTTAGGATTAATTATTGTCAGCTTCCTGTCCAGGGATTTACAAAATCAGCTCTACTTGTTTAAATGGTAAACAGCATTTGTAAGTAACAAAAGTGAGCTGTATTAGTCTTTTTTCTTTCTTTCTTTCTTTTTTTTCTTTTTTCTTGCCTTAGATGTGAAGTTGCATATCTTACACTTGCAGTGTTGGGTTTGATGAAGTGTGAGCTGTGAACTGCTGTGTGAAACTATTTCATGCTTGTTTCTTGGACTCCTTCATGTTCTACCGGTGTTAATTTATGAAACCACATCTCTCATGTGATCAAGCACTAAAAAACACTCTAATTTTAATGGTAAAATAAATTTTGCATTTCAGTGACAAATTTTGACCCCTAACATTTGTATAGGGTTCGGGCCCAGCTTTCTGTGTTTGAAGCCAGTTTAAAATTTCAAAGGTGCAGGCACTGTCTGTGAGGAGCTCTGGGCTGGCTGCTCTGAAGCCCCCACACACACCAGCACCGCCACCACTTCTGCTGAAGGTTTGTACAGATGCCTCCAGGCATCTTTCAGCAACACTATCAGATTTGCTTATAGTGCTGAAGCAAATGTTTTCATGGTCCGTCACCTTGATTTTATTAAAGGTGTTGGGCCAGGCTATTATCCAGTGCTGGAAAAGTCCCCTATAGAAGCTTTATAATAGCCCGGGAATTTAGAACTGCCAAGCATTTTGAGCCCATAATAAACTTCTTTTCTTCATGGCACAAGGCAGAGCATTTTCACAATTAGTCTAAACCAGAAAAAAGCTCTGCAGGTACTTCAGGCTCTAGACTTTTAAATTTTGTGCCTCTGTGCCTTAGATTCACCATCCCTTTTCACAGAGATTTGACTTTTTTTTCCCCTAGGATTTTTATTGCTCCTGCTGAAGAAAAGATCCATGCTGAAAACCTCTACTTCCAGATAACTGTGTGACTAGCTTAAATTTATGGTATCATCAAAGTAATATTTTTATAAACAGCTTGATTAATCATTGCTTTAAAGAGAATAATTTGGACTTATTCTATAGATTCAATATGGAGTTGTTGTTTTGGTTTTGCTTTGCTTTAGCCACAGTAATATAAATAAGGATAACTTGAGATCAAAGATTTCCTCAGAGCTGTAGGGAACATCATGTGTGTGCAGGTGCCATGCCCTGCTCTGGAATTTGGGCACTTGGTTGAAAGGAGGCTGGCATGGTGTTTTCTAACGGACACAGATCATCTTCATGAAAAACAGGGATTTTTACTGGGGCAAATCCTGATACGTGCTGAGTCAAACACAGTATTTTATTTAAACTGAGACATTCTTGTGTACCAACATAAAGAGTTCAGTCGTCTGCTGTTTATACAAAAAAAAAGGCAAAGTGAATGTGTGCAAGGGGACCCACATGCAAAGCAGAGGGATTGTGTGTGGTCCGAGTGGACTTTTTTTGTCATCCTGTTTGGGAACCAGTTCAGGATCTGTTTCTGTTGGCAGTTTCCTGCTGTTGTGAATATATTAGTGCATTTCTCAAGCCCTCTGTGCAGCTGAAAGGCTAGTAACTTAAGCCTGGAGTGTGACAGACAATCATCTTCCATCAGTTCAGACATGGGTGATGGGATGAAAAAGAAGAGATTACATCTCTGAAAACAAAGGAACTAATGCAGGCCAAGACCAGCCACTAGGCTGTAATCTCTGTTTTACCATAAATGTACAAAAATGTCTTATCTCTGGTTTTACAAAGTCGTGCGAGAGCAGTTGCAGCTCTTGGGTGCACCAGCCAACTCTAAGTGGTGGCTCAGAAAAACGACAAGACTGAAAGAAACAGTTGAGAGAATGAAAAAACACACCTCATAAAATTTCAGATACAAAAAAAATATCTCTGGGCATTGTTGCTTAATGAGTTATTTTAAACATTTCATTTCACATTAAAAGAAGATTTATGCAATATGTGAGACTTGAAAACACACAGCCAGCAGAAGCACACAGTGTTGCACTGAAATTCCTCATTTGCCACCCATGCCAGTGGATTACGAAGGCTAAAGATTTACACTAGTTCTTCAGCAGACAAAAGTCAAGTGCCAGTTCCCTAATGCAAACCGCATTGCGATGTGAATGTTCCACAAACCTCTCTCACAGTTCACATCTGCAAATGTTATTTCATACCAAGAGGGGGAAAGAAAGCAACTCACACTGAATTTCCACCAAGGAAGAGGTTTCTCTCTGTATTTCTTCTGTGAGATGTTCACTCAGCATCCAAGTGTTTGGAGGAATAATTTCCTGGAAAATTTGTGGATGATATCTCATGGGTACACGGTGGGTGCTGTCCCAAGCAGCACTTTCCCTGTCTCTTGCTGGATGTCACCCCTCTGATTTTCTTCATCCTCTTTTTTTCCTTTTCTTTCCAGATTTCCAGATCCAGGACTGAAAATGAAGCGTAAATCTTACTGCCTAATAACCACGGCAGTTACTTCAATAAAATGTTACTTAAAAGTCAATGGACTGCACATGTTAAAGACATTAGAGCTGTTAACAGACCATTGTAAAGTAAGCAGAATCTTTAATAACCTGCATGTAATGCGCAACCCCGCGATTTTTGGCGCAGAGCAGACTCTGAGCCCGGGCTTTCTGTGCCAGGGCTCCCAGCAGAAACCACTCTTGCATTCTTCAGTCACATGGCAAAACAGGCAAAAGGTGCTAAACACTGAAGCCCATGGGACAGCTCTAAGCACAACCAAAATCCCATATTTCCCCAAGATGAAGTGGAGGACTGGGATGGTTGGGGGTTCCTTGTGTTCAAGGGGCAGTGGAAGGTCTCTGACTCTCTTCAGGAGCTTGGCCTTGAGCACAGACACGGGAAGAGGAGCACTGCTCCAGCCTGAAGGCAATATAATCCTGACATTGCACTGTTTTGTAGATGTTTTTTGGGGAAAACCTTACCCAGAAAGTGATCTGGGGCTGATAGCATCAAAATACAGCCAAGACCATGGAGGGAGGCATCTTCTGCTTCTTTTCTGCTCCTGCTGCGCTTCCATTCTCTCCACATCAGTGGAAGACACTGTTAAAGATTGGCAAAGGAAACACCCTCTGTATTTGCACTGCCCTTGCCTTTGAAGCCTTTTGTCCAGCAGGGAAAGTATGTGCTCTCAGATCAGCTAAGCCTTGGACATGTGACATCTTCACTGTTTTCTCTGTCTTTTCCCATTTTTTATTTTTGGTCAAAGGCTCTTCACACACCTCACCCCCTCAGAAAAAGATTGAAGCTGGAAAAAGTAACAAATAATTTCAATTTAAATTTTATTTTTATATATGCTAAGTGGAAACATTTATAAATAAGCTGGAGGAGGATTTATGCACCAGTCTGCTACGATCTGCACGTGTGAGCATGAGGTGTGCAGCCAAATTTACACAAGCTAGAATATCTGCCTCCCTCTATCTCTCTGTGTGCACATACACACATGCCCTAACCAGTATAAGATAGATGTGCTGACCTCATAATTTACACCAGCACCTTTTTTGGCTCTTTCCCGATGCACATCAGCATTATCAAAATGTTCATGCTAAGTAAAGTACCTAAGCTGTCCTTTTCATAAAACTTTGAAGCATGAGACAAGTGTTTTGTTTTTCCTCTCAAACAAGTGCCTAGTTATCATGATTGCTGGTTTTAGCATGCAGAAATATGAGATATAAATATGAGAGATCTGTTGGGATACCTCAGCAGTACAGAGTGTCTCCAAGAAATTACTTTGCTCAGTCATCTCTCATTCAAGTACTCCCCAAACAGAAGCTCCACCATTTTTTTCTAAGACTACATCTGTAGACTTTATAGATAGGAAACTGCCCTTATTTTCCACCTCAAGGCTTCCCAGTCAAGTTTTGGCCCCTTGTTCATCCTGCAGGCCTGCAGTATCCACCCAGTCCCATTATCATTTTGTCACGTAATTGAGTTGTAAGCACAGGTGACCTATCAACATGTCTCAATATTGCTCCAATCTCTTGTGCTGCTCTCCTCTGATGTCTTCCAATATGCAGGATGTGTTTGATGGGAGACCTTGAAATGCACACAACAGATCAGAGTAGAGTTCCAGGGAGAATACAAGATCTTTTTGTATTTAAAACATGAGACCAATTTTCACATGAGCCAACTTTGCTGCCCAGCTATGCTAGAATTGTAATTTTAATTAATTCATTCTCTATTTTTTTTCAGCCATCATGTGTCTGTCTGAGGAGCCAAGGCAGCCCTCATGCCTCCTTTTTGTCTTCTCCTTTAGCTGTATCTAGCACAGCCCCCACATCAGGGGTCCTGGGACAAACCATGCTCCTGGCAACCTCCTCACCCACACCACAACTGCATCCAGCCCTGTGTAACATTAACACTTTCCAGGTTTCTCCTCTTCCAGATGATGTTGTTTTAAAGCAAAGAACTGTAAATATTTTTGAATTCTTTCATGAATATTTTGAAAGCTGTGTCTCCTATCCCAGGCAATTCTGAACTAATTTTGAGGCAAGGTTTTATAAAACCCTACATCAAATGTTCGAGCATTTATTATTTGTTATTTATTTTGCCAAATGTCTCAAATGCATCTATAGGCGACAGGCCAGTGCTCTGATGTATAAGCCAAATACCATAAAGCTGTCTCCATGCAATTTAGAGAACTCTTTGATTATGCATGCTTTGGCTATATTTTTTACTAAATAATGATCTGGGTAGTTAAATTGCTCTAAAAGGTTCAGTATTTGTTGGTTTTAAGTACCTCAAGAGTCAATCCGGTAATTTTTCATGCTTACTTCTCCAGGCTCTGTGATCTGTAAGTGATGGTTACTGATTTCTTTCTTTCTCCTGTCCTCAAAGACTCTTCTTTTCCTTGGTTTTTATACAAACATACCCTTTAAAAACCACATGGGAGAGTTGAAAGCTTTAACAATTTTTGGTCTTCTCTAATGACTGGACTTCATGCCCTTATGTATTTGTCTTTGTGCATATGGTGTATATGTATACATATATTTATGTATACTTAAGAACAATAATTCTCTAGTTCTGACTGAGGCCTCTGGGCCCCAGGAAAAAATAAGAAAAACAGTAAAACAATAATTTATAATAACTCATCAATAGTATGCCATGGATGTCATCAATAAATCTGACAAATAATGCCTGATTTTGGTTTTTGCCACATTTTGACTTGTCTTTGGTTGAACATTTTCTAATCCGGTCATGTAAGTCTAGATTTTACAAAGGCATATGGAAGAAACTTTTCTTATATTAACTAAAAGCCTGCATTTTATTTAGATTAATTAAAGAGCATGAATGACTACATGAAAAACAGATTATATTGCTTTAAATTTTTTAGCTGGATTCACTTTCTGATGCACAAGGTCACCTTATTTCCTACAGTGTCTCATCAGCATGGGATGTTTTCATGTCATACATATACTGTAAAGAAAATACTGGAACCAAACCTCTCTGTTTAAAATCCCAAGGAACAGGACACAGCAGTACAGCCAATATTGTAACTTCTCACATTTTGTTGCATGAACTGTAACCATCTTTGAACCAAACTAGACTGTCTAGCAAAAAAATGTGCAGACAGCCCTTTAAATCCCTTCAAATGCATGCAGAAGTGAAACTATGAATATTTGACACAATAGCAATGAACAGCTGAGAGTACAAAACAAAGTGATGCAGCAATAGGGGTATTATCAGGCCATTTTAAGAGCATTCTTCTCAAGAGTGTTAATGCACAAACAATTGTAGGAGGAACAGATAGCTGAAGGCAGCAAAAAATCCTTGATCCCACTGCTAATCCAATTGTGTCAGATCCTTTCTCTTGAAAAAAGTGTAAATGGTCTCCACCATCTTGTCAGAAATTTCATGAAGTATTTTCTGTAGCTTGAATCGAGGCAGACATGCAAAGTTTCCTGTGAAACTGTTTCCCAGCAACTCCTGCTCCATAGGCTCAAAAGCAAAGTGTTCTTTTGACTCCATTACACCTCTCTGTGGTCTCATGACTCCACAAGCTTTTCCTATGTAACCCTACAAAACTTTTCCCAGAGGAGTTTCCTGAGAAAGTGACATCTACCTCCTGAAATGCCAGAATGGACCATACTCTGCAGCATTTCATTTTATGGCTATGAGAAGTACTCCACAGCACATCCAGGAAATTCTACCCATCCCAGGTGTTGATCTAACTAGGAAGTGAACACAATTGGATGGTGCCTGTTTATCACATTAGTCCACGAAAAGTACTTTCAGGTTTGCCTTCAAACATTACTGTGAAAGTGGGTGGCGTAAAAAACAGTGCACAAAAAAAGGAGAAGGAGGGGGCTGAAAGGGAGAAGCCTGGAGATGGTTTCAGCCATCTGGAAGTCAGACCATCTGGTCAATCTCAACAAAATGTAGATTCTCTCCAAGACCATCAAAGCCTCCTTTTTGAGCCTCTTTCTGCCCAAGACATGCTTATAAATGGTAGTGAAGGGGATGAACTCAGTAAAGTTCCTACTTCTCATCCATGCCAAATTACTACAAACCACAGAACAGAGTGAACGCCAGCTGCTTCCTTGGGTATTTAATATTACTTACTAATAAAAGGATTATGTTTAATAGATTAGCGGAAAACATAATAGGGGAATAATGACTGGCTTCCCCCAAGAACTGCCAGTCTAGCAGCCCCATGGGCTGTTCTGCTGCAGTGGAAGTAGACCCTGGCTTTCAAGGAAAGAATTTTAATATCTGTGCCCAGAGTGACCTCCCATGGGATTTACAGCCATGGTCTTGGAGAACAGCTGAAGACCACCCACACCATTGGCTCTCCTGCTCATCTGGAGAAGTATTTGTGCAACCAACTGAGAGCACCAGGAGGAGGTTTTGGCCTCTCCAAGGCAGCACCAAAGCACTTGGATGCCACCCACGTTTCAGGAACACACAGCATGGATTGCCCCAGTGTCAGCACGTGTCCCATAGGATGGCAGCATCCATATCTCCCCTCAAAGCATGATGCCAGTGTCTCTGTGTGCCCAAAGAGCTGCACCAGACTCTCACCCACAAGCCCTTACTGTGCAGGGACACCAAACACCACTGCAAGCTCTCACTGAAAAAATTATACAAAAACAACCACAGCCAGGCAATATTTCAATCCAAGAATGCTATTCCCTGCACAAATATCTTTTGTTTATCTGATGCCATTCATGTAATATATTCCCTGTTTTGTCTATTGACTTACCTAAAAAACTACAGAGACTTATCAACTTTCAGCATTTATTATAAATTCATTCAAAAGATAGATGTAACATTTTCTTGGCCAGTTCCAGGCCCACTAGTTGGCCATCTGCATAATTTTCTTGATCTCCACTGAGTCTGCAGACTTTGTGAAAAGACAAATATGTTTAATTTTGATGGTTTTAATTTTCTGTTCCAAGCAGTACTTCTCCCCGAGCTGGGCTTTTTGTGTGGTTGGTACTTTTGTTTTTAGGGGGGTTCATCTCATCTGTAACTGCTGCTTAAATGTGGATCTCTTGGAAATGTCTTGCACTCTTCCGGATAGTTGTTAGATTTTCCTGGCAAAGCTAAGAAACAGTATTTTGTTTCCCTTGGGCTATTGATTCATGCCCCTTTTTCAACAGTTTTCACCCAGAATTCATTAATTTTCTGTTGAATGTCCAGTAAATCCTTCCATAATTTTTTAAAATTTTTGCTGATCTGTTAATAGAGGCTATTGCTTGCTCATTGCTCCCTCATTGAGGTTTTTGAATCAACATTAAATGGTCTGAAATACATTCCCCACTTGTACTTTCTACAGCACCTTTTCTTTTTTTTTCTTTTTTTTCTTTTTTTTTCTTTTTTTTTCTTTTTTTTTTTCCCTGATACATTGTTTTATCATTCCACTGTTTTGGTTTGGGGTTTCTTTTCCTGTCTTCCTTGTTTCTCAATCTCCTGTCATTTGCATTCTTTGGTTTTCCTGATGATTTTGGTGACCTTTAAAACTCTTCTAATGCTTTTTCAAAGTGAAAACACTTTCGATTTCTTTTGCATCTGAGATCCTGGTAAGGTTCTTCCTGGGACTGGAGTGTCACACATGGTTTATACCCCACTGACATGAGAAGTTTTTTCCAGCAGGATAGCTCCAGACTTGATGGAAGTGTTTGGCCACTAAGAAAATTTAATAAGGTCTTAAGACTGTCACTATTTCCTATTCCCCACTCCTCGGGACCTGGCCCATTGTCTTTGCTGACACCACTGTAGCCCTAACAGATAGTGATGGACAGGACCCAGGTTTCTACAATGCAATCATTTTTATGAATTTATTACTGCCACTTGGAGAAGGGCAACAGCTGTCCCAAGGTAATCCTTGACTGTCTGAGACCTGACCGATCAGCGCCGTGCAATTTCTGCAGGCTGCTGGTTCTCCCCTTATGGCCTCTGATTTGGTCTATAATTTTTAAATTTCTCTGTTGCATGTAGTAAAGTTAAAAGACTTAATAAATCTTCTGACAGCTCCTAAAAACACCAGCTTAGGCTCTGAACATTGAGGTATTTCATTTACTCATAAGTTTTCTGGCTCCTTTTCCATGCTTTCTTCTACACCCTTGTTAAACTAAGTTCCTTTAAAAATGCCTCAGCTAGAGAAATTCTTGCCTCTCCAGGCTCATATTCAGCTTTCCATTGGTTGGTATAATTGGCAAGAGTTTTAACACATTCCTTATTTATAACTGCTAACAGTTTGTTAGGACAAATACCTAAAGCCTTTTTAAAAATCATTGATCTTTTAAATGACCTTTTAGTGATGAATAATACCCTGCAAACAGGAGAGCATATTTCAGGCCTATGAAATACCTCTGCCTGTACCTTCTTCTCTCAGTGATTTTTTTTTTACTACACTGTGGTGGTGCAGAAAATATCCACCATAACCAATAAATGGCTGCAAATATTTCTGCTGGTGTGGTTTCTCCATCTGCCTGTTCATCACTCCCCTGGTGACTTTTGTATCTATGGGGCTGTTTGCACTGGTGAATGGGTAAAAGAAGATACAAGACTGCTTGGCTTCTCTCACATATCTGGGCAGGGCAGAGGCTCTGCTTGCAGAGGAAAGAATCACAAGCACTGCCAGGGGTAGGGTCATAGGTATGTAGGAAGGATTTAGCAGACACCTCTGCCTTAAAAGGGTCTTCTTAAAACATAGGGATGAACACCAGCAAGAGGAATAGGAAGGTGAAAGTCTGTTAAAACTGCAGGAGGACTATATGGGTGCATTCGGCAGAATATACAAGAAATCGGGCTGTGCTACTTCTGCTCTTGCAGAACTTTTTAATCTAAACCAGAAAGGAACACAATAATGGGGTTAGCAAACACAAAATCAATAAAAACATGGACGACTGTGGCCTTGGAATCACCAGCTACAGCAGAGCATCATGACTTTCTCCATCGTTTTTCCTTTATTTTTTTAAAGCTTTCCAAACCAGTCATGCCTTTTGAAAGCCTAATCAGTTCAATCTTGGAGCTGCCTGGGGGGCAAAGCTCACATCTGAATACAAGACTCATACTTTTCTCAAATTAGTGAGTATTTGAATTCAGTCAAGACTTAGATTGAGCTCATCTCTAGAAAATACATCAAACAGCCTGTGGAAAACACAGTTCCCACACCTCATATTTTTTAACTGCTCTGTCAACTGAAAATACTGGGTTTTTTCCTGTTATAATCTTACACGATATTGCTGAGTAGCAGATGGACAGTGGGTGTCAGTCTCTTCTCCCAAGTAACAAGCAATAGAGCAAAATGGCCTCAAGTTGTGTTGGGGATATTTAGGTTGGATACTAGGAAAAATTTCTAGCACCAAAAGCATTGCCAGGCATTAGAACAAACTGCCCAGGAAAGTGGTAGAGTCACAGTATGTAAAAGACATGTGGATGTGCCAGTTAGGGACATAGTTTAGTGGTAGATTTGGCAGTGCTGGGTTAATGGTTGGAATTGAAGATCTTCGAGATCTTTTCCAACATAAACAATTCTACAATTCTATGGCAAAAATCACCTCCATGTTAATGTTAACTAAAGCATGAACATAGCATTTCAGCTACATTTTATATTTTTACTGGAGTTTAAAGGTCCTATTAATTATGATTACACCAAAACAGGAAGCAATTTAGGCTCAGTAGGTAAGATTTATGCAACCTAATATCAAAGGAGACTAATAGCTAAGGCTGCTTGGATAAACAATACAGGAAGAAACAGATAGGTCTAGGGAAAAAACAATCTTAGACCCTTGAGACCAAACACTGGAGCTACCTCCTCTCCTGGCAGATAACAAAGGGAGCCTAAATGAATACATCAGACTTAAACAACAAACCCTTAGATAAATGAAGTTTGAAGAGGTGAAGTACTTCCATTGGAATAAAATTTAGGGAATCGTAAAAGGAGATGATAGCTCACAATAAAGGTGTAAATGATAAAAATGGTTACCAAGACGTATATTTTAAACAAGATGCAGCTCATGTATCTCAAAGGATACAGACCTCTAATTAATACATGAAGCCATTTCGTCGTGCCTCTACAGTCAGTTATATGAAAAAATTCACCATGAGTTGAAAGAGAGAAGCCATGGTTTTCTTTTCCCTTGCCTCTTTCCCTTCTCCCTTTTTGTTTTCCTTTTTTATTTTTCAAATTTTTTTCTTTTCTATTTCTATTTCTATTTCTTTTTCTTTTTTCCTATTTTTAAAAATTTTTCTTTCCTATTTTCTTTTTCTTTTTTCCCCCTTCATTCTTTTCTTTTTCTTTTTTTTTTTTTTCTTTTCTCTTTCCCCTTGCTTTTTTTCTTTTACCGGCACTGAAAGGAGCACCAAATGCACATTTCTCTTAGCATTTCAATGAATTCTGTGGGGGATGAATAGCAAGCGTGTACATAACCACACACATATGTATGTATAAATTTACAAGCTACAATATCCAGACATCACGAGGCTCTGCTAATAATTTTCTCAACCTTGCCCAGACTGTAGCTACATTTATGATCTGGAGATTTATTGATTTTAGTTATTTTATACCTCCCATAATAGGAAACTACCCTCTGGACCATTGACCTATTCTTGTTATAAATATACTTGAGCTTGCTCTCATCATAACACTATCCCAGGCATCTAAGGTGTTGTTATGAGGTAGTGGTGTTACAAGGAAGGTAACCATAACAGAGCTTCAAAGAAAATAATTTAACTCTTCCAAATGAGTTTTCTTTTGCACCCATGAGTTAATGGCACAAATTTTGCTCTGCCATGTATGTCAGGGCCCTGGTTCATCACAAGAGCTTCTGGGAGTTTTGGTAGCATAAATAATGCATAACAAAAGTTGCAATTAATAACAATACAAACAGGACAAATGTGTGATGCCACTCAGCAGCTTGCATCAGAGAGGCTTTGCTTAAGCTGCATGGCCCTAGGACCTCCAGTTTACAACGGCTTTCACAAAAAAGCAATTTGGAGCTCATCCTTTGCTTTGGCCAAACAGCTCCAAAATCTGAGCCCTCAGAGGTGGCCAATGCTTGTGCTTGGTTTGGTTAATAGCATAGCCATGGAGAGTATCAGTTCTTTCCATCTTCAAATACCAACACCTCAAACACTTGCTGGTTTTTAGCACAGATGGTATATGAAAATCACAGGTTATGCTGTCTCCTGTGCTGTACTGGGTCAAATGGTGAAGTGTGAATGGCATCCTGTCCACATTCCTGACAGGGACACCTCTGTGTCTGTGAGAAGCATGGCAAGATTGGGTGGTCAAAAATATCAAGGGCCCAGCAGTCACTTATGCTATCCACATATGATGCTGAAATTCGAGTTTTGGAGCAGTAGACAATTGTAAACACCAAGCAATTTTCTGAGTAGCCTATATAAGAGATAATGTTGGAAGGCTGTTATTTTCTGGCTGTGCTAAGAAGCTGAAGACCCATGTGACTGAAGTGGGAAATTTATCCTTCAGACCAATTGTATTTTTCTACCTGAAGCTAAAGGCCATGGCTAGGAAGGCCAGTGTGACCAGGTCATACCAGACATGCCTCAGAGCCCATCATGGAGCCTCTGACACAGCTGCAGCAGCAGCACAGCTGCCCAAGCATCAACACCAGGGAGCTACAGGCTACCCAAGAGAAAATTAAAGTTAGGTACTTATATTCTTGTTCTACATTGGCAGTATAGGCACTGTTTGAAGTATTTTCCTCTTCTCAGAACCCACTTTCCAGTTTTACACAACTTTGAGCAACAGCTTTTCAGTCTTGTTAAAAGAGCTGTCACTGTTGGTAAGCTGTCAATATATATTCATTATGCTAATGTCTTGTTGCTTCACCTTTCTAGATCTCTTCTGCAATAACACATAAAAATTAAACTTCTGTGCCATCAGAGTCAAAACTAGAACAAAATCCGGAAGAAACGTAAATCAGCCCTGTGAAATGGGAGTTTGGAGCATTCTCTATTTTTCTTCATGAATTTTTCCCCTTACATTTAGCAAAATAAGAAGAAAGACAGAATTCTTTCTTCAGTAAAGTTTCAACACATAAATAGAGAAGATTATAAGGATGGGGAAGAAAATGTGTGGATTGTTTATGGTAATATTTTAGAAGTGTATTGACCCAGATTCCAGTCCTGGCTCAGAATGCAAGAGTACAGTTGAGGGGTCACTGTTTGTAGCAGTGTGGAAGTTTGGAATTGTAAAAAATCAAATCCTTTGAGTTTGTTGTGTTTTCTGCTATCTCTCTTTTCCATTGAGTGGTATTTATATATTTTCAGAAGCAAATTTAAATCTACCTGGCACCCTGCTGAACACAAAGCATGGAAAGTCCACTCCTTCACCACCAGACTCAAGCCCTCCCAAGACACACGGATGCTGCTTCCAAGATACTTATGAAAAAGCTGTGTAGTCATTTAATTTATTTTAGGATGTGTTGGAATAGCAGAGGTAAAACAAATATTATCCTTGGCAGCTAAATAGAATAGGGCATTATCATTGCCCATGGATAGTATTATTCTTGTATTGATTCAATATATTCGTGGTTTAAAACCTAATGAATAGGTCTAGGCTGAATCACCCAGTGTAGTGATATTGGTAGGAAAGGAAAAAAAAAACAAAACCCTTATGTTTTAGCAGATGAGAACATCAAGGAACTCAGGAGAGTACTAGAGCAGATTCTGTCATGTTTGTCATGTTCTTAAGTGAAAAAAAGCCAGGGTATAAATACAATTATATATATGTGGAACTAGTGACTCCACTTCTCTCTTAAGTAAGGTTAGTTATAAGAATATATTTGAATTACATTAGCATGAAATTTGAAAGTCTTAGTCCAAAATGGAAGTTAAGAGAACAAATAACTATATTATTTCTTCCCTGAAAAAATTGTCTATACTTGGTATTATTGTTATTTCCAAATTGAGACCTTTGGAATTTCAGTAATGTTATTAAAACTTATCCAAATCTTGAAAGATTGACATTTTAGATTTATTTCATCATCCTTTGGGTTTTGTTTGAAATAACTTTTGATTGAGCCAATTACAGTATGCTGAATAGTTAAATATATTGAGCAGTAACAGAAATCTGACATTTTTTATTGTTTGCATTCTTCCAAAAATACATGAGGCATTTTTACTTGAAAAGTGCAATGAGGGTTTGAGAACATGCTTTAAAAGAATATCATCCATTTGTGTCTGGCCAAAAACAAGCTTATACTAGACAAAATCTGAAAATAAATGTTATTATGGGGCTTAAAGATCCTTGTGCTTATTTGTAAGATATGCAAAAAAAAAAAATCTGAAGAGTTTAAAATTACATAGGAAACCCTTGCATAAAACTCCCTAGTGAGTTTGTGAAAAAATTTTCATAGAGCACTAAGCAGGAGAGAAAAATCTATATCACTAATTTAAACATGAATAGGGAATGGCTGAGGGAATGTACCTCATGGGTACATTGAGGGATGAAGATGCTGAGGTGTGAACGTTAGGGTTACCTCAAGTGCAATGCAAGAACTGTGCCTTGGTATGATGGAACCAGGGTGGGAGGGAACTGAGCTCTTGGTGGTCACAGCCTGTGGACCTGGACATGCTGCATGGTGTCCCCCAAGAGCTGCCTGCTCAGCTTCCCCACCAAAATACCCCAGCTTTGTGTAGTTCTCCATCAAATGGAGGATGAACTTTCCTGGCCCTCCTCCCACCCACATTTTTAACAATCTTTAGAAAATCCATGTCCATATAAATATGGACCTTTTGGATGCCATACTGAAATCCTTTGTTGCCTTGATAAAGGCAAAATCAACAGCACCCAAGGAGGACCATCAGAGGAAAAATCAGAACACTTTTTTTCCCAGCTCTTATTTAGCCAGTATTCACCACGCTACTGTGAGCCTCCTATGGGTGTTGGTGGAGATCTTCATAATCCAAACCTCAGCCAGCTTTCCAGTTTCTAGCTCTTTTGGCTGCAAGGAAAGACAGAACACTTGAATCCCTATTTTGGAGGCAAATGCAAAACCTTCTTAGTTATTATGCCTTTCCAGACCCATAATTTGTCTTAATCAAATGGTTGTGGGTATTTGATTGGAGCTTGGGGATTGTTTTAAACATTATATTTAATAAAATTATTTTATATTTAAGCATACACAACCTTCCTATAGATAAGACAAAGCATGTTGTTCACCCTATAATCTCCTGAGTTTAGCAATTAATTTGGAGTTCAGTGCCAAAACAGGGAAGAATGGAAAGACTATACAACTACCTTGCAAGAGGAGGTACCAACTTATCAGCTTTTCTTGCAAGATTTCCTGAGCCCATATAATTGCATCTTAAGACAGATGCTGTTTAGCAAGAGTCCCAGGAAAATCAGGGGAAGCTGTACAGCTGGGGTTTGGTTTGGCACACATCCCTGCTCTCACAGAGCATCCAGTGATGTTTGGCTCTCTCTGTAATGCTGGACCACGATCAGATCTGTACTGCAGCTCAACAAAACATGGCTCCAGTGTTGTTGGAGCTCCAGTACCTTCATGGCTCCAGAAAATAAATAATTAGCATGTTTCTTGTCCATTTCGTGCACTTCTCAAGGCAGACTCTTGATTTGCATCTGCTCTTTCAAGCAGTTTTTCTTACACTGGACCGTCCTTTGCTAGTATCCCATGCAGCTGAAATTAAAGAGTGAATAAAAAAGTTGTAATGCAGAACTAGGACACTAGATGGTCTATAGCTGGAGGTGCAGGGCCGAGGATAGGCAAACAGCGATTAGTGCAATGTAATCATATACACAAGGGCCCAGTTTCATTAAAGATGTGTTAGAGCACACGTCCATGGCCATCTGTTTCTATTTTGCCAGCTCACTTGATTGGCCATCACAAGCATTCCCATGTGTGCTGAAGCATTGCTGAGCAGGACATCTGGCAATAACCAACACCACTGTTAAAAAAACATGATAACAACAGAGGCATTAAAGCAAATATATGTACAATAATTTCATTGTTGAAACTTCTACCAAGGCAGACCTGTTGTCCAACAAAGTGAACATTGAAAATGGTCCTTTCCTAAATCTTTGCTTTACTAGGCATGCCAACACTTCAATAGGAAGACGCTTCAGTGGAATGTCTTTTTTCCTCGGTCCTGGCTTTTGACATTGCTTAGAAGGAAATAAAAAAAAATTAAAGCATTTACAAGGGAATAAAAAGCATTAAAGCAAGTCTGAACTTTTGAATAATTTTCCTGTATTAAATAGAAAAGAACATATTCATGCCATATGTTGCCAGAACATAGAAAAACTGCATTCTAGAAATGGAACTGAAAAATCAAAACATCTGAATCTTTATCTTGGCAAAATAAAGAATAAGTGTTGAAGGAACCTAATGATCTTTTGGGAGTGAGAAGAGTTGCTCTCATTGCAAATGCATGGAATCCTTCCAACTTTACATTGATGTAACTGCAAGCAGAATTTGACCAAAATTTAGTCAGTAAGTAAACAAATTAATCTATGTACAGTTGTTTTTTGCCATAGATCTAAACCTAGTGAATAAGCCACTGATTTTCCTATTCACATTTTTGATGATAACTTTTAGTGGATGGTGAGATATATCATGCTGAGAGAAGTACACAGCTTGGAAAAAGCAGGATCTCCTCAGTCCTCCTATGTTTCTTGATTCCTGTGTCACTTTATTTTCTTTTTCTTCACATAGTTTAAGCTATTCCAGAATAGTCAAGCATCTATAAGAAGACAGAAGAAAAGATGGACAAGAGATATGTCTGTCCTTAGAAACTGAGCTATGTTTAACATCCTTAAGCAAACACAGCTGACATGCTCAGTTTGTTTATGCATTTCAGCATTCACCACAGAAACCAAACTAATGTTCATTGATCTCACTTCTTACACTGTAGTATGTAACAAAAAGCTAAAATTCAAGATATGTGTGCATAGTCCTTACATCTCCAAACCACGGCACAGGGCCAAAGTAAATACTGCCAAAAAAGTCTTTTTTTTGTGAGATCACAGTAGTATCTTCCAACAAGTTACTGAGAAGTGTGAATCCTGAGGCTGCAGGGCTAAGGATCTGCCTCTATATGCTGACCATCTTCACTGGACATTGTTTTACCCAAAATTTCTGTTATACAGGACTGAAGGAGAAATTAATTTTCTGCTTTAACATATTGTTAAAATAAGGAAATACAAGGTTTCCACCCTCTTTCTTTTGAAGAGTACAAGAAAAGCTTGAGCCCTATTTGTTTCTTCCCTCAGTGCCTGAGGATGGTCCACTTAATTTGCTAACAGTGACATAGTTTGGGATGTTGCTACCTGCTGGCAGCTAACCATGAGGAGGGCTTAGGAGAAGGAGAAGGGACAAGAATCAAGATGCTTTTGCTTATTAACTCATAGTGCTGGGAGAGAGGGAACAGAGTTCCCCTGTATTTACTGTCAGAAACTGTTATTTTAATCACACACATACATAGTTGCTGGTCCTCTCTACCATTATTAAAATCCTTTCATTTCACACCAGATCTGTGGAGAGATCAGTCTTTGCACAGGTGCCAGGCTAAGTTACTCTCTATTCTTAGATACACTGGGTGTTTTTTAGAGGATATGTCCAAGCTGTTCTGGGGATCCCTGCCAGATCTCTGCTGGTAGAGTCTGATTCACATCCCCAGGGCCACTCCAGGGTTAGAGGACCTCAGCATGAGCCATTCTCTCCTCTGTGTTGTGGCTGATTTTTGCAGAAGATGGTTTGGTTTGTTCCACAGTTGAGCCCCAGCCCCCAACCTGTAGCTTGTGCAGAGACTTTGGAACTAAAAGAGAGTAAGAATAAAGCTGGTGGAGCCATCACACCCACTTTGGACTACCCAAGCTGCTGGGACCTGGGCCTTGTTGCTACTTTACAATCCCTGGCAGAAGGATTAGGCAGAGTTCCTTTTACTGGCAAGAGTGAGATAAGGTTGAGATGAAATATTACCAACGCATGATGAAAAGTGAAGATGGATGGTCCCATTAAAAACGCAGTGGTCACAACTTAACTGTTAATAACCTCAGTGAATGTGTTCACATTTCCCCTATAACCACCTCTGCTGCCTGAGCATCTGTACCACTCATTTCTTTCCCTGGTGCTGGAAGACCCAGGAAGCTGGGATCAATATCCAGCCTTTACTGAGAACTGCAGTACATGTGTCTGCTCAGCTGATTACAGGTTGGATCCACCACTTGAGCAGCCAGGAATATTTGCTTTAGAAACACTTATTTGCTACTGAAGGAAATGGTTTGCCAAGGTATTTTTTCCCAGATCAAAGTCACATCAGTTGGAAATGCCAGGCTCTCTGGCCTGTTGTTCTGACTGGAGTGTGCCTCCAACTCTTCTGGAAAGGCATAAACAGAGGTAAACAGATATCCTTCTTGTCCCCCTTTGGATCTTCTGCATGGCTGAGGTTCCCACATAATTTCTAGTATTGAGTTCCCACAACTCTTTTACTACTGAGTTTTGGATCGAGGCCCCTAGTCTTCCTGCAGCTGTAACAACAGCAGCAACTTAGTGGTAAATTCTGTCAGAAGGATTATGAAATTCATTGATAAATGTTCCTGTATAGTGTGTCAGATTTGAAGTATAACTGAACGGGAGAAAATACTCTTACTCCAAAAGGAGTTTTTAAAAAAATGTGCTGTACATTGCACCCCTATTTGCTGCCTTTTTTTCTTTTTTCTTTTTTTTTCTTTTTTCTTTTTTCTTTTTTCTTTTTTCTTTTTTCTTTTTTCTTTTTTCTTTTTTCTTTTTTCTTTTTTCTTTTTTCTTTTTTCTTTTTTCTTTTTTCTTTTTTCTTTTTTCTTTTTTTCTTTTTTCTTTTTTCTTTTTTCTTTTTTTTTTCCCAAGCAACCAATTTTGGTTATGTTCATATTTCTTTTGTCACTGGTTTGTTGGACCAGGTCTGGTGGTGGCTGATGGATCTTTTTTTATGACGTTGCCAAGTCTGGAGTCTAGAGGTGTGAGGTGGGAGTTCTGGCACAGTGGTCTAATAAAGAGGGGGAAAATACGTTCAAAAAGTGAATGTAGAAGTTTGAGAGAGTAATAAGAATTTGCAAGATGCAATGGGGAAGCTTTTTTTCCTTCTCCCTAAGTAACTTTCATTTATCATGGCCCTTGGGATGGTAAACAACCCTAGCCAAATGATTGTATCCTTTCTCTTTTGTGACTGAGGCTTTGGTATTTTGTTGTATTAGTGACCAGCAACAGTTGATTAAAAAAAAATAGAAATTTAAAGAAAAAAACAACAAAACTACTTATTCTTTAATACATATAATCTATCTGTGCCTGCCACTGAAGCGGGAAGAAGAGATAGACAGTATTTCTCTGCATGAGGGAAGAACAGTAGCTTTCTCAGTATGTTGCCATAGTAGAACCTACAGAAACTCTTAGATTCAACAGCACATTCAAGAAACTATAGCTTTTTTCTTAACTGTTTTTAGAATTTTTAGAAATGGTCAGATTTGGCTTAAATCTGATACTATTGACTTCAAAAAGAAGAGAAATAATCCACTGGTGAGTTCTGCAAACCTTCCTCTTAATTGTCATCAAGAAGGGAAAACACAGCTCTAGGAAAGAATTGGGTCATGTGCAGAAGTTAAATGAAGGTTATCTGGCATCCTAGTTTTTTTGTTTAGAAAGCCCTTGGATTCAGTGGTGAGTCAGCGGCAGTGCCTGGTATCACGCACACATTAGAGATGCCAACCAATTCTCAGGGTAAACTAGGAATAACTAAGAATTCTTAGTAGGGAAAGAGAGATCAAGGACTCAGAAGCAGCTTGTATTTCACAGAAATATGCAGTTCTGGAAATAGGCTGCTGGAATTTTACTGCAGGCAGCTAAATAAAACAGTGGAAAAAGACATAGAAGCGACCACTCTATGACTCTTGAATTTTTCTCCTCAGCTGGTTCTGCTCTGCATGAATGACAGCAGCAATGTTTTGATGGGTACCTGAGATGTCCAGGGACAGGAAGAAGGCGTCTGTAAGAGGTTAGAGCAGCTAGTGGTCACCAAGTCTCCTAGAATCCTGATTGTTTCCTCCCCAGTGGAACAGCTAGACACCTGCAGAGCATCAGGCCTCCTTCAGAGTTTTTCCTCCCCTTGACCTTTAGAGTTATGTGGTACATACACTGGGCTTTTCAACTAGGTGAGGAGCTTTATATATTCAGTGGGGCATCAGGGATGTTTGGAGACCTCTGCTGTAAGTTCACTCCCCTCATGGGAGCAGCAGATACAGTAACACCCAGTTGGTCCCACACTCACTCTGTATGAAAGACAATACCTCCTGCTCTACTCACTGCACATTGATTCAGATGCCTCCTTGGGCAAAATGGTTATGGCAATACAGGATTTCCACTCGGGAGAGAAGGCTAGTGGACAGGCTGGTAGACTTAACCCCTGCAGGTACATATTGTTCACTCCTTGGGAGAGAGTTCTCCTACAGTAAGATAGTTCAGCTTTGTCTTCCATTGCAGGACAGATGGAGAATCCTGAGGAAGTGCTTTGAAGAAGCCAAGTACAGGTCCTTCCCTGTTCCATCACACACCTTAAATAAACTGACTGTTATACACTGCCTTCCACCTCTGGTTTCTTTTTAAACAAGTATGATCCAGATGAATACAGTTTGGAACAGGTATTTGGATCAATATTGATTGCAGAGTCAAGCCCACTGTCTCATTTCTTTGATACATTGTCGTGTGTTTTACACCTATAATCATCCTCAGATGATTTACTGAACCATGCAGTTGGTGTCAGTAAACTTACCACGTGAAAACCATGAGAATTTAGAAGGAAAATAATCAAAATCTTCAAAATCTTCTTCAGGAAAGTTTTATTCTAGGACTGTGTTATGTTTTTGAATTGTCATTGAATTCTATGAATTGTCATTAATATCAATGGGGCTTTTGGTGTGATGAAGACAAATTGTGCAAGTTGATCCAATACATCAGAAAACAATCTCATTCTCAGTTGTATCAGCTATGACTGAGGACATTACAGGATGTCCCTGTCTCAGCTGCTTCTGTTCCCTGAAGGTCTGGGGAGTCATGCTGTTTACTGCTGCCAGTGTTTCTACATAGGAGATGCATCAGAAACAGATTCTATTACAAGTCATTTATCCATGAGTCCTTTGAACTGAATTGTTATTACTGTACCCTTCCTGCTTCACTTATGAAGCCCCTAAAAAAGAAATCAGAAGCACTTTGTCACCTCCTCCAGGAAGCATATTCCCACCCCATCCAGAAAGCTGCTGCCAATCTCAACACCTCCCCCCATGCACAATGGGTGTTTTTTACATATGTTGCCCAACTTATCTTTTGATAGCTACAGCCCTGCTTTGTGTACTGCAAATGCTTAAGTAAATATATTAACCTCAGGTCTATAGCTTCACAAAGCCTCATTATAGTGTGTATGCTTCACTGTAACCTTACCCTGTAGTGCTTAACATCTGTGATTCAGAGTGTCAAAGTGTTAATCGGCTGGCGTGATCAAGATTAAACAAGTAGATTATTTTGATATTCTCCAGTAATATATTAAAAGTGAAATCTGATCCGCTGGTCCTTGAGGTTCAAATCTCAGCACATGCAATTATACAAGGAGTTGCCTGTAAAAGTGATCTGGAGAACTGAAAAAAGTGAGTCCTTCCCAGATGTGGTCTTAGCAGTGGACCATAATACATGACATCAATGAGTTAAACTAAGGAAACCAGTGAAGGCAAACATGTTGGTTTTAAGTTTCAGATGAGGTTTTTGCTTATGCCCACCTCAGGAAATGAATATTGCATTCATAAATTGTTTTTCTTATCCAGGAGATGAACCTTAATATTTTCATTCAGCCCCAGAGTATTAGATTTCTTTAACACTTTGCCACATTAAAAGATGTTTTCCATCTGAATCTGATGATGCAATATCTGAAGAAAAAGTTGGCTGAGTGGCATTCCATAACAAGCAATAAAAGTTTATGATGCACAGAGTATGATAATTGGCACAAAATGAATTGAATGCTTCCTCATGGATAATATTTGATAAGATATAGCATATGTAGCTATCATAACATTTCAATCAACCCACTATTGCTACTTTAAACTATATTTATTTTATTGTCTCCATAATGGATTTTACAGTGCCAAAAAATTGGTCTGACTTCACTGGAAAGATGAAAAATCAGTGTGTTGTTTTCCCTGGTGAATTTATTTCCCACTGAAATCCTTTTCTCTTATTTTCCTCTCATTTTTTTCAACCCACCTCCTTGCCATGAGCTGTTGACATATGATTTGTTGAAAGTCGAAGCTAGTGGACACCAGTAGGGTTTTTTTTTCCCCCTCCATTCTGGCATTATATTTGCATAGGGGCTTTTACAAGGTTAATTAAACTATAATGGGGAAATCATTCATGGACAATGTGCTTTCCCAGTTTCCAGATTTTATAAACCTCACACCTGTTTTTCTTAGGTTTTTGTGCTACGTCAGCCTATAAATCCTCCTGTATTTCCCAGTGTAGTTTCTTATGAAATAAAACTTTTTTCCCTCCATTTGCTCAACTGTTTTCAATACTTGCAGTCAAGCCTGAAGTTGTCAATCAAGGAACAGCTTATCAGTCTGAGCTTTTCCTTTTCAAGCTTATACTCGGTGACTTTCGAGACCTGTCAACACCCAGTTGATTTTAGCCTTAACAATAAAGTCACACTCTATCTCCCACCTAGTAGCTTTAGATTAAATTCTGATGTCATATACGTCATATTTACATAGTTAAAACTCATAACAAAGCAACCCACAGGCAATAGGATGTAATAACCATGCAACAGAGCCATTTCCTGTCCCCTTTTTTCTCTCACACTATGTTTCGTGTAGTTTATTGGATGTGAATGTTTTGAAAATGAAAATCGTCTGGGAGAAAACTGCTAGCCAGGCGTGAGGTTTAGAAGAATTCAACTAAAAGAATATATAGAGTTGTAAATGCATGGCCACCTCTGGTATTGTAAAATAGAAACTCTTTCAATATTCCTTTCATTTCCACAAGAAGAATAGATGGGAGGCCACAATTATGTGCTCCAGCAGTCGATTTTTAATATCTTTAATTCTGCTCATATTAAAGGAAAACAATTAACTTGGAGTCAGAAAGCCTTAAACACCAAAAGTTTTACAGTTTTCATTTTAAAGCACAAAGGACCTACTTCAAATACAATGCAACGGGAACTTTAACCACAGGCTATGTTTAAAAGACAAATTCACCATGGTACTTTAAACAATCAATTAGGGCAAGTTTAACAATTTTTTTTCAGCCTCACAAAAAAGCCCTATTAAAAGTAAGAAAATAAAAGCCACTATGTGCTTCTCTCTCTCTCTCTCACACACACACACACAAAATTATTTCACCCCAGTATTCTTTAAGTCATATCAAGAGATTGTGTGTTGTCTAAATCTAAAAAAAAGAGTAAATCTTAAAACTTATGTGAACTTTATGTAGACCAATGCAGTACTTTCTGCAAACTGTTTTTCCAAACAGAACAATTGAAATGCTGCCATTAATTTGATTACTGATAGCACTCCGTTTGAAAGCAAAATATCCCTTCAAACTATTTATTCAGAGAGGTTTGGTTTTCACTATATTGATTTATTTTAGAATTTGAATCCAATGCCCAAACAAGAGACTACAAAGAGTAAAGGAGAAAAGCATCAGTTTCTACCAGAAGGCTGAAGAGTCTTCCCTTCTGACAGGAAGACCCTGTGACTCTTCCCTTATGCCCTTGCTGTGCCCTTCTCCATGATGTTCCAGCATGGAAATGAATGCTCTCTTAATGCTGAAGAGGGCCACTCCAGGGGATCCAACTGCTAAAAGCTTAAAAGTAGGCTGGACTTAAATTCACATGTCTGTTTGCATCACACAGGGCTTGCATCACAGGTTGTGTGCTGTGGGCTTGCCCAGATGTATGGCCAGCATCCAGATCCTACAAACCTCGCTGCTTCTGTTTACCTTGCTGCTGCAACTTCTACTATTGTTCCATCAGCTTTCTTTGCTACAAGGGCCTGGCTACCAGAGGTTAAATTAAACTGGTTTGGGTGCCAGACAGCTCTCCATGGACTTGGGAGAACAGTTTTATTTGCGCTGAGTTCCCGAGTTCTTGCTTGGTAAATAATTGTCCATTTCAAAATGAATCATGTGTCAAAGCTCTGGCTTTCTAGTTTGTTCTGAGTGCTTTATTCCTCAGCAACTGGCAGCTTGAATTTCTCAGGAGGGACAGCTTGTTACACAGCAGGCCCCACAGAAAGAGGACTGTATGGGTGACTCTATCTTATACATCAAATGTGAGCTGTTAGTGCTGGGAACTGCAGAAAATGGGAATGCTGAGGGTGTAAATAGGAGTGACATTTGTGAGACACCCTTTGGCATGATTGGAGGACTTCTGCTGAAGTATTGAGTCTGGCCTTGGATGCAGCACTTCAAAATGATGTGAAGGGAGGGACTCAGAGAAAGACAATAAGACTAAGCAGAGATTGAAAAACAAGGGGAGAGAAGAAATTTCATAATGCTTAGCCAAAAAAAAATAAAAAGGGAAACTGAGATGAAAAATGGCAATACGCTTTGAAGGACAGCTGCCAAAAAAGAAAAACCTGTTCTTGCTTTTTCACCTCTGTTTACATGTGATAAGCAGTAACATACTTAAAGTGGAGCAGAGAAGAATGAGGCCAGGGATTAGGGAAACCCATAAGGATCATTAAACACTGGAAGGCGTTTCTGAAGGAGGTTGTGCAATTTCTAGTACCAGCAGCATTTGTAAGAAGAAATGCATCTTTCAGATACAGTTTCAGCACAGAAGATCCTGCCTTGAGTCAAGAAGATGGATAATGTCCTCCCACAGCTTCTCACACCTTTACTATCTCTATGTCTATGCTTGGCCTTTGTCTCTCTTCCTGACAAACTCCATATCATCACCTGTTCCTCCTCCTAAGCCATCATGCTCAACCCCCTTGACTCTCCTAAGGTGAAGTTAATTGTCAGCAGGCAGTAGGACCATTGGAAAGATATCTCTAGTCCCCCAGCTCCTTCTGGGGTTTCCTGACAGGAACATACAACTGCAGGGAATGGATTGACCAACAGCAGTAGCAGAGAAGGAAACTCACCCAAGGTCAATCTACTGGTCAGCAGCTCTGCAGTTATCTTGGTCTCCTGTGCCCATAGACTTGTGAATCCAGTGGATCATGTTATGTGTGTCAGTCAATGGCCTTCAGAACCACAGCTTGGCTATCTCTACAGAAGGAAAAAATATATGGATATAGTTAACATGTGTAACTTTAATGCATAACACATGTAGCCATGTATGTAGCCAGAAGGTGTTCATTGTGCTTGCTGGAGTGATGATTGCCTCAGCTTGCACCACTTTTTTTTTTTTTTTTTTTTTTGTGCCACTGCTGCCTTTCCTCCATCAATTGCCTGTTTGGCCACAGTGCATGAGTGCTTCTTTCTTCCCACATATGAAACAACTGGTCCCATGCCAGCATCAAACCCACTGTGGACCTCCCTGTACCACAGGAGACTTCAGGATGTCACGCAGCCAGTCTAACATTCAGACTTGCTGAGCCCTTGCTGAGCTTTTGCACGGTGCTCTGAAATCAGCAAGAACAACAGATGTTCAGCAACTTTGGAAATCAAGCCAAGAGCATTTGCTGGGGTTGGTCTGATCGCAGAAGGATCCTATTCTGTGTATGTGATTTAAAGCCTAAGCTGTAGACTCCTTGCTCCTCAATTGGACATGCCATGTACACTGAAATTACAATCTAAGTTCCCTGACTGCTTTATTTCATAAGCAAGGAGTTTGATATGAACCCTTCAGAGAAAATATGAAGCTTACATAATGAAAGGCTTGACTGAGTTGACACAGACTGCTTAGGCCTGCAGCAGGCAAATTTTTATGGGAGATGAGGTTTTTCTTTCATTGAAATTATGTGTTCCCATAGAAATTCATGAGCGGCTGCTCATTAGAGAAGCATGAGGCCACTGAGCAGCCTCTGTCTCCAGACTTGTCATGGGCTGACATTAATGAAGGCAGATTGCAGGACCTGGTGCCTCTCACAGACACCCCTTTTACAATACCGTGGTTCCCATCTTCAGACCTTGCACCAATCCTGCTGTATGTCAGCCACAGCACGCTGGCTCCGGGGTGGATGTGGTTGACTACCTGGTGTAAGCTACCCACAGGATCCCAAATCATTAAGGACTCAATGGGAGAGCTTTTCAGCTAACCTGAAATAGCATATGCATATATTGAGAAACAGCTACTTGCCTTCTTGGTTTTTGAGCTTTTGACCCAACAAAATAACTGAGCAAGAGCTCATGTTAATACATTGTGTGCTTCAGTCCATAATGGAAATCAGCCTTCTCAGCTTTGCACACAGAATGATGCTGAGGAATGAAGTCTCTGCTACCCTCTCAGCTAACAGAACTAGGTGTGCAAGGGCTTGTCTCCAGCAGGGCTGGGACACTGGCCACATCTCTGGAACCTTGAACCTTAGCTCTCAAAAGCCGGCAAGTCCTGGGTTTTTTTCAGCTAGAAACTAGGCCCACAGACATGCTATAAAGCAGCAGAAAAGTGGTTGCAAGCCAGAATTGAGGCTAAAGCCCTATTTCTCTACAAAAGACCTCACTAGGTATCACCAGCATTTATCATGGATCTAGAATTCACACACAAGGATATCTGAGATTAGTGTGTTTTTTCTCTACACTTTGCGTAGAAGATATCAGTGGTTACCATGAAGTAATGACTGGCCAAACTGATCTTCCAGTGACCTGTAAGGACGCTTGCTCTTGATCTCAATTCAGCACTCCCGCTGCTATGTTTTCTTACCCTTTTTTAACTTACAGTCTTGGACTGGCTCCCACACATCCACACTTAATTCTCTTAGGCTACATGTAGAAAATTCTGTACCCTTTCTGCAAGAGCCCTTTTTTCCAAATTACATTCTAGTCTTCAACATGTTTTACTCCTTTTTTTGTTCATTTCCTTTCTCCCCTCCATAATTTAGCTTTCCCCACAGAACACACACATCTCAACAGACACATTCAGCCTTCATTTCCACCTTGGACTTTCTGCACTTTTTATGCTGTGCCACCTCTTGTCTTTGTCTGGGGGGGTCCTCTCTCCTTCACCATGCCTGTTCAGGGCCACAAAAGGCAACCTCTGGTCAATGTCAGTTCTTCCATACCAGCTCTTTCACTGTCTAACATCCCATCCCCTGCTTTCCAGAGCAAAGGATAAAAAAATAAAAGTTACAAATAATATTCTCAGCTTTGGATTTTTCTCCCACTTTTGTCCTGGCACCTTCCAATCTCCTTTAATCTTATCCATACCTCCTTCATATGCCATTTCAGAAGTCAAACAAGATCTGCAGTGTATAATCATGGAATCACAGAATGGTTGGTTAGAAGGGGCCTTAAAATCATCTAGTCCCAACCACCGTGTAATTGGCAGGGACACATTCCACTAGACCATGTTGCTCAAATGCACCTTTCCTTGCGTCCTGCTTCTGACAGGTTCCTTGCTCTCAGAATTTAAATTGCCAAGACTCTCTCTTAATGTCAGAATATAATTTTTCTGGGTTCCCCTCTTGGCTTCAAAAGTTTTGGGTATGCTTCTGCTCTTTGCTATGCAATTTGTCTTACAACTTAAGATACAACTGAGATGAATGAAGGCCTGGGCAACTGTGATCAACTGAGAAAATTGATAATTTGAAAAAAAAGAATGTCACAGACTTTAAGGAACACTTGAGGAAAAAGGGTTTCTTTGCTTTTTACATAGATCTTCCTTCCAAAGACAGCTGCAAAGACAGTGGGGTGGTTTTGTTTGTTTCCCTGGCTCAAATAGCAGATTTACACAGCAACCTGAAAAAAGTTCATCTTGGCTCTAGTTACAGTCAGTTGTCACCTGCTGTTATATGCAGAGATAAACCAGTAACACAAGCACAGCTCTGAACATAGGTGGAGCCTGAACATAAATCAGACTACGCCCAACAGTCCCAAAATCAGTTCTCCCCCATCTTGGGGTCCCACTGGCATCCCCAGCACAGGCAATGCATGGGTTTAAACAAAACCAGGAGGGTTGGAGCCCGCCTGGATATTTCAAGTACCTGTTCATATTGCCTTGTCCAAGCTCATTGTCCTTTATAATTGCCATCATATGTTTCTGTGTGCAATGTGACTGAAAGATAGCTTTATATCCATTCTGCATTTTGCTTATGCTGCATCACAGTATATACAGCAGAAGTTCCTCACAGCTGCACAGAAGTGGGAAACAAAGTTCTCACAATCACTAGCTTGGACTAATTTTCATGAGCAATTATATTTCAGTTGTGTATTTTGTGAGTGAAAGTAGTTAAAATTTCTATTATTCTATTTCTATTCTCTATTTCTACTTATGTTAACTATAGTATTTTCCTTGTTAAAATTGTGTCTATTAATTTAACTATTGTTTGGTTAAAGCAAAAGTGTATTTATTATAACAGTTTTTAAAGTCATATCTCTTTATTTTTTCCCCTCAAATGTAGCAATAATACTACCTTAAGATGGCAGAAAATAATACATTATTTAATTCTTTAAAAGCTTATAATGGAATTCAAGCTATGTACACAATTTGTGTCAGATTGTTTTTCACTTTAATGACAACACTACTTCTTTTTTTTCACGTGTTTGTTAAAATTAACACTCTCTAGTCTCAAAATTGCCGTGAGGAAACTTTCACAATTCTTATACTCAAGGGAAGTTGATGTTATTTCACCAGAGACTTTTCTGTCTGAAAGTTAAAATGAAACAATTCTGAATGGATAGCAGGACAAAGTTATAAAATGGAAGACAATGTTGCAAACTTCACAGCACAGCTATAAATCAGGATTTTTCAATCTCTGAGTCACATGATCACCATGGTTCCCTACTTCCTCAACAAATTAGGAATATCCATCAAACAACAAATCTTTCCGGTGATAGGGAATATTGTATCCAGGCTCAGTAAATATATATCCAGATACACAAATGCAGCAATATCAAGAAAATTCTGAACATAAATAGAAATTAAAGGTACCTTAATTTTTTTTCATCATTTTACCCAACATCTCCTAGACAATATAAAAGTACTGCCTGAAATCAAAGGACTTGACCTTTTCGTGACTTGGAAAAGAGTAGTTCCTTCAGCAGGCAGACTGGGGACTTTGGTAGTCATTGAAATATCTACACTGTCTACTACCTTGTGCACGGCCAATTGATGCTACAGTGCTCCTTTAGACAGAGATTTTAATGGTTAAATAATTCTGGAGGACTAGACAAAGATGTCTATGCAGATCTCCATCTCCCTCTCTTGATCAGCTCCTTTTAGATTTTGACAGAACTGTGGGGTTTTTCTGCATCAAACCATCAAAGCAGGCTAAACGCAGTTAGGGAATCCATTAGAAACCTCAAACTATGGTCCAACCTGCTAAATATTTATTGAATTTGGAAAAATGGGAGACAAATTTAGACTGAACTTGGGCTGATTTATTGTGTTTGGCAAAACATTGTTGTTTTGTATGATTATGACTCTCAAACCAGACAAAGCTAAATGGTTTAATTTGAATCAAATTAAAGCTTAAATCAAAGTTGGAAAGACATCATTGGAACAAAAGCTGTTGGATTTTTTCTTTTTATATTTTTTGTTCTTTTTTTCTTTTTCTTCACAGGAATAAAAGTTGTTTTGGTTTGGTTCTTTTTTCATCTTGAGCCAAACTCTATAAAATATTTTATCTGTGCCTTTCGTCTGCCTGCACATATGAAAATGGAAAATCATGCTGATTTTTAATAAAAGGTTTTTCCCGATCATTATTTACTTATTTTCACCAGAATGTAAGAAGTCCTACAATTCTGTGAAGGTTGATTTCTTCACAGCAAATAGACTCTTCCAGAACAGAGAACTGTTTCTGCCTAAAATATGCAGTCTTTCAGCCAAAAAGACAGAGTGAAACTCATGCTTTTACTGAAGAGGTTAAACCAAATTACCATTCCAAATGCTAAATTACAGGAAATAGGCACGTGAAAGCAGCAATAAAATAGCAGCAGAAAAAAAATTTAAAATACTTTAATTCTGCTATTCTGGATTCATATGCATTGCAAAATTTATAGCACTTCCTTTTTTCATCATCATCATTGTTATTATTTGGAATCATCAAGTGGAATGTTGTTTTCCAGACAGAGGTTGTGTAGAATGTAAGTTGCAAACAGTTTTATTTTCATTTCATTAATACTTTTGCATAGCCTTAATTCTCTCCTAGCAAAATAAATAATTTGAAATTTAAATATATCCATATCTTAAAAGAAATGCAGATACATAGCCAACTACTCACAAAAACAGACATGAAATAGCAAAATACAAAGAAGTTGGGCAGGCAGCATCACATTTTTTCCTCATATGTTTGCACAAAATAATTTCCTTTCAGGTCTGAATCATAAAATTCACCAAAACAAGCATAATTTCACTTTGAATTGCAGATGTTTTCCTTGACAGAAGACTGTATTTAATTTAATTTAATTTAATTTAACTTGATTTAATTTATAATACAGTTGCTGCTGGAGTAAATACAGTTGTACTTCAATTTGTCTTAAGAGACAATTAAAATATATTTAATATTTTTGTCACTGGAGGCTAAAGAAGAATATTTTGGTATCACCATGGCCAAGTAAAGCAGAATACAATGTAGTTATGAGTTCATTTTCATGACTGGATGTAGAATCAGGGCCTTTTGAGTGTCATTCAAAAAAATCCAGTGATTATGTTTGGGTTTAAAATCAATATGGTTTTATATAAATAATAAGACTATGTAGAAATGCAATGCATTATGCTTAGGAAAGGGGTGGTGCAAAAAATGTACCTCAGAGCTTCATCCTGGCATTGTTTCTCCCTCTAATCCCATTATCAGAGCACGCCCTTGGTGGAGTTGAATGCTCATGTACTGGCTGGCTGTGCTGCCCAAACCTTCCTGCGTTTGGCAAGGCTGATGGGGACACTGGCAAGGAACATTGCTGCGGCAGGGGCCACAGCAGCTGCTCAGGGCCAACACATCCAAGACATGGTGTGTCAGCATGGCCACGTGAAGGCCAGCATAAAGAAAAACCCTGCAAGGTCTCAGTACAACAGATGTGACAACTGCATCTGCTCTGCAGGCAGCTGCTGGCCAGCACCCAGCCCAGCCAGGGCGTCCCCCTGGCCTCCCTGGTGCCCTGAGTGATGTCCTGCTGCTCAGGGGAGCTGCTGGCCAGCACCCAGCCCAGCCAGGGCATCCCCCTGGCCTCCCTGGTGCCCTGAGTGATGACCTGCTGCTCAGGAGAGCTGCTGGCCAGCACCCAGCCCAGCCAGGGCATCCCCCTGGCCTCCCTGGTGCCCTGAGTGATGACCTGCTGCTCAGGAGAGCTGCTGGCCAGCACCCAGCCCAGCCAGGGCATCCCCCTGGCCTCCCTGGTGCCCTGAGCGATGTCCTGCTGCTCAGGGGAGTGGTGCTTCACAGCCTCGCCTTTCACAAGGTCCCAGCAAATTAAGGTTTTGCAGAATAACAGCAGAAAGGCAAAGCAAGGCGATTTTATACTCCACCACAAGTATATCCAAAATAATACCCACTCCTACTGTGGCGGGAGAGGAAGGCTAGCTGTAATTAAGTTGCTGAAGTATAGCACTTTCATTCATTAAAAACAATTCTTTGATTTAGCGCTTAACACAAAACACCCACAGACCACAGGAAATCTCTGGGCTAATTCTCCTGCCCTTTCACCTCTCACACATTCGAGCTTTCTGCTTTCTTCCTCCTGTCCATCTGCTTTAATCATTAGCAACAGCCCTGTGCAACACCTCTAACAAGTAAAGTCAGCTGTCATCAGAGCATATTTAAACTCTGACTGTTAGTTTCCACTAAATCAGCTCTATGCCCACAGGCCTCATTAAGCACAGAGAAGGGCAGTAGTTGCAGGTCCCAGAAAGCTCCAGGGGCAACCAGCCTTTCCCAGGCAAAATTGCGGTCCATGCAGTCTGCAGACCAGGTTTATCCTTTCCTGAGTTTTCCAAAAGCTTTGAAGTGGAAACACAATCGCTGCAGAAAATGGGCACCACGTGACCGGCGTGCCGGGGCTAGGCCTGAGGATGGCGGATTTGCACTGTGGCATTTGACTGCCAAAATACACCATTGTCGGGAGGGAAAAACAACCCTTGGCAGTGGTCTAATTGGGTAACTGCAGAGAGGACTGCAGCACAAGACCTGGAGAGGGTTTGATTTTGCTTGGGAACTGAGCACCCCCTTCATAACATGCTTGCTCTTCACAGCAGGATGACTGTAGGAATCGAATGGAGGCAATGACAGGAGAAGATTTTGGTGTTCAACCAGAAAAGACTCATGGGCAAAGAAGTTTGGAGAAGTCACAATGTTTGTCCTTGAAAACAGCACTGGCTGACATTATGTGCCCATAACAGAGCACATAATGTGAAAATGCAGTCCTGCATTGTGAAAAGATTTACACACTTGGATTAGCTCTTCTGGAGAACAACAGCCAAAATTCAAAGATGTCATGGAAACTACTGGGTTAACCCAGAAAAACAATCAGGCCATCAGGCAAGACACCAGCTAATCAGGCAGGCTGAAGGGATACCAGGGTTTAGTTTCTATTGTCTTAAAAGAACATTTAGATTTTTTTTGTCTGTAGTCCTAAGTGTACACATATTATCTGATTTCTACATATCCTAGAGTGTTAAGTCAATGATTGGATAGGCCTAGAGAAAATATATCAATGGAAAAAAAATCAAGTAAAAACCTGAGGCATTGGTCCTGGAGGTTAGTTTTAAGTGTATATGTAAGTACACGTCTTTGGAGCAGGTCCTCAAATGTTGGGAATCTATGTACTAAAATTAGAGAAAATGACAAGATAGACAACCCAGACAACCACATGTAGAAACGTCAGAATAGTTTGGATTGTAAGAGACCTTTAAAGGTGTCCTAGCACAACTCCCCTGCAATAGTAGGGACATCTTCAACTAGACCACATTGCTCTAAGTCCTGTCCAATCTGATCTTGAATATTTCTAGGAATGGGGCATCCAGTGTTTTACCATCTTCATGGTAAAAAATTTCTTCCTTATATATAGTATAAATCTACCCTTTTGTCTGAAATCTTACTTCTTGTCCTATCACTAAAGGCACTACCAAAATTCTATTTTCACAGCTCTTTTAAAGCACTCTTTAATATTGAAATGCCACAATAATGTCTCCCTAGAACCTTCTCTTTTCCAGGTTGAACAACCCCAGCTCTCCCAGCCTTACCTCATTTGAAGGGTGCTCTGGCCCTCTGTTCATCATCCTGGCCCTCCTCTGGACCTTCTCCAGCAGATCTATGACTTTACTGGGTTGAGGATCCCAGAGCCAAATGCAGCACTCCACAGTCTCTTCCCTTGGCCTGTTGACCACTCTCCTTGTCATGCAGTCATGCAGCCCAGGACACATTTGGCTTTCTGGGCCGCAAGCACCAGTTTATGTCCATTTTCTTTTATCCACCAGCACCCTCAAATGGTTCTTGGCAGGGCTGATCTTAATCTGTTCATCCTCCAGCCTGCGTCAATACCAGGAGTTGCTCTGACAAAGGTGCAGCAGGTTGAGCCTGGCCTTGTGAACCTCAAGAGGTTCACATGAGTCCACTTCTCAAGCTTGTGCTGGTCCCTCTGAACGGCATCCCATGCCTCAGGCATGTCAGCTGCATCACTGACACAACCCCTGCCATTCAAGAGAACACTTATGTTGTGTGTCTTCAGTTTGGAAAAACAAAAGCAGAAAAGTGTTGTTACAAAGCAACAGAGAGCATTGTAAGTGGCATGGCAAAGAGAAATAAGAAATTTTTATTCACTGCTTGGATGTAGCCATACTGTCTTTGAACCTACTCTTTTGCCCTGTGCCACCTGTGAAATTTTCACATGGCTAAAATGCCTGTAGAGAAGTAGTTTTTAACACTTCATGTGGTTAAGCTACAGTCCAAAAAGAAACAAACAGCTTTATGGGAAGTAGGTCTATCTCAGGTTATTGGTCACAGTGGATGACAGTGTAGGACATCACTAAGGCACTGAAAACTAAAGGCTGGGAAGGTGGGTGAAGCTCTACATGCCTTGTGTTAGTAT
The DNA here is from genome assembly GCF_021018805.1 of Prinia subflava. Taxonomy (NCBI): domain Eukaryota; kingdom Metazoa; phylum Chordata; class Aves; order Passeriformes; family Cisticolidae; genus Prinia; species Prinia subflava. The sequence goes on along the minus strand of NC_086248.1, from coordinate 34,705,682 downwards.
TCTGTCCCTTCATGCTTGCTGCCAACCACTGTTGGAAACAAGATACTGTGTCTGAGTGATCTTCAGCTTTTTGCAGTGCCAAGACCATGTTCATGTTCTCCTGAGAACTTAAAAACTCATAGGACATCTTGCCAGGTAATGAATTCAAACATTAAAGTTATAGAGTGAAACAGTACAAAGCAAACAAATTAATAAGCAGTGAAAACTTATGTTCCCATCACAGGATTGCCAAATTATCACCTGATATCTTGAATAGTGCTTTTAATCTCCAGCATACTTTACTTATTAGCTGGTGGAAGGGTGGCAAGTCTATGGAGGAAATTACCCTGAGCTTCAGAAAATAAGGTATGCTTCCCTTAGGGCAGAAACAGATTCGGGTTACCCTGACTATGCACTCTATAAATGGGTATATTGAATGAAATAAGTTTCAATGTTTCAATAAAGTTGAATCACTTGCATTAATATAAGCATAATTAAAGTTGTACCTGTGTTCTGAAATTGCGTCTTGGCAGATCAGTTTCAAAGGTGCATTTTAGACAGAAGTTTTATTAAGTAAAAATAATCTGTGCTGAGGATGGTCCTAGAGGTGCTCCAGAAGGTGTAGCTACACTCAGAGCTCCTACCTCAGGCACCAGGGTCCTTCACTCCACCTCCCTCTGGGAAAGCCTGGAGCTCTCAGTGGTTAGAGAGTGAAGGAATGCCTTGGACCAGACTCCCAATGAAGGCACTCTTCCATATATCTGCTGAAATTACTCTGACTGGTTTCTGCCTTCTTACACCTCTCTAAATGGCCGCATTTTTAAATACACACATACACAGTGTACATGAGAACATTTCACATTTGGTTTTGCAATTTAAGGGTTTTGCTTACTCTGTTATGGTTTCTTCCACCAGATGTAGGAATGTTGAGACATATGGAAAACAAAATCAGCTGCAGTAAGAATGAGCTACCAGTCATCATTGTAGGTTACTCAGGATAGGTTAACAAGATTAAAGACATCAACCAATTGGCAGAAGAGTTCCCTGGTGCACTAGCGTTTCTTCTTTCATTATCAGCTCCCACAGCCCATAAAACTGTAATGCTGTGCCATGCTTGCTCAGTTCTTCAAAGGAAACAATTCCAGAAGAAATCCTATGATGAAAGTCTGTAACTATATAATCTATTGTGAAAGTTGCAAGATGATAGCAAGTAAAAGAAATGTAAGGCTCTTCATAGCCCTGTCCCTGAGGTGGACACGTGGAGCACTGCCTCTTGCCGAGACAGCTGCCCAGAGCTCTTCTGCAGCACCCCCCTGTTTCTCCTCCCCGTGCTCTGTGTGGCAGCCAAACCAAGCAGTGCTGCTGGGAAGCCGGGAGGTGACAGGTTGTGCACGAGTGGCTGTGGCAGTGCCAAGAGCAAGGTGGGTCCCTGCCCGTGGGCTTAGCCAGCCTCTCCATTAGGTTCTGCAGCCCCAGCCTCTGGCTTCCTCTCAGTACCTCAGCCACCTTGTTCAAAACTGGCTCAAGTATGCCTGCACTGCATCATGCTGCCAGCTGCACTCACCATCCCAAACACCCCACAGGCACTCTTGGCTCCAGAGATAACCCATTGCCTGTGGTCATGCACAGAAAACTCTGGTTTTCCAAAGCGTTGACTCAAGCCTCCAGGCAGGCATTAGGATCACTCACAGAAGTATACAGAATACTTTGTTTCAGCACTCAATGGTCTGTTCTGTGTGTTTACCAACTGGAGGGGGTTGTAGCACACGATTTAGCCAAAGCAAAAAGGTGTTCCAAGAAGAGCAGCAGCAGCTGTAAGCATGCTCTGGGAATTAAATAATGGCATCTTATAAAACTTCACAAATTGAGCCAATAAGTGTGCAATAAGTCAGTTTTGAAATTACTGTCTTATATCAAGTTTCTCTAATAAAAGTCAAATTTGTGCTTAGAAAAGCTTAAAGCCCATATGTAGGAAAACTTTACTACTCTAATGGGAGCCATGATAGAGCAGCATGTTAGTAAATACATGTGTAAGCAGCACAGTACAAAGAGAAAAGTAGCAACATGTTAATTATCTCCCTCCTGTATTATTTTTAGCTGTCACTGTGGATGCAACTGCAGCAAAACACATGCACATTTTGACAGCTGGTCTGTTCCACAAGGATTAAAACAGCAGGAAGACTGGCAATGTGAAAGAGAGAAAACAGAGACTTTTCTTCTACAAGAATTCATTATGTGTCCATTTAGAGAGGGAAATAACCTTTTTATGTTCTCAGTGATTGATCCAGAGGCAACTTTTTGTAAAAGGAGATATATGGATTGGAAAAGAAAGCTGTCTCAAGCTGGAGAACTAATCCACAGGGATAGGTTCTGTACTAACAGCCATAGCTTCTCACTTAGCTTGGATGTGTTGCAAACAGTCATGCTAGCATTGACAGAGGGGTAGTCTTTCACATCCCAAAGGCCTCTGGCAGGCTCACCCAGCAAGCTTGGAGCCAGCCTGAAATCAAGGTCTCCACCAGATGAAAAGTGAGCAAAGCTGCTGGTGCTTTGCAGGTGTGAGACTTGGACACTGTGCAGAAGATCTGCCCTGCTGCTGGAGAGGTTCCAACCATTCCACATGGAGCTCCGTCGAGTAATGACAACTCATCCACCAGCTAACTGCATTTCCCAAATGGGCAAACTTCCATGGCCTGAAATAGAAGTGAGCAAACTCATTTTGCTTATATTCTTCCTTAGCCACAGCACAAGGCAGTACCACTCTGTGCTGTCTGGATGAGGTAACCACTACTCTATTGGTTGAGGTATAATAATAGAAGTTCATCTCAAAGGACTAGGCAAGCCCTTTGATGCCCTCTCATCTGAGCTTTTAGAGGAAAAAAAAACATCTAGTAGAGCACCGACATAAAGGATACTGTAGGACTTTTTTCCACTGAAAACCCCTACCCTTAAATAGGAAAGGTGAAAAGGCAAAGAACTGAGTTTACAAGGTAGTTTCAGATGCTAGTTTATCTAGCAAATTGTGAGATAAATAGAGTCCATTACCCATGCAGTCATCCCTACATCCGCCATACCTCAGCAATCTTTCACAGGATAGAATCACTTCTCACCTAGAAGACATTAAGCACAATGAGGCAAATAAAGATAAATGCTTCCCCAAAGCTGTGCATAACTAAATGGGAGATGTTGCATAGAAAGAGTTACAGAGTACCTAATCCAAAAGGACATTCAAGGGTACCAGTCGAATGAGTCCAGAGTCCATAACCCAAGTTTCACACTAAGATGAGCCTTTAGGATAAAGCTTCATCATTCCTTGGTTTATATGACTCCAACTCAGCCTATTAGATTTTGTGATTTTGGTTCATAGGCATTTGACCCATGCGTCATACTGCATAAGTACCAATCCTAATATTTTTATATTGGTAACGTTTAGAATCTGGGCATTACATTGCCTAATTCTTTTAAGGAACTACAATTAGACTTAATGTAGGGGCCCTGGTCACCAGTTTATATATATATATTTTTTTTTTTATCATTTTGAGTTAATAGACAAGGCTCTTTCAAAGATTTCCTTTGCCTTTGAGGTAAAAAAAAAAATAGCTTATGCAACTTTTCCTTATCACCTTATCTTCTAAGACCTACTGTTCTGCTTTTAGAAATTGACAAATTATATCCTCTTCCTGTGATATGGTGACTAAAACTGTATAAACAAGTGTTTCAGATAATAACGTGTAAACAATAGATCAGGTCCTACCACTCTGCAAATATAACAGGACTCCAAAATTTCCTGGGCCACAGTGGGGATGCAAGCAAAGTAATTCCTCAAATATGCTGGACTCAGAGGCCAGAAAAAATCACTTTACCTGTTATATTCCACGTAACTTTGGTCATCACAAGAGTGTGCAAGTATGGAATTCTCTTTCCTTAGCACAGTGTTTGTCATATATGGCCCATTGTCTGCACAAGAGTTGTGGATGTGACAGTCCTTTATTTGGTTGTTGGGCTCTTCCTTTGCTTTGCTTTTGGGTGCAACAGAGAGCTTGGATGTGTTGGAAAGACACATATTGTCATCTTCAGTCAGGTGCAGATGATCCTCTGTTCTTGTAGTGGGTCATTCCACTGCCGTGGAAGGTCTCTGCCTCAGCAAGTCTTCAAGGTGAAGACCAACAGCTACCCATGATCGTTTCTCCCCAACCTTTTGGCAAGTCCTATGGAAAACCTGAGCTCAGATCCTGTCTCTTTTTTGAAGGCAAGAATCAGCAGCTTGAACCTGATTCATAATTCAGGGCAAAATTTCCTGGTCATCCTTAAGGTGGAAGAGCTTAAGTTTCTCTTAAGATGGACACAGCTCCTTCGACCAGGTTTTGGGCACCCTAATTTCACATAAATCCCTATGCTTAGGGTTTCCGGTGCTGGGCTGTAGGCCTTCGGGCATCCAAGGCAGTACAAAAACATATAAAATTTGGTTTTGGAGACAAATGGGGTTTACTGACCCTAGGCCTGTAGGTTTCCATTCCTCAAAGTGTGGGGGTTTTTTTGATGCTTTATTCTACAGCACGACCAACCTTGGCAGGAAGTGTCCTGGATAACAGCAAATTACAGAATAACCTACTGCAACTAGCGTGAGCTAAACACACTTGACTTTCAGCAGGACTTTTCATCTCTAGGACTCTGGATCCAAGTGCTGCTCTTCCATTCTGGAGGCAATACAGTGGCAGAAAGCCGCAGCCTTCATTGGGTACAACAAGAGGAACTTCTGGGCATATTTTTGTCAGATGTAGTGAGAAGAGCTAAGATAAATAAGAATCCCAAAATCCACTACCTGAAATAGCAACTGTTGACTAGACCTTTGCAGATTTTTATCTCTGACATTGCAGATTTTTCACTCATTCGCTTCAAATGGAAGAAGGTTCTGGAGCAAATAGTACAGTTTGGTTTAATACAATAATTCACACAGGTCTGTGAAGTTGTAGTAGAATTTGATTTGCATTCTTTTAGTAAAATAAATATACAATGTTTTCAAATCTATTTTTATTTTTCCATAAAATATTATACCATCTGTCCCTACCTTTAGAAGCTGTTCTGCCTTTGAGATGCTAAGGCTCCAAAAATGTGTAACCAAGAGGTTTTTTCCTAGAATGTCACAACATGCTCTGCTCCTAAAATGGAAAATATCACTGTCTCCATATTTCATTATATTCTGGGGAATATGAAGTGAGTTCTTTTATGGACTAGGACAGAGGGGCATTGGAACAGCATGTGCAGGAAGTCACAGTGTAACCACTGGGGATATGGTGAAATGCAAAAACCCTCACATTTCTACTTACAGTGCTATCTGGGAAACAATTTCCCAATAATATAAAAAGATATATGGATAGTCTGACCTATTTTTTTGTAGACTCACTGCAGCTGAGTATTTCCTGTACTGACCTGGATCCAATATCATAGAACCTAATAAATCAGTTAATATTTCAGGTAACTAAAATATTAAAAGATGCCTTAAAGATTTGAAATTTTGCCACACATCATACTCCAGCTTAGCAAACAAAGGTAATGTGAAACATGTAAAAAGTCCCCTCCTTTATTAATTTTTAATTTTTTTTCTTTTTTCCTTGAAAGCTATCCAACTAAGCAAGGAAGCCATGGCCTTAGAAAGCACTTTTCTCTTTACCAGAGTGTTCAGAGACAATGCGTGTGGCATATTTAAGTGATATATAATCCCCAGTTCTTTCCCTCAGTCTCTAAGGAATAAAGACATAATTTCTTGTTGTGGTAAGGACTATTCCTCAGAATACAGATTTCATCTATACAATGTATCTAATGTTGCTCCAGGTATTAAAAATCCTGTTAGGTTCTTATCTGTTTCCAAATATAGGATATTTTTCTGTGATTAAAATTTTCATTTGTGTCACATAGGCTCCATGATGACCATGCAGTTTTCCTGTGCATGGTGACTCTGTGTAAGCACCCAGGAATAAATACACTTGGATGAGAACCAACTGATTTCCCTTTGTTAGGCTTTGCTGACCATGATGTAACTGCATAGGCATTACACTGCTTAGCCCAGGAGAATCTGTCCATTAAAAAAAAAAGCCTTCTTATTGTTTTCCTAAAACAAAAGAACCCAGTTTCACAGAGCCCAGGCTTTTGTAATAATCCATTTCTTGGAAGTTCAAGAAACAGTTAATTCAACATGATCTCTTAGAAAAAGCCTAGTAGCAGAAGCGCATTTGCTGAAGGCCTTTTGTGTTACTCTGGGTTTTAGTTAATTTCATACATGACAATGAGGTCATAATTCCTTCCAGCCCCTCTACAAGCCAAGAATTCTAGGATTTGTATAATTCTTTTGTAAAATGGCCAATTTCATGCAGAGCATGCAAACATTCAGAATTGCAACTGTCAGGAGACAAAATTTGCCAACAGCCAAATGGAATTAAATTCAGAAATATTTCAGTCACTGTCTTTTATATTAAGTAAGCACAAAACAAAATTTTACCAAAAAAAATGGTTGTGACACCAAAATAATTTTTTTTCATTGATCCACAGATATTAATTCAACCCCAAATCCTTAAAATTCAAGGTATTTTTCATGAAACTCTGATGGAGCCTTCTATGCTTTCCAGGCTTTCCTGACTCTCCTAGCCCTGCAGAGAAACAGGCAAATGAAAAGCCCTTGGTATAGCCATAGCTAACAGCATAGTTACAGATTTTAGGTTTTGGCTGAGTTTTTTTCTATGTATAAATATCCCATATAAATATCCCAAGCTGTAATTTGACTGCTTATTTCTTTAATCTAAAGTAATATGATTTTCAGGTTGCAGACTAGACACAAAATATTCACTGCAAGTATCATGCAAAATCCATCTAAGATTTGAGCTAAGATTTCAGGTCATTACTGACAAAGCAATAGACTCAGACCTAACTGTGTTTCCATGAAATTTAACTATATAATATCATTATGTTTATGGTTGTACCCAATGCTAGAAGGTAAGTAGTTAAGCTTTCAGTTGGATCAAGGAACTCGTCACATGAGGAACATCAAAATGTTCTTTGGCTTTTTTTTTACTTTAAAATAACAAATAACAGGAGTTTTTATTACATTCATTTGTGCTGTTGAATTTTTTTAATAAATTCAGACTTGACAGCATAAAGTTTATAAACACATCAGGTTTATGAATGCACAGTTTATGAACACACTTTGCTTTAAACAAATCACTTATATATTAGGAATTCTTTCAAAAATGCCAATTGTTCACAGTGACACTGTATAAAAATATTTTTGTTTCCTAATTAAAATAGGACATTTCATTTCAAAAATCCTTCTATTTGTTCTTTATAAAAAAAATTTTAAAGTACACAGATCCATAATAATTTTTAATGTTTTAGGATTTTAACTATGTTATCCACCAAAACTATATGAATGGTTTACGTTTGTGATAACTTCATCCCCACCCTGTCACTCCATCCCTACCACTGACGTCCAAACAAATAATCTGTTCTGGAAGAGCTCAGCTGAAAGGCAAGACAGTCACAATCTTCAGTGTGAAATTAGCTGGAATTTCAGCCCACCTCAATGCCACTAGCAGGGTAGGTGATGCTCATGGGAAGGTGGTGGCACCTTCCATTAGAATGCAGCCCCCTCAGCACACGGCCTGGGCAGGAACCTCTTCAGCCACACAGTATTATTCTGTTGCCACAGGTGAGTCAGAGCCTGAAGACTCCCTGGGGCAGAATTGCAACTTCACACCAACCTTGCTCTGAATCTGGCCAAGTCAAGCAGCTGCAACCCTACATTACTCATTTGGCAGGCAGGTCGAACCTGCAATTTGTTGAGCACATATAGCAGTCCATTAAACAAACATTGATGCATGTGAAGAGTCCTCAATTTCAATGGGCATACTGCAGTGATTGAGAGATTTTGGTTTCAAGGATCCCACCCTTTCCAGTAGTGGTCCATTCCAGTACGTGTGAACTTTGTTGTTGAATTCCACTGGCATTGAGGGGATATTCCAGGGTCAGGTCAATTCTGTAACAACATGGAGAGAAACATTTCCCACACCATGTGCGGTTTAACCCAGCACTGATATTCTGCTACAGAGAAGTTTTCTGTATGCAAAACCTGCGTTTTCACTTTGTAATGTTGCAGTTACAGTCCTTGCAAGTGTCTGCTTGGATCCACTATGAAAATGGAGTAAAACTGAAACTAGTTGAATTAAAGGTGTTCCATGTTTGCCTTGATTTAAAATGCCTTTTTCTGCTAACTCCTCACAAAATATATCCTCCTGGCTAATCCTCTGAATCCAGGGAACAAAAACCCACTTCACACAGTCTGTTTCATCTGGACAATGAAATATCCAAAGGAATTAATTTGGATAAATGCTTTGATTCATAGTTGTCTCAAGGCAGGTCAAGTTAATACTGTCACTGGTGAAGACAAACCAAGGAATTTTGAGATAAACAGGAGGTGAATGTCTCTGGTTTAATGGATAGCTGATATTACACCTTGGTTTTCTTTCAAAAAGTCTGCACTTACCATCACCAACAATGGATACAGCAGACTTGAGCTTCCTCATATCCACCAGACAATCCTGCTTGTTCCCAGCTATCGCATATTCTTTGACTTGCAGCTACTTTTCAATGTCTGCTGCTACACGAGTGCTGACCTACCTCAGTTTCAGTGCACGTGGCTTTTGCTGTTCCGTGAGCACTGAGAGCCGGCTGGAGGCTCTACTGTGGAGCAGAAGAAAAGGTCACTACTGAAACAGCTTTCCAACAGCAGGCCCTGTCTGCAGGGGCAGATACATCTTCTCACACACACTCTGCATCCCTCTGTTCTCAGGAGGATCCAGGAGGAGCAGCTGGGTCTACCTATATGTAGAAAGAGAAAAAAAAGTGTGGTATACACCCTAAAGACAGAAGAGATGGGTCAAGAGAAGGGGAAATGAAAATGGACTGGGAGAAGCCATGCTCATTACAAGGGTCTGGAAGCCAGTTTGGGTGATTTTTTTCCTCTGATTTATAAATGCCTATTCGAAAAGAACACATATAAGCCATTTAGGAAAAGTGCATTTTAAGGAAGTGATTAAAAGAAAAGAATATAAAGGCAAAGCCAGACAGTGACTCCACACAAAGGAGCACATATTTATCAATGTTGCTTTATTTGCAGAAAAAAACAATGCAATATTGGTCAAGTAATTTCTTCCTGCTGAAGACCACAAAAATATTAATTGAACAACTTAGCTGACAAAAAACTCTGGCTATTATTTAGTCAGCTGTAGTTACAGCCTAATTTATGTCCCTTTCCATTCTCACTGTTATGAGAGCTTCCCTCAGGAGCAAACAATGTGAGATAGTACAAAAATGTTTTTATTCATTTTCTATTATTGCATACACCCAAATGCCTGATAATTGTACTAGGTTTTTTCAACATGACAAGAGGAACACACTGAGTGAGAATTTTAGTTATTTAAGACATAAAAAAATCATGTTTTCCTCAACACCCAACTTCTTGGACACCACCAAATAACTGAGTAGAAAAACATCAGCCAGAAAGAAGAATTTGTGACCTTGACTGTGCACTAACTGGCATTAATGAGATGACAAAGTACCCAGAATCCAGCTGTCTACAGCAAATCTTCCAGATCATCAAGTGGAGGGTACCTCCAAGTCATAAAACTGACTGAGTCTCCACAGAGCAGACCCTGAGATCCCCATTTCAAAGCATCCCTACAACCTCCTCTTTTCACATACACACAAGGCACATACGTAATTTTTAAAAGGCCCAGAAAAGCAACCACAGTGTAAGACAACAAAGTCCACGGGTATTTGGGGCCATTGGAGTATTTCCTCCCTTTACTTTTTTGCTTTTTCCTTCTGCTTTTATCCTCCTCCTGACACCAGCCCTTTCTTGCTCTTGACCTTTAGCTATGTTACTACCTCTCTGCTGCAACCCTCCTCCCACCCCCCAAAATCCCTGCACATCCCTGTACATCCCTGCTCATCCCTGTACATTCCCACACATCCTGTGGCAGCCAGCAAATACTCAGCAGCTGGCCATGGCCTGCCTACCCAAAGGGAGCAGCTGAAATATTCCCTCCGGGATTTCCCTTCAGCATCACCATCAGGAAACTTGCTGCTGACAAAGGCTCCGTGCTGGCCCCAGGAATCAAACAGTGGCCGAAGAGCAGGGGCTCTCCCTGTAGCCCAAACAAACACAATTTACTGTAATCCCTTGCTGCCTCTTGTGCTTATACAGTACAGGCCTTCTTGGGTTACAAGACACTTTGAAGATCTCACCTTCTCCCATTACTTGTCTTTTATATAAAATGTCCACAGATGTGAGTCTGCTAGCGTGTCAGAGGGCTGCGGTTAATAATTTATAAAGCAATACTTCCTATCGGGCCCACTGCTTAACGCAGGGCTGCATGGCAGCACTACCTTGCTGCAGGAGCACCCTCTGCTGACTCCCACGAGGGGTCACAGCCCCGAGGCCAGTGATGGCCACCTTGGGCACCTGCTGGGGGACAGCCCCCACCTGCAGGGACACTGCATCTCAGCTTACCCAGGGTCACACAGACTGCTAAAACCCTTGTTCTGCAGCAAACTGCAAAGCTTAGTGTCGCAGCAAAGATCCAATGAAAAAGTGGGAATACACTGCCCTGTTACCCACAGGAACGCCATGCAATGCAACTCCCACTTGTGAAGCATCACCTGCAGACAACCCAGCATATTTTCTGTGTGCACGCTCCAGCAATCAGACTGAAAAGGCTCCCCTTGAGCCAAAGGCACAAGGAAATGGTCTAAACAGACACATCTGAAAATAGGCCATTGTGTGTGATACTGTACTCTCAATTCACCCCAGGCCTGAGAGGAGCACGGGAGAGGATATGGACCATGTCAGATAAACTCTCTGTAGGTGGGACTGATGCTCTGGGCCAGCATCAGTCCCCTAGAACTGAGGAGAGTCTCCCTAGGAGTGTGCTCTGGTGGATCTGCAATGCCCTTCATGACTGTGACAGCTCTGGAGCTGCAAATGGCAGCAATAATGGTGAGAACAGTCAAATAGCATCTTCCTGCAGGGATGTGGGGACTAGATCCTCATAAATAAATGATGTGGTGCAGCAGTGGCTGCTCAATAAAGAACCATTGTGTAACTCAAGAAAGCTGGGGGCGAGTGCTTGTCCTTCCTGTGCTTACCACACCGTTCTCTGAACAGTAAGTCTATTTACTATTTCCCTTTTAAAAATATTTTTTAAACAGTCTAAACACTTTCTAAGCACTTGCTAATTGGTGAGCTAATGGCTATTAGCTCACCAATCCTGAAGAGATTTTACACTGGAATCAGGAATCCTGAAGAGATTTTAAACTGATGATTAATTTCAGATTCCCAAAATGTGTTTACGTGGTATAAATATTATAGAAAAGCTTTCTGGGGTACTGTGCAATTTCAGTTTTCTTTCAATTTTGCTTGCATCTTAGGACATTTTTTTACCACAGAAGTGATTACAAACAAAAAACATTAACGGCTCTCTAGGCATACCCTACTGATCTGAGGAAGAGTTTGTCTGTTGAAATCTTGTCTGCTTTTTCAGACTAGTGTAATAAAAGATATTTCACTCCCTTAAAACCTTGATCAAAATGTTGGAAATGTTATTATCAGCAGTCCTTTATTATTCAGATTAGAAGAGCAGGTTTAAAAACCTGCAGTAGAGGCACATCCTCATTCAGACAGAAACCAAACTGACCTCCTCTTACCTGAAACCTTTGGCTGCTTATTTCCAGTCTGTGGTACAGGAGCCCCTTTTAGCTCCAGCAGAAACCATGAACAGTCACTGGACACCCTTCACAGTAGGATGGAGGCCAAGACTCCAAGACTGGCCAGGCTGTCATTCCCTCTGCTGCTTGTGAGCCCCAGATTGCCCTTTCCTGCTGTCCTCATGCTGGGGATGCAGCTGGCTGATGTAGGGTGGGAGGTGTCACTGGGAGCCACAGCAAGTGGTGTGACATGTGAGAGCTGCTGTGCTGATGCTCCCACACTGTCACAGACTCTTCACATGCACAGCACCTGAGCTGAGGGCTGCTGCACAACCAGGAATACCTGCAGGGACTGCTGTTACCCCATGTCATTACACTCGGCTTTCTCGGATTATTATACCACAGTGGGATCGATTTCAAAGTGAAAGGGGGTAGGTTTAGATTGGGTATTAGGAGGAAATTCTTTACAGTGAGGATGGAGAGGCACTGGGACAGGTTGGCCAGAGAAGATGTGGATGCCCCAGCCCTGGAAGTGTTACAGGCCAGACTCAGTGGAGCTTTGAGTAACCTGGTCTAGTAGAACGTGTCCCTCACCATCGTAGATGGGGTGGAACTAGATAATCCTTAAGGCCTCTGCCATCCCCAAACATTCTATGATTGTATGTTAGAATTTGTCTAGGTGGTCTGTTGTTAACAGGGCAGGGATACAGGAAGATTTGTGGCAAGTGCTGAGTTCTTTCCCACTCATCCAGGGAGAACCAATACCTTCACAGAGGAGAGACTTGAACCACTGCAAAGACAGACAGGTAAGCCAAGACCAACCACTATAAGAAATACTGTGCATGTTGGACTGCATGGAGAGACATTCATTGATCCCTGCTTCAGTGTATCAAGGTATTTTATATTTTTAAAGGAGGTGGAAAGCATACAGATGGCTAACTTCTGCCAAAAAGTACCTGTTAAGAGACCTTGAGGTATACTTAATTGGAAAAATATTCTGGTTGATCCGGATGTCAGATTAATTACAATTCTGTTAGTCAGTGCATCAAAACCACACATACCATCTCTCATCCACATCTATTGTGAACAGCAAATCATCAGGTAGGGACAAAGGGCCATTTTAAATACACACTGTTTCACTAGAGCTTGTTACAAAGCAGCATCTAACAAATTCCCTGACTCACTCAGGGAGCATCCACAGCAAATGAGGCTCTCTGACAGAACAATCCCCTTGCAACAGCAGTAAGAGGATTTGTTCTGAAGGCCTTTTATTTAGGAAAAGCAGCAAAATGTTAAGAAGTGCCAAGATTTTGCTTCTGCGTATAAATCTCCTCACTTTTTTTAAATTCAGGGGTCATGCACCACTGAGGTATGTGGTAAGGAAATAGCATCTTGAACTTGCCTTATGCTGAAAAATGAAACAGATCTTCAATATTCCATAGAGAAGAGGGTGTGCATCGTTTCTTGAGAATAAGCCCTTTGTGTCTCTATTATTTTTACAATGCACTTTAATGACCTGAAAGCATGTGTGTGCCTTCTTAAATCATCAGATACGAAACTCCATTTTGACTGTAAAATATATTAAGAATCTTATAGAGGAAGTTATGCCATGTGTGGAGGTTTATTTTTTTCCCTTTTCAAAGATAGGATGAGTTTTGTCTATATTACGAAGACAAGTTCCAAAAATTAAAAAAACTAAAGTGGGAAGGGGAAGATGGTTGGTTTGGGGTTTTTTTAAAGAATAAATCCTAGCTCTAGACACCAGTGTTAGAAAAGTCACCCTTACCAGATGGCTAATACAGACAAGGGAAAATAGCCAACTTGATTTCAAATGTGAGAGTGATTTTTAAAATGAATGATAGAAACTACTTCAGATTCATTATTTTAAGCAGGGAAACTCATGTGTTTAGCTTATGGGTCTGGTTTGAATAAAAGTTTGTCTTTCTTGAATAGAAATCATATGTGATTCAGGCAGTGGCCTGGACCATTTGCTAATACTAATTGTTGAGGGTTGAAAGTAGGGTAGAAGATTGTTAAAGCCTTCCCTGGCAGTAACTTGATCTGTGGAAATGTACTTTACAGGAACTGTGATGAGGTTTACAGCTGGCAAAAGCTTGTGATAGGATGGCCACATGACTTCACATCTCCCTTTTAATAATGGAATAAAAGCTCACATGACACAAGTTTGGTAGGTAAAGGATGGCAAGGATTGTATGAACTGAAACAGGAATATATATTTTTATAAATATTTCACATCCTGAAAGATATTTGATGATGTGGCTATTTTGAAATAATATTATCACAATATGCTGAAGTAAAGCTGGCAACTTAGAAAACCACCAACTGAGGCCAGATGGGCTGCTGAAGTTCTCACATGAAACATTGGTGGAGAAAAAAAAAGTGTGAGATTTCAATCACATCAGTCTGCCTTTGCCCAGTCTCAACAGAAATCTGGTCAGTTGGTAAACACTTCATTTGCTGATAAGGAAAAGCTCTAACCTTAGTTAAAAAGACAAAATGTGATTATTCCACCTAATTTACATGTTAGCACCGGTACCCTGGTAAATTCCAGAGTGAAACCTTATCTTCTCTTTCTGAAATACCTGTGTTGCACTATATTCAACCTTCAGCCATACCCCATAGTGCAGCATTGCTATTCACATTCACATCCAAGCTTGCTGGAGCTTACCGCTGTATGAAACACCTAGGGCATGATTCAGCTGCACAAAAGTAGATTTTGGTGCCCTTCAAATGCCCCTCTGTGTCTGAGACATCCCCAGTGGGCTGGCAGACAGGGTGCGCAACCCACTGCTCTTCACGTCCCTGCCTCCCCTTCCAGAGCGGCACACAGTTGCCTCAGGGAGGCACACACAGAGGAGCACTAAAAGCAAAGCCAGATACCAAAGGTTGAAGCACTGAATCAAATTCCTCTACATCTCTGGTGTAAACCTGCTAATTCCCTTTGGAATCAGGCATTGCAGGGACCCATAACAGAACTGTGGCTGCAGGGCAAAAAGGAGGTCTGGGTTTGATGCCCAGATGAAATGCCATGGCTCCCCACTCATGGGGAGCAAGAGAAGTTTGGCCCCAGTCAAAGGGATGAGTGGCTTTTGGTTAGTGTTCATACCAACAAACACGTCATTTGTGAGCCTGTCCAGAAGATTTTCAGCCTGCAGTTCCAGTCAGAGAATCACACACTTATTTTCATTGCACATCCAATCCGTATCCCTGTGTTTCCTGAAGCTTTGTCATGCTCGGGTAGACAGAAACTATTCTTTTCACTAATATTTGTATTGCTTCACATCTGGTTCGTAATAATTCTCATGCTATTGTCAGTGGAACTGCTCTGCCATTTCCTTTCATGATGTGCTTGATGGCTGCTCTGGAAAACAGTTTATTTACAGGTTCAAGAAGATGCTGTTGGGTGTATTTTCCATTTGGCAAACTACAAAAGTAACATTTACAGTTATAAACACCTACATAGACTAACACACATGTTGTATAACTTTCTTCACAGAGAGATATACAGCATAAATGTGATGTAAACAGCTTTCCACAAATCAAAATGAACACAGAAAAAAACCAAGACTCTTAGGGAAATAAAAAACACAGAACTGCAAGTTTTTCAAAACTTTTCACTTCCATTCCTTCCCAATCTTAGTCATGGTTACTTCAGATTTTCTCCACTGACTGGCTTTTGAAAGTAGTGAATATTGTGTACTCATTTTGTATTCTGCTGAAAAACCCCAATCTTTCAAAAACCACAGATTTTTTTTTTATTTATTTATTTATTAGTGATTTTTTTTAATCTCTTGGCAGAATAGCAGCTGGCTGTGAAATTACTCTGTGTTGTGTCCTGCTTTGTGTGGCCCTAAAAGAAGTTTCAGTTTGCACTTCTTTGGAGGAAGCTGAGTTCCTTGGTTGAGTCATGCCCACAGCTAAGGCTGGCACTAAATTCTTTCACATTTTCCTGGTTCTCACCTGAATATCCTCTGGCATTTTTAGGCAGAACAGTGTCCTTGCCCTAAACACAGCTCACCAGTTTTCAAATCTATTGTTCAGCTGGAAAGCAGACATGAATGGAGTTGGACATGTAATGGTCACTTGTGAATAAAGACTGCAGCACCCCTGACTGTGGGGTTTCCAGAAGATTGTAACAAATGCCCAGTTGCCCACAGCAAGAACGCCTGAGGGAAAATTCAGTTCCTACACTTGTAAACTTGACATTAGTGACTGAAATCAAACCTCTTGTCCGCATGTCTCTCAAAAGGGATGGAGATGGCTGTGGGATAAACCTTTCCTGCTCTGATTCACTTATTTTCCTGGCACTTACTTCTCATAGAAACATATCTTTTTCTTCCTGCTCGTTGTATGTCCTTCAGTCCTCTTCCATTGACATCCCCAATCGAAACGGGCACAAAAAGTCAAAAAAACCTATCTCTGCCTTTGGAGGGTGGAGTCCTACCCTGTTGAACTCTCCTGCCTCTGCTCCTGCACAATTCTAGGAGGTGCAATGCTACTCCAGTGGTGTGGAGAAACAGATCAAAGGACTAGCAATTTATAGTTGTTCAGCTATGGACAAGGCTGCAGTATGGACCTCTGGGCAGGGTTATGGAAATAACTGATTTAACTTAACTGGTCTCCAGAACTGCCAAGATTATAGAAAAGACCACTGAGGCTATCGAAAAAGAGCAATACAGAACAAGCTACCTGAGCCAAACACTTCCTAAGCCAGGCCTCTGAGACTTTCTGCATGTGTCAACCCTTCACATGCAGTCGGGTACAAATGCTGAGCAAGGAATGTAGGCCTTTGCCAAGAATATGCTTTAGAGAACAGCGTGGACAAAGGCTAAGAAAAGCTTTCACAAACAGCACAGAAAACAGGAATTGGTGAAATTCCTTTCCCAGCTGTAATTCACATGCATGCTAAGCACTATTAACACAGATGAAAACAAATTTTCAGATAGTTTCTGTAATGGCAAAAGAGCTTGCTCTTGTAACAGGTTGTGACTCAACGTTTCACTTTCTTTCATGCACTATAACTTACATCCAGCCATCTTTTAGCTGACTCTGTCAGCAAGTCCTGATTCCCTTTTAAGCCTCAACCCCTACACTCATAACTAAAGCAGTGAGACCAAGTCCTTAAACTTATCCACTAAAAGTGTTGGCTTTGAGAGCTTTCTCCAGAATTATGTCAACCCTCCACTTAACGCCTATCTTCCTACCTCCTGCAAGTGCCCCTATTCTCCACACTTTGTATACAGCCTGGGACTTTTGGAGATCATCGGGTAACATATTAAAGCCATTCTAATCTGCAGCTTCACGCATAACACCTCAATCACAGCTCGTGATTCCAACCATCAGGCTTCATAATCTTTGTAGCACATTAGCCAAAAAAAAAAAAAAAAGAGAGAGAGAGAGAGAGAAAATCCATTTTTATTCTCTCTTATCCACAACATGTGCAAATATTACCTCATCCATTCTTGAGCTGGCTCCAGAGATTAACTCCAAGTTGATATGATGGATGTCTAATTTAAAAAATAGTCTGTTTCCTGGCAGTTGATTTTGTTGTCAGTTTTGTTTTAAACTTCAACTTCGGGTGTGACATTGCTACCAGAATTTCATATTTTTAAATACCATTTCACTTTCAAAGGCTGAAGCCAAGGATGATGTCATGTGTGCTAGTAGCTTAGCACATATCTGCAGTGGGAGCTCAAAGATTAAAAAGAAAATTTTTCTTCCAAAAACAAGAGCAGGACATATAGGAAAAAGACTTTTGTAGGAAAGCAACATGACACTATTTAACCTTCTGATTAGGTAAAGCATTACATGAGTCTTTTAATTGAGGGAACATCACTTAAGCAGTTTACTAGGCAGGAAGTGGCTGCTGATGCCTGTGGAAAGCAGGCTGCATGAGGTTTGACGCAGCATCCTTTGAAGTGAATGGAAAGAGTTTTACTGAGCTCAGTGGAGGTACTCTGCATTTGTACTAACGCAATTCCAAGTACAATTTGACCCATGGGGATGATGGGCACTGGCTAAATGAAAAAATAGCATGAATCCTTTGTTTATGTTACAGAAAAGTTCTTATTGTATGCAATATTACTAAGAAATAAAATATCCTTTGCAGTGAAACAGTTTGTTCTTCCTAATCCAGTATTATTGTTACGCATGTGTTAAATCATAGGATACACATGGTTGTAAAAGCTGATTTATTAACTAACTAGAAGTCAGAGGCATCCACCCAAGCGCCACCCAGCATCTGCTGGGACTAATGTCCCTCAAAAACATCCCATATGTCAAGGAGGGTATAGGTTCAGAAAAACACTAATCTCAGCTTGTCAAAAGGAGCAAAAGAAAAACAGGTTTAGCTTTATAGACTTCAGTATTTTGTTTGTTTTCATTAAACACTCTTACTGATTTTAAACATCTGTATTTGTTAACTTGTCTAGTTCTTTCAAACTTAAGAGTACAAACAATGCCATATGTGCTCACTGCTGGCATTTCTGTTCCCGGCCCTAACATTTGCCTCTAGAGACGGGCTTATCTCTGACAACTCAGTAAACATGGCTCGTGATGAAATCTGAACTATGCAAGGTAGTTTGCTGCCTAGAGAAGGCAGGAGGGACACGTGGAAGTCTCTCTCTTAAAACCTAGGCACCCCCTGTGGCAGCATTGGCGGGGCTGAAGCAGGGCTGACAGACGGGGGACCGCGTGTGGCCGGCTCTGTTGCCGCTGGTCGTTAACTTTCGCATCGCTCGAGTTTGCTGCTCGGAGCCCGCACAAGCCGGCTGGGGGAAAGGTAAACTCCAGTGACTTGCACATCCTGCTGCTCTATTAGCAAAAAAGCTAGTTTAAAATGAAGCCAGTAGCTCCCCACAGCAAGTTTGCTGACCTCAAGTCACAGCTGGTCAAGAAGTGGTTCGGCTTCGATATATTAGTACTGCCACAGAAAAGAAATAGAGTGCACTTCTGAGCTCTTTATCCTAGCAGAAGAGGTCTCACAAGCTGGAAGGATCAAGCCAAACACATCTAAGTGCTGGATTAGATAGGTTTTCATCAATAGACGTAATCATTATTACTGACCAGAACCAGTTACTAGGGAAAGCAATGTCTTTATGGCTGCTTTCCTAGAGGGCAAGTCATAGTCACACAAGTTACCCGTCTCAGCACCACAGTACTTCCAAAGGACAGAAGACCAGACCTATCTATTCTGGGAACCCACCAAGCTGTAGATACAAAACTCACACTCCCTGGAAGTGTAGGGAAATGACAGTCATGCTTCTTCTTTCTCTATGGGATCAACAGAAAAAACAAATCCCTTAAATTCTGCTCTTTTTTGGCAATTTGAACAGCCTGCTCAGAAAAAAAGATTCATTTAAGGCATTTCCCATAGACTGCCTTCATTCTGGATATTTAGGCCACTTTTTGCAATCATTAATCTAATTTCAGGCTCTTTTCCAAAATATTTTGATTTAAATATCTTTTCTCTTGTGATCAGCTTGTCATACCTAATTTCAATTTCTAATGTATGCCCACATGGTAGGCATGTAATCTGTATTTCATACTGTCTTTGCAAAACTGTGTCCATGTTATAGAGACACAAGCCCATGTTCACCTCTTCTGCTTCATTCTCCATGATCCAGGGAACCCCTAACTCCTTGAGACAGGGGTGCACCTATGCAAGAGAGCATGTTTATGCACATATGTATGTTCATGGACACACACTCACTCTTTAAAGACATGCAGCAACTCTGCCTGCCTCTCTCCAGCAGATGACATTGGAAATACTGAGCCTGTATAAAGGTTGGGGAAGCAGGGGCAGAGAGAGGAGGTGGTAGGCATGTGTATACATACGTTTCTTCAAAGGAAAAGAGGAGCAGTTAGTGGAATATAACAGGAGTTTTAAATGGAAAGCAAGAGAGGAAAAATAAAGACATAGACAAGCTTACTTCTCAAAGGCAGAGGACACAGACAAAGTAGGTTTGTGAATATGGAACTGACAGCTGCTGTTCACGTGCAAGTGTTTATATATGTTGGAGTAAGGGAGAATCATGCTACAAATACAGAAAAACCTCTCCCAATCATCTCTGGATACATCCCATGTGAATCTAACAGCAGCTGGATGAGGTAACTAACAGAAGATGAGGTCAGGCAAGAGATATGATACAGTCTTGGTTAGGTGGACACTTCTCAAAGACAGGAATCCAGTGTTAGGCGAGCTGCTTTACAGTCCTTCAGAAGTCAGGTAAACAATCTGTCAGAGACACTGAACATCATCACTACTCCTAGAGACCTTCTGAAGCCTCGTTCAACATTTCACTAACAAAAATGTATGAAATTGTCTGTTCTACCCTTGTGCATCACTACAGGAGGCACCAGCAAAGAGAGCTGATCAGAGAATGCATAGTTTCACGTATGTGTAGTCGATATCTTTTCCTTGTTCCTCTTTTTCCTGCAGCATTCCTTTCACTTCATTCTTCATTTCCCCCCATGACAGTTAACTTTTGGCACATCAGTAAGAATGTATATGTTAATCTGATTGGACTCAAAGTCCCCTAAAGACGAAAAACAGCACCTGATGAGATTATCAAAAGTTTCTAGGCAATGAAATATCTCAAGAAACCTGTCTTTACTCTCCTGAGTGTGGGCTGTGGCTTGGTGTCTGGGAATGCTACTGCAAATAAAATATGCAGGGATTCTAATTCATATCACTTTTCTGAATTCACACCTCTTTCCAAACCCAGCTATTGGGTGGGTTTTATCGTTCATTACATTTTGAATGCAACACTGTGAAGATCAAATAAGCAGCCAGTCATCAATTAACTTTCCAGAGCAAATACTTCAATATTCACAACACATATGCATTGCAGGCATAAAAGGGGGGTGGTGAGGGGTGATGGTGTGGGGGGTGTTGGGGGTGTGTGCACATGTAGAAGGAACCAGGGAATGGGCTGCTCAGTTAACACCTAAGTTTCCAAACATGTGGATTATACATGCTTCTTTTCCCCACATCTTCCACTCCAAATGCAGGCAGATAACACGTGCTCACCTTTGATATAAAATTGGGTCTGGCCCTTGCTGTGAATGTAATCTTCTTTTGCTCAGTGTCTCTCTTAAATGCTCTTCTGTAAACGGTCTGAGGGGGCCACCAGGTAAGGGAATTTTGGCCCACAATGTTTTAAACCTCATAACACATTAGAGCCAGAAGCAGCAATAGCTTCTCATTGTAAATTGTGCCTGTTATGGTAATTTATCAGGATCAAACAGTTACTGGCAGCCCTTTCCATAATATCCAGTTTCAGTGTCTATATCAGCATCGAGCAAAATCAAACATGGCTTGCGAACAGAGGTTTAGTGATAAATAAATCACTCAGGGAGCTTTAAAGAAACAAGGCTTCACACACACCAATGTTATGGTACTTGTCTTTATTTCTCTTCCAGCTTTCCTTTCTTTTCTTTTCTTTTCTTTTCTTTTCTTTTTTTTTTTTTTAATTTGATTCACAGTGTTCAGATGACATGTGGTTTGCCTTATTCAGCCATTTGGAGTACAGGTGCATGACTGTGTTTTTGATGGAGTGTTGCTATTCTGGAGTGCTCCATCCAAAACACAATCCCACACATGTAATCCAAACTGCAGAAGATGAGTCAACCATCTTCCCTTTTCCATGATAATTAGACTTTTTTTTTCATTCAAAGTTACATAGTTATTAGTTGCAGATGCTATGCTTGAACAATATTGTTGAATCTTAAAAGGCTTTCACACCATGCTATTTTATCCCTCAGAGTGGAGGAAATGAACAAAGTCCAAGCTTACCCAACTTAAATTAAATCACTTCAAATATTATTACTCTGTGAGACAATTGTGACACCTAAATACCATTAGTAAACATGCAAAAATCCTAGCCTAACATTCAATTAAATATATAGAGTAGCTTGCCAAGGAAGGTTTGTCATAATTAAGGGATTCAGGGAACAGCCGTTTCCAGTCTTACTAATCCAGGCAGGCCACACATCTAAGTGTCTTTTCTTTGAAAACATTTCAGTTTCTTATCACATTAGGAAAATGACCATTCCCAGAAGCCTGAAATAATAAAGAAACCTCAGTAGGTTTTAAATCCTTAAGCCAGGTATTATTTTCCAGATAAATGCTTGCAAAAGGCTATTTTCACAGGTCTTAATATACACTGTCTGAACCTTGGGACTGTCGATGTTTATTTCTGGTACCTTAGGAGCTAATAGGTGATTAGTGGGGTAGATATGGAGAGAAAGAGAAGACACAGGAGAACAGGTGTCACAGCCCTTTGAGGCTGAGCTTTAAGGACTATTTTAGTCCCGCGACAAGCCGATCTCTTGGTGGCATTTTTGGTACTAAGTGGGTGGTAGACAGACACCACAGGTTCCACTGCTGGAAATCCCTAAGTAATGACAGGTCATATCCCTAAAGCACCGTTTATAGGGGAAAAAAAATAAATCTGGCTGTCCACATTTGAATTCCAGAGCAGTGAGGTTTTCTATTCCATGGTACCTATCTGGCTGGGTCTTGTTTCATGTACACATAACATCAGTTTATGTTATCTTTTTGTCCAGATAAGGAAAAATTAAACCAAAAAGCAGGAGACACATGCTGACTCCAGAAAGGTTGCTTCACCTCATGCAGAATGAAATTTCTTTATGCCAGCATAAGGCAACAAAGGTGTAGTGCTAGAAATGTCCTCAAGGTGAGGGACCTGCACCTACTTGAAATGTCCCTGAGCAGAGCTGGGGATGTGACCTCAGAGAAGGAGACCTCAAATTTTCCTGATTTCCTCATCCCCCATTTCTGTAGCAACAGCATCTGTACAAACAGCATGGGACTGAGCCCTCTGCCTCCACAAGTGAGAAGATGATGAGTGAGACATGTTAAACTGACAAAACATGTAAAATTGCTTCTCACAGAGAACAAACTTGTGATAGTCACCCTGTCCACTCCATCAATATCGGTTAACACATTCCAGGGCTTTTGTTATTACATGTGAATCTGGTTTTGAGGGGGTTTATTTCTTCACTGGTCAAAGACAAAAAGGGGTATCCATGTCCACTTATCTTTTTTCCATTCATCACAGGAAAAAGTCTTCCTATACATTCACCTGGGCAGTCCACAGGTCATCTAGTGGAGCATAACTTGCAACTATTCCTGGCAAGAATCTGATTTTTCCCCTCAAGCTTTTAAGATCTGATGCTCAATTCCCTGTGCACATATGTAAGACTGAGCCTCACAGAGAAATTTCAAAGAAAATTAAAAACTGAAGCAGATGATTTTCTGATGAAATTACAATGAGAAAAAACTTGAGGAGAAAGGTAATAGGGATAAATTTCACACTCCAGCTCTCCTGCCCAAATGTACACCATAACTACCTTTAGCCTGATGAAAAATACCACTTACAAGTCACCTAGTTCACAGGCATACACACATGAACACCCTCAGCCTGGCAGAGGGGACTGAACCTCTGGAACAGTGCAAACTGGTGTTGGATTAGCATTAGTTATCACACCTGTATGCATCTCCTGTTCCACACCACGTCTGTCCCATGAGAGACAGACCTGGAGTGCCACAGTTGCACACAGGGAAAGTGCAGTTTGTAAGGATTTTTCTCATATGCCTCCATTATCAGGAGCAAGCACCACATTCCTCAGCTGCAGGGCTAGTTTGAGGCACACTTAGCAGTGGGCTTCAAACAGGTAACATTCCCAGCTTTTGACATAGACAAAGCTCGACATTGTGGATGCACAGCAACTCCAAGAACGTTTTCACTGATTTTCCTGAGGAAATGCACAAATCTCCCTTTTGATCTCTTCCAACCAAAAATAAGCATCCTACACTGAATGAAAGGAAGCACAATCCTTGGCTGTGTGGTTGTTTCAGGTTAACACCCCTCCAATAACAAATCATTTTTAAACCAAGCCCCCAAAGATCTGAACCCTCCCAGCTGCACTAAACACAACAGTTGGATTCTTTTTCTGGACAGTAAGATAAAAAGTGGTGTTATGACTAGAAGTATTTTAGGGAAGAAATCTCCTGTGTCCATCTCTAAGCTACCTAACTTTCTGAGGAAAATGCTGAAAATCGCAGATCTGTCCCTTAAGATCTTATACCGTTTCTGTACCAACAAATGTAATTGCACTTGCCACACTGTACTTTTTCAGATACTTTTCTGAAGAGAAATTATGTTCCCCTAAATCAGCTTTTTAATATAAACATACACGCATGTGCTGTTAATTGTAGTTTTAAAATAAAAAAAAAAAAAATTAAAAAAAAAAACAAAAACAAACAAACAAACAAAAAAAAAAAGTGGAGCATACAGAAAACTCTTCAAACTGCATTTGGAGAGTGACCTAAGATGTGGGAAAGTTGTCTATTGCTTATGTTATTTTTTCACCCACTTTTGAGTGCTTTGAGGCTACATTTCCCTTGAGTTATGACAGATATTGCCACCCACCTTAGTTCTTCCTGCCTCTGCCCTAACAGAACCTCTTTGTTGTTTTATCTAATCAGATTCAGAGGCCCTGCTAGAGTTGGCTCTTTCAGACTGTTCAAAGCGGTTATATTTCTTATTTCCCAGGCTTCAGAAGAACTAAAAATAACCAAGTGAAAATCTGAAATGCAAAGCTAACATTCCTGCCAGTGTTAAGCAGATATGTTGTCAGGATCAACAAAAGATGTTACAGACCTGAAAAATTTTAAGAAATCAGAATTCCTGATTTTTCTCTGCAGAATTTTCTGAGTTTGATCTTTCCTAATCCACCAAAAAAAATTATAAAAATATTTACCTTAAGTTTTTCTGAACAGATCATATGCAGTGTGTTTTCACACAAAGAGAAAAACTTATTACAAAACTTTCTATATGTAAAGGAGGATATTCAAGGCAGATGAGAGTTTGCTGTTCAACTGATTTCAGGTGGAAGTGGCCCAAGTTGTTTCTCCAGTCCCACAGAGTAGGAATTGTAAGCATGTTGCCTGATGCCAAGAACTGAGAATTTTCACTGGCAAAGAAGGATCTTCAGTAGGCACAGGGCAGCATCATTAGAGTAAATCAAGAGTGCTACAGTTAGTCAAACCAGCCATGTTTGTATCCATCTTTGCATAATGATTTTCCCAGGATTTCTCAAAAGCAATAGAAAGGATCTTGCTCCACTAGCTGGATTACACACAGTGGAGCAATGTTTCCCAACAAATTTATAGATAATCAGGAGATGAAAGAAAAAGCAGTGTTAAATGTTGGCAAAGGCACTTTAATCTGAGAGAGTGATAAGCACCTTTAATTACTGACTGCAAACAATCACCCTCTTGAAAGAATTTTTAATTGCTTACAGTTGTTGGCGATAGGAGAGTTTCCTCTATGATCCTGAAGGATTTATTCCTGCAGCCAGTAATTACAGCAACTTTGCATTCTTCCAGGGAAACAGAAAACTTGGCAGTACAGGGCACAACATTAAGGCAATTAAACATTTATACAAATAAGCAAGAGGGAGGATCCATTTTCAAAAAGCATGGGAAACACTGCGTGTCGGCTAACTTTCAGAAAATGGGAAATGGCCAGCAACAGCTCAGCTTCCTAACTCCAAACTTTGCAGCTCCCTTCAAGGGATGCAAGAAGAAATAAAATTTGTGACCAGTCTGAGTCTCTGGAATAATATGAAACCTGACACAGAATTTAGTTCTCAGCCCATGGAGAAAATGATGGAAAAAACTCATACGGTGAGATGCTGAGTTCATGCTACTGTAACTGAATCAAACAAAAATCCTGCCCTTGGGATCTGAGGACTTTTTATCAGTGACAGAACAAAATGAGACCTGCAGTGAACCAAAAGTGAAAGTATTAAAAGTGCTCTTTTAAACTACAGTTATGTGAACTATTATAGCTAATCCTAATTTGACTACCATTTTCTCCCGCGTGGAATACAGTTCCATGCAATTCTTTTTGTTTACTGTGCAATTTCTAGTTATGGAAGGCTTTTCTCTTTTCTGATGTTCATACTGGAAAGGGCTTTTATCGTATCATCACCTAAGGACATTTCATCATGGTGAGCATACACAGAGAATGCAATTTTGACTTCTTAGTCCACCACTGTTTGTTTGCTTTTGATTCAGTAGGAAACCATTAACCCTTAAAAAAACATAACCAAGAATATGGTGAAATATTTATTGTCATAATCTCGTATTTCACATATTTGCAAGTTCAGTACTGAAATACTATCTGATGCAATGCTTCAGCCAAAGTGAATGTGGTAGAGGTTTTTGGTTTTTATTTTACATCTTTTTCCCTATTAACTTTCATGGATGATACTGAAATTAGACAACAGAATAAAAGTGTGGATAGTTTATTCCTTTTAATTTTGCCATTAATCTTTGGAAATTACTATAATAATCCATGAAGACTCATATTTTTGCTGTTTAGCAAGAAAAACATACATATTATGTGTACACATGCCACAAATTTAAATGAGAAGCCAATGACTATAGCAGCAAAATCTGGTTTCATAGAAGTCAACAAAGGCTTCCCACCCATGTCAGCAGAGCCTGAAATTTACCTTATAATTTGGGGCTCTGTCCAGCAGGATCTATTTTAGATTTTGCATCCATCCTTCTGCTTTATTAGCACTGCTGCCCAAATTGCCATGTTCCTGGCTGAAATTCATGGCTAGCCCTGCTCTCTCATTTTTTAAGTTCTGCTGTTAAGAGCTCTTGAGAAAACTGCTTGTTTTCCTTCTAATGCCAACCAGTTGCTGGCATTAGAAGGAAATGAAAATCTTTTAAGTGGCTATTGTGCATATTATTTGAATGCACTGGATGACATTTCAACACCAGGCAATGTCTCCTCTCCACCACAGTCATCAAGAGTGGTTTAGGGTTTTTTCTTTTCCATATGGGCACTGAGGTTTCCAACAGCATTGATCCCTCTGCACATTTTTCTATACTTTGTACAAGGCTCTTTGAACATATTTCTGCAAACAGAAAAGCTGCAATGTGCAACAGTTTTTTAGCAGCTTGAAGGACTGAGCCCTTGATGTGATTATTTGATCATATATGAAGTAACTTCATGATCAATGAATGATGTCACAGCTATCACTTTGAAGTTAATAGTAAAATTTGCATTGGCTTCAATCTGAGCAGGATCAAGGCATGAAGCATGACTGGCATTCTTTTAATTAATTTCCATATTTCTTTTTAAATTCTCATGCCTCACTCCATGCTTCTTCATGCAGTAAGAGAAAAGAGTAAATGTTGGAAATCGATGTTTGCACCATCTGTAGGCTGTCGTGTGTAACAAATTGTTCTAGTATATTAGTTTATGTGGGCATTCTGTCCTTGATCAGCTCCCACATTTCTCACAGACAGCAGCAGAAGCTGCACATAAAGACAAAAAACCCCCACTTTGTAAATGGAAATATAATACTCCATCTGCAGACAATAGGCCTACTTGAAAGAAGTGCTGCAGCACCTTTAGCAAAGTAATTCCTACAGACTTGTGTGGAGAGCCCATATTTCTTTGCTTCTTTGAATTTAAACTATAATTTATACTAGCATTAAAAAATCTGGGATACATAAAGGCCATATTGGACACGCTGTCTTTATCTCTCAAGCTAACAGGAAATGAGAGGCAGTAGTAGGACTTCAGCTGGTTTCTCACTTGCAATGATTATCCAACACTCATCAAAGAAAACGTCCTTTCAAAATCTTTTCACTCCAGGTCTGCTGAACAGAGAATCAAAATGTGTGTGCGTGTGTGAACAATGTCCATTTGTATTCTTAAGTGAACTTATTTTATTTTGCCATTTACTAAATGCTGGCATAAAAATTCCTGAGCAACGTGACTCTCACAACAAACACAACTGACAGACCCTTGCTGGAGAGCACAGGCAAGCACAGACTGCAATTGTTCCGTGGATATTTGAGAGGCAGTGGTCAGGGAAACGGGTCATTAATTTCCCTGCGCGTTTTAAACATTTCCAGAGATGTGCTAAAATGTATTAAAAGCACAACGGCCGACCTCTAAGGCTGAAGCATTAGGAACACTTTAGAAAGGGGATTTCTGTGAAAAAGCGAGACGGGATGCTTTGAGTTTGACCCTTGCATTAGGGAATGCAACGCATTTTTAACTCTTTCGTCGTTGCTTTTCCTGCAGGTCAGTTGTACGACTCTCGGGAGGGCTGCTTGCTGTCGGGGCGGAAGGCGCTCGGCCCACATTGTGACTGCGGCCCGCTAAGGGCCCTCGCTCCCGCCCAGCCCGGCTCCGAGAGCGCGCACACGGAACCCCCTCAGCGCCGCCCGGCCCTGCCGGCCCACGGACCCCGCCAGGGGGCGCCGCTCCGCCCGCCCGGCCCCTCCGCACCGCCGCCCGCCGATGGCGCCCGGGCCGCTGCCCGTCCCCTGGCGGCCCGCGCGTCCCGCAGCGGGCACGGCGGGCACGACGGGCACGGCGGGCACGGCGCCCGGGCCCGTCCCCTCCCGTCCCGCCTGGCCGCCGGGGCCCGCTCCCGCCGTGACGTGTGTCCCGCGGCGGGGCGGGCAGAGCGGAGGGAAGCTGGTGGATTCGGCGGAATCACGTGGCGCGGTCCCTGCTGGCGGGCGGGACGGTGGCCGGGAGGGTTTCCCGGGCAACCGCGCCGCCGGCGAGCGGGGCGGCCGGGCTGAGCGGGGCCCGGCGCGGTGCAGGTGCGCGCCCGGGGCAGCGCTGGCTCCGAGCCGCGTCCTCTTCCCTTCCCCGCTGCTCCCCGGGGCGCCCGGCGGGCCCTGGAGCCGAGCCCCGCCCGCCCGAGCCCCCGCGCTGCCGTGCGCCCGCCGTGCGTGTGCTCCAGGGAGAGCCGGAGGAGGATCGGGTCACGGCTGGGATGAGACAGAGGTTAGGTGAAATGTGTTAGGCTGTTTAAGCTTTCCTCCATGCCGGTGGTTTAGCCGTGTCTCCTCAAAACTTCCGCTTTTTTACGCTGTGTTGTAGCACATACCCCGGCAAGTGCCGCCTTTGTTTTGTGCAGTCATTTGTGAGCCGCCAGGTCTGAAGATACGGTCTGAAAAGTGTATTTGTTAAGGTTAATGTTTGCCTATGATGTTCTGTTACCGAAATTGTAAGCATGTTTGTTCTCCTTTAAGTTACATATTGTTAGTTTTTATAAAAGATGTAATTAAAAAGTGAACAGAAGAAAGCCGTCATTCTAATGTAGGAAGAAGTATGGATAATGTCAGAAGAATCACTTTATTTTTCTGGCAAGGCTAGAATTAAATATTCTCCCCTTGCTAGGGTAGCTGTCACAGTTAGTAAGTTGCTGAAGCATCCTGCGTTTAACATCAAGTGTTCTTTGATGTGAAAGTATAAAAGGATACTGGATTATGTGTGCCCTGAGAGGTAACATTCTTAATCTCCTTACCATGTTTCAGAGATACTGTCCAAATGCTTACATAAGGATATCGTGCTCAATTCAACGCCTGGGCAGTCTGCTGTATAACTTTTCTCTTTTTTTTAACTGCCAAAGCCGAAGTGTCGGGTGGTCTATGGATGGATAAGGAGTGAAAGCAGGAAACAGTTGTCACAACTCGCCTGTCAAAATCAATTTACTAGGTAAGTAACAGCCCTGTGTACTGAGCGGGCTCCATACCAGAAGAAGTTTTATTTAATGGTGAAAGTACTTTTGCAAATGTTTAGCCCTTTTATGTTTACATCACACTTCTCAGCCTGGAAGATGCTGGGGCAGTTTAATGCTGCCATAGAAGGCAGCCATATGTGTTGAGCAGTGTGATACACAAAAGCTTTGCAACCTTTTGGTTGTGGGGCATATTTTATACCCGAGAAGTTGATGCAGACTTGGGGGGAGGAGAGGGGGGCAAGTGTCATTGGCTTTTTCTGTCAGGGCAGATCAAACCAAATGCTATTCCCTAACCTTAAAAAGATTTGCATGTATTTATTGTTTATTAAATCCAAAACACAGCAGAGATGATGAAACAAAACAAGGCCAGATGTCCCCAGTGTTGGAGAAGAAACATAGAAAGGAATTAAAAGCCCTTAAAATGGAAATATTACTGCAGTAGATTCTTGTTTGATTATTAAAAAAATGCTTAACTGTGGGTTGCTAAGAGAGCTAGTTTTTGAAGAAAAATGTAAAGTGAATCATATTTTATTTATCCTTCGAAGTTGAAATGCTGAAGCTGGTGTTTTGGAAATGAGTACTTTGCTCATAAGGAATTTGGGTGATCTAGGTACATTTGCACTGATTGTCTCGTTCAGTAAATAGTTTCGTAAGGGATGGGAGAATGGTGTTTGTCATCTGAAGTTTTGGATTGGGGTTTTTTTGCTTATAACTCTATTCAAGCAAATCATTAGGTTACATCAATTTTAGAATGCATTTAATTAACTTTAATTTAAATTTTAGTTTTTAGACTCAGTTGTTTGGAAGGTAAAAATCAAGCTGCAAATTATGGCTCATCGATTTTCAAAGGAAGAATTAGATGAGCAGTTTGAAGAGTTTCTGAAAGAGGTATGTTTGAGAGCAAGGTCACATCCCTATTATCTATTAAAAATGGGGGAAATTGAATATGGAAGAATATGAAGTGTAAGATTCAGCTGTGCTTTTATCACATTATTAACATAGCTGTCTTATGTATGGGTCTTTGCAAGATCTTAATTGCTAAGCTAAATTCATACTATTTTGCTAAATCAAGTTAACAGTTTTGTAATTAAATGATTTTTTTCATGCATGGTTGTATCTTCAGAAAGAACCCTTGGTTCTTGATTTTTGTTTCAGTTTTATTGTTAGTGCTACTCAGTACCATAAGCTTAAGTTGATGTATAATTGAAAATGAGGTAAAAACTCTGCCTGTATATAACCACAAGCTACATTAAAAATTTCTTTGTTTTTCTATGCAGTACTTACTGTCACTGAAATATTTTTAAAAATCCTTGTATAAAATGAAGCATGTTGTAGTGATTAGGAAATTTGAATTAGATTCCTTTAATTCCTCATGGTGCCTCATGGTTTTGAGTACTGACAAAATCATGCAAGTCTGTGTATTCTGACTTTAGCTAAGAATTATCTGACACGATCTAAATGCCCTGACTAGGTATGTGTTTTTCAATGCAAATAGACCTGTAATTTCAGAACTTGCCCTCTGGTCTGTTAGACACATGGTGTGGTAACCCTAAAACAT
The DNA here is from genome assembly GCF_021018805.1 of Prinia subflava. NCBI lineage: Eukaryota > Metazoa > Chordata > Aves > Passeriformes > Cisticolidae > Prinia > Prinia subflava. The sequence goes on along the minus strand of NC_086248.1, from coordinate 34,674,769 downwards.
AAATACTGCTACATAAGGCCTTTGCTAGATTTTAATCCTGTATATAAGCTTAACTAGTGATGGCAGAGAATATTTCTCAAGTCTCTTTTATATGTATTGTATGCTTGAATTTTTTTCAAAGTAAAGACTGGTACAATTTAATGAGTTGTGAAAAGTATTTTAATTTAATGATGTAACTAAGTTAGCACTCTTGAACGCAATGAAATTATTAATGTTTGTAAAATTAGAAAACTAGTCTTTGCATTTCCTTCAAAATTCTTTACTTACTGTTGTTAAAAAGGGAGTTGCTCTGGGGAAGAGAAAGTGTTTTATTCTTTTATTTCATATGCACATCTGTCAAAACTCTGCATGTGATTGCTTCGAGTATTTTATTCCTCATTTCACATGCTCTTCTTCCTCCTCAGCTACTGCCTACATTGAGAATGCTCATTTAAAAAAAAATCCAAATAACTATTGAATTATTCTGTGGCATTTGGAATGTCCCAGAGAATGTAACTTTAACAATTCATGCCTTCATTTTTTTTTAATAATTTCAATCCAAAACTGTTTTCAAACTGCTAATCCAGTTATTAAAAATGTGCATTGTGTTTTTTGCCAGCTAGATACAGACTCAAATAACAATGACATTATCTGCTCTGTTATTTTTACACATGCATCTTCTGCTATGTCCTTCTCCTTGCTTTTGTTTTTTATAAAGTGTTTGGCCTTTTAATATTAGAAAGATAAGAAACTGATGTGCTCCATTTCTTAAAACCTCTCTGTAGGTGATGTTTGTGTTGAGAGTGTCACAGCAGGTGGGAAATAGTAAAATCTGTTTCTCAGTAGTTTGAGGAAGACATAATATTGTTTAAGCAAGTCTTTCAAAGAGGAAATGGAGCAGGATTTTTCCCTTTTATTGAATGATTCATTCCTCTTAATGAATCTGTGTTTGGGGTGAGGCTGTGTATGTATGTTTGTGATTGAAACATACAAAGTTAAAAGAAAAACTGTATATAGAGCTGATGATGCAGGTCTAATATGAGGGTTAAACTAAGTCTTTTTGCATATACACTGAACTTTAAAAGCTATCTGTGGATTTTCTAGACTATTATCATTAAACAGAAGGAAACACAAATGTGTAATAGCGATGACTGCATGTAGGATAAATCCTTTCATGATTTCCTCTGCCTGGTTATGCTTATTCCCAACCACTTGCCAAGACAGCCTGTTGTCATCCATAATTCTTCCCATAATCCTTCCTCCTCCTCTGTCTGTGTTCCTGTGGTCCACCCACCCCTCACCATCAGTGTCTTGTTTTGGTGTGCTTCACCTCTTGCCAGTTGGATTTCCCTTAAGCATCATCTGTCATATTGGTTTAGCTCCAGGTTTTCAGTGTTTGCTGTGTTGGCTGTGATGTTCTCTTGGGACGTGCAACATGAGGAAGTCTTTCTAATACACAGTGCTTCACTTAATTGAATTAATTGCCTCTTTTTGATGACCCAAAGTAATGTTGTGAAAAAGCCATTGTCTGCTTCTAGTATTTCTAGTTGACCTTTGTTCTACTTGATATTCATGAGTACTTGAGAAGGAAGACTTTCAAAAGGAAAGGCTATACCATCTTTACTAGAATATCTGTAGAATAGTATCTGGAAGAGAAACACCACACATTAAGCCATGTTTGAGAAGCATTTTAAGTTTTTATTAAAAGATCAAATAGATGAACGTATTATTGTGTAATAAAAGCATATTTTGGAGTACTCTTATTTAATTGAAAAATACTGCATTCATTAATTATTTAGGACAGCTGATCATGAAAGTCTGAGTGTTTTAGATCAAATTCTGTATTACCTATCTTTTTTAAGTTCCTTCATATGCAAAGGAGGTGGTAAGCTGATGATGTGCCTTGTGGTTATTCTAGTTCTAAAAACTGTCTCTTCTGGCTTTATGTATGTTGAGATTAAACAACTGGCACTTTTTGCTGTCTGTGTTCCTGAAAGGTTGAGAGGTTGTCTTATGGATGAGGGGAAGGAAGAAATTGGTGCCACTTACTGGTGCTGAGAAGTCATAATGAGTCAAAAAAATTGATTGATGTTTGATTGATTGGCTTTTTTTTCAAAGGAAGGAAAAAAAATCTGGAAGTTTTGCTGTCAAGACAACTGGCATGTTAGGAAAAATGCACCAGTATTTTTGTGCCAGCATTTCTTTCCCAGCTGCTGCAGCTTTAGTGTCTGCACTTGACAAGATGGCTGGACATGGAAAGTTTCCAGAACTTGAGCACAATCTGTGGGAGTTGCAGGTCCTTTAGTTACAATCCACTAAGGAGTATAAGCATCACTGAAGTTCTGCTTGCAGAGCGGAGGATACTGTTGGTTGTAAAAGAAACAGCAAGTGATAACAGAGCTTGCATCAAGCACCTGTCAGTGCTTCCAGCTAGCAGGAGGCAGTCTGACCTTTGGGAACAATGGCACTAGTACTTGTGTTGTGACTACGGTCAGGAAATTGTTACTTATGGGATATTTGTTAGAAATCTAAAGCTGTTTTGTTCTATGTCACAGAGCCAACTTCGAGAAATTGCAATACATCCTGTTGTCTAACAGTTTCATAATTTATTAAAATAGTGTTTTAATAAAGTGCAAGGCTCAGGGCACCTCTTTCTTTCTGAGATGTATGACAGGCATTTAGTTTTCTCTAGGGAAACTGAAAGCTCTAAAGATGTTCCTGATCAGAAATACTAATAAGAATATTTTATTACAACTTTTTTTCTTAAACTATAGTTTTATATAATTGGCATTTGATTTTTGAATGTTCTTGCTAAGCCTGGAGAAGTTGAAGTTTTAGTGATACAGTAAAAGTAGGCTTTTATGGCAGTGTTTTTAATATAATAGGAGGCAATGGACTGCAGAGCCTTGTTTTAATAAAACAAACTCTTGTGTTTTGCATATTAAGTATCCACAATCCTGTTGCCTCTAATACTGGGTTTATATTATCACGTTTTCTTATTTGTGACTATTACAAAAGTGAAGCTTTTGAATTTTCCCATGTGATTCATTTTGTACGTGAATTCTTTGTTTCTTACCATTTATGGCTTTTGCTAACTCTGCATCATGTTCTTTAAGACACTTTAGGACAGTTGGTTTTAACAGTTGTAGCTAAAAATTTAGCTAAAAACTATTCCATTCCCCTTAACCCTAGTTTGCTGCATAAAAAGTATGTAGAACATAAGGTTGCAGTGCACTGGTTTAGTGAATATTTCCTTGTTTAATGTGTGGATAGCTGATTGTGGCTCTGAGCCTGCTGCAGGCCAGTAAGAGCTTTATTAAAGGAAAGAGCAGAGGATAGTTGTCTTTTCCTTCCTGTTACTTTTCAGTAACTTAAATTCATATGGTGTCCATACTCATAGATTTTTTCCATTGATTTAAGCCATCAAAAATCAGCATGGATGAGTAACACATATGAAAGTTTAATACACAATTGGGTGGGAGTGACTCTGGCATTTCTATTATATTCCATGAATACAAAGTATAAAATCAATTTCTGAAGTCTGATTTGCAGCTAGAATGTTGCTGGTGCACATTTATTTTTAGAATATTAATAAGAATGTTCATGTACAAAGCAAGGACAAGGCAAAATTGTTTCTGCTCTACTTCATTATTTTCTGGGATGTAGTTAGAGTTTTGGTTCTTACATGTCTTAACTAATTGAAAAAGAGCTGATTATGCTGTTGATTTGAACATACATTCTCTGAAACAGTCAGCTTTTAATATATCCAAATTCTGGCAGAGGGATTATTAAAATACGCAGTATTATGCCACATGAATATAGTTATTGTTTCTTAATCAGTTTTGTAATGCATATACAGAAAAGACAAACAGTGGGGAGTAATGAGAGGCATCTGGGCTCAGAAGTCCAGAATTGAGTGACTGAAACAATGTAAAAATGTAAAAGCTCTCTTTAATCTTGTGTGCAATTGATTCAGTCTCTTTCAGATGATTCACTTGGAAATTCAAAGAAAAAGTCCAGCATTCTTGAGAAATTGGGACAGCCTAGGAAAAAAGAAAAGAAGAAAAAGGATTCAGTGCCATGGTGGTTGTCTGAGGAAGATTCAGATGATGGTGGTAAATTTACAGTTTTGCAATGTTTCGGCCACAGGAGGTCAGGCTAGTTCTTTCTCATACTGTGTGTTCAGCCTGGTTTCAGATTAAGCTGATGCCACTCAAGTGTTTTAGAACGTGACAGAGCAAATTTGTAAAGCATAAAGGTCAAATAGAATTGTATTTTTCAGTGGTTCATATTCAAGCTATATGCAAGCTGTCTGCTTTTTCTTTTCTGTAGCTTTTGAGTTAATAAAACTTGTAAAAATACATTATAAATAGTAAAATAATTAGAAAATACAATTTACAAACTGCAGAAATACTAGTATATGTGTTTTGTAGCCAACCTGTTCTTTATACTGACTTTTTATAGCTTTCTGTTTTCAAAACTGTAGTGGAAAAAGACCAGTTTATATAAACATATGCTAACAGCAGCATTTGTAGTAGTTTGGAAAAGCACAGAAAAACTTTTCAACACCAGCTGAATCCATGATGTATGTCTCCAGCATTCTCAACATTTCCCTTGCCAAAAACTGTGGCTCTAGGCGAAATGGGCTGTGATGACATGACTGCTGGTTCAGTATTGACATGATCACATAGTTCTGGAAGAAAATACATGATTGTTTGCAAGTTTTCCACCTCTATTTTTATAATTTATACACTGTCTTCTTGCTGGGTAGAAGAGCCTATAAGTAATGAGTTTCCTCAGGGTGATTGCCTCTTCTTCTTGTAGTAACTGGTGGTTTCTTAATTTTCATGACTCATATTAATTGCAAGTGGACCTTAACAGAAAATTACAAAAATGATGTTTTTTTCTAACAGAGTTAAAATACTGCTGGTAGTCTCAGCTTTTAAGACTAGCTGTATCCTGTCAGTATTGTCTTAGTGAGGAGTCAAATTCTGGTCAGCAGTTGTGCCGTTTAGGCTTAATCCTAATAGGTGGTAGCTGGACTTCTTATCTGTCTATGGCCTTTTACGTTGTTGATGTAAAACTCAGATGGATATGACAAAGTTCTTATCAGGTGGTTGTGAGATATGATTATTTCCTTACAGCTTTTCAAATAATATAAGGATGGAGTGATCTTGCTGAGCAATGTGAGAATTAAGAGGTTAGCATGGCCTCATTTTACTGCATACTATCAAAGAAAATTTCCTGGTGACTTTAGAAGTTCAGCATGTTTGCATGGTTTTTCTGAGAATCTTGAGGCAACCCAACTTTGATACTTCTTATGGAAGAAAACACACTGGAATTGGTTCCTAAAGGGGCAGGGTTTTAGAGAAGTTTTAGAGAACAATGCTTGTGTGGCTTAAGTAAAATGCGAAATGAATCATAAGAAACAATGTGATTATACTGAGATATTCCATCCAAATGATTTCCACCACTGTCATTTTTAAAATTAAGAATATCTTATCAGCTGTGCAGGTTAACAAGAGGTAAAGTTATTAGAACTGAAACAAACTTGACCTACAATTTACTGATGTATGAAATATCTGGTAAACTTTTCAAGGTCTCTCTTAAGAAAATCTTCTCATTTAACAGAAAAACATTCAGAAGGTGAGCCTACCCAGTTTTGCCAGTAGGGAACCAATTTACATGCAAAAGAGGCTGGCCTATTCATACTGTTGATGAGGGACTGTTTTTTGAAGTTTTTTTGGAGGGAGTTGAAAGTAATCTGTGTGTAATGCATTTCGACTCCAAGATCCAACATCTTGGCAGTTGGACATAACAAAACTGAGAATATAGGAGTGTATGCCAAATGTACCAGATCCATCCACAGAATTCCTCCCTGAGCACCATTTTTTGCCAGGCAGATTACTAGCTTTCTTTCATTTACTGCTCTGTCACCAGTCTGCATAGAATACCATGCTCATGGAGCACATGCAATAAGCCATACCCCACCTACTGCTTTAATATTGCCAAGCAGAGGAGCCTTTAATTCCTACTAGAGGCCTTTCCTCTCTCTGTCTTGACAAGAAGGTGGTAACTGCACAGCATGAAGAGGATCTCCTGGCTGTGTCGTCCCATGAGGAAAGGGTTATATTTGTCACACTGGACACGTGCAAATGGTAGCAGTTGCAAAGTGTGTGCTATGATGAATGCCTTTCTGCAAGGTAGGGTCTAGTTATAGGGTAATTTACCTGGAGTCAAAAGAGAGCCATTTGCAGAGACCACCTTGGCCACCTTTGGGATAAATTGAGTTTTCCTCTGCAGTTTTATGTGGCTATAACTTTAGTTCATGTAGATGTATTTGTGGTGTTTTAAAATGACAAGTTGGGTAACTAAGGAGTTCACTATGGATAGGCTTCCAGAACTGCTCATGTTTTCCTCTGTGTATCTCTCTGTTTGTCTTGTGTGCTTCCAAGTACTTTGTCAAATACTGTTTTGCCATGTCTAATATTCTCAGTGTGTGTATGTTGTGCACTGTTGCTCAGACCTCTTAAAAGTGGATGATGGCACAGCAGTAGTGCAATGTAAGTTACTGCACTGGATGACTGAGAAGATGATGATTTAGCCTTGTACTTCTGTGTAAAGCTATGTGTAAACATCTAAATAGCAAAATAATTTCTTGTGGGAGAAAATAATAACACTGCTGTGATGCTACCAAACATGAAAATAAGCTGAATTTAATTTCTGTAAAGTGTAATGTCAGCATGCTTCAAAATTTTGTGGAGATCCTTGTTGGTCCAACTTTCATGTTGGTTGCAGACAGGATATAATCAATAGACTGTCAGCTAATGGAATTCGTATTTTTTAAGTTGTTTATCATCATCAATCAAACTTATATAAATGCATAAATCTTACCTTCACCCACAGTGTGGCACTGCATTCATTACAAATGCATGCTCCATAGGTATAAGTTGATGTCTTTGAGTGTGACTGTATAGAGATAATGTTATCTGAACAAAGCCTGGATAATTAGCTTCTGTAATACACCAAGCTGATATGTTGCTTACAGTTTGAGGTTTTGATTTTGAGTTACTTCATTATCTATATCATGCTTTCTTGAAAGACAAAGAGAAGAAGATTAAATATGTGCTCTACACTTCTTTGTTGTGGGTTTTTTTTTCTCAAGGCATCTTGTTACAGAAGTGCCAGAAAATAGGTACAGAGTTAAACTAATAGCCTGTTTCACTGAGAAGTATATAGTACATTTTAAGATAATTCCACTAGTTATTCTACGCACGTTTAAACTATTTGTTCTTCAGCTTTAAACAAATGTGCAAATTATGATTCAAGACACATCTCCCATACTGGACAGGTTAGAGACCTAGGTAATATCCTTTCTACTTGCTTTTGTCATTTAAACCATAAAGGAAATTGGATACTAAGAATTTCTGTCCTGTCTTGCTTGCATGTCTGTTCCTGCTGTTTGTCTTTTCAAGATTTTCAAATCAAATTTGTTAAAGTGAGAAAAGAGAAGAAATTGACAGAAAGCCATGCTGAAGTAGTGGAAAATACTGAGCAAAAGAGTCCTCATTCAGATTCCCAGTCTGGTATTTGATTAAATATGTTTTTGATATATTTAGTCAGTATCAACCTTGTAGGAGTGTGTAGTGTGTTTTAGTGTGTTTCCTGTAGAAAACCCTTAGCAAACTGTCCATTTGACTAAGCTGCCACATACTTCTTTTTATCATTTTCAGAAGAAACTAGTAACTGTGTGAACTTTTGCTCAATTGTTGTAGCATCATATATCACTACATCTAGTGATGTAGTAGGACAGGAGGTACTGAATGTCAGCTTGGGGAAAGGGGGAAATAACTTCGAAAATCTGAAAAAAAAGCTCTCATCTGTACTAAGCGTGTGTATAGTAAATAGAAAGTCTCTTACACTTCCTGCATTTCATACCTGAGAAATATTAATATTCATTGTTCTACTTGTTTGATTTCAAAGGCAGCAGTCCGATAAACATTTTACTTATTTTCTGTTGATGTGGTTCTTTTCCCTTTGCTGACGACTGTGCTGCTTCATGCATGCTGCACCTGTAATGGAAGGAGCAGTTGGAATAAATGAAAAACTGAAATTGTTTAATCTGCAGGATTATTTTAGTCAGTGTAACTTTAGATTCAGCATTTTATATGAGTCATTTTATGTTATCTGAAAAGAAACTCTAGCAAATAAATAGGAATTATAAACATTGATCCATTAAATACAGCTGTATAAAAGACAGTAGCAATTAACTTGTCCTGATTTAAGCGAGGCATTGGTGTTAAATTCAAGTATATCAGTAATGTTTTGGAGAGCCATGACAATGAAATATTTGGCACTTGGTCTTTGGATCATGTTGGTGATCTAGTTTGTAGACTGTAGAACATCTCCCTGTGTTAGTTTTCATGACTACCTATGCAGCTCTAGAAAATCTATATATATGTATATATTTTCATAAGCCTCATTTCCACAGAATGGCTGTAAAGCATCTCAGTCTGGGAGATAAATGCTAAAGATCAATTTATTTCTCAAATTAGGGTTAATGTTTGAAATATGAGCAATAGGAGGACCTCTGTAGTTATTTCAAATTACTGTTTTAAAAGGTGGCAGATGTTCACATTATTTATAATAGGTGATATGCTGTCAACACTTCCAGTTTCCCAGTAAATGTGGGAGAATATAGATCTAGAGAAGTAGTGCCTTGCTAGTGAACTTACACATTGGTTGAGGGAATAAAGGACTAATGCATTGTATCAGAATGGATCCAGTGGATCTTGGATGTTTGAGCTGTGTTAAGTTCTGGTCACATATCCCTATACTCCTAAATAGCAGAAGTATTTGGCTTGATGTCCTAGACTACTCTCTCTCGTGTCAAGGTAAACTCAAAAGACCCATAACTAAGAATTTTATCTGAACTATTCAATTTTGAAGCCTCTTCCACCATGACAACTTCAACATGGCAAAATCTAACACAGACCGTCTGGCTAGCCTAAGGTAATAAATGCTGTAGTGTAGCTGTCCAGAGTAGGAGTCCAGAGGAGGCCACTAAGATGGTTAGAAGGGTGGAGGACCTCTTCTATGAGGAAAGGCTGAGAGAACTGGGTTTGTTAAGCCTAGAAATGAGAAGACTTCAGGGTGACCTAATTGTGCCCTTGCAGTACATGAAGGGAGCCTGCAAGAAATACAGAGACTTTTGACAAGAGCATGTAGTGACAGGGCAATGGGGAGTGGTATCACACTGAGAGTAGGTGCAGATCAGGTATTAGGAGGAAGTTCTTTGTAGCAAGGGTGGTGAGGCACTGAACAGGTTGATCAGAGAAGCTGTGGATGCCTCATCCCTAGAAATGTTCAAGGCCAGATTGGATGGGGCTATGAGAAATCTGGTCTAGTGAAAGGTGTCCCTGCCCAAGGAAGGGACATTGGAACTGGATGATCTTTAAGGTGCCTTCCAACCTTTATCACAGTGATAAAGACAGCAGTAATTTATACTTATGTACCTATGTTTTCCCATTTTATTTGAACCAGTCTAGATGCTTTCTTTCACGCCTCATACTAAAAGCCTTTTTCTGTTCAAGTAATTTCTTCTAGTTTTCCTTGTTTTCAGGTCATTTACTGAGCTCCTAGAACAGTGTAATTAAATACAAAGTATACATGGATCCAAAATCTTTTTGAAAATAAAAAAAGGATGGAGAAGAGTTTAATTTCCAGAAGTTTTAAGTATTAACTTTAATTTTTAATTATAGGTAGAAAATCAGAAGTAATACAATGTACAAGAAACTGAACTGTATTAGTTTTTCAGAAGTAATGTCACTTTAAAGTCTCACATCTTGTTCTTCTCTTTATCCCCTGTCCACTATGTGTTAAAATTTACAATGTTTATGTACACTTAGAAGTAGTTCCCTCTAAATCTTCCAGTGCATCTTACAGCAAGGCTTTGTGTAAATCCAAAATGTTGGAAAAATTTCATAAGGACAAGAAAGATTCATCCTTAAATAAAGAAGAAGGAGCCCTCGCTTCTGACAGTCAAGACAATTCTGAGGGTAACAAATTTACTGTATTTTATATGGTATTAAAAAGGTAAAATGACTTAATTCTGACAGACTTGGTCAGATTAGGGTAAAAGAAGTTACTTTTTGAAGTAGATGTTTGTCATTATCAGTTTGAGTCCTCTGTATTTGTGTTTTTAAATGTTTCTCTGCAAGTGTGGTAGTTAGAAATATTCTTCAAAGTAAAACTCAGGTTCTCATTTTTGTACTTTAAAAAAGAATACCATATATCATTAGCCTTACAAAATGTTGCATATAAACTTACAGGCAGCAAAATCTTTGGCGTTCAAGATAACTATTTAAGAAGCTTTTAAGAGAAGTAATGAATACCCACTCCACAAAAACAAATGACTCCTGCTACCCTCACTGAAAACCATGGGACTGTTCAAACAGCCAAAAACACAATGGAGAGCCTGTTAAATCCATATAAGTTGGTATTTTCTCCAAGTTTGATACGTTTCTCAGAGTTCAGATTGTGTAGGGTGAGAGGAAACAAATACTTGCCTTCAATAGCAGTGAGGGATGTGTCTGGGTGTTGAGAGTGGCTGAGTTGCAAAGTTTAATGGCTGCATAAGCAGTTACTTGATTTTCAGATTATTATAGAAGATGCTTTTTAAAAAAACCTCTGATTTGACTCAAACCCTGACTAGCAAAATATTAAAAACTTATTGGATAGCTTACATAAACCCTGTGAAGCCTTCAAGATCAATGTACATCTGCTGAGAAATTTCCCTGGATATGAGATGATTTAAATAAAAAAACAAAGGAAAATGTTTTCTTTAAATTTTTGTTCTATTGAGCATTCTAATTTTTTTACTGTTGTATACTGTTTTATACTGTTGTATAATATCTTCTTCTTTCTTGCAAATCTCTGCAGTTAACAGTTACAATTAGCTTTTGATTCTTCTAACATATTCTCATTCAAAAATAGGGTGTTGGAGATCTGGTGAGATTATGGCTAATCTAAAGCTCTGCAAAAAACTTGTGACCCAGCTACAAACAGACTCCTATTTGCTGTCTTGATAACCAGACTAGAGTGCCATCTGAGTAAATTACTTTAAATTACTGCATTTGGCTACCTGAGAAATGGGTTATTTGTAGATTTTTACTTCTGTTCAGCACTTTGAACTTTCCATTTTCTACTTTTCAGTGTAGCAATATGTATTTATTTAGGCATTAACTGTTCTATACATGTGAAGCTTGACCTTTAGACAATGTGTCTGACATTTATTTGTTGCATGCAAGGCAAGTCAGTCAGAGTTCTATGTTGAGGACAGAGCTGAGGTTAGATATGGGAATGTGGATTTCCAAGATGTGGAATCTTATGCACTTAGCCTCCCAATAAGATATGCAAGGGACTGTGTCATTAAAATTAAGAAAATATACCTATTCTACCTTTTAAAAAGGAGGATCTTACGATCAGAATGAACATGCTGAGGGCACGTAGGGCATTTCCCTAGTAGGGAGGGAAAAGCTGTTGAGACTCCTACTTTCCCACCTTCCCTCACCCTAAGTACATTTTCAGTACCAATGGGGAAGGATTCTCCATTGTCATGATACAGGCAAGTATGGCATTTTTAAACAAGACTTGTATGGGCCTGTGTAGAGAACAGAGGAAGATCCTGGAGCTGAAGCACTTGGTCAGCACATGGAAGACTGATTTAGTGTTATTGATGTAGGGATGTCCTCCAGTCTCCTGCAGCAGGAAATGAGCTGTTGGCAGTCTCTTCACCCCTTCTGGTGTGTTCAGTACAAGGACACAGCTACAGTCTCAACATCATGTGGCCAGGCAGAACAAAAGATTTTGATTGTTACCAACTGATGATTCATGTCGGAAAAGATGGACTTAGTTTCTGTTCCCTTCTATGAGAACTGTTAAATAATTTCATGTGTCATTTGGTAAAACACATAAGCAGCTTTTCTCCTATCCCTTCTCCATTGAGAACTTAATCAGAATCTAAGTATAAACGTGTGTGTTCTGCAGGCAGGCAGAAGAGAGTTTTTAAACCAGGAATGTCCTGCAATATCTGGCATTTAGTCTTCCACGAGGAAGTAAATACAGCAGCATTCTGCCTAAGAGGCTGCATAAAGTTGCTAAGGTGAAGTTGAACCCTCAGAAAAGTGAAATTACAATTAGGAGAGCAACTACAAGTTGTAGTTGCATAAATATATTGAATGGGAGAACTGGGTGTTCATCAGTGACTTTTAAGAGACTTTGATTACTATATTTTCCTTACAGTCTTTAAGCAACAAATGAAATGTAGCTGCTAAGCCAATGGCTTAGCAAGTTTAAAAAATCCGGTGATCTGGGGTAGTAGATCAAATAACATGAACTGGGTTTTAAGAAAGAAATGTCAATTTCTGTATAGGGTCTGTGTGTGAGATTGTCTTTCATGAGTAATGTGACAGTAACTGGGTTTTTGCATTTGACTCATGTTGAACTTTAGGTATGCATGCAAAGGATAGGAAGATAATGTGTATAGTAGCTTAATCAATTAAACAAGATTTACATATAGAATCAGTGGAAGTTAGGTGAATGTGACTTGTGAGACTGCATTTCTTTGCAATTGCAAAGTGAGATTAAAACTGGTGGTTCTGGAAGGAGACTAGAAGACTGATGTGTCATACAAATAGCTTTTAGATGGTAGTCAAGAATATTGCAATATTTTTCTTAGGAATGCTTGAAGGCAATGGAAACTTTGTCAAGATGCAGAACACTTCACAGCCTGTGGGAGAAAATCATGAAGATATGGATGTGGAAAAGATGCAGCTTCAGAAAAGTAATGGAGATGCTGTCTCTTTGAGTAGAGACAGCCTGGAAACAAATGGTAAGAACTGAGAGCCCAACCATTTCATTGAGTTAACTAGATCTAAATAAGTTACTATTAAAAGCAGTTTACCTCAATTCATTTCAAGATGGAATTCCTCACTTCTGTCAGCTGTGTTGTGAACTGAAGTCTCTTAGTACTAGTTTTGATGATGTGATACCATTAATATTTCATGAGTCTATCTGTAGTTGTTGTTAACTGTTATGGCTATTCTGTTTGGACATACAACACAGACACATTTTATTATCTTTTTTGAAATTTAGATTCAGTTTTAGCTTCTGAGCCTAATCAAAGCATCACAGGAGTTGGATTGGATACCTTGGAAGAACAAGAAGAAAAAGAGATCTTCTTTGCCAAGCTTGAACGAGAAGCTTCCTCTACTATTGATTATTCAAGATTAAATAAAGAGCTGGATTCCAATGATTCTGTCATACTAGCACCATTTGTACGGTAATGTAGAGGGAAGGAAGGTTGTGGACTGTATTAGTGGGCACATGTGGCTTGGGTTTGGCCACTGAGATTTTGTTGGGTGATAATCCTGTATATGATTTTGTTTGTTTATTGTGGTTTGGCTTTTTTTTTCTTCAAGAAAAGGACAGAAATGAGCTAAATACATAAAAGTGAGACCATGACTTAGTGACGAGTGGATGTATCTCCACAGACTTGTGCATAACTCAGTAGTAACAACTCAACATTCCTAATTGTAAGGAATAACTAAGTGAAGAGGTAACAACTGATAATAACAAGGAAATGGATCAGGAAAGGTTCTGTGTCCCTTGTGATATGATATTACAAATGAATGTAGAGGAAAGATACTTAATCTTTATAGACTAGGGCAACCCATTTATAATCAGTTACTTGAAAAGTTCAAACATCTGTGAGAGAAAAGGATGAAGGTGAAATTCAGGCTGCTGTTGCTGAAAATGCTAAGTTCAGAGACAACTTCTGATATGAAAACAGTTGGAGGGGCAGAATTATGGAGAGCTTTAGATAGGGAGAAAACTTCTGTTTTATGGGAAAAGGGGAAAGAAAGGAGATGTGGGTGGTTTTTAATTTAAATTGTTAATCCAGAATGGCAGAGTCAGAACAGGAGGCAAACCTTGATATGATAAAAATATTTTTGAGAAGTTAATGTAAATGTTGAACAGAATGCAGAAAGGAGGTGGTTTTATGAGTTTGATTGTGAATTTTCGCTGGGAAATACTTTATTTTAATAATTGCTGACACTCCTTTTCTTTGATTTGATTTGTTGGACAAATTACAATTTTTCCTTTTTTACTAATTTTAAGAAGTATCAGAGTGTAGAGTTCCAAGAAAAAATGTATATTTATTTGCTGTCCAGAAAGAGAGTAGAATTTTCATTTTATTTCTCAGAAATGAAAATGCTGAAAAAGAAGAAGAACCTGCACATGAAGAGAAATCTGGTAATACAATCTTTTATTTTGCCTGTAGTTCTTATATCAGCCTTTTAGGCTGTCCTTGCATTATGATTGTGTAGCTGTTGTTCATACAGAGGGGTTAAGGGCACTCTTGCTTCTGTGCTTTTTCTTTTCTTAAGTGGATTTTTAATTTATTGTAAACTGAAAGACAAAAAAAAAAAGAAAATGAAAAAAAAGTAGTAAAAACCCTGCATCAACCAAAAATGAAACAAAAACCTCTGACGTTGAAATTTGATTTGATGTTTGATTTACTCCAATGTCTTATCGTCCTCTGTATTTTTGTGCTGTCTTTTCATGCCTGTGTTTAATATCTGTAATCTGCAGTATTACTCTTATCTGATTTCCCCCCCAAATTTCCATGCTACATTTCTTGCTTATTTGTCTTTCACTTGTCATGTCTCTTTATTTCATGTTTCATTGCTGGCATATGATAGACTGTATCCATGTAATTTAATGGATTGTATTTTCAAATTTCTGCATTTAGCTGAACTTTTGAGAAGTCCTGTTGTCAGGCTTGAATTTCCCAAGCATAAGTAGGATATATTTATAAACCATAAACACATAAAGAACACATAATGTACCAGTGTTTTGCAAGCGTTCCAGGTTTAAGTGTTACAGATAATGCAGGCACTGAGGCTGGAACCACAGGAGCTGAGTGGGAGAGATGCAGCAAAAGAGAACTGAAACTGAAAGGGTGTAGGTGACTGAAGGAAAAGCCTTTGGCTTGCTTGTGAAGTTCATTCTCTGCCACACTTGTTTTTAAATAGTGCCTACTCTTGAGAGTGGCTTTTGGCCCACCAAAGCAGGTCATAAGATGCCAAATTACAGATTCTGAGCCTCAAAACTGCTGGAGTTGTCAAAGTGAATGTATGGAGTACTTTATCTACAGGGTTGGAATTGCATCATTTCACCCCTAAGTGAGAGAGAGCATTTGAATAAAAGGGGTCAGTTCAAGTACACCTTGAGCAGACAAAGCATATCTGATTACAAGGCAAGCTTCCTTTGAATTTAGAGATATTGTGTGACTTTCACTATAGTTTTAGTACCATACTCAGTTTTGGAAACTGTCCTGTCTCTATAAAAGGAGTAACATTAGCAGTAGCTGTTGTTCAATGAGGCATTGGGGAAAAGGAAATAGCTGTCGTTTACTGCTTTATCTTCCTTGAGTATTCATTCTATTTGATGCTTACTTTATTCTTTTAGGTAGCTACAGTGAAGATTTTGAAGAAGAAACAGATTCAAATCCTGCCCTTAAAACTGAGGGAGATCAGGTGAATCAGAACATCGTGTCAGAAGTTGATTTAAGTCCTCAAGAACAGGTATAACTTGTTAAATGTTTCTATTCTATTGCAGGAATTTTAAAAGCTCTGCAATATGTAACTAAATACAGTAAACCTTTATATGATACATACTGTCTGAAAGAATACAGTGGCCCTCAGACTATATCTTTCTATTAAGGATATGCACTTTCCTGTGATAGATCATAGAAAGGGTTAAGTTCTTCACAGGGTTTCCTGCTTACTCCTCCTTTGAGTTAAGAAATGAGGATGGAAGTGCACAAATGACGAGCTTGGGTGGAGACTTGGCCTTGAATTGGGTAGTGATTAATCTCAAAGCTATTAAGGTGATGTCTACACCAGCAAGACTGATGGAAGTAATTCTGTACAGAGAAGCCCTTTGGACAGAAAACCTCTACTGTATGAGCTATGAGGGCACCGCTGTCCACTGGCTTAGTCAAGTCTTTTGATGTGTAGCACATGCAGTTGGAGCACATAGGTGCATCCATGGAGCACAATTCAGGTTTGGGGTTTTGTCAGAAGTAGTCTACTGAATTTGTCAAAGACCCAGATGTATTTAGCTCTATGAGGGTTCAATACCTCTGAGGGTGTCCAGCACCTCACAGAAAATGGTTTAAATAACTAGCGAGATGGCATGGTTGAGTATGTCGTGAAAATAAAAGAAGAAAATAATACAAAACAAGAGAGCAAAGCCATTCACAGTGTAGGGACAGGTCCCACACCCCGAGGATGCGCTGAGAAGCCTTGTGCTCTCCCTTAAGTATTGAGCCATTTAGCTGGGTTTTGGCTAACGGCCCAATAGAGAATAGCTACGTTTTTGTGGAACAGATAAAGAGACGTATCAGTGTTTTGTCTTGGCATTGAGCCAATTACTATCAGGACAGCAAAGTTTTTGGGTCCTTTACCTTATAAGAACAGGAAGGGGTGAGTCTTAAACCTTTCCCTATATGGAAACACCTGCTCGGGTGTGGAGTACACTCTTTCAGTAGTCTATAGAGCTTCATGTATTCATTTTCACTAGGTAAACTTAATTGTTTTTTGGTTCTTTTAAAAGAAATTTATTAGAGTGCTATATCTAATAAATGTTTGAAAAGTTAGAATGGAAGTGTAATAATGTACTTACTGCTACTTAACTTTCTTTTCTCAAATTATGGTAAAAGAAAACCAGGAAGGTGTAAAAATGCTCCTCTGTGCAGGGGAGCATTTAATTTCTATTGACTTGTGAAAAGGTTTATTAGAGAACAGGATACTGAGAACTTTTTGGCATCCTAAGGAGGATTTTAGGGAAGTGCATGTTCTTGGAGAATGAACTTAGAACTTAGTTTTAAGTTCTAAAAACTCTTTTAGGTATTGGACCAACTTCTAAAGTTTGTCCAATTTTTTTTTCCTGATATTCAAAAAGTAATTGTTTGTGGGTTTTTTGCCTTTTTTTGTTAGGAAGAAGCAAACACTGGCATGCTGGCTAAAGGTAAAATACAAACTTTGATCAGTGGAAGAAGATTAAGTGTAACTCTTTGAAACTTGTTTACTTGATTTTTACTATTTCGAGGTTTTTTTACCTTCTTTTATCTACAGATAATCTGTTGAATTGAAATAGTCAAAAATAATCTACATATTAATACTTCAAGTTGATCATCAATGTATTTTTACATCTATTATACCTACTCAGAACTCAGATTTGTAATCAGAGTTCATTGGTTTTCCATTAATGGCAGTAAAATAATCTACATAGTATTTTTTGTATGCTTAAGACATCAAGATAAGCTCTGATGCACTCCTAATTCCAGTGTGATGAAGTATAAATAAGAGGATTTTTGTTTTCTTGAACGTTTATCTTCTTAGTTGTGTTGCTTGATTCACAAGATTCTACTGTAGAACTTCACAAGGCCATTGAAACATTGGACGTAGCTCCAGGTGAACATGACCAGCCTGAAGAAGTCAGTGCAGTTGAAATGAATGAAGCAGGTAAGAGGTGCTTTAAAAAAAAAAAAAAAAAAACAACAAAAAAACCCCCACAAAACTCAAAACCTAAAATCTTACTTTATTAAAATAGGTGACTCCAATGTCTTCACTTGTTCTTAGATTATTGGGGAATGTGAAGCCCTTGGCTTTTGCCAACAAATCTTGAAAGCAGGAGGAAATATTTCAGGAAAAAGTGATGTTTCTGCTAAAAAGACACATTTTTATACTTGGTTATTGTAAAGTAACTTTTGATGCTGCAATTTCATATTTAAATACCATCTCCATTGGTTATTTCTCAGTCTGAAATTCTTCTTTGACAGCACTGAACTGAATTTTTAAATACATTATCTTATCAAACTTTGCACAACAGTACAGGCCACTTAAATCCAGATTGTGGCTGTGATGACACCTGTTAAAATGGTCAAGTAACATAAGCTGTTAATTTTAGTACTGTTAAAATGTTGAGGTGGAGGAGGATGGGGGAGAGGAATGCAAACTGTAAATGAGACAATTTAGTAGGTGCTAATTGACTTAGCAACTGTTTCTTTTTATAGGAAAAATGAGATTTTTAATTATTTTTTAATGTAAGTGATATCACTGTTTTCCCCACATAACAGACCAAGCTAGTAACTGAAACACAGGCTCCAGTGGGATATTTCCCAACACAGAAAATGCAGTAGTGTCTCTTACAAGCCTGCTTTTTTCTCAGGTGCTTCCTATGGCCAAAGCAGCAGTGACATGGAAGCGCTACAGCAGGCATATCGTCATGTTGGTCAGTCTTTGGGGGACACTGACGAGCAGAAGCTGCACAATTCTGCAGTGGCACTCTCAGAATGCTTAGGGCAAAGCATTTCACAGAATAATGACATCTATGCCAAAAATGTGTCAACTGTTGATTCAGGTAAATAGCTCAAAGGATCAAAGGCATGTGTTTTGCAAGCTTGTAAAATGAGTGAGCTAGTAATATCTGTAATTCAGATAATCAGATAATTCAGAAATCATTTATGAAACATTTTAAACTGTTGTCCATGTAACAAATATTTTTTCCAGGTTATTTTTAATTTATTTTATATTTCTTTCTCATTATTTAGATTTACCTACTGTGGAAGAATTGATGAGAACAATTAAAGGACATACATGTAATATCAGAAATTTTGATGTGGACCATGAAAGGTATTTATTTCAAGATGCATTTTCAGAATCACAGTGACTTAAAGCTGCTAACGATTTGTGAAAAATACCTTAGTAAATAACTCCTCTGTCTCTCTCTCTAATGAGCCTCAAAAAAACCTGTAATTTTGTTACATCCTGCACTGGTGTTATGACATTTGCAGTGAGCTGTTAAATGAATTATACAGTGTTAATAGGTTTAGACCAGGGATTCCCCATACTTACATTGGGTAATAAGCAGCAGTGTTTGTCAAATTATTTGGAGGAGTGTTCGTCACTCTCACAGATAGGATCTCTGCCTTCCCAGTCTTCTGCTCTTTCCCTTTCTCCATACAAGGATTTCAGCCCACATCCTATCCTAGCTCTCCAAACTCCATAATCTTAAATTCAAATCCTCTTAAGATCAAACCCCACTGTGGTGATTCTTGCTAACCTGTGCTCCATACTTCCCCCTTATTTACTGCTACTGTTCTGTCTAGACCAGACAGCACAGGCGTTGGAACTGTAAGAAATACAGTTTATGCTTAGCAGATGAATTCAGGGGACTTATCATGTAGCTGCATTCAGTAGAAATACTGCTCTTTTTTTAATTAGTGTTAATTGCAGGCTTACAGGTGTTTGTCTTGTAGTGAATTTTGCAACCTCCCCCTAAACAGTCGCTGCTGAGAAGTGGCTCTTTTTAGACAGCGTGAAAGCAAATCTGTATGAATAAATCTGCAAGATGGGTCTTAAAAGAGGCTTAGTAGCTCTTTGAAATTCAGGCAGTCTTTACAGCTGATACCTAAGGAAAAAATGCCACGCTTTTTCCAGAGTGATAAAAAAGCAAGGGCAAAAAGTCGTATTATATATGGCTTCTTTTTTCTTGTAGTCCTGTGAAACTGGTAGGCAGCACAGAAAATGACCTCATTAGCCACTCACCCTTTGAAGACCCCCAGAGTAATAATATAGCTCGAGAGAAAAACTTAGTTGAAAAGTTTAACAGAGAAGAAAGCATCTTTCTACGGACAAGTATGAATGATGATAACTTTCAGAGGATGACTGAGAAAGAAATTCAGACCAGTGAAGTACAGCCTGATATACTAAGAGAAAAAAAAGGAAAAGACTCTCTGCTTTCACAAGGAAGCAAAACTAAAAAAGTAAGTATTATCAACCAGATTTTTATTATATGGAAGTAATTTTTAAAGGTATGTATTTTAGACTGCCTGTCACTGGATTATGCTCTGATGTTAAGAAATTGAGAGACTATTATTCTTTTCTAAGACTTCTATTCTTTCTAGTCTTGAAATTCTCATGTTGCCATTGCTACTGTTAGAGTCACCAAATCCCATGGACACTCGGACCAGTGGAATTCTTGTCCCAGCCCAACATGTGCAAGGCTGCTGCAATGCCACATGTCCAGCTCAAGATACTGATGTCTGTGAGCATTGAGGGACACATGTAAATGCACAACAGGCTCAGAGCAGGGGACATTGGTACAGAGAGAACAGTTAGAGATGCAGTTCAGTAAGAATACAGGAGAGACTGCAATGGTCAGTGTCGAGCTGAGTCAGACAAGCTTGCTGACCAGCAACCTGATCATGTCACCAGCTTTTTTAATCTGTTTTTTTGCTCTATTTCCCAGACTTGTTTCTTTACCTAATTTTTATTCTTTCCGTAAAGATACTGTAAATTTTGTACATTCTTACAATCATTTCAGACATTCCAGAACAAGATTGGCATAATCCCAAATCTTCTCCCTGCATCCCCAAATTCTTTTTTCCTTGCATCCCCTAGATTCACACTCCTTTAGGCAATTATTTCTTGTTGTATTCAATGCATTGTGGGGACAGAGGTTTGGGAGATTTATCCTGGTGGATTGCCTACCAGGGCAAACAGGCTAAACTTTTTCATTTGTTGGTCTTGGGAGCTGTGTGCTTTGGTTTTGATGATCAAGTTTAGCAGGGTTCCTCTGCCTGCCACTGTTCCTTTCTTCATGGCTGGGTGTCTGTATTCACTGTGTTTATTAGCCTTTGGTCATGACCTACCATATATGGTAAGCAAGAGATCCTGTAATCTGCGGTACAATTAAAATAAAAATACAGTTTCCCAGGTCAATTAAACAGAGCCAGTACAAAATACTTGCCTTATGTAGTTCTGAAGTAGTACAATTCTACAAAATGACTTACTACTAATTTGATTAAAAATAATACTTGCCATCACGTTGGCAAGTTGTGTAATTTTGGTAACAGGTTCTATGTTATTCACTGGTGAATGCTACCCTCAGTTTACAGCAGAGCCTAAAACTTGTTTTAAACGAATGTGTTCTGCCACAGGCTCTTCGGTCTTGTTCCTTGAAGAATGAAAGATCAGGATCAATGACAACCAAACCAATGTCACATAAGAATATCAGAAGTCCAGCAACTGTACATAAAAAGAAGCCTTCACATGGTCCTCATGGACTGGTTAGAAGTTCTGGCTATGGGAAACCCAGTTTAATTTCAAAGCAATCTTTTCCAGTTAATGAAAAGAAAACACCAAAAGAAACTTTCAAAAATACCTGTATGCAAGCCAAAAGTCCTGCAGATAGAGCAAAATCTAAAGGTAATTCTAAGCTTTAAGAGTTTTAATTCTGAGTTTAAGAGCCAGAGAGGTTTGCTTTTTATGCTTCACATTAAAAATAATCCCAAATGTCATACAGAAATCTAAACTCAAATGCAGTTCTGATTCTTTCTGTATTAGCATGAAATTGCTGTGAGAGAGACTTTTATATGAATTTTTGTAGTCTTGCTTCATTTCCAATTTACCACTGCTATGTTTGAGACTTATCTGTTGTTCACCAATAGCACCAAAAGAATAAAAATAAGTGTTCAAAAATTAATATCTACAAGTGGACATTTTTCATTACAGTAAATGCAAAGATTTGCTGACTCACTAACTTGTATGTTTGAGGCTGAATTCCTGTTCTCAGCTTCTTTTGATCTTTGCTTTCCTACAGTACAAAAAAAGTACTAAAAAGGAAGTTCTATTTTCTGTTCATGTCTCTTGGAAACACTATGGAAAGGAGAATACCAGTGTAATCCTGTGAAAACTGGGTTACAAGTAAAAGATTGAACTGTTTTATTTTGGGGTGAAGCTTGAAGAATTTCATGAGATAATTAGTGTCTTTGTAGACAATGTTTGCTGTCTGTGAGACATGGGCAGGTAACTCCAGGTTTTAGTGCACTTCTAGCATGCAGTGCTTTTAAAAACCCTGCAGGCAGCATCAGGAAAAGCAGTTTAGGATTCCATTACCTATCTTAGGGAGACGCTTCAGTGGCAGCTGTTGAGCTGAAGGACCTCAGTTCCTCAGTACATTGTTGTGTCTCAGCCTGGGGAAGAGAAGTTTTTACAGCCTGGTCAAGGTGGTAAAGTATATGACAAGTACTGAAAAAATAAGCACTGGCTTCATTCAGACATGCTCTTCCCTCTCTAGCTATAACCATTCATGATAGCAATTTTAGGTGATTCCAGAAATTAATCTCACCTGGCCACGTTCTGCAAGGGCCTCTATAGCTAGGAGGAGAATAGCATTGAATCAAACAATTCCCGAGTCTTCAGTGCTAAGGGAGCACCTTTCTGAGGGGTGTGTAACACTAAAGAGTCTTGAAATTTGGAAAAGAATCATTGCCTGATGGGTGCAACAGGTGTAACATTCCTAAGCAGGAGTAGTTGAAATGGCAATTATAGTTACTATCTGTAACAAATAAATGTTGCATTTCTTTCTATGCTGTCTGCACTCCAAAGTCAATTTTGAAAATTGCTGTGTCTTATCTTCCCCATAGCTTGAAATATGTTGTGTTTCTTCATACTTAGATAACTGGCCACTTCTGAAGTGGAGGAGTGAGGTTAACCTTGTTTCATGAAGGATTTATTATCCAGCTACTTGTTTCAGTTGTTCTCTTGGGTTTTGTTTTATCTTGTCATTAGTTCCTTACTGGGAAAAAAAAAAACCGAAACCTTCCAGTTTTTCCGTAGTCTATCATTGTTCTCAAGTTTCTGTATTTCATTTAAAATTCAGGTTGTAGAATATTTTATATACCTGTAGGTTGGATCACAGTAATGCAATTTTTTTTTAAAGACATAAAATTCTGAAATTAATTTGTTCTATTTTACTTTCTGCCTAAATGAAGAAGCCTTGTTTGCAACTAGGATAATAAGATCTGCAGCAAATGAACCAACTTTGGAGGGCAGTATTAACAGAGTTTTGTCTGGCCAATCAGTTGTTAGTAATCTTGGACACCAGGCTGTGGATTATAACAGGCAACATCCTCATGTGAGTAATAATCAGTGATGCTCCTAATTATAGCATATACAACTTGATTTGCAAGCCTGTTTTGTCAAGGCTTTTAACAATTATCACAAGGTTGGCAAATACTGAAATATTGAATGAAGACTTCCCTTTGGTCAAGCACTAGTTTTTGCTTTTAAAATATGCAAATATAATCATACTGCTTTTCAGTTGCTTGGATAATGCTGCTGCTTTGGTGGTTCTGTATAATTAAAGTGCTTATTAAATTCTAAAAAAATCACTATTTCATTGTAAAAGAAGGTTAAATAGAACTTCTACTTACATTCTTTACACATTCATATGAATGTTTAAACAGTACTTCTGTTCAGGGGTTTTTCCTATTTGCATGGCATTAAATATTTAATAGTGTCTTCTGACTTCTCCAAGGTGACTGAATTTACAGTACCATAATGATTTTTCCTTCTCCCTTATCAACTGAATTAAAAAGCTATTCATTGAATACCTAAAGCATTACCTGCTTTTCTAAAAGTAAGATGCATAATAGAATAATTCTGGTAGCAATATAGTGGCTGTCAAATGTGATGTATTTGTTTCTTGTTGTTTTTTTTGTCTTGTTTTCCTCATATATATTTTGCAAATGAAGAAGGTAGCCCATTACAATAAATATAGGATGTTTTGCTATTAAAATTTTGGGGGGGTTGTATTTTGGGTTGTTTTTTCAAGTGCCTTGTGTTGTTGCCAAGAGCCAGAAAAACCAGTTAAATAAAACTGATGAGCAGAGTTCTGGTAAACAATCAGCTCAGTGTAATGTTTCCCTGAATTTTCTACCCTAGGACTTATCATATTCCCCTTTCAAAAGCTGTGATAGAGAACTGTATTTGTTAAAGCGAGTACAAGCAGCAGAGGAGGACCTGAACACAGCTCGGGATTTAGTTCAGCAGCTGAGCAGCAAGCTTTCACAGAAAGAGAAGGAGATGGAGGCCAAGGTAGTGGAACTGAAAACACAGCATGAGAAGGAGCTTTCCCGTCTGGGTCAGGAAAACTATGTTCTTCAGAGTAAGGTACTTTATCATCCTGTATCCTGTGCCTGTAGAAGAGAAGAAACATTGTTTCTGAAAATTGAATCGGTGTTACTTTACATGAGTTGTTGATAAGCAGAAAATCCAATTTTACACAGATACTGCAACTTTAGAAATGCATACCTGCTGTTGTATTTATTGCCTGTAAGACATGATTTTTTTTTCCTGGAGATAAACCGTGTTATCCTGAGTTCTCTTGCTTTGCTATTTTGAGAGTCCTGCAGCAAGTTTTTTGCAAAAATTAAATTTATTCTCACAGACAGCACTTGTTATAGATAAGTACTATATGCTGAAATATTGTTTATGGTTCTTGATGCATTTTTCAATGTTGTGTTTTGCATGAAGTATTCCCAGAGTTATTCCACTATACCCTTGCTGCGGATAACTCCCTGCTTCCTAACGAACCCTCCTGTCTAGACACGTAAGAACAGAAACTTCCAGCTTTTCCCAAATGTTTTATACTTTTTTTCTGTTTCATAATGCTTCTGTAGAACTCCAGGAAGAGCCACTCATTGGTCTGCTCTCATACCTTAATGCAGAGATTGGACGGTAGTCTTGCAGAAAATTCCATATTGCTAACAAAATTTTCTTGTTGCTTGTGTGTCTTTTTCTGAAAGTTAAAAAATATGGAAGAGATGACCCAAGAAAAGAGGTGGGCTCATGCAGCAACAATTCCTGTAACTGAGGAAAAACTGGCACAAATACAAAAAGAGATTGAAAATCAAGAGGTCATTATTCAAGGTTATCAACAGGTAACACCACATATCATGTTGAGCTGTGTTCTATTCAGTTTCAGAAACAAAATTGTTTACAGTTACTACTTTTCTGTTGAAAACAGATACCTTGTTTTCTAAAAAGTGGGTGGAATTTGGGTGTGAAGGGCAAACATATTGCAGGTTTAAAACTCACACATCTGCTTTGGACTGAGTTTTTCCACAGTTCCATGTAAATGTTCTAAATTGTAAAAATCAGTAACTTTTCAGCTGAGACCTGGAAAAATACTTTATGGTCAATGAAGAACCACAAACTTTTTGCCCAAATGTAATTGAAAGTTAGTACATTTAAGCAGCATTAAAAATCTGAAAAATTTTGTTTTTAAAAATGTCCTTCTCAAGATCTGAGCAGCAGATTTCAAGGTGGCCTTATTAGTGTGCCTGAATTGTATTACTTAGTCAAGTGGAGAAATAGATAATTCAAGCTTAATAATCCTTTTGAATACCTGCAGCTGTAAAATCCAGTAGGTAGCTCAACCAGCTTCCAGCTGATGCTCAGCATAATTCCTTGGTATAAACACAATGTCTTTCCAATAATTCCTTGGTATAAACACAATGTCTGTCCAGTATGGCTGTGAGCATCCCAAACAATGGTGGCTTGTGTCTCCAGGACCGGAGTGTGGGCAGGCTGAGCTCTGATCTCACCCATGAACACATTTTTAGAATATAGTGGGGACAGTTTGTAGAGAATCTGTCTTAGCTCCTTCCTGCAGAGTGAGCAGACACTTGGATGAGATCGTAGATAATAAAAGTAGATATCCATTTTAGGAGCTCAGTAATGAAATATTTAGTGTTTTCTTCCACTGTTACAGCAGAGAAACTATGTGATTCAGAGAAAGTTGTTTTATAACTGTAGAAAACAGTAATTTATGAACATTCTTTAACTTTGTCTGTCTCAATTTAGGAAAATGAGAAGTTATACAAACAAATGAAAGAGTTACAAATCCAAAACAAAAAAAATGAGGAACAAATGTTTAAGGAGAATCAGTGCTTAAAGTCTGAATTAATACACTTAAGGTAGGCTCATTTACATATCTGATCTCAAATCTCTGGAGGTTTTTGCTGTTTATTTTTTTTATGAAGAACCATTTCAGAGTCTATCAGGTGCATGTTTTCAAGTGTTTCTCAGGTTTGTGGTTTTGTTTCTTCTTTTGAGAATTGATTTGTGATGGTCATGAGCACTTAATTCTTTGTTTTCTTGATGGTGTTGCGAACCTGTGGAAAGACTAGAGACTTCCACTTGGGAAATATTTCAATGTTCTTATTCATATCAGAATGCATGATATATTATACTGTACTTGTTCTGATATTATGGCTCTGCTGATGTTGTTAAGATGTTTTGATTCTGTTGTAAGATACGTAGTAGATCAGGGGGCACGAGAGGTTCTGCTAGTAGAGAAACCATTTTACTCACTGCATTGTCATTCCTGTGAGATTTGCATCCTGTGCTAATAAAGAGGGAAAACCATCTAGCAATTGTGTGTACTCCTAATCTACAGACCTTTGCTTTGGAGAGACCTGTAAATGAGCTCCACTGATGCAGGGTAGATTTTTTATTTCCTTCCCTTGTGTAGTTCAAATAAACAAGTTTGTGCGAGGTGATGAGACTTCACCTTACAGTGAGTTTTGTTTGTATATAAATGCTGTGCATATTTGCTTCCCTTTTTGTTTTGAACCTGCACGGATTGACTTTGTGGTACGATTTGGGGGGCTGGGGGTTGTGTTTGTTTTTCAGTAGCCACTGATAGTATGCTGAGTCACCACACTGCATAATTGCTTTTGCTCCTGCTGTTTAGAGAAAAGATAGAGAAGACTAATAACCACTTACGAGTCATGCAGGATTCTGAACCAGCCAGAAATCAGAGTTTCACAGAATTGATTTCAGAGCTTCGAGCAGCACAGGTAGGTATAAACCAAGCCTACAGGATAACAGAGTAGTGCCTTTGCTTGTAGCAGAAATACAAATAATACCACTGGAAACTCAAGAAGCACATGTGGCCGGAGGCATGCAGGCCTGATGTGGCCTGCTCAGCAGATCAGGATAGGAGCTCACTAGCAGTAACATACCTACATGCACTTGCCTAGACACGTGGTCTGTTCACTGTCTGCTCCCAAAATCTCAGCCCCCTAGTTGGTTTTTGGTGTTCCTGTGCATACCTAGGACCAAGGGGCTCCATCTCTAGAGGTGGTTTTGGCACCAAGACTTTTGTCCCACTTGGTCTTGAAGTTTGCTAGTGTTCACGTGTAGCAAAAAGAAGAGAGACTGCCTGCAGAAAATGGCAAGAAGTAAAATGTAGTAAGGTGAACTGCTGGACAATACATCTGCCCATTTAACCTACAGTCTTCAGTCTCAGAAGTGAGTCAAGCCATTTTCTTTACTGACCCTCTCAAAAGGCAGAGGTTTTCTACTTTTATGACAGTTAAGTAAGGCTTAAAAAATCCGGAGTTTGGGGGTTTTTTTAATGTTTAGTTTATGTTTTCCCATGCTCTGCTATAGGAAGGCATGAGAATAATATTAAAATTAAAAGACCTTATTGTTGTTGTCAGATGCAACTGTTGTGATTTAATCTTTGTATGATGAAAAGGCATGCTCAGGGGTTTTGTGTGATATTATGTGTTTAATTTTTCATGTTCTACTCTTTTCTCTAAAACCCAGAAAGAAGAAGCTAAATTACAAGAAGAGATAAGACGTCTAAAACAAGATAAGCAAGCTCTCGAGGTAGACTTGGTAAAAGCCAAGAAAGAGAGAGATTTAGCGAAAGTCCAGATTGCATCTGCATCAAGTAAAGCACCTTCATTTTTTTGAATAATTTTGCTTACTTTGCATTTCAGTAAATAAATATGTAACAAAAACTTGTTTCTTAATAAAATATTAGGTAGTGAAGTGCATCTAGGCTGTTTTTCCAAATATTTTCTAAACTAACAAAAGCATATGGTGAAGGACATGCTGCAGTACTTACTTTTGGCTCTCTATTAGAAAGTATCTTCCTGTATCCAACCATACTCTTTGTTGTGGCCTGTTAAGTTTGATTTCTTGCCCATCTTTCTCTGGACATGGAAAACAGATTATTTCAATTACGTGACATAAAAGATTTACTATGTTACATCTTAGTCTCCTATTTAGTTTTTGCCCATTTTTTACCTATAACTCGTGTCTTGGGACTTTTTTCAGCATTCAAATCAGCTTTTTCCAGTTTGAATTAATGAGAGAGGGCTCAAAATTGGACTCTCACATTTCCAGTGTCAGGCAGCACAAATGCTAAGTGCAGCAATATTTACCTCCATGTCTCTTCTGAAAATGCTTGATCCCTAAATGGGAGGAGTATGATCAATAGACATCTAAGCATATATTCTGTGTTGTCATTCATCTTGGTGCTGAAGTGCTGTTTACTAGAGCGTGATCAAGAATAGATCTCCCTGAGATGCTGTTTTAAATACTTTCTGTGATGTACTGTGAGCCATTGAGTACTGCTATGTATGAGAGAAATGAAAGGGGTTTTACAAATACTGTTGCTTTTAAAATTGTAATTAGGATCTGGTTTTAAAATTACTACAGTAATAGTGTTGCCAAAATGGTAAGTGTATGAATTATGCTGAGGAGAAAAGTGTTGACTAATTGCTCCTTCAATATGTAATTACTAATAAAACAATTCTAAGAATGTTTTGTTATTGTAGGTGACAAGTCTTATGAATTTAAAGTTATGGAAGAATCATACAAACAGGAGATTACTCATTTAAAAAAAAGACTTCAGTGGTATGCAGAAAATCAAGATCTTCTGGATAAAGACGCAGCCCGTCTTAAAGATGCAAGAGAAGAAATTGAGAAACTAAGACTAGAGGTGATAATATCTAGCTTTATTTAAGAAGTTGGAATTGGAACTTGTTTATTTTCCAGTGATAAGTGTAATGTAATTATTTCCTTCATAATCCCTCCTTTTGGTATATTAGATTGGTTCTATTGGACGTCTTATCTATGCTTCTGGGAACAAAAGTAACATCCCTAAAACCTTCAAATTTCTTGACCTAAGAGAAAGAAGTATATTGTTACATTAACAACTGGGAACACCCCTCTTCTCATTCTCTTCTCCTCCTTTTTGTGCCATAGTAACTTAGGCAACACAATTTTTCTCTTAAGCACCAGTTCTGAATTCTGTCTTAGGAAAAACTCCTTGGTTTCTGTAGTAGGAAAGAAAAACCCAAAACACTTGAATCTAAACCAAAACTAATACATGAGCCTTTAATACTGCTGATACTAGCTAGCATTGTCTGCTTGTCAGTACATTGGACTTAGGATTCACAAAAACAGTAAGTTCTACCAGTGCTAAAGTGTAACTGATCTTGGAATATTTTTATCGTGTTTTATTAGAGAGGCTGCAGATGAAAGGAGGTGCTTCTGAAGGAGCAGCCAGGGTCAGACACCACCATATCAAGCTTTGATCAAGATACCATTCCTGTGGAAAAAAAAAATTATCGGCATTTTCTCTGGGCTGGACTGGTGTCTAAAAATTCTGTTGCCTAGAGCTGTGACTTCGTGGAAATAATCAAATCAGTCAAACTATATAATGCTGGCATAAAAGCATGACTTACACTAATATTACCAATAGTGGGAGAGAATTCAAGATAGGAACATTTTTAAATGTCCAGGGTGTAATATCCCTATACAGAGATCATAGTTGCTAGTAAAAGTAGGATATTCAATTTTAGATCATAACTTTGAGTCCTCATGGCCAGACTTTATGTAAAGAAATACAGTTATATACAGTTATATACAGTTATATAAAGAAATACAGTAAAGAAATACGAGTTATCCAGGTCCTTCCCCTGATTCTGGGACTCAACTTTTATTTATGCACAACATAACATTGCATTTTGGCTGTTTCTTTATCTCATCACATAGCGTAAAACTGCAAATGACAAACTATTTCCTAAAGTGATCCTGAAATCGGGGAATGCACTGTAGTATTTTATATGATAGCTTATTAATCAAGCCTGCCTACTAGCAGCATGAAAGAAAGAAACAGTTTCACTGGTATGAAGACAAGAGTGTCCCAGAGCTGAAATTCTCTTTTAGATTTCTATATCTGATTTCAGTTGCTTTGGAGAAGAAAACTGTCACGTGGATTAAGAGTCTGAAGAATCATTTAGTAAAGAAATTACTACTATGAGTTTTTAAGTGGCAGAATACTTCCATTGCATCATGTGTGTTTGAAATGCTTGTGTACTACAGGATGTCTCTGAGTACATATTTCAATTTGTCTCCTTGTAAATTGGACAGGTTGAGAAGCTCAGAGCTGAAGCAGGAGATCAGTGTGTGCAACAGAAGAAACGTTTACGAGACAGAGCAGCAGATGCTAAAAGAATTCAGGATCTTGAGCGACAAGTATGCAATAAAGGAACCATCCTTCATTTAACCTTTGTTAAAGAGATAAGGTCTCTTAAAACCCCAGTGCTTTCATAAGGATAAAGCATAGCATGAAGTTCTGTGATAAAGTAATTTGTATTACTGAACACTCATAAACACAAAAAGCTGCAATTGTTTACTTAAAGAGCTCTTCTTGCTTCTATGTTCCAACAAGCTGATAACCTTTTTAAAATCTTTTAAAATAACTGTTTAGAGTTTCTTCAAAGGGGCATGAGGGCAAAATCCAAAGCTTGCTGTTTACTTTCTAAAACCCCTGTGCATGTTCAGTAATCCCTTAACAGTATGACAAATTTCAACCAAGTTGATTCAAGAGTAGGGGTTCAAAGTATATTGGATTCCTACAAGATTCATGAAAACTGGGGGAGTGGAGAACTTAAAATCTCTAAAGAAACATCAAGTGGAAGTGGTCCTTCTTGAATTTTAGGAGGTGGCAGTTGCATTGGTTAGGGATGTGGGACTCATGGTCAAGAGCCTTTGCAGATTTCTGATATTAATATCTTATCCATAGATCAGAGAGAAACTTGTTATTAATTAATTAATCAATTAACTTGTTGCATGCAAAGTGTTAGTTTTACATTATTGCAGACTGCAAAATAAATTATATTTGTTATTGAGAGAATAATTCCAATATTGCTGTGAAATACCTTTAACAGTTGGAAAAGGAGAACGTGGATGCAAATCCAGAAAAAACATACTCCCAGCATTAGGAGCCGTACCTTTTTGACTTTCTTTAGATTATTGACAGAAGGCAGTCTGAAGACCAGAGGAATATTTTAAGATAGGTGTAAGTCAATAAGAGACGATGAGTCTTGCTTTTCTGTAAACAAAAACATAAATGGGAGGAATATAAAATAATTCTCAATATATGCATCTATTGTTTTCATTCTTCCACCTTAAGGGAATGAAATCTGTTAACATTCTGTCACTTATTTCTGTTCCCTTTTCATTAGAACTTTATTATTTTTGACCTTTGACTTAATTTTCTTATGAATAGATCAGAGAAATGGAAGGAATTATAAAAAGAAGGTATCCAAATTCTTTGCCTGCTTTGATTTATGCTGCTGCTGCTGCTGAGAAAATGAATGATCCTTCAGCTAAAACAAACACAGTTGAATTTTTGGAGAAAAGAATAAAGAAATTAGAAACAGAACTTGAAGGTAAAGACGATGAAGCCAAGAAAAGCCTCCGTGCCATGGAACAACAGTTTCAAAAAATAAAGGTAAAAGTTGAATAGTCCACTTTGCAAGTAGCAGTCACAAGGCAACTAAATTCTAGCTCAGGGCTGTGGTTAAAACTGAAGGCAAAGACCACATTCAAGGGGAAAAAAGCCTCAAAGAATTTAGAACCGGAATTTCAGTACTTTCAGCATCTAAGATAAAAATAGCACTGAAATAGCTAGGGTAGGATTGAAACAAAGAGGACATGGTCTCAAGGCATGATAATTTAATTCTTACAATTAAGGTAAGCGGTTTTCACCCTGTGGATCGGAGTAGCTGCTTATATAATTCCTTGCTGTACCAAAGACTCTGATTTCAAAGGTCTCCTGAAAAGGAGCATTTCTGCAGGGAACATTAGGAACCATTACACATGCCGTCCAAAAATCACATGATAGTGAGCCTAAAAACTCAGGTAAGGAAGCGTGGAAGTCTGGCATTTTACTTCAAAGAAAAGGTGAACTGCACAGGTGTTCAGTGAGCAAGAAGGAATACATTGGCCGGTGGTTTCACCTTTTCTCCACGCGTTGCTCATTATACTTTCCTCAAAGGCCATCCAAGCTATTAAGAAGGTTAGGTTTTCCTCAGCTCATTAGGAGGAAAGATACTGTGTCTCTCTGAATTTATACTTCTTTCTTCATACGTATAAATACATGAAAAGAAAGATCTGTTCTGTTAAAAATTAAGATGTTTTGAAAAACGTAAAGTAGAATTTTGAACATGACATGAATATTTGCTAGCTGATGTACAAGAAGTACATAATGACTCAATTACATAAAAATGAAATATTTTCTTGTCAATATAACTTTCTATCCCATAGTTACTGCATTCATTGTGATTAGATTATTTTGTAGTAAATGTTTTGAGTAATTCTGTTTTACAGCAGACTTAATTATTCACTTGCTAATTTCTGAACTGATTGAGTAGTTTGTTAGTAATCCTGATTTGTATCCTGTCTTCTGAAATCTTCTTTCAGATGGGCAGGAACTTTAAAGAATAATAGGAAGAGCTAATAATAACAGTACACTTTCTACTCCCCTCCTAGATACAGTATGAACAAAGACTTGCAGAGCTTGAGCAACTACTTGCCTATGAATTTATGAATGAAACACCAAAACTGAATGGTGATAAAGCCACTTCTACAGAACTTGAACAGGAGCTTCAGAATCTAAAAAAGACCCATCAGATCACTGTTGAAAACCTCCAAACAGAAATTGAAAATCTTAAAAGCCAAAATTCTCAATTAAAACTCAGAAGTAAAAACGATAATAAAGATGTGGAGTCCATGGACTCTAAGATGAAACAAGGTAACACAAAAGACCGGTTGTTAAAACTAAATGAAGAATTGGTGACCAAAAATAGAGAAATACAAGACCTCACAAAAACTGTAGAGAAACTTCAAAAAGAAAGGATGGTGATGTTGTCTGATAATAATTTGAGACATAAAACAAATACTAATGAAAACTCTGTAGAGGTCTTGAAAAAGAATACCTCAGCAACAGATGGAAGGAATTCTAATAACACTGAACCCTGTCTAAGCATTTTCAATGATGACAAAATACACCAACCACATACCTTTTCTGATTCTCATCTCGCTGAAGTTCTGCAAGAAAATGCACATTTGAAAGAGGAGCTGGAGAGATTGTCCCTAGAAATGAGCCAGCAGCGGGTGAAGTCTCAAGCAGCACTGGCTTATTCTGAAAGTAACATACGAAGGTAAATGCTCGACATATTCCTTTAAAAACCTTCTTCAAGTGTTGGCAAATGTAGGATTGAAGCAACATGTCAGCCATGTGTGAAGGTTGCTTATACCTTCATTTGTACTGTTTTCTGGCTTTGGGAGGGATTTTGGGGTTTTTTTATTACTTTGGGGTTTTTTTTAAGTAGTACACTGTCGCAGTTCTTTAATTAATACTACAATTTCTTATTCTTTTAAGTAAACTATCTCAGTGTGAATCATCATATCCTAGATGCTTTGTGTTGTATAGCACTAATATTTGGTCCATTTTCTTTCCTTCAGACCTGGGGCATGCTTTCAGTGGGATTTAGTTGGCCAACTGTAGAAACCTAATACTTCACCTTACACCCCTCCACAAAGTAGAAGAAATTGGCATATTTAGATTGCAACACATTATTTCCTAAAACAGGTACCTGAAAGAAGATAGCTGCATTATAATTAAAAAGCCTGTGTTTTCTGACCACAATTTTAATAAGAGGAACCAGCAAAGATGATTGACTGAATTCTGTGCATCCAAACTACCACTAGTTAGATGATAAACGTATCCACCATTGTAGGTTTCCCACCCTTTCCTCCTTGCAGAGCAATAGAAGTAATGGTGGTCATGTCTTGCAAGGTTTTGTTGAGAAACGTCAAAGATACGCCGCCTTTAACATTTTTTTTATTTTGTGTGTTCAGGTGAGAAGTTGCTGCATTTTTGAAGAACTGTCTGTAGCTGTTTTACATTTCTCTTTTCTCTTGCTCTGTTCAGGATCCAGGAAGACACAGCAGAATACATTACGTCTCTGAAAGCTTCCCACCAGAGGGAAGTCGAGAAGATTGTTTGCCAGCATGCAAAGGAACATTCTACCTCTAAAGTAGCTGAACTAAAGAACAGAATTTCAACACAGGAGGTAAGTTACAGTAGATACATTACTTACATATAGATATATATTAAAGTTATTTCTTTCTGTATTACTATAAACTTACTTTCTTTGAAGTAGGACCTATTGTTTTAAAAATCATACTGTGCCACAGTATTCCCAGAATCCCAGAATGGCTGAGGTTGGAAGGGACCTCTGAAGGTCATCTTGTCCAACTGCTCTGCTCAGGAGCGTCATCCAGGACTGTGTCCAGGTGGCTTTTGAGTATCTCTAAGGAGGGCAATTCCACCGCTCCTCTGGGCTGTTTTACACATGGTATAAGGTGTAGAAAGAGCTATTTCATTCAGATTATTTAAGAACATTTTAAAATGAGGAAAGTAACTTGAAGATTGAGGCTTTTTTTCATATGCTACATATATACCTGTGTGCTATTTAGCAGCCCATGCACACACATATGCTGGAGGCAGTGTTGTTAATGCACACATCACTTACACCTGCAATACTACAATCACAGGATCATATGATGTTAGGGGGTTGGAATGGACCTCAAAAATCGTCTACTCACAAGCCCCCTTGCCATGGGCAGGGACATCTCCTACTAGACCAGATTGCTCAAGGCCTTTTTCAACCTGGCTTTGAACACTGCCAGGTTTGGGGTGTCCACAGCCTCCCTGGGCAGCCTGTTCCAGTGTCTCATTACCATCACTGTAAAGAATTTCTTCCTAATATTTAACCTAAACTTCCCCTCTTTCAGTTTGTACCCGTTATTCCTTGTATTATCACTACAGTTCCTGATGATGATTCCCTCTAGGCCACCTTCAGGTACTGGAAGGTTGCTATGAGGTCTCCATACAACCTTCTCTTCTCCAGGCTGAACAGCCCAGACTTTCTCAGTGCTGCTTTTTTTTTTTCTGTACTTCTCCTGCATAGGTTTTCACATGTTGTCACGGGTATCTATGCTAACGACAAAATATTTTTAAACCTTTTGTAGATATTAATAAAACATCTTCAAGAACAACTTGGTGAACAAGAGAGACGTCAGGAAGCTCTTTTAGTTTCACAGATAAGAGAGCAACTCCTACAAAAAGAGGTATATTTAAATTTCAATGGGGGTACCTTAGTCTTAGTAAGAGTTTTCATCCTAATTCATGTCAAGCCTCAAATAATATATTGTAAAATAAGTCTTAGAAACAAAATCTTTGTCAGTAGATGCTTCTACATCAGTTATCCCGGAGAATGCAAGGTTTTTCTAGTGTCACCAGGAGAGCAACACAGAACAGAATGCAAACTTTGATCTTTTTTGATTTTAATCTTGTTTTGTTTTGTTTTGTTTTGTTTGTTTGTTTTGTTTAAAATGTCTGGCATCTGTATGAAGTTTGATCAGCAGGTTAAACCAGGTTTTCATATCCTCTGTGAGTTATGGTGGGTAGTGGTAAATAGACCATAGGACTTTTTCTTTATTCCTCACTATTAAGAGGAATTTTTATTACTGTTTTCAAAAGCTTTTCTTTTTTCATCTTCCACTGTCATAAAACTGACTTAGGCAGTTACATTCTTGGCTTTCTCCTCTGCTATCTCTGAAACTTAATGTGTCTTAAGAAGGGAGAGTTAGCTATAAAAGTTACAAATAAGTTATAAATTCAATGAGTTTTGAGAGAAGCATATAGTTTGGGTTTTTTTCTAATCTTCTATCAATATCACATAATTAAAAATTATGCTGTTCTTATCTTTGCTTTTGGGTTAATCTTGTGTCAAATTGCTTTCCACCTTTTAGCTCAAGCTTTTAAAACCATTGCCTATGCTTTTGCTGTTCTTGAGGTACTGCCAGTCTTTTTGTTGCCACCTCCTGTTCAGGAACAGGATGTAGCCTGCCTCAGCATTGTGCCTATGCTTTGTTCACCATCTCCTTGATGTATGAACATCACTAATTTTAACTTAACTTTGATAATACTCTAACTTGCAAAGGTTATTAAAAGTGATTAATCTCAATCTCGCTAAACTCAGATGTATCTGGGTACTTGTCTTACACATGCAAAATTCCACCTCTGTTGTGATGTATTTGTATTAAACTGGGTTTCTAGGCAGAGAAAAAAGATACCCTATTAAACAAGTTCTGTGTTGGCAGAATAGAGGCCGAGACTTTGGGTTCATATAGATGTCGGCTTTCTTTACAAAGCTTGTTTCATTCCAGTGGTGTCAGTATATGTAACACTTCTTCCTGGAAAAACAGGGCAAGAGTACAATGAGAGAAATGTTATTTTCAGATTTGTTTTCAGTTTTACAGATTATTGACAGTGATGGTTTGAGAGAGTGATCATCCAGTCTGACCCACATGGTAGAGGCCAACTTCAACATGCTGGTATTTAAGAAATTGTAAAGGAGTATCTTTGTTAAAGAAATCATTGCAAGACTGAGTACAGAGAGAAATATCTACATAAAGCCTTGTTTTTGCCCTCTAATACAACTTCTGTGCTGCTTTTAAAATACATCTTAAGCATTAAATGGTTAAATAAGTTTTGCTTAGAAAAGAAGACAACCAAATCTGCAAATGGAAATAGTAGTGATAGGGCAAAGCACCTCACTGATAATAGGATTGAGCCCTCTGTCTAAAATGGTGGTCCAAAAAGGCAAAAAATTTCCTGGGGCTTCTTGGAAGACTGTTATTTGAATACTAATCTTAGAAATGCTGCTCATGGATGTTTTCCATTAACTGAGTACTTCTTTTCCTTAACAGCTTGCACGTAGCACTGCCTTCTATTTGACATGGTTCTGTCGCTGGCAAAAGAGACCATTTTCTCATGGGGCTTTTTTTGCTTCATGAGATCATTCCACTATGATTTTTAATTGTATTTAATTATATATTTAAGACCACACATCAGCCTTTTCCTTCAATGTGGTGACTTAGCAGCCAAGCAGCAGATCCTCAGTTGCATAGACCTTTTGAAATTAAGACTTTTGCTGCTCTGACAAATGGGTCTGAACAGGTTCAAAGCTGCTGGAGTGATGGACAGGCAAAAATGTACTGACATAGGCCTTGTATTTCAGAAAGCCACCTTAAAATATGGAAATAATAGTATGCTGCCTTAGAGTCACTTCTCAGTAAGAGTGATAACATCTTACGAACACACAATGCTTCCAGCTACTTGAATTCACAGCAGAGAGCCAAGGATGGCTGAGTGCTTGAAGAGAGTTAGCAGCTCTCAAATATATTGGCTAAGGGGAGCTAAGGACTATCATAAAGGATAAAGATGTCAAAGTTTGCACTTTACTTACACACATGAAGAGTGACCAATAACTACTTTAGATGTTAAATGAAGGAATATCAAATAGCAAAGAATGAAAATAGAACAGTAGGGCTTTATAAGAAAACTTCCCTGAATTTCTGGAGGATTAGGAAATCAGTTTTAAGTAATTGTCAAGTTGATTTTACCTGTAATTATTAAACTTACATGCAGGCTTGTAATCGACACAATCGCTTCATAAGATTATTAACAGGACTTGATTTATCAAAGAGGACTAGACTTTCATGTCCTCAGGCTACTTCTTAGAAATGGAAAATCCTAACATAAGTCCCTGAATTCCTGTTAAAGCTTTTGAACAAAGGAAATTTCCCTTCTATGTCTTCTTTTCTACAGCTTTTGAATGTAATGATTAAACAATGTAAATACATTTTTAAAGGAATCTGGTTTATACACTGCCTAACACAATGATAACAATTTTCATCAATTCTCTTTGACTGTAGGTGACAAAATTGTTGGAAGAACTGAGAGAGGCTAGGGAGAGCCAGAGTCCTGAAATGAAACATTTCTTGAGCCTGGAAAAGAAAATCAAGCATATAGAGAGCAGATACGCAGAAAGAGAGCATGAAATTCTAAAGGTACACCAGTGCATAACTGCATTTACTTCTCAAGAGCAATTTCTTGGTTTAACTGTAATTTTGTGGTGTTTCTTCAGGCTTATTTAGCTCACACTGCAGTAGGGAAGTAGCTTTTATACAGCCATGGTTTTGTCTTTGCCTGCTAATGCAAGTGAATGTAGGTGCAGGCCTGGTCAGCTTGACCCTGCAGTGGTAATTAAGATTACTTGTGTAACTTCCTTGCAGCCTGGTCTAAGAAGGCCTTGCTGTTCCAGAGGTTTGGACAGTGTGACCTCTGGAGTCAAGATCATTGTTTCATTCTTCAGTTACACAAGGACAGCGAGCTGCTGAAAACTGCCAAGAGTTTGAGTTGCAGAGTCGAAGCTATGATATATGCCTCAACTGAACTGTAATTATCTAGTCCTAGCAGCCCTATTCAGAAAAGCTACTTTGAAAGGATAGAAATACCTTATTTTATTTTAAATTTTGGAACAAGATCTCGAGGAACATACTTTTAATGTACAGATTTTTTTGTCATAGAAAGATTTCTTCTTGTACATTTCTGTATCAGATACTTATTTTCTGTCAAAAAAGACGTGTGCTTAAAACAAGTCATTTGATTAAAAACAAACCCTGTTGCCACTGTTTTCATTATTTTTGTTCACAATCTGTCCTGCTAAAGGTAACTGAATGCAGTTCATTTTTTGCTGTTAATTTGCTTTTATGTAATGTGAGGATGTCTTTACCATTTCTGTGAAGTGTTTGCTGCCTACTCTGTGATCTAGCTCTACTGAATACCAATAGTATTTACTAAGATGTTTCATAATGTTTTGGAGGGTTTTTAGAAGAAATAATAGTATACATAATGAGTACTAAATAATTTAATCTTTTTGTAGTGCTCTTGCCCTTGTGATATATTAAGCTTTGTTTTGTCCTAGTTTTTCTCCTTTAACCAGCAGCACTGGGGCATTGAACAGTTGCCCAAATGAATTATATCAAAATGCATAGTGTAAAAAAGGAAATTGCTGAGCATGAAGTTAACAGGTTATCTTTAGTATCAAACTGCAAATATGGTAATTATGGCCTTTAAGTGATAGGCTTTCTTTAAAGAATGTATTTAAAGAATTAATTGTGGTGTGGAGATTTTGATATCTTATGACACTTCTTATTTTGTGCAATTTAATAGGATTATATCAGAGATTCGTGTTAAAAGTTATTCAGACCTTTATCTGTAGCAGCATCTTTGTGACTACAGGACAATTTCTGATAATTCACAGAACTTATGGTTTTTAAAAGCAGAGTAGTAGGCAACAACATCTCATTCAGATTTAGTTTGTTTTGCAGAGCATTATTTTAATTACCCCATTTAAGTGGCAGTTCAAAAAGTCCGATTTATAGAGGGTTTTATGTTGTATGCTCAGCTTTGTCTTTAATATTAAAATTTAATTGCTGCTTTAGAGAGGATAAGTTAAATTCTCCTGGAGCTCATTAGTCAATAATCAATTCTACCCTTCTGTCATTAATGCAAATATTTAAAGGAATTCATTGCTATCAGAATGATTTTTGTAGTATTCAGAACAAATTGCTTCCACTCAATGTGAGCATTTAGCTTTGATATTGAGGATCAGATAAAATGATGTGGCACATTTTTGCAAAGTGGCAGCACTGGCTGAGTATTGGCATAGGAAGTCACAGACTTTCTTCTAATTTACAGGCAACCCAGCTAACACAGCACGTTTCTGAAGTAAGGCAAACCCAGGAGGCTGAGAAGTGGCGAAGGCTGGCACTGCAGAAGAACCAGGAACTGGAGAAATTTCGAATAGAATTGGATTCAATACTAGATGTGTTACGTGAACTGCAGAAACAAGGGGTTGTTATTCCTGCACCTGATTCCAGTGGACTCAGAGTGACAGACAGCTATTGGAAAACATGATTAGGCGGTAGTTAAGTAGAGTAGCAGAATTTTAATATTCAATGTTATGTATAGAAAATGTTATTGAAAATCATTATTGTAATGTGTATAAATTGCATTGCATTCTGATCTGCTCTGGAATCTCTCATGCCCAGAGGCAATTTGCATTGAGCAATACTCTAGTGATACTGTATGTCTTCTATTTTATTAGTAATAAATTTACATATTTTTTTAAATAATAGGAATATTGAGGTTATTCCGTAAATTCAACTACCATTGAAAAATTTCCTTTTTCACAGACTGTAGAACATGCCTGAATATTTTTTGATTTCTAATTTGTCTTATAGTGATTCCTTTGCAAAAAAATTGAGTGGCAAGCTGTTTGGTTTGTATATTTAGTGTATAGCATTCATGTATTTCATTCCATAGGGTAGAAAAATCATCTTTTTCCAACATCTTTTCCCAATTTGCTTCTTTCCCTCCAATTCATATAATACTTCTTCCCTTATCTTTAAGACCCCTTTCCACTTTAGTGAATGACTGGAGGGCTGGAACAGAGCAGGCATTCCCTGGTGGTGCGCAAATTCAAGCTGTTGTTTCCTTTTCAGGTAATTCCAACTATGCTGATAAGACTGATGAGAGAGTGGGTCTAGCTGAATTCTTACAAGGCAGATATGGAAAAAACCTAGAAAATACAGTGTGAGAGTAATTATTGGTGTCTGTTTTAAAAGGGAAGGTTGTACTGGTAAGGTTTTTACAATGGGCTGTTCAGGATCTGATAGGAAGTACCTCTGTAGGTGATCCTGACAGACAAAGAGACCAGTCAGATGTGAAGACAATGTGCTAAAGCTCAGACTTCAGGGATGTGTTGGTGGGGAAATTTAGAGTTAAAATATTGAGCAAGTTAGGAAAGGGGCCAGGGGAAAAAAAATGAAAACCAGACCAAAATACCAAATGTAGAGGTAACTTTCTCCTGAGCTGACAGGCATCATGGCCAGTAACACACTGAATGTTGGAGGCTGTTGCATTTTCCCTCTCTTCAGGCCCTGTCAGGTACACACCTGTGCTGTAGAGCAGGTACATAGGAGCAATTCCTGCTGCAGCACAAATGTGTACCTTAGGCTGCTGCACTTTTGGTCTCTTCTTTCAAGAAAGAAATGGACCCAGTAGAAGGAAAGAATAATCATCACTCCAGGGAACCTCTGAAGCCACAGTAACTGCACTACACCAGAAAGGAGATTGGGGGGATGATGAGTGTGGCTGTTACACTTAACATATATAAAAAACCTGCTGCTAAAAGCAAGAAGCAGCAAGTAAAAATAAAGAAAATTCAAAATAGTTGATGATAGCAATTTGGTGGTTGGAAGGAATACTTCCCAATAAATCAGTACCATTATTAGTTTGAAGTTTCAGTGACTGCAAGTCCTTAAGAATTCCGTAGCACATATATTGAGCTCAATCAACTATACTTATTTAGGGCAAAGAGAAGATGAAAGCTAGAATGTACTCCTTAAGTCCCTGAGGACCTGAAGTATTGGTTGAACCTAGTATTTAAGTCAGAAAACAGTTCAGGTCTGTGCATGTGTGTTCATGTCTCATGTTCTTCAGGGGCCAGCAGTAAATGTGCATTTTCTCTTATGCAAGTATGTGGCCTAGCATGCATAAAAAATAGAAGAGTATAAAGAATTACACCGTTTAGACATAGACAGTGATTAAGTGCAAGGTTTTTTCTTTTGGGCACATACACAAACATAAAATGAGCCTGTATACACACGTGTGTGTATATATATATATATATATATATATATATTTTAAAAGGATGGTCGGTTGCCAATTAATATGGTAATCTTGATTGTTTCATATTCAGATATTTTCAGTATTTTTATTTTGTCCCTGTCCAACAAAGTATTAGTCTATATTCATAAAATGCATAAATATAAAAATGCTTTGTATATAAAGTATCAGCTATGTGTATATATGATACATTTTCTTGATTTGGGTCTGTTTTGCAAATGAAAAGGATAAAAATTGAATCATTTCAACTAATTTATTTCCTGTACAATTTGCTATATATGTAACACTATATTAAAGTGTGTGACCTGAAGCGTTTTTTCAACTACTGCAGCCCTTGTGTTCCCAGAGAGGCCAGGTCCTGGGTGGAGGTTCCTAGGACAGGAATCTTAGAGGAAGGATTTGTAGTTACTGGAAACTCTCTCCCAGGTATGATGCTTAAATCATCAAGAGAGAGTTGCCCTAATGTTCATGCAGTTCATTCAAACACTCTTTACAATTTGTAGTCAGTTCTCAGCTGGTGCTGGTATTTTACGTAGCTGGAATTAAATTGGATCTCTGAGTCAGTTTTACTAAGCAGGGACAATATTATTTACCATTACTGTAAGCTGTCAGATGATTTATACTGTTTTCTTACAAGTATTTATGCAGTTGTACACTCACTGAAACATGGTCTTCAGTTTTTAGGCATTTACCATGAAGTGGTCACTCTACACAGTAACAGACTCTCTTTGGGCTTGAATGGCTGCATTGGGGTGTCCTTTTAGAGAACTAAAGTGCAACTTTTAAGTTCTCTTCTAAAGGTCTTAGTGAGTCTCTGAGGATTTCACTGTGATCTTTCAAGGAGCTACATAATTATATACTCCTCATGTATATTTTTCATCTTGTGCTATCCTGTTTCATCATGCATTTCCAGAAGGCAGTATAATGGATTGATTGAAAGAATCAAACATAATGTCTTTAAGTTATTGCCTAATGCTTAGCTGGACTTTATCTGTTTACAGCAAAGCAGCAGTATAGTAATTTGAAGTGTCATGTTTGAAGCTTCTAAGAAATCACGTGAATCTGGCTAGTTGACTCAGTGACCTAGATTGCTTCAAGAGAGGAAAACACAATGTGCAGAAAAGGATCGGATTTCATCACAGCATTTGGGGCAGAGACAGCAGTGTGTTCCATTTCAAGTTCTATGAAGTACATGTCAAAATTGTTGATGTAACAAACAGGTTATTGTGAGTGAAGACTTTATCTGATAGCACATAATACATTTTGAAGTCTGCCCTTCTATCCCTTCTATCTATATTTAACCTATTCTGGAAAATATAAGGAAAAAGG
The DNA here is from genome assembly GCF_021018805.1 of Prinia subflava. Lineage (NCBI taxonomy): Eukaryota > Metazoa > Chordata > Aves > Passeriformes > Cisticolidae > Prinia > Prinia subflava. The sequence goes on along the minus strand of NC_086248.1, from coordinate 34,631,782 downwards.
ACAAGTATACTGGCACTATCTGCAAATCCACTTCCGTAGGGAATGGGGGGGGTATCATGCATCAAGTGCTGCCCTGACTCTTGAAAATCAGAGTGATATCACATGATATCTCTGAATTAAAACTAGCCTTTCATACATCTAACTACATACCTCTCATCCAAAAATAAGAAAGCACAGGCCTCCAACTCTTGCCCTCATTGCAGAACATGTGGTAGAAGGTTCTTCTCTGCTGTCCTTGCTACCTGTCAGTATCCAAGGCTAAAAAGTGGAAAAAATGTCAGTGTTACAGTATTCAAGGTCGAGGGCTAGGGTGCATAAATATTTAATTTCATGACAAATACACCTGATTTACTTCACCTTGCAGTCTCAGAGACTATAGCTCTGGATTGTAGTAGAGGTGATCACATTTTTACCATTCTCTTTCTCTTCTATGTTAGCAGGCATTTACTGATTTTACATTATAGATTTTGGGGGTTTGCCTTTTGGTTTGTTTTTTTTTTTTTTTTAAGATATACAACTAAAACTTGTTTACACAGAAGAGCATTTTGGAAGTATTTGCCTTTGGACACTGGCGTAAATAACTTGACCTAGTAAGTTCTTACTGAATACAAGATACTTTTAGGCAAACAAACATATGTAGCTGATTTAGAGAAACTATGTCTCTCTGCTGTTAAATCTGCTGCAGGTGATGCATTTATACTGAGTTTTCAGGAGAGGCTTGAGGCCAAGCACTAAGAAAACTCACAAAAATTCAATTTTCAAACAGCATTAAATTCCAAGTACTCCTTTTGAAGATTGATGAGAACACTTTCTATTCTGTTTCTAGTGCAACAATGAGTTGTTTTTCTGAAAAAAGATGAATTTTTTTAAACTGGTTAAATATTGCCCTTTCCCCTAAGGCAAAATATATCTGTTATTCTTAAAAAGGAAAAAAATAAAGAAAGGAAGGACAGCCTTAAATTAGCTGTTTTTGAAGACTGCAGAATGTTTTTGCGTTTGCCTTCGGGCTCTGCTTTAAGGCAGAGGCAGAGCAAAAATCTCAATCAGGCTATTGCTGCCACAGTGTCTCTGAATTGGCATAGGAGCTCTAGAGCAGGGACTGGCACGTTATTTTTCTGAGAAAAGCAGCGTGAAGGGCTTTAAATATAGAAGGGAGATAAGATTTAAAAAGTAGAACCATCATCAGGAAAGAACAGAAGCAGGAACCAAACACTTAAATAGCTTTACAGGATTAATACATGCTGCAGAAGGATATTAACTATGTAATTTAAATGTGTTGTAAGTTAAGTTGGCATCATCTCTGGGTCATTTTATTAAGTACCCTTCATCTAGGCATTATTGCCAATATCCATACACAAAATGCTTCCTTTTTCTCCCCAAACTAGTAGTTATATACCCAAAGAAAAGCCACTGAGATTTAAGGTAGCAGAAGAAAAGCATAGGCTAGCCTACAGGAAATAGCAGCATCTTCTTTTTCTAAAACCTCATCTGCATTGTTTTGAAACTTTTGAGATTTTTTTCCCCCAAAGGGGTTGTGGAGCACTGGAACAGACTGCCCAGGGAAGCGGTGGAGTCACCATCCCTGCTTCCACTACCATCCTTAGAGGTTTTTAAAAAGCCATGTGGCACAGGGGGACATGATTTACAGGGGAACTTGGCAGTGTTCAGTTAATGGTTGGGCTTTATAATCTTGAAGGTCTTTTTCCAGCCTAAATGAAATGTAGTTTTAAATCCCTTAAAAGTACCCTTCATTTCTCAGTTGCAAGGGAGATGGATTCCACATAGATCTGCCCTTCCTTCAAACAACATTGCTGTTTTCAAGCACAGCAAAGGAAAAAATAAAATAAAAGCAGTAGCTCAAACATTACTGAAGGCAGCTCACTGGTCCAGAAATCAGCTATGAAAGCCCTGTTTAGTACAAGACCCACAATGTGTTAGCAAGAACAATAATGAGCTTCAAAGATAGCTATCAGATAGCTAATAGTTACTGAGGTGCCTCACTAGGAAGTAGATGCCATATTCAAAGACAGATTTCCCAAATTTAGGAAAAGGAAAGTATGGACTTTCAGCCTTCATACTTGTAGTTATTTACTTCCTGTGAAAGACCTTTTCTGCACCTGAAACATTTTACTGGAGATATGCACTGCAAGCCATGCAGCTGTGCTCATTCAGAACAGGGTTCATTTCAGTCTATTTTCAGCAATAACCCACTAGTTTTGAATAGCCCCTGCTTTGTTTTAAGTGTAATCCTGTTGCTTTAAACATTAGCAAGTCCTGCAAAAATTACATTTGAAAACAGGAAATTAATCTGTAAGTGGTGTGTAATAAGGGCATAGGACATAAAAATGAATGATATTTCCTGCACTCTTCCTACACAATTTGTATTCTTTAAATGCTCAATTCATTCACTCTTTTTCCTATTTGTAAGGTGAAGAAGGGATGAAATAATCAGCTTTTAAGTGGCTGAAGAATGTATCAGCAGGTCTCTAACCTCCAACACAGCTGTGTTGGATACAAAGCACATTAATTTCAAGAAAATCCGATTAGGCACAGTGTCTGGAATCCACTCTTTTCATCTCAGTTAAGAACTTCCTGCAGAGCATACTTGAAATCCAGCAAAGGTTTTGAATCTGGTACCACTGCATCTTACATGCTTGCTCTAAAACTAGTCAGTCATTAGTTGCCATCTTTTGAAGAAAGCTGAAATACAATTTTAAGTACTCTCAAAGGTTCAGAACTTAATTCCATGTCTCAAAAATAAAGGTTGAAATGGTACCTATTCAAATCCTTACCAAAGCTTGCGCTGGGATAACAGCTGGGTTTGCAACCCTGTCCCAACTGAGTACAAAATGGAGCAAGCACAACTTTTGGAGTTGGTCCTCTCAACTCAGAGCCTGCTAGTATACTTCACTGGCCAGTGATTTAAAAAATAACCTGTTATAAAGGCAAAACACATAGGACAGTTCAGCCTATTAGCAACAGATAACACCAGCTTAACATCCACCATTTGCATGTAGTAACTTTATTGGCAAAAGAAAACTCTTTTTCTTATTTCCTGTGATTTAGCCACTGAATCCTGTAATTACTGAACAGAAGCTCACATCAGCAATTAACAGGAAAAAAAAAAAGAGTCAAATCACAGTCTGTGTTTGTGTGTAGAATACTAATTCCATGTCATCACGGGGCAGCTGCTGAGGTGTCATTCTGAAGTATAATTACAGGTACCTATTTGCTTTTACTCAGCAGCAGGTGGTGATAGCATTTTGTAAACACTGTAACCAAACAATTTAATTTGCAACTACTCCCTCTGGAAGCTTTTTAAATTAAAGCAGTTAAGGATCAGAAACTTAAGTTAGTCCCAAGCAGATATTTATTGTGCTGCTCAGCTTCACACATCCTTATTGGGAGTAGCAGAAACTACAGAACCTCCCTAGGGGCTGTTTATTCATTTCTTCCATCTTCTTTGAGATTTACACTTTTCTTGGCCAATGAATTTTCACAGACCTCCAATGCCAGGCTCCAGTCTTCACAGTCCTTGTAAATTATTATCCTTCAGAAGCTGGTCATAAGTAGTTGTTTAAAAATGAAGATCAATACAAGAAACAAACAAAAAAATCAAAAAGCAAAAATAATACTGAGCAGAAGTTTTAGACCACAGAAGGCATCAGAATAAAGTACTCAGTGTCTTACTTCTTGTCTAAACTGAGTTCTGTCAGTATGGCCAGTCTTACATACAATAAAAAGCACAGGTCGGAAATACCTTCTGTCAAAAGAGCAGGAGGCTCAGAAAGGCTTCAGATTGGACAATAATGGGAATGTTTACCTTAAAATAAAAGATTTTTTTTAATCAAGGATCCGATGGGAAGATTGCATAACCAGTTTGTTTTCTAAAATGATTGGTGGCTCTGAGATGAGAAGATCATCCTCACCTAATGAAGAGTTCTGCTCAGTGTTCACAAAGTTAGGAATGTTAAATTTTGTAAGACAACGTGGGTCTTCCTCAAACATTCCACTGCTTTTGGGAACCTCCTGGAAGTGGGTATTACTCTCCAGACTTGGACCTTTCTGACTCTCTTTTTCTTTGTTCATATGGTCCACTTCATTAATGCAGAAATGGAAAAGCGACTGAGATTCTTCAGCCATTTGGTGAGAAAAGACCCTATCAGATTCCAAAGGTCTTCCAAAATCCGCCACAAAGCTGTTCATACGAAATCTTTTTTCAGAAAGTTCTGCACTGCTATAGAGGAAAAAGAAAAATACAGTAAACACAAAAGTAGAACTATTTGAGTTCTTAGCAACAAGTTTGGTTTCAGCAACCCTTATAATCAGGAGAAAAGGAAACCCTACAGTTTATCTACCACAGACTTGGAAAGCCAGCACTATGTATTATTTTCTGCTGAAACAATTTTAAGTCTTCATTTGTCATGATAATATTCCATGGGAATAAATTAATGCCAGCACTCTTAAATGGCACTTCTAGTAAACAATATATTATAATAATCACCTCGCTGAATGAGTTTATAAACACTGTTGATTTCAAGTAGTAACAATTGTTTTAAATGGCTCATAAGAACAGTTTCAGAAAATTCCTTGATGGACAAAATGTTTCTAGGGCACAGGCAGCTCTGCTCTCACTAAGGGCATTGAGTCCTTGTTTGTCCTGACATCAAACCATCTTTTCTGCTGACTTCAATCAGTGACATTCAGATTTCCAGATTAGGAGAGCTGGAACTAAAGGCTGCTTTAAACACTGGCAGTCTTAACAATCCAGGCAGCCCAGGAAGGATAGTTTAACAGGGCTTTTGGTAGTTTTCTCTATAAATCTTTTTTCAAACCAGCACCAATCTGCATGGACTTATTTATGCAGGAGCCATTTGAAGCTGGAGGTGATAAAATCTTAAGTGAGATAACAGTCTTATAGATTCATTCTTTGTCAGGCTGAATTTATGTGCTATCGTCACAAAATGCAAGTTATTTGCATTTGGAAGGCAGTGGAGCTATTCAGAGAATGACCAATGAAACACGTTCTCAGAAAATGAATTTTGCTAAGAACTAATAAATCACACTGTTTACATCTGAAGATGTTGCAAATGACACTGGGGTCAGGTAATTGGACACCTAAAGGTCCACCCAGCACTGAAGAGTTTTTGATGTAATTTAATTTCCTCAAGCCTCCAGTAGGAGATAAGTGCCTACAAGCTTTTGAAAGCCTCAGATGACACCTTCAGAAATCTACCCACTAAAATTTTCAAGTTCCCAGGATACCTACCATTAGTCTTTCAATCACAGTTAAAGATCCCTACTCCTCAAAAGCTAATTTACTTCCATTACATGATGGGGGAAGTCTGTCCTCTCAAAATCGCTTCTACTAGCCTAGAAATGAGAGCAGTTCTCTAGTTTGTCAAAACTGTGTTGGCTCACTCTGCATTTCAAGGTGAATCAGGCAGAAGAATAACATCTAAATTGATGTAAGACTGACCAGTAACTAAGTAATAATCTACTGTATACACAGGAGGGGGCAAACAGCCTGGAATAATTCTGAACTGACAACTGACATTTATGTATTTATAATGCAGTAGAAAGCACCACACTGAGTTTAAGTTTCATATATAATTTGGCAAATCTCTCCCAACAGTTTCTAGGTAGTGTTGTGGCACAGGCAATAGATGTGGCAAATAAGCACAGAAAGGACAAGCACTGTAAGCCCAGGAAGACGTGACTCCAAAAGAAAGTTTAAGATCCATTACAGGAGTAGAATTACTTCATAGGTGTGGAAAGTGCTTCATAATCCAGTGAACTATGAAGCAGCAGAGGCTGACCATGCAGAGGGGCACACAAGACTGGCAATGACAACCTAATCTTAATGGAAGAACAGAAGATGCAAATAAATTTTGCAATGACCCAGAATGTTGAGGATACATGATAAACCTGTGTTCATGAGCAGGGAACACATGATCTAATACACAGAGATATTTATGGATTTTGAAATTCACAAACACCATCTTTGTATTTTGGAGAGGAATTTTATTACATTTTTTTAAAAACTAGACTAGAAACTTGGATAGTCTTGCTCATTACAATCTGCAAGAATTCCTCAGCAGATATCTTTTCAGAATACTCAAGAAAAGCAGCCTCAAAAATCACATTTACTTAACCCAGATCAACTGATTTCTTAAAAAAAATCAGTTATCTAACATTTACTGCTTTAAGATTACATCAACCAATATTTTGTACAGATAAGTTGCATGCTGATCTTTTGCATTTGTTGCACAAATGTGCTCTTAAGGACATTTTCAAATCCAGAAACAAATATGGCATACTTTCCTCTCCTGAGTGATGAATGAGAGCATTTTTTGGAAATTCAGATATTGCCAACAAATTTATTTTTCAGTTGCATAAGCTAATGTTCCACACATACTTATACATGCAAGCTAACAAAGGAAAAATGCAACAGACAATTTCCATAACTGGTTAAATTTCTGCCAGTCCCCATCCATATCCTGTCCATTCTGGTCTGAGAATGTACCTAATTCTGAACATCTTGTGTAATTTTGAAAAGTACATTGTATCATGTCCTCTTATATTGAGCCAAGAAAAGCATGATACTAAGGAAAAAAAAAACCGCAGAGTATTCTACTTTGGATCCATCCATCTGAGCCCAGACACACTTGATCTCTCACATTAATGGTACCTTAAAGAACAGCCAAATAGCCTTACTGAAGTCAGAGACTTCATCCATCAAGCTGGCTTTCTCCCAGGACCTAGGAATCCTATTAACATCTATTTCTAAAGGAGGGCTCAAGGCAGCCCACTAAAGAAACACTGAGTCATGAAGAGCCCAGTCAGGTATAAAAATAGAAGATGCAGGCAAACTAAAACCAGTCTACTCTGGTTTTACAGGTAGCTGTTCTCCAGTTTTTATATACAGGTATCAAAAATAAGAGAACAAAACTGTATTCACTGCCCTTAGTGCATTCCCAGAGGATCCATGTTCAGTACCGTGCACGTTTCATTACCAAATGTTGAAAAAACAGTGCTCAAATTTGTTAAAGGGGCCAACTCAGCATACATAGCAAGTGGGCAAGCACTCAGGCACACAGCTCCCAAAGCTGCAAAGAGATCTATAACAAATACAGAAAGGAATAACTGGTCTCACTCTAGCAACTGAAGAAAAATTATATTAAGGTATAGAACAGAAGGAATTTCTGGAAGTCTCAAGCCTAATGATGAAGATAAGGGCCAGTCTGAATTCTGATCACATTATCTGGATAAAGAAGTTGAACAAAGGTGGACATTTCACAAACTCTCTAGGACACTGTTCTGAGAAGATTGATGAAAAAAGCAGAAAAAAAGTAGGAGGTATCAAGTAGGTCTCTGGTACCTGAAAGTAAATTTTTACAAGTGTAAAATATTTTGACAAATATCTGTATTAAATTCTCTCTATATATGTATTTCTGACTTCATCATTTTTTCCCCCTCAGGTTATCCACATGAGATCCAGACTCATGCTCAGCTAATAAATGAGACCTTTGTGAAAAAGAAACAGCACACCAACAATTACAGGGATTTTAAATCTATTTGAGGACAATATCTGGCTAGTTCATAACAGTCTGTAGGGGAAGCAAAAATACCAGCACGTCAGTTCTGGTAAGCTGGATTCTTCTGCCTCTATTGTCTTCTCACAGGAGCATTAGGAGCACAGAGGAGGCTCAGGACATACATCTCCCCTCTCTAATGTGGCCCTGTCTCTCGAGATGTGCCATTGCACGGAGTTCCAGAGTTTACATGTGATTAAATAGCAAAGGGGCTCTGGGAGGCAGAGACAGGCTGCTTTAGGAAGTGATAAGCACCTTTTACAATCAGCTTCTCATCATTGCTACCTGCCTGCAAGCAATCTCACGCTCCAGAGAGGCTTTTCATCTCCACTTTATGGCACACAAGCCTGAGAAGAGATGTAGTTTCAAACTTTCTCAGAGGAAGGGACACTGACAGCCTGCATCCTGTGCAAATGCAGATAAACCACTGAGGCAAGGCATGGTCTGCACATATTTATCAGCCAGAAAGAATAAAAAATAGAGGACTTTTCAAGGGACCCTAGCTTAAAGGAAGTGTCAAGCTTATCTCTACTTCAACATCTATTGCAATTTCTCAGCAGAAGCTAAGACACTCTCAGATCTCAGGGGCCGAGGAAAGATTTTGGAAATACTACCCATATCTGGGTAGTATGGGTAGTATGTGTCCATATGTTTGAACACACAAACATTTGGAAACCAGCCAGGCTACAGCTTCCTTAATTCAGCCTCTGCACTGCATTTTATTTGTATCTACTCTGTTGATATTGACAGTATCACTCCATGAAAACTTAAGCCTACTTAGAACCATCCCACCTGTTTGCAAAACAGTAATCTAAAGGCACCTGTTTGGCAGCCTACCCAAAACATGCATTTAGAATGAAAATGCTAAAATTACTTGAAATGGAGACAGACTGCAGTGTTTCATAGGACCAGAGTAGAATAGAACAGTGTAATGTCACACAGTCACTGCTTGTTTGGGGGCTGCAGGAGCCCAGGTGTGCCACTTAGCAGGCTGGATTTGTTTTTCCCATTTTCAGACTCACTCTTGATGTGGTGCTCCTGTCTTCGTCAGCAGGGTCAGGACAAAAAACATGAAGATGACAAAAACTGCAAGACCAACCCAAAATCCAATCACAATGGAATCTGGTGAAATAAAAAGAGGAAACAAGATGATCAATATTTTACTTGCACTTGCAAAAAGTTGGTTGCCGCAGGCAGCGTGAGTGCAAACCCAAAACAATTTCCAGCTTATTTCTGGGTGACAAAGAGAAGGGATAAACAAATTTATCTTTATTTTTAAACAGAAAGCTGCCATTGAAAATCCCAGTTCGAGACCAAATTTACAGATATCTAGACAAACCAGACACTAGATAACAGAGGGAAGACAATTCTCTTGGTTAGTAAAATAAGAGGAGCTCCCTATGTGATACCAGGCCCATTTCCAAGCATTGCTTTGGAACTTCTGTGTTAGACCTAGGAACAGAGGATTATTTGATCTTCCTCAAAATCCTCTGTCTCTGTAGAACTGAAATTCTGCTATTTTAAGTTATTTCTGCCCAGACCATTAAGTTTGTGGATTTAAATGGATTTCTTTGACAAAATATGCTTAGGAAGACCTTATAGTGGCAAGACAGAGGGTTCTGCAAGAAACAGAACCACAGATAAAACTATTTGCTACTTCAATAAATGCCAATAGCCAATAAACTCAAACATTTTCAGTTTGGGTCTCCAACTTAAGTACAGAAAACTGCAGCAGAATGTCAGAGGAGCACAACAGATTTGGACAAAAAAGTCAAACCACAATCAATATGAAAACACCAATGCAATACCCAAATATAGCAGTCATTGGGAAACAAACAAAAACTAAAGAAAATCCACCATAACCAGAAGGGACTTCCTCGATCACTGACTCAAGTACTCCTAATGACATCTTTCATCAAGCTCCACCTGAAAAGCAGTTGTTACTTCTGTCCCATTCTCTAAGAGCTGTCCAGGACTTTCTGCCCTGTGAACAGCACAGCCAGACAGGGAAGCTCAGCTGCCACGCTCAGCATGGCAACCCAAGACCTGATTTGCAGCTGTGCCTTTGCAACCCAGAGGCAGCTGTCGTTTATACCTTTTTGTCCCATCACGCTCTTTGAGACACCAAGCTGAAAAGAAGATGTGTACATAACATTTCAGCTGATCTTTGCAACGAGTACCCTCTGTAATCAGGTTTAACCTCTGATTAAGTGGAAGAATGGAAGATAAATTAAAAACATGATGAAAGTTAGCCCATATTTTTCAAGTACCTATCATTTGTAAAAATACAGACAGTAATCACCAGACTTTTTTTGGGGGGAAAAAAAAAGTAAATTCTACTCTATTTTTTTTTCAGAAGTGTTAGTAATTTCAACAAGTTTCTTCTGTCCCTTGCAGAGCCTCCCCAAAACCGTCTGGCTGTGTAGAGGCAAGGGAGATCAGCCTTTCTGGGCTGCTGTTTGCCAGTGCAGACATTACGTTTTCCCAGTCGGAATGCTCATTGTGACAAATGAGACAGAAAGTATGTAATCCATCCTGGACCAGAGCTCCAGTACTGGATAGGGATCCTTCCCCAAAACTTTAAAATCCGGAGATCAAACTCTTTCACAGTGTATCTAGCTCAGAAACAAAAAAACAGGATTTTTTTTTCTCTTTGGCAAAGTGCTTGCAAGATCCATCAGGTAATTCAGTCAGTTGCTTTTACTTTTTTCCCCCCTCTTTTATTGTTTGGTCCTCACAATCATCTCCTCTAAAAGGAAAGATCATCATTGTCTAGTTTTGAGAAAAATGTTGGTCCAGCTGTACTAGCTTGTCCTAGTTACGTTTTCTCCCAATTCCAATCCACATTTTTCATCTTTCTGATACCTATCCTCCATTTTTTGCTTCTTATGTAAAGCAGTATTAACAGAAAACTGAATTTGGCACACTCCTCCTATGAAGAAAGTACCAATGGCAAGTTTGTTCAGAAGGAGAAAATTCTTCTCTTATTTTCAACCTTTTAAAAAACTCACATTTATTTTCCATCAGGAAAACTAAACACAGGGAATGCAGGTAAGGCTCCCCACCACCACTGCCTTTTTTACCATTAATACAAACAAATACAAACAAACAGTACCAAAACAAAGCAATCTTAACAAATAGTCACCAAAAGCAGCAGTGTATCTGTATTTGTTGTTGTTAATTTTTCCCAACAGTCAGATATTCCTCAGTATTGACAAATTTCTACCACAGCAAATAATTGCATGGTTCTCTCATGCACAAGAAGAAGTCAACAAAAGGATACAAAATAATAAACAATAATGATAATCTAATAAATAGATTGCAGAGAAGCCTAAGAATTAGGAGAGAAATGTTTTGGTACAATATTCAGTCACAAGTGAGGAACAGGTGGACAGGAAGCTCAGCTGCAGTGATGTCTCTACTGAACTTACACTTATGAGCCTTCAGGCCTTCAAATGACACCGGGCCATACTCATAGTACTCGTAGTCCCAGGTGTAATCAGAGTTGGACTGGGAGGTCCTGTTAGAGATCAGCCTCAGGGCAGACATGGTGCACCTCAGCAAACACAGACCTGTGGGTATGAAATGCGTTAATGGAGGCTACACCTAGCACAGCGTTTGGGGTTTTGTTCTTTCCCATCTATTGGATCACTTCCTCATCACTGTTCCCAAGAGCAGCCACTGCCTCATCAGACAAGGCTCTCCCATCCCCTAATTACAGACACAGACACTGGGGCCCAGTGAAAGGCAACCAAGATGTTTAGGGAGCTGAAGCACAGGAGGCATGAGAGCCTTAGGGTTTGTCCAGCTTGGAGAAGAGACAGCTGCAGGGAGACCTCAGTGCTGTCTATGCTTAGAGGCTGCAGAGGTGCTGCTGCCAGGCTCTTCTCAGAGGTGCACAGTAAGAGAACAAGAAGCAATGGACAAAAATTGGAAAATGGGAAATTTATATTAGATATAAGGAAAAATTTACCTGATCTAGTCGAACATGCTTTGAGCAGGAGATTGGACCAGATGACCACCAGGGGTCCCTTCCAACCTAAATTTCTCTATGCCGATAAACGGGCTCAAAATGCCACTACAAAAGGAAAATAAAAGGGAGTGATTTCCCTCAGAGATTAACAAAAACTGCAAAGCAACACTGAGCATCATGAAATTATCTTGATAGGTATCTCTGTCATTACCACCATTCTGTACTAGAGCCTTGCATTTTGCAGAGTAATTTTTTTCAGAATACGTGACAGTATTATGCACACCAAAAGAAAGCATATCTTTGCAACAAACATCTGCTGCAGTAGCTGGAGTCAGGAAATCCAAATTGAAACATATTACAAACTATTTTTTGTGAAAGCAAGCTGAGCTTTGGGTAAGTTTGGATTCAATTAAAACCCATCAGGATTGACTAAGGCTTCAAGTGCTAGGAGGGACATACATAAAGAACAAAAAATCAGCCACAAAATAAACACTTTCACTCAGGGAATATGAACAGCATCTCAATTTTGTAAAATAATTCTTTCTGCAGATATTTTACCATGACCAAATGCTGGAAATGATGCCTCAAAGCAATTTTAAATAAGTAGTATGCCTGAAAAAGTACACTTCACACTTAACACATACCAAAAAACTTGACTGGCAAGATATAAATCTTTTGAAACAATAAATGGATCTATTTCTGAACCCAAACCAATTTAGTTTTCAGAATGAGCAACCTGACAGCAGGAAAGGTGAAGGGATGGTCTGGGGAGAGAAGTGACCAACCCCGTTCTTGGATCAGGATATGCCTCATCACATTAGCCTCACCCTCCCCTTAGCCATTCAGAAAGCCTCCAGCATGAATAAATGGCCTGAAACACAGAGGAGAAGGAAGAAAACATGGATATTGTGGACAACCCAGTTCATGGCTGAGGATGTTTCCCATCTTGTATTCCAACCCGTTCAGAATGGAGAGAGAGAAAGAGCTAAGTCCAACTAAAAGTGCCTGTGTTGGCAGTGAAGTTCCTCCTTGGCTTTTCCATTTTCTCAAAGAGAGAATGTCTGATTAGGCTTTAGACATATTTTCTTATTTTAGTCTTAGTTAATTAAGCAACTGCTGCCTCTGGGAGAAGGAAGTGGCACAGAGAAAACCCTAGGATCCCTGTCCTAATTTGCTCCCATCTCAGCTCTGTCAGTCATTTATTACAAGACTCTGTGTTTCGTTTTGTGGTGATGCTCCAAGAGGCTACATGGTACCACACAGGGTTCCCACCAACTTTCCCCCTTCTCCTCAATGCTTTGTTGATGACATGTCTCTTGACAACATTGATCAGTCCTGTTTAAAGGCTGTTTTTCTTTTTTATAACTTTCCAGATAAGCCTTTCATTTAAATATTCCTCACGTAGCATCACTAACAGCCATTATCACCTCCCTCCTTTTAGCATTGCAAAAAGAGCTGAAATCCCCTCGTAGAAAACTTCAGAATAGAGTATAGGAACAATCTGAAAATTTTTCTTCCCTCTCAAGTGTTTCTTCCCACCTCAATGCTGATGGGATTCATTGGGCCACGTGCAGAGCTCTCTCCCAATCTAGTCACTAGTGTCCATTTATCATCTATGATTTATGGGGAGGATAGCCACTCCCAGGACACAAGGATCTGTCCCAGTACAGCATTAAGTTAGGATTAGCAGCCCCAGCCTTTCACCACTGGCTGCATGCATGCCGTGTGGAGACTTGCTTTCACTGTAGACAAGCCGCTATCAGAGGGAGAGGTGCTAATGAAAAGCTGAGTCACCATCTCTCTGGCTAATCTGTGCTTTGAAGGGCATATAAACATGCTTCTAAATCAACCAGTAGAATAAGCACTGTTCCAAACCAACATTCAGCTCACTTGTAAGCTTTGTCTGTCCAGATATCTCCAAAAACTCAGCCTCAAGCATACGAAAACTTTTATTCTACTTAAAAAGCCAGTCTAGCATGGGGGTACAAGGACCAGCACAGTGAAAGAAGTGACTATTTAGACCTTGCACCTCCTGAGGAAGAGCAAAGCAGGCTGAGCTGGCACAGTAGCAGCCTGTCAGGTGCATTTGCCTGGCTGCAGCAGGTCATGCAGGGATTCAGGTAAGAGGCAAGCGCTTCCAAGAAGGAATTCCTCCAGGAGATGCTCTCAAACACTCTTTCTGTCAGACACGGAGAGCCGTGATTCATCCCACAGCTCTGAAGCTTCACAGGGACCTCTTCTAATTGTCTTTGCTGAGGTATTTTCTGAAAGGCACAGGAGTCTTTTGAGGCAAACATGAAAGCTCCTCTATTGATTTTGGTGTGTATGGATGCAGACAGGCTTTCCTCACTCCAGCTCTCTTCTTCCAGGAGTAAGTAAGTCAAGAACAAAAAGCTTCACTTTGATTATTCAACAAACCCCAAAGCAGGACTCTGTTCAGTGCTGCCAACCAGAAATTTAGGCAGGCAGGTATCCTGAAAACTAAAAAGGGCAAGGGCTCAGGGCTTTCTTCTGGAGCACTGGGTTTCTCTCTGCAGATAAATGTAACCAGATGTTCCCCATGGAGAGCCAACTGCAACTCTTGGAGTTGAATTATACCTTTATGAGAACTCATTTGTAACCTGTGTGAAAGTTGGTGAGGTCTCAGGTGGCCTGACAGCACCTGAGAAGCTAGTCTGGCTGTTGGGCTATGTTTGCATAAAACCCATGCCCTAGAACAGCAGCAGCAGCAAACACTGTGCAGCTGGACTATTTTCTCCAGTCTGGACATCACTGATACATTGCATGAGGCTCTCAGCCACTTACCTTTCAAAATGAAAGCAAAACTGAACACACACCCCATCAGCAACAAAACTTCATGGCTTACACCACCACTGAGACCACAAAGGCATATCTGGTTTTGTGTATGTCTGAAACTGTCCTTGAAACCAGCAACAATTGCCTCCAAAGCTGACCTGCATGCACAAAAAGAAAACCATGTGGATTGTGGATGCACTGTTTGTTTCTGGAGCAAGAGAAACTACCAGTTTGGTAGGCACAAGGAGCTCGGTGAATTTTCAGTCACAAACTACAGCTGTTTTACACATACTTCTATTCTGCTCAGTGACACAGAATTTAAGCACTCAATGGTTTTCAGAAGAACAAATTAACAAACCACTGTCCCCTTGCAAACTCTGAAGCCCCCAAGACCCAGAAAGGGGGAAAAAGATCATTTCAAACTGTGAGAAGTCCCAGCCTGAGAAAGCTTAACACTACACCTTGGTGCATCATCTCCAGCTAGGCAGTACAGTTAACCCAGAAGTTGTTGGCTGTGAGAAGTTAACAACTCAGGCTGTTCCCACATCATCTGCATTCCCATACCAGCACAATATTCTGCATGAAGGAAAAGGGAGTCAGCCACCCCCACATTCCTTTTTACTCCATCCCAAATACTAAGAGGTGAAGTCAGATAAAAAAACAAATGAAGAAAAAGAAAAAGCACAACCTTATTTACACTGCTGCACTGCATCAGCTGAAAAGCAATGTAGACCCCATCTTTGTACAACCCTACCACGTGGCTTTGAACAAGCTGTGCCACTCCCAAGCACAGACAGGAAAGTCTGTAGGAAATACCTCACCTAAGGGTCCTTGTTTCTTGCTAATTCTCAATACCCTAGGTGGGCAGGGTTGGAGTTCAGATTCGTGGTCTTTTCAGAGGAATACCAAATCCCACCTGCAATAAAAGAGAGGAAAATGTGCAATAAAAATGAGATGAAGGGAATCTGAAAACTGACTTTATAATTAAAAATCAATCATGAATGCCAGCTCTGATACCTAGGTCTTTTCTTGGAGAGAAAAGAAAGTACAGTGTTAACCATGGTTATGTTTGTTACTGATGTTCACAAACTGCAATGTCTGAGCTGTTGCACTAAAGTAAGAAGAATAGTGTTGGATTCATCACAAAAGGAGTTTATAACAATGGAAAGGAAAAAGGCTGGTTTAGTCACTGCTTAAACTGTGAACTAAAGATGAGAGGTTACAGTTACAGACATCTTTGCCTCATATCACCATATTACACATCATATAACATGCATTTTATTATCCTTATAACTCTGCATTGTAAACTCCAACAACAAACTCCACCATTATATACAATTTGCATGCTAACTGTATAGCTACTATTTGCACCTAGTTAAAAAGTGATGACATTATGACTTTAAAGTGAAATTTCATAAAGGCTGAAAAGATTTGCCAACTATTTTCCTACAGTCAATAACAATATAATCAAATAATAATGCCCACTTAGCAGTCCAACTCAATAGGTGTCACTTGGAAGTTAAGGCAGAAACTAATATGAAATCATACCATACTATGAATTCACTGAGAACTGTATGGTTCTAAAAACAAATAAAGCAAATGCTACCTAAGCCCACTCATTAGCCTTGTCTGAGAAGGCAGATGAATTATACCTTACATGGTATCACAGGACATCTGCATTCCTCTTTCTCTTAAAAAGTTTCAGGCCTGCACTGACAGTAAAGGGACATGGAACTGTTAGTAGGGAGCTGCTGGGACTTGCTCCCAAAACACACTGAAGCTTAGCTTAACTCCCGTACCAAAAGCTTTATACTACAGCCAGAACATACAGTCTTAAGAGCCTAAAAGTAATAAAGATTAGCTATAATTCCATTTATTTCGTGCACCTAGGGCAGGATTACACAATCAGTACTGAGTCTATCTTCCTCTCCCCACTGAAAGCCAATCTCCTTTTAGATGCACAGGTATGGCAGCTGCAAATCCAAGTTCCCTGAAGACCAACCAGACTAGAAGAAGCCCTATCAGTAAGCATTAAAGTACCAAGACTTTTTCAGTCCTATAATGTCATAAATGCTGATATCTATGGTATATATATATATACATATATTCTACACTTCCCGAAGGAAAGGCTGACTTTTTCTCAGCTATTTATAATATTGCCTATTTTAACCTTTCTCACTACAATTTTTTAACCTCTCAGTCTGATTTCTCGTAGAAAACCCTGAAGTGAAAGAGCCCTAGCATATCTACTAATGAGGTAAGATTAAAGTGTAATGCAAGTTTTATTAGCTTTGTGCCCACAGAAAGCTCAGTGCTGACATGGGGATGTTCTGAATTCCTTTCTACCCCTGAAGTCTGTCAATCCAACGTCTTCTTCTGAGCAGAGAGAAAGGAAAGCTCTCTCTATCCACTCTTACTGATCAGCACACTGCAGGTAGACTGGAATGGCTCCATCAGAATAGGACCTACCTGCAACAGCTGCTTTTACAATACCTCCTATTTGTGCTACCACGTAAGAACCTATTAAAAAGTAAAAAAGGTCCCCACAGAAGGGACAGAACAAACACTGCCATTTTTTATAACTAAAAGTTGGTATTCAATTTAAAAGCAAAAAACCTCACTGAGAAATCATTTCAATGCAGAAGGGTACCAGACTAGATTGATTCCAACTGACTACTCTGCAAGTCATGAAGAAATACTGCAAGGGTTCTGTGCAGCCAGAAAACCCAACCAAACCCAAGACCAGAGGCACCCAGGAGTGTTTCAAATAACCCCACCTAAACCAGCCATTTGTAAGAGGGGCAGGGCTAAAGGAAGGAACTACCCTTGTGTGGTTGTTCCTGGGAAAATTCCCTGGGCTGCCTTTGTGTCAGTGACCTGTGCCTGGAGACGCCGCACGCCCCACAGGGGCACTGCTGCTGCCCAGGCAGCCTCACCAGCCTGCAGTGTGCCAGCCTCCAGGTCCAGTGCAGCTGCCTGTAGACTGGCACAGCCCAGAAAATGGATGAGCGTGCTCAGGCCTCATTTCATAGCTCTGTTGTAGCTTTGCATCAGTGAAAAAGTCACCACAGAGCTGAGGTTGACGAGTGAAGTGGAAGCCAATGACAATTTCCTCTCTGCTATTACATAATAATTCTCTGATCTTCATATAGCGTTGATCTGGTCTGAAGTACAGCCACAGCACACTTCCCATAGCACCTCTTCACTTCTCAGTGTTCTCCCTGCAGAAATAGTTCTGTTCCCAGCCTCTGCTGAAGCCAGAGCAAGATAAACCACCTGGCAGGGATGAAAAAACCCAAACAAAACAGGTATGATAGACCATTTATCAGAGCTACTCCCACACTTGGGTATCTCACAGCTGGAGTCTGACAGTCCTATGGTGGAAAAATCTTCAGCTTGTGCTTTCACCTACACAGGGTCTGGAAGTCATAATCTCTCAGATGCAAAATAACGTGAGCTTTTTAATTTGAATCACATATTACATTTCCTCAAGAACTAATGAAAGAAAATTATAGAGAGTTTCTTTAAAATTTCCACACTTACATGACAAATATCTTCTTAATTTCTGTTGTTATCCTACAACATAATGCAGAAATATTGCCTTCAGTTCAATGAGGATTTTAAGCACTCACTGAAATGGAGCTGTTCATCCAAAGACAAACTGGTCTGGGATTGTTTCACACAAGAACAGGGGGATTTTTTTTCCCCGGTCTTCAAATCAAAATCTTCCCTCCAGCACTGATAAGAAGCAAACAATTTATTGTAGTGCCTCAAATACAAATTTCTCCTCAGGTAAATCAGACACAACTCACAAGCACATATCTCTATTTTCCCATTCTTATCCCTGCCATGTCTCTGTGTTATAAATAAGTAACTAGATGCCAAGAAAAGCCACTGAACCAGTACAGCCACAGACCATTGCAGTGAGTACACAGAATAAAGCCTTAACTTATTTGTAATAAGATTTGTAGTATAATTTTGCCAGTAATAGCTGCTATTATAGGTTCAAATACTTGAAATTTGATTTAACTTGTTGAATAAGCTGCAAGAGTATGATCTGTACTTCTCCTTTTCCATGACAAAGTGTACATAGGCAACTAGGGAAAGAGTAGGCAGTAAATTACTTTCTCCAGCTCTTAATAGTCTGGGTTTTTCTTCCTTAAAAAAATCCTTGCAATAGCTTGATTTATTTTATATGTATTTGGTTGTGATTGACAGACCCAGAATGTCTCATTATTTTTGGCAAGAATGGAGCCAGGCTGCCATCAGTCAATGGAGACCTGCCATTCCCCTGGCATTTTTCCAGGCATTTACTCCTGTGGTCAAAATTATCTTGACTCTCTGATTAAGAACCTGAATAGAAAGCCACAAATGGACAAGAAAAACAACCAGAACTGGGGATAATTACCTGATTACCTCTAAGTAGAGCCTGAAACTTCTGTTTGTTTCCACAGTGATTACGTAAATCTGCACCCCTGTGTGCACAGCCTCTAGGAAGCTCCAATGAGAGGAACAGACCAAAACAGGGAGACACTCCAAGACAGAGCAGTGGGCTGGGAAACACACCTGGAAATAGAAGTGGTTTTGCCAACAGAGTCCAACCAGCCCTGCTGAGGCAGTTTGAGGCAGCACTGCCACTGCTGTCCCATCTCTCTACAACCTATGCCTGTCACAGAAGTGCCAAACTTGAGGTGTCTCTGCTTCCAGTCACTGTCCAGCTTTATGTGCCAAACACAGTTATATAACAGGAGGAAAAGGCAAATGTCAGGGAACGGAGACTGCTCAGAGGGAAGTTTTGTGAGCTTGTCATTGAGGTGATTGTTTCCAGCAAAAAAAAAAAGAATGGCAGACAGCTCAGGAGAGGGACCCGAACTTACACACCAGTCACTGTCAAGAGAGGCTGAGGCCAGAGGAAGAAACCGCTGAGAGGACAACTGTTAAAAAGAGAGAATGTAAAGGGAGAAGGAAGGGAAGGGGCATGGGGAAAGTAGGAGAACCAACAGACTGGGGAAGAGCACGTGGAGGAAGGGAAGAAAGCAAGACAGAGCAGGAGAAGTAATCTAAGGCTGTATGGAGGAGGGATGTTCACCCCTTCAGTCTGAAAGCACAAAGGAAGAGAGATGTTACCTGGAGGAGGGAAAAAAGGCCAAAACCCCACAACAAACACACAACTTATCTTGGGGTTCCCCCCCCCCAGCCATTTTTTTCAAACATTTTCAGTTCAATTATTAAATTCATTCAAATGCTCAGTAGTCAGCGTGCTTTTTAGCTGTTCTGCTTTTGAATACAGAAGGAATCACTCCATTACAAACTCAGAAAGGAGACACGAGCTTTTCTCCAGCTGACGTTCTCCACGTTACCCAAATGAACAATGCCACCTCCTGCATTTTATTATTATTATTATTTAAAATGAAGGAAAAATTAGCAGAGCGCTTCAGACCTTCAGGCTTGCGGGAGCCGCCGGGTCCCTGTTCCGAACCTGCTCAGCCACCTGTTAATCGCAGGCTGAACTCCAGGCGCTGGGGGCTGCCCACGGGAGCGCCCACCCCGGCAGGGGACGGACAGGGACAGGGACAGGGACAGGGACAGGGACAGGGACAGGGACACGGCCGGGCAGGGCAGAGCCGTCCTTTTCTCCCGGCCGCTCGCCCACCCCCGCCCGCAGCTCAGGCCCCTCTCCGCGCTTACCGCGCCGGGCACGTCCGCCCGGCCAGAGCCCGGAGAGCCGCCTCGTCCCGGCCGAAAGGAGCAGCTCCCCCGGAACGGCCCGGCAAGGCAGCGCTGCGGGCGGGATAGAGCGGGAGCGGTAGGACGGAGCGGGTCTGATGGAGTGGGCGGGCGGGATGCTGCGGGCGGGGCGGGAAGGAGCGGGCGGGGCGGGATGCTGCGGGCGGGGCGGGACGGGACGGAGCGGGCGGGATGCTGCGGGCTCGCTCCCCGGCACAGCCAATGAATCACGGCATGGATCGGCAGCGTGACGCTCCCGTTCCAATGGGCAGCGCGGGCGGGAGCGCCCCGCGGGGCCGGAGGTGCCGGCAGGGCCGGGCCGGGCGGCCGTGGAGGGGCGGGGAGCTCCAGGCGGAGCAGCGGCTGGCAGAGCACACATCCCGAGGGGAAACATCGATTCTGGACGGAGAGGAATGGCCTGTTCCCGCTTGGGGGCTGAGGGGCCAGCGTTCTTGCATATGGGGAATCTTTGTGAGTGGGACCTGGTGGGCAGCAGTGAAGGGTGTTAGAGAGGTGCTGTCAGTGCAGGTTGGTAGAGAGGTGCTGTCTCAGCCGCCAGGAGGTGAAGGGCACTGCCCTAAATCTACAGGGATTCGGTTCAGGTCTCTTGAACCATCGCTCACAGGACGGATCAGGTTGGGAGGGACCACAGTGACTCCTGTGGTACAATCTCCCCGTTAAAACTGGGTCCTCCCAGAGCACACCGCACAGGATTGTGTCCAGATGGTTCTTGAATATCTCCAGTGAGGGAAACTCTGCAACATCTCTGGGCGATCTGTTGCAGTGCATGGTCACCAGCACAGTAAAGAAGTTCTTCCTCATATTCAAGTGGAACTTCCTGTGCATCAGTTTCTTCCTGTTGAAGAGCCTGGCTCCATCCTCGTCACATCCCCTTTAGATGCTTATGTACACTGATGAAACCTATAAATTGTAGCTTCTTAAAATAAGGAGTCCTTCTGAAGTATGTGGTATCTGTAGCTTGCTCTGGCAGACTCACTGGGGGTTGGTGGGGGATCTGGAGATCCTCTAGGCCTGCTGCATCATCTAGGGTGCTTTGCTTAGGACATGAGTTGAGTCTTCGGTAGCTCCAAAGATGGGGACTCCACAACCTGAGAAACCCTGATCACCCTCACCAGAAAAAACAAAATTCTCATGTTTAATGGAAGTGTCTGTTATTCCACCTCATGTCCATTTTTTCTTGTCCTGTCACTGGACACCACTGAGAACAATCCCACTACATCTACTGTACTCCCACCATCAGTCTTCATCCATATCAGCAACAGCATCCTGAGTCTTCTCTAAGCTAAGGGAATGTGCATACACCCGGGCTTTCCATCTTCATGGCTTTTAATCACCTTCATGGCAACCAAGAGTTGTAAGGAATGACATGGCTTCATTTTTCAATCCAGCGCTAGGAAACAAGTCTGAGACAATACCAATCCAACAAAGCCACCAGCCCCCTGCAATACCCACAATCTAATGTTACAGTGGGTCTTTGCCAATGCTCTGACACTTGTTAGCACTGTCCATCTGTTTCTTTATAGGCAGGACCTGCATTTTGGACAGTACTGTCCCTCTCCAGCAGTGGTCATAAAAGCTACCAATACTGTCATCTTCACCTCAAAAATACAGAACTGATACTTATGCATGCTCATGATTGTAATCAGAAATGTGAATAAGCACAATGGAAAGGCAGGAATTTCCCATCTGCTATTTGCACTGCTGTTGAAAAGGCAGAATGACTCAGGCTTTTGCTCATTTTTCTGAGCCTTAAAAAAAAATTAACATTCAAATTCTCTGCAAAAGGGAGAAGCCTCATGTAGTCAATACTCCACTTCCAACACATCTCTGCTATGTCCTGTAAGAAAATATTTTAGAGCTTTTATGCTAAATGCCAAAAAAGCCAAAAAGAAAAAAAAAGGACAACCATAGACTAATGAACTAGAATTGTAGCATTTTCCCAAGATTCTAAATTTTGTTTCTAACAGTTCTTGTTCTCTAATGCAGAATTAATGACTGTTCAATAATAGCAATGTGGCTGAGACTGCAGCAGAAGAAACACAGTATTCTTGTCTGATGAGATGTGGAACTGCAGGTGCACGACTGCAAGTGTAGCTAAGGGTGCTGCGCAATGTTTTTTCCATTCCTCCTGTCATTTCGTTTTCTGACTCTTTATGCTCATCATTACTGTCTCTTCCTCGTAATAGGGACAGCAGTGGGAATTTTTAAAATGCAAAGGAATCCAGCTGAGGGAAGAGGAGAGGTAGCACAGGCATTCACACTGTGGCTGACCAGAACGAGGAGGGAGCTTCCCCTGCAGCAGCTGCCCTCTTACGGCTCAGCAGCTGCGGCATCAGCCCCGGGTTTGGTGCCACACAGCCTGAAACTGCAATTACAATCAGAGCACAAATTCTGCAGCACAAATTTCGTTCTACCAGTCCTTCTCACTTCCCAGATCTGTAGATTTGTGTGTAGTTAGCAGCTGCCTGGGGATTAGCAGACACCTAGGAGGCAAAGGAAAGAAAACAACACTTCTCACTGTAGCTGATTTACAACTGACAACAATGAAATAAAAACAAACAAAACAACAGCAGAAAAAGTTTTGAAAGGAATATTATTACAGAGTGAAAAGCTTTGAATTTCTTCCAGATCTGTGGTGGTTTAAAGAGACAGAAAGAGAGGGTTTTCCTGCAACACTTTTGACAATTATGATTGTTATAAGAATAAATCTCTATGGTTGCATTTACATGTTAATAAAAATAATATAAAGAAACAAGCTTCTGAATTTTTGTCATTTTTCTGGACTACACTCTCAAAAAAGCTTCTCAAGGTTGCAGGTCTACAAACCAGCTGCCCAAGCTGACTTTAAACAGTGTTGTTGATAGACAATTGTACTTAAAAATTCAGGGTTCAAAGTTGCCAAAAATTGATTCTGATTTTCCTTCAAACTCCATTGAATTCCTCTGTTTGTCATGTTTTAAAATAAATAATATTTTAGGGGAAAGCATATTTTATATACCTTTCAAGATTAAACTAAATTAGAAGCTAAGACTAAAACATTCATGAATGCAGAATAAAGTTTCAACAGAAGCCACCCCTTCAGGTTAGATGTAAATTTACAGATACAAATAATTAATAAAAAGTGGATTACTCACACGCTGTGTTCACATCTTGTAGCGATATCACTTTCACAAGGGATAATTTTAAGATGGAATTAATATGAAGTGAAGGCTGCAGAAGAGCTATGGGGCAATGGTGTGTTGTGCCAGTGGAACAGCTTCTCAGGCACACTCCCTGCCCATAGCAGCCATAGAGAATCCACCTTCCTCCAGCCAGGCATCTTCCACTGCTCTTATGCTCAGCTACTGAAAATGCTGTCTCCTTTCCTGCTGGAATTTGAAGCTCTTAGCACTATTTCTGTGAGTTGTTTCATGGTATGTTCTAATGGTGACTGGGTAACTATAATTAGCACTGTTTGAATAAGGTTCATAGTCTTGAACACTGCATCCCTTTTTTCCTTTTAGTAATCCATTTTCATTTTTCAATGAAGGTAGGTCAGAACTTAGGCATTAATCCAGCACCAACCACACAAAAGGTAAATATCAACTCTGTAATGATCCTGCATATTCCTCTTGTCAGTAGGATGTAGAGCCAACATAACCACTTCATAATATCAGTTAAGTCCTTAACTGCTAGTTTTGTCCTTAGGAACTTCTTTAGAATCATAAATTTCTAGCATATGTTCCTTTTTTCTTTATGTGTGACCTGCAGTCTGTGTTCCCCTCTCTCCAAACTCCATGTTCTGAAATGCCTTTTAACAATATAAAAAAAAAAGCCAGGTAAGTTCATGACTATGCTACCTGTCCACTGACAGCTGTTTAAAATCTGAATCAGCACCACATCTGATATGTTCTTACTTGCATTTTAATGCAATTAATTCTGTTATCTGAACATGGTGCGGATATTGCACGTAAGTTGCAATTATTTTTATGACCCAAAGTTGTAATATAATTTAAATTGTTTTATATTTGTTAGATATACTCTAGTTCCTTTAAAAGTACTAAGTGATGTTAGGCTTTGAATAAGCTCACCTCTCTTCTCTCAGGGGTTAAAACAGTTTCTCTGACAGCCAGCAAATATCAGTAACCAGATTCATGGATAACTGTCCCAGCTTCCCCACCACTTGCAGTTACCGCCTAGAAAAGTTTAAGTTCTGAAAAGAAAGACTAAGTCACCCACAGCGCTTGCAGTCTCCACTTTAATTTATTTGACTCATCCTGTGCCAAACTTCTTGCTCTTTTGACCACCTGTGGCTACCTATCTAGGTTGTCCTTGTACAGATCCCCTCATTTGGTCCTTTTGGTAATGCCTTAGCACAGCACCCTTTTTCCTTGGTGTTTTGATCACAGAATAAATTGAGATGTCATAATACATGCTATTTCATGAAGGGTCTTGTTCCTGGAACAGCTCCTATTTCTGTGAGGAGTAGAGGGGGGAA
This sequence comes from Prinia subflava, assembly GCF_021018805.1. Classification (NCBI taxonomy): domain Eukaryota; kingdom Metazoa; phylum Chordata; class Aves; order Passeriformes; family Cisticolidae; genus Prinia; species Prinia subflava. The sequence continues at coordinate 34,607,193 of NC_086248.1, read as the reverse complement.
AAAACCCTTGACAGTTTCCAGTTCAATCTTATAAGCTATGCAAGGAGAGAGGGACAGGCAGACTTCATTACAATAAATTCTAGGTATTGTTTTCTAAATATTGTGTTGTGTACAAAGCAGCTTTATTCCAACAGAACTACTCATGAGTCACAGGCATTATATCCTAGTTTATCCTGCAGATGACAGTTCTGTCACAATTTAGCAAAATACCTGCAGTGCCTGCCAAGCCCAGCATTAGTAAGTAATAAAACACAAATGTGCTCCATGTCTCTGAGATTTGATGAGCTACATCCTACAGTTCAAAGCCTTTCCAGAAAGCCATGTTCCCCACTGTAACTGGTAAGCTATGTCAACTGGTGGAAATCACGAGTGTGCCTCCCTGCCCAAAGCTCCTCCAGGCTATGTTTGCTTTATTTTGCAGTCTGAGAAACAGGTAAACCTAATTTGCTTTTACTGCCCAGATTTTGCTGTGCTTCTGCAGTGGAAGTGAGGCGGTTGTGTCTTTCCAGAGACTACTGGAAGGGAAGGAGGAAGCCTAAGTTCCATTCTGCCCTCAGACATCAGGTTCACAAGTCCTCTCTGACCCTTGCACTGAAATTCAATTGTCCTGAAGTTGTCTGTAACGAACTGGCTGCCCTGAGAATGGAGGAAAGGAAATATTTCACTCCAACTATCCCCAGGCTTCCTAGCAAGGACAGCTCTCTCTGCAGCTTGTCTGTTCTATTTTCACAGATTCACGTCCTTCTCTAGGCAGGGATGACCTGCCAAGCACACCAGTATTGGTGTACCTTGCAGGTACGGACTCAGATGTGTAGATTACAGGCTTTACTGCATGCACTGCCCTGCCCAGTCCCTGTTCTGCCTCTTGTAGCTCAGGCCATAGCTCAGATGGGGCTGTGAGTGGGGCGCTCTCCCCCGCAGGGATAAATGGGATGTGATCAGACAGCTGGAGACTGCAAAGGCAGGACATGAATATAATTCCACACTCCCTTAGGTATGAGAGAGAGGATATTCAGATACTCATTCTCTGGTCCTTTACAAAGGCTGTCATCTCATGCTGAACCCTTAGGGCAGGTTGTGAAGCTCCAGTCTAGCCTAGAATTTGTAGTTTTTTCCTTCCTGCTGTCTCCTCCATAGTAGAGGAGGATACTGACAGTGGGGATCCCCTTCGGTCAGGAGTGTGCTTGCTCACAGAAGATTTACAGCCATATATTCACTGCTGTAGAGAGGATCTTGATCAACCAGAGGTCTGCACCTCTTGAGAAATCATGTCATTGAACAACCATAAAAATTATTACACTGCCTTCTGGGAGGCACTGTTTGCTGTGAGCTGATTTCTTTTTTTAGATAAACCAGAAGGAACTAATACAAACAGACAGGCAAACTAACATGCACACAGTCCTTCTTCTGGTCTGAAGGAGAAGCTACATCCTCAAAGCCAACTGCAATTTGAATGAGATTTTAACTTGATTTATGTTAATCTGTTAAATGGTTTGAAAGAATATGTGATTGAAACCTGTAAAGCAGAGGTTGATAGAGAGACATCCAGCTCTAAGGTTGGTAGGTCCAAAAAAAGAGAGAGGATTAGTTTACTTCTTACAGAATAGATCTGTAAACAATAAATCAAGGATGGGAAGTAGGCAGAAGCCAACATTCTTCTTCAGTCTGTGGTTTTTCAGTATGCAGTACAGTTTGAACTATGCTTGCCAGACTCTTCTGGTTAAGGTAAACACTTTGAGAGTCATGAGAGAGTTGAAGGGAGCACTTCTCTGAAAATGCTGACAGCATGACTGTAAGGTGTTTCCCCTGTGCTATTGCACAGCAGTGGTTTGGTTTCTTCAAAATTCACAGATCAACATATCCACTTCTACAAATACAGCTACAGTGCAACATAAGCTCAGATACTGAACAGTCATTGTAATGATAACATTCATTTTAAAAGGATGTTCCTTCTTAAAACAACATTTAAGGGTTTGAGAAGCCCCTTAAAAAGGCCTTATTATGTTATAGGAAAAAAACCCTGTTTATAATACATGCACAGTTGTCACATAGCACCAGCAATGGTAAGTGCATGGAAGAAATGCAGAATCAAGAGTGACCCACCATCTACAGAGAAAGAAAAGATCCTTGGTGGGAAGGAATTGCCTCCTTTCTTTAAGGTAGTCAGCAGAGACTCCTAAAATTTTAAGTTTCCATTTCTGTTAGGCACTTTAAATACTAAACATCTCTTTAAAACTCAGCTCTCATTTAACCTCCAATGAAAATTTAGCTCTTTAAAGGGCTTTCTGTTTTAAAAAATTCATTTTGCATCCACAGTTTGCGTAAAACCCCAGCTCCCTGAAGTCTGCATGTAACTGCCTTTTAGCCATCTTCTGCTTTGAAAAGTTTCCCGTCATAAAGCAAGATGTACTTGCACTACAGTCATGTTTTTTTCTTTGTAAGTAATATTTCTTCAGAGAAATAGTCTTTCTGCTTGGACTAGGCTAGAGCTTGGAAATGGCTATTAATATTTAAGTACATGCTATTTGTATAGCAAAATACCTTTCATCTGGAGGTTTCAAGGCTTTGGGCCAGCTTCAAATCTGACTCTAGAGTTCAACAGAGTTGCTTGAGCTGCCTCCTGTGTCAGAGAAAAGACCACAGGCTCTTTTATCTTCTGCACAATCAGATTTGAAGTGCTCCAGAGGCCAAATAATCTCTGTGGCTGGAGAGCATGGAGAACAAGGATGGTCAATAATGGAATCCTTCTGGCCAGCACAAGGACAGGAGGTAGGGACTTCACCAGCAACCAAGCGAGGTACATTCATTCCTTCACCTTTAAATGGGGCTGCCCCCATCATAAAGGGCTTGATAGTAAATTGAAAAGGCTGAACTTGCTAACCTGAAGGCCTTCCTTCCCTGAGGATTTGGCAGTTGTAGCTTCCAACAGGTCAAAGGTTATTTTATAGTATGGAGAAGTTTTTCTCTACAACATTGAAAACCTTGATAGGTAGCATGCAGCCTTGCTTCAGTGAGTGTCTTGTGTCAGAGGCTGAGTGAGTATGCAATTTATAAGCCTGTACTCAATAAGGGTTTTTTGTATCTGTCCAAAATCTTTCTTAGTCAGAGAAAAGGCAACTTTTTTCAGCTCACTTAAGTCAAAAACAGTCAAATGACTCTGCCAGGCCTAACCCAAGCCACACTGTGTTTCCAAGTCCACACTGTTCCTGAAATCCCCATTGACAGCTTGTTCTCAAGTGGACCTCAGAGGGACAGAAAAAGGGGCAGAGGTGAGTGTTGCCAGCTTCAAGCCACATTCAGCCCTCTGTGCAGTCTGGGCAAACACGTGGCACAACCATTCCCTGAAAGAGCAAAACAAACCTGCTACAAGAGCATGCTGTAGTTATGCAAATGGTTTAGAAAGCTAAGCTGAAATGGGAACACCAGGTATGTTTAAACTGTCAAATATGAAAAAGCTCTTCAGTGGCAATAGGTCTGATATGCTAGTTCTCTTGCCAGGGTGGTGTTTGAGAGTGGAGTGAGGTTCTGACACCTCACTAACATAAATAATAGGCAGCTTTATGGAATCATACTATACACCTGGTAATGAAACTAACAGCCCTTATCTGTACAGATCAAAACAAAATAAGATTTCAGTATTTTAAAAGACCATAAGTCAGAAATTGGCATCAGCTTGATATGGATATAAATGTGAAACAATTCACAGTGCTGGTTTTATGATCAATGTGAGTGGAAGGGATATGCCTGAAGTCTCCTCATGAGAGACACAATTAATGCTGCAGTGCTTCTCTCCAGCAAGAGCTGATTATTAACTTCTTGCTGCTTTTTCACATCTTCAAGAACAATTTTTGAATTACATGGGAGAGAATGAAAATGAAACATATCTATATATCTTTCTTGTAACTTAAGTTCCTAGTAAGCAAGTTATTGCATATATTTAATAAGTCTACTATGATAATGAAAAGTGACAGATGTCCTCTGAGCTTGTAGGATACAACAATCCTTAATTCTAATTTAGAAGTTTTTTATAATGAGGGTGGTAAAACCCTGGAAAATTTCAAGGCCAGATTGGATGGGCTCTGAGCAACCTGATCTAGTTGAAGATGTCCCTGCTCACTGCAGATGAGTTGGATTAGATGGGATTTAAAGGTCATTTCCAACCCAAACCATTCTATGTTTCTATGATTATGACGTCCAGAAAAAAAAAACCTCTTGACATAGAAGGGAGCTAAGGAACTCCAGATGAAGTTGAAGAACTTCAGTTCTTCATTTTCTTTTTTTTTTTCCTTTAACTTCTTCTTGGCAGTAGTTCCAGATCTTGAAGCTTCATAGGAGGAAGCAGAGTACAAGTTCATATAATGGGGGCAGCCCTGTCCTGAAGCAGACAGAGGTTACATGGGAAGGAGGGATGTTATAGATGTCCAAAAGGAAATTTGAGAAACACAAAGCATAAAAATGTAGCCATACTTTGTGGCCAGGGAAGACACCCCAGCTATCAGCCCCATGGGGGAAATACAAAAATGCACTAGAAAGCTTGTTCCCAACTCTTATCTTTGTGACTATGATTAAATCCTCCATCATCAGCAGTGAGAAAGTATATTCTGGTGAATTACTGGTGGAGTGTCTGTGCTACATTGTTTGGTTTCAAATATTTCTGTGACTTTCCAAGAGGGAAAAAAAAAACCCAAACCAACAAGTCAGTTATAGGAATAAAATATAATTGAACTCAATTTTCTTACCCAATTATCTTCACAGAAACAACAAGGACACAAAAGCAAGGTATGTCAGGAGAACATAAGGCTGGAGATACCAACACAACCTCATGGTTAAAAACACCTCTCTGATTTTCAAAAGCTTACAATTGGTATCAGAAAAGGAACAAATGTGGTGGCTGAACAAGTCAGAGTGCTACTAGCTAGTACTGAAAATTGCAGGACTGGTGGCACAATCTGCTTCTTTGCTGAGAAGCTGACTCGAAGGTTTCCAGTGTTGATGGATAACAAGGGGAAGAATTTATGTCATGAAAACTACTCATAAGCAAAATACTGGACAACAGCCAAGGAAGATGGAGAAAGGTTTGCTAAAGCTGGGAAATACAGTGTGTACTAAGTATTAAACAGTAAGAGAGTGAAGGGAGCTAGGGACTCAGACAATAAAAAAGTGACAAGTTAAGCCCTAAATTAATTTAATCAGACAGTAAAAATCATAACAAATTTTGAAGAGGAGTGAAAGAAAAATGCCAAGAGGCTGAAAATTAAATAAAGGTACAGAGAAAGAACAATGGATTTAAATTGCTTTAGTTTAAAAATTAAACCATCAGTGGAACATTTATCATTGTACAGGGGAAAAGAGACAAAGAGCTCTCTATCATCATTCAGCTTCAATTTGGGCAAGTCAGCTTCAAAACATGGGAGTGAGCTACTTGCAGGCTCAGCATGCATCGTTATTTGAGCCTCATAATCAACTTTTCTGTAACACCCTCCCACTGCCATAGTACTGAAGCAGATCATGGGGAGCCATGGCAGAGATTTGAAGGGTCTTACCCAAGCAGTCCATGGCCAAGCCAGGAACCAAAGCCAGACAGCACTTGAAAAACCATGAACCAAAAGCAGCTGGTACTTGAGACCCCTCTTTCTTGCTGATGCATGAGTCTGGCCCACATATTGGCATGGCTAGACTGGTCATCCCCAGGCAGCACCAGATGACAGCCAGAGCTTTGCCAGTCACTGTTTACAGCTGTGGAGAAGACCCAGGCTCCTGCATGTGTTCCCAGATCCTTATGCCTGTGTATCTTCAGAAGCTCTCTGACTTTCCACCAAAGCTTTCACTGCTAAGATCCATCCCATAGGAGCTGCCTTGCTTTAGTGGCTTCAGAGACTTGCTATACAGAAAAGTGCTAACAATTCCTATTCCAACCAAGGCTTCAGAAACTCACTCAGACTGACTGGAAGTGGAGTTGTCTTCTCAATGCAGAAATGCTGTCTTGTGGGTTAACCTGGCAGGCAACTGTGCACCACACAACTGCTCAATTGCATCCCCCTCCAACCCACAGTGGAGCAGGGGAAGAGGAAAGGAAGAACAGAGGCAAGATAAAAAAATTTCAATAAGCAAAAGAGAAGTGGAAGAAGAAAGAAAACAAACTGAACCAAACCAAAACAATCTCTTGCCATCTCCCGCAAGTGGACTGATGCCAGCCATGTGCCAAAAAAAAAAAAAAAAAAAGATGGCTCATCTCCCTAAACACCTTCCTGTCCACTTTGTTGCTGAGCATGACATTATATGTCGTGGAATATCCTTTGGCTTAGTTTGGGACACCTGCCTGGATGTGCCCTCCCCATCCTCAATCTATTCCCAGATGGGGGTGGACATGAAGAGTGAGAAACCAAGGCCCTGATGCTGTGCAGACTCTGTTCATCTATAGCTAAAACATCTGTGTGTTATCACCACTCTGTGGTCACAAACCCAAGCAGAGCACCCATGAGCTGCTATGAAGACAATTAAGTGCATTCCAGCCAGGATCAGTACAGGGAAAGTGGAGGGAAAGATGGGAATCCTTGCCTGGTGGGAACGTGTCTGTCTGCAATTAAGTGACACATCCACTGTAGGAACCCGTCCTTCTCCCCCCAGCTATAAGCAGGAGTGAGCTGAACATCCTACACGTGACTGCTGGGTAGTCAAGGAAAGTGAATCATGCATCTCACTTTTCTGTCACCCCCACTACATATAAAGGTAGAACACCTTCCTGTTCCCTGATGCTTTTCTTTGAAGGCAGAACAACAACGGCAATTACTGAAAATACAAACGTGGGGAGTGGAAGAAATTGCATTTCCTCCAGAATGCTTGATGAGGATTGTCCCAGTTTTGAGATCAGAAGCTGAAGGGAAAATTCAGGCTCACACACCATGTGTTAGCAAGCAAATTACCTTGCTCTGCAATTCCTAAAGAAGGAAGTTCAAATCTTACCCTCTCAAAAGGGGAGAGTAATACCAGGTTTACTTCTAGATGAGCCCTGCCGTTATGGATGTCATCACTTAAAAAGGAATAGGGTATGTTGTACAGGTTAAAATTTTCCCATCCCAAACTTGGGTTTTTCAGTTATTAGAACGATACACAAAGATTTTCTATCCAATTTAACAGCAACTGGTATTTGTGCATGTCTGCTTGCTGAATATGAATGGACAGTGTTTGGGTACTGCCAGATGTGTGAGGAATGTCAGATTCATAAGTGTCAGAAATAACTACAGGATACAACCCACAACAAAAAAGAAAAGTCTTGATGGGGGTGTGGAACTAGATGATCTTTAAGGTTCCTTCCAATGCAAACCATTCTATGATTCTATATAAAACCAGCTGATAAAAAGCTGTGTCTTGGCATATTTTCACTTCTTCAGCCTTCTCTTGCACACATCCCATCTCCTGTCCAGACTGGTCTGTTTTGTACTTACCCTTTTTCACTCTGGAAAAGATTGTTAATATTACAGCTGGGAAGGGAACATGGAAATCAGAGTAATTAGCAGTAAGTTCTGGGAAAACTGTGACTGCTGAGGATCTACCCCAAGCTAAGGTTCACCTTGTCACTGATGACTCACTGAGGACCAGACTGACAGAACATAGTGCCAAGTGCTCCAGCTCACCAAGACTCAATTAAGACACTTCAAGTATTCCACACTACAGGACAGTGATCACTTTGGAAAAACTACCTCATGTCTAAAGAGGACAGAAAAAGACAGTTAAAAAGTAACTTCTTGACAGTGTCATTCTTCAGAGCCAACCTACCAGAGTGTGGTTTAAAAGAGTATCATGCTGCATAGATGATAAAATAATTTAAATATCAAGCTGGTGGGTTTTTTAACAGAATTAATGGCAATACCATCCAAGTAATATGTTTTACCAGGTTGTCATGGGTTAGCACTGGCCAGATGTTAGTGCACCCATGAATATATGTTTTTTCTCTAACAACTCCTGTGGGATGTGATCAGGAACAGAGCAGAGCAGGCTTAAATCTTGAAAACAAAAAAAAACCCACCAAAACTTTATTCATTACATAAGAACAGGGACAAAGATACTCTTAAACACACACAGAGACAGAAATAAAAACTTCTTAGAACATTTCTTCTCCCAGTTTCTACCTCCCCACCCATCACTTTTCACAGACCAACCTTTGGGTTTTAAATCAAACAATCACCACTCAAAAAACTAATCTTCAATTCAGCAAGGGAGAGAGGAGTCTCTCTCGCACCACAAACTGTTCTTCAGAAAAGAGGGGTCCACCCCTTATGTGTTTCCATGTCACCTATAGCACCGCCCGGAGAAGTCTGCTAAGGTGACACTCTCTTTTTCCTATGTCCAGCGCTCTCACCGCTGTCTCATAGGCCACAACTACATACAGGGCTTTTTAAGGATGCTGCATGCCGAGCTCTCCCCTTTTCACCCAGGGGCCAGGGTTCCAGGAGCAGGTCTGCCCTGAGGGCAGAGGGCACCACCTCACCCTCCCCCTCTTTTCTCTGCTCGCTCCACTCTTCCAAGTGCCAGTCACTGTAGCAAAAACAAGGGCAGCTGCATCCACCCAAAAATGCAGTTTATGTTCAAAAGAGACTTAAGTTCAGTCCATGGCTGACATTATGCAAGAGAATTCCAGCTCAAAAGGCTACTCCTCTCATTCTTCCATCGAGTTCCTTCCAATCATGCTTTATCATCTCGGTCCCAGGCCGCTGCCCTCTCTCCGAAAACCACCAGTCATGAGAATCAATGTCTAAGAAAAGTTTCTTTCTGCCAAGCAAGGGTTAACAGTTTCTTCTCGGCAGGGTGCTGCAGACGGAGGCACTCCCAGGCTCCGCAAACCCCCACGTGGCTGGGCACCTTCTCCCGGAGTTTGGGGGGGGAGGAGGGGGGTGAGCACACACAGAAGGCACTTCCACAGTTTTCCACCCCTCCATCCTGGACGGGGCAGCTCAGTTCCCCTCCTGTCCCTCTCTTCTCCCCCCCGGGGCTCCGGCTTACGTGAGCCGACCACGTGTTTCCCCTCCCCCACCCAGCCTCGTGGCCGGGCAGGGGAAGGAGGCTAGAGACTTCTCTCTGCTGAAACCAGGATCTGAAAAGAGGCCAAACCCCCCAGACTCTTGCTTTTAACTCTTTGTGTCCTCAGAGGCGTGTCCAAACCTCAGAGTGACCAATCCAGGTGCCAGCAGAGAAGCTGATCACTGATTGGACTGCCCACATCTCCCTGGAAAAATTCACCTCCCCCTCCCAACCACGACACAGGTATTTCAAAGTGACTTGCACAGACAGAGAGGTCCATAGTGCCAAGATAATTCTTTGATGGTAATCTGTAGAAGAAAAGGACAGTGTAAACAAGTCTTGACACGTTTGCTCTGTTACGTTAAGTACCTTACCAAGAGTGAGAAGCATAAAAGACAGAGACGGTAATTGGAATAACTATAAGACAGCATGCCAGGAAATGTACTCATTAGGCAAAATAAAGATGTTTTGGATCCTTGCAGAGACAAAGAGGCCAATGATCAGGCAGGCAGGACACACAAGATGCTCACCACAGACTTCCAGGTCCTTAGAACATATAAGAATTTCTTGGCAGTAGCAATAAAATAACATATATGTCTGAAGGGAAGATGGGACATATTTTGTAAACAAATCTTCCATCTGTCAGCCTAAACATGCATCACCAGCAGCACTGGCTGCCAATGATCCAGGAGAACACAGTTTACTCTCATCTCAGAGTAGTAGCAGAGACTCTGCTTTAGAAGATGATGTGCACAGAGGCTTTTTCTGCAGATTAAGTATATACATTCAGATGCCTGCACTTGGCTAACACAAAAGCTGAAACAAAGGCCCCACACCCACCCTCAGGTTCACACAGACAAGCATTACAGTGCTCCTTGGGATGAGACAGGTCACTTGCCACCAAAGAACTGAATTTCTTTAAAGAATCTTGCTCTTCCTAAATGATGGGAATCCCTACAATAATTAGTTCCTTTTCTTCCATAGAAGAAAGGGATAAAGGATTTAAATTATGCAATTCTGACAGTGACTCTGGTAATTGTACCCCTGCAATGCATAACAGATTATTTTCACAAATGAGGTAGATTTTATTAAAAAACAGTTTCAGAATTTGTTTTCAACAGCAATGAGGACTTGAAAAAAACCACAATGTTTACAGAAGAAGGAAGAGGGAGACCTGAAACAAATTAGCACTTTGATTAAATTCTGTCTGTGCCAAACATTTTTTAGCCAATGTGAAGCGAGGAAGGAGAAGACATTTACTGCTTATGTCCATCACATGAGTCCCCTACAAGCCCAGATGAGAGCAGAAGAATGAACATTCAGGGCCTGACCTTGGGCTCACTGAAACCAAAGGGGAAAAAAAAGGTAACACTTTGCACCTTGGCATCACCCCTGGGTTTCTGCAGGCACATTACAGAATTTCATGCTGGTTTAATTTTCTTTTTCAAACACTTCTTTAGGCATCACACTCCCATCTCTAAACACCCTTGTGAACATGTCAGTAAAATAACACCCACTGGTCAAAACATTTACGTTTAGCTTGTCTGTTTTTCCTGGTTATTTATCTTGGCATTTTTTCAAGGAATGCTCTGAGGCATTCTGAACTTGATGGCTGTATCAAGTTCTAGTTCTCCTCAACACCTGTGTTTCTCTAGTATGCTGCCATTTCTTCTCTTCAGTGAAAGGTGAGGTGAGGAAGAGAGAAGGAATAAAGTGTTTACTGCCCTTCACCCCCACCAACACATGAAATCAGCCCAAGCTAGTAATAAGACAGCAGGCACTATTTCCAACTCCACATTTTTGTAAGTGACAGGTACTGAAGAGCCTAAGTCAACTTTAGATAAAGAACTGCAGTTCTCATTGTTGTTTCTTTCCAGTTTTAACAACCACCCAGGGTAGGCAGTACATTCAGTCCCAGCACAGACATTTATATAGTCAATTGTGTACTAAAATAGACACTCTCACAGGATCAGCCAGAAGTGGGTTTTTTTCAGAGCCTAGGAGTTCACACTCTAGTTGCTGGTGACAAAACCATTGCTAAAACTATTTTCAGCACTTTGCAACACACAGACCTAGGCTGGAAAGAGTTCACTCATAATCCTTATGATCAGGAGCATCTTTTGTTCCAAAAGTTCCAAAAGGAAGGATGAGTAGTGGATATAGAAGTAGGCTAAGCCAATTGCACCTCAATTTGCTTTTCCAAGGGTGTGATGCCAAAGCATCTGCTGAGGTACATGACACGTGGGTTGCAGCCATATTTGGCCAGGCCCATCCCTTGCTGAACCAGTGCCAAAGAAGAATGGACCAGACATACCTTCCATCATACAGAGCAATGAGTACAACAACAGCTGCTCTGCAAGAGTATTGAGAGATGCTTGTTTCCAGCAGAAACAGGACAGGCAGCTCTGCTGAGCAACTGCATGACCTGTCTCCTTTGGGCTAATGGGAGCACTCTCTAACAAGCCTCAGAGAAAGACCTTCTGTACAGCAGGGCTGCCTTTGAGGATGCTCTTCCCAAGAGACTGCCCATCTTCTTTCTACTAAAACCTTTGACTTGTGCTTGGTTCCCAAGGCGTTTGTACCACTTCACTGACAGGGTGCAGGTCCCACCCTGCATGACTAGGGGACACAGAATGAGGCTGAACCAGTGCTTCCCTGCATGCTTTTACATTCTTGGCCTCCTGGCAGTTGCTGGGCAAGGGATAGCCAGCAGCTTTCCATTTTGTGAGAACAAGTAGCCAGTTTGATGAAATATGACAAGACTGAAGCATCTTCATTATACCAAAGTTTCAGCCTAGATTTACATCTGAGATGAGAGCAGAAGGTCAGGGCTGAGGATGAAAGAGGAATGTCCCGCTGATGCTGTGCCCTCACAGAAGACCAGCAAGGTCAGAAACCCCATCAGAGTGACAGTGACCCTGCTTCCTAGACCCAACATGCATTGAGCTGAATGTGCAGAGAGCCCCAACCTACATGAGGGATCTTTCTGCAGTTACAGGATCAGTCACTTCCAATGTCTAACAGTAAAACCCCTGTGCCTGAGTAATGGATTTATCCTGCTCTGCTGTCAAGCAGCACACTCCAGATAACCCCACTTCCTGGGGTCCTGATCTGTCAGCTCCTTTTTCAAGTGTTCAGGTTGTGTGAGCACCCCAATACACAATTCACAAGCATTGCTGCCATGCTTAAAATTTGATTAAGAGCTTTACCAAGAGAAGATTCCACTGCATTAAAAATGTATATTATAATTATTTTTTTAATTATGTAATTATTATTTACTGAGTAACATCCCACTGTCTTTGGGTCTCACTGTACACAGCTTAACAAGATACCAATTCTGAATTTGCCTCACGCTCATTCTCCCTTGAGTACATAAAATCTATTTGCAAACTGTGCCATGATACCAGTCTATTTGAAAGGGAAAATAAAAGCAAACACACTTTCACTTAGGAAGCTGTCTGGGCTGCCAAAACTGCTGCATGCCGTTATAAATACAACTGTGTATGGAATACAAACAAAAATTGTATCCTGTGTCTTTTTCTGTAGAATTTATTCACCTGAGACATATTGTGGTCTTGTTATTTTCCTGTTTTATTAAATGTGACATTGTTTTGTTGGCTTTATTCCCAGTGAATGTAATCTGAACTAAGTGTTATTCCAAACCACCCATGGCATGGTCCATCAGTCCAGCTAATTTCTCTCTTATGCTGAGCAACATTTTCATTGCTATGGTAACTGTACAGCTGTTACAGGACCGGGGTACAAAATCAGTTTAGGTAATTATTTCTCAATTCCTCAGCTCCAAGGGAAATCCTTCTTATTCTGCTATATCTACATATGTTTTGGGGAGCACAGATATTCACTGAGGACTGAACCTCTTGATAGCCACATCTGCAAATGGAAAAAATCATGCCTGCCACTGTCAAGAAGCCCCCACTTCACACTGTCAAAGGGAGCTCAGCCATATGCAGAGAGGTTACGTGCATTTTCCACATTCATGGCATAGGACAGTTTTCAGGGTTGGACTAGAGAAACTAATAGAGAATCAAAGCCAGGTACCTGAAAGAAAACATGTTCTGGTGCTTTCAGCTTGTGTGTCAGATCAGGACACCTCAGTACATTGCTCTAAGACATTGTCTGGCTTTTTAACAGATTAAACTGTTCCAGTACAGTCTAAGCTGTCCATTGGTCTCAGTTTATGGCTTCTGGTATAACAACTGTGGTTCGAAGGCACCACAAAACCAACCTCTATGATGCAGCACAGACAAAACCAGGAGTGTTAAATCTGCTGCATGATTTTGCTGGAGGACATATTGGGATATCAAAGCAGACTTCACTGTAAGTTCTCTCAATGGCAACCAGTGTCTTTACTACTAGTAGTCAATAAAAGGTTAACAATTGATGAAAACATATTTCAAGCAGTTCTTTTTAATCATCCTTAGCTTGCAGTAAATTAATTTTTTCTGCTGCCTTGAAGAATACACAAAATTATAATTTCTAGTTGAAATAAAACAGGCAGTTATGCACAGGATTCATGCATTTTCTTGACTTCTGGCAAAGGATGAAAAAGGAAAGGAGCTGCATTCAATTTTTCTTTGTAGTCATTTTGAAGTAGTCATACAAATAATCAGAAAGAGTCTACATAAAAGTTTGGCTCTTACTTGCAAGTTTTGTTGCCAGATCTTTATTTGCTATCAATGTTTTAGAAACTATTTTCCAAAGCAATTATTTTTTGGGCTGGGAGAAGCTCTTTTTGTAGCTATAGATACACTAGCATATTTTATTACTAAATTATTCTTACCTTACTAAGAGAATGTCAGGGAGTGCTACACAGAGTTAAATGCTACCCAAGGTAAGTTATACCTTAGCTCAAGGCCTCATCAAGAGAGATTGGCAAATGTCTCCCTTACATAGACAAGACACCATGTTCTTATGTCCCCAACATATGCTAAGGGCTGTGTTGAGGTTTTTAAATTTTAACAAGATGTGTTTTGCTGGGAAACACTATTTCTTGTCTTAGACAAACTAAAGAAGAAAAAAAGGAGGGCACACCAGCTTTGTGTCTCAAACAGAAAGAACAGATTTCCAGCTGAAATTTGAGATGGTTTATCTGAATTTAACTTGGTTCTGTTCCTCAGTTACTCAACTTAAGAGGAAAGGAAAGAGCAACACAGAGCAGAGATAATGGTGAGTGCAGTGTTAGGTACAGGGGACAGAGACACACACCAGTTATGAGTGCTGTGGAGTATATAAGATATACAGGTTCATGTATATGAGGTGGTTTGAGACCTTAAATTGGAGGGAGTAGGGTAGAGAGGCATTTTGAAACAACAGCACTGATAAGGCAAGCTAAGCTAGAGATTAGTGTCACTGGACAAACTGATGTATAAACAAGAAGTCTGAAAAATAATACACCAAACATTCCATATATTATCAATAGATAATTCCCTCCCTTGCCCTTGTTCACTGACTATCTGGTTCTGCAGAACACCAGTGCAAAGACCTGATCAAAGGTCTCCTGAGGGGAGTTTTTGAGAGATTAAGTCTCAAATATAAATTAAGAGTCTAGGACATGAGTTCAAAAGGTAACCAAAGTCTTATAGATTCACATTTAAAATAACTGATTTATTGATTTATTTTAATATGAATAAAATACATTACAAGGCCTTGGTAGCTGTTTGCATCATCAACCAAGAGAAATGCAAGAACAAGCTGACTCTACTTAGAGGAAAGCCAAAATTGTGTGACTGAATATCCACTGAGGCCTATGGTGCACTGAACTCTTGCTCTCCAAACTGGCTCTCAGCATATGAAACACTCCACATGTTCTCCAGGGTGCACCAGTCCACAGCCCCCAACATCTACAAGGCAATCCCTTCAGCCTCTGCTTGTCTTCAGGCGAGGCATGGGGAGCAGCAAGGTTTGCAAAGACACTTTGGCAGGGTCCATCCTGACTGTGCTCACAAAGCCCACAGCTAGAGGAGCACCAGTCCTATGGTACCAGTATCTCCCAGCCTGGGAGCCTGAACAGAGACAGAGCAGCCTCTGCCAAGCTGCATGGTTCCAGAATGACAGCTCGGGAGGGCTGGTCAAGTCCCTGACTGTTTCCTAACAAGCAGACGTAAGAGTAATTCAGCATGTAAACTTTGCCAGCAAGTTTCCTGAAGGTCATGAAAAAATTAAAATTGCTTTACTGGTTTCAAAATATGCAGAGGAATCTCTGCATGTAAGTACTATTTATCCAGATTTTTTTTTATCTAAGATTTCATTATTCAGTAGTCTTCACAGAAAAATAATTACACAGGAATTTCTGCACCAAAAAAGAACAATATTCATTTGACTAGTGTACTGAATTCCTGTTAATGAACTTATTTTTCCTGTGAGGAATGATGCAGAATGTTGAAGGGAGAATAGAAAGATTTAAGATGGTTATCTAAACACCTTTTTAGACTTAAAACATGCTGCCATAAAGAGTCTACTCTGCTTTTATTCATTCATCTTGTTGAATGGTTACAGGGAGGCAGCAGGTGAAGACGACCTTACTTTAAACTCACACTGACTGTGTTATTTAGGAGCAAACTCCACTGCTCCAAACAGTCCAGGCTACCAGAGGCACTGGATGCACTTTTCAACAGCAGCTCAGCCTCCTGTGGAGGCAGGAGATGGCTCTTCCCTAAGACACACATGACAACTGCTCACATTGGTGAGCACTGAGGCACTCAGCTGCTCTTTGTGCCTCCTGGAGTTAGTTTTAGTGCCCCTGCATTTAGGTACCTACGTTCATGTTCCTAATTTTTAGAAGCTTTCCCTACAAAATTTAACACAGTTATATTGTGTACATTCTCCTCTCTCCTTCTCCTGGTCTAAAAGCATCTGTGAAGGCATTTCACCACTTAGAGCATTGACATATGAATGGATCATTTAAGACATGAAGATACTGGGCAGAAACCTCTAAATTATAACCTTCCTGGACATCATTTCTTTCATCTCCCAAGTAGCTGACATTTAGACCTGTCACTCATATCTCCCATTTTGCCATTTTGGAATATGCATCAGAGTAGGACCTCCCTGGCTTCTCCATGAACACCATTCAGGGTGTAGTTTCCACAACTTTAACTGAAGCAGATGACTCTTCTCTAAAATGGTTTGTCTCCTCTTCATCTTTTATGGAGCTGATGCTCAAAATTTTGCGTTGTGTTCTACACAGACCTTCATTTGATCAAGAGGGACACAGTTCAAAGCAAAGATCAACAAGACCAAAAGGGAAACAAGATGACCACTGTCTTCCCATCCTGAGCTGGTCAATTGGTTTAGCAACCTTTTTCCTCTTTACTGGGAATGAGCCAGGCACCAGTTCTGACTTAGGGGTAGAAAGTCATATCATACTGGGCTTTAACTAAAATACCTGTCTTTATAGACATTGGTAAAAGCTACTCTTGTATGACTACAACTCGACCAGCATGAAGTTATTTATTTCTCTATCACATAATCTCAAGTGCTTTCCTGCTCCTCCATTCTCTGCCACGTAATTATCTTTGTATCTTTTGCAAGTTGATTCAAACTTCTTGATTCATTTGCTTTTAAATCCACAATAAGTGGATCTTCATTACCTGATCTCATTGAATTTTTCTTTATTTCAAATAGGAGAAAATACTTCCAACAGGACCATGTTTTCTACCTGCACATGTAAACACAGACAGGATTGTGAGCAGGTAGATTTCAGTTAGAAACGTTTGCAAGTTGGTAAAAAATCCAGACATTCCTCTTTGACATGTACATGCCCAATCAGCAATAACAGAATCAATAAATCCCTTGAGAAGTTACAAAACACACAAGGCAAGTGCATTTCTCATGGTTAAATGCAAGTTGGGAGGAACATGTGCCATTTTAAGGTTTAAGACAATCATCTGCATCCTAGGGAGCTCCTCACTCCCCCGCAGGGCATCCAGCAGCAGCTCCTGGCAGATGCCAGATGCTCAGGCTTAGCAGCCAGCATGGACTTGACACTTTTCTACACCTACTAGAATTTTTTACCTGTGTTGCCACAGCAACTCAGCATGTCCAGTTTGTGTGAAGACAGTAATATGTTTCCATGGGAACTAAGCACGCAGGTCTGCCCTGCAATTCCAGCTGGGAAAACATGAAATTTATCCAGTAACAGGAAAATCAAAGAATGAAAGGCAGATAGGTAACTAAGAGAATCTGTACTGCATACTCATAGGACTGTAGAGAGAGGCAACCATGGAGTATTTACTCTGGCCAAGAAGTACATTTGGACTCTGACTAGAGTGTTAAGCCACTGATGACACTCTATGATATCTCTGTAAAAATATGATTTTTTTTCCCCTCAGTGACTGGCAGCTTTAATATTTATAATATCTGCTCAAGAAGTTGAATGGGCTGTGGTACAGAGAGTTTGGGGTTTTGTCAATCCAAATTTCTCCAGACTAGCCTAGTAAAATTACATAACCTCTTCTCCAAGTAGATTTAAATATCTGTAGAATACAAAATGAAGTACGCTTATTCTTGCTGCTGTTCGTGTGAAAACAGCTACTTTAATAGGACCATATAAAGTAAGCTCAGGAAAATCATAAAAGTATTAATTCTTTAGGAGTGCAGATATAATTTTTAAATAAACATATTCAAGAAAACCCTGAAGACAGTAATAAAACCCAAAACCACCAAAAAGCCTATACCTGCTTTCATGGTACTATTTCTTTTCATCACTAGTGATCAAAGACCGAGATGATGAGACAGATTTAGGCATAAAACTGGGCTTCAGATGTACAGAAAACATTGTCTGACAGGCATAAATGGAAGGAAAAACAGACAAAAAAGATGCTGTTGATAGGTCTGGCTTGCCATGGAACTCAAATGGCCCTGGGCACCCTTAATCCCACATCCAGCACAGCTGAACTGACTCTCAAGACCTGCACAGCCTATGCTGATTTGAATTCTAGTGATTACAAAGAGCTCAGAAATGCAGTTCTGCCACAGGCAGCTCATTTTAGAAAACTCATTTTCAACCTAACTCCTGCTCTGGGGAGAACAAATAAACAGAAAAAACCCCACTGAACTGTAAGGTGTTTAAAACTTTTTTGGGTTTTTTTCCTGTCATTTCACCCCTTGCCCCTTTTAAACACCTAGTAATGCAAAGAATGAAAGAGTGGGAAAGTATCTCAACTTGACAAAACCAGTCATGGTACTTTCAATATCATCTTACAAAGAAAAAAAAAAGCTGTAAGGTAGTGTTTACATGAGCAGAGATAATTGTTTTAAGTGTAAAACATTTTTACATTCATCTAACCACAGAACACAGTACTGAAGAAATGTACTGGAAGCACTCAACTGAATATTTTAAGTACTTGGTTTCCCTTGCTTGTTTTGTAAGTCACACAGTTTGTTGTGTGATACATCTTACCAATACCAGCTCACACACAAACACAGAAAACTTTCAGGAATCACAGAATCATTTAGGTTGGAAGAGACCTCTAAGATCATCAAGCCCAAACTTTGAACAATCACCACCTTGGCAGTAAGTGCCACATCCACTTGTTTCTTGAACATTCTATTGGATGGTTACTCCACCACCTCCCTGGGCAGTCCATTCCAATGCCTGACAGCCCTTGAAGAAATTCTTCCTGATGTCCAAACAGAACCTCCTCTGGTGCAGCTTGAGATTATGTCCTCTTGTCCTGTCACTGGTTGCCTGGGAGAAGAGGCCAACCCCCACCTGGCTGCAGCCTCCTTTCAGGCAGTTGCAGAGTGGGAATGTCTAAGCCTCCTCTCCAAGCAAACAACTCCAGCTCCCTTCTCAGCTGTTCTTCATAGGAGTGAGTCACTCTCCAGACCCTTCAAGAGCCTTGATAACCTCTTCTAGACTTGCTCCAGCACCTCAATGCCATCCTTGTAGTAAAGGGGCCCAGAACTGGACACAGCACTCGAGGTGTGGCCTCACCACTGCTGAGCACAGGGGGACAGTCCCTGCCCTGGTGCTGCTGGTCACACTATTGCTGGTACAGGCCAGGATTCCATTTGCCTTCTTGGCCACCTGGACACAGCTGGCTCATGTTCAGCCACCAGCACCCCCAGGTCCTTTTGCACTGGGCTGCTTTCCAGTCAAAATGTTTTGTGCCACATCACCAGCAGCAATGGTTAATTACAAGAAAAGCCTGACTGCCAGCAGCTCCATTATAACAGCTGCATTAAGGCTGGATGATTCTTAATGCAAACAGCCACACCATGGCCACTGCTGCCTTCAAAAAACATTTTCACTTGATGTTAGATGCTCAGCCTGGTGGCCATCACTTTAGGCATGTATTATAAAATTTATAACCTGCAACAAGTCTTTCAAGTATTAGAACAATATAAGTAAAATTTAAAGATACACTTCAGGCATTTTAAACAAATTGTATCATATCTAGATTAGCAACTCGAAGTAATGTCAAGTGACCATTTGTTGCTGAGCTACTCACACAAAGATCTGTTATGAGTTATAACAGATCTATGCAAAACCCCAACAGAAATCTGAGGCACTTCAGACACCAAATTATGACTGCTCTCAACTACAGTCCGCTGAAATAACTTGTGACTTACGGGCAACAGCTGTCAGCCAGATCCCTTTCTAACTTCAAGTCCAATAAACTGAGGAGGGCACTGAAGAGACGACAGTTCAGTTAAGCATATCCACTCACTAGCAATTAGTCAGATAGCAATTTTAGCCTTTTTAAAGGGTATCATTAAGACATTTTTCTTGAATGTATTAATGGCACAACTACCAGTCTTGCTTCTTAGGAGGAAGAAATATCCATTCAACACAACAGGAAGACATAAGCAGTACTAGATGTCACACAAACACCTATGTATACTAATTACAACATCTTGAAGCAGAGTAGCTGCTCTACTGCTTTTTCACCAAAATACTATTAGGCTGCAGATTAGTACCTCAGGATAACACATTTTTAATAGTGGAGTGTAAAAAATCACACTGTTGGAAATAACTTCATTTAATACTAGTGCAACCTGTTGAATAGTTTTAGGTATTTCTGTAGTCCTAACCCTGGTATCTGTGCTGTAATATTTTTAACTTCAGTTTGTGTCATAACAAGGGATGCTTGACCCATCAGTCACATGGGAAGTTTTGTGATAGACCAAGACTCCATGGCTCTGTTTTGAGTTCTCAGCTGGAGTACTAAGCTTGTGGTAACCTTTTCTAATAACATTTAACTGGAAAAAAAAAAAAAAAAAAAAAAAAAAAAAAAAAAAAAAAAAAAAGAGCAGAAATACATGTAAATAAGTAATGTCAATTTCTTTTATTTGATGTAAATTTTATGTTTTACCAAAGGTACTTTTCTTCTTTGTTTACAAAGCCAAAAATGTATCTCGATCACTTGCAAGTCAAATAGAGACAGATGAAAAGGAAAATTTTTCAGTGACCAATTACCTGAGTTACAGTGCAATATTTAATTTTGGACAGTATTGCTCTTTGGACTTTTTACAGTAAGAAATAATAAGCTTTATCAAGTCAAAACCTTAATCAGAGCTTGTTGCAAATTTAAGAATTCTCATGAACCAACAACATGAAACACCTGACATAATGCATCCTACACTTTTTTGCTTGCTTCTACAATAAATTAATACCCTGGCTGACTTAAATATTAGCAAAAATATTTACAAAAAGAAGATAAAACACAGTATAAAACCTTTTTTTCAAAGATATGCTTCTTCCAAGAAACAGTTTGGTACCAAGAGTGAAATTTCAAGTCTTACAAAATTATTTCTCACTTATTTAAATTCATGAAGATAAATAAATAACACTGAATTATACAAATAAACATTGATATCCTCCTATGGGTTTATGCAGTAAAAGCATGTATCTCTTCTTCGGAGTATCCAAGATCCTTCAGATATCTGGAAGTCAAAAATCAAGTTGTTAATATTAATATTTGGAACTCAAAACCCACCACAGACACAGATGAAGCATAACTTCAGCACCACTTCCTTGTTTTTATCCAGACATGCACATTCAGCTTTAGCCCTGCAAGTACACTTAGATAACAATCAATGCCCAGGAGCAGATATACTACATGAACATTTTGGGTAATGAAAACAATTTCTAAAAATAAATACAGATATCATCTGAATTATCTCAGATTTCTCAAGAGGCAGCATAATTATTGGCCAATACACGTTGACTTCAGTAGGCCTGAAGAAATGCAAATGACATCATATTGGTTCAATATTTTGATGCTGGGCAAGAGAAATTTAGAGGACTTTTTATCTTAAAACATGCACAAAAACCAAGAAAATACTAGGTACAGAAACAAATAAATGCATTAATTTAAAAAATAATTGAGAAAAATGCTTCTGATAGAACAACTCCTTTGAACTTTACTTCTGTAACTTAATTTATCAAGCTAATACCAATAAAGACAGCTTATTTCCCATTATTTCAACTTTTCTATGAACACCAAATTAAAAGCAGTGTTTAAAACCTTGGGAAAAAGATCCCCGTTAAAGAGTTGCTTTTACAAAGTTCTAGACAACTTACTATAACTCATGAAACTTACATATTGCTGATACTTACCTAGCTAGAAATAAATATACTCCTCAAACATGGCGCAAGGTGTTCTTTTTAATTCTTTTTGTTTGTTTTAATTTTGGAAGTTTTCTTACAAAGCAGACAACATAAGGCCACTTTTTAAAGATTACCAAATCAGAATCTCTACAGCTGATTAGGTGATCAAATTTTTTTAAATTTTGCACTTTCCAGTTCATTATTGAAAATACTCACTGTACTCCTTGTTCTGTAAAAGGTGCTGGACCACAGATGCAGACAAGCACTTTGGAGTCTCTTCTGCTTCTTTTCACAAACTCAGAGAGAAGAGATGAAGAAATCTTCCCCTGTTTACCTACCCACTCTTTTGATGGTTGGGAAAGAATGAATTGAACCTCAAACCTGGTAAGCAGAAGAATATTTCATAAATATTACCTCTAATTAGAAATCTACTACACAAAATGCTAGTGACCAAGAGACTAATGTTTTCTATGGTTATCTTCCTGTTCTGCTCAGCTCCGCACTGCAGTATCAGATCTCACAGGTATTTAGTCATTCCTACTGATAAAGTCAGTCAAATTACATCCAATATTGCATATTTATTTAACTAAATCTTTCAGTGCTAAAAATTCTAGCTTTCTATTTCACCTTATAAAAGCTCCCAGTCGGCACCAATGAAGATACTTAAGCACAGATTTTACTGCTCCATTGGTCACTTATACACAAATGTTGATGTAGCTCAATACACAAGCAGTGAGATAAGAATACTTGGTGAAAATGCCAGTACAATTTCAGTAATGAGAAAATACTCATCACTGAATGTTGGTTTCAAACACTCACTAACAGAACAGCAACTGAGTAAAAACCAAGCACTTCTGTATCTGAGGCTCCTATGGACAGGGAGAACTGGCTTTCACTGTAAATTTGCACAATGTCTAGACTACAAAGCTTTGAATGTGCCAGACATCACCAGGGTATGAAATAGCATTGATTTTTCACTTCAGTGTTGTGAAGGAACAAGTGGTTTCTACTGAGGAAAAATTCAACTACAAATCAACCATAAACAAAACCTATTTTTATCACATAAAATCTAAGCAGTGACAATTTATCTAGTGGTAACAGCAACGGAACTGAAATTAAAGGGTAGCCTGATAATCCTGTGTCTCCTGACAGAACTATGGCCTGCTGAATTAAGTTGACATTACATGTGCACTACTTGCATTTTATTCTGCAATTACATTGTAATTGAGGGCAAAATGCAACAATTATTAGGAAAAAAATTAAGTAATGAGCCTATTTAAACTTTTAATTTCTACATAACCAGTGACACCAAAAAGATTTTTGTAAGACTTCTCTACATTCAGAATGTTTCTCCTGGGGTACAGTCCCCTTCTTTCTCTCTTCTGTGCTCAGTTTTGCATAACTGTGTTTTCTATTGTTAAGGTTAAGGCAAATTTTCTTCTGCATCAAAAAGCTTCTCAGTTTTGAAAACCATCTCATCTAACATATCATCTCTGATAACCATTTACAGTTAACACTGTAAACCAAATCCCTGGCTCCCATGGGACCTGCAGAACACAGCCACTGCTACGCATCTGTGAGCAATGGATCTCCTTCCACTCCCTAGGTCTCACTGTACTCCTTGCTAAGAGCTTACAGAATCAGAATCTGTCCTTGTGCCAAAGCTGTACAACTATTCTAAGCTCCAAGACTTGTTCTGTACACAGAGATGTTACAAGTTGTTCTCCACAAATCTTTTCATTACCTTTCATCTTTAAGGGCTAACTGCTCCAATTGGTTTCTCCAGAGTATGTCATCCTCGGTTTTGTTGAAGAAGATCAGCTTCACTGTCCTTAAAGAAAAAAACCAAAACAAAATTTAAAATCAACTGCAGATTGTTTCTGTTAAAGAATCAGAACTTAATGCATCATACAGAAATATTTTACTTGTATTTTTTGCTTTCTCTAGAGGCATTGTAAGTCAAAATGAGACACACTGAGCCAGCTTTGGAAAACTTGCCTAGTATAGACAAAACAGCCCCAAATCAGCTATGCTACATCCTTAAACACTAAAATCATCTTATTCAGAAACTGGAATGTCCTAGAATCTCCACATGCTTCCCAGGGCACCCCTCTCTGAAAACATGGAAAATAGAGCCCTCTACACTAAAGCAGTGTTCTGAATGGTGGCACAGTGCAACACAACATTGAGTGTTACTCAGGTGGGAGGAAAGTCAATAAAAAATGCATAGGAAAGCCATGCATTTTGTTCACTGGGCACAAAAGTAAAAACTGGTTATTTGGAGAATGATGTTTTGAGATGCCCTTACTGGTACTCTCCAGGGTGGACAAATGTATCTGCTTCAGTTCTGCTCAGTACTCAGCACTATAAACAACAGAAAATTACAAACTTGGAATAAACTGGTCACAGTCTTGCTGGAAATAAGGGAGAACACAACTAAAATGAAGAAGTGGAAATTTAGATATGATCCCCACCAGTAAGGAAAAGCTGTTTGACAGCATGATGACAAAATTTTAGATAATAAATAAGAAGCTTCATCAGCCCTTGTAAGGAAAGAGAATGAAATACTGGAAAATACTTCAAGGGATGTAGATTTTAACAAACTGAAAAAACTAGTATGCAAGGTCTTATGGAAGACTGCTCAAAAAGAGGAGTTAGATACCCTTATAGGATTTTAACACAGAGGAAGGAGAAGTTAAAAAATTACCTTCCAAACAAGAATTGTGATGAAAGTGGGGTACTATATTAAAAGTGAATATGAGAACAGAGTGCTAATTTCGAAATGAAAAGCTGGAGACTTTCGTAAGATACAACTATCAAGAAGAATCAAGATTAGATTACAATCATCCTATACTCAAGAAGAGCATTAGCCCCCACAGAGTGTTTAGGGCCCTTGTGCTTCAGTCTTCTTTAACAAACGTACCCACCTGACTGCAGTTGTACAAAACCAGTAAAAGGAGCAAAAAAACCTCATCTCAAAAAGGAAGCCTAGAGGAGCAGCATTCTTTTATAGTTAATACTTTGGTCAAATACAATTTGGCCCATAAGAGGGGAAACAAGACTGAAGAAAGAGCATCATGACTTGATGCACAAAAGGATAGTGCAGCTATGAAGGGAACAAATTATTTTGTCTGTTTACAGTAGGCAAGAAATAGACTTACAAGATAATAGGCAGACTTTGTCTAGACAGTAAGAAAGAAAATTCAATTATCCAAGCCCATTGCAGCAAATGCTACCCAGGGAAGCTGAAGACTCTCCAGCATTCACAGGGCAGCCCCTGAGGTTCAGCAGCACTCACACAGCACTCCAGAGGTTGCTTTGGCACCCTGAGGTGACAGATCTGTCATTGTACAGATTATTCCTCAGCTTTCTGAGATTTGTGTACTAGCATATGCAATCCAAACTTATGGCTAGTTATTTTGCAAAGAAAGGTAATTCTATGCAAATCATATTTATACTGCTCATATATACATATACACACATATGTATCTCATACAGATAAGTATACTTATATAAAAGACACTCTGGTAGTACTTTCCCAAAAAATAAATTGAGGGTTAAAGAACAAATATAAGGCCAAGGAACCAAACTGCCTAGAACAGTCAGAAAAACAAAGTCTTAAAGAGTCTACATATAAATAGCACCTGTCTCAGTTCAAGTCACTCCAGCACCTAACCAGCCTCCACAACAAGAAGGAAAAACTCATTTACTTTCACTAGTAAGGAAATAGATGCTGTACACCCTAAACTAACACTGAGTTCCCATATGAAATTGTGCTGAAAAGAACTAAAAATATGTTCCCAAGCACTTTGTCAGATGATAGACTCATCCTTTGGATTTGCAAAGCCAGTCAGCCACTTTTTATCTGCTACTGACAGTACAGGACATTTTGGAAAAGCCAAACAGTACAGTCTCTCTGCTCACAAAACAGGATTATATGTAACTGCTGAAATACAACAATATAAGAATAGTGTCTGGATTTAGAGCTTGGTTTTTTAGAAACAAACTTTTACAGTCTATGTCATGCTTTGTAGCTTTAGTGTGAAAATCAGTGCACAATTAATCTATGTTTCAAAAGCAGAAGTACCAGTTCTGCAGTTCTGAAGGACATAACAACCTGTTCCCCTGACCAAGAACAAATAATGCTTTCTTGTAGATTTTACAGAGTACAGAATGCACATGCAATACACATCTTTTCATGAATTCACATATACTTAATGCTGTACTTACATAAATCTGTGAAGACTGGAACTCATCTGGGAACAATGTGTTACTGCTGCTTAGCAGGTGAAAACCAGAAAACTACTAGCTAACTATTCCAATGTATCAGAGAGAAGCTATAAGTAAACAGTTGCAGCCCCCCTCAGTCCAAAATCTGGTATCTATATAGTAATATTTCCGTACTAAAAAGGCAGTCAAATGTGAAGCTAATTAAAAAAAAAAAAATCTTCAAAGGTTCTACTCAGTGAGCTCATTTGTACCACAACTAAAATTCAAAGTGCAAATCGGTCCTTTATGTTGATGATAGCCAATGACCAAGTAAGTGGAAATTGCCTCAGCTTCTGACAGACTCTTCCCTAATGCATGCCAATTTTAGCTGTAAGTTGAAGAAAAATGCTTTCATGCCATTTTATTCTGTTAATTGTTTTATTAGCATCTTATTAAACTTGTGTGTCCACATACCTGAGACAGCTAACTTCAGTCAGAGCAAAATTCAGGAGCTTAACCATTGGTGTGAAACCTGTGCCTCCTGCCAATAAAAGGAGATCTTCTGAAGTTTGAACTTGTGACTTCTTGAAGTTGCCTTCAGGATTGCTGACAGAAATATAATCTCCTTTATTTAAAAAATTAGAAAGTAAACATTAATTTGATGAAAACAAGCTAATTAGCATTCTGATTTTTTAAAAGTCATTTCATATCGCCTTCATCTTTGTAATATGAGGGTTTCTTTCAGAAAGGTACTATACACTTCACATAAGGATCATTCTTGTTAAAAGAAGAGATGTACAAATAAAATGTTTTGTCTTGATGGATTTTACACAATATGAGTACAAAAACATTTGCAAAGTCAATGTTAAAATCTACCTCTGTATCTGAAATGGAAAAGAAAGTGCATCCTAAGTCCCATAAAACAGACCTACTTTCTTTATGCAGAAGTACAAGAAGTTGCTCTCAGAGCATTTGACATCAAAGCCATCAACTGTGATGTGTGATACAGTTCACATACATCACTCAGGAGAGAGCTTTCTGTAATGGACAGCTCCTAGTTACAGTGAAGACAAGCCTTTACACTGAGAGAATGGATTTAAGTCCTGATTAACTAGGTAAACTCACAACACTCAGACAGTGAATCTTTAAAAATAATGCAATTACTGCAAAACCAAACACAACCCCCCAACGTATATTTACCAATTTGGAGGTGGTCAAGTGCCTGCGTGAACAATCCATGGGAATAAATTTTAATCATTAAATATATATGCACTCCATCATGGCAAGGTGGTTCTTGGCAATCCAGTGGCAAAAAAGGCAACACAGGTGTGTATGGTTTTACTACCTCTGTCCCTAGAGAGCAGACAGAGATACAGCTCAAATAATATGAAAAGTAGTTTACATCCAGATTCTACAAACAAATACCAAAATAAACAGAGTAAATAAATAACCTGTACCGTAAAATAAAACCACCCCATGCTTTCTAGGCAAGCTATTACTTTCCACTGCACCACTTTTTGTTACTGGAAGCCTTCTACTTCCAGTTAAAAACTTGAGTATGTTATTTCCATGCTCCTTAGCAATTCAGGACACAGGATGAAAAGATCTTGAGTCACCCCCAAAGAATATGAAAATCTAAACATTTTCATTAATTCTCAAGTACCACAGTTTGATTTATTCTGAATTTAAACAGCAGATTTTTACTACTGCACAATTATAATTTCTTGCAGTATCATTTCAAAAGGCTATTGTATAATGATAGTAAGATCTCAAGAACTGGGCACCAGTAAAAAATTAGGAAGGGAGGAGGAGAAGGTCAAAACAGTTCTCAATTAATGGATGTTCACAAAGTGTTCTGAGAAGTCTGCACCATGTACACTGCAATCCAAGCACAGTGATAACTATTAATATGCAAATTTTAAGTACACATTATAACAGTAAATTGGCTATTTCTTTGACCTTCTGTTTTATTTTTTTAGCTTTTACAAAAGTTTGAAGAATAGCACATGTGCTTTTCAAGACACATTCCTCTCATAACCTCACGTTATCATTAATATTGCACAACTGGAGTGTAAAGCTGTGTTACCATGACTACCATAAATCCTTCAGAAAAAGAAAAAAAAATAAAAAAATGCAAGAGTACTCCCTCACTTCAAAAAAGCTGCAAACTAAAAGGAACTGACTAATGATACATAAGACATACACAATAAGCTTCCCACACTTCAAAGATGAACAGCACTGCTTTGGTGTTTTTAAAAGGAGAGTTGACAGTACAGACAATAAGGTCTCCAGTAAATACCAGCCATCTCAGTAATTAGCTTTCCATTAATATTAATCCAGTCAGTTCATTATTAAGCACTGATTGTGATCCTGGAAGCAGAGATTTGTCAGCAACAACCAGGGAATTAGTGGCCATAGACTTGGCACACTCCCAACACTATGAAAAGGATTTATGCAAATATATCCATTACTACATTCTCAGCTTCTCTTACCTGCAATAATTTGTTTGAGGTAAACATGTTGTCCAGTGGGAACATGGAGATGTGTGCCCTTAGGTAACATTAGGCAGAAGAGTTTGGTGTCATGGGTAACTTCTGTCTTAGAAATCAACTTGCATTTTCTGTAGAACAGTCCTAAAAACATCTTATTTGTTAGTTAAGTCTCAATAGCTCATTCTGTTATTATATATCTTTCAATAAGAGAGACTGATTTGTGTATTCCACTATATACTTAAAAAAAGAAAAGAAATAGATGCTTCTTCTATAATGACTTACAATATTTTTTATAATTCCGGACTAAGGACTCATTCATAACGTTATTTTAAGAGTCTCTGAGTTATTGACTGGAAATAAGTAGAAAAGCACCAAAAACTATCAGAACCATTTGTAGCAAAATGCACCTGCACTGAGTTCCCCATACAAGTATAGCATGGGTACACATCAGCAGACCAAAACCAGCTGGTGGAATGCAAATGAAATATAAGCCAGCATCACCCCACAGTCCTCAGCACCAGAGTACCCACAGCCACCCAGCAGGCTGAGGGAGGGGATTCTGCACCTCTGCTCTGCTCTTGGGAGACTTCATCTGGGGTACCATGGTCAGCTCTGGGGTCCCCAATATAAGAAGGGAGTGGACCTCCTGGAGCAAGTCCAGAAAAAGGCCACTAAGATGAACAGAGGACTGGAGCACCTCTCCTACAAAGATACACTGAGAGCTGGGGTTGTTCAGCCTGGAGAAGAGAAAACTCCAGGGAGTTCATAGGAGCCTTCAGTAAAGAAGATGATCATGAGTAATTTTTCCTCCTCTACCTTTAGAAGAGCATTTTTCAGCTAGACCTTTGTTTCAGCCCTGGAGTATTTTATCTCCACCCTGGAATATCCGTGTGATCACAGCACCACACTGCTTAAACAGGTTTGTAACTCAAGGAACTTTCATGGGCTATTAGGTACTAGAAGCTCTGCAAGGAATTTAAATTAAAAAAAAAAAAAAAGAAAGAAAGCTAACAAGCAACAAAATCTCATGAGAAACATTACCTAAACTTCATACATCCAAAACAAGCCAAATAACAGTAAAACAAAAAGGCAGAGAGAAGGAGCCACTTTCCTACAATAATCCCACCATGTCACTTGCCATTTTCAATACCGAATTTGTGACCAGTCCCAGTGGATATTTTTACGTAAAGCCTCTCAAAATTTGTCAGGTTATGAGAATACTTGAGCATGACACCCTTCTAACAACAATTTCTACTACTAAATTGGAGCAATTTCAGTGAAGTAACATTTCTTTTTCATGGCATTGAAAAATACTCATGTTGCTGGCATGAATAGCTGAGCTACTCATGAAACAGGATGCGATGCAAAGGAAATTCCCACCAGGCATCACCATGAGGATGGTCTGGTCAAACACTGGGGCAGCTGCTCAGAGGGAGTCTGTCCTTGGATATTCAAACCTTCACTGAACAGCTTTCAGCAGATGCCTTCCAGAGCTCCCCTTCGACTAAGTCTGTCTACAATTGGCATTTTTCTGCATACACTGGTTTTCTTAAATTATTCAAATAGCTACCAGTGAGTTATCTACTACAAAAGCCTGCAGAAACATGATGTAAAGATTCTGACATGGAATAAATATTTTTTTATTAAGATTTTTTCACATCTGCCATCTAACGTCCTACAAATCCCTTATTTTGAAGCATTTCAGATGAATCAAAACAATGCCTAAAGCCCTGAAAAAGTGCAAGTCAGTAATTCAATTTAATACCAATCTTGAATTAAAACAAATCAGCATCTCTCCAGCTGTATAAATATTATGAAAACTTCATGGAAATTTGTTTTCTGTCCTTCTTTTGAAAAAACAATACACAAGAAGATTGCAAAGTACAGCAGCCAAATAAATATGCCAAGACTGCTGTGAATTCTGCAGACTTAAGAATTGCTTAAAAGGATGTGTGAAGTTGGTAATATAACCCTTAACACTCATCAGCTAATACTCTTATACATATTTGGGAGTGGAGAAAGAAGTTTAAAAACTGATTCATCAACTGATTCACCGTTCCCTGACAATTTTTTCACCTTTCCAACATAATTCCAGCCTTTTCCTCATAAATAACCTTTATCTCCCTCTCTTTAATTGCTACATAGAACTTTTGTCCTGATTCACTCAAGGTAACTTTTGAAAAACCTTTCAAGTAAACTTCTCATTTAGACTGTAGTCTTTGCTGCATTGACTAAAATTAGTTCATTATCAGTCACTCCTATAAAATCTGAGGCCACAAGCAAAAAGAACTGTCAAAGGAGAAAAGCCTTTCAACAAAAGGAGGCAGCCCCTAGTAGCAAGCTGAAGCCAAACAGCTGCCTTTGCAACCCATGATAACTGTCAGGTGCCAAAGACGTATGATTTGCTACGGTACAGAAGCAAAAGGTACTGTTCTCTCAATTTTGGATCACAATGTCAATGTCCAGCAGCAAACCCTGATTTTTCAAAGTGCGAAGGGCAGGTGTGATAAAACATTTTGCAGACATCAATTGCCAGCACTGCAGCTCCTGATCTAGAGAAGCCCTGCAGTGCTTCACTACCAAAGGTTTGCCACAAAAAACTGATACAATCATGGGCTAGAGACATCATTCTCTAAATTCAGATTCCACCTTTGCTGCAATCAAGAACTGTAGCATCTTGATTTATAGGCATACAAATTCAGTTTTAGTAACAAACCTGCTGTACAGACAGTGATAGCTTTTGGAGAGTGTTATCCTTCTGCATACTGCATGTTCTTCCTTGTCATGAAAGGGAGTTTAAGAATTTCTCCTTAATGTTTTTTGCTTTTCTTCACTGATAAAACTAGTCTTAGTTACTAGTCATAATCCTAGTGATGCAGCAGTAGCAACATTAGCCTGTTGGCTTGGGAAAAGGATGAACAGCTCCACTACCCTTCCATCTCAGACAGAGGACCCCACTGCCAGCAAGCATTTACCACCCAAACATGTCCACCAACCAGCTGAAAGTTCATCCTTATTTTGTTGAGGTTACTTGGTTGAGGAGCCTCAAATACTACTACTGCCAACATAATGGAGATTAGACCACACAGCTGAAGGAAGGTGGCTGCCTACCACTTCCAGCAGCAGCCCAGCCTTAGAAGTTCAGACAACCACAAACCCTCACTGCTGACCATCAAATCATCGGTACCCTCAAATGCTTCAGGTAATTACTAGATTTCACAGGCTATCTCGTATTATCCAAAAAGGCCAGCCATGCTCTTCCCAGATGGCCTCTCTCCCCTTCCAAAATAAAGTTCCAACTGAATCAACACCTTCTAAACTTTCCCTGGTTACACAGCACCCTGTCACAGCATCAGTCTTGCTGATACACAATCAAGTGCTGTGGCAGCACTCTGCTCCCTTCTGGTACTTCCAACAAAAAAATTTCTGTGATCATCCACTTGATGTGTATGAAAACCACTGCACAAAACAAGGAAATGGCATCCCATTTCAGCCCTCAGAGGCAACAACACCTTGTTTCTTTACTGAACACTCTAAACATCTGCCACTAGTTGCACACTCTTCAAAACAGCAGAACTTAGTATTAGGTTACTTTTCAAAATGAGAATCTGAGTAAAAAGTTCAGAATCATTTTCAGAAGGAAAAAGTAGTTTATTCTCCATGGGAAAAAATACACCTCCCCCCCCCAAGTCATCCCTACTAATATGCAATTTTTTAATTGCATATGGCTACTGCTTTTATGTGCATGCCCCCTCATGAGTGGGCTTCCATATCTTATTTCCCAGAAAAAGCAGCAACAAGAAAATCACAGCTTAATACCTATGTGAAAACCTGCACTCTATCATTGTGTTGTATGATGTTTTGGTTGGTTGGGAGGGGTCAGGTTTTAAGGGTTTGTTTTGGTTAAATGAGAAAGCTCTATCTTACTTTTTATACTGCATTTAAATTTCACAGAATGCCAGGCCTATGACCACAAGCTTTTGTTTGCACTTTCAATGACCAGTTTCATAATAGCTACCTAAAGGTAATGTCATCAACTCCCCTACACTGACAATCTAATTATACTGAATTGTGTTTTCGATGCAATACCGTGGGTTGTAAATAATTACTTCTCCAGAAAACGAAGCACTTAATCCTTCTTAAAGAGTAAATGCAGTATTGAATATTCTTCTGAATCTCCTGACCATCCTAAGACACAGTAGAGTTAACTGAAATAGCAGTAATTAAAAAAAAAAAAAAAAGAAAAATCCCCTTCAACTTTAAGGAAATTCAACAATTCTGTTCATTTTATCCAATTAACTAAAATACACTGGCCAAAATGTTACTATAAACACAGCACAAATATGAGAGTACATAGGCAATTTATCTTGCAGCATGACTTTGCTAGCCTTTGGAGAAAAAAGTAGGGGCTTATGTTAATTGTTTCTTCATATAATAAAGTTATCATAGGCTTCCAGTACCATCTTTGCATTATGTCATTGCTCCTGAAGAAGACCTTTATCACTTTTTTGCAGAATTTAGACATGGCTGCTTTGGAAATAAATATTAAATAACTTTATAGCGTATGGATGCTTTTGCACATGTGGTAGATACACCCATCCTTTACAAACTCATTCCTGAATGCTGTCATATCAATGTGTAATAAAGACATAAAATCAAGTAAACCTTTCAAATGTCAATCTTGACTGTTTTTCAGCTGTTCTTCCTGTGCTCTGAATATAATGGAAGTGTTTTAACTGGTCAATACACACAAAAATGCTAAAAAACTCAAAGATAAGAAAAATTTAATGAATGAAACACCAGTGGTTCCAAAAGCATTGACTATTCACAGCCTTGCCACCAAACTGGAATAATTTCAGGCAAAACGATTACTTTTATTAGGATGCAGAAGTTACTGAAAGAACTAGTAATACACAAAAATTGAATAAAATAAATTTAAAAAAAAAAAGTGTAACAAGATAACATAGCTACTTTTTGTTCTGTTCCCAAGTTTTCAGAAGTGGAAATTATTAGTTGCACTATCTCCACACAAGACTCTCATATTCATCAGAAATAAAGGGCAATGCTGAGAGGAAGCAGAGGAAGATTCAAGCGAAAAAAATTAGAATGTTTAGAGCAACACATCAGTACTACTGTACATTGAGTGCTGCATAGAAACACCAGACATAAAGCTATAAAACAGCTTTTTAAAAATTATTGGTTTAGCTATTAATTATTATTTCTTTGTTCACACTGCACAAGATATGGGTTTCTTTACCCAAAATATTATTTTGCTCCACGAAAGTGGAAACAAAAATGAAAACTCTGCAATTTAGAATAAGGGAGCACAATTCTAAGCAGAAAAGGGAAATGGTTACTTAAAACTAAACCAAGTGAATAGAAGCCTCCAACATGTAGATTTTATGGTTGAGCCGAAAGTACAGGTTCAAATGAAGGAAAGACATGTAGGCCTGAGTATTCTTCTATAAACACTCTTGCATGCTCAATTTTAAATATGGAAGTTTTAAAATTTAAAAAAATGCAAAATAGGACTTTCTGGAGTAGGGATGAAAAAGCTATAGATATAATTTTATTTGTTAGATTCCTCACTTTTGTAATCAGGGATTTGAAGAAACTCAGGGTCAGCAAGCCCTTTAACTTAGTTTATTCATATTCAATTTAAGGTGGTGTGAACTCAGTCAATGACATGTAATAATCTAATACCAATACCACTCCTCTGCGTAGCAGGAGAAATGTTGTATTGGAGATTGACTTCTTAGAAAAAAAAAGCAAAATAATTATCTAGAAAGCATTGGTTACTAATGCTCAACATGTATTCTGTCAATTGCATCTAACTACCCACATCTTCCTCATTTGCAAAGGATCTATAAAACCACTATATTCTATATCTCTTGTTCTTTCAGATGATCTTCTCTATCTGTTTTCTATAATCACAAAAAACCACAAGGAGGGAGAAAATGAGCAATGGACAGTGGACAACATATTAGACCAGGCTGTAACCCCTTAAATAGAGGATTATATTGAAAAATCTAATTTTCAAGTGGATGACTTAACAGTTTCTGAAATCTCAAAGGGAAATTACATTCCACATAAGCTAAAGGTAGCTAGGAATATGTCCTTTTATGCAGTGTTCCTTTTTGTACCACAGTAATCTCTCAACTTTAAAGGCTCATGTAGCATAACTGAGGGCCAGTAAGACTAAGCAACATTTCATTAATATGGTAAGCAACATTTCATTAACTCTTAAAAATGCACAGCTTTGCTTTCACACATAATAAGGCATATAATATAATCCAACAGTCAATTTTTGAGCATTAATAGACAGAGGATCAAGAGGGCTTTTGAGAAACTAGGTGACCACAATAACATCAGGAGTGTGGTTACATTACACAATGTAATTGTGCAGAAATGTTTAATTTAGCTGAAACAAACCCAAAGCCACACTGATCGCTGTAATGTACTCCGGTGCTGCAACAAGTTCATATTATTCTGTAACCACAAAATGAATCCATATATCACACTTACTGCTTCTTACAGACACATCAGCTTATTCAGAGCTGGCTTTAATCCCTACACATGACTTGAAGTCCCTTATTTAATCCAAGCTCAAGTTACAAAGCTGCAGTGTACTGGAACAACCTTAGAGCAGTGACAGGTGTTACTGTATCTACAGTAACAACTGGAAGTGAAGGGGTTTGATCCTTCACTCCAGTTCCTCCCATAACCATTGACACCTGTCCATGCACTCTCTCCTCAGGGTCTACTGAGGTTTCCAAATCGACAGAGAGGCCATAGAGCACACAGGTAACCATGAGATGGAACAACACTCAGCAGTGCTCACCCTCCCACATTAGGTTCACCTTCAACACCACTGTGGGACAACATAAACCAAGAAACTAATGCAAAGCAAAACGCCCTCCTCCAAGTCAAACCTTTCCCTTCTAGGAAAACTCATGAATAGCTTTCAAGATCAGACAACAATTGTGTAAGAAATGAAGGTACAACAACAGAAAAAGAAAACCCTATAAAAAAACCAAATATGACTAACAAGCTCCAATAGGTCCTGAACTAGCTGGCAGCTGGCCATGAAATTGCTTACCTCTGTCTGTGCGTTTGATAAATGTATTGTGACCCTCCCAGGGCTGTCCCAGCGTTTTCCAATGAATGTTATCCTTTTTCTTTAAGATAATCTCTACTTTCCCCACTTTTTCAGCAATATTTACTACAAGAGAAAAGATTTCATATGGTTACTTTTAGTTATATTCCATACAAAAAATTATTTTACACATCAACTATAATGAAATTCAGAACAATTGCTCATATTTCTCAAGACGCACATAATTAAATTTTTACATTAGAATATCTAATTGAAGGTACTTCCAAGCTATCTTTCTATAACGTTTTAGAGTGCACTTAAAACAAGCACTAACTACATATTCATAATTAATATACATTATTTGCTAAATAGATTGTGGAACTATGACAACTTCACAGACCATTGTAGTCAAGAAAAATGCTCATGAACCCAGAGTCCTCATGTACTGGACTGGTAGTTACCACTATTTATTACTTTCTTTTCAAGACCATTTGAATTAATAACTAAATCCAAGAAAATCCCAGTCTGGCAAAGAACAGTTTACAGCAGAATACGCACAGCTACTTTAACATTTAGTCATATTTTGAGGGAGCAGCACCCTACCAACTAATAACTTTCACAGGCCCAAATGCCACAATTAAAAAAATATGTTGTGGCTTGGTTTGAGTGACTGTGTCAGGACTTGATGGTAAGTAAAATTGTAAAGTATCTGATGAGTCAGAAAAATAATTTGAAATTCCCCATTCTGATATCAAAATCATAGAATACTGTGAGTTGGAAGGCACCCATAAGGATCATGGAAGTTCAGATCCTGACTGGACTATCCTAGAAAAGATACAGAAGTGCTGCAGGAGACAGAAATTACCAGACACATCTTCTGAAACTGCATGATCCAAGTCTGAAATAAATACAAACAAACTCTGTGTTAAGCAGAAACAAAATTCTATTCCAGCCATCATATATACATATATACTTATACTGAGGGAACTAATAATCCTAAAAAGTTATGCATGTGGATGACTTAACAGTTTCTACACTTGAAATGTGACTCATGACTTGTACAAGCCTCATGCATGAAGGCATTATTTTGCCCATTGCTTTTAACAATGGCTCATGTAAAGCTACTAATCTGCAATTATTGCACTTGCCCTTCTGAAGGAGGGCTTTTTATAATTGTAAAAAACACACTTGAAGAAAAATTTTACGGAACCTTAAAATCAATTTCTTACTGCATTTTAGTCCACATGTAAGAAATTTAGGACATACTAAACAAAATAAGATGTGAGCTGATAAACAACATAATTCCTTTACATCAAGGCACTTTAACCATCTCTAATGAAAGAGGAATAAAATATTAATTGGTACATGTAAAATGCTTATGGTCTGATGAGGAGGTTTTAATATAGTAGAATAAAAATTCAGTACTTTCAACTGTAAAATTACAGTACCTACCAATTTCTACAAGATATGAGTGGTCATCCATGATGATCTCTCCCCTTAATTGTTTGTCTTGACAGTCAACTATCACCAACTCTGCATTCATGTCCTTTCATAGCCAAGGGAAAAAAATCCAACAATTTTTATAAAGTTTTCCCAGAATTCAAGCTAGATCACAACTGGTTCTTTTAATTCTTCCTTCATTAAATATACCTACCTTCTGCTTAGTATATATGACAATTGTGATCAAACTATCTGTTTGGAACCAGTCATAACTGTAAAACAAAAAAATACAATAAAGAAAAAAATATATACTTGCTTTGAGCATATAAAAACATATTTAACCTCAAGCCTTCAAAAAGAGATTATTTAACAAATTTACAAGCCAAACATATGACTTACTACTTCTGAAGACCAAGCTAAAAGTCAGTAATTTTCACAAAATTACTAGAATAACTATCTAATTATGTATCCTGAAAGTACACTGTAGTTAAAATTGTATGGCATTAGTTTCATTTAAAAAGCACATGCACCCTCTTTATAGTATATGAACCTTGCTAATGGATGATCAAAATCTTGCATCCAGACAAAAGCATTAAACAGGCAGGGTGGCTTCCAAGAGTTAAAGATCTGATGCACAGACCACAAAACCACAGTTCCCTTCATCTCCACAAATCAAATTTTTGCATTCATTCCTATTTCTCAAGTCCAAACCTTGTAATAAAGTTTAAAAAAAAAAAAAAAAGGAAGCCTTCAAATGCCAATTATTTGCATGGCCTTACTTGGCTAACTTGGCTAATTATTTGCATGGCATATGCAGGAGGTAACTTCCATCTGCTCCTGGACCAGAAAAACAGGCACAAAGGGAGGAGCAAGCATTTCTGACAGACAACACATTTTAGGCTGCACACTTTCCAGTCACATGCCAGAATATGCCAGACACACACGGGAAGAAAGGCAGAAAGGTTTGGAGAGCACTTCAGAAAATAAACCTCATTCCCATCGTTCACAAACCACGGTATTTTATGATTAGGGCACGTAACTAGCCCAGAGAACACACACTCCCAGGGGATTTTGATGCCCAGTGAGAAACTGCACCTTGAGGACCAAAGGCATCATGGAGTAAAACGATGCCTCAGTGACAACAGCAGGCATATCACAGGGGCCTATTAGGGCCTGCTTTGCTTCACTTATTGTAGAAACTGGAATGCAGCTATCACATCTTAATATATTCCAGCTGGAAATGATGCCTTTCTCAAGGCACAGCAATTGTTTATGGACAAATTAGTTACTGTCAAGAAAGTAATCAGTCCAGTTGGAATCACTTTCCATGAGTTTTCTTAAGAAACAAAGCTGAGGAGCCTGCAAATATAAGCCATACATTTGTACACAAAGCAGCACAAGGTTCAGGAATCAACAGAACAAGCCAAGAACCATCATCTGCCCATATGGCAAGTTGTTGATGTTGAAAGCTATTCTGCCCATGACCTCTGGCAAGTTGTTTAAACCCAAACTTCAACTTGCCTACTTATACAATGACATATACTCTTTTAACTGAAATTTCAAGAGCTACCCATAGAAGAACTTGCCTTGTATTTACTAAGAAGTGCACAGAATTCTTAAATAGAATGCCCAATAGACAAAGACAGACAAAGGCTTACCTCGGACTTAAATCTTTAGAAGAAGCCAGTACTTTCTTCTCAGGAAGCACACCTGCAAAGAGCAGAGAGTCATTAAAATATTTGCTGGGATGCTTGCTTAATAGAAATAATGCTCAGGTACGTTTGGGGTTTGTGGTTTTGGGTTTTTGATTGAATGTTCTAAGTGTCCTCAAACAGTATTTGGTGGCTTTTTTCCCCACAGGTAGCCAGACTACATACATTTTATACTTTAGTTTTTATTCAGCACTTTCTCTTAGAGAGCAGAGTCCTAAAACATAGAGGTCTACTTCAGAAATTAAGATTTTCATACACCATAGTATCTGTGTTGTACTCAGTTTCACCTGTTATTAGCTTGTGCTTTTACACTTTGTGAAGCACAAAAAGATAAAAAAGGTTATCTGAATTACTTTCCTTTAACAGAACTACTTGTTTATACAATTCAGATGAATAAATTCAATGAGATGTCTGATCTAACCTAATTCACAAGTAAAATTAAATGTCAGTCGACTAAACAAAGATACCAGCCTTAATCTTTCTACACAGCACTTTACCAGGAATTCTCACAGAATTCAGATACTCACTTTAACTATTTAACTGCATGAAGACTCTGAAACAGCCGTTGCTGGGAAGCAACAATTGGTCAGTCTTTCAAAATGTCAACTGTACTAATCTCTGGCAGAACAGAAATTGAAAATATCTGGCAAAAAATTGAGGACAGAGATAGATAAAAGCAACTGCAATCCTGCATCAGTTTTAGCACAAAGAAGCTAGATAGAATGATGATGGAGGAAGCTGCAGATTGAACAGCTGGTAAGTTCTGGTTTCAAGCCCATTCAAAGACAAACCTTGCAAACCTGAAATGGCTATGCATAAAATAATTAGCACATGAATTCTCAGTTACCCAGATTATTATCTTCTAAATGCCAGTAAGTTTCATAGTATGACTACAAGCTTAAACACATAATTGAGTGGCTCTACTTACTTGAGTGGCTCTACCACGTGGGAAGTGGATAAAAACAAAAAGAGCCACTCTGGTCTAATCCAATCTGTCAAAACTATTTGATCATCCAGAATTAACCCAAAGCAATTAAAACTCAGTCGAATTACTTATTCTTTGATCCTTAATTACTCCTAAGTACATACCATCTGCAGCTGCCAAGGAAGCTAAATGGCAGAGCAGTCAGATCACTGCAAAGGAGAACCAACCCCCTAACGATAAAAGCCTTCTCAAAAGCTAAGCCTTTCTTGAGGACACACATCATATGATTTGCTTGGTCTCTAGGGATAACAGGAATCCCTGGTCATACATACTCCTATTCACTTCTGCAGGTCCAGAGAAATATGTGAACAGCCAAAATAGAACAGAACATTTTGGCAAACCAAGTTATTTATGAATTATTTTTAAATACTGTAAGATGCTACAGAAAACAGTGATTCACGCTGCAATAAAAAGATGATGATTCAGGTGATCTGTGAACCAATTAAGCTAAGTGCTCTATCAGTCATGGTGATCACAAATAAAGAAAAGCTGTGGGTGAAGCCAAAGGCTGGTGGCAGGCATGAAATGAAGAGTTTAAGGTGACCAGATGAACGGCAGAATTACAACCCTGCAGATCACAGGGCTGCTTTGCACAGTCCCACCTGTGCACAGGCTAGTGCTAAAGGTTCTCATGCCATCTTCATAGCCACATGGGAAAAGAGCTGGGTTTGGTAGGTGGATTGTGTCACAGAAAATCAGCAGAACTGCCAGACACAAAAGGTGTGATCAGCATACAAAGTTCAGCTGGAGGCTAGTTACTGTTAGCACTCCCTAAGGAACAGGGAACGCTGATATTGTTTCACACCATCACTAGCAAGCTACAGGGCACACACTCTCCCAGTCAGAGCAATAACATATCATGCAAACAAGCAAAACATGAAGGGTTAAGGTTACTAAGGGAGACGGAAGAAATGGGCTGACAAAAACTTCATGAAGCTCAGAAGAAAAGGCAAAATTTTGCACTTTGAAAGAGAAAAAAAAAGAAAAAAGATCCGGCTAAATAAGTGGAAGACCTGACTGAATAGAAAAGACTTGGGCAGAAAATCTTCCTGGCATTTCACAGACAAGCTGACCTTGCTTGTCCATCCCATATCTCCCTTTTCTACACTATTCTACTGCAGTTTTACAACACTTTCAAACACAGAATTCAAATACTTGGTTAGAATTTTGCCTTCTGAAATTTCCACAGATCACTACAGTCTCAGCTCTGGATTCAAATGCAAAGAGAAGTGTGGGTAAATACTGCTCATTCAATGATATTCACATAAGTTTGAGATCCACTCCCCACTTCGCTTCAGGTGAAAACTTACCATTAAGCTGCTTCTTGTCTTCAGACACAGTAGGAGAAATCTCTGCAAGCATTAAGAAAAAACAATAAGAAAAAACAACAGTTAAGAAGTTACAGTACCTGCTCACATCATGCCAAATTAGCCAAAGTAAGGATATCCAAATAAATCTTCCTAAAGGCTTTACAGAATGACCAGGATGCTTCAGACATCAAGAAGCAACAAATAAATGCAGCACTGACTGCCATTCCAAAAGATTATGTCTACTTAAAAAACTGGTACGTTACAGTAATGTTGCACAGCACTTAAGGATAGGAAATGGCAGAACACTGACACTTCAAAAAAACCCCATCAGAAATCATCTTTTATAAACTTCATAGCTGAGAAGCTCACTGAATCTGTTAAGAATCCCAGTGACACTTGTCTCAAGACATGGCATAGTGGACTGCAAAATCTGACCAACCCAATCCTTAGAAATCTAAACCAAATCCCTGGGAGGAACACAGGAAAAACAAAATCTTTCTATAGACTCCTGCTGCCAAATAATTTTATTTTCATGTTATTATCTGAGTTTTTCATTAATTCTACAGTATGCTACAACTAGCATACAACTGCCAGAAAAAAAAATCACAAACAAACAAAGAAAACCAAAAAGACCAAGCACGGTGCCAATTCATTTTTAAGGTGCTTAACTTGATTGGAAAGGCACTGCACCTCTCAGCCACATGTCCTTCTGTTCCTT
Source organism: Prinia subflava (assembly GCF_021018805.1). Classification (NCBI taxonomy): domain Eukaryota; kingdom Metazoa; phylum Chordata; class Aves; order Passeriformes; family Cisticolidae; genus Prinia; species Prinia subflava. The sequence continues at coordinate 34,565,636 of NC_086248.1, read as the reverse complement.
CTGTTCACAGTAAATCTGTGGGGAAAGTATACCTCTGGATATACCTGGGCTCCTTTCTGCCCTTCTCTGCATTGCTCATCTTAGAATGTCCTAATATGGAAGATCCAACTTATATTCTCTCTTATGGGAGTCAAGTTTGTTAAGTAGGAGAAGCAAATCTGTTCTTCCTGCTCCCTTTTATGAAAACCTCTTGGCTACACCAGGGAAGATTCTGGTTGGAAATCTGAAGAACTTCCCTGAAAGGGCTGTCAAGTATTGCATCAGGCTGCCCAGGGAGGTGGTGGAGTCACCATCCCTGGAGTGTTCAAGAAATGACTGGACATGGCACTTAGCTCATGGTCTAGCTGACAAGGTGGTGGCTGTTCAAAGGATGGACTCGATCTTGGAAGTTGTCTCCAACCTAAATTACTCTGTAGTTCCGTTATCAGTTTGATTCTTTATTAACAAAATTACTTTTTTTCAAGTCTGAAATGGCTAAAAGTGACAAAGGCAACAGAACTAGTTTTATATAGTTGACCTTTATCCTGAAAATTTTACTACAGCAAAATGGATAGTCCTATTATTACAGAACAAAGCAGAAAAAGGGAACAGCAGAAAATGAACTGCCAGAGCCTGCAAGGGCAAAGATGTGTTTGTGTTTCACTGACTGGCTGTCACAAGAATTTCTTCCAGTTGCAGAAAACTTAGATTAATAAAATCAATAAAATTCATGTTTACTTTTAAATTTCTAACTCAGTTGACAAAGTAGCAATAATGTCTTTGTAATGCCTCAACTCAGTGAGGCAGTTATGCTGCTCAGGTTTCTCCATACTTCCCAGCATTTACCTTAAAAGTTCCACACTAGAATTAGCTACCTAGCATCATGGAGATGGAAAATACTATTCCACTTCACACAAAGACCAAACTCAACCTAACTGCTAAGACGATGTCATCTAAGTATTAAGCAAGCATGCAGTGCACTTCTTCAGGAGCTGAAGAGCTACAAGATAGCTGAAACTGTGAACTAAAGTATGACACAGAATTGGAGAAAAAAATAGTTGTAGTCATTAATCCTTTCATGTTTTCACTGCAGTTTTGCCAAGGGCCAATACTGACTAACAGTGTCTGCTTTGCAGGTATAGGAAATTCTGGCTGTGGCCTACAAACCGAAAACAGACTGAAGATTATAAAGTTTCTGGAAACCATCACCTGCATTCTAAGACTCTACTACATTTGTTGCTCTCCTGGCTCAAAGGAGTCTGTTGTATCAGCAAAATTTTCTCAAGGTAAATTCAATAAAGTGTTCAATATATCCAATAAAGTGTTCTGGAAAGAATAACTGCTCATGAAGTGTATTCAAGTATCTCAATACATATGCAACTTGCCAGACGTATGTAAGGTGCTGAAATCACCAGACTGAAAATACTGACTATTATTTCAATATGAGAGCTGCCTAGGATAGTTTGCCCTCTGAGACCAGAAGAAAAAAGAGGGATGGCAGGGCAGTAGAAGGTCTTTTCTGTATACACAGACATATAACACACATGCACTGCTGTTTTCTAATGACTAAAACAAAAGAAGAAACATAGCAGTACATTACTAAAAGTCTTCAACTATACAGCAATTTCATCTTCAGATATCTGTTGTAAAAAAATTGTTATATGCAAGAACAGAGGCTCTCCTCATAAATATGAGATGATTTAGGATTTCTCATAATTTCCAGATAATTTTGGAATAAAGTATAACAGACAATATTTCATTCTTAAAACAACTCACCTTTTGCAGCAGCAATAGGCTTAACAGCCATTCTCCCAACAAGACATTCCTTCAGCATTGATTCATAATTGACCCAACGATGAACCTACATTAACAAAATATTTTTTCATAAAATTTGGAATTCTTACTATGTTGTTCTACGCACTGAAATAGAAAAGTTTGGTTTTGTACATTGACTAAATATAATTAATTTAGCAGATTATTTTTTAAACATATTAGAAGTCACTACTACATCAGTCAGTACTTATTTTTACTTCCATTACAGATATCATGGCATTAAGTGAAACAATCAGATGATGAAAAAAATAACAATAGTTTAATTTACTCATTTATACTTTGCAGTATCTGAACATCATAACCTTGAGCTACAGAATATATTTCAGAACAGTATTTTTATGATGCATGCTACACAACTAAGAAACCAAAGACCTTGTCATTACCACAACGTTTATTAGTCTTGTTTAGACAAGTGAAGGGAAAAGGGATGAAGGAAACCAACAAAGAATAATAGTTAAGAAAAACAAACACCTCCTACCAAGCTGGTGTATTTCTGTTTGCTTCTGTCTTACTATCACTGAATCATTTGGAAATTCTCTATTTTAGAAAGTAAAATAAAGTGAAGAAAAAGCAGTAGCTTTACAGACCAGAACTGGAGAACTTGTAGAGGAAATGGATGGCAGAAAAGCGAATTCTGATAGGGCATCCAGGATAACATCACAAGAAGAGAAAAGGAAACAGAGTGTTGCATGACAAATTTGAATGATATCTAGATTTAAAAATAAAAACTTTGAACTGGACTAGCTAAGGAGATGAGATAAAGAATCCCATCAACAAGTTGTATTTTCCTCATATACAGGTAACAGAAAAAAAAGAAGGATTATGAATGATAGTAATTTTTCCAGAAATTTGGGAACCCTAGCAATCTACCAAGCTCATAAAAAAGACCACTATCTGACCAGACACAGATTGCTAAAGTAGAGGGGAAATCAAACACCTCCAGCTGCATGAAAGTCGTAAGCCAGACAAAATAAAAGTGAAAATCATATTTTCAGGATCTAAACCTGCTTCCATTTCCATGGCAAAAAACTAGAAAGTTGCAAGCATGTATCTGAACTTAACTACAGGGGCTTCCCCAAACATTAGTGATGTCAAGACTCCTGTTTTCAAGGACATCAGATAACAACCCAGTAACATAATTCCAAGCACAACTCAACACTGGATACTTGATAATACAAATTTCTTGAAATCAAAGAATTATGCCCAAAACCTCATTTGTGAAAGGATTAACCAAGGATAAATTCAACAAACCTAAAACATTATCCATCTTTATTTGCAATGTTAAAAACTTGTGCAAATGAAGGCATAACATACTCTGATGCATGTCATGTAAACAGGTAACATATTTCCTTTCAGAAACAGAGATTTCTTTTCTGCTCTTCCCCAGTTTCTCAGAAAAACCTAGTGAGTAATGGAGATCCACAGAATGTCTGTTTCTAACAAATACCAACTCAGTGAATCACATTTTACAGCATCAAATTTGCGATTCCTTGCAGAAAGCATATCCATGCTGCAGAACCTTTATTTTCTGAGTATTTTCAAAACATTTTTAAAAATAGTAAACAAATAAGAGACCAACTGTCATCTTGTGATTTGTTCACCAGTTAAAGTTAATAGAAGCTCCAGCAATTTTTCTGATAATGCAGCTGCCAAGTAAGTTGACAAAGAATTCTACAAGCTTTTTTCAGTAAGTGAAAGCTCTTAGAAAAACAGGCCTCTCCAACAACAGCAGTCATTGCAGCAATTTATTAAGAAGGTCCTATCTCAAATTGCTGCTACCTTTATTGCTATTTCTGCTAAAAAAGAGGTCTAATTGAAGTATAATTCTAACAACATGAAGTGACATTGTTATTACTATCTTTTGATACAAAGTTTAAACCACGTGTCTCTTCCAGCACATGTAAGCGTCATTCTGAGCAGTAACTGCTGCCTTTCCTTAGGACTGAAAAAGTTCAAATCATCATTTCCATTGAAATGCCCTAAAAATAATTGCAAAATATGCATTTTTCAAAGTACAGCGAGCATGTGCCGTTTGCTGCCAGCTGTTCTCACCTGATCAAAGAGATCTGTACCATCAGTTCCTGCTGCTTTCATTAGTTCATCCTCACCACCTGGATGGTATTCCATGTACGGCGTGACATTATATACAAATCCTGAAGAAAACAGAATATAAAAGCATATGAGCAGCATGTCTACAACCACTCCTCTCTCCAAAAATAATGGAAAGGTTAGCATAAATTAAAGAGTGCACTTGGAAACAGTAGGCATAATTGGAACAAACAGTATGATTTCACAGAAACATAAGTGGCACAATTGTGCAGAGTACAAGAGGTGTTTTATCACATGGAGATGCCAATCCTACAATGCCACAACTCTTGCCCTGGGTTAAGACTTCAACCTAGAAACTGAACACGATGTATCCTAGCTAGGGGGCAAAAGTAGCACAGGCAGGTTTAAAGTGAGACAAAATTGAACCAGCTAGTGCACAGAACTGTTTTCAGTTATTAAGTATTCAGTTATTAAGTATTCAGTTATTAAGCTATCCCTGAAGTGTTGTCACAGTTGTTTCCCTACCACCCATCACCATCATGGACTGAAATGCCTACAGGAACGAACTCTCCCACACAAGGAAAAACTGTCACCATCAGCAACAAAACTTCCATTCCTTAGATTCAGTAATATAAGAAATTTAACATAGCTTGTGCTAATTAATGGCTTACAACTCTGGTTGTGTCTGTCCCAGTAAAAGGGCTCAGCACTCTTTTTACACTTCCAGTGAGATAGAACAATGTCGCTTTACAGGTCTAAAATGACAAAGGCTAATTATTGTTGCTAGGCAACTGGGTTATCAGAGCCCTGAAGAATGCAGCTATAAACAGATTTAACTACAGATATATTGCTGTTAACGTGATTATTGCATCCCTATTTAGCTGAATATTTGAAGATTTAACATTATCAAAACAGGAAGCTACCAAAAACTAACTGTGGCAGTGCTTTCAGAACAAGCTTTGAAGACATTAGGGAGTGTACATTAATTACTTCAGAAGGACAGAAAGGCATTCAGCACTGAGCCTGGGGCAGAAATACTGGGAGCAATCCTAGTTGGCAAGAGCAACCATCCCAGCCAACAACAAATATCCAGCCAATAACAAAGGAAGGATCTTTGCACACTTTACTGACCTGCTCTTCTGATGGCTGTATTCACTGTGCCATCTTGTGTGCAGCAGTGATTACTGCACACAATAAATTTTAAGTATCTGCATAGCCATGGCCTCCTGACTATTACTCAAATTTACCATCAAACTTGCTGAAGCAAAAGAAGTATCACTTATATGCCCTTCATGTGTTTTATAACTCCCCGGAACCTTCCTTTATATACAAATCTGTGCCCTATATGACAGCTTTCTTTGACCACACTAGGGTTTTGAACCAAGTTTGTTTCTGTTCTTCTCTGACTTCACATTGCACTCATGGTTTTCTGCACTTTCTCACAGAGACACAGTCTAACTACCAATGTAGAGACCTAATTTACATTTCCCATAATTATATTCTTTTACTACCTGTCCACATATGAGGGCTACTGAGATTTTCAGTTATGATGGTTTCTTCACTACTTATCTGAGAACACAGAAAAGGCAGACCTGGAAAGATTTAAGGAAAGATAGAGGCAACCTGATAGAGTTCTTGTAAAACCAGTCTGAGAGATGCAGTGAAGGTAGGATGAGATTAAAAAGAAAACAAGCATTTTAGACAGGAATTCTGTCTGCAGTATATGTTGCTTTTCAGAGTGAAAAACTAACAGATGTCCATAGCAAACAAGCTTTCTTTAGCTCTCCTCCCATTATAGTTTTACTAGCACATGCAACTGCAGCACAGGGACTTAATAATCCTATTATTTTGCTCAAAGGTCAGTCCTGAGTAACATTTTACCTTTACTTTCACTCTCATCCCCTTTAACACCCAACAATAATACAATCACCCTCACACAGAAATTAACTTTCTTCTGCTGACATTCAGACATGGCATTGTATTAAATATCAATGCTGTTCCTCACCAGATCAATGTTATCACCAACAGATTAAGAAGAACAGAGTAGCTAACGAGACATGTCTGTAGAAAGAGTGGTTCCATCTTCATAGAAACTGGTGTTATCTCCTAACAAATTTATGGTGATATTAGTGTATTTTAGCCTGTAAAGGATTAAACTGCAGAGCAAATGTTTTACTCCTTTCTGTAGGACAATTAAGAACTTCATTTGCAACTCTGAAAATACTCTTCTAGCCACAGCTATTGCTCCAGACCACCTTCATGCATTGCTAAATAACATATGATTCAACTTCTGAGCTAAAATTTCATTAAAATAGTAACAGAAATAGAATTGCATGGTTACCACAGGTATTGTCGTTGTAGACAGAGATTACAGTTGCTCTGTGTGGCAACTGTCATTTGCATTATACTATACTATACTATACATATATTATACTATACATTATATTATACTATACATAGATTTTATGAAGTAGGATGTGTGCTTTCACAGTTATTTCCTAAAGACCATTCTCCAGGTTTAAGTAGTACTTTTAATATTTACATGTCCTTGGATGCTCTAAAGCATTCCTTAAAAATAGTTAACTGCTCAAAATTATAAACTGTCCAAGACCAAGGAGTGTAAATGTCAGCATTTTCAAAGCCCTATTTTCTTGCTAAGTCCTTCTTATTTAATACATTACCTAAAATCACGTGCTTATTATTTTCATAGGCATATAAAATAGGTATAAATATGCCCATTTGGAAGATTTCTTTTGAAAGGTTTGGTGCAATAAAAATCTTTGTAACACACAATCTCTTACTTAAAGTTATGCCAAATTATGTCAAGATTACACCTGGCCTAAGCACAGGACATGCACAGTTTCTCTTGGAGCGAGGCTTTTGCTCTCGTTTTTTGAGTTTTGTTGCTTCTTTTTTTAAGTACAAAAAAGAGAAGCCAAGTAAAAAATGCAGAAGAAGCATCACAGCAACCAACCTCTTATACATATCCAGCAGTCCTCCTTTTTGTTGTGCTTAGAGAGCTCATCTTCAGTCACTTCAATCAGCCTCCCTTTCAAACCAGTCAAGTCCTTCCCACTTTTAGTTAGCCGGATCCAATCCATAAGACTCCTTCCTGGTTTTAAAGGTACCTGAAAAATAACAAATGTACAAACAACTTCAAACTCTAAAGGAAGAAAAAGCCGTTTTAACTCATATTATTCACTGATATTTGGGAGCCCTACTCAGTAGTAAGGGTGTTTAAGGGAGTGTTCTGGGTAGTGTCACAGAAACTACTGAACTCCAACATTCAGATGACTCTTCCCAAAGCAAATTGAAGATACCAAGTCTGCCTGTGGTGGTAAATCATTTAAGATATGGTCTGGAAAACTAGGAGCAATAAAGGAGATTTAAAAATCCTGGTCAGGTAACACAAGTTTCGCCTTCACAGCATTCATAAAGACTTTCCACAAGCCCTACAGCAACTGGAAGCCTCATCCAGAGAAAGCTGGAACAGAAGTCTAGTGGCTTTCCAGAGAAGTATTGCCATGGCCTGCCTGTCCTGAAAGGCAAAGCAAAATCTTCACGGTATCTGACACCTTTCCAACAGCACCACAGTCTGGGAACCCCTCTGATCCAAACTTTAACAGCAGGAAACAGGGTTAAAGAACTGCGGTCTTACAAAACCACAGGAAAAACAGAAGTAAACAAACTAAAGCGTGCATAAAGCCACATTGCTCAATGCTACTTTAGTCCCAGTCTGCTTTCCAAGCAAGGTCTCTAGACAACAAGTGCTCCCAAAACCCCTCCAAAGATGAAGATCCAACACATAACGCATAGGCTGCACGCAGTAATTCCAAGGTGAAAGTCGCCATCTCCGCACAGGAGGAACAGCCGGGGCAGGAGTGCCGGAAGCGTTATCTCCGCCGCCCTCTCGAGCGAGAAGTGCCCAGCGCTGTCAGCGACACAGCCGAGCCGGCCCCGAGCCCCTGCCGCGGGCCCTCGGCGGCTGGAGGGGGCGGCCGGCGGCAGCCCGCCCCAGAGACAGCCAGAAACCGGCCGGGAACCGGCCGGGAAGCACCGCAGCTCGCCCGGGCGGGGCCAGACCAGGCAGCCGCCGCCGGCGCAGCGGGGAAAACGCGGGCGCCCTTCACCTCCCCCCCAGCGACCAACAGCGGCAGAGCCGCCCCCACCTTGCTGCGGGCACCCGCTGCCGCTCGCTGCTGGGAGCCGGGCGCGGGGAAGGCCGGCGGCGTCACGTTCAGCATCGTGCCGGGCCGGGCCGCAGCCGGGCCCCGGCGGGCGGGCGGGCCGAGCGCTGGCGCACAGCGCGCACGCTCCGCCGCGGCGGGCGGGGCCGCGGCCCGGGCGGCAGCAGCGCCGGCGGCCTCGGCTCGGGCGGGGCGCGGCGGGGACCGCCCGGGACCGGACATCCCTGTGGGCAGGGACCCCGCCCCGTCTCCCGGGGGCGAGGGGGATTGCCTGCCCCTGCAGTAGGATTGGTTTTCCGTCCAGGTGTCCCAGCACCAGGCGCTCAGGCTGGAGGGTTGGGGCAGACACGGCTGCAGCAGCCCACGCTCGGGAGGTTGAGCGTGAGAGGCTCTGGGTGAGGGCCCGTGGGAACACACGGGACGGGACAGGCACTCCGTGGCTGGTGTTGGCATAATGAGCCAACACACAGCGCGCAGGCAAGGCCAGAGCTAGGTAAGCACACAGGCGCTACCTGACAGAGGCACAGCCCTTTAATTTAAAGCTTTGTATTTGTTGTTCTTTTAGGGGCTTTGGCCTTCACGATGATCGGTACCAAACTGTTTCAATTATTAAAAACCAAGCTCACTATTATAGTAACTCAATTAGACATTTTTCTCATTTCTTGATGTCCACTTTACAAACAGATGCTATATGAAACTATCACTTTTATGTATAACAGCACATATACATGAGAGCATGAGTGAGTAAGGCCAACGCTTCTACACAACAAGAACTAGATTAGAATTTGAACTCTCTTCTCCCTTTCAAAAACAGCTATATTGTTTCTCTGGTCCTTGTTTGAAACTGTTGTAACAGCAGGCATGACACAATTGGAATACTTAATCCAATGATTCCTTGATACACTTCCATATGGAGCCTACTTAATCACAATGACAACCTTTCCTTGTGTCCTCAGACTTTGAGAAAGTCACATAACCATAGAGCCCTTCAAAGTAAGGCATCTGTTCTGTTTCAAAAATTGGTGTTCAGTTTGTGATCTACAAACTATAGGACCTCACATATAAAAATACTAATCAATATCTTCCCCACTTAAACCAGGACAGGAACAAAACAAAGGAAATAATATACAATTACAAGACATCTCAGATTTATTAAGAATAACTTACATAGAAATAAATTATCTTTAAAAATACTATGATACATATTTATATTAAGTTTAAATTAAGTCTTAGAAGTGACATTGGCCTTCCCTGCAGTCAGCAACCTGATTCTGTTCTTGAATCTTGTTCCAGTTGATCTTCATCATCTTCGCTATCCGAATCTTCATAAAAGGAAATTGTAGCCTGAACTGGGAAGTTTTTCAGAAGTGCTTCAGCTTCCTGATACAAGTAATCATAGCACCTTGATTTGGGCCAAAATAGTCTGAAACAAGTATACAATGGATTTGCTTATTACGTGTTTTACTTGGAGGCTGACATGCAAAAAACCAAAGTGAAATTATACTAAAACAAGCATCCCACAGAGCTTTTCTTTACATGCTCAATTGCTAAGTTGCTTTCTACATTCAACTAGGAAAAAAAAAATCTCTGGATTTGTATTTTCATCCAAAGAGATAAAGATCATTTAGAGTGCTAGTTTTGCAACAAAGCTTCGAGAGCCTAACACCCTGCATCTCAAACTTCCCACTCCAGCACCTCATTATCAATACTACCTAGGGATCTGATCCAAGCAGTACTGCCCCTACTGGAACAACTCCTAGGGAATGTAATGGGTGTCAAACAGGATCAAAACCACATTTGAATCAAATTAGTAGTTTTCTTACTGAAGGTTCCAATCCTAGGAAGTTGTTGATACTTGTTTCACACCATTCTAAAATTCAAAAGTATGATAAAGGTCTAGGGATGATCAGGCCTTGATATTTCATCTGTCTTTCCCAAAACTGTCAACAGTTTCCTTCCTTAAGGAAGATGTCCCATGGATGTGGATTTTAAAGCAGTCTGTGCTGTATCCAGAAATTAACAAAATAGGCTGATAAAATCATAGTTAGCATGGGCTACACACTAATGATAATACATTACAATTAATATACTCCACTTTCCTGTTCATTTTCAATGACCATCCTATTTTGCTTACAGTTTAGAAATAGCTAGAAGGAACAGACCATGGGAAGTCCCGAGAGCCAAGAGACTAGCACACTACAACATAATGAAATGCTGACTAGAGATTGTTTAAAATAGAAATGCATTAAGAAACAGAACTAGACTGCTTTCTAGCAATTACAAAAAACAATTTTTAGGCTACTGTTTAACAGAATACCGCAGAATTGGCAGCCCAAAGTCACTGTCATTGGCTTTGTAACAGGTCTCCATTACCAATGTTCCCTGCAACAGCATTTACCCAAGCCTAAGCATTGGAGGAGTCATAGTGAAGTCTGCCTGTACAGCTGCTTAGTGCATCACTGTTAGAAGGATCGGAGCTTAAATTTGAAAGAAAGCCACATCTTGTCTGGAAAAACTACCTGTGCAATTATTACAAGCACCTTGCCACACCTACCAGTATTTCTGAATACAGACTCTCCTGTAGATTCAACTGTTGTTATTTTCTTTGTTTCGTTTTCAGAGCTGACCGTGCAGATACTGTCATTACCTTTATCATGAAAGCAGCAGTTACGCAAGTATTTTCCTCGGCGATGGTGCTTAGCCAGTGCATACCCTCCCTTCCTGCCACTCTCTCCCACACCTCCACCTGCTTTTTTGCTCTGGGAGGGCGCTGGATGTTTGCACAGCAACACAGCCTAGGAACTACACCCCCGTGCCTTTTTTAATCCTGGGCACAGCAATGAGTAACAGGGTGCTTCAGCCAACTCCACCACCACCAAAAAACACCCGCGTAACTTGTAATAGGTCTCAAGTCTCACACCACAGAGGCACATCAGCAACTCAAATATGTTAAATCCACGAGTCCTGGCAGTCCTTTGCCCTAGGATCTCAGTTCAAAAGCACATAGATGGCAAATTCACTCCCAAGGCGCTTTATTATCTACATAAATATAGGGGTGGAAACAAAAGGGGCGGGAGAGCTAATGCTGAGACACTACACTGGCGAGCCAGGGACTCTCCCGGCAGCGCAGCGCAACGGGCCCCGGGTGCCCGAGGTCCCCCGGGGGAAGCGGCTGGGGACTGCCACTTACCTGACAGGGTGCGTGTACTGCGCCAGCTTTCGGGAGGCTTCCGCCAGCCCGCCGGGGCTCTGAGGCTGCGGAGGAGAGAGCAGAGGTCAGCCCGTGGGCACGGCACCGGGCCCTCCCCGAGCATCCCCGCCCCGCCGGGACTCCCCAGCCGGGTGCGCGGCGATGCCGGCGGCAGCAGCTCCGCCGCGCCCGCCCCACTCACCGCTGCGGGGCCGGGGCCGCTGCGCCGGGCCGCCTCATCCGGCACGGGCACCCACGGTCTCCAGAAGGGCGCAGGGCTGCGGGGCGAGGGCAGGGCGGTCAGGGCAGGGCCGGGCCGCCCCCCGCACCGCGGGGAGGAGATCGGCGAGCAGCCCTGCGGGGGCAGCGCCGCCGAGAGCGGGCGGGGGCAGCCGCCCTCCATCCTCCGCCGGTCCGCGGCCGCTCGGCTGGCGCTGCCGCCCGCGGGCCCGGAGGCTTTTATAGCCGGCGGCGGGCACTGCGCGGCGCGGAGCCCCCACCTCCCCCGGCTCATCCGCCAGCGCCATGCACAAAAAGGCCCCGCGCGGAGGCGCCGCCGTGTAAACACGGGGCGCGGGCGCGTGCATGCCCCAAATGGCCCGCGGAGGGGGAGCGGGCGCGGGGGATTTGGCGGGGCGGTGTTAATCGCACTCGAGCAGACACATGGCAGCTGCCGGGGGCCGGGCGGGGCCAGCCTGTGGGAACCGAGCGGGGGGCGGCGGCACCGGCGACGTGCCCGGCCGCCCTGAGCCCCGGCGGCGGCGTCCGGCCGCCGCGACCGCCGCCTTTTGTTGTTCCAGCCGCGTTTGTCTGTGCCCCGGAGCGGCGAGTCCCGGCACACGTGTGGGCACCGCGACCCCGCCGAGGGCAGCTCCCGCCGCGCCCCGCGGGAGCAGCCGCGGCCAAAGGAGCCCCATCCCGCGGTGGCGGAGAACATGACCCCTGCGGAGGGGTCCCTGCTCAATAACGCGTCAGTGCGCACCCTGACGTGCTCCCCCTCAGGCGACGGTGGTAGCTCCTCTTTATATATATATGGACACACACACACCTTTTTAAATAGGGTAGTTTTACCGAGGAAATGTGCCTGCCTTGATTCTTTTTCGTGCGGTCCCGATACTTCATTCTGCTGCCAGCACCGGATGCTGTCACCACACTTGCAAGGTTTTACATGGAGCTCCTGCCGTTCCCATGTTCCCCGCTACCGAGGGAGTTCACTTTCGTTTCTATTTTTTATTTATTATTCTTGTTTTCCCTTTTCTTTCTGAGGCTGCAATGAGTGATGCATGTGAGAGAGGCAGAAACAAGTTACCTAAGAGCTGGTAAACAGTAATAATATCAGCCTTAGGGACTAGGAGGGTTGGTGGGATGGAGCTGCCCTAGATGCTGGAAGAGGGCTTAAATCCTAGGTAATTTATTGTCCCATTAAAGACCCTCATTACAGAGGTACCACAAAGATTGAGGCACTCTTTGGAATAATATTATGCCTTCTTGAGTTTGCACGAGGCATAAGGAGTGTGTCTACCTTAACATTGCCCAAGAGCAGCTGGAAGTAGCTGCTACTCTAAAAGGAGTAGCTACAGACTTCAACACAATCCATTTCACTAACTACTACCAGCAGTACTAGTTGTAAAAAATGTTACATATTAGAAGCTGTGTGGGAAATGTAATCAGGTTAATCTTTCACATCCTAAAGTCAAAATCAGATGTAGACTGACTTGGCTTTCTCAAGGAAAGCAACTACTTACTTTGAACAAGAAATAGTTGGAAGTGTGCACACACTCAAGCTTGTGCATGCTGTGATACATTCCAACTTCACCAGTGGACACATTCTGTCAATTGGGAGATCTGTGCCATTTGGCCACTTGGAAAATTTGATAATTATGACTTCAAGAGTTAATGAAGGAAAATGTATTTCCCAGTGAAAAGTCCAGTTTAGTAGGACATGATGCTTGTAGTTTTTCAGATTTTCCCTACCTCATCTTCACTGTGGCCTAGAATGAGATTAATTAAAATCAGAGTGAACAAAAGGCTCAAACTACAATACATATTCATCTTACAGCTAAGAAATAGAGAATAGAGCAAAGTATAGTAACTTGTGCAATAAACCAAATGTGATAATAAGCAAAATTGTTTCTACTTTTTCCTCTTTTTCCAAATAACTACTGTGAAGCTTGTCAGGTGAATTTAAAGCAAAAAGGAAATGTTTAAAGCTCTCTGATGGTAGATTCTTCTTTGGCCTGAATAAAATACATATAATATATATAAAATATAAATATATAAAATATAAATTTTATATTTCACATTTCTCTTTTGAGAAATTTAATATAGGCCGTGTAAGGCAAAAAAAGAGGGAAGGTTAATTGTCTAAAGAAGAAAAGCAGAAACATCCTCCATCACATTAGTAGTGACAAAAGGCTTGGAGAACACAGCTTTGTTGGTTTGATAAAGCGTAAGAATTAGTTTTAATGTCTACAGTAAAAGCAACAAAAGATAGGATGTCTTTGACCAACAGTTCTTAATTGTTTCAGGATTCTTTTTAGTACCTGCCTGAAATGAGAAAATATCCTAGAGAGAAAGTGTGATTTATCCATTAGAGAGCAAATTGAAGGAGAGGTGTTGAAAGGATAAGGAGAAAATAATGACTAACAGCTGTTGTTCCCTGCATACTTTCACACTGGATGAGTCTTCTTGGCTTTATAGTTCAGTAATGCAGTCCTTTTTCTTGAGAGAAATACAGAAGCCTGTTGTTGGAATAATAACTTGTTATCATTGACATAATAAAAAAAATCTGAACAAGAAAAACCCTAAACATTTTGCTCTCTTCCCATTGACCTTGAAATACAGGCTGGAAACTGGTAAATCAGGGATAGAAGATGCTTTGTCATGTTTGTCTCTTCTGCAATTTGAGCACAGTAACAATACATTGGTTTCATCTTGCTAAAAACTCTTCATGTAGGAGTTACATACAGCTGCTGAACAATTAGTTGGTCAAATAGGAGTGATGGAATACACTTAAAATTGGTTCTTTTAATATAGTAGTGGAATACATAGCTGTGAATTCAACATGGAGTCCAGTAGAGGCAGTTCCCTCATGCATTCTTGACTCATCTAACTAAAGCAATATTCCCCATTCTGTGCCTTAGCTCCTGCTTTTTTGTATTTCTACTTTTTAAAAAAAGTGCACGACCTGAGTTGCAGGTTGTTTTTGGTTGTACATATATAACTAGACTGCCTCTAGGAAAGGAAGGCTGGGAATCAGGATCTAATGCACTGCTTTATTATACTGGAATGAAAACTGAAATATTTTGGTTTATGGCTCTACTTATTCCTGTACAATAATAAAAATACCTGAGCTTTTGATCAGTTGTCAGCTTTTTGAAAATTTCTCTCAAGGTCATAGATTTAAAAAATTTCCTTATACCACTTTCTAAACAGATCTTAGCCATTCATTTACAGGGTTCAATCTTGCTTGGCCATAGTTTGATTTTTATAGGGATTTTTGTACAAAATTGCAATTGAAAAATTTCAAGTGCAGTACAAAAATTCTTGTACAGCCACTCTGATTTTACAATAGTGGAACAAAACCCCAATTTTGTTTTCTCAGAATTATACCAAGCAGCATTTTTCCAGAATGAAAGTAATTTTTTTAAAAATTTGGTTTAAAATGGTTTAAAACACTTTTGTGTCTTTCTGCAGTGTGATATCTTGAAATGTAGTGCACTGTTAATAGGATACACAGAAAAGTAAACACAGAGATCTGTGCAGATTTCAGTGTGCTACTATAAACAAAGAAGTGTTCACAAATGGCTTAGGGCTAAATTTGACAGGACAGTGCTAATCACACTGGGACATGGGAATATCTGGACAGAGGACAGTCAGCTGGCTTCATATTCACCTCACTTGAGGCAGAGATACCTCTCACTTGTTAGTAAAGCAGGGGCATTGCATGAAAATCATTGCATGAGTTGGTATAGGGAGAGAATTGGCTTGATCTTGTCAGGAATGTGTTTTAGTGACAAAAGCAAGGTCAAACATGTGGAACTGTTGTTCTGCTTACTGAGTCTGAACTGAGAAAATAGATTAACAGACAAAATTTGATCTTGATTATTTTATAACCTAGCTTCATCTTGATGCTCCCACTTTTAGCAACACTTTACGACCAGGTTTTGAGATTAAGTGTATGCCTGATATTTGCATACAGGTACTGACTGTACATGCATATGTCAGTTATTTACATGTTTGGTCTGTTAGCTCATAAATTGAACTCTTTTTTTCCCACTAAAAGCAAAGTTTGCGCAGGAAATTTGTGAACAACTTTGATAGATGTTCACCTGTGTGCAATGACAATTTACTGAAAATTTTGCAATGGTGTCTTATGAGGCCTTAAGCACATTTTAGTTGTGATATGACACAATGGGGCATTCTTTCTGCTGTAGTTTGAAAATAAAATATCAATTTGCAAAGAAAAAAGACCACCAGGGATGTGTTCATTAACCTTTATCTTTACCACTGTTTGGATTTGATACGTTATTTTCAATAGACATAATGTACCTGAAAGTGGGCTTTATTCAGCATTTCCACAAAATGATTTGTTTTTGTCAGTAAATAATATGAGATCCAAACTACATTCCAAGAAATAAAATAAATACAAATTAACTTTTTTATTAAAAAAACCCAAAGGAACAGAACTAAGTCAGCAGACCAGTCTATTCACATTACCAGTGTTACCAACGGCTATAAAATGATTGCTTGGGTAATAAATGTTGTGCTTGTCCTATTGCTGGTGTGTATTTTTTCCATTCTATTTATATACAAAAATGCAGGATATAATCAAACAGTGTAGTTCCACTTAAACTAAAGTGCCAGGTGATTCCTACAGCGGAGTATGTTGGAGGTCTAAAGATGGAATCCTCTTTCATGAACATATCCATCCCCCTTCTCCTCATTTCTCTGGATTTTGACTAGGCTGTAGTAGTATTAAACATCATTCTTTCATTTTATAGAGAAAATTATTCTTCCCCTTCCTCTATTTAACTGAAACACTGGATGGAAAACTTTGTGAAAAGCAGAGATGCAATTCCAAGAAAGGATATCTTTTCACTCTCTTTTTTGCTATTGGGAACCAGCTCCTGGTAATTCAGGAGTGAATGGCCTCACTTGAAGGGGCACAGGTCTACATTTCGCTCTGTCAATGAGACTGAAACCCTCCAAATTTCTCAGGTATATCTGAGAACTGATGCTGTTGTGAACTTCACGGAGGGATGATGGTTGGAATCTGCTGGGGCACGAGCGATGTGTTGCGTTCATGGCACACGTGCGGCTCCGTGAGAGCCCCGCGTGTCCATGTGGCAAAGTGTGACTGCACATAGCACGTTGGGCTTCCTCGTTTCCCTCCCCCTCTGCACTCTGCTCCCAGGCCCAGGCTGGCAAATGGTAAAGGATAACGTATCCACATGGGAAAGCAGCACATTAAGGGACTGAGAATGTGTAATGGAATCAGCCACCAGTTACAGGGATCTTTTAAAAAAACAGGAGTATCGCTTGCTATGGAGTTATGAGCACTTTAAATTCCATGCAGATAAGAAACAGAGACATCAGTGCTGAACACCAATCTTGTTAACCTCTTTTAATAAAATGGGAGTCAGTGAAACACTGATACATCATTGATGCCAGGGCTCAGCAGAAGTGTCTGGCTGGCTCAGCATAATGCAGCATAATGTCACAGTGTTTGCTGCAGTTGGAGCACACAGTGCTGCAGTGTGGCACTGGCAGGATTTACCCTCTTGCCTCTGGAAATAAGTGAGAGGCAGCCAAATGAAATGAAGTCAACAGATATTGACAAAAGAGATGAAGAAATTAAGATAATTATTGGAATGTCCTGATCTGACCCCTCTGGTAATACAGTCCCTAGCAATGTAAATTCCTCTCTCACAATGTTCCATTCAATTAACTGTTTCTTCAGATATATTGCTTTCCTGGCTACAAAGATAGCGATGGAGGCAGAGTGATTGTTTTTCAATTTCCCTTGTCTCTCCAAGCTATCAGCACAGCACCAACTCTCCAAAAAGATGCAGGCCGCTAAGCATGATGTATATAACGGAGCATTTAACCTCTCTCAGAAAGGAATGAATTGCAACAAACAGAGCTGTGCCTCTGACAAACAAGCACCTGAGAAAGGTGATGTCAGTCTTGAGGAGAAGCAGTGCCAGCCAGGGGAGTACACACGATATCTCGTACTGTGCTGCAGGGATGTCAGAGCTCTTACACAGGTGCCTGCAGATGGGTGCTGACAGAGACCTTCTAAGCCTGCAGTTCCTGCCTGGCTTCTTGTCACTGATGTTATCAGGCTGCCAATTCCATCATGTCAGAATTTCAGCACTTCTTTTTGCATGCTCACATCCCAGGGATCCTTATTGGTAGCACAGAACACAAGGAATAGGCTGTTAGCCTGTCTGTTTTAATGAAGATGCAAATTAATGCTAAAGGTACCAAAAGTAAAAACTGATATCACTCGGTTTTAAGGCTGTTTGTCAGTTCCCTTAAAATCACAATTTCCATTGCTTATAATTTTCCAAATTTTATTTGGGCTAAATTTTCCTGTGGTAGAGGAATTAGTGGGGGAGTGGGGAGGGAAGGTGGGGGTGGAGAAGACTCCAATCAAAATAAGACAGCTCAAATCCATGATCCATTTTCAAGAATCATGGAACGTTTTGGATTGAAAGGGACCTTAAATATCACTTAGTTCCAACCCCCCTGCCAGGGGCAGCAATGCCACTCATTAGATCAGGTTGCTCAGGGCCCCATCCAACCTGGCCTTGAACACTTCTGGGGATTGGGAGATCATCTTGCAATATGAAAAAGTTCTGGTGCCTTTTTTGGAGAGGTGTAGGCTTCAGTAGATATGGGGAAGGACAGCCTAAGGATGTGGGAAGAATAGACAATGTTTGAGCAAAGAGACTGGATCCAAGTCCCAAATAGGCAGCAGAGAATAGGAAGAGAGAAGAGACAGGACAGTCACCAAGGAGCAGCATTGCAGAAGCAAAGCAAAAATGAGTAGAACAGGAGCTGGCAAAATAAAGCATTTAGCATGGGAAGGACAATTTGGACTGGAAAAGAATAACTTGGTGATGTCAGAACAGGGTAAGAAGATTGAGGTGAAGGACAAAGGACAGGAAGACCTCCAAGTGCTTACAAACGTGAAAGTACTGGGAAGACAGTCAAAAGACATGAGACAGGTTTTTCTTAGTGAAGGACATTGAGCCTGGATGTCTTGTTCCCAGACTTGATCCAAAGAGAGGTCTCAATGCTAGAACCTGGGACTGGTTAATAAGAAGATGAAAAGCCAAAGTTGGGAAGATACATGCCTAAGTATTAGTACATTGAGGGGAAGGGAGAGGGGAATTGGGAGTTGGGAATAAAATAGTTATAGGAGTTGCAGCCCCAGTGTACACATTTCCAAAGCCTGTGTGGACCTCAGGAAATGCTATTCCACAAAGCCTAAGAAACCTGCTGCAAAGTTCCCATTGCCTTCTAGACAGGCTCCAAGTTAGTACCAGTAACACTTAGTCTTTTAGCTCAAAATCTGTATCATAGGCCTGAAGTTTTCTATCCAGGTCCTATTATTGTGTGATGATTTTTTCACCTCCTAGTTGTTCCACTTGTATTTGTATAACATGGCAATTCACCTCTAGACTGTAGTGTGGAACAATTTTAATGCTGCAGTCAGTCACATAAAAAACCAGAAACTTAAAGAAAAATTCTCTGAGATTCACATGTGAGTTATAGCTCATCCAATTTAAGTGTTTAATAGTTATTCATCTAAATCTAACATGATGAATTCAGGCTGCTGTTCAATAGAAACCTTCAGACAACTGATTGTGTCCTAGAAGAAGAGGGTGTCTTCTAAAAATGTCCTAAAATGTCTAAAATGCACAGGGCAGGCAAGATGACAAGCTCTCTGGCACAATCTGTGTCTCTACTGTCTCTGAAAGATGACCAGCTTAACTTACAAATGCCTAGTTTAGCTTGACAATAGCTTTTAGATGTCTCAAGCAAGGTAATAGGAATCCAAATGACATGTTTCTGTATTTGTTTGTCTGATACGAGAGACTGCAGTGAGATCTGTAGAAGTGTTTAAGTCCATCCCTCCCAAGGTTTGCAAGTGCAAATTCCCTCTTGCATTTTTGTGTCCTAAATAGCTTGAACACTATGGATCTAAAGCTCAGGACTGCATCTGAAATTAATGAGAATCATGCCTTAAATGCAGTACTGTATAATTTAAGTCTATGGAAAAATGAAGTCCTCATTATCTCAAACTGGCCAGCCAGGTTTAAAGAGCCTTTTTAACATTAGCCACCCAGTATTAAATGGGAGCAGTAGTCCCTAAAGGCTCTGTGAAGTCTGTTTAATTCCTGCAGTCACCATGGTTGAATCTTAGTATCACAGAATGGTTTGTGATGGAAGGGACCTTGAAAATCCCCTAGATCCAATTCCCCTGGCCATCAGAGCAGCATCTTGAAATCTTGTCTTGCTTTTGCTATGAAAGAAAGCCATCAGAGTGTGCAGGCTGAGCAGAGAACAAATGATGTGCTGAAAAACCAATCAATACCTTCTCATCACCTATTCTGAGAACTGAGGGAAGGGACTTGTGAAAAACAGGAGGTGGTGGTGCCATTCATGCAAGCTGAATTTAAGTTGTGTAGACAACCATAATTTTGGCATTTTTCTAACTTTCTGGTGCTCATTCTCACAGTCTTTTGACTTTGTTCTTTTGACACATGACTGTCTGTGAGTGTAAGACCTGTCTGTGGTGTATTCCATTTGGAGATTTTGCCTAAGATCCTCCCCTTTTTAATTTCCCTCAAAAGCATTTGTGCATGTCTTTATATGCCCACATATAATATTCAAGCTACTATTCACTATCAAATTTATCAAAACATTCAATATATTTTATATCAAGCAGAAAACTATGGGATACAATGTTTGGTTTTGACATGAATGTAGATACTCAGATATAGGTATCATGCAGGTAAAAGTTTCAAAGTAGATAATAGAAAATTTTCTCTGATAGCCATAAATTTGTCATTTTTAAGACCTTGAAGAACACTAGCACAATGTTTTTAAAGCTGCATCCTCAATATTGTAATCCTCTTCCTCTGCTCACATTTTTATTGATTTCTTTCCTGTTTGAGCTACAGCCACAGTCTGAGACCTTGCATTCCTGCACATCCTAGTATTCACAATATGAAACACAGGGTAGCAAATAGGTGGGATATCACATTATTAAAAATTTTTACTGTCTCATCCTTTAAATTTTCTCCTGGCATTTTTTTTTCATTAGTATGCTTTTAGAATTCCACAGATCCCACTTTCCCAGTTACTGATGTGGCTTTACTCTGTGAAACAGAAGTCTCTGGATAATTAGCATTTTGTTAGTCAGCCAAGTATCTCTCTGGCCTCCAGGCATTACTGCAGCATGAGTATAAAAAAAGAGTCTGACATTTTTCCATTACATTTACCTCCCATCTTCCTGAAATGGTTCTTTCTCAAAAAAACCTGTTCATATCATATAAAATTTATTTTCTTGTTGTTGTTACCAAAGTATTTTGTGGCTATAACAGACACTGTAAATTCTTATTCTTCTTCTTCTTGTTTGTTTTGGTTTTTTTTACCTTCATATAATTTATATTTATCTCTACCTATATTTATACTGTAAAATATGTTGTATATAAAATATACATTATATAGGAGAATATATATATTCTTGTCATCCAAGAATATTTATATTTTATATATATATATATAATGAAATATGCATGGAGTTTTTACATATGTATGAAATACATATTAAATTAACTTTCCCCTGAATATATATGGCCTAGTTGGAAACTGACAAATAGGAAATCTAAACTTTATCAGATGTAACTTCCTAAATAAAAATTTTGGAAAATATGTATTTTTTTAAAATGGTGCTGCTATTAAGAGGAAATGTAAAACACAAAAAGATTTAAGAGTGTTTTCCATGCAAAATGCAGATCTAATCCTGGAAATCACTACCTTGGGTTTTCATTTTCTCAGCACTGCAAGAGATGTCTCATATTGCTGGCAAATACTAAGTAATAAAATATGGTTTCACATGCACACCAAGTGCCTTTCTGTCTAAAATAAGTATTTTAAATACATTGAAAAATGAATGTTTAATTGTGTGTTTATTAATTTTATTTACTGAGTTACATAGAAATGATTTAGGACATGAATGTGGAGTGCTAGGCATAATTTTTTAAAATATTAAGTGAGCACTCTGTTAAAGCAACTTTTACTCATGAGCATTCTTATACACTTCGTTGATACAAAGGTTTTTTGCATTTGAACATATATTACTATGTATATGAATATATAATTTTAATTAGATATGAAACCCAGGACTATGTATTAACTGCAGAATAGATGAGGACTTCATTTCCAGGTGTACATTTTGCTTTTATCAGGAAAAACCTTATGCTGACTGGCAGCACACTGGAAATCTAGAAAGGATTCAATGGCCTCAAAGGAAATGCTGTTTTTAATCCCACCCTGGCTCGCTCTGAAACCTGCAGTGACTTTACTCTGACCTGCAGGGGAGCCATATGAATTCTCAGGCGATGTCACAGTGCCAATCAACACGTTCCATTCAGAGGGAGGGAAAGAAAACCTGTCTTGACACTGCAAGACTTGTTACTGTTCAATCAGACAAAGAGAAAATACCAGCTTCTGAGGATCCATCCTTTCATTTCAATTCTTCAAAGAACTGTAGAGCTGAGATGCCCTTCATGAGTTTGCTTATAACGTGAGCAGGCAAAGAGTGGAAGATCCATGCCTGTTTTTTCCCCACACTGAATCCCAGAAAAATTTTGAATAAAAACTGATGGTGCTTTTCTAAAGAGATTACTATTTTTCTTCCTTTTCCTGATGCAGCTTCTGTTCTCTCTCACTGCTCTCTTTCCGTGGTAGGAGAGCAGGTGCAAGGCAGACGCTTTGGCAGATAGAAATGTTCTAGTACTATAATTATAATCAACATTGCTGTGTAAAATACCCAAGGATTTATGCATGAGCAACACATTTAGGAAGTTCCACACAGAGTTTTCAGTTTCTTTCTCTTAGTCATAAATGCAAATACCTTTAATTTTCTGGAGAATTCCATTTTTAGGGAAATGAGGGTGTTTGAGGGGGGTGTCAGGGGTGGGATGCCCCTGCAAGTACTGGCTTGACCAAGCTTAATCCTCCCTTGTGTTGAAGGTGCCCTTGGTATAGTGTAATGAGAGGAAGCTCAGTGAATGTTCTGCAAAGGCCTGGATTTATGAATGGCATCAGCCCAGCCTCCCCAGCACACCCTTGAAGTATGCATGGAAGGCTGACCGTGGAGAAGGAGCACGGGCAGCACAGGGCTGTGCTGTTTCCATGGGCTTTCCATGGACAGGGGATTCCCTACAGGCCAAGCAGCAGGACAAATCTGTAATGGAACTCAAGGCTGGAAACCTTGTTGGGAGCACTGCCTAGAGGGGGAGGACACAGGTTTTATGTGTTCCTCTGTGCTGCACAAGCAAACCATAGTGACAATTGTCTTTCCAAGGCAGACACAAGAAATTAGCTCAGCCTAATAGCATATCTCAGTGAGCATCGGAGCCAAAGATACAATTTTTAATAAATCATTTCCTTCAAAAGGTTCATCTCTGTGTTTGCAAATGTGTCTGTTCCTTATTCCTGTTGTATAAGTGTGTACAGGTTGAGAAATACTTGAGTTTTGTTTGCTTATTTAAAAACATAAAACCCCATTTTTGACAAGTTATGTACAAATAATATTATGTTTGCTGTTCCTTCTAACCCAACTGATGTATTCCAAGGAACTCTGTCAGCAAGACTGACAGACTCACCACATCTCTCTGCTCTCTTGTTGAACTGGGTTGCTATGATTGAGTGTCCCACGAGGACATTACACAGATTCTTGTTTATCATTTAAGATTTCTATTCCCTGAACATGTCAAGTATTGTGTTTAAGAGACTTTATTTCCATAAACCATCATTCCAGTAAATATAACAGAGGCAAATGCAGAATATGTGAAAACTCCAGCTTTCAGAGTAGAAAGGAAAGGGTGTGCTAGCATTCAAGATTAAAAGGAAAAAAAAAAGAATGTAGGAGTGCTTTAAAATGGAGGATTGAGGACAAGGTGACAGATGCAGGAGAGCATGCCAGTTGGAGTGACTCATTATTGAAAGTGCAAAACTGAAAACACTCTGCATGCCTGAGAGAAGACGAAAAAATCCAAACAGCAGACAACAAAGATTGGTGCAAACACTCAAAAGAAGTAAGACATACAAACAAGGTTTAGATCAGTACTCCACATGAAAGTACTCTGTGTGACTGCTGGGAGTCCGAGGATGGAGATTAGTGAACAGGAATATTTAATTTTAAATGTTTATAATTGTAGGCATCTGATAGAAAATAATCAGTGTGATACTGTGACACAGTGAAGTTCAAATGCATCTGAATAACAGAGAAGACTACACCATTGGAGGAGCAGAAGTATTTTTTAAAAGAAAGCTCAGTTTTGCATTGGTAACAGAAAGAATATGTGCTGTAAAATCAATGTGGGTTGAAATTTCCTATCCAGGAAGGAACAATAGTTAAAACCCAGTTTTCCTGCACTGAGAAGTCAGCTTGGACAATCTAGAGGACAGTCCCCCATCCCAAAGTTGGTAGAACCAGCAATACTCTGTGCATGCCTGTCCTCTCTGTTGATGACAAGCACGGGAGTCTGCCTGGCAAACTCTGACAAAATACTTACCTGTTCAGTGGGTAAAGCTCAGCATGACAAATCCACCTGATGATCGAGGCTGTGCTTCTGGTGACTCACACAGAGGGTGACAACAGCTGCCAAGCACCCTCAGATTAAAGGCTGCAAGGGTCAGATGGGTGCAAGGGGAGACTGCAGCTGTCTGCAGGGGGATTAGGAAGAGTCCAGAGCATGCTATTATTCAGAGACAACCGGTTTAGGTAGTTTCAGTTCTTGGCCCAACTAGACAGACAATGCACAAGAAGAAAAGCCACTCCAGATTTAATCCTGAGCATTTTAAAGTAAGTATTTCTACATATGACTATGGAAGAATACTCTGTAGTAGTCTAAGGTATTCAAATACAGTATCCCTGCAAAAAATGGGAAAGGTACCAACATCCCAAGTTCAAGAAGGGAGCTAGTTGATTGCAAGTGGTGAAATTAGTCAAAAAAAAAAAAAAAAAAAAAGACAAGAGTCATAAAAAATAAAGGCGAACTTATATGGCTTTATATATATGGGAGTAAGCATGACTTGTAAAGGTTGAAGTCACTCTTTGCCAATGAGCTAAACATTGCTTATCAGATGCTCCTTAAGTGCAGGTAGCAAAATGAAACAGAAACCATGATTATACCACCCTTTGAGCCGCTGGTGAAACTGTATCTTGAATGTTGCATGGCCTTTTTCTCCACTGATACAGTGTAACTAAAAAAAAGGTACAGAAAGGCAGCCTTTAGGATCAGAGAATGGGAACAACACCTAGGCAAGGGGAGGAAATATTATGGATTATTTTCTCTTATATTACTCTTCAGCATAGGAAAAAAATGCGGCTAAAAGAGTTTTATTTGATATCTGTAAATCATTAATGAGATAGAATATAAGCAGCTATTTCTACATAGCTGTGGGGCATCACAGACTTAAAATTACCAGAAGATGCTTTTTCATATAATGTGTGATCAAAATTTCAAACTCCTTACTAGAAGGTGTCAGAGAGACCAAAAGCATAGAGAAGTTTTAAAAAACCACCAGACATAGATAAGGCAGATCCATCACATCCTTTTCAGCATCCAGGGTCAGAGACTGAGCTGGACTAGTGCCCTGCCTATCTAGGAGTTGCTGTTCTCACATTCTAACCAAAGTAATTTTAAAAATGCAAGAAAAAAACCCAAAGATATTATTTTCTCCACTTCTACCCATCAGATAATAACCTTTGATTATTGCAAACCAGGCTGGATTCCAAGTAAAAATTTCAAGGTGAATACCTCCAGTTAAGTTACCATATCCAAGGGGTTCTTATTTGTAAATGGAAAATAAACATGAAAACCAAATATTTTTAACTGAATGAGGCACAGCAGCTCTCTGTCAGGTTACTTTAATGAAGATAAGTATCTTTAATTCATATGAAATATATCTCTTTGAATGCACAATTTGATTATTTCCACTTCCATATTCTTCTTTTATAATGAGGATTTGGTAAGAAAAACTGTTAATAGAATAGGGTGATTTTCAGACTGATATTTCCACCTGTCAGAGTTACTTGAAAAACCTGAGAAATGGGGTTGTCCTTATCTATCTTTCTTTGGTGCCTAGTGAGTGAGACACCATGGGCTAAGAACGAAAAATTTAATTAAGCTCCTTAAGCAACAGCATTCTGTCTCAGTAAACATTAACACTTCCCCTTATGCCTGAGCAAACACTAAGATCTGGTCTCAGCTTGGGAATAGTTCAGAGTGCTAATGCAAACAACACAACTACAGCTATTTCTACAAATGGCCCTGAAAGGGTTTCTAGCATGTGTTGATCACTTCTCACTTAGGAAGTTAACTTCATTCTGTTGTTCTGTATCTTATGAGCTGAATCTTTTGTGTCAATAAGTGAAACTATTTCTTTGGTATCAGGAGGGGAGGATCTGTGCTAAGAAGACTCTAGGTAGTCCTCCAACGGCTAAAAAAAAAAAAAAAAAAAAAAAAAAAAAAAAAAAAAAAAAAAAAAGTGAACAAACCCCAAAACCCTCAAGTAACTAGAATTATGTCTACAGTTATTCACCACAAGAAGAAGGTCAGATTGTTACAGTCGCACTGCCCACAGTCTGGAGGGGCTAGAGTAGAGTTACTTGTGTCCAAGTCTGTATCCACCCAATCTACATCTTACACAGAGAAGAAAAAGGCACGAATATACAGATGTGCATGGTTATATGTGAGTTTGTATATTGATCAATAAGGGCTCATTGGCACATGAGCACCAACTGCATCTCTGTGCCAGACCAGCCACTTGCTCACTCTGCCCCAGCAGACCTTCCTCGCCATCTGAGGGGCTGTGAAATGCTCCACTCTTCCGAGTTCCCTTCATCTGTGTTGTTCTTTTAACTGCTGATTGTGTTTGAGGTGGGGGTGCAGAGGAACTGTACAGGAGTTACCCATCCTCATGCTGTGGAAGTGCCACATGATCTGACATGTTTGGAGCTCCTGGGTCTCTTGGGGAAGAATGGCTCTGCTCAGGCCCTGCTCAGAGAGGAAAGCATCACAGCCATGAACTCTTCACCAGAAGAGTATTTGGGAGCTACAATGTGGTAAAGTGTTGCCAGACCAGTGTCAGCACAGCTGAGGTCCTGGGGGCCTGCTGGAGTGTCTGAGGTTCTTCCCTAGGGGTTTTAGGCCAGGCTTTGGAGCGCTGTAGGGTGACTGCATTGCACACTGGCCCAGTGATGCATCAGAAATGCAGCAATTTTGCTTTTGGATTAATCCGTGTTTAAACTTGGCAGTGCACACATGGTAACAAGATTTCTGTTGTTGTTTCTTATGCCTTTGATTACAATGGAGACAAAGAAAGCTGAAGGGATTTCTATATTGTCAGTGTTTCTGCAAAAGGAAGCCAAAGCACTCGCATCTGTTTGCACTGGAAGACATCAGCCCTTGACCTGGTTACTTGTCTTGATACTTATTATTATTTCTATTTCATCTAAACTGGATGCCAAAAAATGCAGATTCACCTTCTGGGTTTTAATGCTTGCCATTTTGTGTTCTACTGCTAAGTGCCCAATTTCCTTTTTCAAAATCTAAAACCTGGTAAATGCTTGTGTCCAAGGTTATTTTTCATTTGAAATACAGAATAGTTATATTGTTTAAACAAATCTTTGAAGTTTGGGGAGAATTGAAGTCCCAATCGACCATATTAATATTCCATTCAGTCAGCACATCGTCCAGCCCTGACTCTTCCTGACTGCAAACTACACCTTGATTACAAACACATACATGTTTAGCAATCAGCCTTTCTGGCCTATGTGGATTTTGTGTCTTTTAGTTTCTTCAGGAAAGCACCAACTGGTTTAAAGGATCCCTGTTATTTCACTATCTTTGTTTGCATCTGTGTTTTGTTTCCTCTTAGGAGCCCCACTCTCATTCATCACATTTCTTTTGTTCCTTTTATTATCAGGCCGTGTTCTAAGAGAACATGAGCTAAACACCAAATGCCCCTTAGTCCTTATCGTTATCATCAGGATCAGTTCCCTTTACATTTTCACATCTGAGCAGCCTTCCTGAAACTCAGAATTATATTACAATTAGAAATAGACGTAATGTGCACAGGAACTTCGTATTCATATTCACAGAGTTGTGTATTTTGAACTGAGCAGACAAACAAGTCACTGCCTTTGGAGTGCTAAACTCAGGGACAAGGCAGGGTAGACTGTGGTCCACTCTGGGATATGTCCATTTTATCTGCCACAGGTATCAGTTGAAGATAGGGATTATAGATCCTTATAAATGATGTGGGAGGCCTCAGCTGTGTTTTGCACCTGGATATATCTGTCTGTTATCTCAGATGGAAAGGACTAAAGCCCAGGTTTTCAGCTTCCCCAGAAAATGGCCTATCAAGAAGCACCCCGCCATGCTGGTATGGGAGGGTTATCCTGGAAGTAGGAAAGCCACACTATTCTCAAGATACTCATTCACAGATTAGGTAGTTAATATGTACTTAGTAACTCAAACTTATATGTCTATTTTTCCTCTGCTTTCAAGACTTTCTTGTGCAGTTCTATTTCCAACAATGTCTTATTTCTTCCTGGAGTTCCAATTTTAACTCCACCTGTTGGCATTTCATCAAGATGAGAATGACCTGCCTTTTCTTCAGAGATCAGCAGCGAAAAGAAGCTGAATGTGTGCTGTCTGCATCTCTTCCCTCACTAACTGTGCTGGTAGTATGAAATCTCTCATTATTTTCCTTCCTTGCTGTAAACCTTGGGAGTGTATTTTGATAATTTTGACAACTCTCTGAGCAGATGTTGCTGTACCTTCAACCAACTCAGTGCACAAAATGAGGCAAGTAAAATACAGAATTTGCAGCTATGATTACCTGTAAGTATAGAGACTTCTTGTCTTCCTGTTGGAACAGAACCTATGGAGAGATTCAAGGTGAGCAGTTCTTTAAAGGATGATCTTTATGTTCTCTCCTAACCCATGGAGATTTTGTCTAACATTCTTCTTAGGCTTCATGTTTCCATAATGAAAAATAAAAATAGATTCTAAGTACATTCCTTGTTCCAAGTTTACAAAAAGCTGAGTGGGAAATCTGCAGATCATTGTGGTGCATCCAATATCCTCTATGTTTTTTCTTATATAACCTTTCTTTTCATAAGGATCCTTTTGTCTAATAAAAAAAATCTGTACAGTTCTTGATGTTTTTATTTTTTCTTTTCAATTTTATAACAGATTAAGATTAGATGTGAACATTCATGAACCAAATTTCACTGCCTGTGCTACTATGGATTTAACAGGAGGGAAATGGAGGAAAACAGTAGTTGAGAACGAAAGAGATCATGACTTCTTTGTGATGAAACAATACAAAACCTGGAGTCACACCCCTGCAAGAGAGCAAATGACATAAGGTTGGTCCTGAGGATTGATTCGTTTTCCAGAGCCTCCCTTTGCACTGCCATGAACCATGCTATGCTGGTGCCCTTCTGACAGGGGGATGCTGCCACAGTACATCATGTGCTCCTGCAAGAGAGTTTGCTCAATTTTATGCAGAAAGCCTAGATCCTAGGATGAAATTTTAGTTCATAATCTCTGACCTTGTGCCTCAAGCCTGAAGAGACTTACATAAAATATTTGAACACACTGAGCCTGGTGCCCAACCTAGCTTTCAGTAATAAGGGCTACTGACACTCAAGAAAAAATTAATTTGAGATTATTTCTCATATACCCAGAACATTCTGCTTTCTAATTCTTTTCCTTATCTCAACATTTTACTCATTACCCATTTGATACTTTGAGGCTGACTCAACTCTATGTCATATAAACTGAGGAAAGAGATTATTCAATGTGGTTGCCTGTGTTTCTGAGTTTAAACACATTTTGCCATCAGTGAGAACAGCATCGTATCATATTCCCACGGCACATTGTGATGACAACAGGATTACAATCTGTGGCTTAGGATAGGAAGTGGAAGAAAAAAAAGTCTTGAGAAACAAAGATCCTGTTTCCTTACAGTGAGTTTTAACAGCCAAAAAATAAAGCGAAGTCATGAGAATTTCAGTTTGAGGCCTACCTGGCAGGCATTTTATGCTAGTGTTTTTATTTCACATTTGTTACAATCACTAAAGCATCAGAGTTGTGGTTTGCAGGCTGTGCCAATACAACTATATGTGTTACATTTTTATAATTTTTTTTACGTTTTAATATTTTTTTATGCTACCAAGAAGCAGAAATAAGAAATCTGAAAAATGGAAACTTAGTAACTGAATCTAAGATAGAAGCAAAAAAATACAAGTCTTAGACCTGTAATTAAATCTCCCCTATAAGTCTCCTCTAGTTAACTTCAGTGGAGACAGTACTCACAGGGATATTGGAGCATATAAGGCAACAAAAACTTGAGCTGAAGCTCCATAATGGCACAAATCAGGAACCATATTTTTACCTTCTCAGCTATACAGAAAGTGTCAGAAATGCCCATTCAGCTTGTTCTTGTTATTTACATTGGGCACTTGATTTAAAAAGCTTTTTAGTGATAATCCTTCATTTGAGCATGTCTTGTACTTCAATGTTCATTCTATTTTCCTGCTCAAGTAGCTAAGACATGTTAAAAATGAACATCTTTTTTTTTAAACTTACTAAACCCAAATCATTAATTCAGCTTAATTCCTCAACTGCCACTAAGGAATAATTTTCAAGTCATGGTCTTTCATGGAGGATCAGAACTGCTCTCAACTCGTGCATGGCTCCAGTGCTGGGGAGACTTCTCAGGTTTTGCAGTTTCTTGAAGGGCTGGCTTGGTTCCTTCAGGACAAAGAATTCATCTTTATTACATGTTTATGCTCATATTGTTCTTCACCTGATTCACATGCTTGACTCACATATGCCAGCATTTAATCAACATATTTTAGCATGTCTTATCTATACTGGGGACACATTTTAGTTTTAGTTTTTCCACTTAGTATTATCTAAGTTCCCTGAGAACTGATTGTCTCAACAGCAGTAAGAGGTTACACACAAAAGTTCTAACATAGTAAGAATGAGCTAAGCTCACACACAAATGCCTTCAAATCTCTATTGTCTTAGAAAGATGTTTTCAGGCAACTAAAGTCCAAAATAATATAATGCGATATTTAAGCATATCTGAGCTTATGTCAGCTGGAGATGAATTTTTCCACATGTTTAGCTCTTGTGGACAATTTTGGTAAAACATCAGAAGTGTTTTACAAAACCAACTGACTGTAGAAAGCCTTTAGGATTTATTTTAATACTTCAGTTGAAGTATTCATTTGAATACTTCAGGTGCTTAGGTTAGAACAAAACCAAAGCAATTCTGGGAACTTTTATACCATGCCATGAATTTTGTTCACCAGGTTGAGACTTTCTCAAGCTTCTGGAACAGATCACCCAGAGAGTTGTGGACACTCCATCCCTGGAAACATCCAAGGCTGAGCTGAACTGGGTTCTGAGAAAGCTGATCTAGTTGAAGTTGTTCCTGCTCACTGAAGAGGGGTTGGACTAGACTACCCCTAAAAGTCCCTTCTAACACAAATTGTTAAGTGATTCTACAAAGCAGCAAGCTCTTTTTTGTGACTTTTCATTAGTTATGATAGTTCAGAGGAAAAAACTGCTGATTGTCATTGTGCAATGTGACAAGAAATAACCAAAAGTGATTGTAGCTCCTGTGGTAAATGTTGGAGTGCACAGAGTGATCCTGAACCTTCCCAACAGTTGCCTTCCCAGGACTACTGTGTCCATACTGTGATATCTCAAACTTCTCTTGAGTGATTAGTTCAAACTAGCTGTAGGGAGCCTATTTCCACAGTGAAGGAAAAGTTAATAAATAAAATAAATAAAATAAAAAAGTTAAATAATTCATTAACATCTATGTGGTTTAAAATCCAATACAGTAAAAAAGATAACTACTGTTTGGTACAATCTGAGAGCAAAATGCCCTGCAGCAACAGGCAAGAGCTCTCAAACCACAGTCATCAATAACATCATTATCAGTTAAGATATCTGGAGGAAGGCTTTGTGTAGGTATCATAAGTAATAACTGTAGAGAGAAAAACAAGACCTGTAATGCAATTAGTGCCAAGATACACGGTAAGTGCTTTGCAATTTGCTAAATTTTGTAGTGCTTAAATACACCCTGAATATCAGATATAAGTGTTGGGGAAGAAAAACTGTAGAGCAAGGGAGCAGTAAAGGCACAGTGCATCATTAAATAGTGATTAAAGTACTAAACCCAGAAACGTTGCTTACTTTGCACCTCTTTAAGTGCTTAGAAAAATCACCTGTTGAACCACATGGGATCAGGATGCAAACACAAAACTGCCAACCACGTAGCTTAAATGTATTCAATTTACATCAGCTTCTCAAGAGGAAGCTGAAGATGAAATAGCCAGGGGTGTGCCCTGGGCATTGGTGGGTGTAGCAGGCACCAAGGAATGGGCAGCCCCAGGCACCCACCTCCACAGTGGCAGCGAGGGTCCCCAGACCTGCATCCTAAAAGCCTCTGGGTGAAGCTCTCACATGAAGCTCACATTTCCTCTGCATACTTTAGTGGTATGAAAGCACCAGTGCTCTACTCAGACTGTGTAGGCAAAAAGAAAAAAATGTCAACCACAGCAACAGATTTCTTTTATTTTTATTAACGTGGGAAAATTCAAAGCAGCGCCTATCAAATTTACACCTTTTCAAATACATCCTAGAAATGTCACGTTTAGAATTTTAAAGGAAATAAAAGTAAGATATTTTTTCATTACTAGCATTAATATTTCAATGTATTGAACTATTTTATTAGATTCATTTTCAGTATTAAAAAGATGGGAAAAATATATAGAACCTGATAGGCAAAACACTGGAATGGTTTCTATAAGGATGTAGCAGCAAAGAAGTGAGGCTAGAAATGTGTTCAAGCCATGTCCCCATCTGCTGGGTGATGTGATTTAGTGGTTTAGGGGCTATAGTGGCATTGCTGGGTTAACAGTTGGACTGGATGATCTTGAAAGTGTCATCCAACCTCAATGATTCTGTGATTCTATGAAAAATGCAAGTAATCAATGCCATGGTTTTATGGCAGGTAGACCTTCTTAAGTCAAATTTCACTGTCTTTGACTTTACTGCAGTTTGGACAATAGTGACAATATGGCAATAGCATCTGCTTGGGTTTTGGCAAAGTATTTATATGTATTTAGTATACTGATGTGTATGTAATATATATTATATATTACATATAAGATACATTATATATATGTGTGATTTACATATAATATACATTATGTATAACATATTTAAGTTATTTATTTCTATGTTTAGATCTTAAAACTTTTATCTGGTCAAAGAAGGTAAGTGCTAAATCCAGAGATTTTCAGACAGGTCCCAAGGCAGATGACAATGGAGATCTCCAATGAACTGGGCAGATTTTGATAGGTCTCCCAATACTCAGTTTCTGGTCCAAGGCTGTTCAGTATTTATGCTGATGGCTCACAGGGTGAGTCACAAAGCCTTTGCTGGCATGATTTTGGATCTCAGAAGATTGCATTGGTAATGTATACCAGGAATCAGCTTCTTAGTGCCCTGGATCTGCTGCGTACATGGTACTGATGCAGTAAGGCTTGCTCTAACATCTACAAAAGAAAGATCCAATTACTGGGGGGGAAGCATATTTCTACACATTTTCAGTGTAAGAGAATATGCTGGAAATTAGCAGCTCCAAGGAGAAGAAATGGGAGAATAAGAAAGACAAATCATGGTGCTGTAAGGAAGGAGGGGTCATGTCAGGATGAAGGT
Source organism: Prinia subflava (assembly GCF_021018805.1). Classification (NCBI taxonomy): domain Eukaryota; kingdom Metazoa; phylum Chordata; class Aves; order Passeriformes; family Cisticolidae; genus Prinia; species Prinia subflava. The sequence continues at coordinate 34,532,328 of NC_086248.1, read as the reverse complement.
GGCTGTAAGTGAGGGGGCAAACCTGCCCCCCATGCAGCCCAGCTGGGAGAGTGCCCACACTGCACCAGCCTTGAGAAGAGATCCACATGTAATTCAGAGATTAGGAAAAACTTTTCTCAAAAGAAAGGTGGGAGCTGACAGGAAAACCATGTCTGCCATGGAGAAGCAGCAGTGGTTTCACCCTGGGAAATAGAAGAAAAATGTGGTTCAGGAATTTCCCTCTGAGCTTAGCTGGACAGAGAGAGGAGTGAATGCCTGAACGCTTCATCCAGGAAAGAAAGAAATGCTGTTTACATGCTTTCAGGTGAAGTAGCTGTCCCACTCTGGCCTGTGGGTGTGGTAGGGAAAGCTGTGTGTGTCTGTGTGTGTGCGTTTGAAATCTGAGGGTCACCCTAAATACCCACCGATGGTCTTCTACAGAGAAAAGGAAACTTTCTGCCACACTCTTAATACTCAAATATTCTGCACAGCTCTGCAACGGGACAATGATTATAATCAAATCTCATGCTTCAAGGCTTCAGGGTCAGGAAAAAATAACACCCTCTATGCCACCATCAGTACATGCTCCAAATACCTCTGTGGCCTGACAGGGGAGCCTTTTCATATTCTATGAGCTCAGGCATGTTGAGGACATTGGGAACACTCTACCTGCCTGTGCATGTGGAGATGGTTTTACTGCCTGAGGTCATACAAAACCTGCTGCTAGGTTTTGGAAAGCAGGTCATATTCAGCCTATCTAAAAGGCAGCAATTTGATGCTAGGTATCCTGGAATCTGCAGGTGAATTTATCTGGTACTCTGATTTGGACTTCATTTCAGTGAAGGAATTTACAGAAAACAAATTCCAAACTGAAACTCAAAATACTGTCTTCTTAATTCAGAGGGAGTCACTGTTAATACATAATTTCTGGGCTAAGCCAATTGAACCTTTTTAGTATTCTACTTCTGCACTTTGTGTTTCACCTTTACTAAGGCAAGACTCTCAATACAACTATAATTGCTTTCATAGCTAAAGTGTTCTACAGAATACACACAAACCCCCCCCTATCTCTGGAACTTGTTATCTATTGTTTAATGACATACCTGAACAAAGTCATAAAAATCCAAATCTGTGTTTGCAAAATAATTTTGCCTATCCCGTTCCTGTATTCATGTAGTACTTTCCCCGTTTTCAGTCCCAGTAGCAATCAATCAGTATCACTCAATATTAAATGACTAAAATGAAATGGATGTGCAATGGAAGGAAAGGAGTCTTCCCAGATGTAATACTGTGCATCCAAGTTGAGGATTATTAAAGCAGACATTCAAACCTAGCAATCTACAATCTTTTTATCCCCCTTCTTAACTAAGGATACAAAAAACTTCACTGAATCTGTGCAATTAAGATTGCAAAGAAAGTAGTAATGCTGGATCAAAATACAGTAGTCATGCTTTGGTACCGATTGCCCACCTCTGGGTAAGTATTGCAAATGAATCCCTAGTTTTGCTTGTTCATTAGGTTGTTGTTTGATTTCAGTCTAACTTCTTTAATTTCAAAATAAATTACTTATTTCAGAGAGGAGAGAAGCCTAACTCTACTTCTGCAAAGTTTGTAAGAAGTCTTCCAAATGGAAAACACTGCTAGCTCAGCTGTGCCAGGAAGCCATGGTGAGGGGAGTTTCAAGTGGCCACGACTGATGACGAGGGAAGGAGAAGGAGGGATGGAGAATGGCACATTGTGCTTGAAGGCAAGCAAATGATTAGAGAGTGTATTCTGAGAAATAATGAAGGATCAGCACCAGTTGAGTGATCAAGTTTGGGGAATGGGTGGGCTCCATGGTGCACAAAGCCGTGAGACACCAGCAGGTCAGGGGGCCATCAGGCTATGAGCTGCAGGAGAGTGATGACCCTAATGGCAAGACTCCAGACATCAGGTAATAGAACAAAGTGAGTTCAGAAAGGCTTCAACCTCACATATGAGACAAAATGTCTGTTCTCTAGTCTCCCTGGTATTCCTGCAGCAGGCAACAACAGAAGCCTGCAAAGCTACTCAAGAGAGTCTGCCCCAAGATATCTGCACCACAGTTCAACCCCATCACTTCTTCTTTAGAGATCCCACACCCTCACTTCTTCCCTTCCCTATTAATTCCCTACTCGTCCTTCCCCTGACCTTACCTGACCCCTGCCCTCCAGATGGCCCCATCAAGCTGATCTCTTTGTAAGCCCTTCACCCAGTCTGTGATGCTCTAGCCACACTGGCAGGTGGGTATTTTGTTGGGAGACAAGGAGGCAAAACCTCTGGGTATACCTTCAGGGTATGGAAGTGAAGGCTAGAAGAGCAAGTGTCTTCACCTAAACCTGTGGCTACGTGGCTGCAAGTTACACTGTCTAATGGTGGGAAGCTCTGTTGAGCAGGAAATACTGGGTAGGGAGAAGAGCTATTTAAACTAAAACACAAAGTTGGTACAGAAATGAAAAAGAATAGTCTGACTACATTTGGGCTGGAAATTAAAAACTCTCTAAGTTTCAGAGAGGCACAGGAGAAACACAGGTAACACATCCCAAGTAATTCTACTGTGGGAATAGAAACCAGTAATTAGGCTTTAAACTACAGCTTCATAATTTTATGAATAGGATTACTTTACCTAATTGCATGAAAATATAAAATTTAGGTTTCATGGCATACAACCCTATGTAAAAACCTATTCAGACTGCTGGGTCTTCAAGGGAGCTCTGGTCCCATTCCACACTCTTTCAAAGTGTCAATATTCTCTATCCATGCCTGTAGTAGGACTTTCTATATGCTGCTGTATTTAAAAAGGAATAACCCGAGGGTAGGGAGGAGAATTAAACAGGAAAATGTAATAGTGACACACAGAAGGGTTATTTGATTCGGGGGGACATACAGAATCGTGCCTTGTAAGAAGAAGTTGTGACACTCCTGGCACGTAGCCTGTTTGCCTGGGCTGCCCCGGCTGCAGCCCCCGCCGGCTGCTCCATCCGTAGGGAGGGATTGCTTCGCTCGTGGTTGTTTGCTGCCATCTACGGCCGGAGCCCGGCTCCCACAGCCCAGGATCATTTTAGGAAGACAAGCATGCATAGGGATGAGTTTAATGAGATCAGCAACGACGCTGATACACAAGGCACCTTCTATCTGTCCATGGATATTCATGTGTCACTTCTCTGCCAGCTGTTTGACGCTATGTATGAGCTCCTACAGGCTGTTAGTACCTTCAGGAATGGCTAAATACTTTTCAGATTGGCCTTTGTATACAAAGCACAGAGTATTAATTTGTGGTATGGAGTAAGGAAACTTCATAGGAAGTTAGGAAGATAGTTTCTTCTTTACTGAAAAAAGGAAGCAGAGTGCTAAAGAAGGTACAGCATTTGTTTTTTGACAAAATGATAAGTACATTATACACATCAGTTGCTGTGTCATCCCCTTTTTCCTCCCATGCATCCTTCAAGGACAGCCAGCCTTCAGTGCCACAGCCAGAGGCACTGTGTTGTTTTAGGAATGCTGTCTGGACATGCCCATGGCCTTGCAAAGACCTCTCAGATGCTGAAACCCCTGAGTGGACAAGCCCATGCCCAGCAGTGCTGCAGCGTGTGTGGGGTCTGTGTATTCACCTCTTGGCAAGCACTGCTGGCAGTGCTCCCCAGCAGCTCCTGCCCCAGCAGCAGCTCCTCTGAGGGGAGCAGTCAGTGGTGCTGCCAAGGGCATGTGCACAAACCCAACACTGCCTGGAGAGCCTGCCCATCCCAAGGCAGAGGTTTGTGTCTTCTCTCTCCTCCCTCTTGGTTCAGTCTCAGGGTCTGACTCTGAATTTGTGGGCAGCTGTGAGACCTCCTCAAGTATCTGTGGTGAGAAGTGCTCCAGAGCACAGTGCAGCTAGGACCAGCCCTAGGTATGTCTAAACAACCTCTTGAAATGAATCTCTCTCCCTCAATGGCATACAGGGAAGGAGGAAAAGGCCTGCAGCTAGATGTCTGCATATCAAAGCCTGCATGTGAGACAATTGTCCAAACTCCCACAGCCACTGAGAGAGGGCAGGAGTGGGATGCAGCACCCACATGCCAGTAGTTGTGCTGTTCAAGATGCCCCTGTGTATCTCACTCATCCACACAGAGCTGCCACATATGGCAGCAAGACCTGCAGGAGACCCAAACCCTTCTGCAGCAGGAGCTGAAGGCCCAGCAGGCTGCCCAAGGGATGTTCAAAAGGCTCTAGATGCCTGTGTGTGGGCACCAGTAGGTGCTTGAATTCAGATGTATTGTCCTGAGTTGGACCCCACTGACTGCATTGCCATCTTCTCTGAGCAACCACAAACAGCTGGTGCAGTCTACACTAAACAGATTTCAGAATTTCCTCCAGTTCTCATAATATTGCACCAATAATTTCCACTGATATGACTAATGGCTGCAATAATGGTTAGCCAGTTTAGGTTTTGGGAACTGCTACCGAATTTACAAGAAGGCTATTTTAACTGGTTATTTAAATGGCCTAGTTGTTCAAAATTGTCTACAGATCTGTATCTATAGCTTGAGCCATCTGATGTTTAACCATGCAGCACATCTCCTGACTACATCAGCAAGGTTTCTGATGTAATACTCAGGTGAAGGTGCTGTGCATCTAGTGTGTGTGAACCAGAGAAAGGGCATGGAAGGTGTACTCCTGTGTTTGAGTAGGATCAGCTGTGCCACATTGATAATAACACTGCTTTAGACTGCACATGAGCCAGACTATTGCTAGCCAGGGACTTCGAGGTTCAGAATTTGAGAGCCCCTCACTATTCATGACATTTGCTTTGTAAATGAGCCCTAAATTACCTTTCTGGATTTTAGAAAATGATGGTACTTAGCAAGAGGAATGGCTTCCAAGTATTCTAGGATCAGAACGAATCAAATGCAATGAAACAAACCTAGTTGCCTAAACTGTGTAAGAGATATATGTGTAACAGAAAGCAATAAATGTAGCTGGGGAGTAGGAATAAAAAAATAAACTAAAAAAAAAAAAAAGGTGTGTGGGGGGAACGTATATTCAAAACATACCATATAAGAAAAATATATAGAATATTAATGTGAAATAAAAGCCAACTGTGAATATACCAAAAGTGGGTGCAGGGACATTGAAAGAGAGAGTTTAACATGATGAAGCTGTCAAATGACAAAAAAACATTGTAGTACTGGGACCTTTTTTCTCAAGGTGAGTAGATGTAACATTACAGCAGCACCTATGAGGACTTTGATGGTTTTTGTAATATCAAAAGCACAGGAAATAGGATTGGATATGGCACTGTCATGAGTGTCTGAATTTGGTCAGTGATGGTAAAACTATCCTCTAATAATCTAGCAATCACAGACATTTCTTAAGAAGACTTTTACTCAATTATCTTCTTATTTTCCAATTTAGCCCAGAGGCAGAAGTACATCTGGACCAGCCAGACATCTCTGACATGCTGTCACTCTCCTACCACCTGACAGAAAGGGGAAAAAAGCACAAGAGGGAAAAGCAAGGTGCAAGGAACTCTAAAAATACAAATATTTCCATTGATGTGATTCTTGGTATGGCTCAACTGGCATTGTATTTTTGGATAAGGAGATCAAGAAGATCACTACGTGAATTCTTTAGATCATAGGTCATGTTAGAAAAGTGCAGGGCAAAATTCGTACATACTAGTTCTAACTATCATGAAGAAACAGTGCAGCTTCATGCAAATAAAATGTGACAGTGAATCCCTGATTGTCTATCTATTGTGGAACAGTCATATAATCTTTGTTCCAGAATGAGGTTGTTACAAACTCAGTTTGGAATTTCAGGATTTTTGAATGAGAAAGGCATATGCCAGGCAGAATTGATAAACTGGAACCCATTTATTTATGCTTTTTTTCCCCTCTCCATTTTCAAAGATCTAAAGCATTAACATTAACCATTAATGTTTGACTGTTCTGATGGCTTTACTGTATATACTCACCATCAAAAACAGTTGATGTTGAAATCGTTTTACAGGATACTTCACAGATATTTTGATCAATTATGTGTTTGTGGTTTTGTCTGCAGGTGTGCACTCACTTTAGATATACATCCATACTTCACTTGATTCTGTTCATACCTTTGAGGGACCTCTTGCATTTCACTAACCGGTGCCTCAAAATGCAAATCTAAACGAAAACAGTAAAATCAAAATATTCATGAAGTATCTTCAGTATCATCAAAGTATTTCCTGTATTTGACCTTTAACATATATTTTTTTTAGACCAGACATATTTTTTTTTATTATAGAAAGTTTTCTAGCTCTTCTTCCAATGGAAGAAGGTAAATAACTCATCAGCCATTAATGAGCAGAGTATGATGCTGTCGTGGTGCATCTCCCCCAGCAGAGATAGAAAGAAACAGAAAATGTGCAGATTTTTAACATTCAAATGTTATATTAATGACATCATAAATGTCATATTAACAGAAACTAGTACATAGCCAGCAGCCTCACTTCTGGCAAGGCACTTAAATGCAGCTATACAAATAAGCCAGTTTCTGAAGTTGAAGCAATAGTCAACCCCACTGAAGCAGAAGAATCTTTTCTCTTGGCTCTTTGACAGAGATGCAGTCATCTCCAGAGTCCAGAATTATTCACTGCTATTAATCCTGCCTCCCTTCACTGAGACCGCAGTTAACCTTCAATTTGACCCATCTTTGACAACGTCCCTCGCCTTCAATTACCAAAATTGCAGCCATTCTTTTTGCAAAATCTGGATCACTAGGATCTCCCACTCTCATCTGCTGCTTTTCAAAGTCATAGATGAGCTCTGATTCTTACTGTATGCAGGGTGATGTCCCAGAAGAGTTCTATAATTAGAACTGACCACACAGATGTGCTTCAAGAGACTATGCAGCTGAAATGCAGAAAATAATCACTTAAAAAAAAAAGAAGTTGATTTCAATTTGCATCATTGCTGCTTTCTGTTGGCAGCCTTCTTCATGGTACTGCACATCACTCTGACTCCTTTCATTTAAGCTGAGGTAATTAATACCTTTTCTATTATTAAAGCCTTGGGAACAGAAGATGAAATCCTGCCTTCATTAAAGTCAGTGGCAGAACTCCCATGAACTTCAGTTCCTTGAGTGTCATTAGATTGTCCTGTATATCACTGATACTGATGTTTTTGTCTTGGCCTACTGCCTATCCTCCAGATGGCATCCAAGCTGTGACTCCTAAAGGACAGAGAATCCACCACTATCCTTGGTGGTGACATATTCTCATGATTAGTTTTAGCCCACTAAAAACCCCCTGATTTTTATCCTATTAAGTCTACCCAGTTCAAAATTCTAGGCACTGACTTGCTTTCCTTCTCAAATCGAAGAGACTTACCCCACCTATCATATTTTCTCTAGAAAGACATCAATTTAGAGTAATTTAACCTTTTTATAAAATTCTAATATCTACCCAAATTAACAACTGTGATTTCTGACCCTTTGCCAGAAATTTTGTTTCTGTGCTTTTAGCCTGCATTCTCCCCTATGTTCTGAAAGGATCAAAGGACTCTGTGGTGTTTCAATACCCATCTCACCAGCTCCACCTACAGCACTATCTTCCCACAGTTCTGCTGCTTGCAACCCCATTCAAGAACATCCTGTGTGGTGCTGGGTTCTCCTAGAGAGCTGCTTGTCCCAAACACATGGCCCTCATAAAGACACAGCTTGAGTACTTTGTTCTCAAAATGGATCTCTTCTGCTCCCTGTAAAAGGTTGTTTTGGGCTACATCATAATATATTTTAGTGCAGGTGACCAAGTAGTTAAGATCAATGTGTAGGACAGCCCAGTCCTGCAGTAGGTATTTACTTGTTTTTCTGCATAGTACAGCTCTGAAGCCAGGCAGTGATGCTGCACATTTTATATTTGCCATCAGAGCCTTGGTACCTAATCATCATGCTCAGACCAAGGCAAAATAGTGATATTAATAAAGATGTCTTGTACAAACAATTTTTAAGGGCTTATCTCCTAATGCAACTATGCCATTATTAGTATTTCATAACAACATTTTGTTATGCACTTCTGTTGCAGCATGCTGTTGCATAATACTTCACACTTTCACAGCACCTGAGAATCTGACCCTCTACCAAGAATAATGAGTTGGGCTTCACAAAACTACCCTGAAGCAGCCCCTGTGCTAGTCCAAGCCTCAAGATGATGAAAGGGAATGACAGCAAGGATAAGGAGTGCCCAAGGTCATTAAGAAAGTCTATGGCAGAACTGATTCTGGAAATAAATTTTTCATAATTTCTTGCCTTAGGCTTTCACCACACGACCATTCTTCTCCAGAATATAGCAGTGATAAGAAAAAAAAAAATAAAAGGCACTCTTACTAAGAAATTATTTCAATATTTTGCATGAAGATATTCCCATTGATGTATTAGAGAAGGCACAGTTTGCAACGTGAGGCTCTTAATAGTTGGGAAATACATGTGCAACCTATTCTGTTTGCATTACAGTGTTTTTCTGGAGATGATTCTCTCTCTGCTCCGAATAAGCTGGGAAAAAATTATCTGCAATCAAATAATTAAAGAGGGTTTCAGGGTCATGTTCATCTGTTCTCATTGTTGTCAGCATGACTCCTGCTTCACAAGCTTCAGAAGTTATAAAATGTGCAGAAAATGAGGCAGGGGACTGCAGGCAATTGAATGCTGCCCTGGAGAGATTGATGCTATCCCTGCCTCTGTCATTTTTCATTTTCTTGTGGCCCAATTGGAGACATCTGGGTCTAAATTAGAAAAAGGCTGAACATTCACAGCTGCACATAAAATTGCTAGCTGCAATTTGAATAGATAAAAAAAATCAGGCTCTGAGTTTCTAAAATTGGGCATTCTCAAATTTAGATAATACTTGATAATTCTGGATTTCACATCTGTCCTTCAGGTCTCTCTGTCTAAGGTCCCTGGACATAAAATTATGGGTAAAGTAACCCCAGTGCAGAGTTGTAAAAATACATTAAATAATGTTGGTAAATAGTGATAATTTTGCAAAGAGATCATCACAGTAAACCTCATGAGGAGACAAATAATTCAATAGAGGATTTGAATAATTGTGTTAAAAAATGTGTAAGTAATGCTTGAGCTTACTGAAAGTGGAATATTTGATTACTTGCCCCTCAGTGAGGCCTGTCCATCCTTCGGACAAACAAGGCAGGAGCACTGTGGGAAACTGATGTGACTGTGCCACTAGGTATGGTATTACCAACAACTGAGTTGAATGCCAGTTGCTCTTCAAAATTTGGCACTTCCTAACTTTTAAGAGTCTGAATAGCTCTTTAAAAACATCCTTTCATTACATGCCTCTGCAAACTAAGTTCTATGTATACTAATTTTTCAGCATAATTTGGCTGTAATTACCATATATCCAGTGGTAAATTGCAGCTTCCATGAACTTGCAATTTATGTGACGAGTACAGGGAATTATGTCTAGAGCAGACAAGGCAGATTGCTGTTGTGAGCAGACAGAAATACCACGTACAGATAATAATCAATAATTCCCCTTCATTTTAAATATATTTAAACATGTATTTTTGCTGCCTTTCTCTGCTCATTTACTATGCTTATTTACTATGAAAATCACATGTTTCTGATGCTCCTGAGAGGCAGGTACACTTTCCATGTGGAAAAAACCTTTGGTCTCATGGTGGGAGCACAGGATGTTGTTAGACAGGACATACAAACCACTGCTTCAATTCCACAACACTGCCTGGTAACACTGCATTACAGAGCAAGCTGTAAGGTCCTGAACATCCCACCAACATGGGGTTTGGTAGGCTCCATCCGATGAGTGCCATAACAGGCAAAACCAGAACTTGCTAATTTAAAAGGGATTTTTGCAAACTGATGCATAGATGTCGTATTTCAAAGTGCCTATAGCAGAGGGATGCTGCCAACTGCTCACAACCCCTGCGCTGCTGTTCCTCCACCACAGGAAAAGGCCTTGTGAGGCTTTGCCACCACCAGCCTGATCTTGCCTCTCCTACAGTCCCTTCCCATCACCAGAGGGAATTCCTTGGCAGCTTAATATTGAAGAAAGCCCATCCCACTGTCAGAAAGCACCAATATGACAAAGCTGGGACTTTTTTCCCTGATAGTCATCAACTTACCTATTGCACGGCCCTCCAACTGCTGCTGGAAAATGAGGCTGTGCAGACCTCTGGCCACAACAGACCATGGGGTAATATATCAAAGGGATGATGTGCCTTGAGGAAACTTTGCATTTTGGGTTAATCTTCAAGCTCCAGTTGATTCTTCTGATGCCACCAACTTTCTCTCGTCAACTGCTTTCAGGTATTGGCAGCTCCGGCTTCAATTTGGGGTCAGACCTTGCAGACCAACTTCCACATTGCTAGGGAATAGTGCTGGTACTTTTAATAGTTTACACCTATCCAAATATAATGGGAAATTTTTATTTTAAAAAACAGGTTTTTATCAATATACAAAATTACACAATCTTAAAAACTAGAACTCTGTTATCTATTCCAGCACCAAACCAGACAGCTTAATTCTAGTGCCAGCTTGTACTGAAAAAATCTGGTTTATATTACTTCTGGTGTAACTTCACACCGCAGATTTTAATAGTTCAGGATGTTTTTTACAGTATGCATTTTAATTTGGAGAGGAAAGACCTTTTCTTCTAGCTTCAGAGAACTTCTAAGGCAGTCAGCCAATATAGAAGGTGTATCTGGAAAATTTCCCTTTGTTCAATTAAGATGGCTGGGAGCAATCCAGATTTAATGCAATGTTTTCTTTAACCAGCTCTCATCAAATCTATAATTCATTTTTTTAGTCTAGCTTTCAAGTAAAACGGATGAGGATATTAAACTGTGAAAAACCATTCAGATGAAGAGCTGAGTTCATCTCTCAAAAGGCAGGAGAGCCAAGGTTAAAACTGTCACTACTAGGAGACCTCTACAATATTAAAGAGACACAATGAGAGCAAGCTAAAAATGGTATTTCAGGATTAACTCAATTTTTTGTGTGTGTGTTTGCAGATTTATTACAGAACCAACTCCTACTTATGTTAGGTGACTAATCTCATTGCAATGTAGTAACTCACATAAGTAGGAAAATAAGACTTAGCCTTTACTGATTGTTAGCTTGCTGAATTAAATTATAGCTTATTTTAAATCTCTTTAAATATATCATACCCTTGACTACTGCACTGATTTATATTTTTGATATTTGGTCCTACCAATGACAGAATGAGTTGGATTTTACAGAAAAAAATAGCAACATGTGAATCATGTTAAACAAGTATTGCCTGGCATGCTCTCAGCACTGCCATCCCAAGTGAGCAAGAGAGAAAGAATATAAAATCAACGCCATATTTAACTGTGTTCCTTGGCCTTGCAGATTTTTAATTAAAAAAAAAAAAAAAAAAAAGAGAGAAAAAAAAAGAAAAAAAAAGAAAAAAAAAAAAAAAAGAAAAGAGATTAGCCTCTCCCATTTGTGTGCAGAATGGGCTGAGTTAAAGGTTTGGGGTGGTGAATTGTTCCATAAATGGTTTTGATAGTAGAATTAGTATTATGCTTAGCTGTGGCTTCAAAATCTGTGGCAAGAATGTTGGCTAGCCGGTGATCAAATACCAGTTAGTTTTATTACAGAAACATGGACTGAAATATGTACCTTATGAGTCAACTCTTAGAACTAAAAAAAAAAAAAAAATTTCTGAAGGTAGAGTATTTATTAAAGTTTATGCCCTGACAGTGAAAACATCATGTTTTCTTAAATTAAAGAACTAAATACAAGAAATATATGTTTATTTTCTACCAATCAAATGCATCTTGAAGCCACAGAAGGTACTGAACCATAGAGAGAAACATTAAAGGAAATGACAATTGTTTTCAATTCTGAAAGATGTTGCATTGCCTCTTGATCGTGAGAGGGTTGGAGCATTCTTTGTTGTGATGATCTATGTCTGGCACTTCTAGACAAGTTCAAGAACTGGGGACGGGAAATCTAAATATATTCAGGATGCTCTCTTAGATTCAAATTCTAAAACTTTTATTCACATCAAATAATAGCTTATTACATTTTCAGCACTACAGTCAGTGCTCACGTTCCACAAGGAGGGACTTGTCAGTAGATACAACCAGTGACCTGCATCTTTCCTACCAGTTGCTTCCCTGGTGCCTACATATAAGAAAATTAATTCTATTTTAAATCAAGGGAAGGGGTTTTTTTTCCCATTCGTCCAAGCTAAGAAAAGGCACTGAGGGCTGCTGTGTGAGCACATCTTCGTATACTTCCCGGGTTTTGTGGTGCCTTCTCAGTTTGTGCATCTGTGACCTCTAAAATTTCCACCACGTTATGTGTGCTTTATGTCTGTACATTGGTGCACACACACACACACACACACACACACACAGTCTCTCACTGTGTCTCTTCTGCCAGCCTTGCCACCTGACAGGGACAGAGCTGCCACTGGGTCTGAGCGTCACCAAATGGGGTACAACACTGCAGAGTGTCTTCCCTAAATTTTGCACACAGTTTCTTCTCCTGAGGTAAAACAACCCTGATTTACATTGGATGAAGACCTTAGAGTTGCATTTCTAGTAAAACCAGTCATGTTATAGTCTACTTGCTGAGGGAATGGGATGGTGATAGTAAGCTAAACCTCTTTTACCCATCCTACAGAGTTGCACCTACAGGGGGGCATTACCTGTGTGACACAGAGCTGTGTGAGTGGGAAGTCCCTGAATCAGGTATGCAGACAGTTCATCATAACTTTCTCTGTTCTAGTATTACTGGCTCATGTAAGTAATGGGAGGCAAAAGCACATGGCACAAATAGGTTGGAAACCCTCCTGGTCTCCTCCATGGAAGCAGCTACTACTGCAGCCCACTGGAGGAGCAGATGTCCTGTTCCTTCTCCATCTGTGTCTGCAAAACAGAAGGAATTTCCTTTCCCTTGTTTTTCCCCACCTCTCCCACTCAGTTTCAAGTAAAAATATTAAAGTCTATTTACTCAGGCTTTATGGAGAGCTCTAAATTCACCCTCTCTAAAATCTTTTTTTCCTCATAAAAGAGGGCTGTAAAGGAGGATGTCATGAAGTATTTTAGTGGCTCAGCAGGTCTCAGATTTTTTGACCTTTGATACAGCCCAGAGCCTTTATTATTGCTGAAGACCAGGTGATCATCCTGCACTTGGGAAGCTTTTGAAACTGTCAGCTATAAGGAACTACTCACACTCTAGAGATCCCTGGTAGATGGATACAAACGCACTGCACAAAGACCCTGGACAGATTCCTACATGTTATGTATTTTGGAGAGCTAATACTTTTCAAGTGTCCTATCCCATTGTCCCTGCTTTGCAGGATTCATTCAGGGAAAACAACAGTATTAATGGGGAAGTAAAGGCCACAGAATTTAAATTAAATTGGTGAGGCTAGGACTAACATTCATCTTAGTTCATTTTAGATGCCCACACCATGGATATTTGTGTGTGAACTCATTACCTGTCTTTCCTTTATTGGAAAGGGAGAAATACCTGCAGGATTCATCTGATCTTTATGAAGATGTCTATTTTATGCTAAGATGGAGTGTAGCTCGGAATTGCCATTTCTTGGCTGGAAAGCAGACAAATGGCTTAGCTCAATGTCCAAATTTCAACAAATGAATCACATTCCTAGAGGTAAATCTCCATCTCTTCACACTTTTGGCACTGCTAGCACAATGTACTCTGTCGTAACAGTGACCAGTGTGTAAATGAGAGTTAAAACCACATGTAGCTTTGAAGAAGATTATGGAATACAGGCAATACAGCCAAAGACAAGTACTTCACCCCTCTGAGTAAGAACTGGAGAGCAATGCTTCTGCAATGATCTGGTGTTTCACCAGTTGCAGTGGGACATTTTTTTACCTTTCTTTTCCCCCAGTGATTATTTTTCTACAAAAATGTCACATTTTTTACTATTTCAAGACAATACTTGCATGTAAAAAGCATAAAGGTATTGTCTATTTAGCAAACCTCCTCTTAAAATATTATCCCCAAAGCATCTTCAACTGATTTCAAGCTGAGTATATGTCAACACATCATTTTTAGATCATCAAATGTTAAGTGACTGGTTTTCCACTCGTTCCTTGAGTGGGTGCTTAAAGCAAATTCACTGCAGTTTTCATTATTGTTTTAAGTGGGTGCTTGAAGCAGGTTGACTGCAGTTTTTGTTATTGTTTTAAGAAAATCCCATTTTATTTTCTTTGCTATGAACCTTATGTTATTTAGTCTCATCCTTTTTGGAAAACAGAAATATAATGACCCAAACTGAAATATATCTAAATCCACTCAGAAATCTTGTCTGATTCTTTATTTGCTATGTATGTTACATGGAGAAAATAAGTTTAATTATCCTTGTTTTAAAACCTAAACAAACCACAATCTGAAGATGCATATGCACTTGAACAGATATCTTGGCTACATTTTTTTCCTGTAAAAGACTAAAACAATTCATTGTTGCCTTGAATTGGACATGAGCCAGAAGCACCTTTACAGACTCACAGGATGATATCTCAGCACTCATGCAACTGTTTAAAATCAGCAAATCCAGTGCAAACTTCAAGATGCCTCGGTGAGTTTCAGAGGGAATTCTTGTTTGTTTACAGCTTTGTGTGTCGGGATTGACAGTAAAGTTTATAATTAAACCTGACTTCCAGACCTGTGAATAGAGACATTTCTGAAAATTTCCATAAACCCCTAAGCAATGCAAAGAACAAAACAGTAATAACCCTCCTCCCTCCCAACATTACTGCATCTCGTTTATTTGGATTCCTGAACTTAATGCCAGATTTTCCTGGAGATTTCTGCATTTCTTAACTGCACTCTGTCTCAGAAGAACCCCGTCATTCTTCCAGAGCCTTTGTGCAAGGTCTTACACTTACTGTAATGAAGCCTGTAAGACCCACGTTCTTCTTTTACATCTGCATCAAACATGTAAAAGGAGAACCTGTCGAAAGTTAACAATTTATATTCTGTACTTTTATATACCCTTCTCTTATATTCTATGCTCTCATAAAGCATCTATATGAAAACTTTCTACATGATAGAGGACCAGAACATGGCTGAATTATAAAACAATGCAATCAGACATTAACCCTCCAAGGTAACTAATGCAGAGAATGTAAGTGTGTGAGGGAGACATGGTCAAGGCTGCCTGTATCTGATTTATTTGGGCAAAAAGATGTTACCTCATTATCCTTTTCTGCCACTGCACAATGGAAAAGAAAGTTTAAAGAGTTCTGATTTTGTTTTCCCAGTTTTTGAGCAGTTATATACAGAAGGAACCTCCTTCTTTTTTTCCCTTCAGATTTTTTTGAGGCAGTTCAATAACATTTCAAGGATTTCTGAGTGCAGTGAAGAACCAATCCACTGAAAATCAGAGCACGGAATTCCCGTATTGCCTTGTATCATCCAAACAGTCCGAACACCAAGGTAATCTCTAGAGTTTGAATTAGCTCTATGAACTGCTCTAGCATTTTAAATAAAGTCTTGCCACATAATATAGCTTCAACCCTACAGTTGAGCTGAGGTCAGTTTGATGCATTGCAGTGACCACCAAGATCCTCTATGGCTGATACAGGCTAGAAAAACCATGATGAAGGGATGTAGCATCCCCATTATGCTATTCATGGTTGAGATCAGCCATCTTTTCTGCTGAGGGGCTGGAGAGAGATAGCATGCTATCCATATGTTGTTTGTATTACACTAAAAATACTTAAGGGATGATCCTGGTAGGTTTCTAGATAATTTACGGGGCAGGAATGGCATGAAAGGGCATTGGCAGCTCAATTATTCTGTTCGGTTATTTGTTTGCCAATTCAGATCCTCAAATCTACCTTTAATCTTCAAAACTGGATGGTTAAAATTAATAACGATGTTGACAAGAAAGCAATGTAAATGAGTTATTCCACTTCATTACATCTATTTCAAAGTCAATATTGGTAATTAGAATGACTGTCAAGCATTCTGGATATTAAACCTTCATAATGGATTTGCTGAACTCTCCAATGTCAGTCTAGAGAGAGAAAGATAAGTTCACTCCTACTGAAAAATTAATTTATTTAATCATAACTCTACTATTAATGTTCATTAAATGCACACATTACTGGTCTAAATAAAAGGTATGTAACTTCTGTCTTTTCACGAGCAGTTATCAAATAGCTTTACAATCCAGGTGAAATTCCATGGAAGTAAAAAGCAATGTCTTCATGTTATAGAGAAAAATCTGTTTATTTTATGAATGCTTACTAAGGGGACATAAATGCATATGATCAATTATTTGAAAAGACATATAAATATGTTAGCATTATGCAGTGAGCTAGCCTACCTCTACAGTAGTCCCACTCAAACTCATCAAGATGAAACTCCCACAAAAACTGAGTGTTCTGCCCTGATCTGCCAAGTCTGACACTGTAAATGCAAAAGAAACAAAAAAGATGCAAAAGAAGGATGAACTTCCATACTCTCAATTGCTAAGTACAGCAGTAAGACTTACTGACTGTAATTTACACTTGAAAGCCTCATGCATGTTTATCCATGGGCTTATCAATGCTTTTTGAACACCAAAATATAAATAGAGCATAACACAATATACATATATTCTATATCCATCCCTTCTGCATATTTTTGTAATTTTTTTCATTCAGATGCATTTTCCTGACTGTTTTTAGACTTAGTGCCTAGAGATTTATTATCAGAATTGTTTCATGTTGAACAAATATAGTCTTTTATTGGTTCTACTCCTTAGGTCTCCTGTGCTGCAAACAGCTTATTATGGGAAGTCTCTAGCAACACCAGCAATGTGGTGAGCACTTCCTTGACACAAAGAGAAGGCAGTCCCTGGGGGTAATAATACTTATGTTCCGTACAGAGAAGCTGGGAGGTTAAATTAGTATTTGTGAAGCACTTGGAGTTCTTTGAATTGAAGACACCATAGAAATGGAGGCTAAAGCAAATTACTTAGTGAAGCAAAAATGTCAACAATCAATATTATTCAGTAACGGCCGTAATTTTTCTATTAACAACACATAGAAATGAGGCCCCTGCTAGATGTGGCTCAGTTATTAGTTTAGACTGAAATTTTCCACATAAGCACTTGATTGTATTCATGGGGACATAAATAAGTAACCCAGCAGACGTGATCTGTTAGGCAATGTCTGTCTACATATTGATCTCAATCCGTGTTGGCTTCTGGAGGCTGTTCCTCTCTTTCAAGCATAAAAATTTGTAGTCATCTTTAACCTCCTGCTCTTGCAAGCCCCGCTATGTTTCCTTTTATGTGGCTCCATTCTGGGAGTACTGGATTATCACTTCCTTCCTCACAGTTCCTGGAGATCATTTTCACCACTCTGCCCACTGGGAGCAGCATTTCTTGATCAAACCGTGCAGGCTGCATATACAAGAGCATTGCATTTTTCTACTGTGCATGCTACAAGAGCATTGCATTTTTCTACTAATAGCCTTGAATTCCCTAAGTCACCCCAAATTTAGCACAGTATTAGCTCTCACACATATAATTTCTAATCTGAGGTCGGGTCAATAACTTGCTACTGTCAATCCTTGGTTCTTAAAAAACCATCACTTTCTGGAGCTGCAAGATACTCGGAGTACCATCAGTTTCAAGGAGAGCGCTGGCATGCAGCACTTCTAGAAAACTGTCTCATCAGATAGCTAAATAAAGATTGAAAAATGTCAACAATATTTGGCTTATTTTTCCCACAGGATGAACTCAACATGGCATCAGGAGATATTTGTCCCTTTTTCTGTACTCAAAGTAATTAACAGGTAATTTGTTTTCCTCCTGCACTGAGTATTCCACAGCAGCAGATAAATGCAGTTTGGCTTTGTTAAGGATGATGCTTGAGCACTCCTTATGGTAATTAGTATTTTTCCACAATGTGCTTACCCAATTGCACTAAACTCAAGAAGACATCAACTTTGATGCATATTCTTTAAGTAGTAATTTAGTTCATTAAGGTCAGGAGCTGTACCTCTTATAGAAATTATGTTTTCTTGTGATAACTTAACCATGTAGTGTGTGAGGAAACATTCCTAACACAGTCTTAACAATAAAATTATCTCATTTCCTCAGTGCTAAATCTACGACCCCATTTTTTTATAGTCCAAATTATCAAAAAGTTGGGGATGGCTTTTCTGCATTTCTCTTCAAGTATAAGCAGTTTTGATGGAACTAGAAAATCATCTCACAAGAAGAAGATACATGGAAAGCATGGAGGAATACCCTACAAGTAAGAAAGAAGGGTCTCATGCTCTAGATAGAAGTGCTGAAGGAAAAGCAGCTAGGAGCATCAGGGTTGCACTGGTATAGCCTATGCCAAATACTTGCATGGGGTGTGTGCAGACATAGGAGTGGGCAATTTTCATCCTGTGCTGGAGCACATTTTTTTCCAGTTAGGTGGTCATTATCAGACTGCACAGTGAGCTAAAGAATGGGCAGGGGAACTTAACATTTAACCCTGTTCATTACAGATATCTGTGTTCGGATATTGCAAAAAGCCTGAGTAGAGTCCTGACTCTGTGAGAGCCATTGGAAAATCTTTTGTCTTGGACATTGTTTGACCAACCACTCTGTGCAAAAGGATTAATATCTCTTTCCACGCTTCTAGCAATGTCTACACCTGGGCAGAAAAAAATGTCAAGGATCAAGCACCCCTTACAGGTGCTCCTGACAAAGATTATTTGTCCTCTTCTGCTGCCATTTTTATCAAATGATTTGGCAAATTTGGAGGAGTAAAATAATTCCTCTCCTTTAGGGAAAGCAGCCTACAGTCATGGTATACATCTATCACGAGGGTATTAATGGACCTCTACATAAAGGGGAGAGAAAGAGCCTGCTAAAACTTTAATGCATTTTCTCCAAATTCCACAAAGAGGACATGAAAATAGGAGTTTTAGCAGTCTTGCAGTGCCAGTGTCATGCCAGTCATATATAGAACTGGAAATGACACTCCAGTCCTGTTGGGGGTATCTGATTACAAAATCTTATGTCTGACAAGGTCTTTCCATACAGCATCACACTGAAAGTTCAAATATGTTGCTCACCTGCAATGACCCCTAATCCTTTTTCAGAGTAAAAGCTTTCCAGCAAGTAATCTTATAGGATTTGCTTCTAGATATATACACTTGACTGCATTAAAGCATTGTATTAACAATGATCCTAGTTTATCAAGCAATCCAAAATCAGAAGAGCTTAATGTTTTACATGATCGTGACATAGTTAGTATTGTGCAAGCAAGACCAACTAAATGTGAGAGTCATAAAGTCAAGAAGAAGGCGTGAAGGAGTTGATTGACTACATCTCACAACCAAAATGGTTCTTGGGTTGCCATTGGAGGCCAGTACAATCAAAAATGTCCTCCTGTGGGTGTACAGATTCAGTTAAAGAGCAACTTCAAGCTTGGAAGAGTAGGAAGTGAGAACTCACTAAGCTGTACCAGTCACACTGCCACTTCAAAAGCATAATAGCTGAAGAATTTGATCTCACATTAGCAGACTGAGTTTTAGGCTCACAGCCCTTAGCAAAATTATGATGTGCACTGAAAATACCAAAACTATTAAAAGATTAGGAATTAAGTATTGCTAAAAACATTACTATGATATACATATTTGCATATGTAAGTCTTAGCACATGTTCATATCTCTAATTGCATAAACCAGCTTTTTTCTCAAGTGAATAGGGGTCATATTTGGTCTTAAGGTATCACAATTCATAATCTTCCTTCCCTATTAAATATATGCTTATCTTTTTTTGCTTAAAATTTATTTTACCCTCTGGGTTGAAAGTTGTACTCTTATTTGACATAGATCTGGCATCTATTGAACTTTTGCTGAACAAAACTGTTACTGAAATTTGGATTTTATTTCAGGCACCATCCTGCCCTCTTTTGAGGAAATGATGCATTTGGGACCAATGCCTTCAGAGGTACTTTGTGTTCAAAGACAGGACTGTCAATTAGTCAACAAGTAATAAATTTTAAATGTCAATTAGTACTAAATTGCCTTTTTCTGTATACTCCTGCAAATCTGTTTCATGATGTCTGTGAAGCTTAGTATGACTTCACATAAATTTTTTGATGAATGTTCCCCTTTCCAATATCAACATCTTCAATGGAATATGAAACATTCCTATTGAAGTTACCTTGCAAATTTCTTAAATTGATTCTCCCCTCTTTCTAGTATCACTAGAAAGCTGCTATTTCCACATTGACTATATTAGAATACATATTACATATTGAAGCAGTAAGTTAGGCAGTTTTTGGTACGCAGACTTGTTAAAGCAAATCTGTAAAAGATTAGTGCTCCATGTAAAAGAAAAGGTTAAAAAAAAAAAAAGAAAAAGACAAATTTAAGCCTAGTCTGAATCTGTTGTGTGGAAGTGCAATATACTTCATACCTCCAGACTTTTCCATTAGAAGCTCTATCAGGATTACAAAATTAATGATCAAAATCGGTACTAAATAGTGAGGGATTTCACAGGTATTGACTTTCACAGTTACAGGACTTTTGCTCCATTTCTGATACATCTGTCCATCTGCCCTCTTTCTGGTCTATTAACCTCAGTGTTATTGCCAGACATAGGCCAAAAAACTACTCCAGCAGCAAAAGCTATCCTTGTGATATGGTGTCCATGCACCAGTCAATGCATCAGTCAACAGAAGTCTCTAAGATAATACAGATTTTAAGGCTGTCCTTGTGGGAACCAGCACGCTGAGTAAGGAACACACCTTTTTCATGCCAATGACCACCTTTCTGTAACCATCAACTCTGTAATATGCAGACACTCTGTATTCTGCAGAACATGACCTCACTCTGACACGGCTTAATGAGCAGTAAAAAAGCTCATTGGCTTTTCTTTTTTGTAACTTTTCTCTCCTATTAATTCTCTCTCTTATCTAAATTAACTTTTTCATTTTTTAAGTTCTTCAAAGGCACAAAAAAGGCATTTCCTATGGGACGTAGAGTATATACTCATGCCATCAAGCCTTACCACTGTGTATGGCTGTTCTCTTAGATTCAGTAGCTCAAGTAGTTCTCCAAAATGTAATGAATCTTCTGCCAGGGATGCACAAACACATTCGTACATCCTCTTCAGACCATCATTCTGACTGGAAAATTGACAAACTGCTTTAATTTCTCATTGCTGTTTTATATCACAACAACCAAAGGAACTACTGAAACAAATGCCCTTGAGGAGGGTGAGTACAGAGGCTAAACAAACAGTTGTGGACAGAACCCATGTAAGACCAAGCAATTAGGTTGTATTTAACAGCAGAAGCACAGGAAATCCTGAGTATATGACTTGAGTACTTGCTGTTGCATGTGCTGTAGAGAAAGCAGAATGCAAACTACCTGGCTCCATCAACCTGATACAAAGTCAGGAGGATGCTTCTCCTTTGAGAAGTCTTTTTTTCCCCCTCCCCAGAGCTAAACAGATCTGTTCAGGACTGCTGCTATCACTATGGTTACTGCCAGCCTCTCCAGGAGCTCTGTGTGTACCACTGGCCTTAAGAGTAAGAGGGAGAAGCAGAACAACAGCACTGGGCCTGATGCAGGCTCAGGCACAGACAGGTGGGGTCTAAATCTCTGCCCAGCCTGTGAGGGCAGGAGGAAAGGGCATTGAAGCTGGCTGAAGAACTGGAAGACTTGACAGGAGAAACTGGGAAACAAATGGAAAAAAAAGCAGAATTGTGGTGAGAAATCCCCACATTTCAGTGCACCTTAGTGTACGAAAATACAGCCTACATGCTTTACATCACCCAAGACACGGGAATCTCTGGGGCAGAATTCAGGTATGAGGTGTGATGAATCAGCCCTTACTCACACCTCCTTCCCTCCACATGTGCTTGAGTGTGAGATTAACACAGACCTGCTCTATTTTTCTCACTTTAAATTCAGTTAAGAATTATCTTTGTGCCTTAAAATGGCTATTCAGTTTGTCATTAATGTATCTCCTCTTTTTAAGGCTTTCATTATTAAGTTGAAAGCACAGTTACAAAGAGTCAAGAAAGACATCACCGATTCTGTGTTATTTTTAGCAGTAATAACCCTTCCCAACTGCTCATATGGCCCTCATCTAGACCTCCACTGGCCAAGCTGTGAACCAGGGTTTGACAGATCCAACACACCAGGCAACTCCTTGGGACTTCATCTAAAACTGCCCTGTGGAATGGCAACCCCAACTCCCCATCTCTTTAGTCCCGGGCAGCTCCCTCTGTGGTGTATCCTTATTCAAGATTGTTCCTATCTCTTGTGTGGCTTTCATTACAGACATGAACTCCTGATTTGTGGGGTTGGGTTATTTTTAGGGGACTGGTTTCATTTTTAGGTGGTTGGTTTTAAATCCAAAAGCAATACAGCTTCAGCAGATAACATCCCTTCACTCTGAATTTAAAGAGTACTAATATCTTCTTGTCTTACCTTCTTAAAGCACCTTAGGTTTTCATTAGGAAACTGCAAAAATTTTAAGGCAATAGTACAGATTATCTGACTTATCTTTTGCTTCAGTGTTTTGACAATATGAAGACATAAAATTAGCTGAGTATTAACTATCACAATTTTTGGTGACACAGATCTCAGTGACAGTAACTATTGATAACAACACAGACTAGTTCAGAAAGGATCCAGACCTTCACACTGAAGATGTATACTAGATGTTAATAAAAGTTGCATCACTAATTAAATACTTTGGCTACTATAAAGTTGAAAACTATCCTGCTTGCAGGAAATAAAACTATTCTAAATTTCTGCTGTGTGGAGTCAACAAATTCCAAAACAGTTTATATAGTTGTTGGGTTTTTTTCTTCTGTAATACACCAGTTAAAAAGTGAGTTTCTGTTTTAAAGTCAAACCTCCTTTTAAACTCCTGTCAGTATTACCAAGAAAAGTTCAAAGTCGCTCTTAATGCCATAATGGAACATGAAGTATTGGTAGATCCCAACTGTTTCTTTCTTCTGAAATCAATTGGGTGTATGATCCAAATAACTGATTGTGAAGTACAGAGGAAAAACTGTTTGTGTGCCTCTGCTAAGACATGCTTCTAGCTGCCACAAATCATGTCATAAATGACAAATTCCTAGGCATTGAAGTTAGTATTTCTGTGGTAACAGAAAAAATTTCTAAATATTACTAAAATTTGTCTATACTCGAACAGTGAACTATAGTAATGTTAAAGAGCACAGTATGATCTTTCTGTGCAACTCCACAGTTTATTTATTTGCTACTCATTATTGAATAGAGATGAGAAACACGGACACATTCTCACTACTGGAATACGAGAGTCGCTCTTATAGGAACATTCAAAGTTTACAGACTCCTAATGCTGATTGCTAACAGCGATATACACTTTACATCTTTTTTTGAAATTAAATCCCACTCCATAGTCAAACACTGCATTTGAGAAAACCTTTGAATCTTGAAATCCAAAAATCTATATCTGCTCTGCAAATAAGAAGGAGATTTGACCAATATCAAAAATGTGCAAATCTGAGCACCTGTCTTCAGTGGTCCAAGGCACCATTTTACAGCTATTTTGGAAGAGATTTCCCACAGAAAAGATACCTTCAACTTTTGAGCAGTATTTTAACAGCATTTCCAAGCTTTCAGGCTGCCTAGGATTTTAAAAACTCCGTGTTGTCAGGTAAAAAAAAAAAAAAAAAGAAAAAAAAAAGAAAAAAAAAGAAAAAGTAAAAAAGTTGCTGTTTCATACAGTCACAGACCACACAATCCTTTGTCAGCTTTCTGCTCCTGGTATAACAAATGAAAACGGTGCCATATGTCTTTGTATGCAACACAACCCAATTATCACTCGGTGTGCACAACTCTTCAATACTGACTCTACGTGGTGTTTTCTCAGCTAATTAATGGCATAAGCTGACATCGTCTTCTGAAATTTGTTCTACCGGCAGCTCGGAGTAATTGCTACCAGTGCCATTTCGTTCAGACCCCACCCACTGAAATCACTTTACTCCAAAACTAAGTTCAGCCAATTTATGGTAATATATGTACTCCACATTTCCCAATACTCTACGGATCACTCCGGTAGGCTTCAAGTACACAATAAAATTGTAGCAACAGATCCTCCCGAGTGTGGCTGGGCTGTAACCAAGACCCTTAGGCTACCTTAGATAACAGAGAGAAAACCCTTCTGGGGACATATTTGAAATGTTTTTGATAACATTAACACCGTAACAACAATCTGGAGAAATCTAGTCTATGTGCAGTTGCGGGATCCCTCAAGGCGCTATTTTAAGCCTCCACGGCAGGACCGTGATGCAGACCGGGGAGCATCAGTGGCCCCGGCTCCCCGCAGCCGCAGATCCCCACGGGGCCGCCCCGCGTGGGAGCAGCCGCGGCCGTGCCGCCCCCTCCGGGGAGCGGGAGCGGGTGGGGGCCCGGGGTCACCTGACTGCGCCGGGCCACCGAGCTGCGGCGGCGGCGCTCGGCTCCGCTCCGTCCCGCCCTCTGCACCGGGCTGGGGGGCGGCGCTGCTGCGGCAGTAGCGCGGGGATTAGGCTGCGGGAGGATTAAGCCGCCGGCTGGAAATAGCAGCGTCGGCTCCCGGGCGTGGACGCCCAGCGCATCCCCGGCGGCGGCGGCGGCGGCGGCGGGAGGGGACGGCCCGCCCGGCACCTGGGGCTACCGGGGCCGGGGGGACGGGGGGGGCTGCTGCGCCGCGGGCGCCTCGCCAGCGGTCCGGGCCGGGCAGCGGTCGCGGCGGGGGCCGGCAGTGCCCTCCCCGGAGCGGCGGCAGGAGGACGGGAGGGAAGGACGCGCTGACAGGTCGGCCGCTGGCGCTCGGTCCATCCCGCTGTTCCCCCGCGCCGGGATGCTGCATGGCGCCGGGCGCCGCCGCCGCCGCATCCAGCGGCGCCCCACTTCCCGGCGCGGGGGGGGGGTCCCTGTCGGGGCCGGGGGTGGCGGTGCGGGAGGCAGCGGGAGGGCAGAACATGGCGCAAGGGTGCCATAATCGCCCATCGGGGAGGCGGCGGCACGGGCTGCGGCGGGGCCGGGCGCGGCGGAGGCTCCTCCGCGGGTCGGCTCCGGGGCGGGCGCCCGCACCGTGTTCGTGTGCAGCCTCCTTCAGCTGCCGGCATTATTTCCCCTTCATCTGTTCCTTGCAACGCCTAAAATACCCTTCTTCCTGCCCCGGGCGGCTTCTAGCGAGGCAGAGGCTTACACAACGGGGCGGGGGGGCTGCGCCTCGGGAGGGGCCGGGTGCCCGGGGGAGCATTGTGCGTGTGGCGGGGCTGTGTGAGAGCCCGAGTGCGTGTGTCCCTGTCCCTGCCCGTCCCTGCCTCCCCCCGGCCACGGAGCCGGCATCTCCCCTTCCCTCCCGTGTCTTTCGCCCCTGCAGAGCAGGCAGCAGCCAGCACGCCGTTCGAAGATGTCGGGTCAGACGCTGACAGATCGCATCGCAGCTGCTCAGTACAGCGTTACGGGATCGGCCGTAGCCAGAGCCGTCTGCAAAGCCACCACGCATGAAGTGATGGGGCCCAAGAAAAAGCACCTGGACTGTGAGCATCCCTTTTTGTTTCCCCAGCCAGGGCCCGGGGCTGAGGAGCCTGCCCGCAGGGCACTTCAGCGGGCCTCTGAGCCGGCTGGCTGTCACGCTTGCTCTAATCCAGCTTGCAAAGCATGAGGGTGATGGGAAATCTCCAGGAGAGGATGAGTTATTATTGCATTTCTTCTCTTATTGCATAATACTGCTCTTTCGGCCATTTTTTTTCCTCATGACCTCTTGCCTGTTATCCAGGGAGACAGTGGAAAGAGCGCCTTACGGAGCAGGGGCTTGGGAAGAGGGGAGAGAATCAGACATGGGGCAGAATGGACACGCTTGTCACTGCCCACTTGGGTCAGGATTAAGCCAGGATGAGATACACGTAAATGATATTCCCAGGGCTGGCCAGCACCAGTGACAGCGGGACCATCTCCACAGCACTGCATCTCCACTTCTGAAGAGGTTCAGATGATGGTGTGGTCAGATGGCACTGGGATAAATGCCGTCGTGTAGATTGGGACAACCATTGGAGAGTTTAAGGGCTGTTGCTGAGGTCCCAAATATCTGACAGCAACTCTGTGAGCTGTCCACTAGTTTGCGTCATGTTTTTTTACAGATGGCTGTTGGCTTTATCTCAGATTTTTGATGTATTCTGAACTGACATTAGCTAGTTAAGGCATGAAACAAGGTTGAGGCAAAATGTATATTGGAAAACAATGAGCTAGTCATGTTTCATCCTGACGATTTCATTTCAGCTATCACCCCTGCTTGGAGACACCAAGTTGTAGAATGGTGAAAGAACTTGGTCGTGCGATGTTAATTGGCCTTGTTTGCCAGTGGTATCTCTGTCCAGCATTTAACTTCGCAGATCAACAGCAGATGTTAATATCTAAAACAAAGTGGGTTTCCCATGGCTTTTTTGGACATTATAAGAAATACATTCAAGTAAAGATCAGCAGGTTTTCTACCAGGCAGCTCTTGGCTGCTGGCCATTACTAAGTAATGCTGGTGCAGGTGTTTGTGAGTACAGTTCTGATGATGCAGTATTTGTTAAAAGGAGGTAGCATTACTTCTGGAAAATAATTCCAGATTTCACTTCTAATGACTTTGTAGCTTATCCTCCAAGTGACAAACAGTAAGCTGCTCTTTCAGTATATTTAGATGCTCTTGCATATATGTCCAAGAAGTGCTGATGTAAGCAACACTGATTGAAGACTCACTGGAGTCTAAACTGTTGTTTAAGTAGATAATTGGTCTTGATATCATGTATTCTGTCATGTTTTCTTGTATATTTTAAAAAAATCATCTTGGTTATTGATGTCTCTTCTATGTTGTTGTTTGGTAGCTGTCAACACTTTTTAATCTGTAGGCTGTGTCTGGACTGTCCTATACAGAACTATCTGTTACTAGAAGCTTTAGCTTAAAAAAAGCATAGCTCATGTATTTGAAAGCATGCTGTGTCTATGTGTCTCTGTGTTTCTGTGTGTGTATGCATATATAAATAAAAGTACTATGTGAACTAGGCAGGATTAAAGTGAGGTAGAGGTAATTTACCAGGGTTATAGTAAGGACTGTAAAGGATTTGTGTTTGGATATTGATGCTAATATTACTGCTCAAGAAAGTGGATATACTGGAGACAGAAGCCAGTAGAATTCCACAGAATTTCTTACCTACCTGCATGTCACACATAAAAGAGGAAAAGAAACCCATGCCTGCTCTTTTTTTTTTTTTTTTCTGTTTTACAAGCTGTAAATAACAGTTCAGAGTTTAATTGGCTGGGTGCATTTCAGGTTGGATAAGTAGCATTTGAAGATGTGAAGAATGAAAGGTAAAACTTCTCAGTGCCTTACAATAAGTTTTATGTCAAGGGATAAAGGATTTATACTATTAAAAATTCAGGTTCCAGAGAGTGATGGTTGGAGTGATGCTTTATGAAGAGCTGTAATTCTGGTATTGACATTGGGATTCTGTGTCCTTGGGGAACTCCGTAATTTCATTTAGTGTCTTAGTTGTCAGGAGTTAAGTCACACAACCTCTTCCACTGCCCTACTTAACAACTGGACTTTGTAAATGAAATTGAGAGATCAACTATTTAATATGGGTTAAGTAGTCTTGTAAGGATAGGATACAATGATGCCTGTTCTCACATGTTTTCTCCAGAAGATAACAGTTCCAGAGGGTTATAGGGAGATCATAGGTGACAAGGGGAAAGGTGGTGTGTGAGGAAAGCAGAAAAGAACAGAATTAGTGTCTTTAGTGTAGAAGAACTGAGCTGCTAAGTGTTTACTTTTGTGTGGTGTTCTATACTTGCTATAGCTTTCAAATACAGACTGTAATATAGATGCTGCTGTCTTTTAGCATGGTGCTGGACAGGCTGGTCATGTGAAGGAGTACTGAAGTATCATTCGGTTCCTATCCTGTGCTCCTTAACAGGATTTACCATTTTCTTGAACTCCACATCTTCTACTAGTGAATTTTCAACAACTGCTGAAAATAGTGCCAGATGGCATTAAATTATCTTCTCAAGTCCCTTTGTGGGAAAAGGAATGTAAATCTAGGATGCTCTGATGGCTTTGGACAGCTGAGCTCTGACCATTTTGGGCTTACAAAACTGTTACCATTCAAAAGTTATCTAAAAATCACCACAATGATATGGATTCCTATCCCTCAGCTAACCAACGTTTGTTAGCTAAACTATTATTCATGTGAAGAAGTGGCAACTTCGTTTTGATGCAGTGGGAAGGGCCATTGCAGAGTGGGTGAATGAGGCATATGGGCTACATTGAGGATATATAAACTGATAATTCAAGTGGGAAGGCAATACTTGTGCACATCATAAGAGTTTGATTCTTTGAATTGTTCTGAAAGATGTGTTAATGCTTCACCAAGGGTTTCATTGTGTGGGCCAAGTAAAAGGCTGACTCCAGCCCCAAATGGGAATGACTCTGATGGTATCAACAGCGAGATGCTTTTGGAAAAGGGAAATAACACGACTTCCAAATGTGAAAACACATGATAGATGAGGGAAAAGTAGATAGATCTCAAGTCAGCTCTTTTTATAGGATCTCACTCAGAAACAGACTTTCAAGCTTTCATTTAGGGAAGTGAATTGAAAACTAGTGAGGTTGTTCTGTCTGCAGGTGGTTGTAACAAGTTCCTGTTTCCGAAAATTATAGAAATGGCTGGGATTTTCCTTGACTCATTTTGCTGAGTGAATTGCTTTGCAGTAGGAGGAAGTTCTCCAGTGTGTATTCTGAAAGGACCACATGTGTCCCCTTACTTCTTCAAAATAATTCTCGTAAGGTAGAGGACCTAAAAAGAGGAGGCTCTAAAAAAAGTTTATAGTTTAATTCATGGTGGTAACTGAACTGCAGAGCTGGTGTCAGTATTTTGCTTGTACTAGAAACTTCTTGCCTGCAGTGTTCTACCTTTCTTCTGCAGTCTCTGGTGTTGACCTAGCAAGTTTGAATCACTGTGGTCTTTAATGTTGAAATAGAAGTGTCTATTGACCAAAAGCAATGTGTTAAACTTTTTTGCCCAGGTTCAGTAAAGATGATGTTGCTGGGTCCCACAGGTTAGTCTTAGAAACCTCTCTCTTACTCCTGGGAAATATGTCTGTTTCTGCTTTTTGGGAAAAGCTGGAGGTCAGTGGACCTACCTTGAGTTCCTAGACTTCAGTGTCTATTGACTGAGTTAAAGGATAGAGTTGACTAGGATGTGTATATTTCAGAAGTTGTTTGCTGTTGAAGTGATCTGGGGAGTTTTCCAAGACTGCTGGCACTTGTGGCCCTTTCCTAGCGGGAGTAGTGCAGATGTACTGCATTGCTCTGCAGTCCAGGTAGCACCCAGTCTCTACTGCTGGGGGAGTATCTTCAAGAAAATTGCCAAGAATGGAGTCCTGTACACACTGGGCTTAATCCTTCACACTTTACTAATGAAACTGCTTTTATGTTTCACTGTATCTTATATTGGGGTAATTTGTTGCAGTTTCTATGTGTGAGAGAACTGACTTTGTTTAAATGTTATCACTGAAGATCAGCTGGAATACTGTGGTTTGGTTTTTGTTTTCATAGCTGGTGTGGATTTTATAGTGTGAACTCCTCTGTTACTCCAATGAATTTGCTCTCACACCAGAAAAGTATCCAAGCAAGCAGTTTTTTTCTTTAATTCTTTATTGGATGTTGGATTAGTGCATTTGTTGTGTGTAAGGATTCATCACCAGTTTTTATGTTGAATGGCTGTTTCTGTGGCCTTCTGCCATGTCCTTTCCCAAAAGGGTATTGAGGACACAGTTCATTTGGAGGCATGCAGGTGTCTAAATAGGAATAGAAATACATGTGTCATGGGTAAAGGGAGGTAATAACACTTTTTAGATTAGTTGTTCTTGAGTATTTAAGTGGCATTAACTTTCAATTCCCCCCCAGCCCCATACTGTTTTTAAGGCATGTGTAATACCAAGAGAAGGCTGCCCTTCTAATCAAGCTAAGACTTGGCCAATTCTTCAGAATGTGTTTGAATCAGGGTAGAAGTTTGAATTCATGTTAAGATTCAAATGTTGAAATACAAGCAGGATCACTTGATCCTGTGCATTTCAACTGTTCTGTGTGTAAGTTTTCTTATGGTGTAATGCCTAAGGAAAGGAAGAGAGAAGATGAGGGAATGGGAAAATAAGTAGGTACTGTAATATAAAACTTTATTTCATGTGAGCAGTGTAACTTGATAAAGATTGACTAGTCCTGAGGGTAGGTATTCTTAGTCTTTTTCAAGAGTAAGCAAGATCCTTCTGTTAAACATGCTTTGTCAAGGTCATGGATGACAAATCTGGGACAAGTCAGGTCTTCCTGTTGTACTGATTTCCGTTGTAGACCTTGATAATGGAGTAGCTATTTATGAGATGGTCAGGATGCCAGTGCCCAGAGCATGGTTTTAATCACTTCTATTTTGTAGTTGAATATGTTTCATAATAGTCTCATAGTGTTGCTCCCTGGCAGCAATTGAACATCTTCTAGATGACAACAAAAATCTGCAGGTTTGATTGATGTTTTGATTTGATCTATGTCTCTGATTTCCCAGCCTCACTCTTAAATCCTTTATCTTCTGGGCATGCCTTACATGGGCCTGTCACACAACTGGGGAATTATATGAAGTCTCCAAGAAAGTGCTCTGTAGGTGTGGTCAGTCTGTGCTTCTGTGTCTCTGCCATGTGAAGGATCCTCTGAAGTGCCTAAAAGTAGATGACAGCATAACTTTGAAGGGCATAAAGCATTTTGAAGGCTACTCATTTTCTCTGCTTCTTGCTGGACTGAGAAATTGGTAGCCAAAAAGGAGAATTTCCTGCTCTTGGAGCTCCCACTTAGGAAAAAAAATGAAAAAACACTGCTTTTAGTATTTTTCTACTGCTGCCTGAGGTTCTTGAGACTACTTTGCTCTTCTTGCCCTGCTTGCCTTCCCACAGTGCTGGGTGTCCCTGACAAGTTGTTGGCTGCAGGGCTGGCCTCTGTGAGAAGAGACCAGGACACGCTCTGTGTCAGACACAGCCAGCTCCACGGTGGATCTGCTGCAGTACACAGCTCAGCCCATCCACCAGGTCTGTGGCACCTCAAGGAAAACAAACTTAAGAAAAAGCAGAAAATACTGGCTACACAGAGGAAGTGGGAAAAAGAAATAGGAGAGACAACACCAGGGTTAGAGATGGAGCAGGATGCACTCCATGGTGCTGGAGCAGGTGTCCTCTGCAACCTCTGGGAGACACCCCTGTTTTCAGAAGTCACAGCAGCAGCATTTCCCAGTGCTCCCAAAACCCTGCCATGTGCATCGAGTTTACTCCCTGCCACCAAAGAAAACAAAGGGATTGACCTTCCTCAGTCAGCTGTGGACATACATTATTGCTGAAGGAGCTGGATCCAGGATTTCTGAGGATGGGGACAAATTGGGGGTGGAGCCATGACATTATATCCCTTCCCTTAGCTTTACTATAGCCTAGAGGTGAGTCCAAACAGTACCAAACAGTATCCTTAAGTAAGTATCCTTATCCTTGCCCTGTTCATTTTTTGGAGACAGATCAGGATGCTGGTAAGTTCTGTTCTGAAAAGCACAAGTTCTGTTGTGTGCCCCGGGTAAATACAGGAGTCTCACCAACGAGTAATAAACCTTGCATCTCCAAACCTCGACACATGGCATGCAGATTAGGAATAGTATTCTGGCTGGTTTGGAGAGAGAGGTTTCTAATACCAGGAGAATGAAAAAGCAAGGAGTAAAGCAAGCCAGGAAATCAGGGTCTGAATCTCATTGCAGGACATATATCAAAAAGCATGGGTCATCTGGCACAGGACTGAGCCCTGAACTCAGACTAAATGAGAAGATAGAAGAAGCCTTCCTGATAGCCTTGCAGGCAGTGATCTGTAGTGCAGGGTTTGCAGCAGTACTTTTGTTACTCTGAGTCAGCAGTATCAGCAGGATTGCAGTGTGAAGCCTCACTGGTAAGCTGACATTAGAGTATCCTGCCCCATCAGATTCAGCACAACTGCTTGATTTTCCTTCTGTCCAAAATTTTGCTTGGATGAGAGCTGGTGGCATAAATTAACCTGAATAATCCAGGTGTTGGCAATTGCTGGAAGGCAATTGGAATACTTGGCAGAGGCCAGCTTGTCACTTTACAGAGTGTGGGAAGGTCTGCTTTTTCTGAAACCTTGCAAACCATATACTAGGCCCTTAAAACAGTTTTTAATGCTTTTAATCTTGCTATTTTGATAATGTTTACTTCAGAGTTGGCTGAAAATATTCAAAATAAATACAAAATGTTTTGTTGATGCTCATAAATTCTCTAGGTTATGAAACATTTACTAAAGAGTTGAGAGCTATAGTTCACTGAGAGGGAATATGCTATCTGCACTAGCATCACAAATGATGTTGGACATCAGCCTTGAAATGAATGTAGGTGGAATACTAGAACAGTATTTTCTAGGCTGCTGGCAAATGGGGCATTCACTGGGCATCTGAGGTTCATGGCTTAGTTGTAGGCACAGGAAATGACAGTGCACAATATTACCACTGACTTCTGGACCAGCCAAGTCTAAATACCTTTCTGTTTCCAGCATAATGTGATCTCGTGCTTTGTTGTAGGTTATATCTGTATCTTAACTTTGTTTAATGAAAGGGATTGCATGCTAAAAGGTCCTGATGTTATGCTAATGTTGTGTCATTTATGTAATTTTTACTCTGGCCATCTGAGCAGAGGCAGCATGTCAGTCAGTTGCCTTTCCTTGAGTCTGTTTTTTCTAGGTATTGATAAAACTGAAATGCGTTATGATGTTTTTTGTAGAGGGGATTTTGTGAGTAGATAGACATGATCGTATCTGAAGACCACCAAACCCTTCCTCTCATGTTTACTGAGAATTGCAGGTTGCTGACAGGACGTGTCTGCAGCTTGGGTCTGGCTTGTGGCAATCAAGTCCTTTTGGTCGTAAGCCAATATGCAAGTTTACCACAGGTAAAAAGCAAATTGGCAGGAACTCCTGTGTTGCAATTGGGCCACAGAGTTCTGACAAAATGGTTGAGCCATATGCTTTGACAAGGTTGCTTTACTGACTCAAAGAAGGAATGAAAAAGAAAGCAGCATTCTTTGCTCATTGTTTTTAAGTGTTTAGGAGACTAGGTTATAGCTGAGATGGAAAACACTGGTAAGGGTAGATTGGAGAGTTTGGTGTCTACTTGAGATAAGAGTGTTCCACCATACAATTAAAAGACCAAAGGACGCGTCTTTTCAAGAAAGTGTCTTAAACTTTTCTGTCCTAAGAAGTGATACAAGGCTGTGGCTTGACTGCTGACAGCAGAGTGCATCACTTCAGGCTGACTCTTGGCTTGGCTCGGGCGCAGATGACATGATGGCAGCGGGTGCTTCCATAGCAGATGGTCAGGGGTTAGCCTGCAGAGCCTGGCAGGCTCCTGGTGCCTCTGGCATGGTTCTGTTACAGATCTTAAATCACTCTGATTCTTTACAGAATGTTCTAATGTGGTCCTCCACAGAAGTGAGAGAAAGACATGAGTGCTTGAAGCATGAGTAAAACATGCTGACTTGTTGTCCACATTTTTTAAATGTATGCAAATTTACAAGTTTAGAGGAGGGTCCTCAGACTAAGCAATGGGTGATCCTGCCACAGTGCAGGATGGCACTAGGAGGGGGCACATCTTTAACTTAATAGAAGAGCCGACCTAGATGCACTTCAGTGGGAGTTCAAACTGCTTTTCACAGCACTCTTCCTTTTGCTTCTTGCTTCAGGGAGTGTAGGACTTGTATGAAAGGGGCAAGCCAGCTGGCCTGTTTCCTTCCTCTGAAGGTTGCTGTTTCTCATTACATATAGGTCGAATATAGATGAAAACTTAAACTTATTGTTGCATCAGTCCTTTAGCAGCCCTGGCGTTTTCAAATCCAACCTTTTCAAATGGAGACTGGGGTTTGGATCCTGTTACATGACTCTAGAATCCAGAGTATGTTTATTGTGCTTTTAGCTCCTAATCTAAGTTTTATAGCTTCATCTAAGTGTATTTAGAGAAGAATGTACATTCTACTAAGGGACAGCAAGCCAGAAGCAACTCAGCATATTTAGTGTGCCAGTATTTTGAAAACATGTACATTTTATTATGTGTGATGTTTTGTTGCTGGCAAGTGAAGCAGTGGTATTTTCATGTGTGAGCCTTACCTGCAACTTTCTGATCTGATCTTTCATCCTATGAAATGACTGTGAAAGAATCTACATTAGAGTTTTTCTGGTTTTGCTAAGTTGATTTAAACTTCAGATTCCTTTGTTGTTGGTGAATGGCCAGAGTGTTAATAGGCAAGATTTGCTGTCCTTGTAATAGATGAGTTTAAAGAGCTGCCTCTTGTTCATCAGAAAGCTGGAAATTACTTAGACAGTATTATGAGAAACTACCTTTCAGTGTCATGCTCCATATCAGGAGTTAAGTTGACACTTCTGGGTGTTCCAGTCTAGAGTTCTGGCTCTGCACAGAACTTCACTGCCTGGATGTGAGCCTGTGTGATGGATTCCAAGTTCCTCACTCATCAGTAGCTTGATAGGAGACTTCTACTGCCAGTGGCAAATGCATCATCCAGAAGCAGTTGTGACTTCAAACTGTTGATAGCAACTTAGTACTATCAGGTTTTTTAAAATGTTAGTACTCCTTACTGCCTCTTCTATCTCTCAGGTGAATGCTCCATTGAATTTAACATTTTGGGGTTTTTGTAACATCAAGAAATCTGCTGTACATGAAAGGCTGCCAGCTCATGTTGAAGAGTCAAGTCTATTGGAAGTAGACTTCATTTTTTTCAAGGTTTTTGAGACTTAAACTCACCTGTGTGGCAAAAGTATTATTGTTTCACTGAGGTAGTACAAGGGCATGGACATAGAGGAATTGCACAGTTTCGTATTTTACTCTTTTTTTGTTTTTCTTAGCAAGGAGAGAGTAAAGCTGTGTCTAACTGTGAAGGACATCAGTCCTTTTGTTAAAAAAGACTGTTTTAAGGCACAACATTCACATATGAGGCAGCCATCTGGTTTTATGAACTCTCCTGCTTTATGGTAGATACATAGATACAAGACAATGGATTGAAATGATAGCAGCCATGTTAGAAAGTACTTGCTGCTTGGTAGGAGCTGCTTCAGTGTCGAGGTCATACTGTTGCACTGCCTTGTGCAGAGGTTTGCATTACAACTTAGTTTCTTTTTTCTACAGGTATGTTCATGTTTTCAGCAGGGCTGCCTGCATGGTTGTGGGCATTTCAATCCTAGTTTAAAGTTTTGGGTTCTGTCTTTATGTTGCATCCACCAATGCAACTGGACTCTGGGAATAATCTTGCTGGGGGAATAGCAAAAGCATGGACTCTGGTCTAGCTATTGAGTCTGACATGTCAGCTTCTGAGGCTGCCTGCTCAACTGATCTCTTTCCAGCACAAAGGCTGTACTTAATTACCATGGCCCTGAAGTTGTTTGCACGTTGTCTCATCCCCACCCATTTTGTTTTGTTAATGTATTTCCAAAATGTAACAGCTAAGTATTGGAGCAATAATATGTTTTTGCAATATATTTTTAGTCTAGTTCAGCTTTGCAGTGGATTACAAACTGCTGTTCTGGGCAGAGTTGGTAGTCCTAGTGATAGTTTCATTTCTACAAGTTCATTAAAAACAAATGGTTTTCTGAGGAAAGGAGATCATTTGGGGGTAGAATTCTTCTCAGACTGCAGAGTGACAACTGAAAGAGCTCAGGTACCATGCCTTAGCTGATTACCACTTTCTGCCAGATGTGTTTGGAGTGTAAGATCAGCCCAGCACGTAAAGGCTGATTAGGATTAGAAAATGCTGTAGTGCAGAGATTAAAGTAAATGGCCCAGTGCTGTTGTAGCAAGTGTGAAATCCTTGTGTTTCTAGTGTAGCTGTACTCTCTGTGCAGTTGATTCTGTTACTGATACTCCAGTGATAAGTTATTAATTGATACAACCAACAGGTAATGTTAGGGGTTAGTCACGTTCATGGAAGGATAATCACAGGCCACAGCTGGAATCCTGGTATCAGGTTGTGGATGTACCTAATGTCAATAGGCAACTGACAGTAGTCATTTAAGTAGATACTATTGACTGTTATCCTTCTAAGCAATAATCTTGAAACTCTATGATGCCTTTAAAATTACTTGGTAATTTGCAGCAAGAGCTAAGATGCAGGAGAAGTGTCACTTTAATGCTTGCATGGATGGAGAGAACAATTCCCTTAGAGGAAATTGAATAAATTCTTTGAAGGCTTGGCAGAAGATTGGCTGGTGATTGTGGTTTCGTCTCTAAATTAATGTGTATTTTGGTTAAGGCTTCAAGGTTTGAAGTGCTGAAGGAAATGTCTTGTAGAATGAGGTCTGAGATTTGCCATGCAGGATAAAAGTTCCTTTTCATGCAAAGTTACTGGTCAAAAGCTATTTTTAATGTTAGCAGAGTTTCTTCCATGTCTCTTCTTCCCCTAGTGTTTGGCATTTAAGATGCCATATTACAGCAGGGTGGGAAATAGCATTTCTCCAAGACAGCTGCTGTTATATGTTAACCTTATAACCATTGGTTGATGTCCACCAAATGCAAAGGGAATTTTGAGTATCTTAAACTATTGAGCTATGCAAAATGACACTACAATAATGATTTGTGGCTCAGCTCTTACTTCCAGTAAATCAATGAAACAGAGAAGTAGCACATTTAGCTCCAGAATTACTTGATGTTTCATATCAACTTAAGCAGAAGTGCTTAATTCTTCTATTTGAGCCAAAAAATGCATGTTTCTGTTGATCTAGTTGTGGAGCAGGATTTGTGTGGAAGGAAGGTTGGGGTGAGTTCTGCGGGTGAGAGGAAAAGATCATTAAGGCTGTGATTTCTCATCTTTCCTCTACTTTGCTGAACTTGTATTATTGCCTGAGACAGATTCTTTGGTATTCAAAGAGTGAATTCTGAACAAATCAAGTTCAAGATTGAGCTTCTTAACAGCTTTAGACAGGGAGAATATTCCATGCTTGGTAACTAATGTTTTTCCTATAGTGAAGATGCTTTAAAAAGCTGTGGTAGCTGTAGTGGGGAGGAAGGGCAGAATTCTTAGACCATTGTGCCTTTCCCCCTGTGTCTGGTGTTCTGGCTTCATATGTGTGAGGCTAAAAACGTGCTTTCCATAGTATGTTTGTACGAGAAACTTTGTGTAGCCTATCTTCTTTTATTCCAGATCTGAAATTCCTGAGCAAAAATGAAACTTACTCTTCTAACTGGTTGAATCACGGGTGTCAGCAAGTTCTCAGACTTCGTTCATAAAATATATTAATTGCTAATTAGTTTTCAGTCTTAAAGACTGTACTTAAAACCTCAATGACTGCTCCTTAACACTGAGCTTCTGTAGCTGGCCTGAATGTCGCCTTTCAGTTCTGCTGTTCTCCTTGA
Source organism: Prinia subflava (assembly GCF_021018805.1). Classification (NCBI taxonomy): domain Eukaryota; kingdom Metazoa; phylum Chordata; class Aves; order Passeriformes; family Cisticolidae; genus Prinia; species Prinia subflava. The sequence continues at coordinate 34,494,856 of NC_086248.1, read as the reverse complement.
GAGAACTGCAATGTAAACATTAAAGGTAGCACACACTGTTCCTCTCCCAGAGGCAGTGGAGCTCTAAATTCTGAGAACTTTTATGTAAAAAATATTCGTAGTTCATGAAACTTGGAGGAATTGCTTAAAGCAAGATCATTTTCTTTTAACACAGAGTAATCCCCCATTATTAGTACTGAGAGAGACAGCTGCTGTAGTTCCACTCTTTTAGATCCCGTAGAAGACCGTGTGATGGTTGGCTTTTATTTCCTGTTTCCAAGAGAGCTGAACCTGAACCTCTCAGGAGGAAAAGCCATACATATAAATAATTAAGTGCAGCATAACACAAGTGCAGCAGCATAACTGATGTAACACTGCTAATGAGCTAGGGTGATTTTTGCAGATGACTTAAAGCCAAATATCTTGCCTTGATATGTTGGTTGATGAGGGGTGCAAACCCTATAGAAGTATGTTGGAATGAAATCCGTCAGTGTGTATGGGCAGTAGATTTTTCACTTTGTTTCAAAAGAGGTAATTGGTAATGTAGGAGGTGGTCCACTGTTGTATTTAAAAAGGAGTAGTGAGATAATAAGATGATTGTAAGGCTAATTAAACTCTCAGGTTGAGAAATTGAAGGATGCTTCAAGAGAAGTCTGCTGGTACTCAAGTCATTTACCCTTTCTCTTTGCAGACCCTTCATGTGATTGATAGGTTCTGCAAAACACTTCATACTTTGGGTAGTACAATATGCCTGTGAGTAGGCAGAAAGAAGAAATTGTATATAAAAGCTTGTCTTGATGTGTTGTTGTGTGGTTCAAAGACTGATTGTTGTGACCTCTGAAACTTCAGGATCTGCAGCAAGTATTTGTCCTCACAAGAGTCTGAGATGTATTTTGGAAGGAGAAGGTATTTGAAGTAAGGTTGGAGAGAGGAGGTAGCACCCCCAAGAGCTACAGCTGCATTGTTGGGAGTCTGGAGTACCTGGAGAGCACAAGCTCAGTGGAAGATTGTGTTTGGGTTTGTTGAGTTGGCATAGGCACGGAAGTTCCAAGGCAATATCTGAAAGATGCTGGACTTTGATAAAGGATAGGCTTGCTGGCATCAAGGTGAGATACAGCAACCCTCGAGGCAGACTTTTGGGGAGGAAGGAGGAGACAGCATGTGCTGCTGTTGGGGTGATTGCTACAAGCCAGGTCAATATGTGTTTGTGTAGACAGGGCAAGCTGGAAGCGAAAAGAATACATGATAAATTATAACCGCAGAAACTAATCCCAAACTCTTTTCCGAGGAATTGCCCGATAGTCAAAGCCAACAACGTTCAAATTATCTAATATTCTTATGAGCAACTGTTGTAGACGCATAAACTGGTAAGTTTGTTCTGCTTTCCAATACTGTTTTGTGGTCAGGTTTTTGTAGATGGAGAAGTAAGTTCAGCTCTTGCATTGGTTGGCACAATGCTCTAGCAGCTTCCTAATACAGTTCTGTCTTGCAGGGGAGGGAGTGTACTCATACTTGCTTAGTTAACTTGGTTGAGGCTTGTGAACTCTTACTCTGAGCTGCTTCTTTTTGTTCTTGACTAGCCTGGATTTGGAACAATCCTGCATTTCTTTTTCAATAGCTTCAAGGCATTATTTAAATACTTATAAGTGAGCAGAAAACTCCTGAAGACTGTTGTAGCATTTGAGTAATAGTGAGGAAGGTCTGTAAGTGGGTTACTGCTGGAGAGATTTGCCAAAGTTTAGGAACTGAATGTATGACACAGCTCAGATGCTGAGGCAGCTTGTGTGTTAATTCAGTCTGGAATGACAGCTGCTCTTAAGCTGGCATTGATACTCCTCTGAACAGAGAGGTCTTGTGCTCTGCTGCTGTTTCTCTGCATACTGAAATGTAAATTGTGAATAATTAATCATGAACTGGGAAATCCCAGGACTGCTTATTAAAGAATTTGGGGGGTGGGGGGGAGTACGACAGGGGAGCCAAAACAAAACAGGAAAAAAACCCCTTCCCAGATCCAGAGTATCATCTGGAAAGGTAAAGGACTAAGAAATTGTATAATCTCTCTTATTAAGAAAAACAAATAAATAAACAAACAAAAACAACAACTAGAAACTAGTTTTTAATGAGACTGAAAGAGTCTGAAATTCTGAAATGTTCTTACTGTTCCCTTTTTTTACCCTATGAGCTTAACAAACACTAAAGCTAGTCCCATCTTTTAGTGTGCTCTTCAAAGTGTCATGAAGAGAGAGCCAAGGTCTCTCAACTTTCTTCAGTCTGCCTCAGTGGACCCTTTACCATTCTTCCTCTCTTTGGCAGGTTTATCTTTTTATTAATGGAGGTGTTAATTAGGGAAGAGAAGTAAACCTAGAGTATGATTAGTTGCAGTTGTCTTAGGTCTTGATGAAAAAATAGGCCTTTCCAAGAGCTTAAACACTGCTGTTTAGATTTAAGTTACAGTGTCAGAGAACTGATAACCTTTTATTTCTTCTATTGCATTGATTTTTCACCTCAAAGCTTAACTAGAAAAAGTATATTGAAGTAAAATTTTAACTTTAAAAAGTCATTTAAAAATCTTTAACTGAAGAAGTCTTTAAAATAGCAGCTATGAAAATATGAAGAGAGGAAGTAGGAGAAATTACTATTTTGGCAATTGTGATTTAGTCCCACAGTAAACAAAAGGATTCATATACAGCATATATAGGTCTTCATTCTTCAATTACTTTGCTTCTGTGAAATGTGTGGTAAAAGCACTTGCTGCTATTGCAGTACCATTCTGATTTCTGACTGTCCTTGTAATTTGTATTTGAGCTCAGTGTCTGGGGATTAGCTGTCAGTGTACTGGATGCCTGCAGTAGCAGAAACTTCTTCAGGAAGGTACCTTTAATCCTTGTTTGCCCTACTTGTGTGTGCCCCAAATGGAATCAACTTTGCAAGATTGCTTCATATGGTTTCTGTTGAGTTGTTATTCATCTGTTACTTGTTAATATTACCTATTTTGTATAAGCAAATGTACCTATGACTTCCTTGGAAGACTAAGCTTTATTGTCTCTTGTCCACCCAGTCTGCATCTGTCTATTTTGAAAATGTCGTTTCTAGATTTTTTCCTGTATATGATTTCTTTTTCCTTGTATCTGTTTTTCCTTACCACATTAAGTAAAATTAATTTTTCCAACTCCTATTTTAAATTTTAGTTTAGCCACCAAACTCTGCTGCTCATTTCCCTAAAGTTAGCTGTGCTGGTGCTTCATTCCAAATGCTGATGGTTGCTGGTTAAGCTGAGACTGGAAAAGAAACCCAGGAAATTTGAATACCTTATCTCTGTGATGTGATTAAATGGGAAACAGCTCTGCAAGAATTATCCCCCCCAATCTCCTTTTTCTGGCCTCAGATGACAAGTGACATCTTCATGCATGGTTTAATTCTTTTCTGTGCACTGAAAGTAGTAGACTTAATTTTAATCATGCCTCTCTGTTTTGCACACTATAATTACTCATGTCCTAAAACATTCAGAGCTGCAGACTGAGATGCTGTAGCCTCCAGCAGTTTGGAGGGGAGACAGAAATGACTGACTTCAGAAGCAGTGCTGTGGCATCATATAGCTGTGCCTTGTTGCCTCCATGGCCAGCGTTTCTGTGGATGGACTTCTCTGAGGTTTCATTATCTAAAGTGCACTGATGGGATAAACAGTTTATAGTGTCCCTCTTTCACAGAAATCTACATACTGAAGCCCAAGACTAAAAGCTTACAAATCTGATGTATTTCCTTATATTAATAAGACAAATACTGTCACCTGCAGTAAAATCTAAGCAGGGTACAGAGTGAGTAAGCCACTTGTGACTTGCTTCTAGGCTTTTACAAACCACTGTCTTCTGCAATGCATTAATCAGCAGTACAGAATGAAAGATCAGTGGCCTGTTTGTACCACAAGATCAAGAATTCTTGGAGCTCTGTGATCTTGAACTGCTGTCATTCAATAGCATGGCTTTGCTACCATAATACTTTGTCTGCAGAACGGCCTCCTTCAAGGGTAGTATTACTGAGGTTATAGAAGTAAACACATTTCAGAAGGTGTTCTGCAAAAAATTCAAGCCCAGCTTCCATAACCAAGACAACAAAATGCCATGACAACATACATTTTCAATTCAAACTTGGCAAACAGATCACATAAATTTTGTCTACTGTATCATCCCAGAAAATCATTCCCCTGGCCTGAAACTGAAGACAACTTGAGCTTTTATGCCCATACAATGGACAATTTCATATGGAAGCTAGCACTATGGTTTTCCCAAGCTTGTGACTCTGAGCTAGAGATTTCTTGGATCTTAAATAAAATAAGTCTTTGTAATAGAAGGTAAAAAAACCCAAACCAACCAGACAAAACCTGAACTTTTGAATGCTTCTGGTACAGCAGTGTGGGTTTCTGTACACACCAGGTGGGTCTCAGTCGCTGATGTGACTCATTGATCTATTTGGACAGACTAGTCCTCTGGACTTTTCCAGTCCTCTAAAGGCAGAAGCAGTAGTTTGATGCTGAGGCTTGAATTCCCACTCTTAGCAACATTAATGCTCTCCATTGGTTGGGATTATGTAGGGGAGGGAAAGGAAGCCTGCCAAGTGGTTATCCTGCTGCCCAAGTGAAATGAACTCCTGTAGACTTGCATAGTTTAAATGTGCAAGGATCAGTCACAAAATATCCTGCCTGCTTTGGAAGCAGAATATCTGTCATCACTGAATGAGTTGAATAGTTGGAAGAAAATTTCTAGTCTGGAGGTGGGGAAGAAATCATTAACAATGATTCCTCTGAGGGGAAGTAAAAGTTGAGTATTTTCATTTCAGATAATGCTTAGTCTAGTAGTTAAATTTCTAATTTTTTTCTGCTTAGGTCCTCAAATTTTAAGCCTCAGACCTACAATTACATATGTGTTTTGTGCTCTTCATGTTGTGTGAAGTCATCTCCTTTAGTCTTGCTAGGGCTGTGTCTGGCATCACACAGGTTTTGGGCATGCAGTTGCAGAATGCAGTTTCCAGCTGTGTCTCAAAAATAGGTGATAGCTTGTAGGAAGCAATTGCTGGCTGCCTAACTGGGTCGGTAGATAAAGGGATGTAGTAAATCACAGGTCCTGTGAGGTACAGAGGATAGTGGGAACCTTACTGCCCTACTGTTTATGATTTAACTGCTCACCTTAACTTCATGCACACTCCAGTGCAAGTTAAGATGTTCTTAATGTACAGGACACTAAGCTGTATGTTACCGTTTTTCCCTGAGACAGTCTAATGTCCTGTTTCTTCTATGTAAGGTGCAGTTGCTTCTGTATAAGCTGATGTCATTCCTTATGTTGTTCCTTGCTGTTGAAGAGGTCCTAATGCGTGTCTGAATGCACTCTTCTGCTTTCTGGGTCTGCAGAAACTCTAGGAGGTGTGCTGGAGCTTGCTGATTAAAACAACCTCTGGGATGACAGAGTATCTGTTTCTGGTGATGCCTCTTTTTGCTGATGGGACTGGGTTCAGTGTGCTTGGCATGGTACCTGTAAAGGAAGAATTCAGTAGTTCTTATTTCTCTAACCCAGAGGTAATGAACTGTGACAATGAACTTAAAAACCTGCAAGCAGTAAAGTCATATGACGTGCCCTGTAACTTCGTCTGGGATAAAGATGGAGAAATGTTTCGTCATAGCTCGAGACAGAATTGCTGGATGAAAGAGTTAGATCACTGTTGCTGTCAGCATGTACTAATATAATCTGTTTGATGTTGTTGTTTCTTTTTTTTTAATGTGGAATATAAGCACTGAACTTGCCGTTTGTCACAACCATAGCCAGCAGCCTGGTGGTCTGAGAACCACGCTGCCAATTTTTTATCACACTTGTAGCTCCTAACACCTTTGTTTCCTCTCTTCTACAGACTTGATCCAAGCAACTAATGAAACAAATGTGAATATCCCTCAGATGGCTGATACGCTTTTTGAGAGAGCAACAAATAGTAGCTGGGTGGTCGTATTCAAAGCCTTAGTCACCACACACCATCTAATGGTCCATGGCAATGAGGTAAGCGTGAACAACTCTCCCCAGGCCACATTGGCACTGAACACACTCCAAGCCAGAAGTGTTAGTAGTGCAGAGGCATCTTATCTGAACTAGAAAGGACCTGAGAAGAGAGGGCAAGAATGATTCTTGATGAAGGGAAAACTTAACTGTTAATAACAGAGTTGGATTGTTTAGCTGTCTCTCCATTTATAAAACCATAACATAGAACCAAGATGCAGACTTTGCCAGGATGCTGACATTTTAGGCACTGAATCTGGAAACAGCTACCCAGGATTAAACACTACCTGGGATTTTTTGACAAAGGTCAAAGTTGATGTTCTGGCATGTGCATATTGCCATCCTAATAGTTGCCTTCTCTGCATGAGTGTTAATATCTTCCTGGAGCTGTAAATTTAACTTGATAGCCTTTTACATCAAGTTGTCCTTATCCATGCTTTTTATTGACCTGTATAGACAACTATGTCTGCATAAAAAGAGACAACATATTTAAAGAATTTCAGAATGACTGTGAAACGACTTCAGTATGATGGTGAAACAATTCCTCCCTGGCTGTATATAAAGTGTTTTCATGCAATGAACTTCTCACAGTATAAATTCTTACTCCTATTTTTTGATTCCAAGTTTTGGTCAATGTTCTCATCTGATTTCTCTAACTATTTCAGGCTGTTAGTCCCAGTGTTTGATGGGGGGCTTTGCTTGCTATTAAAACAGGCCCTCAACTTGGCTGAAACTGAGGGCTGCTGGATTGAGAAGTCTGGGACTAGCCTGGATATGTGCTTTGTAAGCAGATAAATCTTGAGCTCCCTCAAATCCCTGAGAATTAAACATTTTTATTGTTCCTTTTGCAATATATTTTGTGGTTTGCATGTAATCTATTTTTTATATATATGGTAGAATATATACAGTAGAATATTCTGCTAGAATCAGTAGAGATTCTGACTAAAAGTAGTTAGTCTGAATGGACAAAACGTTTTGGGGAAGGTATTGTGGGCTAAGACAAAAATCAGTGGTTTCATATTGTATACTGGAAGTGGACTGGTAATCTTGGTGCTAGAAGGTACAAGGCCTTCAGATACAGCCTGTGATAAGGAAAATTACTTTGTATTGCAGAGATTTATTCAGTACCTGGCATCTAGAAACACATTGTTCAATCTCAGCAATTTTCTGGACAAAAGTGGATCTCATGGTAAGCCTACTTATGTCTACAATCTTAACAAGATTTTAAATAAGATATTATTGTTAATTTGCTCCTTCGTTCATCAGATATAAATAATGTGCTACTGAAGCCTTTCTATAATAAATACAGGAGCACAAGTGAACTGCTGAACAACTTGAGAACAATATTTCTCATCTCCTGCAATATTTTTACTCAAAAGGTGAAACTGTACAAATCCTCAAGTGTTGGTTGAAATCTGGGCTGGGTCAGTTGTCTCCTTAATGCTTATGGGTGTTAAAAGTTGAAATGGATAACTTTCCATTTAGTTTTTTGGGTTTTACTCAGTCTTAAATGGTAATTCAGTTGTTTGGAGACACTGTGCTTTTTAGGCATTATCTATAACTTCTTAATGGTAGAGCTGTTGGCACCAAAAGAACCTGTTGGTTTTGATTTGACTTGATTTGAGTAACGAATTTAGAAAGGTCTGGGCAGAAATTAAGGACTTGTTCCCTCTGAATCTTAAAAAGCCTACTTTTCCTTCTGGAATTATTAGTGAATTTTCCTGTGCCCTCAATTAACAAAGGAAAAGCTTGTTTCATGGTAGCTCTATCAGAAAAGAGGGAAAATATAATTCTTCAGCTGTCAGAGAGTATTTGTAAATTGTATGCAGACTACAGACATGCTACAATAGTGGGCAAATTCAAAGCAATGCCACATTATTTCATCTCTTGATGTAGACATGTGACACCAAAAAAACTTCAGCATCTTTTCGATGTGGTAACAGAAGGAACAAAGCTAAACAAATACTAGGGATGTGTTCGTGTAGGCTAAACATGATATGTGTGTATATATATATGCTCAAAGACACTGGTGTTTGGCAATAATGAATTCTGTTAAATGCATGCATTTGTATTATTCACTACTTTCTTTAAACTTGAATTGCTGTTTCATAGATAATACACGGTGTCTCAGATAATGGGGCATCAGATTTGGTCGTGTTATCCTTGAGTTGGCAGGGATACTTAATGATGAGAAGTTTTAAGGGACAATAAAGTCAATGACTAAATTGAGGAGTGTGGATTTTTAGAAAAGTAGCAAAAAAGGGACCTGAATTGAAGAGGAAGATGAGTTGCCTTCTGCACACATTTCTGTGGCTTAGAGGAAGAAACTTTGGAGGAGAGGCTGTAATACTGAGTGCTCAGATGTCATAGGCTTGAAAGTCACTGGAGTTTTTGAGGCACCTTGTACACTATTATGTACCTTGAACATTTCTGGTGTAACAGTTCAAGGGAGGCAGTAATCTCTGTGGATGCCATCATGATTGCTTTGTTCTGGTAAATCAAGTCGGGAATTTTGAAGGTCCATGTAGGAGTTGGAATGGCTAACATACATGAAACATCAGGAGTGTTTCACTTGAGCTGTGTCCTGAAAGGCATGTACCAGTTCAGTAAAAACTTTCTGTTAAATTGGTATTTTTCCCTGTTAATAGAGGTGTAACTTTTTTGCCATCAAGTAATGTTACCCCATAACTATGTAGGGGCTTCCAGCAGGTTTCCCCCAGAACCATGCCACTGATGCATTGCATGAATCTGTTGGAAACAGAGGACAGTGGTAGATTGTTTTGGTGTACCACTACTGATTTTTCTTCAGATGCTGAAAGATGTCTTGTGATGCCTTTCTGTATGTGAAGTTGCATAGTGGAACAGAAAGCACATAATCTTGGGGTCTGTTGGTTGTATATTATCATTTACTAAATGTCCAAAGAAGCATGAAAATTAAATGTGAAACTTTTTTGCAGGTTATGACATGTCCACCTTTATAAGGCGTTATAGTAGATACTTGAATGAAAAAGCATTTTCCTACAGACAAATGGCTTTTGACTTTGCAAGAGTGAAGAAAGGGTAAGCAAAGTTTAGCTGTGTAAATTAATAAGGTTGTTTGACCCATAAAAAATTTATTTGTGGCATTACACTTAGTTTTAGTTTCTCAGTGAATTTGTTGTTATATGCTTTTTGTAGCTACAATGAAAAACCTGATATTTAAAGTAGTAAGACAAATATTGAAGACCAAAGTAAGGTGCCTTGCGAAACTGGGAGCTTTCAGTGCTAGGTTTAAATCTTACCCTAATTAAATTTTGCTGCAGTGAGGCTGTGTTGGAGAAGGAAACACTCTTATGTTTAGGATGTCCCATTACTCTCCAGACACTTTCCTTAAGAAAGATGGCTGATTGTAAACAAAGCCTGAAGTGAATGCCTGAAGTTCTTAGCAGGCAGCAGAGCAAACAGTTATAAACCAAACAGAATAAGGTTGTAAACTGCTTGTTTTATTTCCCACAAGAACTGTGTTAAAAAAAAGGTTGACCCAGCCCAGAGTAGCATGTTAGTATTTATCAGAATGTTTTTCCAATTTCTGATTCCTCTGACTGGGACTTTAAGGGCTCTAGATGGCTTCTTGAAGCACAGTTGACACAGCAAGTGGTTTGACACCCACTGAAGGTGCAGTTTGATTGAGTGCATACTAAAGATGCTCCTGCTAAGCATGAGTTGCATACAGGCTCCTTCTGGCAGTTCTGGTGTGTTCTGCAGCTTGGGATTCTGACCTGTTAATGCAGGCATTGTTACCAGGCTGTTCTCTCCTGCTTCTCAAACAGCCAGAAAGTGCAGGGTCTACCATGACAGCTTCGCTGTGTAGCTGGATGCCATTCCCTTAGTGGAGACCATACAAGTTAGCTCTTGAACACTTGATGTTAAATAAAGTTTGGGCTGCTGGGGATCCTGCTATTCCTGCCTTGCTCTAAATTCCTGGAAAGGCTTTCTATGCCTGTTATTTCTGGTGCTCAGAACAATGCATACCACTATTCTTACATATTTTATGCTATATTCTGAGGCAGAACAAGGTACTGCTTCATAATACAGCATCAAATAAGTAAGAATAGTGGTATGCATTTCTGGTCTGCCTATGTATATCTGTCTGCAGCCAGAACAAGGCAATACATAATGATGGTTGTGCAGGTTCGTCATAATCAGAGATAAAAATGACCATGTTTGAAGACTGCCATAAGACTATGGATGACACTTAAGAAATGCTACACATCCATGGACATGTCAGCAATGAGTTGTCATTAGTCATTCATAACAAACTTTGTGCACAAAGTATATCAGTTCTCTTAAGTACTTCTATGGCAGTATTTCTAGTTAGTCATTTAAGCTCCCAGTGTCATCTTCTCATAAAGAGATCAATCTCTTGCATTCATCACTCTAACACAAAACCTTTCCTCACTTGCTGTCAGGAGGGGTGGCTGGATAAAGGATTTTTCATACTGGCTCTCCTGATGAGATGAGAAGCAGGAGAATCAGACTGTGCTTTTGAAATGGTTTGAAATGAGTTATAGATGCTTCAAGCATAGATTTTAGACAACAGATCTGTTTGGGGGAAGGGAGAGAGGAAACAGCATGTCTTCTAATCTGTATTCCCTCTTGCAGAGCTGAAGGTGTAATGAGAACAATGGCTCCTGAAAAGCTGCTGAAGAGTATGCCAATATTACAGGAACAAATTGATGCACTACTTGAATTTGATGTATGTATTGAAGCTGACCTATTATTATCACTGGGCAGTGACTTATAAATGATGTGTTATTGTGAACACATTTCACCTTATAGGTAATGCTTTACTCGTCATCCCTTAGTGAGGGCCAAAAAATCCCCTTTTCAGTGTCCCACTGAGATACTGTGGCCAAGGATGGCCCTTGCCCATTTGTATGAAATGCAAAGATTGCATCCTCAGTTTTGTAGAGAGAGAACTTGGGAGTTTCATCTTCTGCATCAGTGAGGAGGAAGAAATGGACGAAGCAGGGAGACTGAGCACTGTGTTTTCTGCCTCTTGGCAACCAACTTCTGTTGGAGGGGAGGGAAAACCCCATTAAAATACCACATATACATTGTTTGGCTTCCTCAAAATCTTCATCTGGTTTTCAGCTGTGAACTAAAAGTTTAATCTAGATTGTTCACAGAAAAAAATGTGTACAATATATTTATTATGTCATGAATGCTGGTGGGATTGTTTATCTGACATAAGGATAAAAACAGGAATCAGTTGTTGTAGGAGCCACAGTGTAACATTTCAAAGCAGTTTTGGAAGGAATTGGTTCTTCTGTTGTTGCTGGGCAACAAGGTACACTTCGAGGTGGAAGGCAGAGCCCACTACAGCTCTCAGAGGAAAGGCTTTGAAGTACATCTCATTGTGCTTTCTGTTCCTTAAATGGCATAGGAATTGTGATAGTGCTCTCAGAAGAGGAGACATTTTTAAGGAAAGAAAGACCTTTTAATAAATGAGCAAATATTTTCTTCCCAAGTTAATGTGAGAAAGGATCTTGACATCATTAGTCCAAATACATTATCTCACAGACTATTTTGTTGAGCTCTGCTGTAAACTGACATCTTTTGTCCATTTCATTAAAATTGTAAACAGCCTCTCTGCCTTCCTCTTCTTCCTGAGAAGTGAAGGAGACAAGGCTAAGATGTTTACTGTTGATATAGATACTTCTCTGCTGTAGTGAGTTGTTTTGGAGTGGTGAAGAGAGCAATCCTTGATCTGCTAACCAAAGCTTTTGTTTAGTGTCTTAGGATGAAAACTTCAGTGCTTGATTCTGTCTGTAACAGCACCAAATACCTGGTGTAAGCCAAAATGTTCGGTTGCATTTGACACTGGTTTTGTAAATAACTGATATTTTATTTGTAGGTTCATCCAAATGAACTGACAAATGGTGTCATAAATGCTGCATTCATGCTTCTGTTTAAAGATCTCATCAAACTTTTTGCTTGCTACAATGATGGGGTTATTAACTTACTAGGTAAGTAACCTGGCTTTTATCTCACATACCATACGTGAGTGAAGAATCAGTTTCAGATCTGCTTCAGTTTTTTTTACTTAACTTTCATTAAAGCTACATCTTTCTTGACTCATCTACTCTGAAAGGAGAGAAAATTTTTAGCTGTACTTTGCATTAGTGTTTACCTGAGGCTGGATCGTCACATGCTCTTGAAAGTGTGTAGATGGATACTTTAAAGACTGACCATCTCTGTGCCTAAAGAAATGTACAGTGCTGTGTGAGCATGTGTAATATGTCTTGCAAAGTTAGAAGCTTTTACATTTTTAAGATGCCCACATTCTTCTGTTATGTATCACCGAATCAGTTAGGTTTGAAAAGACCTCTGAGATCATTGAGTCCGTCCTGTGACTGCACACCACCTTATCACATAGACCGTGGCACTGATCCAGCTTCTCCTTAAACACTGCCAGGGATGGTAACTCCACCACCTGCCTGGGCAGCACATTCCAATGTCTGAACACCCCTTCTGTGAAGAATTTCTTCCTAATGTCCAACCTAAACCTTCCTGGCACAGCTTATGACTATGTTCTCTTGCTGGTTGCCTGGGAGAAGAGACCAACCCTCACCCGGCTATAACCTCCTTTCAGGTAGAGAGTGATAATGTTATGTGATAGCCTTGTATAAAGTAATATACTCCTGAATAACATTCCTGATCTGCCTGAAAGCATGACTGACAAAACTGGATCCCCTCCACAGCCCTACCTACCATCAACCTACAAAGTGTAAAGGAGGCTGTGATCATGTTCTGAAGCTCAGGCAGCCTGGTGTTATCACCAGCATGACACAATGGGTTGAGCATAAAAATTCAGTTAAAAATTTCACTGTCTCTTGCTACTTAAAGCGTAAGCTTGGGTTGAAATATGTGGCAGCTGTGTTTAATAATGGACATAAATGGACTTTAGAGACCTACTTAAGTGAAAAAAGTACAGTTCTTTGGAGTGAAGACAATTTGGAGAGGTCATATATTAGTATATGTTTAAGTATCCTTAATTATTTTGAACTCTAAGTTGGGTAGCTACTTTACCTGCTTACATTTCAGGCTTTAAAAAAGTGGTTGACATCACACACGATGCTGTGGCTAGCTGGGGTTCAGTTTTATGGTCTATATAATTGTGTAGCAGCTCAGCAAGCCCAGCTTCTAAACCATACCAGTCAAGGGGTACCATTAGATTAATGTCCAAGTAGTAAATGGTAGTGTAGTGTCATATTCTTAACACATGATTTTTCTGAAAACGAGACTTGCTCATGTATGACATCTTAACTGAAATTTACCACATTATTTTTTTAGAGAAATTTTTTGAAATGAAAAAGGGACAATGCAAAGATGCTCTTGAAATCTACAAACGATTTCTAACTCGAATGACCAGAGTATCAGAGTTTCTTAAAGTTGCAGAGGTAAGTGTCTTTTGGTCTTCTGGAGGCTGGCACTTAAGTATTTTGTGATTTTGTTTGTTTGTTTGGTGCGGGGTTTTTTTTGTTTGTTTTTGTTTTTGCAGCAGTATATAATATTAATTGCACTTGTTAAGCATCTCTCTCAGTATATGTATCTTGAATCCATTTGATCCATCCAAGTGGATCTGGATCTTGGATCTGCATCTTCAGGTCTTGTAGTTAATCTTGCTTAGGACTTCCACATGTCTCCGTGATGCAGCCAAACTCAGCTTTCCTGGTTAAATTAACAGATGACATGACTTCCCAGGTTCCAATATTTTTGAGAAATGCTGTGATAAATGTATGCTTCTAGGACAGGGTTGAACATTAGAGGAAGATACAGCCATTGGGAATAGAAGCATGCAGATTTTTTAAGTCTGCTTTTTTAGTCTGTGCAGCCAACATTAAATGTAATGTGAGGTTTTCCTGGTTTTGTTCCTTGTTATCATCCTCTTATGTGGATAATAGGAATATTACATGGTTAATTAACTCCTTTGCTGGATTCTCATTTGGTTGGCTCAAAGGTTGGCTCTTTGGCACAGGGTGCACATTTTCCATGTTTCATGCTTCCTTATAATGGGCAGTAGTAATGAGCTGAATAAAAGTTTGTTTCTTTGCTAATTCACTTATCTGTGGAGAAGCCTGATAGACTCCTTAATGACTTGTGATGTCAGATGTGAATATTGAACTTGAGGGATCAAAGTACTTTAGAGTCATGGGTCAGCTTTTTGGACAGGGTTTATGGTGACTCTGCTTCAGGATTATGTGGTGCAGTGGAGCTTGATCTTCTGCACAAGCTGAGCTATCCATCACTTTGAAGAACCCTAGTGTGAAGCAACAGGGCTATTAACAGAAGATTGCAGACTTAGACCTTAATTTGCTGTTCTCTGAGACAATATGACCAGTATATGACCAGTGCATTTCAATATAGAGTACGAGTTTCATGTGTGTGATATCAAACTCCATTTTCTTATCCTTTTATTTTAAATGGATATTTAATTTGTGGGGGAAAGTAAAAGACTGCTGCAGGTTGATGAAGGTAGCTACTGGAAAGATGGACATGTCTTTTCTAAGTTCATAGTATTTTTCTAAAGACAGGGTGTTATAGCTTGAAGAGCAGTTCTACTCAAAATTAATGCCTGATGCAGTGGAATAATGCACTTAGATTTTACCTTTACTCCTTTATCTCCACAGCAAGTTGGAATTGACAAGGGTGATATCCCTGATCTTACACAGGTAAGCTTCTCTTGTAGTGTTTTTGGATTTGTGTAATAAATAAAAGTTCTGTAATTAGGAAAGTGCACCAGGAATGCAAATGTCGGTGAATTCATACCACCTACCATACTGTAGCTGCTGGTCCATTTTAAGTATCACTTGCAAATTGGCCTGGGTGCCTGGCTTTGTGTTTAATGTGAGGCGAATATTTACTTAGGGGAGGAGATCCATGCTGAAGGGTTCATCTGTGGCAGTTTTGATGCCAGTAAAATTGGAACAGAATAGCAACGCAAACTACTCAGCAGCTGCAAGCCCCAACTGTTCATATAGTTTTTTTCACACAGTTTTTGATAGCCTCTTGAAAGCCTGGTTTGAATCAACATCAGAATAGTGTCTCTCTCATTTAAATGCCACTTAAAAATCCTGAAAGTGAGACATTGTGAGAAGGTGGAGATTATTAATCTTTGTGGATTTCAGATATGATGGGGCTATAAAGTCTGGCCACTCTTTCAGCAGACAAAAGCAGCGTTTGCAATACCAGACCTAATCTTGAAATAGGTGACATAGTATCTTACCCTAACTCTGTACCTCAGGAGCTCTTTTTTAGCACAGTGCAGCCAGTAATTAAATACACTTACAAATTTCTGTGTCACTTTTATC
Organism: Prinia subflava; assembly: GCF_021018805.1. Lineage (NCBI taxonomy): Eukaryota > Metazoa > Chordata > Aves > Passeriformes > Cisticolidae > Prinia > Prinia subflava. Next base: position 34,479,489 of record NC_086248.1, on the reverse strand, counting down.
TGCTTCTGCTTGAGTTGTGCCAGCCTGTTCTGTGTCATCAGTCAGTGCTGCACTTGCTCCACAGCACCTTAGTTATCACTGCTGGGTGGTCCCTCCCACCCCATGGGCCAGCACTTTAAAACAGAACAGTTCTTTTGGAAAGAAGGGGTCTACAGTGATCATCTCATCCAACATCCTGACCACTTCAGTCTCTGTTCAGTCCCTCACAGCTGTGTTCTCCTGCTTGGGACTCACTGGCTAAGGCCTGCCTGAAACATGCTGTATAGCCTATGTGTAAGACCTCAACAACATATTTCAGAGAGAAACTAATAAAAGGTGAATAGTAAAGCTGAATTTCAGCTAACAATTAATACACAATTCTATGTAGTATCAATGGTATATCTAAATTCCTGTAGCAAGCCATGGCAATAGTTGGTAGTACTCTGCAAAAAGATGGTTGTGTTGACACTCCATGTGTACATACTCTGTACATCTAGACAAGTGGTCGCATTAGTGTAATTCAAGTGGATAGTTGTGATCTTTGGACTTTATAGTTTGGCTGTGAAGTTTTGGAGGCAGAGAAGGCATCTTAGCAACTAAACATCTTGGCTTGTTTTTATTTAGTAGCATTTCCTAAAGTATGACAGTTTTGCCCCTGGTGGGGAACCCATATCTATGGTTCCAGCACAATGCTGACTTGGTAGATTATCTAACGTTAAAGCAGTATCTAGAAGAAATTGAGCCATGTTCAGTGTTGCAAATTGGGTACCAGATAGTATTTGCTTTCCAGATTGTTGCATCTGGGTAGAAATTTTCTGAAGCTTCTTCTCTGAGTTGTTTATAGATAAGTTTTATATTACCTTGCTGGTTTTTAAGAAACCTGTGACTAATATATTTGAAAGCTATTTAAAATGTCTAGAGGTAACTGGTAACAGTAATTCATGCAATCCTTTTTTTAAAATCTTTTTTTTTAAAAACATAGCTTTTACTTATATGTTAAAGTCTCACAACGGATATCTTAAAATATAGCCCTTTTGAATAGGTAGAAGTCTGAATCTCTCTGGATTTTTTAGTTTGTTTTACCTTTCTTCTTTGACTTCCTGCAGGAGAATTCTTATAACTAGGTTGCTTGTGTTTAACCAATTCTTATTATGCCCAAATGAATTAAAAGTTAATAAATACGTCTGTAGAACCAGCAAGGTCAAGATGTTCCTTCATTGCTTATATACATAGGATGTATATAAACTCAGTCTGTCACTTAAAATTATTTTGAGTGTTTTAAATTTCTAGATGTGTTCAGTTAGGGGTTTTAATGCTGAAATCAATATGCAGGCACTGCAAGTACACAGCTGTGCGTTGGTACTAGCAGGTGCTATGCATCCTGAAATATCTGATTCAGCCAGCCAGCTGGCTTTCCAGTATAGGAGCAGTGGATAGGCTGTTTGCAAGCATCACAAACTGCCTGGTTTGATAATTATGTCTGCCCTGAAATCAAAGATGTTATTTGTGAAAAACATCATAGGTATTGCTGTCAGGAGTTGTGGTTGATCTGAAAGAGACTGATACAGAGAATTCCCTGTTTAGAGACTGATGAACTGAGGAACTTGTAACCCAGATGAAATATTCAATTATTATATGCTGCTGTGTCTCTCAAGGGTTTCTTCCCTGCTTTTTGATCTTCTAGGAGTCTACTTATCCAGACTCTATTTTTATACTGGAATAGCTAAGCCCAGTGTGCATTTACAACTACTTTTTCTATCTGCCATTGTAACAGCAAGTGCCTGTGGGTATTGGCTGCTGACCACAAAAAGTTTGCTTAAAATAAAACCAAAGGGATGCCTGAAAGAGCCTAGTTTTTTATAGATGTCTGAAGTAGCACTCTTTCTGCACTTCAAGGTAGCTGCACAGTAACCTGTGCCAGGGTACCATTTTGAGAACAGCTATAAAGTTTTGTAGTGTTGGGGGTCTTGAGCCAAAGGTAGCTCATTCTAGAGGCATTGGAAAGGACTTTGTTTTGTTTAGGCTGCAGATGCTTTCTAACCCTCTGGTCATGAAAGGGGTGTTGGGTAGTCTGACAACAAGCAAAACTAGCTGTTATCTTGAACCTATGAATCATAAAATCAACCCTGTGGATGCCTGTTGTCAATGTTTAACACTGATTTAAAGCATGATGAGCATCACATCCTGGATTTAGGCTTCAGGTGCTGCGTAGTGGAGGTAAATGTTTTCTCTCTGGAAATTTGGATGCAGTAATACATTTTTAAAAACTGGCTTTGCCTGAATACTTCTAGCATGGAAATCCACTGTTTCCACACCGATGTAAATAAAGTAACTGCATGGGCACACACATCATGGAGTTCAGGGAAGTTGGTGCTGGATTTCAAAGTGTGGTTAGATCACTGCAATACACTGAGGGGTGTATCTTTCTGTTCACTTTCAAGGCTCCCAGCAGTCTCATGGAGACCCTTGAGCAACATCTAAACTCACTGGAAGGAAAGAAACCTGGCAACAAGTAGGTATATATGTTGTACCATGTATCTAGGCATAATAGAGGGAGTGTGTGATTAGTTGATGTTTAGGTTTGCCTCCCCCAACCTCCATTTGACTCTTAGCTAGAAAATAAGACAAGGCTTTTCCTTTCCTTTACAAAGTCATCTTAATGGCAGCCTTTTCTTTAATTAATGGTGAGGGGGGAAACACACAGAACAACTAGATGCTTTCCAAAATGAACTGAAATTACTTGAGGGAGAGTAGAATGAATTGGGGGTTTGTGTGCTGCTAAGGCTTTTATCATCAAATCTATTTCTTTTCTAATGGTTTTGCATCTTCATACTAGATACTTGCCATGGCTAAGTCTAGGAAGGATTAAGCTAAACCTCTGCTTTCTCTTTTACTGTTGCTATCCTTGCAATTTAGCGAAGGGTGAGTACATACCTTTACATATCACTTGCAGGCATGGTTATGTGTATTTTTAAAAGATTTTCTGGAACACTTAGAAATAGATATTTTCTTTGAGTTGAGCTAAACTGTTCTTTGCTTTTGTATGTCGTCACTAAGTTATTTTTTTGTCATTTCTGTGATTAGAAAATCTGGAAATCTTCTAATCTGTTCTATAGCTCCTAGGACTTATCCAATTCAAGTAACTTATGGGATGGATGCTCGTTCAGTACAGATGCAACTTTATCTTCTACTCCTGCTTTCATCTCTTAGATCAAAGCAGCTCTAAAAATATGTTGTAGTGTTTTCATATCTCATAATGAAAGCAAACAAATGCATTGACATGCGTTTTAAGTTTTGATTAAGGCTCTGTCAGTTACTGTTAGTGTGATTTTTGTGCACGTGGGAGAACTTTCAGTTTGAACTTTCCAACTCACTGTTTTCATACTTTTAAATGTAGTTATTTTCAAGTAGCTCTGGCTTTCTTAAAAACCGAGCAGGCTTTGAAAATTTGCTGACACATTCTCAGAAGACTTATGTTAGATAGCTGCTTCAGTATTGATGGTGTTCTGCTGCTGTTGCATGGTTTTCTAATATGGTGACATCTTGCCCCAGCAACTCTATCCTGCTGGGTCCTGTAGGCCCCAAAGCAAGATATTTGCATGCATCTCTGCATTGCCTCAATTTAGTAGAACTTATTTAAAAGGCAGAATAACCCTGTGATGCCAGTTATCTTAAAAGATTAATTTAAGATTTGAAGTAAAATTTGCATTCCTTGTCTAAAGTGGCACATGGAAGTTTGAGAAATGTAGAGGGCATGCAATTGAAGAAATCTTCAGAAAGCTTTCATGCTTAGGTTTTGGTCTTTTGGAAGGAGTTTTGATGACCAGAAACATAGTTTCAAAGCTGTACTTACCTGAAAACACCCTTTTTTTTCTAGATCCGGGGCTCCTTCTCCTCTGAGCAAGGTAAATACTGCCGGTTGCTGTACTAGATAATTCTTAAGATGGTATAGTTTAGAACATTGTAAAGAGTTAAATTTCCATCTCTTAATCTACTTTTTAGACTTTGCCACTTCATTGACAAAATTTTATCTTTTAATGGCTTTAGAAATAGTGCCCCCATAAGAGCATGCCACTGATCTGAAGGGCTGCAGTGCTTGTCAGAATGCTGAGGAGCTTCACTTGAATGTGATGATTGCTCCTTGTGAAAGCATAAAAGAGACACATATTTTTATCTCAATTTTTTTTTTCTTTCACCACCTTAATTCCCACGTCACCAAGAAACTTGCTCCAGAATATTTCTCCTCCAAATCCTTCACTCCTTCATTCCCTCTGCAGCTCTTTAGAAGGAAGTTCTGACTCTTTTAAAACCATGTTCATGTGAAAGGCCAGGAAGAAAGTAAGAAAATTTTCATCCAATATATCTAGTTTCAGAAATGACCTTCATTAGTGAGACTGCTGACTTCAAAGAAAGAGTTGCCAGTGAAAATGCCTTGGTTTGAGTGTCAGATAAACTAACGAGCTTCAGTTTAGTAATAGTAGCTCCTGGTATCCCTGGAGCATTGCCAGGTGCCATAGCTGTGTCTCATAATGGGCGCCGTGGAGGAAAAACTCAATAAAATCGTTGGAATCTAATGCAGGGCTTCAGTGCTTGATTCTAGAGAGAGCTCTTAAATATCTTTCTGAAAAGTCCTCTACTAAAAAAACCCACAACAAAACCAAATGAAAACAACAAAATACAACCCCCCCAACTCTCCTGTTTAATACAAGAGCAGTTGGTGGGAATTACATGGTGGCTCAGAAAGTGTTCGTACAGCTTTAACCACATCTTCCTTGATGCACATGAGGATTTGGGACCATTATAGTCTCAAACCTTACTAAAGCTTTGAGGAGAATCTAGAAAGCTTATACCCATGTGTTAAAGTTATGATGATGGGATGGCAGTAGAAGAACTCAGGAGAAAATCTCTGCAAATTTGCCATTATTTTTCCTTCTTGGAAGTGATCAGAATGCAAACAGTACTAAAATAAGGACTTGTTTTCAGTTGTTAGGAAAAGGATCTCTCTAGCATGTGAGATGCTGTACCAAAGCTTACAGTATCTTTTAGAATTAAATTGACACTCTACAGGGTAACTTGAGTCTTCAAGTTCACAGAGGAGTTGCAATATACTCTTCTGGGTGTCTGTCCTTGCCACACTTGAAGTATCTTTATCCAGAATTGGAGCAGCTAATGAAGCAAAGTCGTAGGATGAGCTGTCTTTTGTATCTTCCCAAGAACGTAACCCTGAGCATTGTTGATGGCTCCTTAAACTCTCTTTTGAAGATTTGCAAACACTTAACTAGTTTCTGACCGTTCCTCTTCTCTCACAATTTCTGTGGTTAGAGTACTGAGGTTGTGGACAAATAACTGTTACATTCCATAGACAAAATGAAGAGTCTGATAGTTAAAGACGCAACTCCTTTAGAGTAAACCTTGTAGAAACTTTTTTCCTTCTTTGGAGTCACCTTGGGGTTTCTCAGCTACTACCTAGTAGTGGAGGCTACTACCTCTATTGTCGTCTGAAAACTTAGCCCAGTCTTCCTTAAATTCTTTCAGAGGAGAAAACAGCTCACCATAAAAAGACCTGATGTCAAAATTGGGTTTTTAAAGTATGCCCATCAGTGCATGAGTTGATTGGGGAGAAATGCTGGTATATTGAATGTATATTTAAAATATTTCTCCAGTCTTCTCCAGCCACAACTGTTACATCTCCTAGTTCTACTCCAGCAAAAACTATTGATACATCTCCTCCAGTTGATCTTTTTGCAACTTCATCTACAGCTGCTCCAGTCAGGTAAGTTAAAACGTGTTTTTGAGTTACTGAGCTTGATGTAGGTACCAAAGTCATACTTGTAAGAGGAGGCTTCCATAAAAGGCTTTCAAAGGGATACAGTATTCTATCAGTATAGATCACAAATAAACTCTAACCCAAAAAAAAAAAAAAAGACCCCCCCCCAACAACAACAACAAACAAACAAAATTCCCCACAAAAATGGTGTACAGAAACTTTTAATTGAATCAGCTGAAGTACTGTGCAAGTCCTGAGTAGTCTTTGCTGACCTTCAGAATTCTCTTTCAAAACTGTGGAATTAATATTCCCTTTTCTTTCTTTCCAAATCAATTAATGAAGAACAAAGATAATGAACTTCTGAAGGTTAAAATAAAAAATAAACATTTAACGATGAGAAAATCTGAACCTTGTTTTCAAGTCAAAACCAGAACAAAGCACTGTTGCTCATTGTAAAGAGTGTCAAGTGAAGAACCTCACTGAAGAAAGAGCTTCTATTGTTTGTTATTTAAATGTTCTACAGGAACAAGATCTGATTTCCTAAGTAAATACCTGACTGGCTTAACCCACAGAAGTTTTGCCAATTCTCTTCTACCTAAAGCTAGTTCATTGCCTGGAAATGCAGATTTCTTGCTTTCTGACATGGCATGATGAAATATGGAAGTAGAATGGTGCTGGTTTCAGTCACAACAGTTATTTTCTCTGCTTTTAGGGACCACCTGGAATTTTGCAATTTCTGTTTTGAGTGTTGTGGTAGGGTTTCTTTTGGTTTGGTTAGTTAGGTTTGGGGGTTTTTTGATTGGTTATTTGGGATTTTTTAAAAGAACTTTAAGTCTCGTAGATCTGTTGCAATGCCATTATCAGGAAATATAAGTAAGTTAAGGTTCCCATCCTGGATTGTAGCATATTCTTAGGACTCGCTACACTAAAGATGCTTATACCCCCTGCTCTAACCCTAAAGCTTGAAAAACTGTCTTTGTTTCATCCAAACTAAGATTGATTCCTTAATCCAGTCATGACATTTTAAAAAAACTTGATAAAAATGGACAAATTCCTTCAGTATTTAATGTCTTTTTTCCTTTTCTTGGCAGTTCTTCCAAACCATCCAGTGATCTTTTGGATCTTCAGCCAGATTTTGCTGGTACTGCTCAGGCAGCTCCAGCACCTGCCCCTGCAGGCGCTGCTGCTGCTGCTGCTGGAGGCACTTCATGGGGAGGTACAGACACCTCACTGTCAGCATCCCTTCTTGCAGTCTCCATCTTCTTGCCTGGCTGAACTGAAATCTGCCTCTTTGCTAGCACAGGATGTTCCCAACTCACTTCCAGGCTTCTGCTGACCAGACACTCAGGCATCCCTGTGCAGCACAAAGCTACTACTTCTTTCCAGGGATATGCATAATAGTATAAGCTGCTTATAAGGGCCTGACTGCAAAGCTGAGGGAGCCAGGGTTATGTGACTAAAAGTGAGCAGGAAGGGGATGGATGAAGGTGAGCAGGTAGGGTGGGCACTTCTAAACAGAAGAACCAGAACTGCTTATGGCAAGGTGGGAGCAGAAACCAGCTCTTCTGTTCGTGGAGCAAAGCCCACAGATCAATAGGAGGAGGAACAAAAGGAGCCTTTAAAACAAAAATGCATGTAAAGCAAATGGTGGCAATTTAGTTGTGCTGCAAGTGTGATTACCTCTGATAAACCTTAACATGTTTTAATGAAGTATCTTCCTTGTGTGCTTAGAATATTAATATGGAAATAGAAGTAGAGAGCTAACTGCTTTCAAGCAAGAATAACTAACCAGCTCTCTGAAATCTGACCCTGTTGTTCCAGGCAGCAGTAGCAGCTGGTGATCTGGAGGACCACAGTAACTGTAGGCAGTGCTCATTCTTGCCCTGTTAAAACAAGGAATTAGGCCAGTAAATGTGATTTAATTTACACAGTTGTAAACCTATTGTGGTGTAATCTTAAGAGATCCTGTGTGGCAGCTTAATGAACTCATCAGCCCCCTCCCGGCAGGAATGCAACACTGAGTCATGCTGACTCTGCTGTCAGTGCTCACACTGGGTGCTGGTGGCTTCTGCAGTCCCCACTTGTGTTCCTAGTTGTACTTCATTAAAGATGACATTGTATTTCAGCCACTTCATTAGGATAGCTAGGGCTGTGATGTAGACATTATATTGCATATTCCAGTTTAATCTTTTGAATTATTTTTTTTCCCGCAAATGTCAATTTTATTAACAGAAATATAATCTTATCCAGACAGCAAAACCAAAGAGTCATCTATTCTAGGGTGGCTGTGACTAATTATTCTGCAGTATTTTGATTGCATCCTATTTGTCTTAGTTTGTCATTGCCAAGCACTGAATACAAGCTTTTGAGATGTTTGAAAGAGCATGAAAGAGCTAACTTTTTAAAGCAGTTGCTCATTCCTGCAATAACAGAAATACAAATAAATAGCCAGTAATACTGTAAAGTAATGATTTGCATAGAAATTGGAAGCTGATTTGGTTTTATTTTTCCTTTTTGGACAAAACACGCATAGTTTGGAACTTAGGTGTTTTTATTCTTCTGAATTACTAAAAACTTTAAAATTGACTAGTAACACACTTAGTCTTACTCCATGACAGAAAAGGACAGCTAACTATTTTCCAATGGCCAGAATTGTCAGTACCTGCATCAAGTATGCTTCGGTCTTATCTTTCAGAACAGCATTTTGGTAACTCAGTAAGCTTCAGCTTTGTCTGCTTTACTGCTGGCAGCAGTCCAGGTGTGCTGACCTGTTACTGCACTGGAATCTTGCCTTTTTTTTTCTTTTCTAACTCTCTGAAAGAATAAAAACATTTCACCTGGAGGATAGAGCAGTACTGAGGTAGGTCCCTGAATGTGAGCTAGTGAACTCTCCATTCCTGGGGATTTTTCAAGACCTAACTAGTCTGAGCCATGACTGACCTGATCTGGTGTTGGGAGCTCTGTTCTGAGTAAAAGGCTGGAGAAGATGACCTTCCTTCCACCCAGGACTTTTGGAAGGCTGTGTAACCAAGCCTCCCTGCTACTTGAGCTGCTTAATCTTCTAGACTACAGCAAGTTTATGTGGAAACTCAGGAGAAAATAGTACTAAAGGGAGGATGCTGGAAGAAGTGCTGCGGTTCAGAACAGCCAGGAAAATGTGAATATGAAATATTTCATATTGCAGCATCAATATATATCAACAATAAACAATTTGCTTTTCTCAGTCTCGCTGGCAGTGTAGATTCTATGTATTCTGGCATATGCTGTATATTCAGTATACGGGATTATATTTGGGGTTATGTGCAGTACACTCTATATTTTGTTGTATACCTACTGTTTTTCTGAATACACAATATGTCATCTAGCAAATGGATTTCAACTTGTGAAAATCTACGCTTCTGTGCTATCAGGAGACCATCAAGATAGGGTAATATGGTGCCTGCAGCATACTGCAAGAATAGATAGTCATCTAACAGGTAGAGTAGATTATAGCATTACAAAAAATACAGTAGGTCAAAGTCTGCATCTTTGTGAGGTTTTACTCTTGGACATAAAAGCAAACTGATGTGAATTTCGGCTCTGAACTACCTTACAGTGTGTTTTAGAACGCGGATTTGCTAACAATATTGTTACTTTAATATTACTGTACAAAAAACTACTGTTTTTAATCATTCCCATATAAGTGTAGATTGCTGTGATGGATAATTATAATTTCACTGTATTGAGTTCTATAGCATAACTGAATAACAAAAAAGCATTGAAGACTAAGCTAATAGAACCTAAAAGTTTGCCAACAGTTGTTTATTCCAGGTCTAGCTGTGAGACATTCACCTGGTGTGCGGTAATGGGATACCAGAGTGCTGCATTTTTAATGTACTGTTCTGCTCTTTCAGAAGGGTATTTTGACTGAGTTCAGCTTGTGTTGTCAATCTCAAGTAGAGCTCAAGGAACCAATTATGTAAATTGTAAAAGAACTAAATGTAGGGTTTTGCTGCCTTTTTTACAAGTGTCGTAAAACAAAGACAAAATTGTGAAGATAGGGCTGCGCCTGCTCAAATAATTTTGCTTCCAAATGCTGACCCACAGTAAAGTATCAGGATTCTGCTTGCTGTTGGGTGTGGATCAGATGAACCCATGACCCTGTTATGTGTACAAAGAATCTAGGAGTAGCACTGAGATACTGGTTAGTAAATAGGTAGTTGCTGAGCTCAGACTACCCTAATTACAGAATAAAAATTTATTAGAACAAACTCATTTGTTTTTACACGTTTTTATATCTCTTAGTTGATTTTTATGTAGACAGAATTTCTGTGTTTGAGTTCAGTCTGCCTGATCTTAGAGGCCATCAGATTGTAGGAAAGTCTGTCATTAAAGATGCTTCATTGGCTTCCAGAAACAGTTGACTATGGAGCCAAACTTGGAGCAGAGCCAGTCTGCTTATGCTTGTGCTGTCAACATTCATACTCCTCATAGCAAGTGTTAACAGAGTTAGTTATTCCTGCAGAGCATGTTTGCTCTATCATAAATGCAGAAAAAATCTTATGAAGAGGAGCTGCTCTATTGATTTATTTATTTATTTTGCACTTTACAGTTGTCCCAAGTCCAAGAACCGCCACCTGTTTGTCTCTCAGAATATATTTGGGTACTGGGATGCCATGTATCATACCCTGAAGTAACTTAACACTATTTGCAAGCTGCTCACTGCTAAAGTACCATTGCTTTAGTGCCTGTTCTGTGAAGGGTTCTAGGGATGTACTGGTTCTGTTTTGAAGAGTTAATTAAACAGAATGAGCTTTGTCATGTCAGAATAACTTCTTGTTTGTTAGGAAAGCAAGTGTAGAAATTATGTTTCTAGACATAACCTAAACATGTGATTTAGAATGAACATTTGGCTAACAAACATCTTCAATCTGGCAGTTCTACTAATTACTCTGTTTTTTATTCTGCTGTCATTTTAATGGACAATCACTAGACCTCTTGGGAGAGGGTGAGTAGTATTTTCAATTTCTAAGACCTCTGTACGTTAAGACTCCTTACTAAAAGCTCCAGCTTTCCGGAGCTGAGCGACTGTGGTCTTTGCCTTTCCCCTTACCTTTCCTGTTTGATCTTCGTTACATGGTTGCATATAGATAATCTGGCTGCACTTTCCGGTGTTACCTCTGAGCCACAGATTTCAGATCCGTTTGCCCCAGAGCCTACTGCAACTACTGCTCCAACCACTGAAACTACCACTACCACGGCTGCAGCCGCCCCAGCTCCCGCTGTCCCTGCTGCCACTGCTGAAGTGGATCTCTTTGGAGGTTAGTTTGGTTGCTGTAGTGCTCTACACCAGGTCATGATACAGTCGAAGCAACACTGAGCTCAGCTGCATAACAAGGCCTCTGGTTTAACAGCTGTACCAGAAGTGCCTGCGTGTGGGATGCTAGATGGAACAGGAAACACAAACTGCCCAACTACCTCTGTTTGCTGTGCTTTTAGCTGATAGACTCCTCTGTGTATATATGGAAAATATATGGAAAACTGTAAACCTTAACACTGAGTTACCTTATGATTGCACAGCTAAGAACAGTAGTTCTCAGGTCTACACGGGGTAAGCAGGAATTGTTTCCACATTAATCATTAACTATGCACTCTACTACAGTTTCTGAGAAAAGCAGCTGTGCTTTTGTAGTTGAAGAGGATGGATGTGGCAGTGTCCTCCCCTTCGTTACGTGTTGCTCTTGTGCTGTGTTGTGTTTCTTTTGGGTGTTTCCTGCAAATAGAGTATCGAGCCAGCTGAAATTACTGTATTTCAGCAGTCTTGAATCTGGGTTTTATTTCACAAACATTTGCAGTAAATTGAAGGGGTGATGAACTTGTACGAAATACCAACTGCAGCTGCTACTTGATGCTTACCCCTCCTTTTACAAAGATTGATAATAAACCACAAGATCAACCAGTTGAGAAGCATCTTCAGAATTGTCATGGGCAAGGTTCTGGTTGCCACTAGGAGCAAGAGAGGATCTGTTGTTGGTTGCTCTCAGGAGCCTGCTGCAGAAGCCGGGCCCTGTGCTCATTAACAACAACCCTGCAGATGCATAGAGTGTAAAACTTAAGAGTATGTAAGCACTGAGGTCGAGCCAGTCTTGGATATTACAACTTCCATTGCATTAATTTATTAGTAATTTAGTCATTAATTCAGTAATTAATTAATTTAGTAACAGGTATATGACTTTTTGAAACATGAAAGGATAGTTAAATGGCTAGAAATCACTGTAAACTTGAAACAGGATTAGAAAAACAGCTACCTGTGCTTGTTCCTCCAGTACTACAGCAACAAGATGCAATTGGTTTTTTTCTACCTTTTCCACTACTACTCTGTTCCTAGAAAAACAGCTACTGCCAAATCATGTGCCTGCTTCCAGGCTTGTCAGGCAAAGACCTGGATGTGTTTAGTTTCTAGAGATTTAACTGATCATTTGATAACTTAGTGACGCATATTAAGAAGTGGAGCTTTACCCTTCAGTGTGGAAAGAATTTCACTCTTGTGGTATGCAGACTTCTGTGACTTGATCTCTTCCTTTAAAGAGAATGTATTTTGTCACTCAAATGCGATAAATCTCCAGTGGATTATACATTAGATGTTTACAGATTTTTTTTTCCTAGAACACTTCAGAATGAACAAGGTTCTATTATTTATGATAGCAGAAAACCTCTAGTTCTCAATAAAAAAAAAATCTCTAAACAGACTCAGCAGCAAAGATACTTCTGCAGTGCCTTCAAGACGCCCAGTGGAAAGACCCTTTTAAGATCCATGAGTCTGTCTTGAGCTTCCATTTCTCTCCTCATGGTTTGAGGTTTTTTATTTCTTTGAGGTTTTTTTCCTGAAGGCTGTGCTGTAAGTATATTCTAGCATCATACACCAGTATTCCTGAAGACTGTGTCCAGTGCAAGAGGTCATTTTTGGGCAGACACTGCTGCACTCCAGTTTTTGTGATGCTAGGACAGGCTTACGCTTAATCCTGTTAAGTAGGTGTTTCACCTTTGAGGTCTGCTGGAGGTACAGTCTTCAAGGTCACCTTAACTTCTTGCAGCCTGCCAGTGCTTTGTTGCTCACATGATTTCTTGTGGTCAGGTATGGTAGGAGAAGATACAGGAGCAGTGATCTCAGGAGAAAGAATGTAAAGAGTCTTCAAGGAGTGTCTTGTAGGGAAAGAAGCTGAAAGGTGCAGGGAAAAGGTGACCAAGCTGAAGGAAGAAGCAGTAGAGGAGGTTTTAGAATAACTGTTGACTGATACTTCAGCTGAGAGGCGTCTGCATGCTGCCTAGGACTGGGCTTTGTCTTTGAGAGATAAGCTCTGCATTATGTGTTCATTGCTGAAATGGTGTTGGAAAGCAGATGAGAAATGCACGATTGATCCAGCATAGCTTTTTTAAAAAATTTCATCTGATTAATAGGCAAGATTTCAGTTATCTGTGCCAACCTGAGGAACTCCTAATCATGTTTCAAAGACAAACAAGAGGAGGCTGTTTTCAAAGTGCAGCTGGAATCATGTGAAAGAGAAATGCAAAGGCAGAAGAAAGGCAAAATACCTTGATATGCCACTCAGAAATAGAATTTGGGCACAGTATTTCTGGACATGTATAATGTGCTCTTGAGTTACATTTTGTTATGAGATTACTCTGTAATCAGTGCAAGTAACAAGTCATGGCAGACACTGTGCAACTATTAGTTATTAGACATTAAGATGACTTGAATTGTAAGTGGGCAGAACTATGGTCTTCCTTTAAAGAAACTATAGACAAAGTAATTAAGACTTTTGGCGTTTAAGGGCTAATGAATGTCCCTTATCCTGGTACATTCTGGTATAGCAAGCTGGCTCTTAGTTAATAAATACCAAACAAACAGCAACACCTTGCATAAATATTATTATTTCCTAGCTCTGAGCATAGTAAAATATTTCTTCATAACTCAGGTCAGGTTTTCTATGTCAAAAATTAGTGAAGGATGACTGAAGAGGGGAAAAACTCGGCAAACAGTTTCTTGTGTACGTTTCAGTTCTATGATCTTTACTTGTGACTTGCATGGGATTGTTTCACGTTTCTTAATACATTAATGATTATAAGTCAGTTGTATCATCTTTGTGAGTAAATTCGTCATGTATTGATGCCATGGCGTCAAATAAAGCCCAAATTTATGAGATGCAAGAGGTCACTGCAGGAACACTTATTTTACTGCAGACAAGATGTATTGAAGCACTTCTTCAGTGTTTAGCAGCTTTGAAAACCCCTTGTTTGCACGTTATTTCAGTAAGAGCTATATTTGTGAATTCAGGTGTAATGCAGTACATAATACATACCTGTCACTCCTCATAGATGTTCCATGCAATGTGACCTTGCAAAGGTTTCAGCAACATCTCTAAGTTTTCAAGATGTCAAGAAAATCAACTGAGGACCATAGGTTACTTGATTCTAGAAGTCAAAAGCTAAATTCACTTTTTAAACAGGCAATGCAAAAATATAAAGAGTACATTAACTGCTTTAATGGGAGAAAATCTCTTGTACTGCTGAATGTGCAAATGTAGCATTACTACACCAATCTGGAGGAATAAAAAAGAAATAAAACTGTCCCTTTTTTTTAAATAATAAAATATGCAGATTTAGTTGTATCCATTTTTTGCTTTTTATGCTAGATTTTAGCAGAGGGCAACTGTGCAGGAGCAGCAGGGCCTTTTGAAAAGAACTTAAGAATCACTAACTTAAGAAAAACCCAATGGCACACCCTTGGTTTAAGCTGTGAGTTGTAGGGTCACCTGTTCAGGTAGGTTTGTCTCTATGTTTGTATAGGTTTCTTGAGCTAATCAGAGTAACTAATATTAGGAGTTCTTACTATGATATTTTTAATTTAGATTCCAGTATGAACTTAGGTGTTTATCCCACCTGCCATTTAACCCAAGTCTGATGCTAAAAAAACCTACAGTGCTGGGCCAAAACCTTACTCAAAAGTGTCAGTAAAAAATAAAGCTGATGCCAAACTCTTTCCTTGAACCTGTGGGCTGGAAGGAACTTGTGCCCACCTGAACATCTATGACTGTTGCATGTGGAACTTGAGTAGCCTACATCCGTATGGGAATAGGTGTCACTCTGAGGCTGAATTGATCCCAGCATAGAACTAGTGACTAGCTCTCAACATTCTGAATTTCTGCCTTAAATGTTATCTGGAATCTATCCTTTCATTCTAGGAAATAATTGTAAGTAGGACTGACCAACGTCTGTGCTGTTGGCCTACAAGCTTGTGTGGGCACAAATACGTTTTTTTTGAAAGAGCCCAGGGGGCCCCTTCTGAAAGCTGGCCCTGTAGTGCAAAACTGAACACATTTGATGTTACACAAAACATCTTCTCAAGCAGGGTGATGCAAAACTCTTCAGTTCTGTGCTGAATTCCTTCCACACGGTGCACGCCAGTGTCTGGTACACATACAGCACTGGGATGTTTGACTCATTCTGATGTTTTTACTTGGACAACTGCCATCCAGTTTTGTTGTTGAACAACCCTGTTCCTTGAAAAATAGAATTACATTTGAAATGGCTTATTAGCAGGCCTTTTTTGCTACTAACTCATTTTAATTCTATTGTACAAGACTAGTAGGCTTTCTTCTCTTCTGTTGAAGTTTCAATGCATGTTCTTTTGAGCTTTTTAGATTACCTGGCACGAATTTGTTTTTAAAATGGTTGTTTTCATTTTAAAATTGACATTCAAGTTAAAGCATGTTAAGCTTTTTCCTGTGCTAATTTGACAGTGCAGTTGCAATATTCCCCAGCAGATTTTTATAAACTTGCTAATTTTTGTAGCAGTAGAAAAATGTCCTTTATGAGCATCTTGAAGTATTTAGTCCTCATTGTGCAGTGTTTTTTTGTGAAGAAAATGCTTGCCTATGAGGATAGTCCAAATGGCACTGTCCATTAGGACTACTTCATAGAATTAAGAGTGCAAATGCTGATTTAATCCGAGAAATAATGCTGTTCATGGCTTGAAATTTAGGCATGCCACTTAGGAACTGGCAAACAAAAAGAAAAAAAAAGCAATCAACGAACAAGTGGCAAACAAAAAAAAATTCAAAAAACCTCATGAGCAAGTCATCCCAAAACCCCAAATCAGTTGCTTTCCCAAACTTGGCTGGTTGGCCTGGAAGTGATCCTTAAAGGACAGACAGGTTATGGCTCGCCAGCGGTTTGTTAAGATGAACAATCTTGATCTGTTTGAAGCAAGCTGAGTAAATATAACCTATGCATCAGGTTATGGCTTCAGAAAGATCCAGTTGGAATACTGTTAAGAAACAAGTAAGTTCAATTTTTCAGATGTTGCATGACTGACTTGGCTCAAAGACTAGAAATGGTAGATGCAGATATCTACCAGAGTAATTGATTTGTTATTCATAACAGTGCAAAGCACTATGCAAGTAAACTCACAGCTGCAGATTAATCACATGTAATACAGGCTTTGAGCATGCAAGTTGTTAATATCTGCTCTTAAGTTAATTTTGGGTAGTACATGAGCATGCTGCTCTGAACCCTTATACAATGAGAATAATGCCTTCTTTTACACTCACTGTGCTTATTGTGGGCAACCCAAGAAGCTCCATATGCAAATCCTGTCTAGAACCTGCTTGTGTGGGGTTGGGGGAGAGACAAAGCGTTTTGCGCTGCATGAGTTGTCTTGCTATTGGAGTAATTACATTCATGTTGTATAAGGGGATCTACCTATGCAATTTAACTTAGTTATTTTACTGTATTTTTCTTCTCTTTATTCCTTTTTATTTTTTTTAATTTATGTTCTTAAACTGCACCCAAGATGCCTTTGCAGCTTCTCCTGGGGAAGCCCCTGCAGCAGCTGAAGGGGCAGCAGCACCAGCTACCCCAACCCCTGTAGCAGCAGCTCTTGATGCATGTTCAGGAAATGGTGGGTTTTATGTCATTAGATAGTTTTTTGTTTTGCTGGGAGTTTTTTTGTTTGTTTGTTTAAACTACATGGCAGTGTGTTTTTCTGAAAATTTCATAGTGTTTGCAATTGGTAAAAACAAACCTTAAACTGAAGAGCATGCTTTACAAAACTGCCTGTTTCTGAGTCCCAAGGACTTTGTGTTTATTTGGTAGTGCTAATGAACAGTTCTGTCAGTGCTGAGTTGTAAGCAGTAGCCTGGATACGCCTTTGTCATATTTGGTTTTTTGGCCTTGTCAAAGAGCCTTTGAAAGCTCTCCCCTGTAACAAGTAGAGTGCTCAGCCTTTCAGACAGCCTTTATTTTAGAAAAACTTAAGTAACATGTCTGGATAAGTAAGCTAGATGTTAGAGCGACCTCCTCCGCGTGCGTGCGTGTATTTGCAGAATGTGCGTTGCCTATAGTTGCTTTGTTCTTGACTTCCTCCCTCACTGATCCTAAGTATGCATACACATATATTTCCCCTCTCCTTTTTACAAGACCCCTTTGCCCCATCCGAAGGTAGTGCAGAGGCTGCTCCTGAGCTGGACCTCTTTGCTATGAAGCCAACAGAGACTGCTGCTCCTGTAGTTACCCCTACAACTAGTGCAGCCACTCCAGTTCCTGCAACAACTCCTTCTCCAGCCGCTGCTGTTGCTGCTGCTGCTACTGCTACTACAGCTACTGCCACTACCACCACTACTGCCACCACTTCTGCTACCGCCACCACCTCCGCTCCTCCTGCTCTAGATATATTTGGTGGTAATTTTGTTTTTAACTCTTTGATTCTGGTGGATTGATCTGTCAGGAGTACCAAATGAACAATTCGTTGTTGCATGCGTGTTGTGTGCTCGGCTTTCAAACCAGAGAGCCTATTAATTTCAAATATGATGTGCAAAATTGGAAACTTCTGATTTCAGTCCTGCCTTTCAAAAATGAGTTAAAGATGTGTTGTGTTCTTGGCCTTAGATTTATTTGAGTCTGCTCCTGATGCACCTGCAGCACCTAAACCAGATGCTACTCCTAGCATAGATCTCTTTGGTACAGGTAAAGAGAAAATTCTTCCCATAATCTGCTGCTTTGAGGCTGTGCAATGGTGTAAACTGATTTCAGTGATACTTACTTCTCGTTTTTTCTTTCATTTCTGGAAGATACATTTTCATCTCCACAACCTGCAGCTTCTCCTGTGCCTGAGAGTTCTCTCACTGGTGATCTTCTGTCTGGTGAGTGCTTGATTTCACAGGCCATTCCACAGACTTCCTGGGTTTGGATTTTTTTCTAAAAGTTAAAAAATATCAACTTATTGCCAGTTTACATCTTTAAATTGAAATACCAAGAAATATGAAGTTTGGGGTTTGCTGCTTTGGTCACAAGATGTGCACTTGCTGAAGATGCAAATCACGAAGTGGCTGACAATGAAGTTCTGGAAGTAAGTGATGTGGTTGTTGAGAGAGGGAATCCTCCTCTAAGCATAAGAAAATGCTTATAAGCAATGTTTTCTTTAAAGTACTGAGGTTTTCAGTTGCTGTGTGAGAAATGTAACACTTTCTGTTTGCAGTTCTGGAGACTATTACCCGAATTTACCAAACCTGTAGTTGTAACTGTTGGAGCCCATGTGGCTTTGAAATATTTAGCTATCATTATTGTCTTGCTGATACTAAATATTATTTATCCTATGCTTACTGCAGTGGATGCATTTGCAGCCCCCTCTCCTCTACCCACTGCCTCTCCAGCAAAGGTGGATTCTTCAGGTGTGATTGACCTATTTGGTGGTGGGTATTTTTGTTTCCTCACCACTTCAGAGTTGAATCACTTCATTTCAATTACCTTTGCGCTTTGCTAAAGCTGCGGGTTTCCCCTTCTCACAACTTTTCTGTGTGGCCTTGGGGCTGAGTCTGGCATGTCTGGTTCTTAAAACTGCACCATAATGAACTGCAAATCAGCTGTCGGTGTGGTCGTTCTGTTGTCATGACACTTGCCATTCTGTCCGCAGCCAGTGCATGTGTGGCTCTTCCTCAGATGTCCAGTGACATTCTGCTCTGTCCTTTCTCCTCTTTGCTAATCTCCATGGTCATGCTGTTTTCTCTCAGTTCCGTTTCTCAAAGCAGCTGAAGTGTTGAGGGTGACTTGTCTCAAACTGGGTATATCTGAATCACACGATCTTACAAGGTGGAAATTGGGATGGGCACAACCAACTCTAAGCATGTTGAAGAACAGAAATGGTGCTTAGAAGCAGTGAATTTCAGACATTAGTGAGGTATTCCTCTTGAAAGATTTCATGTGAGCCACTGGCTTCTGGCTGGAATTACTCCAGACTTTCAGCTAATGCATTCATCTCCAAAACGCTGTTGTGTTCAATGCTGTGGTTTGTATCTGAGAAGAGGCTCAGTAGTAGTGGTGGTTTGTTGTACATCCTTTTTTCCACCTGAACTTTGCACCCATGGTACTGCTCTGCAATAAGGATGGCCAAGCAGTTTAATTTTCTTCTTCTGATGTATGAAATGGCTATTTTGTCATCTTTTGTTTACAATAAGTGATGAATTGATGCATTTAATATTGAACTCCTCACTTTTTCTTGTTGCTTTCTGGAATTCCCTTTAGATGCTTTTGGAAGTAGTGCTTCTGAACCCCAGCCCACAACCCAGGCTGCTTCTAGTTCCTCAGCTTCTGCAGACCTACTTGGTGGTAATAAAGATCTTCTAAAAACTCATTATTTTAGAGCAATACTGAGAAATAGTGTTTGAAATCCTGTATGTTCCTTGGGCGTACATAGTGAAATAAAATACTTAGTCACAAGATTTCTTAGTACTTTGGATGTTTTAATTAAAACTAGAGTGACTTGTAAAGGAGGCAATACACTAAAGTACAAGCTAACTTCCTAGATGATCTTCTTTCCATGTTCTTTGCTTTCCTACCTCCCCCACAGCCTTATTTTTCTGTACTGTTCACTGAGCATGAGTGTCTGCATAAAGTTTCTCTGGCTGTGTGTAGCAGTACTAAAGTTAGAAATATTTCAGGCTACACTTGTTGTTCCTCACTGCTAATTAAACTTCAAGTTCATTCAGTTTGGTTGCTGTAATTGGGGCAGGTTGAACACTTAAATGTTACCTTGAAGGACTGACTTGGTAGCAGTCTTGCATTTAGCCAAGGAGAGTGGGATGAAAGCACGCTTTTCTAAGCACAAGGGCAGAGAAGTGGTAGAGACCATCTCCTCACACTGGGTGGGATAAGGTCTTTGCTTTTGCTGAATGTGGCATCACTGTCCCACCCTATATCAAAGGTTGGATAACTTTATTATTTTAGTCTGCACCTATGGATAAGCAGCTTCAGCTGAATTCTGTGTGTACTATTCTCCAAAATTCATGCTATACTGTGTATTGTAGTGACTACAGTGATTGTGCCAAACAGCTGTGACGCATCCCCATCCCAGTTTGAAGTTTGTGGAGAGCAAAATCCTAACACATGGGCTTCTGGTTTGGAGAAGAGTTGTCTTAAATTCTCTCATGTTTCTGAAAGCGGAATTTGTGTCATGATTTAAATTAGCACTACCCCATCCAAAACCAGCACAGTTTGTAGAATTTGTGGGTAGTTATCACTGTATTTTCAAGTAACTGCTTGGAGTGTGGACATTGTTTAGTTGTGCCACAGGAAGGAAGAAATTGTCTAGATAACAGTAAAATATACACCCATTCTCAATCAGCGAGCCAGATTCTTAAATTGGGACATAACGTGTAAATGCGTGCTAAAGCTTTAGGACAGACTGCTTCAGATTTTAAGGTAGAAGACTACCTTTTTTTCATATTGCTCCAATAGGTCTTTGTATTAATTTATGTATGGCTTAAGGCCATAGATCAGGTTTTAACTAATAGATTCTGGAACATGGCAGTCTTTTGCAGTTACATGTGTTATCAGGAGACTGGGTGCAACAAGGTTGTTGGACAGAAGCTAATTCTGCTTATGCAAACATTACAATATAAAATATTTTAAGTTGTTATCCATAACTAAGCTTAAATGCAAGTAGGAATTGTGCCCCAGATGGCTTTAAACTTCAGCAATGTGCTCTCTGAATGTGATGAGTTGCATTAAATCAAAACCAATCAAAACCTAAATTATAAAAGAGATGTTCTAAGTCTAAATACTCAAGCAGATCTGAAGCAGTTGGGGTGAATAGATGATTTTTTAAAATTTATTTTATTTGTGCTTTGGATATACATTCCAAAGGGCTCTAAGTAGATTTGATTTTTTTTTTTTGGCAGACAGAGAGAGTCTATAAACATTGCAACATATTGCTAAGCATTTGTTCACTCTAGATAATGGCAGATGTATAGCCTGCAGTGTAATCCAGTTTTAAACTGAAGAGTGTCTGGAGTTCATATGGTGGCTGAAGGCTTGTCCTTCATGGTTTATGAGTGTTTGCTTCTTATAAACTAAGTGTTTATATGCATAATGTTATGAGTATACTTACTATTCATAATTGTCTTAAGTGTTCTGCTGTCAAATAGGTTCCTGCTCTTGGTTTGCTTAAGAAATTTGTAAGAAATGTTTTCTTACTCCAAGCCTTTCAGCAGACAAAACTAGAACTATGCTGATAAATACAATGGTCTAGCCATTTTCCCTTCTAGATCTTTCTGTCCGGTTAAACTGTGTGCACTTATGTCCCAGTATGTACTCTAATAATGTGTTCTAATATGAAATCTTACCTGACTTTGTAAAAGCAACCTCAAAATCAGGCAGTTGAGGCTGTCCAGACAGCACATCTAACTCAGTTGCTGCTGTTTGTGCAGACTTTCTTAGGGCCTTGTGCAATCTCTAGACAACTAGGAACTTGGTTTGTTAAAGAAGTTTTATGGCTTCTGTGCCTGGTATTTCTCTTAAATTGTGCAAGGCTAAAAACTGTGGAATTAAGATCAATCATCATACAAATTTTCACCGGTAGCTGGGGAGTCCTCTCTTCTGTAGCTGGAAAAACAGACAGTTTATGGGGCTTTGCACAAGGTTACAGAGCTTTCTAAGCAGAATCTTATTAATGGATATTGAATCACACCCTTCTGCCAGGCTCCTTGTTCTCACTCAGGAGGTGGAAAGACAGGCTGTTTAGATGGTTCCTGTGCTTTAGGAATTGCTGCAGTGCCTTTGTCTTCCCTGGATCTGGTTGACACGCTTCTGGTCTGATTCCGTGGAGATTAGTACTTCCGTGCAGATAGTTGAGTGCGTGGAGCTTTGCCTTGGGCAGGTGGTGATCTAGCATCAGTCATGTTTTAGCAGGTGTCTGCTGTAGACCACCTCCTCAAGAAGAGGTGAGTGAAGGAAGCCCTTTTTAGGCAGCTGGAGAAAGCATCACTGTCACAGGCTTTGGCACTAGGGTATGTGCTGTAAGGGAGATGGGGAATGCAGCTGGGCATGGGTAGTCTGGAATGTATTAGAGAATCTCTCAATGTGGATCAAGGCATACCAGAGTGAGTTCAGTGGAGAGCCACAGAGATGGTGACTTGTGCATATGACATATGCAGAGAGGCTGAACTGGGCTCATTCAGCCTTGAGAAGGCCAAAGGGAATCCTTACAGGAGTGTGCAGGGGAGACTAGCCAGCTTTTTTTTGGAGGTGCACAAAGATAGTAAAAAAGGCAATGTGTATGGGAAACTCATTAAGTACTGTAATGGTATGACACAACAACAGGCCACCCAGAGAGGCAGTAAAATCTCCTCTTGGAGATGCCAAGGCAAATGTCTGGGCAACCTGATTTGATTAGATTGACTTTAAACAGGGTGTGTGGCTGGCTGACCGCCAGAGATCCCTTCCAACCTACATTATTCCATGACGAACTCATGTCAAGAGCAGACTGTGGCAGACCTCTGATCCCAGGTCATTTTTCCATATTCAGGGTTAGCAACTGTGACAATGAGACTTGCTCTGGTTTAGGATTTGGGTTATGAGGGCTTCTTGGTTCCTTTATACTGAAGTAAGCCTTCAGTATAACAGAGGGAAGCTCACATAAACTGCTGAAATGTTCTTTATTTTAAAATGGTGTGGTAAGAATTGTCTTTATAATTTCGCCCTCTATGGACTGAGGTTTTGGTAACAGTCTAACAAGGCTGACTCTAATGTCCTCACCTCTGTGTTTTTTTAAAGGCTTTGGAGGTTCTTTTATTGCTCCCTCTCCATCACCATCCCCAGTCACTCCAGCTCAAACTGGATTACTACAGCCTAACTTTGATGCCGCTTTCGGGACAGCAGCTCCAACAACTGGCAGTTCATTTGATGCATCAGGTGAGCTACAGCGTTACTTACTGTGAATTTTCAAATGAGTTTTGTGTGGTAGATGAGTTAATGACACCACATTTAGGCTCTGAATACAAGCACTATCAGTGACCTCCTTTTTCTTTTTTACTGGAAGAACCTCAGGGTGGTGATAAGGCTGGTGTGTGCCCAAGAGCACTCTGTATCCATTTTTTATTCTGTCATGTCAGTAAAAAACAGACTAGCATATACATCATCCTTGCATGTGCTTGACAGCGTGAATTAGGAATTACACAAGGAAACACTACTTTGTAAATCAAGTATGCAGGCAAGTCATCTTGCCACTGCTGCTGATGGTGCTCTGGAGCCTGCATGGCACCTGAGGGTACACACAACAGAAACTGGCCTAGAGTTCTTTGCCTGACTATAAGCTTAAACTTTTATCACTGCTGTCCTTTTGTTTGCATCTCTTCCATTCTATATTTTTCATGCTGGGTCCTTGCTACAAACTTAAAATTGGTGAGTTCTACAACCATACAAGAAAAAACAAGATGGAAATAGTACTGCTGCTTGGTTATTTGGTTGCTTGCCAGTGCACATGCTCCCCCTCCCTGTTGATTTAACATTGGCATGTACCTCATATACAGATCAGAAGATAGAACTCAGGCATGAGATGGTACCAAGCAGTTTGACTTCAAGGGATCTAAAAAAATGAACTTCTGAGTTACATGACTGGACTAAGGAGAATAGCACTATATGTGTGGATGGTTCTGGTTCCTTCTGATCTCATAAGATGTTAGTAGGTTTTCCCAATTCCCTGCTGCTTGCAAGTGAATAGTAACATCTTGAGACTGCCAATCCTGTTGCTGTGAGATGTCAAGGTATAAGTCTGCCTTTGCCACAGTAATTCTGACTGGTGTTTGCAGCAAGATGTTCATTTTAAAAACCTTTAAATGAATATCTCCTGACAAATGTGTGTGTATCTGACATCTCTGTAAGGATGGTTGTAAGAAAAATAGTATCATGTGGAAGTGGTGCTGTATCTATGTAGATTCAAAGCTCCAATTAGATCCCTTTTGGGCATGTCTTCTCGTACTAGTTTTCATTGGTATAGCTTTTTGAGGATTCCTGTACATTCAGTGTCCAGTACAATGACATGCATGCCCTTGTTGGCATTACTTTTAATGTCAAATGGTGTTTCGGTAAGACTTGTGGTGTGGTCGTCTGTGCTGTGTTCGTTGAGCAGCAGCAGAGTAGCAGGCAATGTATTTTTGATCACAGCTGCTGTTCTTACTCACTTTCCTTTCACTTCCAGTGTTTGATGGCTTAGGTGATCTTCTTATGCCAACTATGGTTCCTTCTGGTCAACCTGTAGCACCTACAGCCACAGCAACAGTCCCTGCTGCAGCAGCAAGCAAAGGCCTTGGAAGTGATCTTGATTCGTCTCTTGCAAACTTAGTAGGCAGTAAGTGACAATTTTGGGTTTAAGTGGTGTGGCATGCATGTTGCTTTTCCATGAAGCCAAATACCTGTCTATTTTAGCTTTAGTATCCTCCTGTTCTGCTGGGGAAACAGGGGAAGCTGTCAGCAGGAATAAGGCTTGGTTCAGATAGCTGATTTCACTTAGTCTCGGTCTGTCTTTCTTGGAGCCCAGGATCTGAGTCAAATAATGGCATTTGTTTGGTAGGTGGGATTTGTAATGTGTGACCATCTCAGGTACATTTCAGAAGCACATCAGACTCTTAATGGATGTGTCTGTCCTTCTGTAACAGATGGAAAAGTGAAAATTGTCTAAAGTGTCTGATTACAGCTTAAGCAGCGAACCTGGTGGACACAAATAGCTGACTTCGTGTTTAGTGAGAGGAAGAGTTGCAGTGGGGTGATGAGTGCACTCAAGAACAGACCTTCTCTCAGGCAGAGAACTTACCAAACATGTTCTTGAAATGCTGAACTAAAAGATGTTCTTTCTTGTAGTAGAAAAAGGGCTAGAGCCTTTGTAATTAGAGATCAGTAGCTGCAATCCCCCCAAAAAACCTAGCTGGGTGGGCTAAGAAACCCACCTAGACTAAGATATAATCCTGCTGAAGTTCTATGAAAGGAATACTCCCTTAGTATATGTACACCACAACAAAGAGGTAACTGATTTTAGGATGCAGACATGGCTGTTAGGTGGGGGGAAAAATACTGTGCTTAGAAGTTAGCAAGGCTCTTAATCCCTTGAAACGTCCTCTGCAAGCCATCTGCTATATCCAAGTTGGGAGGAGAAAATCAAACAGCAATTTATGACTTACAGGACTTACAATGGTCCTGTGAGAAGTGTACTCTTTAAAATTTAACCTCAGACTTCTTCCAAAAGGTAATTAAAGAAACTATTTGGAGTTTCCATGAACGACAGAACAGATAAAAACTGTGCAAAACTTATAGGCAATGTCCACATTTATGTCTATGTGGAATACAGCTTTTCCGTATGTGTAATGAGGATCAGAAATTAGTGTTGTCATTCATGGTAAATAGTTCGGTGCCTGTAAATAACTTAGCATTTTGTAGGCCTAAATATAGTTACTTTGGTTTGCTTTTGAAGCAAAAATGACTTTCTCAAGGGCAAGACATCTGCAGGGTTTCTCAGATGTTTGTCCTGAAGAATAGGTAGGTGTGGCCAGTCCTCTGATGCTGTCTAAATGAACACAGCCAAAACATTTCTGCTCTTGATAAGCCCAGATGCAATGAAATGTAAGCTGTTGCTTTGGCATGCTTCAGTTTACTGAACATGTGGTTTCTTTTTTATTTCTTTTTTTTCCTTACAATTTTCAGATCTTGGAATTTCTGGTACTACTTCTAAAAAGTAAGTTCGACTTTGCTTAAAGATAAAAGGAAGTTTTCTACTCTGCTGTATAGCGCTACATCAATTTCAGTGTTTATTAAGAAACAGCAAATTGGTTCTATGCCCCAAGCTCCCAATCCAGAAAAAATCTGAAGAAAGTATTCTATTCTGTACAGGTTCACTGAATAATTAAGATTCAATGTTCTTGATATAGGTTATAAAATTGCTGTCTTATAATGAACAAATAGTCCAGATAATAAACTGTATAGCTCCCCTCAGTAATCTATGTTCATATGTAATAGTTCTGTTATATTTTTACAGATGCTGGATGTACTTATTGTGTAGGCATTGAAATACTTCCAAAATAGAAAAGAGGTTTATTCCATACAGCGATAAGCTTCTTTTTGCAAAAAAAAGTACTTCCAACATTGCATTTATTTTTTTATCTTCCTGTCTAACTGCTTACTTGTGCCCTGAGTCTTCTCTGCCTGCAACACTTCAAAATGTGTTGTGCCTTTGTGGAGATGATAGGACGGATATGTACAAACAAGTCATGAGGTTTAGCCTCTAGATGTAGCTTCCTTTGATCTACTTTGTTCAAATGGTGTATTTTATTCTGGGTAGAGTAGTCTGTAACAAAACCCAGTTTTGCAACAGCCCTTTTATTCTATGAATGATTTGTTTCTCTTGTATCTATCAACTTTTTGCAGAACTGAATGCTTTCCTTCTTCAGCTGTCTGAGCAAGACTCCAGCACTGAAATGGCCTTTCAAAGACATTTAGCAGGCAGCTCTCCTGCCTGGCCCCAGTAAAACAGGCAGTAGCAGTCCCTCTTCCTACTTTGCAAGGGTATATGTGATATTACCTTCAGTCAATACTAAGTAAAACTTCTCTTTAATTCTCACCACAAAGGCCATAACCATGTAACTGACTTCAGCTTAGAGTCTTCTGGTGCCTACTGCTAACAACCTTGAAACTGAGTGTCACTAAAAGTATATCTTTCTGTTAATAACTGCATACACCATAAGCTAATGTAGCTGCACGTCTAATGCTAATGTATGCTGTAACTGGTTTTCATTTTCACTGTGGAAGTATGCAAATAATAGCCTGCCTCTCTCCCTCTCTGTTAGGGGAGACCTTCAGTGGAATGCTGGAGAGAGAAAGTTAACAGGAGGAGCGAACTGGCAGCCAAAAGTAGCACCTGCAACATGGTCAACTGGTGGTGTCCAGGGTGGTCCATTGGTAGGTGCTTAATCCATAGATAACACTGGTATTGGACTTCCAGTAGCTGATGAAACTGTGCAAGCATACCTGTAGGGACTGCTCTACTCTACTGAGGCCAAAGAGTTTGCCTCTGTGTAAATTATATGAGTATTTCAAGCCATATTTTTAAAGAACAGATTTGCAACTGGTATAAATAAACCATTGAGTAGTAAATGAAAAATACACTAGCATATGTATCAAGATATTGCTCTACCTGTACATCTAATACCTGTGAGCATTTCCAAGTGTGTGATTAGCCATGTAGGTCTGGCCAGGATCAGGCCCAGGTCAAGTGCCCAAAATAAAACAATATTGATCCAAAGCTGGTTTACTATAAGGAGAGAAAATAAACAGGTTTTTCTCAAGTGATACTAAATGAACTAGATCAAAAGACTGCACGGTATTCATACTGATCAGGTACCTGATGTTAGATCAGGAGTGGGTAGCTTATTTAGCAGGGTAAAGCAGTTGGAAAAGGTAAGGTTACCCTGTAAAAAGTATCAGAAGGCACTAATTTTGAGAGAAGAGGGTTGAATTGAGCTAAAAATCTAAACTTGGCACAAGAGCAACTTAATCATGAGTGAGCTACTAAAGTATTCATTCTGAAGAGGGGCAATACCTGATCTCATCAGATGTCTCACAAGGCTTAAAACAGCCTCCATTTGAACGAGGCTAGGTTGGCAAAGGAAAGAAAGAACTCTGAAGGAGGACCATGACCAGTTCCTTGCTGCCATTGGCAGGTGTTAGTTAACATGACTCTGAGCATGTTCTATAATGTTATGGAAGATACAAGAATTCTCTGTACTTCATTTAATGTGTTAGTTGTAACGCCAACTTTTTTCTTAATAGAAAGGCTGGGCAATACTGTACAGTGTAAGTGAAATTTTTTTTTTTGATCTGATACTGCACTTACTAAACATGAAGATACTAACAGCACCTCACCTGCACTACGGTTACTGCTGCTGGCTTAAAACTAGCTAGAGGCTTCTAACATGGCTCCTCTTGGACTGTCTGTCCAACAGACAATTCTCAGCCAGTGGGTTGAATATGGCAGTAGTGATAACCAGTTCTGTGCTGTAAGCTTGAAAATTATCTCTTTACTGCTTTACTTGGATGTGGACCACCTGATAACTTGTACTGCCTGAAACTTCAAGCTTCTGCAGCATCAGCCTGATCTTGTAGTGTTTTTTACCATCTGATAAGTAAATAGTCTTTCTGGGAAGCTGGATAGTTTTAACAGCACTTCACTTCAGCACGTATGTGTTGTATATATTTCTTAAAAATCATGCACTTAGGTACTTTATGAATCCAAAGAAACCCAAGTCTGCAGGCAAAATAAATATGAAGACATAAATGAAGCTTTTCCTCATGTCAGTGTTGAACCACCTAAGTGTTGGTCACTTCTTTCTTTTCTTGTGACCTTTCAATTCCAGGATTAAAATCAGTGGAATCAAATCAAAGCCCATTCCCTTGAATGACCTACTGCTTAGAGGCAAAAGTAGTTCAGTTTGTACTGCCATTTTCTTGGCATCTGCTGGATGTTGAGCTACCATGTGTTCCTGTAAAAGCAGTCAGCTCACTGCCTCTGATGTCATTGACCTGTGTGGTTTAATTTCTTGCTTTATATACCTAAGTGTCCAAGTCTTGGTTTTAGTTTGGGGACTCTGTTAGCACAGTACAGTTTTTAACTGCAGTGCTCCCCAGAAAACTTTCAGACTGGAATAGAGTTCATAAATTCTTAGCCAGAAAATGTAGGAGTTTTGATTAAAGTCAGGTTATCTTGACTTGACTCCAGCTTCTTAAGAAACGGGCATATTTTAGTCTGGAAGCAAGGATCAACCAAGGGCACTAAAATGCAGCACTCACAGAAGTGGACTATGCAGTGAGTAGTTCCAGTATATCTCCAGAGACACACTCTCCTTTGAACTGTAAGTGTGCTAGCTCCTCCTCTCCAGGTGTTGTGGGATTAACATCAGTAACCTGACTCAAGGTGGGTGATAAGGATGTGGAGGCACAGGCACGACCATACAGCTCCTGAAATAGCTTGGGAAATTGTGCCTGTATGCTTAGGCCATGCAAGAGCAGTAATGAAATCCTACTGCCATTTTTACATCTCTTTCTTGTATGCTTTCTGCCTCTCTTCAGAGTTGTTAATAATTTGGATTGTGTATATATATGGGAAAAGGAAATGTTTAGATGCCTTCAAGGCTGTAAGGAGACTCTGTATGGGATGTTACAGAGAAGGGAACCAAAAGGGGTGATGTGTAAGCTGTGCTAGATAAGGGAGGTGGGCTGGCCTTTCTGAAGGTGCTATATATCCTGTCAGACTACTAAATTAACAGTTCCCTCTTCCTTTTGGCTTTTATTATTTGAA
The DNA here is from genome assembly GCF_021018805.1 of Prinia subflava. Classification (NCBI taxonomy): domain Eukaryota; kingdom Metazoa; phylum Chordata; class Aves; order Passeriformes; family Cisticolidae; genus Prinia; species Prinia subflava. The sequence continues at coordinate 34,450,093 of NC_086248.1, read as the reverse complement.
TGAAAATCATAGCAAGTCAAGCATATGAATGAAAATCACAGCAAGATAAACTAAACTGTCCTTAGTAAAGTATGTATTGGTTCTGATTGTGGTTTAAGTGTGTGAACTGATCCTTTGACTTCAGTGAATCTTGGCGTGTAATTATTTTTTCTTTGCTGTAAACTAATTATAGCAGCTGTTTTCTTTAGCTCTGCAATCTGCTTAAGCTTTTACTAAAATACAGCGCTATACTACGTGCCATAGTGTGTTAGCTGTTATGAAATTGGGATGCTTTTTTACACTATGTAGAAGGAGAAGGAAATTGTGTGTTTTCTCGGACCTGTTTTGACTTGTAGTCAGTAAATGGACTCTGTTCATGAAGAGAATGGAGTCTGTCACCATTGCTTTCTTAAGAAGAAACAAGCTGAGCATAAGGACCCGTTCAGCTCTCTCATTCTTTGAAGCATTGTGGTTTTGAGGCTGCATATGTGCTGCATAACAGTCCTACTTTCCAGAACAGCTTTGAGAATGCTAGAAACTCTGTGTGGTTTCCAGATGGTTGCTGTTAGATTTTTGCTCTTTTTTTTGCCTTTTTCTTTTAAATTTATTTTTTAGGCGGGAGCGGTGCCTCCAGCAAGTGCTGTTCCTGCCGCAGGAGGGACTCCACCTGTGCCACAGCCAGGAGCAGCGTTTGGGATGGTGAGTCTCTTTTGCTGCCCCCTCTCCTTGCCTCCCCCAGCCCCTGCTGACTCGGTGTTGCTTTGCAGCCCCCAGCAGGTGCAGGGGTGCCCATGATGCCCCAGCAGCCGGTGATGTATGGGCAGCCCATGATGAGGCCCCCGTTCGGAGCCGCCACTGGCCCTGGTGTACAGGTAAGCATCACTGCTACACGAACGTTTAATAGCTCTCCATGTCTCTAGAAACCAGCCTGTGTGTGTGCATTAGCTCAGCTGCAGCTCTGGGTCTGTAAATGAGATGTGGTAAAGGATCAGCTGCCTGCCTTGCAGCAGATCACATGAACCACCTTGTTTGGTTGGTTTTTTTCAGTTGCCTTGTATGAGACCAATAGAACAAGTTTCAAAAGTCTCTTACAGCTAACTACATCCAAGATCTGGTTTTGGAGGATATTTGAATAAAACTCCAAGTGGAACTCTTAGGCATTGCTATTCTGTTCACAGCCTACCAAAATTTACTATACCTACATTCAGCAGGTGCTGCAGCATAAGTTGTAACAGCTGTCCCAGGCTCTTACTTCAAATAGAGTTTGGTTTGTAAAAACATTGAAAAGGAAAGGCCTTTCCAGAGGAGAGGCAGGAAATTATTTAGCTGTAGTATTTTGCTTTTTGTGACTCAGAAGTCCATCTGCCTTTCAAGTAAGAAGGGAGATGGAAGTTGATGCTGCAGCTATAAAATCTCACTGGTAACCCTGAAAACCAGGCTACCTCCCTTGTTTTGCAAATACTAAGCAATCAACATATATCAAAGCACACCTTTTAAGTAGGAAACTACATTCCCAATGAAGCTTGTCAAGGTTTTCTGTGTAGAAGTGGAAAGAACTTGAAACTGCTCTAAGTATGAATATACTTAGTCTTTCTTTTCTTCTCACTTTAAACTGTCTCTGCACTTACCAAGAATATTATGATGGGGCACAGAAAATTTTTTCTTAAAGAGTGGTCATCAAGATGCCAGGGCTACATATGACATACCTCTTGTGCCTGAGTTGAGGTAGGACTGGGGAGGAGTAAGGACAGAATGGGAGAATCATTTGACCACCATAGCCAGAAGTGTTGCATGGAGCTTCAAAACCAATGTTTTCTATGGAGTAACTGACGATTTTTTACCTATCAGAGGAGGAACCTAGTATGATCTAGTCATGTTTCCAGTTCGTTTTGGGCTCTTATTTACATTACCAATGTCAAATAATTTGTACTTAACTACCAGGCACAGGGATTTTAGGTCCTACCCTGCAGGATGCACTCTGCTTGCTCTGAACTTTGGGTTTTACATCTAATAATTGTCTGTCTTCTGTCTGGGTTAAGCCATTCTGTCTTACAGGGAGGGAGTGATCTGAAGCTATGCTAATTAGGATCTGCAGTGCCTCTAGCCCTGTCCATTAAACCTGCCAAACATTGTTAACCCTGTAGTAAGGATGGAATCCAAACAATGCTTGAGCAAAATGGCGCCATGCTGAATTTGCAGCCAAATGAGAACTTTGTATGCTTGCAATGTGCTTGTGTGAGAACTGCCTATGTCTATCTAATGCTTGTGTATTCTTGTCTGCTTTGTTTTTTTCCTGCCTTCCTGGCTGGCATCTGTCAGCTTTCTCCAAGCCCAACTCCTGCTACTCAGAGCCCCAAGAAACCTCCAACAAAGGACCCATTAGCGGATCTTAACATCAAGGATTTCTTGTAAACGATAAGGTATTCTGTGGCTGCCTGCTCGAGCATGTCACACTGTGGTACATGTCTGGCACACAGATGTTGTTTAGGTTGAATATGACAGATAAAATCACAGCTGCAGAGCTAGAAACATGGACTGTAACGAAAACCAAATTCTCTGTCCACACTCTTAACTTTAGCCTGAAAGCCTGACTCACAGGTAATTTTTTCTGACAGTTGCTTTTGGCAAAATAACCAAAGCTGTCTTCAGTGTATAACTTCCATTTTTACCTTGTTTCCATTCAGCCCAAGCATTCATGGTTTTATTTTCCCTTGAAATTATTACTGAAACATGTAGAGTGATAGCAGGGTAGAAATGCTGGGAGGGGAAATGGTGCCAGAGACTTGTTCCAGTCTTGTGGGTGTTGAAACAGATTTGGTCTCATAGGTGTGAAGGAATCAAAAGGGGGGAAAACTTACGTGTTCTTGTCATCAAGGGAAAGTTGTTTGCAGATCTTTACTGCTGCCAGCTAATGTTCTCCCCTGTCATACAATTTTTCAAGGCACTGCTTTTCTGAATGCTAAGGCCATGAGGTCCTGAGCAGTGGTGTGTAGAGCAACAATTGGAAAGGACAGAGGAGTAAATGCAAAGAAAAAGGGAGGAGAAGCAAAAAACCAGTACTGCATAATGGAAGGAAATAAAGGCCAAAACATTATTCTGATAGTTCCGGAGGGCCAAGTAGGAATACAAAATTGAATTAAACCCTTAAGCCAATTAAAAAATAATAATGGAGAAATAAGGCATGCATTTTATAATTAAGACTAGAATAATGTGTCTAGAATTAAGTGAGGAGAGGACAATCATTGCATAACATTAAAGCCTTCTTCATGAGTCACTTTTCTTCCTTCCTAGAGCTTAATTCTAAAATTTGTTCTGAGCCCACTCTGCACTGGAGCTGGCAGCAGTGATTCAGGCTGCTCTTAGCAGGCATCTCCCAGTGCCACTTCAACTTTCTCCAAATTCCAGCCCCAGGGAGGTGTACCTGGCACTTGGCAGAGACAGCCAGGAGTGGAGATGCACCTTCACTGCTGGGACTCACTGCTTTCAACTTGTATTTATAATAGAGAGATTTGTAACTTGCTGTGGGAAGACTGCTACTTCATTAGAATCTGATAGCAAATCCTTTGAGATGTGAAGAGACGAGCAGATTTGGTGCTCTTTGTAGAACATGCTTTACTAACTCATTATATCAGTTTTCATCTAATACTTTTCTGTATTCACAGCTGCGGTTTTTCTGACTGGATGCTAAAAATGTGAGTTTGGAGTCTACAAACGGATGCTCAGAGTTTCTCAGTGAGCCACCAGTACCAAACCCAGTGCTTACTCAGACTTTCTCTTCCTCCTGAAACGTGTAGCACAGCTGTGAAAGTGAACATTAGGAATGTGTACTACCTTAGCTGTTATCCCTACTCTCTCGAAATTTGTGTACTTGGGTTATTTGTGTTTTACAATTTAAACAATGGATGTATGTTTCTGATGCCTTCTAGTGCTTTTCTGAACCTATCCCATGGGGGCAGATTATGCAGCTGTTGTTTGGTGAGCCATTTGGAGCAATGTCTGTGGTTTTTGAAGGTTTAAATGTATATAACTTTTTGAGGACACCCAAAGTTTCCCTAGGACTCAAATTTCTCCTTTATCTGTTACAAAACATAGTGTGATAATACCAGATAGTAAAGAAAATACTTACAAAATTGTGCAGAATACCTTTTTTTTTTTCCGGTCACAGGAATTTCAATTGTCGTGAAAAAAAATGTTTTATTTTTGTGGCACTGTATATGTTAAAATAATTTAAAGTAATATAAAGGAAAACTTCCATAACAAATACTTTTTCAATTATTTACCAAGAATGAAAAGTCATATCTGGGAGAATACCATATTTATTGCTGGTTTTATTTTTAAACCTATTTTAATTGTTTTAAGGTTTTGCATTTATAATTGGCATATTTATCAGTTCTTGCTAAATGCACTGAAAATAAGTAAAGGGTCAGTTTCTCTCCATGTAGTTGGGAAAAAGCAACCATAGTTGTGCTGGCATTAAGGGATTTCCAGTACAAGAGCACTTTTTGGTATATCTGTAGTCAGAACATTACAAGTGATGTTACTCATCTCTGTTCAGTTCTTCCGTACATCTCTTAATTTAGTGCTTACCTGTGTATGCCTTAGGATAGTGTTTTCTCATTGCCCCGAATGCGCTGTGAGTAGCTTTTGTACTATTGGTGATTAGATTTAATTCTGATCCAGAGATCCATGCCCTTTACTGTACATACTGTGTTTCTTTAATTTTTATTTGTTCTCATACTGTTTCTGCTGATGGCTTGGTGTAAGATCTTGACTCTTCAATGAGGTCACTGTTGATCAGTGTTACAAGTGGCTTGGCAGTTCTCTGTAAAAGCATACTGGGTTGGAAAGATACTCACCTAAAGTCTTTCAAATGAACTATTTAATCAATGTATGGTACCATTAAAAGTGGTTGTATCTGAATTTGGTGTGGGGATAACATACACTGTAATGGGAAAGTTCTATAAAAAGTTAATTTCAAAATGGCTTTTCTTTGTATTTCAGTTTTAAAAAATCCCAAACAAAAAAAAATACCCAAAAACAAAAAACCCCAGTGCATGTGTGCCCTCTGAGATGCAATAAACACCTTGATCAAAGTAAATATCTTGTTGCCAGTTTCATCCTCATTAAGATGTTGAGCAAAATAATACACTTTGAGAGAGGAAAAATGTGTTTAGGTCCTAACACTGATTGATGAGTCTGCTGCATATGGAAATGACTTTTGTAGAATCATAGAATCATGTAGATTGGAAAAGACATCTGTGATCATAGAGTCCAATTGTTAACCTAACACTGCCACCTCCACCACTCATCCATGTCCCTAAGTGCCACATCTACAGCTTTCTGCACTCATTGTACCAATTTTGCAACCAATTAATTAGCAAGTGTGTGCTAGATTATTGGGTGGTTTTAGTCTCTTTTATGTATCTGAATAACCCCATCAGTAAGTTCATCTCACTACCATTCCCAGCTGTTTCCAGCTGTGCCCAGTGTATGGCAACCAAGGGTAGGAACAGCCCCTGAGCGTCCTGGGCACAGGGACTGCCCCGGGACCATAAAGTCCTCTCTTGGAAGGGTGCTGGGTGGAAGGGTAGCTGGAGGGCAGGGCTGCACTTGGGGGACCTGAGAACCCGTGTCACAGAGCCACCACCTGGCACTGAAGCATTCACAATGCCCTAGGACAGGATAAAGGGGGCATTTTTTTTATAGCTCAGGCCTTATGATGATGAGCTGACAGTTTCATCCCAATTTTCTGGATTAAAAATGGCTAAGGCTCAGCAAATTGCTGTGTTTCCTTACCATTTGAAGACCTGAACAAAATCAGTAACCCCCAGAAAGGCTCACCATGGTTTTTCCTACCCTGCCTGTGTACTGTGTCTTGACAACGCAGGGAACACTCAACTTCTTACCACTGTGTAGTGCATGTCTTCTCAAAGTGAGGACAGCATTTTCAGAGGAGAATCATAACCAACAAGTAAATACATTTAGACCAGCTTGTTAGTGTCTTACTCAAATTGAGATGATGAGCTACTGCTCACTGAACTTCAGATGAATGTTTACAATGTCACATGTTTCAAGGGGCCAGACCTCAGGGGTGATGGTTTTTTCCTTGCCAGGTACATGCCCCTGCTGCAGAGTAATTTGCTTTCTGCATTAATTTCATCCATGTTCACAGCCCTTCGTCCTGATTTTGGTTTATTTTCTGTAGATGTCATGGCCAACAGCTGTATGTATGTGTGCATGTGTGATTTGTTATCCTGTAAGCAAATAGAAGCCTGGACAAAACGGAAGCTTGGGGAAAAAGCATCTGGAAGTTTGTTCACTGTGGGAAGTAAAACCAGTGTATTTCCCCAAATGCTGACTAAGGCTAAACAAAAGTTACTTGCTTTTCCAGGCACAAAGGAATCATAAAATCTGGCTTGCAAGGGAACCATGTGGTTGTCTCCTGGCCTGTAGACAAGAACATGTTCTTGTTATCATCTGAGTTTCATCATCCAGGCACGAACGTGTCTGTGTCCTGCTATGACTAACCACTTTTCAGTACAAGCTGTAGGGAAGAGTGGGTGGGAAGGAGTGCTCCCATCTGTGGAAAGAAGAAACTGCCTCCTTCCCCTGCATTTTTCATGCAGGGAGGACAGATCTCAGACAGCTGATATGTCCCTTATCCAAGTTCTTGCTGACCTGTGTGCTGACTTCTTTGAAAGCTGGCACCTCTGGCCACATGAGGCTTTTGTAGCTCCTCCTTAAGCTATGAGTGCTTTAAGGAGTGGTAAACACCTGGAGAACCTGAATTCAGCCTACTGCAGAAGTTAGAAAAAAATCCAACTCATTCTGCAGAATGGACTCTTTTTTTTTTTTTCAATGTTTGGAGTTAGCATTGCCTCCTACTCCTCTGCTTTGCTCAATTGTTCATTAATTTTAATTTATCTTTATCTGAAAAATTCAGCTGTAAATGTACTGTAGCTTGAGTTGATGGCTTCTGGATTGATGTTGGTGTTTCCACAGATGAAAATTTGGATGGTGAGAACTAAATCTCTTTAAGTTGTCTTCTAAGATCCCGGGAACACCTTAACCTTTCAGGCTGGTTGCACAATCAGGCTGCTTCTTGAACTTCCATTCTTAAGATTTAGTAAAGCAGCTGCAAAGGCTAGCTACTTGCCCAAAAACAAAGAGGAAAGTCAAGAGCAAAAGCTGCTTTTGGATGAGAGGGTAAGAAAGGAAGATTTGCTTCCAACTTCTTCAATATTATGAAGTACTACTTACTGGGGGCAGACAGCATCTAGTTCATGAAATGTCCACTAGCCACAGCTGACATTGTTTGTCTGTGACATGAACATTTGCTCCTGTCCCTCCTTCCCCATCTCTCATCTCAGAATAAGAGCTGCATGCTTAGATAACCTACTCTGCATGGCGAAGGAAAAAAATCCCAATAATTCTTAATGCCTAGACAAGCCAAGTGTAACTTGCTGTGGTAAGAGTAATGGCAGTGACACAAAGATAATACAGTGAGTTAGTTGTTCAGATCTTCCAGGACCTGAAATATATCAGAAATTTTATTAAAGTAGAAAATCTTTTTTCCATGTGTTATATGCTGCTAGTGCTGTGAGCAGTGTGGGAAGTGGCAGACACTGAGTGCTAATGAGGGGTTGAAATACGAATTTCAGAGATGGGACTACAGAAGGAGAAAGGCTATACATATTTTAAAGCAGACAGCACTGCTATTTTTTTCTGCTCCAGATCTTGGCTCCTAAAGCTTCACCACCTCTTCCCTTCCCTTTAATTAAACTCTGCAAGTGATATGGGCAGCAGAAGCTCAATGCTTGTTTCATTGCCCGAGACATCTCTGCATGCAATTAGAGGTGTAAGAATGGTAGTCTTTGGGAGTTAGCAAAGGCAGTAGACCAGAAACAGAAACTGAAGCAAGTGAAGAAATGTGTGTGTGGGTGTGAAATCCCCTGCAAGGACTAAAGAGAGCAAACTTGTTCTCTGATGATGTTGAAGAACCTGTGGAAGGGTTGGTGAATGTCCACCCTGCACAGCACTGTAAAGCACCTATGTTAAAATGCTCATGGTTGAACATGGCCAACTTTGGGCCAGATTTTCAAAATATAGTTTATTATGATGGAAGAGACTTCTCAATTTACCCCAATATTGTAAAATTCTAAAGTAGCCATCTTTTTAAGAGGTCTTGCAGGTCCTGCCAAAGCACTATCCCTCCCTATTGAAAGTGGAGATTTCATGCCACAAAGTGCACCAGTGAAGGCAAATCCTGCACAATCTGAGCCAATCTTTCAGACTTAAACTGGTAGTTGGAGACAGGTTAGTTGTTTTCCAGGAAAGTGCAGGGATTGGTGGGATCTGGTGACACAGGATGGGAGGGGTCCTCCCCTGCCCTCCAAGAACATCACCTTTCCATAGTCCTTGTCTGTACTTTTGCCTATCCAAGTCTGGAAAGAGGCTGACTGTGTGGGAGAGGGGATAGTCCTTAAGGAGGAGAGGGAGAAGATGGATGCACTAGGGAATGGCATGGGGGATAGAGGGTGTGTTTTTGCTCTTGGAGCTGCAGGCTGTCTGTAACTGAGGGAGGGGGTGGGCACTGGAACATTGTGGGTACAGAGTGACCCCAGGGAAAGGGCAGCTCTGTGCCCTCAGCCTTGTGAGCTGCAGGCCTGCAGTGTGGGTGTTAAATGTCAGCAAAAAGATTTTGTGTACTAGAACAATTTACATCTGCAAGCAGACACCAAGCTTTAAAAGAAATAGCCTTTCATACTCTTGAGTGTGTCTATGTATAAAGAAAAGTGATTTTTAAAAATGCTATTGAGATGCAAGAGTAGGAAAAGTTAAATTCTGAAGTTAATTTTAACATTATGCCTTATGTGTCTACAATGTGTCTGTAATTACACCCTGTCAGTCTGGGTTGATCAGTCAAGAGGGTTTTTAGGGATTTTTCCTTTCTGTATTAATCCCACACTGTCTCCAACCAACTGAAAGAGCAATATTGAATTTGTTTTGAAAAACATGAAGACAGAAAATAGATCACTTCTCTTTTGAAACATGGAAAAGCTAAGTTTTTAACAAAGGAAAAAAGAAGGGGTGGGGGGAATAGCAATGCTGAGACCAGCATACTGCATAAATAAGATTGTCTTACTATACAAATTCTGGCTTGGGTAAAAGAACATCTTTGAATCTGCCTTTGCACAAAGGTTCACTGCCACTTTGAGATTTTGGGTTAGGATCTACTTCTGTGGACATGCCTTTGGGAGACAGAGCACATCATCCCCTTAATGCTTGAAAATAGAGGTTTTCCAGCAGAGTAAATCCCCACTTCCCAGCTCACCTCCATTCCATCATGACAGTATCCAGCACCTGTCTAGCACCCCTGCTGCTCAGGGGTGAGCAGACACACTGACCTTTCCCAACTCTGTGTTTTGTGGGACACGAGCTGTCCTGATTTTGAATATATATTTAAATAAATATAGATAATTAAACACATTTAAGACTGCAGGTAGCTGGTGATTTTTCCTTGCTGCCTGGGTCCCAGGTATTGCAGTTCTCTTTGCAAAATTTTGCCATGTTGCACCCGAATTACCTTCGCATCACTCTCATTTCAGAAAAGGTATTGATGGAAATCCAGCTGCTTGCCTCTTTTTGTTTTCTTCAAGATTTGAGTGTGTAGAATTTGCCTAAAGAACCTTTGGCTCCAAGGCAAATCATACTGGAAATGTGCTTCTCTCTCAAAATGTTTGACTGCCTGGATTTTTTTTTTCTCTTTTGAACTTTATTTTTTAAAACCCAAAATATGCAGATGAAAACACGTTGTTACCATAGTCCTTGTACAGACAAGAGAGTTGATTCCCATTGATTAACAGAAACCATACAAAAATACTGGTTTTTTTCAAAATAACATTAAAAGATTACATAGTGACAATAAACAGATTTTTCTATTTAAATGCTTAGTTATTTTTTTATGATTGTAGGTAGCAATTATAAAGCTAGCATGTGTGTGTAAAATTCTCTAACACTCCACACACTCTAATTGGAGAGAGCAAATAAACCTGTTTCTCATGAGCAGCACCCTCTTTAACCATGTTGCTGGGGGACAGGGAGTACTTGTGTCCATGCTTAAGCCTAACTGGTTTCTCCAGTATTTTCAGTTATCTCAAAAAAAGTGCACCTTGTGGTTCCTAAGTGGAGAGTTGTTTTCTGGAGGTTTTAAAACATAGCACGTCAGGTTACACTCTTGATGGTTACTAAGATGTAATATTAGGTCTTGATATATATGTCTTGCACATATACTTTCAGTGAAGAAAAATGTAATTTAGAGAAGTGTTACCTTGTTCTGTTCACCCAAAATATAGTATTTTGTATCTGATTTCCCTGGGATTTTAGAATCCTGGAAATTATTTATTGTAATAAAGTGGCTTATGTCTCTGTTAAAATACTTTCTTTCTTTGGACATTTGGCTTCCTGACTGATCATCAAGATTGACTCTAATCCTACTATGTCATTTAACCTGGCTTGTGCATTTTTCAGACAGCTTCTTTTTTTTCACCCCAACAGATGTTGAAGGCTGCATTTAGGTGGTTTGTGCTTTTAACAGCTTTTATAAATACCTCCAAGAATTTGCAAACATATCACTAACAACCTCCATCTCTCTTTAGATGAGGAGTTGTACTGAGAAATGGGCAAATCATCTATATTCCATTCAACTGCATATTTTAGAGAAACAGAGAGCCACAGAAGATTTGCAAGCCCTGGAAGCAGTAACACCTAAGCCAGGCTCCATCCCATGAACTGCTTCTGTCATTAGCAAGGAACATCCCCCATCCCAAACCAGCAATGCTGTCTTTGCTGTGCCTTACCCCTTTGAGGCTAATGTAGGAATAGTGCTAATTTAGATTTTAACCAATTTAACTGTAGTATTGCAAGCGGTTGCTCTGGAAATCATAAAATGAAGTAGCTGGTTTCATGTATGAATTACAAGACAGTTCAGCACAGTTTGCATGAAGAACTTGTTACGTATGTGCTTCTGTCAGTTAATGACCTTTAAAATAGCTATCAGGCTTTGAGAATGTTATTTTTCTAGTAGCAGAGTCCAGCATGCCAGACACACTTTTCCATTCAAAACTGAACCTACAGTGGCTGGAAACTTGAACTGGTAAATCCAGTATTTTCATAGATCTGTCAGAGATGGAGGAGAGATGCAACCGAAATGAAGAACTTTTCCCTAGCCAAACTAAAGATTTAAGCTGATCCAATCTATGCTTTCCTGGGACAGACTCTGGTGTGAAATACAATATTTTTCTCTTAGCCAAAGCATTTTATTGCCAATATAAAAGATCAGCGTAACTGTGCATACTGTTTCATTTAAAATTTGGCTTTCTGCTACAGATAAGCAAGACCAACACAGCTTTCTGCATTCTGCTCCAAAGGCAGTGTGTTCAGAGCGTGTGAGGTTTCCACTTTAAGACTACTAGGCAGGGTAATAACATAAAAATCACATATATCTACTCTAGTTCCCTGCTCTAAAACGAAAACTGGGTAATACAAAGCAGATTTTTATAGAAGACCTCCATCATTCCACAGCCTTTCCAAACACCACTGAAGAACATCATCACCTTCACCCTGAAAGAGCTGCTGGGTTTGTTTTTTTTTTTGCTGTATTACCTGACCATTCCTTGCTGCACATTGAACTGTTATTTCTCCTGTATCCTGAGGGATACCCTCTTTATTCTTTGCAGTATCAGTGATGGTATTTGCACAGTTGTCATGGTCATGCTTTTGGCGTATGCCCTTTGTCTTCAAACATTCCTTGCTGTCGTGGTTGCTGGGGGAGGTGAATTTTTCCAGGGAGAGGTAAGCAGGCCAATTAGTAATCAGCTTTTCTGCTGGCACCTGGATTGGTCACTCGGAGGTTTGGACACACCTCTGAGGACACAAAGAGTTAAAAGCAGGAGTCTGAGGGGCTCGGCCTCTTTTCGGATCCTGGTTTCAGCAGAGGGACCTGTCAGGCCTCCTTCCCCTGCCCGGCCACGAGGCTGGGTGGGGGAGGGGAAACACGTGGTCGGCTCAGGTAAGCCGGAGCCGGGGGGGGGTGGAGAAGTGAGGGGACAGGACTGGAACTGAGCTGCCCCGTCCAGGATGGAGGGGTGGAAAACTGTGGAAGTGCCTTCTGTGTGTGCTCACCCCCCTCCCCGCCCCAAACTCCGGGAGAAGGTGCCCAGCCACGTGGGAGTGCCTGAGCCTGCACCCTGCCGAGAGCTAAAAACTGTTAACTCTTGCTTGGCAAAAAGAAACTTTTCTTAGACATTGATTCTCATGACTGGTGATTTCGGAAAAAAGGAGAAGGAAGCGGCCTGGGACCGAGGTGATAAAGCACGATTAGAAGGAACCTGATGGGCAAAGAATGAGAGGAGTAGCCTTCTGAGCTAGACTTTTCTTGCATAATGTCAGCCGTAGACTAAACTTGAGTCTCTTTTGAACATAAACTGCATTTTTGGGTGGATACAGCTGCCCCTGCTTTTGCTACAGTGACTGGCACTTGAAGAGTGGAGTGAGCAGACAAAAGAGGGGGAGGGTGAGGTGGTGCCCTCTGCCCTCAGGGCAGACCTGCTCCTGGAACCCCGGCCCCTGGGTAAAAAGGGGGAGAGCTCGGCATGCAGCATCCTTAAAAAGCCCTGTATGTAGTTTTGGCCTATGAGACAGCGGTGAGAGCGCTGGACATAGGAAAAAGAGAGTGTCACCCTGGCAGACTTCTCCAGGCAGTGCCACGGGTGACATGGAAACACATAAGGGGTAGACCCGTGTTTTCTGAGGAACAGTCTGTGGTGCGAGAGAGACTCCTCTCTCTCTTGCTGAATTGAAGATTAGTTTGTTTTTGAGTGGTGATTGTTTGATCTAAAACCCAAAGGTTGGTCTGTGAAGAGTGATGTGTGGGGAAGTAGAAACTGAGAGAAGAAATGTTCTAAGAAGTTTTTATTTCTGTCTCTGTGTGTGTTTAAGAGTATTTCTGTCCCTGTTCTTATGTAATGTAATAAAGTTTTGGTGTTTTTTTTTTGTTTTCAAGATTTAAGCCTGCTCTGCTCTGTTCCTGATCACATCCCACAGTAGCTGTTAGAGAAAAAACATATATTCATGGGTGCATTAACATCTGGCCAGTGCCAACCCATGACACTTGCCAATCATGTTTTCTAGATATCAGTTCCATCTTGGTATTTTCTGCACTCTGTTCAACTGTGGCTCCTGTGCCTTCCCCAGCAGGATTGCACTGTTGGGCTGTGGTCAGCCTATGCTCCTCTGTGCTCTTAGAGAATTTCCTGAAGAGCTGCAGTTTAAGCAATTGCCCTTCAGGATACATTGGTTCAGAGTGTGTAACCATTTTGGAAAAAAATTACTGTTGGACTCTGTGACATTAATAAGACTCAGCACCCTGCTAAATCTTTGTAAAATAAGAAGAAATTTGGGAAGGAAGAGGGAAGCTGTGGGTTGAATGTCTCTCCACATCCTGCTTTTCATGTATTTGTATTCCTTTGTGCATCAGGAACTATCCTGGGAGTGTTCAGCACACTGCAAGGATGGCAGGGCAGAGGGGCTCTGGAGGAGATGGGACTATCCATCCTTCTCAGACCCTCAAATGCAGAAGCCTCAAGCTCTGTTTCTCCTGTATGTGGCTTGCTCATGCACCTGGCAGGAGAGACAGAAACAAGAAGCAGCTGCAGGTGTCCGGAGGATGATGGGAGAGGTGAGGGAAGAGACAGGACACAGCATGTTTTAGGTGCTTCTGTAGCATTAACAGGTTGAGAGCACAGGTTTCTTTTCCTTGATAGTTGCACTCATTCACGTGTGTGACACAGGTAGCAAGGGGAAGAAACCTGTGCAAGGAAAAGAACCATCCTCACCAAAAAACCCGAGCTATTTCAAATCACCTCTGCTGTGAATATGGAAGGGACAAGAGTGAGAGGCAGGACACAGGTCTGAACTGCTCTGCTTTCATGGAAAGTTTGTGGGTATTAATGGCCATAATATCTGGATTGGTTTCTGTTTGTTTGTATTTCCAAAAACCAGTCTCATCAGTAGGTTGATTACCATCACCATCCCTACTGCCATTGGATTGCCCCAGGGCATGTAACACTATCTGCTGAAATCCTGATACTGTCACTGGTGGAGCTGCCTAAAGAGCCCTCTGCCAAGCGACATTGGAATCTCACTAAAATAAAAACAAAACAATTTTTTTCTAAGCATATAGTCGATAGGTAGTAGAAAAAAATCGTGTCAAATGTTTTTAAGAATGGCTTTTATTTTATTCTAGCAATTATTTTAACAATTATCTGCTTCATAGCAGATGTTTCCCACCAGTCTTGTATTTCTGAGCTCTATCTTGATCATGTTTCTACCAATAGCTGGTTCCACAGTGATGTTGCCAGACAAGCAAAAAAATTCATAAAAATTTTGTTTTCAAATTGGGAAGAGGGAGCTGGCTTCTGGATCTAGAAATGGGACTTCGTATGTGTCTAAAAATACTTACCTGGAAGCCTAATCTTTGCCAAATTAAAAAAAGAAGATCACATTGTGGCTTTGAAAAGTAGGTGGCTGTACCCCTCTGTCCCAGGACTGTGTAATTTTGGCTCAGTATGTGGGGTCTGACAACTGTGGCAAGAGGTGTGCCAGAGATGTGGCATGAGGGCCAGCACGAGTTTGGCAAACAGGCTGTGTTTACTGGCCTGGCTCCACCTTGAGTATTAAAGAAAGGGCTGCAATAGGGATATAACAAAGCATGGCATCTCCTAATGTCTTTCCAGTACTTACAGTGCTTTTAATTTCTGCTGTTGAATCGCACTGGGGAGAAGGGGAGGGAAGGCAGGTGCATTGTACATACTGGAGTGTGAAGATTCTGCCCTTTCTGTAGAGTAGTGATGTTCTCTTTCACAAACGGTATGTAAAGAAATGCTGCAAGGCCTATCTGAAGTATCTGTAACTGCCCTTTTCCAGGCTTTGTCCTTGGATTAGCCGTAGAAGGCTGCACTGCTGCAGCAAGACATTACCTTAGCAGTAGGCTCAAATAACTGGTGTGATAAACCTCACTCACAGCCAGCTACTGAGAGTTTCTGCCAAATTTCTGCAGGTGTTGAGCAGATGTGGATCCCAGACAGGCAGATCTCCCTGTCAGTGATCATTCACTTTTTATTTGAAGCTGTCATTACAGTGGATCTTGTGATAGGAGCCATTTGCAGCGCAGTTAGTATAACTTGATTAATAGCATCAAATCATTGCTATTTTTGCAGTCATTTAAACCAGTGAAATTAAGTCAGTTTCCTCTGGAGAGAAGGATGTGCCTAGGAGATTAAACCCTGTGCTTGCTGCTGGGGTCCGGAGCCAGTGGCTTCTCCCTCCCTCAGCATCTGTGGCAGGAGGAGCTGTCAGGACTTCCCAGAGCTGTTTTGTAAGGGTGTCACAAGATTGTTCCTTCAGCTGGCAGCCTGTGTTTACACTAACTCAAAGCTTACAAAAGCATTTCCCAAGGCTAGCTCCGGATTTGATGTGTTGCCTTTGAGCTATGAACATTGGTTTGCTTTCAGTGATTTTGCCTTTCATTCTCTATTTGCAGCTGTTACTGTAATAGCAACTTGAAGTGGCTTCTCTTAAACTGTAACCCAAGCTCATTATACAGCAATGCTTGGGCATTATTTAATTTCTTTTAATTTTAGGTATTTGGTGTTAGAGTAGAAAATGAGGTGAAAATCCAAAATGGGCACAGTTAAAAAATTTTAAAAGAATTCTCTCTCACTTATAAAGAATCCAAGATGTGCTGGAAGGAATGAAGTAAAGTTGTAAACTGATATGGAATAATAAAATACAGTTAGTGGCAGCTGTTTTTGTGGGGGGTTTTAAGCTTGTGAACACTGTTTTCACACAGGTGCCTGAACTGGTAAGGAAAAATCAGTGTCAAGAAATGATGGACTCAAGCACATCAATTGAATGAGCAGCAATATTGGATCACAGATCACTGTTGTACCAGGCTAATTGGCAAGCAAGGAAGTAAACTGAGCAGCAGATTGAACACTGACAACGCTACCATCTCATTTGAGTATTAGCTTCCTTTTTATTTCTTTCTAAAATTTACAGGTCACAAATGGCAAGAGTACAATGTTCTACAACAAGTAGACGTATTTACTGTGTGGTGAGTCAAATTTCCCTTCAAGACTGAGCATTGTAAATGAGAGGAGAATGTGATGCAGCATTTGTTTAGAAGAGTTTACTGTTTCAACTACTTTTATTAAAAATGGCTTCATACATCCTCCATGCAGATGCAGAACAAAAAGTATGAAGCCTAAAATGTCAGTGGCCACATCCTTGGAAGCCTCTGCTCACATCCACCATTTATGAAGGCCAGGTCTGAGCTCAAACTCACAACAAGTGAGAGTTTGGTAGCACAGTAGGTCCCTGTTGCTGTGGGGTGCTGCTGGGATAGACAACCAGCAGGTGGATTTTATTTCACCTTATAACTCACCACAGCTCTGGAATGTGTCCTGCACAGACAACCATGGCAAAAAACCTCATATACCATATGTAGCTATAAAATCTCCTTTGCCTTTATGTATAAACTTTTTCCCCAAATATCCCATTGGTGCTTTTCTTAGAGGTGACTTTTGCCCACTCTTTGTACTACTAGTAATTCCCTTTGTAATTCAGCATTCTCTTTTAGTGTGGTGTGTGTTTTGAGGATGGGAGGCCCCTACTGGTGTTCAAGGCCATGTCGTACCCCCACTACTGTTGGTTCACTCCTGTACAGAGCCAAAAAAAATTAGCTGATGAATCATTCAAGAAAACACAAAGGAATTGTAAATACGAAAACTAGTGTTGCCTTTGACAGTAGGAAAAAAATAGAAATTACATTTTCTTCTGCTCAGTAAGGCACTGAGCTTCTTTTGCAGTTGTTCATGGGCTTCACCTTTGCCTTCTCTTGTCCTCTTCTTCTCCCTGCATCAAAATAATCTACAGAGAGATACAGCCAGAAAGGGTCCACTGCTGTGTGCTGTGTCCTGGCTGCTTTCATCCTTGATTAAGCAAAGCTTGAAACACCATTTTATCCATAGATTTGGAAATTAAACTGTAGGGGAGGGGTGGGAGAATGCTGCAACTGCAGCCAAAGGGCAGCTGAGTAATTTGTCTGAAAACCAGCCCAATATGGTTTCATCCAAAGTTTCCAAACCTTTTCACATGGAAAAGAAGTAGAGCCTTAGCAACTGCAAAAAGTATGGTGTGTACATAATTACCAAGAAGCACAAGTAAATATTTGTGCGGCTTTTCCAGTATATCTGATTTCTTTTCTTAGCAATAACTGAAGAATTAGCCATTACCAAGATCTAAAGACATATCCGAAGCAGAAGGAATGAATGATTCATCAGGAATATCTGCATAATAAACAGCATAAGGTGCCATTTCTTTGGAGGATTTGCATGTCTGTTATTGGGGGAAGGCCTCTGGAACATTTGTTAAACACTGTGGGAAATGGGAATATGACTGGAAAATACCTGCACAAGGATCTGGGATGCATGGGAACATTTTAGGGCTAAATAGACATTTGGATAAGATTCCAGTTCAAGCCCCCCAAGGCCCATGGGAGTGTGTGATCCACTACATGTATTGGAATGTATCTTCCACCAAAGAAACCACATCCGTGCCAGTGGCTTGGGAATGGCCTGCAGGGGACACAGCTGTCACCCCTGGGTCTCTGTTTGTGTTCCCTGTACAGAGGCTGAGAAACATTTCTCAGGCACCAAGACATTCTCCCAGATCATGGCAAAAAGCAGATTTCAGCAATGAGAAGATTAGATCCTATTACCAGCCCCAAAAGGATGGATGTTTTTCCAGGTCAAAAGCTTTCAATCTATTTATTTCCCTGTGGCATTTACTTCTCCTCCATGTGAGGACCCATATAAGAGCTGGTGCATAAGCCCTTGCCAGACCCCTGGTAAATATTGCTTGTATTAGACACACTATTAATCATAGCTGTAATAATTTCTTAACTTTCCATTAAATATTTCCAGCAGCTCTTGACCTAGCCAAAAAACTCACCTTTTAACCTCAGAGATAAAATCAGCACCAGTTTCAAGGGCACAGAGTTAAGGTAATTCTAAGAACCAAGATTGTAATATTTTTCATACTTCTTATGTGGCCTGATTCAGCAGCTCTCCAAGGCAGAAAGTGTAACTATAGCAAATAGCAGAAACAGAACTAATTACTTATTTTAGAATTGATAACTTGTGCCATAGACTATGAGTCATTTCCTTGCTGAACTAAATTTTTTACTCATCAAATTTGCTCATGGAGTAATTATCTTGAAGATAGGGAGATTTTTTTCCCAGAACAAGTTTAAAGAGACATTAATATCTTGTAACACCAAGTCCCAGATGATTCACTGATAAATCATTACAGGCACTTAGAGAATGAAGTTTGTGTAACACAACCATAGCTAAGAAAATGCATCATGACAGAGGAAAACAAAAACAACAGAAAATATTTATTGACATAATAAGTGCATCATATAATATCAGAGCAAAAGTTTGGATTTATTTTCTCAAATGGCTTGTCATTTTGCACAGTTAAAAATATTATACAGTTTTCTATCAGTCTTAAAAAATCTAAGAGCATGAAAGAATTCTCAAAGCTACTTCTGGAGGTTTTTAAATGCTCTGACACTTAGAGCAAAAGGCTGGTGCAAAGGGGACCCAAATATACTTTCAAATCCTTTGAGATTAGAGTGAAATTTTAAGCTTTCAATTTAATAACATTCTTTTTTTCCCCCAGTCATTCTTTAATCCAGGAATTTGTAGATGAAACTATCTGCAATAATCTGTGCTTTAAAATTAGAAGCAGTTGATTAAATTTCTACAGATGCCAAACACAAACAGAAGACACGTGAAAAAAATTTATTGCCTAGAATTTCTAGATACATGCAAAAAATGGAGCCAACATTTAAATGCTTTAAGTCTGAGATTTTTTTGTTTGATTTTTTTTTCCCAGTGGAGAACAGCCTTTACAGGAATCCCAACAAAAGGTCAGGTTCGAGAAACTCCCCTTACTCACTGCACTCTTGGTGATCCAGTGTACTGGGAGGTTCATCCTGCCAAGCCTTTTGGTCAGAACACAGATCTGCTGTTTTCCAAGGATCCCAAATGAACAGAAGCATAATCCCTGCAAATTCAGGTATGGATTGTAGATCAGGGTCAAAAGCCCTGCCTGCTAGTTGTCCCTGCCACAGCCTGAGTTCTCTCACAGCCCTTTCCTTGTTGCTGTTGGCTGGGAAGAAAAGCCTTATCTTGAACAGTGAAAAATTGCTCATGAAACTAGTGAATTTCACTTCTTAAATCCATACTATTAAGTGTCTACCATCTACCTACTCTTTCTCACAATCGGTGCCTCTGCTACCTTGCAGCCATCTCATCTGTTACACTTTCTTTATCCTTTGCATACCACCTCCATCTTCCTGGTCTTCCATACCATGTACTTCTTCTTTCTTTCTGTTTTATTTGCTGTTTGCTGCCAGGCCATCCCTTATCAGCAGAATAGAAAGAACTCCCCAGCTGCTTTTCTCCTCCACATGTGGATGAGTTTTGTTTTTTGTTTTTTTTTTTATTTAAGCCATATTCGTGCTGATTCATACTCCATATAGACACATAAATATGCAAAATTGAGATGGTAAATCTTGAAGAGTCAAGGAGTTTCTTTAAGCAATTATTAAAGCATTGGGTACTCTATACCTCATATAACAGAAATCATTTCCCTACATAAAGTTTTGCTTTTCTTTTGTTAATTTAATGCAAACTTAGGCTTAAGTTTTCACATTGCTGATAACCCCCTTGACTTCCACTGTGTGTCTCAGAGCCTCAGGTTAAACACGTGCACAAATACCTTGCAGAAGCTTGTCTGGGTGTATTAATGGCTTGTACATGAGGTTTATCTTTGGCCCAGAAAACAACTTACTTGTTGACTTTATAAATTCCAGTAGCGCTCTAGGAGAAAAGAGATTTGACTGAGGTTGTTTTTTTCCTAAAACCAGGAATACAGTTAAATAAAAAGATCTACTATACCAGCTCTTATGGAAAAGAATTAGTACTGATGAAAACAAATGATGTACAGCCTGGTACCTGAGAGAGGAAAAATCCTTTAGGGAAACATCACAAGGGCTGGAGACCCAGCCTTGCTGCTGGTGTCATAGACAAGTTCAAGATCTGATCTACTGAGATTGTATTTCCTCCTCATGTTTTCTCACTGGTAACTAGATAGTAACTGCAGGTTTTTAAGAAAATATGAGATGGATCAGAAATTCTTGTCCCATTTGCAGTGGTGGGTACCAAGAGCCCTGTGCAGGACACTGAATTCCTGGGACTGTGTGTAAGTACTTGATTTATGAACTAGCCCAGAATTTCCAGTAGCAGGTAGTCTCAATGCCTACATAAAGCATTTATCTCTCTATCAGGCCAAGTGGAAGACCAAAATGTTGCCAAGCAGGCTGAGACAACATGAGAAACATTTTGTCTGTGTCTTCTTCTACCTGCATTCCTTGGCCTGAAGGTACTGACAACACCAAAACTCAATCAAAACAAGATGTGTTCTCCAAGCCTGTATATTTGCATGTGTTTGTGCATGGGCACTGAGACACAGAGGTTTTTTTGCTTGTTTGAAATTAAAATTGAAATTGAAATTAATTTTTATGTTACTCTTGAATCTCTTAGTACCACAAAATGAAGCACTGAGCTTCTAGTATTTATTCTCTGAAAATAAGGATTTTTTATCAACCTGGTATGAGAACCACAGGTTGGGGCTGAGATATTTACAAGAGATGATTGTTATAACAAGAACATTTGGAAGCTGACATCAAACATTTTTCATTTTTGCCTTGCTCCCAATTACCAAAGTGATAAAGAAATAGATTTTATTTCTTCTTCTGAAGAGCACACCTAAATAAAAACAAAACAAGAAATTTACTAAGCCCCCTTATCTTGATCTGTTTTGGACCCAAATCAATAAAGACAATAATTGTAAAAAAATCCCTAGACCTGGGTTGTCTTGTATTAGATTAATGATGTGGTACCTTATTTGTCACAGTAACTACGGAAAAAGGCACTTAAGAAAAACATTACAGACCTGACTAAAGAATACTATAAATCTGTTGCATAGAGCAAGAGAATTAAATACTGGACTGAGATGATTTAAAATTACTGTCAGCAAAGCCACATGTGTTAATAGAGATGTTAACAATAATAAAAAATAATTAGCCCTAAAATCTTAGAGATTTAATTCTAAACTTTAAAAATTATTATTAGGTTTCTGCAAACAATCACACAAAATAAAATTAAAATGTAATAAAGGAAGAAAAGTTGAGTGTACTCTGGAAAGGCTGACATTAAAAGAAATAGTTTCCTTTAAAGTGACATCTCTTCCAATGAATGAAATATTCTTAGGGTTATGATATGGAAGCAAGTCTTAAATTTTTATGCTTTGGCAATAATATGGCAATAATGACAAAGTTGCCTGCACATTCAGTGTGTCAGGTTATATACTTTCAACCATCTACCAAAAAATGGGTTATTTAAAATCATCTTATTTCGTCAAAATATATAAGCATATTTTAAAGATTCCAACAAACAAAGAGTATTTTTTTCTCCAGCACAGGAAGAAAAGTATTTCTGTCAACATTAATTTATGGTAAAAATTAAGTATTATGGTGGGGAATACTCTGAAAGTTTTGAAACCCAAAGGATATGATCAGAAAGGCACAGTATCTTTTTATGTTATTAGATTAAAATAGCACCGTAACAACTCTGTGTACTTTAAAATCTTGACATAAAATAAAAGATATGGACTTATATAGCAATCAACAGCAGTTTTTAAGAAGGTGATTTGTGTTTAAAGGTGTGTAAGAGTCAAGCTCAGTTTGTGTCTTCATTAAATACATGGTTCTGCAAACATATTGAACCAAATTATTTGCTGACTTCTGCTGCTATCTAACAAGATACCTTTTATAATGCACAGGATAGTTTTACCATTCAGAAGGTGCTATAATTTATTTAGGAGAAATTTTTAGTTAACCTTGTGAATTATGTTGAGGTGAAGTCTGAATATAACATGATTAAAATCACACACTTTCCAAAACTGTATAAAGCCAAACTAAAATACTGATTTCCAACTCCCGGTCTAATACATATTATGCTATCTATGAAGCTGAACTCATACAAAAGTAACTTATAAAAACTGAAAGAATGTTTAGCACCCAAAAAATATATCATCTGTGAAGCTCCAAATGATTGTCAAGTAGCCAGTTCAGGAGTCAGTGACTTCTCCCAATGGTAAAGCTAAACATTTGACTAGAAACTAAACTTACAGTTCTCCAAATACTAATTGGAAGGCAAATGCATGTGTTTAAGATTTTATAGCTTCTCAAAGAATGTTTAAAGACATTAAACTATGTCCAGATGTCTTCTTCTTCCAAACATAGAAACTTTTGTTTGTTAACTTCTGTTTTGCCATTTCTACTGAGCAATGAAGTGAATTTGTCTTTAAGGTGTAACCCTCAGCTACATAAATTCGGAATTCCCATGGGAGGGTTCTTGCAGCAACCAGAAGAGGAAGTTTTCCAAACAATCATTAACTGTAGTGCTGCTTCTCAGCATGGACCTGTGGTCTTTAGAGAATGCCAGAATAACTCATGTTGTTCTCTTGAACTCTTGTTCTCATGCAGTTCTCTGGATCATTCTGCACATACAGTAACATGCTACATGCACAACTTGCATTTGAAGAATTGGAACAGAACCCTGAGAAAGTAAATGCATTGGAAAAAAATAGATATTGTTTAATAACACCAGTTAGAGATGTTTCAACCCTTCCCCTGGGGAAAAAATGACAAACATGTGCAGCCATTTTTTTCCCCATGAGTGACTTGAATTTATCACAATTGGAAACATAAATATAGCTTGGGATTTTAAGTGCCTATCTAGGTTGATTACAATTAGAAATACTTTATCTGACAATTCTACCCCTCCCCTAGCAATTCAGCATTCCTTAAGTCACCATGGCACTACTTGCAAGCTTTGAGTTCAAAAACATTCTGGTGTGGAGTGATGTTCTTCCAGTCACTGTTGCGGTCGCCTTTCACTCTACAGCAGTGAGGGTGGCTAAGCAAGTGAGGCTCGGCTCTCTTCAGCCTTGTGTGCAATTCCCATCATTCCCATGTATCCAGAAGCAAATCTGGGCATATTTGAGAGGGGTAATTCGTACTGCTACATTGTAATCCTGCTGATGGCCATTGATGTCCACCCACTGATGGCCTGAGTAAACAGCGATGATCTTGCGTTTCCACTTCTTTTTGTTTGGCTCCTTCAAGCGGAGATAGATGCCAGACCCCGTGGAGCCAGGCTCAGCATCACAGTACTGATAAAACAGATCATTGGACTCCTCAGAAATGCTACAAAATCTATAGACCAGCTGCCCAGACCGATCATTGTCAAAACCTGAGAAGTGGATCATGCTCCCAGGCATCATTTTGATTGTTGGGCTGATTCCCAGCTCCATGTATTTCCTTTTGTGGGGACGCTTGAGCTCAAGAACAGCATAATCATAATCCAGGGCAATATCCCCAGAGACACCCTTAAACCAGCCCTTTGGGATGTGTGTACTCTTCACCCGGGTCCACTGGAAGGAGGGCAGGCCATCTGAGGTCCCTTGCTTCCTCCCAGATCGCCTCTGCTTTCTCTCATCCCCTTTGGATTGTCGCCTCAGTTCCGTGGCAGCTTTGGGATCTTCTTTGGCCGCAGAAATTTCTCTCCTGCTTCTTTTAGCGCCTTTGCGTTTCCTGCCGTTGCCTCTGGATTTCGTCTTCATCAGGCCCACCCTCAGTCTTTTGCTGCCCTTAACATAATCCTTGCCATTGTGCAGGCAGTGGGCTGCTGTTAGCACGTGCCTGGGGGACACCAGAATGCCACTGCAGCCCGTGGAGATCTTCACAGCTGTGTTGAAGGGGAAGTTGGTCATAAACCTCTTGTCATAGATGCTGAACCTGCTGTCTGTTCCATAAATCTGCCTCTTCTTTCTCAAAGGCCTTCGTGTTGTTGTGTTTGCAGCTGGGTCAGGCACTGCTCCGAGGACGTTCACTTCAGTCAGGGTCCGTGTGCCATTTTCAAAAACAGTCTCATAGGATAAGAGGTTCTTCAAGTCAGACAGGCTTGGCACAGGCAGTTTTCTTTGACATTCAATTCCACATACACTGTTCAGCTCCAATTTGGTTTTTGCTTCAAATTTAGGGCTGTCAAGGGAGAAAGTCCTTTCTCTCACAATCTGGGGAATCTTCTTTAAGTGCCAAGTAAAATCTTGTTCGGTTTCTGTTCCATTACTGGGACCCAATATAGGTATGAAAAATATGAATAGCAGTAACATGTGCTCCATTTTATTTTATTTTTTTTTCTAAAACAAGAAAGAGAGATTTGAAAATATACACAGTTATCTTAGTATCTTCTAAGTATAATCATGCAATTTTAGCACTGACATCAGTGAAACAGAATTCTACAATCTGCTCGAAATAGAAATGCTTCAGCTATTCCCTGTATTGCCTCTGACTCTTCCAATTTTTTCTGTCAAGATGGATGCAGATAATTCAGCCAGCATCCACACTGAGCTACCTACTGAAAGGTGAAACCAGCTGAGGTTTACCTGTTCTTCCTTCAGTGGACAGCAGACTGTCATTCGACTCAGTAGAGCATCCTGGGTTTATTTATTCCAAAGGTATGCAGTTACATATTACGTTTCTGCTTCTCTTTTCTACAGCTATGTAGTTGAAGCTAGAACATAGTTGGAAACCCCTCCGTGTATTCAGAAGTTGGGCTCCAAGCAGAGATGGATAGACAGACTACACTTATGAGGCTAAGGAACCCTTGGGAAAGCAGACCAAATGTGCTCTTTCATGTAATGGCCAAAGCGTGGCTTTCGCTGACTTAAAGTTACCAGTGGTTCTCCACAACCCACCCAGCTGAGAACTATGGATCTGCCTGTATGAAAAATGGCACTTTGCTAACTGCTATTCCAGGGAACCAAGGTTTTCTAGGATAGACAAATGAGGAAAGGAGAATGTTGCTGGTGTCTCCTGGTTATATATACACACAGCAAAGCTCAGTTGAGTGGGAGGGACGAGTCTGGTTACTCATCACATGCCTTTTCAGGATCCCACAAAGGCTGTAGGAACTGTGCTGTCTGTGCCTTATTGGTCACATGTGGAATGCCCCATCTAGATGGGGTGATGCACCACACCAAGAGCTAATTCTTTAAATGGGAAAGACAAAAAGCAGTATTATTCCCATCTGTAGTTGGGAAACATGCAGGAAAAATGTAACATTGTTAGAAGTCTGAGGCAGAGCCAGAAACTGAACCCAGAACTCTTGATTCTGAACTCAAAACATTACTGAAAAGACCGTTTTTCTCTTTTGGCAGCACTGATGTCAGTGGCATTATCCAGCTACTGGCAACTGCCACTGGGAAACTTGTGCTCAGTTCCAACATCCTTCATTCCAATTACATGGAAACCTCAGCAGTGAAGAAAGAAAGGATCTATGATTAAACTCTAAAAGCCAAGCAGTTCAAGGATTTGTATGTGGTTAAGCTCTCTGGTTTACATTGCAATGGCAGTGTAGGCCATGGCAAACATAACCACTTCCCTTAATTTTAGTTTAGAATAGTAGAAGTGGTGCTCTCCACTGAAATAGTCTAGCTGCAGGCTAGCTGAAGATGTAACATGAAAAATAGAGGTAATGGAAACACAAGTGGGAACATCGCTTTCAAAGCTGTATAATGAACCAATGACTCCTGTGATTTTTGAGGCATTTTTACCCTGTAGACATATTTGTTGTCTATAATAAGTAATATTTATAATTTTTTAGTTAAGTAAGCACTGGAGTTTGACCACAGCTTGTTGCTTTTGATGCCAAGTTCAGAGCATGGATTTGTTTTAGCATAGCTTTGATACTTTTCACCTTTGCCAGAATGGAACACCAACTTTGAGTCCACTTACTAGGATATATATATATCACATTTTACAATACAAGGAAACTCTCTCTGGCTTTAAAGTAGTTAACTCGGGTTTTGGAGGAGATGTGTGGACTTTCCTAAGACATCTGGAGATTACAGTGACTCACAGGTCTGAGCTCTGGGGTATATGTGGTTATGTGAAAAGTTTTGAAAAGTTATCTGAAAGTTTTAAAAGTAGAGCTGGGGAATCACCCCAGGCACAAGATTTTTGTAGAGGGACAGCAGTTTTTCACACCAGTCTAGCTTATTGGTATAGCAGAAATGTGCACATTTGAACATTAACTTTGATATACAAAGTTACCTTCAAAGTGTTGGTTCAGTTATTGCTCAATTAGCACTAAATCTGAGGAGGAATTACTATTTTACATATCTGTGGGTAAATTCGAAGATGTTAAAACAAAAAAAACCCACCATAATGAGAACATAAAAATACCTTCCTGGTCTGACCAAAGGCCTGCCTGTCCTGATATCCTGTTTCTGACACTGACTAATTGTGGTTGCCTAGGGTAGAGGATAGGGATAGGAACAGGGCAACCATGTATGCTCCTCCTCCCTCACAGTTTCTTAATTACAAGCAGTTGTACATGATGGACTTTAGAGCAGAGGTAGTTTCTGTGGTGTGAGGAAACTTTAGTTAATTTCTCTTCCATAGTGTGACAGTCTTCCCTTGAATACATACAGAATTCTGTAGTCATAATGTTCCGCATCCAGGAGTTCCACAGCTTAACTCCATGTTGTATGAGAAGCTTCTCCTTGTCTTTATTCCAGCCTGACACAAACTAACATGGTCTGAGGATAAATAATGTGATATTAATGTAGAAAAGCTGTTTAAATTTGCTTTGCCCTAATAAGCTGCAGAACACAACAGTTCTAATGTCAGGCTTGAGAATGATTTTTCTCATTTTCCCTAGAATACTCCTCTCTTTCTCAGCTTTTCCTCAGGGTCTGGATGTTTGATATTCCTCTGTAGCTGAACTTTGTGAGCCCTAAGGAAAGTTCAGTTATTAACTGCTTGTTCACACACAAAGTCTGGGTTGCTGCCATTCCACTGTGATGGCTGACATCTTCCCAGATGATCTCATAACTGAGTTTATAGAGAAGTCCATTTTTTCCTCTCTGCTTTATAGCGAGACTTTGCTTGCTCTGCAAGCAAATGGGTGGAGTACTATGGCTCCCTTCTGCCACTTTTTAGAAAGAAAAAAAAGTAGTCAAAGCACAGAACCTTCAATAGATGCCTTGGAGCCTTCCATTTGAAACATGATACTCAAGTGCTCACTACTTACAAAGGCAGTCTTGGAAGCCAAGATTTTCTTAATTTATAATGAACCACTTGTCACTGGGAATGAACTAACTACACTTCAGGACAACTGGAAGAAGATCAAGGAGCTGGATAAACATGGTAATTCTCATTACAGACCAGAGCAGTGGTTCTCCTAGGCAGCTTTGTCACTGCCAGCCATACACTTAAGATCTGTTTACTAACCCCATCTCTGCTGCTTAGAGGAGGCCAGCTCCAGGCACAGGCAGTGTCAGCAGTTGCCATGGCCCAGTACAGGCTGCTGGCAAAAGGGAAACACAGGGCTCCTCTTGTCAGATGATGAGGATGCAAATGTAGATGGGTGCAAAGATAACTTTGCACGGTGAGAGAAGGGGAGCGAGAATACAGCCTCCAGGGGAAGGAGGAAATGTCCTGAGAAGGCGCCAAGCTGATTGCAAGAAAAGCCCTCAACATGTTACCCGTTTTCCACTCTTCCTCCATACCCCAAGATGCTCTGTCCTTTCCTTCACTCCTTTCCCATACAGATTCTGGGCTGGCTTACAGTAACTGGAATTCCTGACTCAGCTCTTTAAGGTATGACAAATTGCTTGAGAGAAGACAAGATGAAAGCCAGAAAGAGAGATCCCCAGCTATATGAAAATGTTGAAATCCTCCCTCCAGTTTCCAAACTCAGCTGATCACTTTGATGGCATTCCAGCTGTCAGGCATATCCATACAAGCAAAAGTATTTTTAGTTCTTCTCATTTCTTACTTCTAATATTAAACCTTTCTGCATCCACAGAACAAAAACTACCTAATTTTTGAGGATCTTCAAATATTTTATCATTATAATCTACCTTACTCCAGTTGAACACATGTCAGATGCTCAGGAAAAGGCTTATAGTCAAGCAGAACTAGAATAGGTTTCTCTTCAGGCAATCACAAAAGAAATTTACATGTCAGTGTAACTCAGACAGAAGAAAAATTCAGTCCAGCTCCCTGACAGTGTTTTATTTTGGTCTGTTCAGTGCAGCCTCTACCCCCAGGTTTCCTTCTTCTTGTAGGAAAGTAACCACATTTTACACTAAGCATATACAATTTTAAATGCAATTTCCAGGCCATAAAATAACAGAGGCTGCTATACTAACCATCTCCTTTAACTGCTTTTGCTTATTTTTGAAATGACCTGAAAGTTGGACTTCACAGTTCTACTCTGATAAAGCAAAATAGAGAACCAAGTTTTGATATCTCACGCTCCCTGGAAGAAGCCATTGCCACAATCTTATCCGCCACCACTCCCCCTTCCCTCCTCCAGGTGCGCTCACTCTGTTCGCTGGTGTATGGATGCTGTCCTTCTCTCTGACTTGCCGGGAAAAACCCGCTGCGGCTCTTGGCTCTTACAAAAATTTAGGCAGCTTCAGTACTCATAGGAAGAACTGATTTTACACGGCAGGCTTGGCAGCTCATTTCTGAAATCCCACACGCGGGGAAAAGGAGGGCCCGCGAGTGAGCGGCGCTGGCGCGGAGCTCCCCCCTGCGCAGTGCCCGCCGCGGCCGCGGGGCGGCGCTCCCGCAGCGCCGGCACCGCTCCGCGCCCGGCTCGGCCCCGCGCCCGCCGCGCCCGCCCCGGGATCCGCTCCCCGCGCCCGCCCCGGGATCCGCTCCCCGCGCCCGCCCCGGGATCCGCTCCCCGCGCCCGCCCCGGGATCCGCTCCCCGCGCCGGGAGGAGCCGCAGGGGAAGGAGGTCGCTCTGCTGCTCAGCGGCTCCGGGGTCCAGCCCTGCCAAGCCGGGCAGCGGCCCCGGGACGACAGCGGGTGGGGACGGACCGGGAACCGGCCGGAGGGACGGGGGGGACGGCAGGGCTTTGCCGGGATGGCCGCCTTCCCTCTGCCCTCTCCGCTGTTGCCGGCCGCTCCTGTGTGCTCGCGTGTTAAAGCCCAGGCTATCCTGGAAGAAGAGGAGGATTTGGGGAGTAAGCCTTTATCTCTCCTTAGGCATCCTCTGGTCCTGCTTTCCGCAGGAGGCTCCGCTTTTCCGTGCCTGATCCAAAGGAGTTTCCCCCCTCTACAAAGCCTGCAAGTTAAATACCTTGGCACGGCTCTTTTATTTTTGCTATTCCAAGATAAATGTGCTTCCAGCAGTGACGAATCTGGATGAAATTAGTGTCAATTCCTGAGGAGCGAGGAGATGGTAGCGCTAATACTGAGGGTAGGAATCAGAATTAAAAGAGTTTGTTTTGAAGGGTAAAGAGGCTCCTTGCCTGCTCTGTGCAGAAGGCACAGCACGGGGACAAAACCCCCGAAAACCCAATAAATATGCCCCTTGCCTTAGTCCCGCTTACCCGTCTTGTGAAACCGGCTTCAAACCCGATAAACAAGGACCAGATAAACGCGTGGCGTTTTAGTCCTATCAAAACTATATCCATCAGGCTAAAGAGGCTGGAACTTTATACAAAACATCTCAGCTGCCAAGCTCAAGGTACTGACATCGCTCAGCCCCATCATTTTTAAAAACGACCCTCGTAGGAATAATGACATCGCAAAAAATCTATCACCTTAGAGACTCTGGTTACCTCGCACTGCCCGGTCCGCGGCACCGGGCGGTCCTCTCAGCCCCCATCCCCAGCTCCGCTCCTGCCCACCCAGGTCTCCGGGGCTGTCTCCTCCCCAGAGACCGACGCTGGGAAGGGTCTCGGTCATACCTGGCAGCCCGCAGGACGCACGGAGGGAGGGAGGGCGGCCGCACCCCGGGGCTCGGGCTCCCCGCTCCGCGCCGCTCGTCCGCCGCCCAGCGCCCGCGGCTACTGAGGACGGGGCGGGGGGAGCGGGCAGGTCTTCCCAGGCGGGGGAGGGGATGAAAAAAAAAAAAAAAAAAAAAAAAAAGAAAGAAGGCGAAAGGGAGGAAGCCGAGGGGGAGGGCCGAGGGGAGCGGAGGCAGATCCCGGTGTCTCCTCGGATGGGAAGGGAAGAAGGGGCTCTGCCTGCGGGGCGGGGACGCGCATCGCCCCGGCGGCGGCTTCCTCCGGGCGCGGGGCCGGGGTGACCCGCACGGGGTCGGGCCGGGAGAGGCCGCCGGGCCGGGGCGGCGAGGAGCGGGGAGGCGGAGGGGCCCGTCCCGAGGGAAGGGCGGAGGGGCCGGCTCCGTTCGCACCTCTCCACCTGTGCGGGCCGCTCCGTGCCCCTCCGGAGCGCTCCTGGGGAAGGCGAGGAGCTGGGAATGGCGTTCCCACGGACGTGGCCTGCCCGCTCCTCCCTGCCCTCTCCCTTGTCTCCCAGTCCGCTCCTCTAGAGCGCCTCGCTCCTCAGGGACCCTCCCTGCCCCCCTCCTCTGGACCGTCCCCGCTCTTCTGGGCCTCAGAGGCCAGGTGAGAAGCAGCTTCCTCCTTTCCTCGTCACTCTTTGTTCCGCTTTGCCTTCGTCCTTTCCCTCGGTGTCCCCGTGGTCTCCCTTCCCAAGGCAGAAAGCTTTGTGTGGTGATCTCTCCCCCTTGGATCACCCCCTGGCGCTACAACAGAGCCCTCCCCAAAGCTTTCTGCTGCCACACAAGGTGGAAAGTACCCTCACCAAGGAGTTCTGCAAGTGCTTAACACGATCACTTCCAGGCAGCTCATCTGCTGAAAACCCATTTCATGCTAGATGAGGGCCCATTGATTTGCCAAAACCAGCGGGAAATTTGTGACATTGCTGGAGATCAGAGTGAGATCTCCAGAGTGCTGCTTCGCTGTTTTAATCATAGGCATATCTTTCCTTTAAAAGTCTTATTTAAAAACTTAATGGAATCAAATTTGTAAACAGGTTGGAAGTAAGGCTTTGGCCAGCAAACTGCAGCCTGCAGTTTGATTTTCAAGGTGGGCTTATTTCTTCAAAATGCAGGTTTTGGGGTTTTTTTGCAGTCCTGGTTTTGTTGTTTGTGCACACAACTTAAAACCAAAGTGAAATAGCAATAATATTATAATAATTCATGTGCTGGAAAAAATGAGCTGAAGAGTTACCAAAGCAATTAACAAGGCAAGACAGAAATGCAGGTAAAGTAGTTAAATTTTACAAGCAATTTATTGAACATTAATTCAATATAAAAATTCAATAGTGTTTGATCACACTGGGTGAGACCAAGGGCCTTGCTTATACCAGTATCGGGTTGCATTGCTGAAGGTAGTAGTTCCCTCCAGCACTTTCATTGCCACCAATATTTCAGCCTCAGAGATTTTATGAGGCAGGTGCAGTAAGTAACCTTCACTGGATTTCTCTGTCAGGTACTTGCCCGTCTTCCCTTTAACCTACATGGATCTGCAGCATCTACAACTTGCTCTGGTAACAATTTCTCCAGGTCAAACATTTATTGTGCAAAATCTTGCTTCTTTTAGTGTCTTTTCAACCTGGCTACTGCTGTCTTCATTTGATGCTCATTAGTTCTCTATCATACACTCTATAACTCCTCTCCCACCCTGAAGAATTCTATTTAAGTTAGCTGTGCTTTACATCAAAAACATTCCTGTTTTCCATCCTATTTCTGAAGTTCAGGGACCAGAAAAGCATCTGAAGGAAGATGCAGCCAAACACTTCTTGACAGTGGCAAATAGAAAACAAGGAGCAACAGCTACTTATATTGGGCAGCTGTGTCGAGCTACAACTGCAGCTAGGGAGGTTCAAACTGGTCATGGGGAAAAATTTCTTCACCAAAAGGAACATGCAACACTGGAACAAATTTCCAGGCAGGTTGTGGAATCACCATGCTTGGTGGTTTCCAACACTCAGATAAAAGAAGCCACAGCTGATCTGATCTAATGTTGGCTGTAGTCCTGCTTCAAGGGAAAGTTTGGGCCAGGTGACCTGCAGAGGTCCCTCTCAACCAATATTTCTGTGATTCTTTACCTATACAGAAGATGCAAGCAAAATATGGATTTTCGTGACAGGAAAAAGATATATTTTGTTTTGTTCTTGGCTGATTTCTTAACACTTACTGGCATTTTTAAATTTTTTTCATCTGGCAATCACCAGGCTGATGTTCCCATAGGGCTATTTTCATAACTCCAGGACTCTCTTTCCTGAGAAGTAATGACAGATCAGATCCTGTCATTTCAAACCTGAAACAAGGGCCCTTTTCCTCTTGTGCACGACTTTGCATTTATCTACGCTGAACTCCACTGCCATGTTATTGCTTGGTTACTCCCATAAACTTTGCTGCAGATGATCAATGTCATCTCATCTTTATTAAACTAAATAATTTGATAGCCTCATCAGGCTTTGTCACCTGACTACTCATCTCTTTTCCAGAGCATTTATGAATACACCGAATAGTGCAGCACAAAGCAGGTTGTTATTGGTAACCTATCATCCCTAGAAAAACTGACCCCCTTGTCCTATATTTTCTATCCTGTTTTTCAGAAAATACAGATGGCACAGATTCATTTCTGTTTATTGAACTCTGGGTGATGAGATCAGTGTGCTTTTGACACAACAGACCCCTCCCTCCTGATTTTGGAATCTAAATTTCAAATTTAAATTATTTTAAACCATTTTTTCTTTAATTTTCTGTCACGGTTTAACCCCAGCCAGCAACTAATCCCCTCACAGGTTCTCATTCACTCTCCCCATCACAGTGGGATGGGAAAGAGAATCAGAAAAAGCTGAAACCCAGAGATTGAAATGAGAAAAGTTTAATAATTGAAATAAAGTTGGACACCATAGGAACAATAATAATAATATCCATAGTAAGAAAAAGAGAGGTAAAAAAAAAAAAAAAGAAAAAGAAAAAGAAAACAAGTGATGCACAATACAGTTGTTCACCACCCACTGACTGAAGCCCAGCCCAGCCCTGAACAGTGATCTGTGCTTCCAGGCCAACTCCCCCCAGTTTATACACTGGACATGACATTCTATGGTATGGAATATCCCTTTGACCAGTTCAGATCAGCTGTCCTGGCCACGCTCTCTCCTGGTTTCTTGTGTCCCTCCTCACTGACAGGGCACAAGACACTGAAAAGCCCTGGACTCAGGGTAAGCTCTGCTAAGCCACAACTGAAACATCAGTGTGTTACCAGCATTGTTCTCATACTAAATCCAAAACACAGCACTGAACCAGCTACTAGGAGGAAAAACATCTCTATCCTAGCCAAAACAGCCAGCCTGTTTCATTAATATTTTATTTCTTGTAATAACAAGATTATACAATATAGATCATTCTTCATAAATGAGCGATTTTTTTCAAAATAATTTTCACATTAAAATTTCCTTCAAAATATAGTTTGTAGAAGATGTAAGTAATGTATATTTCAGAGTACTGATTCTTTAAAAATACACTGTAAAATATACATGGTAGGGCTGTAAAAATATAATTGTTGGAAAATTTCCAGCATGCTAATTTTATCCTTCAGATGTAATTTTATCTCATCAAAAGATTAGTGAACCCTTTTGGTATGTTTACATGTTCCAAAAATAAATTTGAGATCATATACTGAGTGAGAGATGTTCACTTAGAACTTTGAAAGACTGATACCTAAAATTAAAAAAACCATGAAAGTCAGAGAAAAAAATAAGCCAAATCTTCATTAACATCAAGAATGCACTAAAAATTCTTCCTGCATACCCACAAAGAATATTAAGTAAAACCCCCAAGTTTTTACCCTCAGATTTGTAGCCTGGGTTTGAGTGAATTCACAGAATTTTGTATCCTTATCTTGGGGTAAATAATGCACAAAATGGGTTACAAAATATTTCCAAGTAAGATTATCTCAGGATTTTTTTAAGGTAGAAATTTGGGATAGGAGCTTCAGCTTTCCCTATGGGGAACATGCACTGAGTGTGGATGCAGTGGCTGGGCAGCTGCTCCTGGAATGTCATTTGGCCCTCCAGTGCTGGATGAACACATGGGTCTTGCACACATGCAAAAAAAAATTATCAGAGCAGCAACATGCCTTGTCTGCAACCTCCAAATTGTATTCCTTGTAGTGCACCTACCCCAAACATATTCTTTCACATGTGAATTAAGGGAAGACAGGCAGTGCAAGTCAGGAAAATAGAAACAAGGTTCATGGATGTAAAAAAGAGTGCAAATGTCTATAGCCAAATTAAAAGCTGTTGTATTACCCACAAGAAATCAGCTTTAATCTCTTCCTTTTTTTTTCTTCAGTTCTTCTTCTACTTATGTATACATGCACCCACATGCTTTATTCCAAAAGTAACGATTTCTTGGACAGTGCAGGTAATTCCCTTTTCTTCACACTTTAATTCTCAAGTTGAGCTTTCAGTACTTGTGGGTACTGAAGTACTCTTCCAGCTCAGCTGATATGTGTTTCAATTCCTTTCTACTTTTCTTATCCCAGGCAGACTATTTTTGGTGAGTTTTAACACTTTTCCGGTTCCCAAACTCTAAACTTGGGATAGCTCATTGGCTCGTGATGAATGGACGTGAGATATTTCCTACTGCTTTCAGAACAAAGGGATGTGAAATACAATGGATATTTCTTACAAGATCACGAATAGTCTCCATGGCAGTGTCTCTTCTGTGGCAGCTCGTTGCCACAGAGGCCCTTTTGTTCTGTGGACCAGTGGGGTTGGTTATTGTGCTGTTCAGAGGTGCCTGTGACACAGTGCTGACCGGTTAGACTAAAACCCTGAATGAAACAGGCCTCTGTTAGAGACCCCGCCTTTGAGAACTTGAAAAAGACGCAAAAACTGCAATACATCGCACAATTGTTTAACAGTGCACACAATGGGGACACAGAGGATGACAAACAGCATTGCTGGCTCTCCTGAAATGCTAGAATTCAGGAGAATTCTGCATAGGCTGACGGATTACTGCAGCGCAGGCTGGCGAGGGATCCACTGAGGATCCACAGAGTACTGTGGTGCCACACACATGGATGTTAGCAACGAGTGCGTTGTCACCAACACAGGAACTTACAGATGACAAAAAGGACGGCTATGAAAGTTGACGTGTCTAATCGTGACCTGATTTCCACAGTATGAGTTTAAGGACTAGATATATGGGTAAGTGTTTGACATGAAAAAAGCCTCACTTTGTAGCAGTGCAAACAGATGAAGTCCCATTTCTGAGTTAAAACTGTCGAGCTTGTGATCAAATCAAGCAGACACATGGACCTCTGAGCACCCTGGTGTAGTGAAAGTTGTCTCTGCCCATGGCAGTGCGGTTGGAACAAGATAATTTTTGAGGTCCCTTCCAACCCAGGCTGTTCTATAATTCTACATTTTTTTTCTTCAGTGAGGCAGCAAGCAAAAATAAATGTGGTTCTGCCTCAGTATATGACCCACAGGAGAGAAGCTCTTCTAACTGTGCAGAAAGTAAGCTAGTTAATAACCCAGTCATCACCCAGCTCCTGCCTTTTAGCACATTTTTATGTCCCTCTAGAGCAGCAGTTGAAAATGAAGTTGGACAGACTCACTGTTCTAACATTTGTGCACTTAGTAGAAAAGCAGAGTCGATTATCCACTCATCACTGCTTAACAAACAAAACCTACAGTTCTTACCTGATGTGCACCTTCCTGGAAATTATATACATACACATGTATATATGTAAAGTGAACATTTTCCTCAAGGAAAATTTCCACAAGAAGAGGTACTTCTGGAGATATGTCAGATGGCAAATATTTTTATGCATGCAATGTGTTGGCAGGTTGCAAGCAGGTACTGTTAAGGAACAAAAAAATTCCAACCCACCCCATTTTTGTGAGCATACTACTCTGAAGGAAATAGTTTCCTCTGACTGGCATTCCCATTGCACAGCCCATCAGCAGCTTTGCTGGAAAATCAGTGAAATACAGATGCTAATGCAGCATACCATGATATGGAAAAATGACACATTGATGTGAGGGGAAAAGAAGTGCATGAGCAAAGACTCAGAGAAGCTTTGGAAGAAACCCCAAATTTGCCCGGCTAAAGATGGATATTCATCCCCTCCCCAAGCCTCTAAACTCCTATAATGGAAACAGCATACCACAGAGGAAAGTTAATAGAGTGACATTGACATGTTGGATAAAATTAGATTTTAGCTACCTTCAGCATGATTGACCCAAGAGGGGGGAAAAACAATCCGGAGAAAGATGAACTGGCAAGAGACATGGCACCTAATCTCAGTGTTCAGACCAGCAGAGGGTGAGTGGCATTGAAATGCACATCTCAAAAAGTCTGAGAAATCAGAGGAATTAACAGCAATATGTTACTGGAAAAAACATGACATTCAGCATAAAACTGAGTTCCTGTGGAACTTCCAAACAGAATATTGAAGCACTAATCCTCTAGAAGTATGGACGAAGTAGGGAAACATGGAGTAACAGGAATTGCATTTAAAAAAAAATTAAAAAGGGGATGTTGGCCTTAATTCATGGGTATTATGTAATATAGTCTTTATTGTCAGTGTTAGCTGAAGATGACCATAAACCATTTACTGCCATTGTAAACATGCCCAGGAGAGTACAAGACTCATTTTTCAACTATACCTGCATGAATTTAAAAGGAATACAAACCTGAGAGGAAAAAGCACACTTTTAAGGACCATTTACTAAACCACATGGAATGTTATTCCATTGCAAGGTAAAAGTCTTTTTTAAAAATTTTTAGTAAACTAGATATCAAGTCAGATGAGAGAAAAACCTGGTGACACTGTTTAAAAATTCCATTTACAAGCTTATAAATGGCTAGATGTTTCTGTTAAAATTATTAACAGTGTAATAACTAATAGTGGTGGAAATTTTAAGGTTTCACCTTAGACTTCAAACTTAATATTCCATTAGAATGAGTACAAGCATTTTATACCTCTCGGAGCCATAATTACTCTTAGGAAAACAACACTATATTGATTGCCAAAACCCATGGTGAATATGGCATCAGGATTGCTAAGTATGCCTTGTTGCCACCCAGATAAGTGCACACTACCTTTGTGCCTCTGAAGCTGGCATGGAAAACTAGGACCAAACTAAGGACAAACCCAGGACATGTTTTTAATGCAGTCTTCCATCTTCTGTTTTGCACCTCATGTAGTTGTCTCCTGTGTTTTCCTGTTCATGTATTCTCACCTGTACCACCCCCGTGCTAGGCAGGGCTGGGTCATGTTGGTAACTGTGGGAAAGCACAGCTGCAGCTAAAGAAATGGGGGATCTTTCTCCTGGGTGATACAGGAGATGCAAGTCATGACTCATAACCATCCCTCTTGGATCACAAAGCCTCTGCATATTTCAGATAGTTTTAAAGCTATCTGTAGGTTTTCAGTTTGCTGCTGGAATCATTTCCACATGCTAACAACCCAGTAAATAGTTCAGCAAGGAGAGGGAAAGCAGAAATGCCTCATCCTAAACAGACACCCCTTTGCACTTTCTCAGTATGAATTTCTGCAGTATCTTTTGAAGAGACTCACATCTCCTGACTGTTATTCCAACTGTGCTAGTGCCCTAAGGATTTCTGTAGATCTAGCATTATTTGCAAGAGGTTACAGCCAGAAGTACCCTCAAAAGCAACCTAGAGATAAACAAGAATATCTGTTGAGGGATGATTTTTATTTCTAATAAAGTCTGATCTAAATTTGAATTTTATCTTACTAAAGACATGTCCTAAAACTGTCTACCAACCTTTCACTGTCATTCATGACATGTCCAGGTTCAGGAAAGGTGCATCCCCATGTAGTCACAAAAAACCTCCCTGCAGTCTCTCTCAGAGGAACAGTACTTTGACAAAGGAAAGACAGAAGAAGGAAGATACAGCATGCATTTTTTTCCCCCTGTGGCAGACAAATTACCAAAATATGTTACGTTCTCTGACAATTTAAAAAAAAGAAAGATGACAGAAATTTAAAAAGATGTTATTTTTCTCTTTTTCTGATGTTGCTTGGGAAAACTAAATTTGGGCATAAGTCTGGAGGGTAATTGGAAAAACAAGAGCTGAATTAACTGTCATTTAAGCTGAAGTTTTTTTGGAAAAAGTTCTGCTTCTGTTCATTCCTGCCTCACAATTCTCTAGTAGATTTTCTTACCTATAACACAATTGAACATGCAATGCAAACAGTGCAGAGCAGGACACCACTAGGAAGTCATTTAAATCAGACCAATACTTTCAGAGTTATCCACAAATCAAAAGTAGCATATTGGTTTGTTTATTATCCCAGGTTACCTGCACTTCTTATTTTGAATGGCATTTTGAATTAAATATACTGGAGCATGCATCTTCTGTGGTAATTCTATGGATTGTTTGATACCAATATCATATTCATCCCTACTAATTTATTTAGTCTGCTTGCTGGTACAACTAATATGGTAAGGGAGACAAATCCAAAGCTCAAAGTAAGATAGTGGAAGGGGTTCTTTTTTCACTTCACTTTGTAGCAGGTCTCAAGAGAGAAAAACAATGGTGGGGATTCAATAACCACATAGATTCTCCTCCTCTACCCATTACAATTTTTGCTTCTGATTAACTCTCTAACCCACAGTCTCCTTGCGGAGTGTAACAACATTAAAACAAAACAGATGTGAGAAGATTGATTTTAGAATGAATTTCATGCAAGTTAAAATAAATGAAAAGTTATAGGCCCATCTTGTAATGGAAAACTGATACTCATCAGAATTATCACCCATCCACATTCTTCTGCTCAGCCAAGATTTTTAAACTAAAACTATATGTGACTCAGTTGCTAAATCCTCCTTAGCTGTATGTTTTGGCAAAACTCCCTACAAAGGTGTTTGCTTGCTTCTTGTATTTCCACAAACCTCACCTTGCTTGCAGAAGAGGCAAACATTTATACACATGCAGATTATTATCAGAAATCATGGACCTGCTCAGTGTATAACCCTTCCTCACCACGGCAAGCATAAGCTAAGGGTCTTCACCTGCATTTTATATTCATTAAGGTGCTGCTTGTTATCATGATGCCAACTCCTCTCACTGTCTGTAACATCATCCAGTGCTTTCCACACATTGTTGGAGCCAGCACCATCATGGTTCACCTGCTTCTGCTGTTGGCTCTCTCCATTTCACTTCAAAAGGAGCTTCTCTTTACTTCACAAGGCCCCTTCAAATGCTTCCTTAAAGCTCCCCCTCTCTGTGACACACAAAGAATACTTATCACACTTAGGCTTTTGACGAGCAGAAACCAAGCCAAATCAAGCATGCAAACCATTATTGGGTTTTTTTGTCTGTTTTTACTTTCCTTTCTGTCTGTATGCAGTTTATATATCAATATATATTTATATACAATATATATCAGCAGATGACTGTAGAGTCCTGATTTGAGATGGAGATTATATAAGCAATTATAACACAAATAATAAATTAATTTTTGCAGCATGGAATGAAATACGTGTGCACATGTATTACTTCAGTTGTCACAATACAGGTTTTGGAAGAAATCTAAATATATGTAGTTGCTCTGCTTGTGCCATTACCTGTTCTGTTTTAATCACAATTATTGTTAGCACACAGTTGCAGCAAAAGCTCTGCACTTCCACTTGAAAATCCTGGGTTTAGCAATTCATGAACTGCATCTAAAAATATATCCTCATTTGAAAATTGGCATTCAAGCTACAGTCTTCAAGCAGTTCCTGTTTAAGCATATTTAGTTAGTTCAGCAGCTTTATCTCAGAGCACAGAAGGTACCTTTGTTCCAGAAAGCATTATGTTTTTCCATGTTCAGGAGTGACTGTGATGATATTGTTCTGTATTTCAATTATCTCTGAGGTTTAAAAAAAAGATAGTTCGTTTACCATGTATCAGCTTTGTACTTCCTCACGCTTTGACAGTCAGTGCTGAGTAAAAGTAGGAAGCCACCATTTGTAGTCACATGGATTAGAAAAATAACTGTAGCATGCCAGAAATATATGGAAATAGCTGGTCCCTTGATTTCCTTTGGGAATAGCTGCTGAACTCTATATGGCTAATTTAAACACTTACTGCAGAACAAAATGGCTTTGGCCTTCCAAGGTAAATAAGCATCCAGCCAGCAGAAAGGCTTCCCAGTTGCTAACAGCACAGTAAAAGGGAGTTCTGTAGGATAATTTAAAACTCTTCCAGAGAATTAAGGTCCCAAATTGCTTAGAACCTTTTCAAGCTCATTTGTAATTCCTTGTTCCAGTTATTTACCCCTTTTTCTCAAACCCAGGAAGATTTTACAGTGTGTAGACATTTACTCCAGTCATTGGAGGACTGTTTGAACCTCAGAATGGCTGAGCAAAGTTACAGAGTTGTCAGTGACTCCATCAACTCTTCTGTGCTTTTCCTACAAGATCTGTCAAACCACAAGGGAGGAATTAAAAAGAAAAGGCCCAGTCAGGCTGGCTTGGGATTTTGCACATGATCAGAGATTTCTAGATGTCAAATTTTTCAACCAATCAATACTATTTACTTAAGGGCTAGATTGCATTGCTTCCTGAACCTGCTAAAGATCTGACTTGGGATGTGGCAACTATCAATATTTAGAAAGGGGCATCTGCCCTCTGTAAACCTCATAAATTTAATTGCCACTGAAGTTCATTCAGCAATTTATTAAAAGGTTCCAAAATGTGTGGTTACACAGGCCTAGAACAGCATAACCACTGTTCTCTTGGCTTAACTATTCATAGATATGAAGTGTTGCTCACAATACATACATGTACTTTTGTCTTCTGCCAAATAGTGCAGACATATGCTCTCTGTAAGGATGTCAAGTGCATAACTTAATAGTTATATGATGAATTTGAGTATCTCATGGCAAAAAAAAAAATATTATTTACTTACTAAAATGGATGATGTAAAAGTAAAGAAGCAAAAGTAATGGGTCAAATTTCCAGACAAAATTCACTACAAATTATTTTCAAATTATGTGTACAAGTAGGGCCCATCAGAAATAGGATTATGTGTGCAAACTGCTTGAGTGGAGGTCATGTCAACTTCCACATAGGAAAATTCCTCTGGGGACGTAGACTGCTCATCTGGATTATTTACTGGGCTCAGGAAGCCAAGATTTTTAAACAACAGTTGTTAGTGATTTAATAATACATGAATAAGACACTGAGGTTAAGAACTAAAGCACAGAAAATAAAATCCTAAGGGAATAATATATGACTAATGGGAAAATTCACTGTCTCTGAATTTTTCTTTACATTATCACAGTCATGCTTTGTTGACTTCAGCAAATTGCATTGCTGCTTAGCAGCATTATTATCTTAACTCTAAAATATTCAGTTAAGGTTTTCTTGAATTGAATCAATTAGAAAAATCTGATGGTATTCCCATGGTGTGACCCTGACTTCATTCTTTACTTCTTTATATATTTCTTTTATTTCTTCTTCTTCTACTTGCAGGAAAGAATTGGGAACACTGCAGTGAATCAGCTCTTGCTTGTAAAACATACAGAATGACAACTGTTTAGTCTCATTTATTAATTCTAGAATGAGTATTTTTTGAGATGACTACAGGAAAATTTCTCCTTATCTGAAATATTCATATTTTCCTTCAACAAAATATTTGGGTTTTTTACTTCTAAGATGTGTTTCTAAAAAGATTATTAATTAGCATTGTGAATTACTAACAGTGTGAAATACTACTGGATAAAGGTTTTAATTTGTAGAGTGCTCCAAACTTATGTACCTCTGTTAATTTATGTAGTATTTATTTTTTAGTTCTGCTATCCAAAGAACAAATCATTTCTGCTAATATTTGCAGAAGTCAAATTTCATTGTTTTGCAACAAGCAAACATTACAAAACTTAAATTATTGCTTAGACTTGAAGTTCTAAAAATGGTAGTTGTTTATGTAGAAATAAGGATAATTTAAAAATCAAGGTTTTAACTAATATTGACTCAAAACATCAGTGGGCTAAAAATAGTACATGGTGAAATCATCATTTGTCCAGATGTTTAGATTGTATATCCTCCAAGTAATACTTGTGTTCTTGTGGGGAAATAATTATGAATCCTTGATTAAAGGATTAAAGTCCAAAGATTTTTAGAATAAAGTCTGAAAGCTTGTGGTTTGTGATCCTAATGCTTCATTTGTAATTTTTTAGGATACTTTGATAATGAAATATTTTTGTAAATGGGAAGGATAATCCACATCTTTATTTAAAGGGAATCTGTCTCTCCAATATTTCCAGAGTTTTGTCTTTTATGGGAAGATTGGATTCACATCCACACTGTCCTATCACTTTCAAAATATGTATCAGAGTCTGTGTCTTGAAACTACATATCTCACAATAAATACATTTAAAATTTTATCATTCTGTCTTCCCATGCTACTGCTTTATACTTCTCTGCAAGAAAAAACAGATTAAGAGGAGAAAAATTCCAGTACTTGAGGGCTGGTTGTTTAGACAAATTCCTTTGTTCACTATATCAATTACAAAGAAGAGACAATGGTGTTCTGTACTGTCATACTACTTATCAAACCATGCATCAAAATTAGTTGCAAGAACATTGACTTTTGAGCTGTTATATTTGCTATCTTAGCAGAAATGGCAGGTTTTCTTTCTTTCTTTCTTTCTTTCTTTCTTTCTTTCTTTCTTTCTTTCTTTCTTTCTTTCTTTCTTTCTTTCTTTCTTTCTTTCTTTCTTTCTTTCTTTCTTTCTTTCTTTCTTTCTTTCTTTCTTTCTTTCTTTCTTTCTTTCTTTCTTTCTTTCTTTCTTTCTTTCTTTCTTTCTTTCTTTCTTTCTTTCTTTCTTTCTTTCTTTCTTCCTTCCTTCCTTCCTTCCTTCCTTCCTTCCTTCCTTCCTTCCTTCCTTCCTTCCTTCCTTCCTTCCTTCCTTCCTTCCTTCCTTCCTTCCTTCCTTCCTTCCTTCCTTCCTTCCTTCCTTCCTTCCTTCCTTCCTTCCTTCCTTCCTTCCTTCCTTCCTTCCTTCCTTCCTTCCTTCCTTCCTTCCTTCCTTCTTTCCTTCTTTCCTTCTTTCCTTTCTTTCCTTTCTTTCCCTTCTTTACTTTCTTCTCTTTCTTTCCTTTATTTCCTTTATTTCCTTTATTTCCTTCCCTCCTCTCTATTTATCCAGTATTTCTCATGATAGTTTTGTATAACTTTTGCTTCCTTGTTTTCCACTGATCTAGAATTCTAGTACAAGACAATCCTATTCCCAAAGTTGTTGCACGTGTATGTAAATTCAAAATTGTAATAACTTCTGGCTGCTAAAAGAAAGACAATTAAGCAGCAATTTTTAGTTTTTAGGCCTATCCTGTCACTTTATGATTTTGGAGAATGCCAAAAAATCAACATACGTGTCATTCATGTTTGACCTGCTCCTACATAAATGAACAGTGTAACAAAGAAATCCGCAATATATCCTACTTCAATTCTACCCATGCAAAGCACTCTTCTTTCAGCAGTTATCAATACTAAGACTTGCTCATATCTTGTCAGATCTTTGTGCTACAGCACACATAGCTGCAAACAAGACACAAAATTAATAAGTACGGGGAATTTAATGAGCTGGTATAATCATAAGTGTTTCACACTGTTCCTAGAGCTGTCTTTGTGAGTGTTTCTTGTCAAACTTAGACATATAATTTCAGGTTTCAAATTAAAATAGCATTGAGGTTTGATCTGATTTTGGAATACCTTCATATTTTTACTGTATCTGGCTGTCAAACTCCTCATAATAATAAATTATATTAAAGTATATAAAATACTTTAGTACATAAAGGCAAAAGCATAATATCATAATGCATTTCAACAATTTGTATTTTAATGAAATAACCACAGTTCTGATAATAGCTATTGCAATTCTGGCAGAGATATCAATCATATGAAAGAAAACCCAAACCCAGTAATTAACTAGACAAACTACATCAGCAAATTAAGACCCTTTAGAGTTTTGCCAAGGAAAACTGTGACTAGTGAAACTAGATACAAGATCAATCACTGAATGCAGCAGGCTTGGCAGAAAGGAGTCAGAGAAAACACATGAAGCTGGGAATATGTGCCTGAGGACGTGGACAGGTTTAGTAAATAAGAACCCATGCCTGCTTGAGATGAAGACGCAGAAAATTCCCCCTGGACTCCTGTCCCCAGAGGAAAGAGGACAAGGGAAGGAGAAATCTTTAGCATAGTGTTTAGGGTTGGTTTTTGATGGATGAGGGAAGAAGATAAATGAGGAATCAGCTTTTCTGTACAAGGTGAGCATTAATTCTCTGTGAGAAGGGAAGAGGACTGAGAAGGCTGGTGCAAAGAGTAAGGAATCAGGGAACCTGGATGCTGGATGAGAAAGGAAGCACTTGTATGCAATCCTTGTGCATGCCTAGGAGAGGGCATAATTTAATTTACTGAGACCAGGTTTTAATATATAACCTTAGCCTTTAGTTTTTGCTGCCTGCTCTCAATAGGACATTCTGCATTCTCAAGTCTAGGCATCTGGGAAAATGGTTCGATTTCCTAGGGATTTTTTCTGAAGTTAGAAACTAAACTTGCCTGGCAATTGAGCTCATGGAGATGACA
The DNA here is from genome assembly GCF_021018805.1 of Prinia subflava. Taxonomy (NCBI): domain Eukaryota; kingdom Metazoa; phylum Chordata; class Aves; order Passeriformes; family Cisticolidae; genus Prinia; species Prinia subflava. The sequence continues at coordinate 34,405,390 of NC_086248.1, read as the reverse complement.
TATGAGGGCTGATGTATTAGGTCTCTTTAACTGCAGAAGACATCCAGTTAGGCAGGAAAGACAGGAGAAAGGTACCACTAGGACCTGGGCATCCCCCTTTGAGCCTTGTAAGTTCTTCTGTTTTTAAAAGTAGCTACAGCCCAGCGAGGAAGGGGAACGAAGGGGAACATTTTCCTCCCATGAGCACAAGTTTCTTGAAGAGTTCTTCTCTCAGTACACTCTTTTCTCTCAAACTCTTACTATATAAGCTAAATCCAAGAAAGGTCTTCCAGGACAAATGTAGGTAGAAAGTAGGTACCACAGACTGTATTTGCAGGTATACTTAATGACTGAGGTAAATTAAAAATGACAGCCAATGGAAAGAGCTGCAAAAATATGTGACAAGTGTTATTAATTGATATGAGTGTAGTATTGATATGAGTGTAATAAAATGGTAGATAAAATTGAGTAGCGATTATCATAAAGAGGTATTTATGGGAAGAAAAAATTTCAGCTTAACATATCCAGTGGTATACCTAGAGTAGATAATTACCATTATGGACTGAAATCATGCCATATAAATAGATACTTCTGTGAAAATAACACCTCATGGCTAAACAGCTGTCAAAGCAGACAGAAAGTTAGGAATTATTAGGAAAGAATACAGAAAAAAAACCCAAGTAGTACCATGCTCCCATCAAATAAATTTAAGGTGTCTCCATAACTTGAATATGATGTGTATTTTTCTTCATCCATCTCACAAATTATAAAATAAATCAAGGGAATGGCAATAAAGAGGATGCAGAGTATCAAAGATGTTCAGTATGAGAAAATGGAAAACTCATTCTGGATAACAGCTGATCTAGGAGAAAAAGAAAAAGGTTTACAATATCCTGTGAAAAATGGAGATAGGAAATAGTGTATGATTTTTACTGTCTTTTTCAATAGAAGGAACTTCAAATGAAACAAGCAGGGAACAGAAACAAAATAAAGGAAGTACTTTTGCATGTGTACATAATTAACCGGTGAATCTCCCTAAATGTTGTGAATTCTAAAAGTTCACATAAATCAAAAGTAGTTTGGATGAACTCATGGAAGCAAAATCTGTTCCAGGCTTTTAAAGTAAATGCACCTCCCCTCTTGTGAGACGTGGAAGATATGAAAGATCATGAAGCCATCAAGCCACACTAGGCTGAGAAGAGAGGTGAGCAAAACGTTCCAAATTACTTGGTAGCTACTGTGACCAGGATATTATGTGGACAGGGAATATTAGCACCATTCAAAAGAGTATATACGATTGCATTTTAGGAGCACCCAAACCTGTAGGTCTGACTGGACTCAGAAGACTCAAGCAGAACAATGCTCATTGCTAACTCCCAAACTTCCCCTGACCACTCCCAGGGACAGAGGTATGGTTCTGGGAGAGGCCAGAAACCACCCTGTGGCCTTTTCTGGTACAATGGGAAGATTTTGCAAGTTTAGACAAAAGCTCAGTGTTGGAGGGTGGAGTCAGACTGGCCTTCCTCATTTCATGCCTGCTTTTAATGATGAGCCTTTGATAAGCCTCCATCACTATCTTTTTTAGTAATGAGAATTATAAATCAAAGATTAGGGAAAAATATACATTTCTCAGGGGAAGTTATGTGGCTTTTTCCTAGATATATTCTTAGTGGGGCCCTGAGGCACAAAGAGAGAAGCAGGGCTTCAGACCCTGTGTCTGCAGAGACTGAGTGAGACTAGCAGCAGTGCATCATATAATCTGCATGTCCTTCCCACCTGCTAAGAAGATACTTATAAAGAAACCCAGATATAGGAGCAATAGCCTCTATGCTGAAGAAATCAACAAATAAAAATACATTGTCCTTAATGGAAGCTAGAAATGACTGAATATTATTGACTGCACAGGTTATTGTCTCTTTGTCTTCCCACTTCAGTGTGCCCAGAAGCCTAGCAATACCTTTTCTTCAGAGTTTAGAAGTTTAACTGAAATGCTTATGACTGTCAAAATACATGGAACACAATTAATACCTGTGTGAAGTAATGGATATGGAACATATGAACACTTCACAATAATTGAATGCAACAACCTAGGCTAACAATACCTACAGATATAAATGTGCACAGTTAGACTTTTTGGAATAGTTTGCTTCTTTACATTTGCAGTGCTGCAAATGATGCTGTTGATCCTGTCATTACAGCAAAGTCTTAACCAAATTCAAACAGACTGTGAGTGGCCTAAATCAGTCACCATTAGGTGTTTCCTACACTACTGTAAAAGAACAAATGTTGCCAACATAAACAAATTAAGAACATGTAGTGTTTCAGAAAGCTAGATCTCAACGTTACTGTAGTATTATTGACATTAAAATGGAAAGTACTAAAAACTTGGCATTAGGAGATATTGTAATACAAATTAATTGTACAAATCCCTGGCTGGATATCACCATACTGTGTCCTAACTTCCAAGTATAGCATCTTTACTACTGGATCCCTTGCCCTACATACTGTCGCCTACTGGAGGGACCCAGCACAACTGTGGGGTGCAGTGGAAGTCATGAGATAGATTTTAGCTTTACCTCTTGGCCTTGCTTTTACAGTTCTCAACTAATTACATTTTTCATTTCTTCTGCAAAATTTATTACCTACCAGGTGCTGCTCTGTTCTGAAATGTTTGTGTAAGTAGCTTTACACTCATTTGTCAAATAAATTAACCTGGCATATTCTTTAATACCTTCATTTTTTCTAACTAATTGTAAATCATTCATCCTCAGACAAATTTAATCCTTAATGCTCTGCTGGATTTTAATCAAATAATAAAACTAGTGATACAGAAACTACAATAGGATTTTAAATCACTACAGATTATCTGGATAACATTACAAATGACATCTTGTCACACGTCCAAAGACTGGACTTACAAAATGTCTTTTTACTGACAGAGGTGGGTTGAGCGTGGCTGGACACCATCTGCTCTACAGTGGATATTTGCTCCACCACTGGAGGTCCACCTGCTCCAATGGAGTAGACCTCCATTGGGGGGCAGCTGCCTCACCAGGATCTGCACCATGGGCTGCAGAGGAATCTCTGCTCCAGCGCCTGGGAAATTTGAAATCACATGCAAACTGAAACTGAAACTGAAGAGTGAAATTAGTTAGTTAGAGGACAAGTGCAACTACTGCAGAATATTTAGTAGACAGTATTTGCAAACACCTGTAAGTCATTTTCTAAGAAACAAAATTGTATACATAACATAGCTTGTTATGCCTTAATACCTTCAATGCTTTTTGAATGGTTTTGCTTTTCCTTGGGTGGCTGGTTTTTCTCACACAACCACTTTATAGATTGTAGAAACATATCTTAGCAACATTCTTTACAACAATGTATTTGCTGACAAATGGAACAGCCAGTAACTGCAAGATTCCTCATGTCCACAGGCAGAGGCTCTGGCAGAAGGTCAAGTTCTTTTCAGAGTTGACTACAAAATTCTTTTATCTACCTAGAATGGGTCTTTTTAATACTTGTAAAATGTTTTCCATTTACACTGAGAACAAATTTGCAGTTTTCCACTGGTACCTCAGGGACAAGTACCTAGTGCCACTACCAAGTGAAGTTATTGCTGGCATTCCACCCCTCCAGCTTTTTTGCATCACTTCTACATGCTGGTATATAGCTCTGAGCGCATCATATAGAGTGCAGACAATTACTTCAGTTAGCAAAAATCCACAGGAAAATAGTTAATTTTACTTAAATTGTGGTGCTGATCAGCTTTACTGCATTGTTTCCGCAAACAGCGACAGATACAGAAGTGGGTGATTTGGGATGGCACCATTGCCACATTTAAAATTTATTCTCCTTTTTTACATTAAAATTTAGTGTATATATGAGTGTCAGTTAGATGATCCAAAATTTTTCCTTGCCTAAAGAACATATGCCTGGTATGTTTGAGACAGTTTTCTACTCTCCTCTGAGTTCATGGACTAAAGTACTGTGTAAGTCCTCAGTCAAAGTTGCACTGCCCTCCTGCCTTTGAAGAAAAGATTTGTTTTTAATTGGTACACTAGTAATCACATACATGAATCAATTATTTCACTCTTTTGCTGTGCAGTCTACATATCTAAGTGCTTAATTCACAGAATCACAAAATATGCTGATGTGGAAGTGAGCCACAAGAATAATGTAGGATTTATTAAGTATATTTTTATACTGGCCAAATTCCCAGCTTATTATTGCTTGATGAAATAATAACAAAGTTAGACTGTGTTAGATTATTTTTTGGTATTAATTTATTTTTGCTATTAATTTAACTTTTACACAGAAATATACAGCTTGTCATAACCTTAACATCATTAGAGAGCAAAGTAGATGGAATATTGTAAGTAGAGCTGATTTTAAAGTCCTCCAGTCTAGGTTAATAGTCTCTCTTCTGCTAGACAAACAAAACAGAAAGACAAGGTTATTTCTATTATTTAGGACCCATTCTCTGTCAGGAGCAAACGATAAACAATCCTTCTTGGAACAAAGCTATATCCTGAAAAGTGTTATGCACTGATCTTAGTCCAGCAGCTCAGTAGCTAACGACTTGGATGAATGAGGGCCAAAGCTCTCAGCATCTTGCAGGAGGGAGTTCATAGTGAAGCAGCCTCTGCAGGAGACAGGATCACAGCTCTTTAGAAATGAGCAGGCAGTTAAAATACATGGTTCAGTTACCAGTGGAAAAAATATAAGCTAAATATAAAGGCAGATTTAGTCTTCACTTCATGCAGAGTCTTTTAATATATCTTGAATTAAACTTATGGTGTCCAGCAATCTGGATCACCATTTGACAGAAAGTACCTTGAGATAGAAAATATATTTTTAGAGACTATAGGAGAGGCTCATCATACTACAAATTCATATGAATGCCATCTCTAGGTGAAAGGGAGAAGATTCAGGAGTTAAAACTATGAGACATAGTTTCAACCCTTAACCCCAAATGAAATAAGATGTACCAAGGAGCTTGGGGTGAGAAAGGAAAAGAGACTGACAGCTACTACAAGGCTGTCAAGAGCTGCAGAGCATTCAGTCTTACTAAGAAAACTGCTAGCAACTTTGGGACATAAATAAATAATACATACCATTCCAAGCCATTGATGTCTTCATACTGTCTCATCAGAAATAAGTAAGAAAGAAGGAAAGTGAGATTTACAGCTGTAGCATAGAGTCCACAGACAAGATAAAGGATATATACTTCATATATAGTGTTTTTCTTTTGTAAAACATGACATAGGTTCTTAAAAATACATTACAGTACAGTTCATGAAAAAAATGTGGCCAAGGGAATAAAATCAGAAACTGAAGCCATGGCTGAGATAGAACTTGCATTTTACCTCTTTTAAACATAAGTATCATATTCTAGGATGAACTGTCTCAGGACTACTTGATTCACAAATCCCTTTAGAAATACTTGCTGGAACACAATAAGTGCTTCCTAGCTACGAAAGAAAGTAGGTCACTGGTTTCTGCATTCAGATACATTCAAATAATGTGTCTTTTTAAACTTTAAACATGTGTTATTGGATATAGCCATCTGTAATGAACACGCATGCACTTTGGTGCATACGAAAATAGTGGCTGAGACACCAAATGCTTGATATACTGCACATGCACTATTCATTAAATCTCTCTGACAATTTATAGGCAGAGCTTTCAGGTTATCTAAATAGCAACTTGCACATAGCTTCAGAGTTTGGAGGGTTCACACCCTTTTTAAATGCAGGCAACCTTTCTTCTCCATGAATTCTCACTAGGCCTCTATAGTGCACTTGCCAAAAGGCTGAAGCTCAGCAGGTGTGGTCTTTCTGCACATATTTCCCAGTGGAAGTTTAATGCAAACCTCTCACACATATAAAAAAATGCAATATGCAGAGAAATGTTTACTGGACAAGGACTTCAGATTTAAAACTCAGAGGAGAAGGGACTAAGTCTTTATACATGCACTAGCTATGTATATTTGAAAGCTGCTAAATCATTTAAAGGCACAGTTCTAGAAAAGCCATAGGCTTATTCTAGAAACCAAAGTAGATTCAGGGTACTCAACCCTCAGCATAATGTTTCGCAAAATGAATGTAAAAAAAGCTCAACTACATGTTTCCAGGTAGGTGGCATGAAGATTATTCACTTGGTCTTAACCAAATAGTTTGTAGATTAAATGTTGTGCAAATGTAACATGTAATTAAAATAGTCTCAGTGCACCTTGGCACAGTCGTGCTTGTTGGGACACAGTGATTACAGTGGAGCTCTTCTGAGAGGGAGATTACATTTCTCACAGATTCTGTTCCTGACCCAACCACAGTATGTGACTTTATAGCTAAAACTGAGCATACCAACATCCGGCCTGAGAGCAACCATGTTACACCATTTGAATTATCTTTTAAAGAGAAGTTAAAATTGGTACCTTGTAATGTAAGGAAGTTACCCTCCCCCTTTCAGCTGAACAATCTGTTCAAGGGTCTGAGTCTGGACTCACTGCATATCCCACATAGCTAATTCTTAGAACAAACAATTCCTTCGGGGTCTAAAATGCTCACTGGATTCTGACTCAGTTGGAATAAATAATTTCTAGCAGGAAAGAAATCAAATTAGCTCAGTTTTGAGTCACACATGATCAGAGAAGTAAAAGCAAGTATGTAGTATAATTTCATTACAAGGAAACTGACTGTAGTCAGTCACAAGAATAACAGAAAGACCTACCTACTGCCTACTCAGTTACCTACTTTATGAAAGCACTGTGTGGACCATTAGTTCCTGCCTTCTGCAAAACTCCTTTCCAGTCCACCTATATTTCACTAGTTAATGCTGTATTTACATCACACAGTGGAAAAAAACTGGGGACTCTTGCACTGGAGGCAAGTATTATTTTTTTTAATTCTAGTAAAAAAGGGAAAAAAGCCCACCACCTTTAGGTGGCTGTTTAACGAGGCAAGATTTGTCACCTTATGATGGAGAAGCACTATTTCACACGATAAAGAATACAGACATTTCTCTTTAACATATGCTAATAGTACCACACATATGCCTTTTGTTTTTCCTCGTGTCCAAATCCACCACCTGCAGTCTGCACTACCAAGGATAAATGGATACCAAACCCTATGCCAATGGCACCTCTGCCCCACTGTGGTTTCTGGGAACACAGCCCACATCCATTGTGCCACAGTGACTGGCCTTGCTTTGGGACAGGCCTGCCTTGCTAGAAGAATGTTGCCCTTTCTCATCCTCCATGCAGATGTATTTGAAGGTATTTGTCAAAACCCTTAATGTTTGTTTTTCTATTTGCTTTTTTCAGTTTCTGCTAGAGCATCAACTAGTAAGCTGCTGTGATCTATTCCTGCTGATAAATTTATGGTGGAATAAGCACCTAGTGAGGCTGCAGTATACAGGGCTTGAGTATGACAACCACTTCATGGACAGCCACAATAAATTCCTAACTGCCTCTCTGCAGACCAGTGTTCCTAACACATGGAATTAGCACAGTAAAGTGGGACCACTGTTGTGCTTTTAAATGACAAGTGTGTTCATACATGTGAGCAGCAGAGTAGTGCAGTGGTAAATTGCAGTAGCGCTCTACAGAACAGCTATGTGCACATTGCATCCATCTCCTGCAGGTCTGGTTAGTGTTGGCCAACCAAGCATTTAAACTGTTGGGGTAACAGAGGTTCTCTGGTTTGGCCACAGATTACAGGCACCAGAAGTAAACCAAGCTCTGGCTTTCAGAGAACGCAGAGCTCACACTGCGTAGGGAACAAGGGTAATACTCGTACCATTAGTTCAGTTATCGCAAATAATGTCACCTGCAGCATTTTTCCACTGGCAGAGCAAGTTCATAGAAGAACTTTTCCATACAGAAAATATAGATGATACCAGGATTTTGAGAAAGTCTTGTCTTTTTTGGCTCACAAAACTTGTCTTCTTTGCCAAATAGAGCTTGGCAAAAGAAAGTCTGACAGTATGCTTACAGCTGCAGGGAGGGAGGCAGAGTGAGATGCAGTTTCAAAATTCCTTTCAATAGCAAATGAGTGAGCAATGAAATGGCAGATTATACTCAATCCAAATACTAAACATACACAATGGATTACTTTAATTTACTTAGCACCACTTAGGAAAGAGGCCTCTGAGTCATTGTAACTGTTGTACTTCCCTCAGCAGTGCCTTCCTTTTGAGGCATGTCACAGCACAGACTGCATGGGTTGTATAGAGCTGGGATTGGCTGAAAATCAACAACATTCTCTTTCAAATGGAGATTTAGATGTTCTGGATAAAGCCATAAGGGAGACCTATGGTGTGAGCATTCATTAGAAGAGTTATGAGGACTGTACAAGCAGTAATGGTTGGATACTGGTGGTATGTTTATTTACATATTTATTTATTGTACGTAAAGACTTAAACACATTTTGAGTAATGTTTTTCTTCAAGAAGTCTCTTCTTACAAGTATGAATCAATAACATTCAAAAATCAAAAAACAGCTCACAAACTTAAGCAAGAAGACACCTGATTATCTGCCAGCTAAGATATCTAATGCTGTGCAGTAATGTTTTTATTGGTCTATTTCTAAAATTTCTCATTTAATCATATTTCTCCCTGCAGCTTGTTTATTGTCCAAATTTGTTTAATTTTTGGATAATGTTTCCTCAAATAAATAAACCATGGCCTTCAACTGTCCCTTGCAGTCAATTATATTAACTAGGACAGCTATTCTTTGGACATTTTATAAGACACTGAAACTCTCATCTGAACTAGGCCACCAACTAATTGCTATGCACAGGCAACAACGCCACATTATTTCTGAAACTCTGTCATTCTTGCCCTGTAACTGCAAATCCACAGTAATGGCAAATTATCTTGTACATAACCACTTGAAACTAGAAAATCTGCTGTTTACACAAAGTCTCTGTTATTTTCTTTCTTTTGCACAACAAAAAATAACATTGTACATTTTTACAAATTAAGGTGAGAAGAAATATCTCTAACTTTGTAAAAGGACATAATGCTATTTGGAAAATATTGAGAAACTTCAAAATCACCAGGTAATTCATCTTCAAAATATTGTCTTAGAAATACAGCATTCTTTTGGGGTCTTAGTATGGGAAATTATTATCTCTGCAGAAATCTTCATTAGATGCTTGTTAGTTTCACATTAAGAATTTATGGTATGCAGAATCACTATTCAAACTATATTCTCCAGACCTTTGAGGGCCTCTGTAGAGCTGTATAGAAAGACTTTCTGGGTGACAAGGTGAGCAGATCTATCAGTGAATAATGGGATACTAATTGCTACTGCCTGAGTAACCATGAGGTAAGAATCATCTTAAAAGTAGTTGCAGAGGAACACTCTTGTTTATGCTCTAGTGAAGTGTGAGCTATGAGCTCTTACTCAAGTGTTCTTTTTTAGGTGTTAAGCTTGGTAAAATGATAAACAGTGGGATGGAGTGTACCCTCAGCTTTGCCAATGGCACAAAGCTGTGTGGTATGGTTGACACGCTGGTGGGAAGGGATGTCATCCAGAGAGACAATCTTGAGAGATAGGCCTATGTGAACCTCCTGAAATTCAACAAGGCCAAGTGCAAGGTCCTGCACCTGGGCCAGGACAATCCCAAGCACAAATACAGGCTGGATGGAAAATGGATTGAGAGCAGTCCTGGGAAGAAAGACTTGACAATTTGGTTGACAAGAAACTCAACATGAGCTGTAAAAGTATACTTGCAGACAAGACAGGCAACAACATCCTGGACTGTGCACTATGAATACAGGCTGAGAGAGATGGAATTGTTCAGACTGGAGGAGGCTCCGGGAAGACCTTATAGTAGCCTTCCATTACCTAAAGAGGGCCTACCAGGAAGAGGGAGAGGGACTTTTTACAAGGTCACATAGTGATGAGACAAGGGGGAATGGCTTTAGACTGAACTCTTTCAGATATTAGGAAGAAGTTATTCACTATGAAGTTGGTGAGGCACTGGAACAGGTTGCCCAGAGAAGCTGTGGATATCCCATCCTTGGAAGTGTTCAAGGCCAGACTGGATGGGGCTTTGAGCAACCTGGTCTAGTGGGAGGTGTCCCTGCCCATTGCAGAGGGTTGAAACCAGATGATCTTTAGGGTCCCTTCCAGCCCAGGCCATTCCATGATACTTCTTTTGCCCTTGTGTTTCATACTCGTGCTGAAGGTGTCTAGGCCTTTTGCAAGTAATTGCAAGCCAAACAGCATTGCCACTGATGCCCATGATTCCTTTACCTAGCCTTTAAAGCCTACAGTTAAAGCAGAGTGGCAACTCTCTACCTTAAAAAGTACTTCCTCCCTGATGATTCCACTGATTTTAAATTTTAATTGGTCTTGTCTAAATGATTTGTACATAAAAAACGTAAGCACGGCTGGAATCTTGTGCGCTAAACCTCCCGTGTTTTGGCAAGTGAACTGCACATAAAGGATCCCACACAGCTCCCTTTGCATAAGGAAGGGTTTCTGATGAACTAGGACTTGTGTTTGAGCTTCTGCCAACATTTTTGTCAGAAGGTTTGTTTTTATCATTGCTAATGATTCGGAAAACAAAACAGAGTTTGTAGAACAATCTCCAAAATATTTATGGTAATTAACATGTAGAAAAGAAAAAGCCCTTCATGGGCTCCTGTGTATAGGAGATGAAGTAGTTAAAAGAGGAAAATTTCTGAGCACGCTTTGTCTGTTGCTAAACTGTTAAAATTCCTGTGCCAGACATAACCATGGAAGCAAACAATGGAAGTGCACTTGCTAATACTAATCCAAAATTATCCTAAAGGTGCTGAAATGGTTTGAAATTTTGTCTGTAATTGGCAGACCTGAAAGAATTCACCCTCTTTTTATAAACAATGAAAGGAGTCTTGCGGATTTTCCACTCTTTTTGCTGGAACATAGATCTGATACAGCAATTTAAGTCAAAGTGTTGTTTGGGGCCTTTTTCTAAATCCTATTATTCCTAGCAAGACAGTGAACTCCCAGCATTAAGGTACAAATCATACCATAAAGTCATAGTAATTTTTTTCTAGCATTCAAAAATCTTCAGTTCTGAATTCAGCATTAGTGCAACTAAAATGAAGCCAAGAAATTTTTTTTCTGAGACAGTTAACCAAACAGTCTAAAAACTTTTAATTCCCCTAATCTGAAACATTCTTCCACAAAATACCTCTAAAAGATTTGAGATGGAAATAAATGTGCACATCTAAATTTCTAAAACTGTGTGCAATGTTAAATATAAGCATTTGCATTAGTGATGAAAAGATAACACTATCCTTCAGATAAGCAGGCTTTGGAATCTAGAAATATTTTACATTCTTCATCCTCAGCAAATTCAGGAAATTAATTTTAACAGGATATTTCAAGGAAGATTTGTTTGATTTTGAATAGTTTGAAGAGAAAGAATGTGAGTTTTCATGTCTTTATGCAGGTCATTTAAGTCACTCCAGAGTGTCTGTATATTCAAAATACTGGCATTTTAAAACACCTCTGAAATCTATTATACCTCACATTAGTTTTGTTCTTGTGAGATTAAAAAACAAGTGAATAGTTGGGCCTCTACAGTCTTGTTTGTTTTTTTTTTTTTTCTTTTTTAGAAATAGAAAAATTCTTAGAAAACTGCACTATTTGGACAAACACTGGAAAAGGGTTGGATGCTTATTTTGAGCATTATTTAATCTTGAAACATAAATACAGCCAGAATATCTTCTGAGAACATGCTGCACTGTGGCATGCATATTTTATTTGCTTTATGCTAGATTTACTATAGTAACAAGGACAGTTTATGAGTCAGAATGCTAACAGTGTGATGTGGGAAAATTAAAGTCTCGTTCTGCTCCAGGCCTACTGTGAAGCATAGGTGAGTGGCTAGGCAGACACGCAACTACTTCTCTGTCTCTTCCTAATTTACATCTGACTCAAGAAGTGATGGAAGTTCCTAATGACACCATGTGTACGTGGACATGCTCTCACAGTGCTTCAACATCTCCAACAACATGTACTGGGCCAGATACAGCTTTTTTCCTGTGACATCTGGACAATGAAATGTTGATTAACAGAAATTGTAACAGGCATTCTTACTGTTTTATTGATTTATATATATATACAATATATGTGTTATGCTGAAATGTTTTTTGTATTTCTATGAATCCAGCAATGGATTCCAAAATTGTGGAGTTTTAGGATACTTACCATTAGTTGCTGAAGTTCAACAGTTTCACTAAATTTAATGCATGTAGGATAAAACCCTTAGCAGAAAGGGATAAAGTGTGAAAGGTATGAAACAAGTTCTGAGTAAAAATCCCATTGGTCAAACAGACATAAGTCTTAATAGAAGGCGAGTCAGAAACTGAAGAGCAAGAGCAAAGAAAGCTGGGGAATGCAATTGGAGGTTCTCTGGGTGCACCTTGCTACTGCCACTTCTTAGCACTGCATCCTCACCTGTGAAAAGAGCCTGGCTCTGCCTTCTCCATATCAGTCTCCTTGCCAGGGTGCAGTGTGGGCCGGGGCCAGGGGTGCAAAGCAGGCAAGGTGTTCTGGTTCTTCCAGCAGCCCAGCTGAAGGAGGAAGGCAGGCTGGGAGAGCCGAGGGCAGCCCTGTCCGTGTGTGCTGCGCTGCTGAGGCCAGTGTGAGGCCGGGCCAAGGACGTGAAGCAGGGTCAGCCCAGCGAGGTACCCAGGGTCAGAGCCAGCCCCGTGAGCGCTGAGTGGCTCACAGTGACGAGGCTGTGAGGCCAGGCTGGCAGGTCAGCCCACAGGCGGTCAGGGTCCAGGACAGCAGGGCCCGCAGGCAGGGCTGTGGCGCTGCTGGGGCAGCGATCGATGACCCTGAAGCTGATATGGGCCATTGAACCATGGCAGGGTGCGCGGGAGCCCTGGGAGCGTGGGCAGGGACAGGCAGGCTGGCAGCGCTCAGAGTGCTGGCACGTGGCCATTTCAAACCTTCTAGTAGATTCTGTCCTTAACTTCAGGAGTACAGTGTCTACTCTGAAGTAAATCTTTTTCAAAATCCACCTTTGTGGTATAAAAATCACTTCTAGATAATAATAATAAAAAATTATTAAACCATAACCTCATACAGCTTATACAGTTCAATTTTTGATTCTCCTTCAGCCTAACTAAAAACATATCTCCCAATGATGAAAAATTTAACTTCATTTTTAAATTACCTAGGATTGTTACCACTACTGTAAAATGTTTATGTTATAGAGACTTTAAAAATGCTTCAATTCTGTTTGTAGATCATGCAACAATTAATCTTTTTTAAAACTAACCTTGTGTGCCTGCCAAATTTGACTTGGTATTGCCAATCCAATAAAAAAAATCTGTAACTCAATAAAAATTTGTAACTCGGTAAAGAAATGTATAGAAACAAATGTTTCTATAAATACATGAGCAGCAAAAGAAGGGTTAAAGCATCTTCATCCTCTATTTAGTCACTGTCCCTGGAGGTATTTAAAAGTGGTGTAGGCATGTCACTTAGGTCCACGGTTTAGTGTTGGACTTGGCAGTGCTGGGTTAACAGCTGGAATCAATGATCTTAAAAGTCTCTTCTAATAAACTCACCCAGCCTCCATCCCCACACAAAAAGACCTGGTATAACCAGATCACAAGCCCAGCAGAAGTTAACGGTGTTGCACTATTGCAAAAAAGCAAACATTGTGCTGACAAGTAGGGAGGGCATTGGTATGGTTCAAACATGTGATGTAAAGCTTTCTATTTATTCAGGGCTGATGAGGTCTTGCCTGGAGTACTGTGACCCCACAGTGAGGACACAACTGTTACCATCAGTTGGTAATAGTTCAAATACAGATCCTAATTGGGTAAGTCAAACACGACACACAAGTACCACCCTAAAAGTAATTAACGGGATGTTTTCATCAGGACATAGGAGCTCCCTTTCTCTTCTTCCAAACTGCTATCCTGAAAGCTAACCCCTCCGCACTGTCACAGAAGGATATGCAGCTCACAAAATCAACTGTTGTTCAAAACCCAGTTTGAAGGAGTCCAAATCCTCTAATCACTCATTGCCTAACACAAGGATACTTCTCATTCTTAAATATTTAAACACAATGAGTCACCTTAATTAAATGCAACAAAGATTTTTTTCTGTACTTATCTGTCCTTACTACTGGCTTGCCAAAGCAGGTTGTCAAGTTTCTGGGTGAGATAGAGTTAATTTTCTTCCTACTATCTGGTACAGTGCTGCATTTTGGATTGAGTAGGAGAATCATGTCGATAACACTCTGATGTTTCAGCTGTTGCTCAGTAGTGTTCACCCTCAGTCAAGATTTTTCATTCTCTGTCAACGAGGAGACACAAAAGCTGGGAGGGAGCACAGCCAGGACAGCTGACACAAAGGGATATTCCATACAACATCATGCTCATTGAGTTCAGTCAGGGGATTTGGCCACGAGGGGCCAATTGCTGCTCAGGGATGGGCTGGGTTCAGTCAGAAGGTGGTGAGCAACTGTCTTGTGCATCACTTGGTTTTCTCTGGTTTTACTTCTCTTTTTGTTACCTCACTTCTCATTACCATTATTAAACTGTATTTTACTTTGTTTATCAACTGTTCTTAACCCGTATGTTTTACCTTTTTTTAGTTCTCTCCCTCTCAGAAAGTGAGTAAGCAGCTGCATAGTACTTAGTTTCTGGCTGGGGTTAAATCACACTACCAATCTTTCTTCTAGTAATTTTTATTTTCCCTAGGACTCTTTCAAGTCGAGCTTTTCATATATCTTTAGTACATCTGAGGAGATTTGAGAGAGACAAGAAATACAGAAGGGAGGAAGAAACCACAAGTACTTATGAAAAACCATGAGTAAGAGTTTTAAAAGTGTTCCATATAGAAACCATTTGAGAAAAATAATTAAGTGCCTGCCAGAAGGGCAAAACCACTGTATTTTTTGTCAGAAACACACCAATAGTGTACAACGCCCACTAATAATCTGAAAGTGGGCTAACATTTACAAAAAATCTGTATTGTGCATACAATCATTACAAATAATTTGGTCACTTACAAAAGCTTTATTTATAGTCCTATAAATAGGACTATATTATGCAATTATTATGCAATGCAGTCTTCTTTTGGAATAATGATCTGTACTGCAGGTGTAACTGCTGATCATTACTCCTTTGGACCTCTGAATTATTTTTACTGTTTGAATATTTTGAGGCCCTAGAAAAGCCACTCTAAAATTTCTCTTGATCAAATATACTGTGTAAAGGCAATACAAATGCACAACTGAATTTGAAGGAAGGTATAAAGTCTAGAAGAAAAGTAATCACTAACAGCAGACTTGGATAAACGAATCCTTACTAATCTCATTAAATGGCCAAATGTTTCAGGTCTCAAGTGGAAGACTTCTACAGGTGACAGGTGACTCATGACACCTTTGTTTCTTTGGTGTTTCTTTTGAGCTGAAAAGATCTGTTGCCATTCTTATAACTCATTTATCTCAAAAGATAGTTATGATTTAGTTTTTCTTAGTGTTTGAACATAACAAACGGAAATAAACTGCAATTTTAGGAAGATAGGGAGGAGTAAATTCGTACTTAAAACACAGTAGTAAATAGTTTCTGAATTCTGATTACATAAAAACACACATATGTATCCTGCAACTCCAAAAAAACCCGAAAAGCCTGTGCTTTCACAGTCTTTTAAACAGGGGAGGAACAGGGGAAGACACAATTCTTCAACCAATCAGGGATACAACTGGGAGGAGATGAAAGAGGGACTCAAAATATGACAACCAATAGATAAAACAAAGGGAGTGGAAAGAGTCACATGGACCAATGGTGCTGCGTAAAATAGGGGAATTCCAGGGAGGGGGTTAGGACAGGGAATTCTCCAGAACAAGGGGTAGGAATTATGGAGGATTGACATTATGTAGATGAGGTAACAGGTGGATCTAGGGGATGAATGACACCCAGGAGAGGGAGGAGAAAACCTCGGGTAAAATCATACATGTGAGGGGGGAAAAATGGGAACAAACCATTCAACAGGGTTTACAAAAATAAAGAAAAACACACCGCCACAATATCCCAATGAGCTTGACTTTAATTAGCTATTTCATTACATACCTTTTATAATTTCGGCAAAGTGAGTCAGGACAAGTGCTTACCTCTGAGCAGGTACTCACAATGATTACAGTGACTTTTCACATAAATCAAAGAGGATTTTTTTTTAATGGTGTTGCAACACGAAGATAAAAATTCATCAGTACACTTTACTTTCAGACAAAATATCACAATAGGTTAGCATTCTATCAGAATGGTTTCAGTGTATTCACAAAGAAAGAAGAAAGGGTGTTTCTATATTGCCTTTCAATTTTGTAACTAAGAAAGAGTTATAACTTATAATTTTATAACTAAGCTGAAATGAAACCTCATATCCCTGATACCTACTAAAGGTAATATTCAGGACTTGGGTGGGGAGGAAGGTATTTAGCTAGCCAGACAAATCCAAGGAAAGCTAGATAATTGATCAGAAAGACTCCAGGTTTAAAGTTTTGAAGAAACTTTTAATTTTAGTTTATTGCTTTCCATCATACTGAGATGGTGGAGCAAGGGAGAAATCTATTTACTGAATTTTCTGCTGACTTGCAAGTCATGTTTCCAGAAATAGAGACTTGGAATGCTTCCAACTTTCCTTTGTTAGTTAACCGCAAATAAACTTTTCAGAGCTACTTAACAGGAAATTCGGTAAAGGCCAGATTCTGTGGGTCTTTTTTTTTTTTTTTTTAATAAAAGATTAGGTAGTAGTGTGGATGTGTGGATACAAGGCCTACTGATGAAATGTGAAGAGGTAAGTTTGAAAGAGCTGCAAATTCTGTATCTGTTCATTGCTGCTTGACAACAGAAAGCAAACCCTTCTAAATTAATCCTCTAGTCACACATTTGAAGCTGTGTGAATTCTCCAGTAGGTCTACAGCATCCATATGGAAATTATTTTTGCTTACATACATGAATTTAGAGGACTAAAGCCACTGTTATACAGTACACAATGGGTTGTATACAAAGAATTTCGGAACGTACTGCAAACAAACGCCAGGGCTAGCAGTACAAACCAGCTGAACACCTGCCCTGCCCCAGTGCTCTCCATCCTGACCAGGCACAACCCCGACCAGCACAGCTGAAGCCAGCCCACAGCTAATTACATCAAACAGGCGCTCCCGACTGTACGAAGCTATGCAGTCCGTCCCCTTCGGGAAAGATTGGATTTCACGGCCATTTAAATAGCAGAAGGAAAGTGAAACTTGAACGTGACTCAAGCGCAGAGGCCCGGCTCCTGCGTGTGGCTCGGCAGGGCCGCGGGGTCCCGGCCGGTGCGGTCCGGGCGCGGTGCCCGCTTACCCCGTGCCAAACACAGCGTGACGAGGCAGAGTCGCGCCTGCGAACCCCCGCCGCAGGTGATCCCCGACCGGCCCGCTTCTCCGGCCGGCCTCTCTCGAAGGCACCGCGGCCCGGGGCAGGGCAGGGCTGCGGGTCCGCAGCCCCGCCGCCCCTCGCACCTGGGCGGCCGCCCGGGTGTGCGCCGGTGACTCAGCGGCGCCCGGTGACCCCCGCCCGCGGCGGCGGCGCCTCGCCGCGGCTCTGCCCCCTCCCTCTCTCCCGGTAGGATCATCCCACCCCGCCGGGCGGTCACCTCAGCAGGAGGAGCCACCGCCACTTTGCCTCGGCTCCCGCAGCGACCTGACGGCAGTCAGCCCCGCCGCGCCGCGCCGCACCATGCAAGCAGGGAAGAGAGACGAGAATAGGCGGGACGCCGCCCGGCCCCTGCAGCTCACCATGAAGAGGGGCTACGAGGTGCTCCGCGACCCCCACCTCAACAAGGTAGGGGCGGGCAGGGCAGGTGCGCCGCTGGGCGAGGAGGGCGGCTGCCCTCGCCGCGGCCCCCGCGGGTGCCGGCCGGTGCTGCCGGGCGCTGCCTGCGGGGCCGAGGGCGCCGCCGCCGCCACCACCTGTCAGGCGCAGCGGCCGCCGGGCCGGGGGCGGCGGGCGCGGGGCAGCCGCACTTCCTGCGGGCCCGGCGCCGCTTCCTCTTCCTTCGGGCGGCGGGGGGCGGCCAGCGCCCTGCCCGCCGCCGCCGCAGCGGGCCCGGCCGCGGAGCCAGCCCCCGGTAGCCCCCAGGGCAGAGGAGCTGCGGCAGCAGAGCGGGGAGGAGGATGCTGCTGAAAGTTACGCCGCTCTGATGCGAGTTCCTGCTGCCGTGCTTCTGTTTTCCCGGTACCCTCCTTCTTTTCCAATCCTCTTTTCCACGGATGCCCCACCTCGTTTCCTGCGGGCAGAAGTGGCTGTTGCTGCTGTCCTGCGTTTTCTGTCCCCCGGCAGGGTGGAAAATGTGTTTATCATTGCTATTCCTCTTGGAGCTCTAAAATGCAACTGCAGTTTCCTCCCCGCTCTGCATCAGCGAATGCAGTCAGCTTCTCTAAGAGATGCCATAGCATAGCAAAACCTGTTTGACGCATTTCCAGTTTGCTTGAGAATGGTAATTCAGCTTGATCTAACTTTCTAAACTTGTAGAACGAATTTGGAAAACATGAAGGCGAGTAGAGAAGTGTTTGCACAACTGCCTTGATAAAGATACAAAGTTCAAATAGTAAAATAATTAATTTGGCATGGCAAGCCCTGAATTTGCTGCCAAAATGAAAAATGATTAAAGGTAGATAATAAACCACGCCTAGCACAAGAAGCCTTAGTCACACTCTAACCTCCAAATTTCATCTTGCACATTATCTGGAATGGTGCTCTGACTTCTACATCTGCATCGGAATGTATATACAATCATTTTGCTTATTGCCAGGTTACATAAATTGACAAAAACTGTGTCTTTAGTTTTACTGGGCAGGTTGACTCATCACTAAAAGGTCCGTGGATTAGTTAGATGAATAGTGCTTTTATTAGGCTTGGTGCTTTACTCCAGGGTTTCCTTAGAGGCTGTCTTAAGTCTGTGTGTAGGCCTGAGAAGGTCTCCTGAGGTCAGGTTAGAGGAAAGTTAGTATAAAACTCCCAAGGAGAGGCTGTTGTGCTTGGGTTTGCATTTAAGCAGCTGTAATATTGATGGAAAAAGTCTGATTCAGCATAACCAGGAAGGCCAACCCAAAAGAAAACTCACCTTGTTTTAAGAAATAAAAGGGGTCCTGTTCTAAAACACGCTGGCTGAAGGGCAGTTAGCGGCAGGCTCATTGCAATGGTTTGCCCCTCACACACCTCTGAACAGTGTACTGTAAGGATGGCTCTTCACAGATGAGGTGCCAAAGAGGAAGGGATTTGCTTGATTTTGAGTTTCAGGAGACAAGAGTTACAGAATGTTCTGAGTTGGAAGAGACCCACAAGGATTATCAAGTCCGGATCTTAAGTGAATGGCCTGTGTGAAGATCAGACTGGCAACCGTGGTGGGTTAACTCTTCCTGGGTTAGGCTTCATTATTTCATACTCTCTCAGCTGTGGTATAGCACATGTGTACTGTAGAGCAGAGAAGCAGGAAAAGATAGTTGTTCGTGACCAGCTGCATCCATACAGTGAACAGAATTTGATGTTAGAAATGCTCAGCTGAAAAACCTGGTCTTTGTGCCTGTGAGAAAACTCTGGTCCTGGTCTGGTAAAGGATAGGTAATCCTGTTTTGTGACTGAGGCAGGTGATGTTTTTGCAGGTGTAGATGTACTACACCCTAATATATGTATGCCAACCTACACCCTAATATGTATATATTGGATTTTGTATAGGTGCACTAAATTCAAATATGTTGAGGACTGCCCATATGGTTGCCAGATTGACAGCTGTGGCCTGCCTGCGCACGTGGAAGCTGCTCCCAGTTCACTTTGTATAGTCAAGGCTGTTAAACTAGCATCAGGTTGCTGAGAATTCATTTTAAAGTAGAAAAATTATCTCCTTTAATGATTCTAAAGTACAGGGGTTTCTTGCAGTCCTGCAAGGTGCCAGAACTTTCTGCTACCTTGGCCCTGTCAAGGAGTTGCAATTTTTCAGGATCAGCACTTTCTTTTGGATATGGTGCCAGTTTTAAGAGGACTATTTGCATGTATGTGGCAAAAGTAGACTGTAAATACTGAATAGTGGTATCTAGCAATGACTTGTAGAAAGAGAAGGCGAATGATGTTTTCAGGGTTTCTTTAAGACACATACCCTGGCAAGCAGGTAAAACTGAATTGTGCTTTGATATATGTGGAAGCTTGGGGTCTGTGTCCTCAGATAACATATTGCTTTTCTCAGACAAGTTGAAAAATTTACATGGAACCATTTGTACTTGAACATGTACTTGAACATTTAAAAACAGATGTAAGAAGAAATAAGTGCTAGATTTAAAAAGAAAAAAACCCAACCAAAACAGAAACCCCAGCCCACAACCATGTCTCCATTTATGTGCTCCATTTAAGTGCACCACTCATTCAACAATAAAACAGGATTTCTGCACACTTGTCAATTGCTTTTTATACTTAACCTTCCTGGATTTTGAGAGAAAAGGCTGTGTGAATGCCATGGTAAACACCCAAATTTCTTCTTTTCTGCTTGGCCTCTACTTCTACTAGAATGACAAAATTGACTGCAATGTCATTCTTAAATCCTTTATGTTTGACTATATTAGTAATTGACAAACACGTCCAGCCTTCAGTGGGGGAAAGTTCAATAAAAAATGTTTAGTGGTTTTGTGATTTATTTCCCCTCCCTTCCCCTTCTCCCCCCTCCTCCCCCCCCCTCCGCCCTTCCTCCCAGTAAAGCATTTTGGGTCCCTGAGTGGTTTGAGCCATCTCAGCAGCAGGGATACATCAAAAATCATGACAAACAGTGAATTGTAACAGACTGAATTTAATTACTTGAGGATGTGTGTCCAAGTCTATGGACAATAATTGTAATTCAGTTTATTGTCTGAAATGTTAGGCTGTTAGTGTTTAAAAGTGTATTTAGAGCCTTTCTGGTAATTGTCTGTCTTTTTCCCTCAGGCAACCAAATACATTGTAAATAGCAATTACAAGGAAAACAAACACAGTTTCACTTCTTTTCACTGAAACAGATTTGGCTGGGAGTTGTATGGTCTTTAAGCTGATGAGCTACAGAAATGTGGAAGTAATTTGCTCTTTCCCCACTGTAAATCTCATTTACGTTGTATTCAGTGGACGAATTTGCAATTTTAAAGCATGCAGACAATTTAACAATGGTTTCATCTTTAGTTATTTACCTTTTCATATTTAAGCAGATCATATTTTACCGTAAACTGCTTATTTTCAGAATCTTGGTGTGAAGATAGACAATCACACGTTTGAATACAAAACTTTCTCAATAGCCTGTGTTAGTTGCCAAGTGTAAACTCTTCCCTGGTTGAGAAACTTTGCCATTGGAGAAATGCTTTGGTTCCAGGCTGCTTTTGTATTCTTGCAGAGCAATTCAGTGAGCAGTAAATAAGTAACTCTGTTAAATCTAAGTGCTGGAGGGCTTTTTCTCCTCAGATGCCTAATTTTAACTCCTCTACTGAGTGACTGCTCTAGTCATTGCTGAGTATGATGTGCTTGTAAACTGTTGGTCCCTCTTTTTTTCTTTCTCTTTATTCAGGTTGCACTAAAGCATGGTAGAATTTCAGAGCAGACTGAAATAGGCTGCTGATAGGGCTGCTGAATATCTGAGAGCACTCAGTGTCAATCCCAGCTGCAATTGCATTGGTGTTATATCCTAACATCCCCCAGATATGATGCCCCCGAACCTTAGCAGGTTCTCACTGAGTGACATTAGTTACTGGCTGGAGTTGGTATTCAGTGCAGTGACTTACTATGGGATTTACTATTGAAGGACCATACTGGAACAGAGCAAAGATCCATTCATCCCAGTCTCTAACAGTGGCTCAACTGGAGCCTTCAGGAGAGACAGAAGAGTGATGATGCCTCTGGTTAGCAATGAGTTCCAGGCTGAGGGAATGAGCATTTGATTAGAGAGTCATTAAGATATGAACACGTGTCTCTCTTATCCATTTACACGTGCTAGGGTGTAATAATTTACTAAAAATCAATTGTAAACTTCTTAGACTGATGGACTTCCCATTTTGCCCTTCGTTTCAGACAGTGGGATGAGAAAGCTAATGAAATACAGATAGATTTTGTTCTGTACAGTTAGTTACCTCTCTAAAATTTGATTTTGAGAAAGTATAAACCTGTGATTGGCTTGGGTGACATATAAAAATGGTTTTAGGACTTTGACATTTTTGGGCAACCCTGCAACAGGAAACCCAAACCTCAGTAAAAAATCAGAAGTATTCAAGGGAGATTTTCTTTGTCTGATAGGTTAAATAGAAGAAGCATTAAAGAACTTCTGTTAAATGAATCTATTCCTTTATCAAATACCAATCAATAGAAGACTGTTTTTCCTTCTATTGATGATGTTTGTATTTTCACATCTTAACTCATGTGTGCTTTGGGTGGGTCCTCTGGAGTGGCCAGTGCCCAGTGAATGTTGCTTTTGTCTTACCTGTAGATAGCTGTTCTGGAAGAAAGCTGATGATCTTGGGGATGGAGGAGGAAAACACTTCTTTAAATTGCATATTAGAATTATCTATAATTCATAATTAATTTGTAAGATAGATTTTCTGGAAGTTACTTCATATTGTAAGGGATTATTTAATTTTAAGTGGTAGTAGCTATGAGAGTGTATTTTAGATGAGAAGATTGTCAGCTGCATATGAAAGTAAAGGTATAATTTGAGGAATTCTTTTTAGTTTAGTTGCTGATCATTCTTACTGTCTTCTATTTCCTTTAACTTTTTGGCCTTTAAAATTTTGAATTTTTTAACAGTAATAGTTCTTGATTCTTATCCCTGCCAGATCACATAGCAGAGCAATTCTTATCTTGATGGGAATAACCACGTGATTTTTCAGGACAAGAGTACATGGTAGAGTGGTTGTGCTAGCACAAAAAGTGAATAAATCTTGTCTTTGATGCATTTTAAGGTGAACTTCTGTTAATTTTGCCCATATGTTTGACACGCATTACAATTTTTCATCTCTTACTGGGATTGTTGACACTGGTTGTTGTTCTGTGGAATGGCAACCTAAACCAGGGGCTTCTTCAAGTGTGAGGTTGGCTCATATAAGAACTGTACTGGCAGTACAAACCTTGTTTGCTTGGGTTTTGGGCAAGGGTGTGAGCTCAACAGTGGCTTGCTGGTGGGGACCACAGGGATGGGTGAGGAGCTTGTCACACTGGCATTTTCTTCCTTTCTGTAAACACCTTGTTGAGGTGTGAGGGAGGAGTAGTCATGCAGGATGTCTTTTGTATGACTGCTTTTATTTTCAGTATGTGTGGAGGGGCTTTAAAAATCAATTCCATGCTTTTTACCACCTTTCTTATTTTATGGTAGGTTGTCCTGCATACTATTAATAAGGAAAAAGTATTGGAAAAAGCACAAGGTGTTCACATTATTTTATCATTGTCTTCTATTTAATGTATATAACTCACGGTGTTCATTGCCCTCAATACTTTGCTTCTGACTTAGTGGATAAGTTGCTGTTGTTTGTGTTATGTTCTTTTCTTCCTGTTGGCCTCCAGTTCTTTGCTTGCAGTTATGAAACAGAGTGCTGAGACAGCAAGTTGGGAACAAAGTTCTGTGACTTGAATTAAAAGCAAATAAAATGAAGAAGTTATGCACTAAGCTAAATAGCAGTAATGGCAACTGAATAGTTGTGTAAGTTGTCACAGGACACTGAAACCTAGAATTGTTTTGCTGCAAAGCTGCTTCAGGCATTAAAAACAATTTTCAGTTGTATAATTTTCTTGTGAACTTCAGTAGTTGAATACAAAATGGATCTTTTTACTTTTGATTGAGGAATCCTATGGCCATTGGTTATAAATGCTGTTTGAATAGAAACATTAATCCTGGCATAGAGCACCTTGTAGGCAGGATCTCTGTATTTAAATTGGGCTAAATGTCCCTTTTAACAGTAGGTTTTATAGAGATGCTGGCCAGAGTACTTGAATGTTGTTTTTTTAATCTTACTTATGGATGCTGACAATAAATAGGAGTAGAGTTCACTGAGAAATTTTACTTCTGTCTAGGTAAAATAAACTGCAGAGAGTATCTTGGAGTACAGAAGTTCTTACTTTTGCACTTACTTATGCACTTCATAGATCCAATTCTGCTGAACCAGTGTCTTGTATCTTGCTGTTGCTGAAAAAGATAAAAGTCGCAGCTGTATGAGGCACAAGGTTCTCTCCCTCAGCCCTGCTTGCCTTGTGGAGGAGAGGAGGAAGAGAACTGCATGTGACAGCAATGTTTCTTATTAACCAATGACCAGATGATAAAATGTGCCAAATCTTTTCTTTGTCATGTTTTCCTTCCTTGCCTGCTCAGATGGGCTGTGTGTTTCACTCATGACTTGCTTCTGGCTGCAGTTGCCCATGCCTGCAAGGGTTGATGCAGAGTTTCATGCCAAAGGTCTCCTGGCTTCAGGCTCTGGAGATCTGAAAGACAGTATCAACACCCTTCAATTAGGTCTTTCTTTAAGTTTTTTGCAATTTATAGTTGAGAATTTTTAGTGGAACAACTGTTTCAAAGAAGCTTCAAAAGCACAATTTAGTGTAGGACGTGATCCTGTGATTTCAGCCTTGGTAGCAAGTGGTTTGTCCTCCCTGCAAATCTGCCGAGCTCCTCTAAGGTGTCATTTGTGCTCCCCTGGCTGGAGCAAATGCATGGAGGTTGCCTGTGTGCGCTGTGGCCCATCATGGCTGGCAGGCTAGCATGGAAAGGGCAGAAAAGAACAGAAATAACATTATTGGTTTGTGTGCCTGTCTAATGAGATTGGTTATACAATAATAACCATATGGTAGTAGGCCATTAGTTAAGGTTTGTTTGAATGTTCTTGTCATTCATGGAGATGCCTTCTCTGTACTTTGTGCCCAGACCAGGCCTGGCCCATGACTGGGAATAGTTTTACGGAAATGATCTCTGTTGTCTCGTAACACCAAGGAGCTAAATTTGGTATAGGAAAAAGGCAGTAGAATGTGGGTAGGATTACCAGTTTGTAATATATGGTAGCCAGAATTTTGTACAGGAAACTACAGACAAACATGACAAGCAACCATGTACTTACAAACTAGGTTAGGTAGGACTTGGAACAAACTTCCCTATGGACAGGTAGAAGTAGCAAGGCTATGCACTAAATTGTAAGAGACTGGGGAAAGGCTTTGGTACTTTCTAGTGTTGTACCTGACATAGGAATTCAAATATTTACATTAAGATGCTGATGATTTCTATTCAGAGGCAGAGGATGAATTTGGCTTGACACCAGAGTGTTCTGCCATACCATTCAGGGAGAAAAGTATCATACACAGTCACCAGCACTGCTTTCTGAAGGACTTGCAGTCATGAGAAGTCTACCTTACCCGACTGATATATTAAGAAGTGTTATTTATTGTTTTTGTCCTATTCTCAAAACTTAGAAGTGACATGTGGTTCTGAAATTGTAACTGTGCAAGCTCTCTGTGGATTGTATTATATTGTTCATCTTCAAAAAAAAAAATCAAAGTTATGGATGAAGTCAAGGCAGATAGGGGAGGCCTTCTAATAGGTGCTTTAAGAAATTGTTAAAATAAATAATTTTTATTACTATTCATCCTATGCAGCCTGCGTAGATTGAGCTGCTATGTCAGTCACTCTTTACCTTACCCTTTCTCCCCTCAGTAGCAAATTTAGACCTTTAGTTGAGAAGTAAATGATTGTTGTCAGGCATATTGATACTGAATCTCCATGAATTTACATTTTAGAAATATTTCTGGTTTTTTTCTAGAATAAAATTAAATGCTTCCAAAGAAATAAGAAAATTGCTGTGTAATTATGTGTTGGGTTATCATTATGACTAATTTTCTTGATTTTGTGGCATGCAGCATGATAGTAGGAATTTTAAGGTTGTCTCAAAGGACTGTCAGCGTGACACACATTACAGATAGCTCCAGGAGCTGGAACTGACAGGATCTCCCAGCCACAGGAAACCTAAGGATTGGACCATACTCACAAATAAACTCCTGGCTTTTATGTGGATGGTACATTTGTGTAGGAGGTGTTAGGGAAAGACCTAAGAACCTGATCCTAATACCAGTTTTAGTAGTGTAAATGAATGAGAGTAAATGAATGGTAGAAGGATTCAAGAGAGGAAGCTGCTGCAAAACTGCCATGAAGTTAATCATGCTTTAATCCTGGTGCATTAATCCTTAAAAATACCTGAAAAACCAACACATTGTCACTTGGAGAATTTGAGCTCCTTTAACCTCCACACATTTATAAAGCTTGTTTCCTAGCAGCCAGTGTAGCAAGAAATGTTGAAATATGCATAGTTTGCAAGGTAAGTGGTTTTGGCTCATTTGATTAATTTGTTTATAGTGATGAATATTATAGTATCTCATTTTATATTTAAGATGACTTTAATAGCCAAATCTTTGGGTGATTTCAGTGAAAAAAAAATGCTGTGGAGAAAGTTAAATTTGTTTCTGTTAGTAACAGGTCTCTAATTTTTTTCTGAGAATTAGTTATGCATATTCCTTAGTATAGTTTATTTTAGGAGTTAATAAAAAATAACCCCTGTATTGCATGTGTAAGAAAACATGTCTTGATCTTAAGCTTTGCTAATGTAATTTGTTGCATAATTCCGGAAGCAAAAATCCTGCCTTGGTAGAAGGAGGTCACGGGGCAGCCTGGAGGCACTCCTTCAAGGGCACTGTGTACTTTCTGTTGAAATCAGTGTTTGTAATTTATTTGAATACTGTTATTGCCTATTCCTGTGTGAAATGCAATACTCTGAGCAGGACCCAAATTTGTTTACTACATAGAAGAAGCACAGAGTAAATGCTTTTTATATACATAAAGAACACATAACATGGAACTGAAGGGAAAAAAGCTCTTATGATCTGAATACTTCTGACTTCCAGCCAAAGATGTGGAAATATGTCAAGATGTAGTTGTCTGGTTGTTTATGCTTAGGTTTTTATTTACTTTATGGTTTGAGTAGCAGCTGTTACCCATTTCTGGCTTTGAAAAAGTTCTTTTTCCACTCAAAAAACAAAGTCTAATATTAAAACTAAATCACTGTTTTGCTTTTTCCTATCCCTCTTATCATTAGAAGTGCTTTGAAAAATTGAAAACACCTTTGGCTCAATGTAACTTTGCCTAAATAGATGCAGTCTTGAGTCTTCTGTTATTATTTTAGATTTGTCTGTCCTGTTAATGAATTGTGTTTATCTTTGGAATAGAGTAGGTGCTGTGAGGTATGAAATTATTTTGGTATCCAGTTCAGACTGGATATCACAGTTTAGTTTTCTTCCTCTTGTCCCTTGTGAGTGATACCCTTTTAAGTTGTCTTTTGCATGGAGTTTAGATAGTACTGCTCTGCATGAGAAGAACAAGAATTATTTTGAAATACATTATTTTTTTTTCCACAAAGGCAAAAATAATTCTGGCTTTTTAATGACCAAGAAAAAAAAATCTTTGCCTTAAATCTGTCCTGGAAGGGAGTGCATAGCAGTGGTTATGAAGCATGCTGTAACATCTACGGTACTGGTGTCTAGCTGACTTATTGGATTTCATCCTCTAGATACCTGACTTTACAAAGCAGATTTATGTGTGTGGGATGAATTTACGAAAGAGACAGTAAAGCCTCTTTACCTAAATAGTAAAAAAGAGTTCAATAGTTACAGATAAAAGTCAGAATAGAAGAACGTAGTATTGTCCAAGTAAAATGAATAACTGAGTTAACATTGGTTTAACTTGAATCTCTACTACTGAATGGTAAATTTATCTGCTGCTATTTACAGGAAAATGGAAAAAAAAGTGAAAATTTGTTTCCAAGTTTTGATTTTGTGCTGTAGCAGTTATTTGAGTAATTCCCTGAGGTCCTTAGGTTTACATAGCTTTGATTTTGCCCAGACATAAGCCAGTTTTAAAAGTAATGACCTAGGAGAAAGGGCTAGGGAAGAATGAAGAACCTTCTTTCAGGGGATTGGGATTCAGGCTCTTGGACCTTCTGCAAGAGTGAGATCTTGCAGCAGTTTGTTCTTATCTCTGTCCAGTCTTTTCAGTCTTCCTCAGATCATATGTTTTAGGTGACTGCTTGACATGTTAATTCCAAAGATTTCTCTGAAATTCTTCCCTTCCTTTTTTTTGGAGCTCATGTGGCACACTTGTCCTTTCAATTCCAAGACATCACCTTGGTATGTTTCAAGTTGCTTCTATCCCAGGAATGTTTTGAAGTTCAGTGATGCAAATTTATGACTTACTGTAATCTTGAGAGAGTACAAAACCAGTCAGGGTTATCTCTTTTTGTGTTGTTGCTTTTTGTTGAGACGAGAGTTCATGACAGATTCTCTGAGGTTGAGGCTTACCAATTGCATAGCTTTCTGTAAATGAAGTCTGGATAAAGCATTACTCTCGTTCATGTAATAGAAGATTTGGTATCTGCCTTTTTTAGGTCAGGTAAAAAATAGCTTGCTAATTCTGAATTATGTTTTTTAATTCCTACAGAGCATGCAAATTCTTACATTTGGCACAATGTAGTGGTGGAACTAAATGCTTCTATTGTAGGTGGGGATAAATAAATCTGGGTGAGTGTGTGTAAAGAGGTGTGAGAAAAGATGTCTTACTGTGTACTGCAGTACAAAGAGGGCTTGCAGCACTCATCCTCAGCAGCTGCTTGAAAGGAACACTTTATCTCAGCTCAGAGAAAGTAGAGCATCTCACTTTGCATCTTACCTGGGGAAACATAACCAGTGTGGCTCTATCTTGTAGCCACTGGTGTTGTGTTTGCTGTAAGAGCTGAAGTGTTCCAGGTCAGGAGTCTGCGCAAATCTGGAGCCTCTGAGCTCCTGCCAGGCTGTTTGTGGTACTGAGCTCTTGTACTTCTTGGAGTACAAGGATAAACTCCAAGTAGGAAATAAAAAGTGAGTGCTTTCTTTTGAGGTGGAATTCTTGGAAAAATAAATATTTCTGTAGGAAAAAGACAGTCATCCTTCAAAATAACATTATTTCCTAAACTTTCTAAACTGTGTGTCATTTATGGCAAGAAGTAACTTTCTTTTGGTTTTATAGTTACCAAGTCTTAACTATTCTTCAGCAAGGAGTAGTGGGTAAAACACAGGTAAGAGGAATAGATGAATATAGGAAACCATCATATAGTTGTCATAATGTCCCACCAGCAATTTAAACAGGGGATGTGGCTGACAGACACCCTTTCTGGTTTGCTTTGAGGTAAACTTGGCAAGTCTTTAAAAGCTTTCTCTGTCTTACTTCAGAACTATGTAATGCATATGAGTACACACATTTTCCCCTCTTAATTAGTGAGCTCTGCTTCATCAAGAGAGACAAAATATTGTAGTAGATTGGGCACTGGACTGGAAACCAGGTCAGGCACTAAGAATATTAAATCTTAGTCACTTAGTTTTCTCATATGAATAGGTAAACAGCACTGGAGAAGTGTTCAGGATGAAAACTAGTATGAAGTACTTGGTCTTGTTTAATTAGTCTTTTTAGATAATGTTTACATTGTTGTCTTTATACTACTATAATCTAGTTTCTGTGTACAATTTCTTTCCTTGGTTAAGGGAATCATCTTCTAGTTTTGCAGTAATCCATCAGCAAGCTGATAGTTCTTTAAAAATCATATCTAAGTACACCCATGTTGATTCTGTGTAGTCCTGACATGTTTTGTCCATGTCCTTTTTCCTTCTCCTGTATTGCAATTAAAAGGAGAGAGGGTCTTAATGGATATGCAGTCTCCTGAACATACAGTTTTCTAGATCTATGAAAATCCATTAGAGAGGACTGCAAATCACTGCCTGTACTGAATGCTGTGGGGGAAAATGAAGATCTGAATAGGCAGGAAGAGCTCATCCATCTGTGTAGCTGAACCTGCTCCTGGCTTCAGGCCATGCTGTGCCACATGCAGATTAGTTGCAATTAGATGAAGTGGTAGCTGACCCTTGGCTGCCTCCTCTAAGCCTCCTGGTCCTGGGCAGCATTCAGAGGGTTGCCTCCATTCCAGCTGAATGGGGAGAAGAGGTGAGAAAGTGTTCAGTATTTATCACCTGAATGCCTGGGGAAACTCAGGTAAATACTTCCTGCAAGAAAAGGTATTTTTACCTCCAGCTAGGCATTATTCAGTAGTTTTTAACTCAGTGAAACTTCACGTATTTAAGAGGCTAGAATTCATGTCTCCAGGACTTAAATGCATGTCGTGATGTGAATGAAGGCTGACTTTCTTAGGGTATATTTAGCTGCCTGACAATTTTGCTAGCTATTGAATAGGCAGAGGTGATCCAAATTTGACACCCACTGTTTTTCCAAACTTAAGAATTTTGATGTTGATTCCCTAGAGAAATTGTCCTGCACAGAAATTGTGTGTAAACGCTGAATAAAGCTATGTATGCTGAAACTATTACTGTCAAAAATATATTGTTAATTTTTTTGTTTCCTTTCTAAAACGTGCTGAAATGAATACATGTATATATCTTCTAAATGGTAGGAGCTGCCTACATTTTCTTTAGGTATGAATTCTTACCATACTCTTGGAAATCACACTTTTGTAGTGTAAATTCCCAGGAAAATAAGATTTTCTTTGAAAGATGACTCCATGAAGGTTTAACAGTTAGCAAAATGAATCTATTTGTGCATCAAAATATAGAATGATAACCTAATTCTCTCTCATTTTGTAATAATTTCTTAATTCAAAGTAGATTCCATTTTTCTGTTACGGGTTTCAGAAGTGACCAGAAAGCCTACATGATGAATTAATATCTGTGAATCTAATCCTGAAAAGAATTAGAGAAGTAGCTACAGAAAGGTAATGCTTGTCTGGCTGTGCTCCAACATGCCAGCAGTGCAACTCTCAAAGTATTCATGGTAAGCATTTTTTTTGTCCCTGAAAATACTTACATGTGTCTATTTACTTAAATACAAAGAAATAATCTTTCAGCTACCATGAGGAAATGTTGCACATGCATAAAAGCCTCATTTATTTTGTACTGACCTGTTACTTACACTTCATTACTTTACATAGGCAAAGCTACCATGTGGAGAACACAGCAATTGGGCAGTATTAGACATACAGCTGTAGGGATGTAAAGCTGGATCTGTTTTGGTGAGTCTGCTCTTCATTTCCTGAATCTGTTATCCTCAGGAAATCTAATTAATGATAATAATCCTCATTAATCTCATTTTGTTGCTGTGGGTATTGTACTAGCACTGTGAGAAATGCAGCTTGGGTTAAAGGTGGAACAAATAGGAATTCTTCCTACCTGTCCTGTCCTTTCTTCACTTCAAATTATATGTTGCTAAAGGCAAATGGAATTCTGTTTCCAACACAAAATAAATGTTTGCAGGAGTAGAACCTGTTTTGGCTGGAAACTTCTTTTGAGTTATAGCATGAAGAGAGCCTCAGCCTCTCTAGAGCGTGTTTGCTGCTGTTTGACTCTGCCTTGAAATGAGTAGTTAAAGGAAAATGCAAGTTAACCATAGAGTGGTTTTGTTAGATGTGGCGTGTGGGACTGCAGTATTTGAAGTAATCACAACAGCGTGTCTTGGTTTCAAAAGAATACCTTCTAAAAAAAGAGCTCTTCCTCTTACAGTTTTTGATACTAAGGAGCTTCCAAAGGGAGTATTTTTATGAATGTGTTCCATGATTTAACTTAGCCAATTTAGTCAGTGCTCTGGCATTTTATCTATATAAAGTATAGTAAGTTTTGTCAAAGCATGTTAGTTTAATTTTGGGGAAATTTTTTTTGGTGTATGTTTACACTGCACTGCAATTGGCCTGCCTCAATGAAGCTTTCCAATGCTTTATCCCAGATTCACAAATTAGTTTTTTTCTGTTGCTAAAAACTGCGATGCTTCTTGAAATGATCTTTTTTTTTTTTTTGTGAAGATTGTTGTCTGAATGCTGTTTAGTGAAAGAAGATTGTAATATCACAGGGAATGTGAGTGAAATGTTATTATAAAACCATCGTGTAATTCCTGTCAAAAGGGATCTCAGAAGTCCGATCTGCTACTCAAGGCAGGGTCAGATATGGAGACAGGACAGGTTGCTCTGGGCTGTATCCTGTCAGGTCATGAAAATCTCTAAGATGGAAACTGTACAGCTTCTCTGGGCAACCTGTGTATGTGTTTGTACTCAAGAGGAATTTGTTTTATCATTATATTTAGTCTAAGCCTCTCTTTTATCGTCTTACTGTCTCTTGTCCTTCTGCTGTGTACTGCTGTAGAGAGCCTGGATCTGTCTTCTAGACAGCCCCAGCATAGCTGCTGGAGGGCTGCTCTTAGGTTCCTCCCAGAACATTCTCTTTTCCAGGCTAAAAAAGTCTAGTTCCCTAACTGGGGATGTGCTTCAGCCCAAATCATCTGGGTGGCCCTTTACTGAGCTCCAGTTTATTGATGTCTTTCTGATGCTAGGGACTCAGAGTTGGACTCTGCAGTCTAATGAGTGCCAAGTAAGCAGGATGGTCACTTCCCTCAGCCCATGTCATACCATTCTGCTGCTGATACAGCCCAGGATACTATTGGCTGCCCTTGCCTGTGCACACCAGTGGCTCCTGCTCAGTTTGCTGTCCACCATGTCCTTTTTGACAGACCTGCTTCTTCCCAGCTAGTCAGTCTGTCACCAGCCTGAATTATTGCAGCCTGTCTTGTTTACTTGCTGGATTGCAGCATTTTGTATTTGTCCTTGTTGAGTTTCATAATGTTCCTGTCAGCCCATTCCTCCAGGCTAAGTCCGTTTGGATGCCAGCCCTGCTCTTGGGTGTGTATATCCACAGTTGCCCCTGTTTGGTGTCACCTGCACACCTGGTGATTTTGTGCTCCTCTGCCCTCTCCAGGTCATTGATAAAGGTGTTAAACAGGGCAGGTCCCATTACAGACTCCTGCAGCACTCTTACTTACTGGGAGGTGCAGTAGAACCCATTAACTGATTCCTTCTGAGCCCCATCTGGTTGTCCACCCATCTACACTGTAATATCCCAACTTCGGTGCATGGATTTTTTTTTGATCCAGTTGTCAAAGCCTTAAAGTGACATAAATGACATATTCTGTCTTCCCTTGTCCGTGAGTGCAGTCATTTTACCATAGAAGGCAATCAGGTTGATTGCCAAGGGATGATTTCCCTTGGCCAGTGTGTAATTTCCTGCTTGCCTTCTTCTGTTCATGCAGGATCTTGAGCTGGCCATTACACCTAAGGTTACCATTGATTATTGTGGCCCTGGTCAGATGTTAATTTGTGAAAAGCCAATCCAGTTTTGCATCACCCCTGACTAGCTCACCCAAAATCTCCTATATCATCTCTGGTGCTTCCCAGTAATCTCCTGGATTGTGTCCTGTCATGTTGTTCTTCTAGCAGAAATGAAGGAGATTAAAGACTATCATAAGAATAGGGAACTGTGACCTCCAGACTTACCTTGTATGTATTCAAGGAACAAGAGCAGTTTGTCAGCCTGATACATAATTACTATTATTGCTACCTGCAGCAGCCAGACATCTTAGTTACTTGGCTAAGCATTTATATTTTTCTTATAAAAACAGCAGCAGGGGGAAGAAATGTTTGCATATACATAGCCTATGCGCATGGCCACTATGTATGTCGAACCTGTACGTTTTGTTGAATAGGAGTCTCTTATCAATATTGTACAAGTTTTGGAATACTGTAATGAAAGAGAAGTTATTGTTTTTGTGATTCCCCTGCTGCTATTTGTGGAATTTTGAAAGTGTGATTTTTTTTTTGTGTTTTTTTTTTTTTTTTTTTGTCTGTTTGTTTAGTGGTTTTTTGTTGTTGTTGTTGTTTTTGGGGTTTTTTTTGTGTGTGTGTGTGTGATTTTTGAAATCAGCACTTCTGTAAAGGAAATACAGAGTAATTAGGGCAGCTCCTCAAGAAGCTGGGGAAGTACTCAGGAAAATATTAATTCTGTTTATGTAAGTAGCTGTTGTGAGGGGAAGATCTTTCAGAACTGTCTAGTTCTCATCCCATCCTGCTCTTTCTGGCTCGAGAGGAGGCCATCTGAGGCTGTTTCTGAAGCAAAATTGTTCGTAGTAGTTTCATGAAATTCTTCTAATAACTACTATCTGAACAATCCTATCACCACTAAAGAACTTAATTTCACAGATTGAGAACCTTCTGGCTGGGTCTGCAGAGCAACTAAGCTGTGATGATTTTATTTCTTGTATTTTCCATACCCTAGTTGTTTTACTTTTCTCAGCTCCTTTAGGTTTTGGTGCTTGGAAATGAAACTGCAAGCCCCAGCCAAATGCACTGCAAAGGAGACATAAAGGACAGGTTTTAAAAGCCTCCACACAAACTGTGTCAAGCTGTCTTCTGCTCCAGTTGAGTGAATTATAAAAGTAGCTACTACCTCTGTTACTAAATAAAGTAATACAAAAGGGCAACTTGAAACTCTTCTGGCTAGCAACATACAGATAGGTTGCTGTAGTTAAGAGTTCAAAGCGTGGTCTGTCTTGCTGTCATAACTCATTTCACTCACTTGAAAAAGGGGATAATCGGTCTTGCTAGAATTCTGCCTCTGATATTTGGAATTTCGCATTCTCTGTTTTTCCTGTCTGTTTTCAGCTCTCAGCCGTTCCTGTGCCAAGTGCCTTTCTTAAAGCTGTTTTACAGCGTTAGGTTTTGCTTGGATTCTCAGTATTTTCTGGATGTGCTAATGGTAGCCTAGAAACTGAGACTCAGAGTAACAGAATAATTTAGGTTGAAAGAGACTCCTGGAGTTTACCTTGTTGTGGTCTAGACCCTCAAACAGGCTGGAGCTCTACAGGCTCAGCAATCTTTGCGCCTAGAGAAGAAACTTGTCTGCTAGAGGCTTGCTAACTATGGAGTTACAAGAGATATGAGTAAACTGTAAAGTTTGGCTGGCAATAAAGAAGACATGTTGGGGCTGCACTAGACCTAATCAATTTTAATAGAGTAGAAATAGCACAGAAAAAGCCTACATGAGTCAGAATCTTCACATCTCCACTGATCAAGAACCTCTTCAGGGAGAAAACCAAAATCTGTTGCTGTAGTTCCTCTTGGAGTTACAGGCTTTTTTTTTTTTTTTTTACAATTTGCAGTTGTTCTGAGTCATGTGCAATTCTTATGACTGCACAACTCAGAATAATTTAATCATATTATTCTTGCTTATGTTAACGTGTCAGTGGAAATCTAACAAGTACGTAATAAGAAAGAATGACATTTTTCTTTATTCTTTTAGAGAGAAAACAGAATACTTGCTGTAGCCTGTGGTCATATTAGAATAGTTTCCATACCAATCTCTTATATCTTAGTTAAAGTTATGTGCTCACATGTATAGATTTGCAAACAGTATGCGAGTAGTAAATGCTGAGGTTTATGGCCTTTATTTTCAATGGGAAATGGCATAGATCTGTACATCAGACACCCACAATATACAATGTTAAGGACTTTTTAATGAAATTTTGCGGCTTGGAGCTATTAAAAATTGTTTTATTTTTTGTTTGTTTTGTTTTCTTTGGTAGGGAACAGAATATTTGTGATGTTTTGTGTTGTGTTTGGTTGGGGGTTTTTTTGATTGTTTGTTTGTGTTTTTGTGGTTTTTGTTTGTTTGTTTGTTTTGTACTTTTGAGCTAACTGTAGTCTGATCCCATGAATGGAATGTCTGCTTACAGCTCAGGCATATTAGAGAAACTCCTGGAACCTATATTCTAATTGCTTTTTATCCCAAAATAATTCGCTTGAAATGCTCCAGGACTGTTCCACAACATGAGCAAAATACAGTGAGTGGTGACAGCCAAGAAATTTGATTTAAAAAACTGCCCCCAGTTGAGGCAAAATACATAATGTGCATGTACCTAATATGTATCATTAAGAAATAAGGAATTCAAAGCCTTTAGTTGTCAGAGTTTAGGCAATTCTTTAGGCCCCAACATATTTTAGTGTAGTAAAAATGTTTCATTGTATGTTTTAAATATACACAGATGTGTGCTGTGGTGTAAATCCATGAAAAAGAAGACAATAGCCTTTATACAAATTTCACTTTTATCAGACACAATTTGTGATGTTGCCGGGGCTCAGAGTTTGTGCTGATACATATGTGGTTTGTTTCTGTTTGAGCAACCATCCTTCTCATTACAAGGAAGTGAGAGAATTTCACCTGTAATGAGATCAGTGAGATTTGACATGCACCAAAATGCAGACAGCACTTTCTTCAGAGTGTCCTGTCATTTCTCTTCCAAGCTGTCATCTTCCTCAGCTGAGCGAGTTGTTAAAACTAGCAAAGACAACTTAAAATGCTACCTACTGATTGCTTGCTACCTACAGATAGTTTTCTGTAGTTGAGAGAAGTACATGATTTCATAGAATGTAAAAATGAAAGAGTGAAAAAATTGACATGTAGAGCTACCTATGTACAACATGCTTTTGCTTTTACACGTAGCGAAAACCTTTTCACTTGGGAGCAGTGCTTGCTCTGTGTGAATATAAGTTAGGGTCTCTGAGTCAGAGTGATGAAAATATTTCTGCTGCACTTACTTTAATCTAAAAATGTGTTCTAAAAATTAGGTGGTAACATACAGTGATCAAGTGCTCAAATTCCTGCATCTCCTACCACTGCTGGATGGCTATTGCTGTCTTCCTGTCTAATGTCTTGATAAAGTACTATTTCGTAGGAACTATTAGAAAGAATTAAATAGCTAACTGCCTCTATGCTGTTAAGCTGGTAGTATCATATTGTAAAGTCTGTCTTGCTATTGCTTAGTGCCAACTCAGATACAAACAGTTTCATCTGATCTAGGGTTCAATGAACCTGCTGCTGACTTGCTGCCAGGATCCTAACCTGTCTGCAGCTTCTCGTGCTGGCAGGAACATACAGCATTTAAATTCCCAAACTGCTGTTTTTGAAAAAAAATTGTTGTCCCTCCATTAATACCTTTTTCTGCATATTCATTTGAGGCACAAACCCTATAAAACAAATTAATAAAGGGATCTTAGAGCTTGTTTTACCAAAACATGGAATTGAAGAACAGAATAAAGAACCAGCTTTTTAGGTAAACCATGTGCTGATATCTTGTGAGACCATCTGCAGGCCAGCTTTCCCATGAATTCTTATAGTATGGGAAGTGTGGGAAAGAACATACAACAGTGTTTATATTCATTAGTATTGGTGATGTATCCTCTGATTTTTTTTTTTGTTCACTGATGTGTGTATACCTAGGAAAAAACTTCCAGAGTTAAAAAGTCCTATATTAGAACGATCACCTGGAAAATTGTTTTTACATGGTTCTGTAAATCTTTCTGATGGTTAGGCACTAATCCTTGACAAAATGTAAAACATGCATTTATAGGATATAGAGCAGATCTGGATAGGAGCTTTGAAAACCAAGGGAGAATACCAATTGTGTATTTCAGCATTTCTAAGTGTCCCACACTGAAAGGTTTCCAGAATGTTGTTTTTATTGTCAGAGTAGTTAGATGTTTTCTTGTATTTTTAAAGAGAAAGCTCATGAAGTGCATGCAAGAATCACCTCATTCAAGGAGCTGGAGCTCTTCAGGTTGTGTGTATTCCACTGGGAAAGTGTCCTGACTGACGTTCCATTTCCCCTTCCCTCCTTCAGAAAATGACACGTGACATTGCTATCGGCTCTCCCTTAGCAAAGAGACTAACACTGCTCTTAATTTCAGATATAGGGCTCCATTAACCAGGGTTATACATTACTTTCCATTTCATTTGGTTGCAAATGTGTGATCAGATTGAAGCAGATTTTTAATGTGTGTATGTAGTTTGCACGGGCTGTTGAGCAGAAACAAGATACAGACCAAAATTATTTAACCAGACTTGCTTTTTTTTTTTTTTTTTTTTTTTTTTTTTAATGGCAGTGATGTGAGGAGCTCTTAAAGGTTCTCCTGGGGAGGGATGGGCGGTTTTGTGGAGGGCTGAACAGAGGCTCTGCCGATGCAGCTGTGTCGGTGGAGCTCTCTCGTGGAGATGGGATGTGTGCCTTGCAGGAGGAAGTGTTTTGCTAGCATAGCTTTGCTGCTGTCTTTGACAACAGGAACTGATCTTCCAAAAGCGTTCTCCTGTTGTCACATCCAGCAGGGCTGTTGCTCATGTAACTGCTTGGCTGGAGTTTGTGATTTCCTCCATGTGATCCAGCCTGGCACATCAGTGTTGGCTTTCTGTGGGCTGGTCCTGTGTTGGACAAGAGCAGACACAGAGCTCTGCCAGGTCTTGATATCTGCAGAGTCTGAGCTTGAAGCAACATCCCTGAGAGAGAGAAATCTCCCTCTCTGCCTTCCCTTGCTTACACTGCTTACCCTTGGTAGTGTTCAAAAAAATAATGTTCTGAATTACTTTTCGGTATGCAGATGAAAATGATCTGTTCTGGAATTTTACCTTAAAATATTTTAATCTATTAACAGACACTGTAGGGAGTTATTGTTGAACTGTGATAATTGGAGCTGTTTAACAATACAATATTGGTAGGTTTGATAATCCTCTCAGAATCAGTGTACTTTAATGTTTCTGCAGTGTCCACTGGCTTTGTTGTTTGTTTTTTTAACTTACAACTCTTCAAGGCTCGAATTAACATAAAAAATCCCTCCAGCAAGGTAATTTTTTTTTACAAAGTCAGACTTTGGATTCTTTTTCTAATTTGTCAAATAATGTGAATAAATAAAATATAAATACTGAGGAAAAATTGTCTGTCTCCAGTTATCTAAGAACAATGCTGAAACAAAAAAAAATCATGTTTGGGGCTAATAATATTTCTATGATTTAACTTTGAAGCAATGTCAGTTATAATTAGAACAATACAAAGAACACGAGATGTCTGTCTTTCAATTATTAGTAGCTTACATTAATTTACATTAAACTATGGATAACATTATGTTATTATCTAGAGAAAATGAGGTTAGATTAATCTTCCCACTTTTCAGAATCCCAGCTAAAAGTTTCACATGGAAACTTTTGGTTTGCAGCAACAAAAAATTTGCTGCAAAACAGAAAAGTTTGATTCAAATAAACACAGTACAGCTGTTAGTAACTATCAGATAATTTTTATGCTTTCTTTTGTTGCAGAGTATTCACCCACTGAGCAGAGAAACAAATTAACTACTATACTCTGAAAGGAGAAGAGGAAGAAGTTAGAAGAGGTTTCTTAGAACCTCTTACTCATTTTCTAAAATGATAATGTGAAAATAAATACCTAAAATTATCTTTAAAGAAGTATTTCTGCAACTTTTTTTTTGTTGTTTTTGAAGAATTATTGGAAAGCTATCCTTTCAATGTCTAAAAACCTGAATTAAAAACAGAATACAAATCCAAATCCAAACAAACACCATGATCCCGAAAATCCTGTCAAGGACCACAGGGGAGTATAGGTTGAAGGAAGGCCAACAATGCCCTGGGAAGATAAGAAAGAAAACATATCTCAATGATATGAGAAAAGCCTACAAAGAAAAAGTAAAAATTCACATGGGTGTCACAGAAATTACACATGGCTCGTTTTGAATTTTACTTGTAGGAGAGGAGAATTCGGTGCAATGTTGACAGCTGCTCAGTTCAGACCACTACTTTTGTACTCTACTTATGATTTCTGTTCCACTGGGAAGTAGAACAAAATTGTTCAGATAATGAAATACTGTGGGTTAAAGCATAATGGGCTTAACAATTTAGCATCTGTATGAATAAGCTGTGTAATGAGAGAGACTGTGCTATCTGCAAGCCTGAGGACTGCACGTGTTATAAGGCAGGTAGCTTTTTGGAGTGACCTAGAAATGATGGAAAAATGGGCTGACAGGAATGTAATGAATTTAGATAAAGGCAGATGAGCAGCCCAGCAATTAGGATGGAATAATGGTGCAAGAGAACAGGCTGGGAAACAAGTAGAAAGAAATAGGAAAGTAGGAAAAGACCTGTATGACCTGGTGACACAGTGAAAGGGTTGGAGGCCAGGAAGACAAGTTAGAATGTGGGAAATTTGAAATAGTTCTGAGGAAAAATAGAAGGAAAAACTGAGGACAGTCAAGTACAGTGGGGGGCTGCTTCGAGAGAAGTGGAATTGCCATCCTTGGAGAGAGTTGTTACTCATCTGGAGATGACCCTGAGCATCCTGGCCCAGCTGGACCTGCTCTGAGTAGGGCTGGATCACTGGACCTCCTCAAGGCCTTTCTGAGCATCATGATTCTCTTTTATTTGTGGCTGCCATGAACTCTGTGCATATAAGAATGCTTTGGGCTTCTCTTTAAATTATGTCCAGTTGTTAACTATTTTCCTATGTTTTTTAAAACGGCTTTGTTCAAATTCATTCATAGTAGTGACATCTGACTCCTAGGGAGCAATGAAAGCTAATTTAAATGGGTAAGGATGGTTCAGATGGTTAAGTATGCAATGGTTTTATGAGTTAGGTGGGACTGTAAATTATCTAGTTCAAAACAACATTTCTCTTTCCACTTAAATACAGCCAAAGTGCCAAATATGTGCAGGTTAGGTGCTACTAAATGAAATTAACCTAAGAAATCCCATTATTTCTTACCTGTTGTTCTGTTTTTCATTTTCAGCCCAGCAGGGACTAGTGTAAAGTGTTGTCATCCATGGTTTTATATCTCTACGGACATTCTATCCACTGCAGGGCAAAATTTTTTATAACTCAATTACTGTAGACCTAAAGTTTATAATTGCTTTAATGGAGACTTTAGCTGCCAGGAAAATATTTAGTAATGTGTGAGTTCATTACAACCACAAAGTTATAACTAAAGCTTTTTTTGAGTGCTCTTGTCAAAGCAGGAAACAAGTTTAGGATTTTTTCAGTTAATATATATCTTCCTCTAAGAACAAGCCTATGTAGGACATCTGAATTGTGGCCACTTAAAACTGTCTGATGTTGGCATGATTTTTTTCTATTTAATTTTGTAGAAAGCTCAGAATGTATTTCAGCAGTTTCCTGTTTTTAGAAGGAAAAAAAATCAAACAATACGAAGCAGTCTAGATCTGCTCCCTCTCCAGTGATAATTATCTATCAAATAGTGCTAACCTGAGCAGATATTCTCAATTTCTGGTCAGCTGTTTCAGAGCCCAGCATGTGGTTGGATTTGTGGAGCGATGATGGAGGAAGAAGACGACTTATATAATGGTGTGTTTTCTTTTACTTGGATTTTATTCAAGCTGCCTGCAGTATTATTTATGGATGTTACCATTCCTTTATTAAATAATCCACCTCTGAAGTCAGACCGTACATCTGAAATCAGCACAAATGCTTGGGAAGCTTATGGAAAGCAAAGAGCAGAAAGAAATAAGTGTTGTTTCTTAAACAGAATAAGCAAGGATGATTTTTCTAATACTGTTGTGCATTTGTGTGAAGTGAATGAAAACATACTTAATGATCTAGATAAGTTTTGTTTAATGGGTTAGAAGGTATGCTGAAATTCCTAGAATTTTTTTGCAGACTTCTGCCCATGCTGTGTATTTTCACTCAAGGTTTCATCTGAAACAAATAAACAAGCAAAAATGTTTTATTTCTGAAGGTTTCTGAATTCCCTGTATTGTAAAGTTCCTCTTAGAAGGAGGTGAGTTGACTGCTTCTTGGTTTTGAAGAGGCAGATTTCTTTAACAGTGTAACTGATAGCAAAGAATGAGAAGGCATTCTAACTTGACACATTGTTAGTACAAGATCTACTGATGTGCAGAGCTACATGGGCCCAGCCAAGAGGTTCTCCTGACCTACTTTAGGTAACAAACTTGGCTATCCCTGACACTTGAGAAATGACAAACACTAGATACCGTAGTATCATAGGTAACAACCCAAACTATAACTTTTGGGACTTAATTACTTTTACTCTCAAATTGTTTTCCTTCCATTGTTTGTGCCAGAAGACATTTCTTTGGCAAATTGTGTAGTCTATGGAGGAAGTTTCCTAGCTTGTCGAGAATATGTCTGTATGTGTAACAGGATGAATGTGGATTCTGTACACATTAATTCACAATTTTGTAATTCTTTATTGGAGTTGCTTATGTACCTTTCACAACCTGTGTCCCTACTTTAGAATGTAAAAGGTGCCTCTCAGTTTAATCTTTAAGTGCCTCTCAGTTTATTCTCCCACATGTGGAAGAAAATAAGAGTATGTAGTAGAGGGATTTAATGTTTTCTGTAGTACTACTAATAATAGACTAGTTTAAGCTTTTAGCAAAAGCATTTATTTTACAGAAGACTAGTAAATAGTTCTGGTTCAACATAGTAATTTAAAGATTCCAGCTTTAAAAACTTGCCAAACAGGGAGATGCTTTCCCCATTGCCGATGTGTTTTGGGTACCTGCTTTGTTTGAGGGACCCTCATATTCCCCTCTAAATTGTGCAATTTGTAATTCCCCACTGAAAGCCAGCTGGGGTTCTGGATTCATCCTCGTGAGCTTCCAGTGGGGTAATGCTGCCCACCCCTGCCTGGGAAAAGAAATGTTGCCTTTTGCAGTGTGATTTGAGCTTTCTATCCAGGCATAATTAGGAACAGACAGCAAACTAAGGCTCTTTGTGTGTGCAGTGTGTGTGAAGCAGATTGCAGTGGTCCAAAGCTCTTCTGGCACAATTACTTGCAGCACCTGTTTTTTCCTTCTTGTATTCATCTGAGCTTCATTTCTTCAGCCTTTCCATTTGCATTCGTGTGTTCTCTGATCTTAGTGTTCCTTACACAGGTTGGACTTGCTCTATTTTGTTCATGACTCCTACCTTTGAGCTCTCTTTCAGTTATTCATTGAAAATAAATTCTGTTACTGTTTCACTTTCTTTTTCATTCCCCATCCTCTTGGGCCTTCTGCTTAACTTTTCCATTGCCATTGCTTTCAGCCACATCAGGCCTGCTTTCTCTGCTTACTGTCGTACTCTTTCAGCAGCTCCAAGCAGCTCCTTCTTGTGCCTTTCCTGTTCTTGCTTTTCTTCTGGAAAAGTCAACCACTTCTCTTGGCCACTGTGAGAGGCAGATAGACATAACTAAATTGGGTTAGTGTCCCCAGTAAGGTTAGTGACTTTGCAGTATCAAAGCTTGCTCCCTGTGAGCAGTGGTTTTTCTATACTATAAGAAAGCCAGTTTTTCTCATGAATCTTGTAAATGAATCCTAAAGTTCAGTCTATGTAAATTACATTTCCTACTAGAAAAATAAGCTGTCTTTGGAAAATCTTGCATATTATAGCTTAGACATATGGTCTTATTTTGCATGCCAGTACTGGTGAAAGAAATCTGTTTCTTTCAAGGATTGCTTTGCTATGCTGAGAGACTTAAAACTGATTCCTCTGTACAACAGCAGCAATTGCTTTTGAGACCAACAGTTTTGGGGAAGGACAGTCCAACTAGTCCCTCTTGAAACCAGTCATCCTGCTTTGGAAGATTGCCTCTCCCACTTCACACAGCAAGTAGTGTTACCTTGGCCAAAACAGTCAAGACCGGTGTTGAAATAAAAGATTTTGTTTTGTTGTGAAGCTTGCCATTAAGCTCTCAGTACACAGTCATCAGGAGTGATTGTGAATATCTGAAGGCTCCTATGCCTTCACATGCAATGATCTGAATAGCATATATGGCAGTGTCACTGCAGTATAAGTAGCCAAGGTACAACAACCACAATGAATTTGGTCTACTTTTCAATTTAAAGTTCCTACCGTAAGCTGTCTAAAATCCCCCAAAGGCAGTTCATTTGACTAAAGTTTAAGAGCAGATTTTTGTGCTCTTTGAAACATTGTTGGTTCAATTTGTTTTGCCATTTGAGTTCAGAAAATCAGTGTCTGTTTTGTTATATGAGCTTTTCAGCCATTTTAATATGATCTTTTCATCTTTTAGAGCAAAAGCATGAAACCTAGAAATGGAAAATGTTGTGTTAGTGTCAAAATTTGTCTGTGCTGGACTTTCTTGTTACTGTTTCTTTTCCTACCTTACTATTTTTTGCCCTTGAAGACAGTGCAGATCCTTGACATTCTCACGTGGGAATTCTTGTAACAGTGTGCAACAAATGCATTTGAAGAGTATCTACTTACTTCGAGCCTGGAAATAAGATACATTCTCAAAAATGTGTAGAAATAGTAAAACTAATGAAACTAATAAAACCCGAGTGATGGCTATGGCTACTTTGCCTGCACTAGATGAACTAATATTTCTGTAGTTTTCATCAGCTGCTCTTTTAACCACCAGGTACATTGTGAACACTAAAATTAATTTAATTAAAGCAGCAAAGAAGTGTCTGTGCTTTCAGTGTGAAACAACCGGCACTGGTTGTTTCATAACAGTGCATAGAAAGTTAATGTGGCCCAAAGGAAACTTCCCCTTGGATGGTCAGAGCTGGAAGTGGTGCTTGCTCAAGACCTGTGGATCCACTGGGACATGGGTTTCAGTTAGGACTTTGTTGGAGAGGATTTTTTCTTAATCTAGCCCTTGTTATCTGTGGTCTTTTTGCATATTTCTGTTTTCTGTAATGAGAATATACTATTTGAACTTCAGGAACTAATGCAATAAGTTTAGTGTGCTAATTTGTAATATGGAGGTTAATAAAAAAATAGAAAATGGGTTTTTCTGAGTTGGTTTTGTTACTGTACTTTTTGTTCACTTTTGCATGAAAGGGACTTAAAATTGGTCTTACTGGTCTGGTTGACATGTTGACATTACTCTGGCTTGTTGAAGGGTTTCAGGAAAAGACTTAATTTGTAGTTCTCCGATTATAAAATTGGTGAAAATTGATGATCTTTTATCTTTCTTAACCTGAGTGCATCTCTCA
Organism: Prinia subflava; assembly: GCF_021018805.1. Classification (NCBI taxonomy): domain Eukaryota; kingdom Metazoa; phylum Chordata; class Aves; order Passeriformes; family Cisticolidae; genus Prinia; species Prinia subflava. The sequence continues at coordinate 34,360,659 of NC_086248.1, read as the reverse complement.
TTGTTGCCTAAAATATGTTGCAAATAGTTATCTTAAGCTTAAAGACCCCATGTAAGACTTAAAAAATACTGTTCTAAGTATTTCCTTAGATCTGCCATATTCTTTTACTCTGCATTACTGCATAAATGCTTTTTTGATGGGTTTTTTGGTTTGTTTTTTTTTTTGGGAAATGCCTTAGCTGTTAGTCTGAAAATACTGTGTTTTGCCAGTTTGTCTCAAAACTTCTTCCTCCTCTGTGTTCCTGGTCGCTCCATACTCTCTTGGATAGATGCTAAGTTTGTAGGTCTGCTAACTCAGTGTGTCCAGAACAAGCTTACACCAAGGACAGTGGTAAAAGCTCGTTCCAGATTAATTTGGTTTAAACAAGATATTCTCATTATTTACAAGTGATGGGTCTGGCATCATAGTTTCCTTTAGGAAAGGGAGCAGTTATTATGTTATGTAGCTAGAAAAAGCATACAGTGGGTCTGCATAATTAGATTCTAGGAAATGTGGAAAGTTAGAATAGAGGATCAATATTTCCTTCAGATTCAAATAGACTTGTGTTTAATGTTTACTGTCAGATTACATTTTTTTAACATCAACATAGAAAATTGCTTTTCAACATAATTTTTTTTGGTGGATTTTTTTATGTTTGGCTTAACTTTTCATGTTGTTTTAGACTCAAATTTCTGTGTGTAGCACAGTTAGATAAAAGGGCAACAAATCCTTGGTTTTCTTGGTAGCAGCTTGAAATTAATCAGGTCTCCTGGAAGGGGATTCTTGTCATTTTTTCACCTTTGCGAATTTTCTTTCAGGTAGAGCTCTTGTGTGCCTGATAGCAAATTCAGATGGTTTTGTATTGGCTGTTTTCCTCAACTACCACTCATATTTTATTTCCATAATGCTCACTTTCCTTCAGTCTACTGTTTGCTTTGATGAGTCTTTTGGAGAGCAGTCAAATAAAAAGAAAAGTGATATACCCCATTTTATCACAGCTTTTTCCGTGATTTTTTTCAGTCTAATCTTTTCTGTGCAAGCAGATACTATTGATATGCAGGTTGTATCTTGGCAAAAGCAGAGCTGTATGAGTGCAGCTGGTGCAGCAGTTTTAAATGGAATTGTTCTGCCCTTAGTAGATATCTTCCTTCAATCAGCTAACTTTCTGCATACTCTGGAAGGCTTTGCATGACTTTGTTGTCTCAGTGTAACTGGTTAAGTAACAGTTTTAGGTTACAAAATCAGAGCTAACACTAAAGTTTTAGACTAATTTTGTCTTATTTTCCCTGTTGAGTTTTAAAGAGTTTGCTTTCCCAGTCAATCTGGCCCTTCATTGTCGTTTCCTCCTGCCTTAATCTAAAGGGATAGAACCAAACAAAATTGTAGCAAAGTTCAGGTAAGATTTCAATTTTCAGGAAGGTGTATGATGCATGACAATATGCACTCTTCTGTCCTGTAGCTACTATTTCAGCTGCTCTAATAGTCTCAGCCTGTGGTTCTAGTAATGACTGTAGCTGCTGATGACTGCTCTGGGTGTTGAAGAATTCAAAGTGGAAAAACAATAATGAGCTTACTCAAAGTGATAAGTTGGCAAATTTTTCTTTGTCACTTTGTTCATGATAACATGAATTTTCAGTGACTTCTCAGCAAGAAGGAAAGTAGTTTTATATAAAGAGAATGTTGCAAGAGAGATGCTTATGGTTACAGCAAAAATTGAGTAACTCTCTACCTGCTGGATAGCAATTAAGACTGTGCTTATAGGTCAAGTATTTCCAGAGTGTAAATTTTGGATCTTGCTTTACACTTTGTTTTAGAGTACTGCCCCATTCTGAGAAGAAATGCCAAGATTGTGTATAACAAGCTCCTGAAACAAAGGGTTTGGGTAGGCTTTTTGCCTGTATACAGGTACTACCACCCCTTAGACTGAGATGATTTAAGGAAAGTAAGTTTCCATCTGTAGAATGGGAAATGCTCGATAGGTATGCAATATATGCAATAAGTGTATATGACAGAAAGGCTTACAGATCATATTACCAGGCAGTGGGAATAGAAATACTATAACTGTAGGATTATCTGTGACAGTGGAAAGTATTCCTCTCATTTGTTTTGTCTGAAATAGTTCATTATAATCCTAAAGAAGAGAAAAGGGCACCACCTAGGGTCCAACTCAGACTTTCCTCAGTCCGTGGAGGGTGCCCAGAGGACTAATTTTGAGTAGACATATCATTTTAGGGACAGTAAAACAGCACATGAGCAGCCTTATAATCTGTGTGCCTGGTGTCACTAACACAACAGTGCTATCAGCCCTCAGGTCACAGCTTTGTAGCTCACCAGGCTGGCCAGTGCCCCTGTCACCGCTTGGGACAGCAGGGAGGATGTGTACCAGTGCAGTAGTAGAAGCAAAGGCCACAGCATTGAGACTGTTCTCTGCTCTACACAACTCTGTTACAGCATTTAAAGTATTTTTGTTAATTGTTTGTCATGCCAGTGAAATGAAATTAGTTGCCTAGTCCTGTCAGAAGCCCAGAATACAGTAGTTGGTAATCTGTTTAGTCTCTGAAAGGCAACAATAAAATCTGTTAAGCGTATCAGGTTTATCAAATCCCCTCAGGATTTCAGGGCTTACTAACCTGTATTTGGTTAAGTACTTATTTCAGACAGATGGAATTTTTGGCAGTTACTGAAATTCCTCTCCTACTTACATGGAAATCATGCCTGACTCTCAAATAACACCTGATTTTGCAAATGTAAATATTGTATATTGGAGACTGCATGCCTGGCGGCTGTGCTTTATTTGTAAAGTGGTTACGGTTAGAGCGCTATTATTTGGCGTTTTGTTGGACTAATTCTGGTTAACAGTGTGTTTTATGTCAGCTGATGATATTTTCATCTAAATTCCCTTCATAAATAGAGATTCCATGTCAGTTATTCCACTGATAGCATTGCAAGCATCCTTTGATTAGAGTTACATATTAGAGATATAGGCTACTGACATCATAGCATCATTACTCATACAAGTAAATTATTATTTTAAGCAGAATTTCAGATATGATCTAGTAAAACCTCTTCTTTTATTTTTACATCTTTATTTTTTTAAAAAAATCAAATTATTAGATGTTACGTTTATATAATAACAATATTTAATATGCTGTTATTATATAAAACTAATATTTAAAAATAAATCTGCACATTGATACATCTTTAGAAGACAAACAGTATTGACAAAGGTGGTAATTAAAAAAAAAAAAAATTGTTGCTATGATTCATCCAGAGGGCCAGAGCTCACAAGTGGCCTACAACCAGTGTTTTTAATCTTTAGCATAGGTAAGCTGTATTGAAAATTAAAATCTGTCATAGGAAGATGCTCAAGAAGTTTGTAAGTGATGTGGTAAACTGCTCTTGTCTCTGGTTCCCATAGCCAGAGCTTTCCCAAGTAGTAATCTTTGAGGGTGAGTACATCCCAAAGGAGTTATAAAAGAGTAAAAATGGCTCAGAAATATCCAGGGACAAAAAAAAAATCCCAAACCCCTACATATGAATATCCATTCAGCTTCTCTGACTCTATAGTTTAAACTGTGTTTTAGGCTGCTGTTCAGTCTTGTCTGCTAGGAGCAACCAAGAGAGCCAAGACAGGTCTCTCTCCATTGATGGGATACCTCTGCGAGGGAGTTGAGTCAGGGGACACACAGACCACAGCTGACACTTGCTAGTGAGCCTGTTGTTAATTTAGCTGCTCTTACAAGCAGAATCAGGGTGTTGCAGTAATGAAAGATAACCATGTCCATTGATCCAGCTTCCAGTTTGCTCATGCAAAAGTCTGTAGTAGCTCCCAGGTGGGAGCGGCAATAGGGAGACAGCCGGATTTTGAGACAGCCAGCTCTGGTTTGAAAGTGTACAAATGCAGCCCTAGCAATTTTTCTGATTGCTTTGGGATTAAATATCCTTGTAACAATGTGAATAATTGAGAGTAATATGATTTTTCAATGGGTCGTGTGGACTGGGAAGGCAGAAGGATGGTAGAGGTTTGATGTAGCAGCCACACAGAGGCAATTAGTTCCCCCGGAGACACCGAGGAGTGTTGTGCGTGGCTGTCGTCTGGTGCTGTGATAGCCTGCTGTGCAGTGGATTGATGGGTGGCACTATTGCCATAGTGGGCCATGTTGATTGTTCCAATACCTTTGAGCTTCCCAATTGTCAGTAAGTGCTTATGTGTGCAAATCTGAATTTGGTCTGCAGTCAATATAGTAATTGGAGCAATTTGGATTAGTGACTGCAAGGTACCTATTCTAGAGTGAGCTTTAACTTTATCCTATAATTATCATGGATGGATAGGTGCCTATATTGCATATGAACAACTAAATTTAGAATCTTAACTAGACCCAAGCCATCATCTTACATTAAAGCACAGCATGCAATATGTTTTATACGTTATTATCTTGGTGACTACTTTTACTGTTTATTTGTTACTGTCTGCAGTTTGTATAATGCAGTCTTCTCAAAATTAGGGTGAGGGGAGATTATGCAATGCAAAAAGATTTTACTCTGTATGTGTATAATAAAACATATATAGAAATAGTTTCTTAAAATTGGTTTGCTTGCTTACGTTCAGATAATTGTTTACCTTAGCTTAAAGGATTGTTAAAATAAGAATGCTGGGATGTGTCATTTCTAATGTGCTGGTCTGAATCATGCTTGTGTGCAATCACTGTATCAGCTCACGGCATGGCTGCCAAGCTGCCCACACATTCCCATGATGAATTTGCCAAGAGAAGTCTGATCTCCTTCTGGCCATCTGCATTTGTTTTGAATCATAAGTCCATGGGTGTGTGTATGAGCTACTGTATTTATCTGGGCTTTGTTTGTTGGAACCTGGTTTTGACTTTTGTTTCAGTTTCCCCTGTTGACTTTACTTTTTATGTTTGCTTTTGAAAATCCTGTGGACTTAGAATTGAATTATGAGTAGGCTTCAGGTCACTTGATGTTTCTGGGAAAAAAAATTGTGTGTTCAACACACTGCAGCAGATCTACCACAACTCTAGAAAAACAGCTTTGAAATATAAATGCCAAATATCACAATATAGTTTTTCAACATGAAGTACTTATTAAAAAGCTGTGTTTAGAGAGAAGTGCATAAAATCTGTGCCTTTGGCATTTTATAGCTTATACAGGACAGTTATATTACATAGGACAGTTTCTTCTTTTCTTGTATGTTCAGAGCTGTGCCCATCAGCTTTTGTATATTTTTTTTAAATTTACCTTCAGCATGCCTCACCATCTCACAAGTCCTGCTGGATGCCTGTGCATGAGGGCTTATCAAAAAGAGCACAAGTGCTGTATCTAAGTTGGGTTCTTCTGTTCACGCTTCACCAGTCCTCCTTCTTTAGCTTTTCTCCTTCCTCATCTTAACCAGGATAGAGGCCTGTCTGCCTTTTCAAACTCCAGTGAAGGCACTCAGCAGGATTCCTTGTTAATTCAGGGATCTCAGCTCTAGGCCAAGACCTATACAAGATTGGTGTGTTAGGTACTGTAGACAGGCAAAAACCCCACAGAGTCTCTGCCAGAGAACCTAATGGGCTGTTAATCACTAGTTAATATACTGATTTTTAAACCTTAATCTGAGATGCATAATTCAGAGCTAACCAATATGCCTCATGAAATGCCTGATAGAGAATCTGAGCATAGTTTTGGGGAAAAATAACTTTTTTGGAAGATGACAGGTCTGTCATACAGTGACTTTTCTACTTGCAGTCTAATAATACTTTAAATAATGTGTGTGTTATAAATGGTTATCTATGTTCTTTGTGTCTGAAAGCAAAGCTGTTTTCTGTATGTGTTCCCAGAGGATCACAAGAGAAAATTTTTATTTTCATTTTCAGTTTTTATTTCTTAACTCTCTGCTATTCATCTTTGAATGGTAACTTTCTGCTGTAGAGCATATTTTCTCTTCTTATCAGTTTGTATTTGTCATCTTTTCCCCTGGCCTTCATAAACACCATTTGAAAGGATTTCTTTTTTTCTCCAAAATTTTAATAATCCTGATTTTGTATTTTCAAATTGAAACTAAATTAAGTTTAAGTTTTAAACTGTTCAAGCCTTTCTTTTGTGTGTGGTCTTTACAGCAAATATTCCTAAGAAGAAACAGGAATCTCTAAGTTAATGTATATTGACATTTTGCAGAAATATTTTTTTCTTCAGGTCCAAAGGAAACCACCTTAGCAAAAAACTGTGTGTGAAATTGCCCCATTAAAAAAAAATTAGTCCCTTTCCTTACCTAATGGTATACCTGCTGTGACTGGTGTGGCCTAAAGCACAGAAGAGATATTTGCCCAAATAACTGCATAGCTGCCTCTGCTTGTAATATTTTTTGGCAGTCAAGACAAGTATGGGTAGAGAAAACAGAAGAAACATCTTTAGCCATATGCACTGTTCCAACACCAATTTCTTGCCATGAACTACATATGTTTTCAGCAGAATGAGTTCATTATGGATTGTTGTACTCTAATTGTTGTTATTCTAAGTATTTTGTGGTATATTCTGCCTTGACATGAGTGTTGGACATGGAGTATTAGAAGTATTTATCTGGTTTCACTGAAGTCATGTTTGGAGAATAAAAATGAAAAATCAAGAGGAAATGCTTGTGAAACTTTCTTTTTGCCTGTTTGTAAGGTGACTTTTTCTAAAAACACAAATTGTATAAAATAGCTCAAAGGGATTTGCAGATCACTAAATTCTTAAATGTAGTTTAAAATTCTTGAAAACTCATATGTTCTATATTTTTATAGAGATTTTATAAAAATTTCTTTATATTTGTAAAATTTTCAGAGTTGCATTTTTGTTGGTTTGTTTGTTTGTATTTTTTAATATTCTGTAGGGGTTTATGACATTAGGTGCCTGAAACTGTTTTCATGTAGCTCATACCTACCAGGACTGTATATACATTTTTTTGCTTCCTCAGCCAAAGAAGTTTTCCTTAAAAGAAATTAATTTTGACTTGGATTCCTCCCTAACAGTACTAATATAGTATGAAAAGCCAAAATTGATGAAGGCAAATTTTGACCAGCAAAAGTATTACCTGCAAACAGTCATGCATACCAAAGATCATGGTTTCCTAAGGACTGCATCTAGTTCTGCAGTTGAATTTCTTCTGGAGACAATCTTGTACATGAAGTGGTGTGAGCAGCGTGGGATGATGTGTGACTGGCAACTAGTAGTGAAGCCACTGATTTTTCATTTGGGATATGCAGGGGAAAAATTCTTCCTTAGTAATTGGAAGAATGTTTTCGATCTTTCAGCCAAACGCATTTGTCTTATTTGCGTGTACTTTTTTTTTTTTAAGAATGGCATTATTTTTAAGAATGGAATTGCAGGGTTCTGTAGTCCATTTGTTTGAAGGATTGATTCAGATCTTGAGTATTGCAGGCAGCTGTGGGGTTTTCTCAGAGCTTTGTCTGGCAGAGCTCTCCCTGGCCTCTGCTCAGGGATAGCAGCTGCTGTGGTGGGAGCCTGCAAGGAGTGGTGAGGTGCCAGCTCTCCTCTTTCTGGCCATGGCAGAAGATGTTGAGCATATCTAAGTCCCTCAGATTTGTGTGCCTTTTTCATGATATCATTGAAATCTTTTCACTGCACTTTTATGATTTAGGTGTAGAGAATGAGTTTTTTAACAGATAGTTTTTTACTTTTTGGTAGTTTTTAAAAACTTTTAAAATTTGTCTCTGCTTTTTGAGACAGTGATGAACCTTCTTGTCTATCCCCAAAATACTCTGGAGACTGTCATTTTCCTCTAGCACTGTGTTAGAGCAGCAATTCAGAGACTTCTTTCTCATAGAATAGATGGTACTTCTAGATATACATCCTTGCTACATCTTTTCACCTTCCTCCTCATATCTTCCTTTGCTCTTCATGGATACAGGAGGCTCAAATATACATGTGAGTACTTGAGCTTGAATACTGCTGGTGGTGGTTGTCTCCTGAATCCCTGAAGTCTTACGAGCCTTGATTTTCTCCTTCCAGAGGCTGATAAAAGTCACAGAGATAGAGAACCTTGGATGTGGACATGGTTTCCTCTCCTAAGCCAGCCTCCTCCTATGTGCTGTTAGGCTAGTACTTTAGTGTCACACCTGCAGTGAGGCCAACAGGAGGAAATGAGCTATTCTTCTAAACAAGTTGGGGTTTTTAAAAATGAAAGTTTTTACTACTACAACAAAAGATGGCTAGGTCTTGGGAGAAATTGGAGAAGGATCCCTGCAATGAATACTGGCAACCTTTAGTGAGGTCGAATCTCATTAATGCATGGACAGGATGCACATATTGCTTCAGTACACTCTCTTTTCTAGAGAGGTGTATATAAACCTGGCAATTACATGAGCTTCAGATATTCTGTCTGAAGAAAAACCATGTCAGTGCAATCTAGTTTGTATTAAGAGAGGAAATTTGTCTCTGTTGACTGTGAATAGAGGCTGAGACAGCTCTTGAAGTATTTTGAATGTACTCTGTCTTTTCCAGCACTGCTTGAAAATTCAGTCAAAAGCCAGTGCAAAAAAGCTGTCTGATATGAGATGATGCTGTGCAGTTTATTCTGTTATGTGGTTTTTCAGTACGACAACTGAAGAAAGATACTGATGTGTGTGTAGCTTGATTAGAACAACATTGTAGATTAGGGACTTTGGGGGATTAGAGATTATGAGCGAAGGATAAATAGTTAAGAATGGAATTGATAGATATTAAATAATGAAAGAATACAGAATGGTGTTCAGTAATAGAAATCACAGCTACAAAAACTTCACAACATTACAAATGGAGAGACAAATTCAGAATTCTGTGTATTTGCAATGAGTTCAATTTTTTGAAAACTCAGAGAGCTTTTCCTGTGCAACTTAGAGTATGAAAGGGTATTTATGCCTAAGGAAGAGCAGTAAAAAACCCCAAATATTTGTCTGAAAGGTCTTTGAGAAGGGAAGGTAATGAGGTGGCTGAAGAACAACTTGGTTTTGCCAAAAGCAAACCAGAGCATATAATGAAACATATGAAATAGAACTCGTGAAGAATTGCAAACTCTTAACTGAGTGGATTAATAATAACTATACTTTTCATCTCTATGGTGTATATGATGCATAAATCAGTGAATAAATCAAAACTAATTAAGCAGAGGTTAATATTTATCATTGCAGTCTCTTGCCCTTATGCTGCTTTTGGATTGTCATGCTGTTGTTCTTCTTTAAAAATGTAATTGTAATACAAGCTAAAGAATAACAATATCCACATTGTTTATAATAGCTTGGATGCTAGATGATGGAAGTCTGTCCCATCCAGGTGTATATTAAATATGCCTCTCTGGAATGGAAAGGAGTGTGCAAGCCAAGCTGGACCTAGAGCCCTCTCTGCTGGATGGCTGGGAAACAACACTTCAAACAGGAAAAAAATAAGAATTTTTGTGTAGAAAAGAAAATCTGAGGCTAGTTCAAGAAATCTAGACATTAACCATAAATCCTACAGAGTTGAAGTCTTCCTTATCATAAGCAGAAGGAATAGAATACACTTCTTTCATAAAATAGCCATCTCTTATTAAATTATCAGGAGATATATTTTAATGATAATTCTTTTCTTCTGACCAAAAATGAGATCTGAGGGGGTAAGAAAAGAATTAATATTTTATCTTAGAAATTCGAAAAAATTATAATATCTGTGCTATAGAGGAATATTCAAGTAATGGATTTTGTAACCATATAAATCCTAGGGGGTGTAGGCGGGTGCTGGTTTTTTGCAGTAATGAACCAAAGAAATTAACACTTACTATAAAGCTGTAGTAATACACGGAAAATACGCTGTTTCAAGAGGAGGTACTTTTTAAAAAAGGCATTTGGCAAGATGTAACACATGTGTTTGTTTTAAAATAAAATATATTTTCCAGTAAGAGGGGAAACCCTATTATAGTAATTAAAGTCCATATTTTATTACCAATGGAAAGCCAAACACAGACATTCAAAATTTTTTTTCATTCCATTTGACTATTGGAAACAGGGGAAAGGATAATTGCAGAGAATTACTGGATTGTCACTTTACTACCAGCACTAGAAGATCCATTAAAACTATGCAGCTCCCTGAAGTCTAGTCACTTGGAACTGATTCTGAAATGTGCATAAGCACACGTGAGTTTTTTAAGCCCAAAAAAGTCTAGTGGAGATAAGAAGGATCAACATTGAATAAACTTGTGAGAAGTGTTGACTCTTCCTTCTTCCATGGTTTTTCAAGATGGGATAGCAGCTGCAGACATTCATGACATTTCTGGTCACAGAAAGTTCATTAGGAGAAAAAAAATGCAGCCTTTGTGTATGCACTTGGAAACCTCTGAAATCTCTCATGAGTGGAGAGCTACAGCAAAACAGTTACTGATCTTTATTAAACTTGGTTTCCCTTCATTTCCTGCCTAGGGAAGGAGAAGCACATTTTGGAAATGTTTGATCTTTTGTATAGTGTTCATAGTAAGATTTTTTTTTTGGAGTCATCATTGCACTGAAGGTAACAGCTTGATTAATGGCATTATAGAGCAGATAGTATGATGGGTTGCTTTAGGGCTTTCTTCCTACTTTTTTTCAAGTCACAGTGACATAACTACTTTAAAATTTAGATTAAAAATGGTATAAGAAATGTAGACTAGAAAGATGCAGGAATATTTTGTAATATGTTTTTGTTCTGTAAGAATAAGACCTATGAGGTGACTATTTATGAGAAAAAAAAACCCAACAAAAAAAGAAGAACCTGTCTAGGTAACCAAACTAACTGATATCAATTTATCACATTGTATCACTCACCAAGTGTTTTGTGAAAGGCAGTAAAGAGGTTGTGTAAAGGACTGATATTTTTCTCTTGAAAAGACAAGGGTAGTGAAAATGTAGACTGAAGGAAGCCTTTTGCATTTATGCTCTTGTTTTCTCTGTTTTTTCCTGTCATTTCTTGACCCAGCTAATTCTAATGGTCACATAAACGAAGACATTTTGAAAGTCTGCTTATAGAAGTGGTAGTGAAAGTACCTCAGTAGTACTTACTTTCTACAGGAGAATTAATGCAGAAACACTATATTGCTAATTTCTCCTCTTTAATGGATTTCAAGGTGTTTTCTTGAGTATTTTTTGGATAAGAAACAGTATTTTTTATGTAGTTGTATCATAGATATTGAATATTAGGCAGCTAATAGCTTCTTTATATGTGGGTACACACACAGACATCTTCTTGGTAGAGTAACACGTGCTACCCAACCTCTGCTACATGAGCTTTAGAATATGTTTAAGCTACATGATAAGCATATTGCAAAGATACAGAGAGTTCTGGTGTTAACCTAAGAAGGCCCCGTGCAGATCAGCCAGTGTTGACTCTGGAGCAGAAACAGTGCGGGTGGAACGATGCTCAAGGAGAGCACTGCCCACAGGGACGTTTCTGCTGTCAAGGCACCATCTTTCTTACAGTAGCTTGGGTAATTTCTGAAGGTATATCAAACAAACAGACCTCATTAAAAGCAGAAAATGATGGAGTGAATATTTGGCTGCTTTCTCCTTCAGTTGTAACTTAGCAGTTTTGCAGGTGGCACACTTGTGGTGTCAGGAGATGTTAACTTGTTCTATGCTGGGATGGAGTTATTGTATCTGTACAGGCCTGTCTTCTTTTGGCTTAATGAGCCTTTTTCCCAAAATAATTACACAATTCCAAATTTTTAGGATTTAAAATAATTTAAATAATAAATTTAAAATTAATTTTAAATAGATTTTATGGTGCTGACTGCCTGGGCTATAATTTGCTGCAGAAGTTTTCTTAAATTAATTATCTCTTGTATACATCTATACATGTTTTTGTTTGTTTGTTTTTTCAGGGCATGGCTTTTACCTTGGAGGAGAGGCAACAATTAAATATTCATGGATTATTGCCACCTTGCTTTCTTGGTCAAGATGCTCAGGTTTATACAATTCTTAAGAACTTTGAAAGGCTGACATGTGACCTAGACAGGTAAAGTATGGCTAAGAAACCTTATCTTGCTCACCAATTCACAAGTAATTTTTTTTTGTATGGTAGTACAGATGAAATTTTGGGGTATTTTTTCAGGCTGTGTTTGTTGATTATTGGGAATCGTTAAGCTAAATATCTATTTTTGCTGGAAGCTTTCTTCAAAAAATCAACTCCTGCTTTAAAAATGTAATCTTCCAGAGCTGTTCACATGAACAGCTTTGATAACCAAATGATGCAAAGGTCACCAGAAGCAAATGAACTCATGTGAAACTTAAAGTCTGTAATGACTGTACATGCATATAGATCCATATGCATTAAAACATAGTAAATTTGTAAAATGTTAGTAAACTAATATATAACATAGTGTTGCTGTGCATGGGTATTTTTAAGGAAAAAATCTGTGAAGAGCTTTAAATATTTATGAATACTATTTTTTTTCCTAAAAACTTGTATTTTATAGGCTCTAGAACAAAACACTGTTTCTTAATTTCTTTCTCCTGTGCCTTGCTCTTCCCTGTCACAGGATGTCTTTCTATCAGTAGGTAATACATGGCCTCTAGGAACCCATCTGTTGGTGACAGGGCTTTTTTACAATTTAAAGTTGCCACAGCCTTTGTTTTTTATGGAGTCAGAAGAGGATGAGGGCAGCCTTCCTTGCAAGTGAAAAGCTTGCAATTGTGGTGTCTTTTGGAGGTTAACTATTCTCCAGTGCTCTCAGGAAGGCCACGATCAGTTATAACAGAGGAGTAGCTTCCCAGGCTAGAATGTCTGAATCTAGGTTCCTACATATAGGAAAGTGTAAAATTTCTTGAAGGCCCCTGATTCATCATGTTTTCATAGGAGAAAACTTTCTGTCCCTCTGTCCCCATCTCCTCCTTATCTCTGCCTTGAGGTAGTCCCTTCATGATACAGATTATTGTTTCATGTGTTTCTGGACATTTAAGGCAGTTCCAATTGCTTGTTTCAGCTTGAATTGCTGGAATTTCTCCTCACCTATAACTCAAAAACCAGAGGAAAAAAAGTCTTTACCCCATTGTTGTATGTGTTTTTTAACTAGGAAAAAACTTTGCTCCTACTTCAGGTCATAGCAGAAAAACACTCCTACTTCTTAAAACATTGCAGATAGAGTGTCACAGGTCTAGCTATATAACAGTTGAAAGAAGATTAGCAGTATTTTCCAAATCTTAATTATTTTTTTGCAAAAAATTTTGGATATTCAAGTGGCTTTTTGCCAAAATGAAAAAATTCTTCAGGAAAGGAAGAAAGAATTAATCTATCAGTTTTAAATGACAGAGTATTAAAACTTGGAATGACGTGCCTTTTGAACTGCAATAAAACACTGAGTGCTGAAGTTTTGATTGCAGTGGGAATAATGAAATAAAAATAACTGTCTCCAAGTATTTTGGGAATACTTTGCAGCTATCTTTATTATGTCAAAAAAAAGGGAAAGAGAAATCTGTCTGTCTTAGGGATGGGGAAGGAAATATTTTTTTTAAAGTAAAGCTAATCCATGTATGGTAGACACAAACAATACAAAAGTATAAAGAAATATAATATGATTACAAATAAATGTAAACAAAAGGTTTTTGGGAAGCCATTTGCTTGAGAGAATATTTTTCCAGAACTGTTAACTGACCCTGTTAACCTTAAAATCTGTAAATACTTAATTAAACAAAAACTTAGTGTCATTCTTTCCCACCTATGAGCCTTCTTTGGTGTTTTCTCTTTTCCAAATATGTAGTTGAGTAAGGAAGGAATTTGTTTCCTGCTCCTGTGACCAGACATCTGTAAAACAGAAGCGCTAACATTAAGTTATTCCATCCATGTGTCTTGAGCTTTAGACTGTAGCTTGCCATTTTATAAAGCCAGTTTTTATTATAACACTTGCTTTAGTATAAAGGTTATATTGTAATGTGGAGCTTTGCATTACAAGTTTATTCTTGTTAATTCGGTGTTAGTGATGCAGTTCAACTGAGACAACTAGCAAGTCTTCTGTTCACAGAAATAGCTTGAAACTTTACAAGTTAGGCTTTTTTCTCACTAATGTGTCCACTAATCAGAATACTTCAAATACTATTTTGGTAATTAACATATAAAAACGTGGATAACTGTGTTTATTTTTCAGTTTTATTCTGTGACGTGTATCTGTGCTACTTTCTCAGTTGTAATTTTTGGTCCAGAAGGTATTTGAATCTTCTCCTTCCCCTCACAATGTGAATAAACATTTTGGCCCCATTTGTAATGCTGGAGAAGCTGTGGTGAGATCTGCATCCGTGGGAGATATTCAAAACCTGACTGAAGATGGTCCTGTGCAAACTGCTCTAGCTGACTCTGCTTTGAGCAGGAGATCAGATGAAGCAATCTCCAGAGGTCCCTTCCAACCTGAGCCTAGTGCATGCTTTCATAATAAAAGTCCATAGTACTTAAGAAATAATTTTTTAGGGATAATCTTGGATCAATTTAAATTGTGTAAATTAAGTCAGGTTGTCCCTTAAGAATATTAAATTATATAAATCCACAAGTACCCCCCAAACGGAATTTTTTCTTTAAGAAATCATATTTATACTCTGTCTGAACATCTAGCAGATCTAAACTGACTATTCATGCTATGCTCTGTTTTGATAAGAAAAACATTTTCCTCATGTATTACCGGGACTTTGTATAGCTGTGATGTTTTCCTCTATTTTTTAGCAAAATGAAACTCTGTTACATGCATAGGTCTACATTTAAGACCACTAGTGGAAAGACTTTGTAATATTTACAAGAAGATACTTCTTTTTAAGACAGTGTAAACATTGACATCTTGGGCTCCTCTGCAGATAAAATTCATCTGTGAATTGAGTGTGCAAAAAATTGCATGTGCAAAATGTGATTTGCAGGTGTGTTTCTATGTCAAGTATCTGACAATTTCATTGGAGTATGTCAGCTAAGAGCCTGCTTACCACATTACATGTGGTAAGCTCAGTCCTTAAGGCAATATGTGAACTCTGGTCTCCTATATTTATACTTGTATCAAAGAATTTTAAAGAAGGCTGAATGTGGTCCTGCCACAATTACTCCTTGAAATCTCTTCACTGATGAAGGATGTCAGAAGCCTTGACTGTTTTAACTGGAACTTGAAATCTCAAGTGCTCCCTGTAAAGGCAGATGCTCAAGGACAATCTTGTGTAAGAGCATGCAGTTTTTGTCTTTACTGAGTGTAAATGTCGTAATTCCAGGAAAACCCCCATGTTTATTGCAGTATGCATCTGGCATAGTCTTTGCTCCCATAGAAACAGTGATTGAAAAGAGGTGAAGGGAGGCTGTTGTTTTCCTTCTAGACCTTGGCAGTAAGTGTATACTTGTGTGTTTTGCATCCAAATACAAAAGATTAAGTACAGACATTTAAATATTGCAGAAGTGGAAGCTGTTAAAGACCTTGGACAGAAGGGTATCATCTGATGAAACATAAATGCTGTGTATGACAGCATCTTACATTTGGCAGGATTTGCCTGGTTTTGCTTGGAAAGAGGGTGTGTGTAAATACATGAAGCTAAGTTGTTAGCTAGTACCATGGCATGACATGTTTTGGCACTGCTGAAATGCCTTTGTGAACTCGTAGCATGAAATTGTTGTACTCTGAAATACCAAGAGTTCATACACAAAATTAATGTGGAACAGCAGCAAATCAATTCCCTGGTATGCTTGGCAAAAGGGACACCAATAAGAGGAAAAAATTCTATTCCTCTAACTTAATTTGGAAAAGCTGCGATGGATTCTGCAAGTAATTTATTTTTTTTTCTCTCCTGTGTGTTCTTAATTGTCTTCTTGCTCTGTATTGATACAGAAATTGTTGCTCCTGGCACGGTGACATCTTCTGCCTGAGCTTTTCTTTCTTTGAAGAGTCACACTGTAAAATGTTATACTGGATGTGTTAACATTAGGAGAGGAGCCATCAAATGGCTTTTCCAGAGAAGGCCGTCTTATTTTGTTTTTTCCTTAAAGTTCCCCATCTTTAATGATTTTTTATATAAATACTGATGATGCAGAGTAATAGAGTTAACTGTCTTACATGGGTATAATAGCCTTTCGTCCCACCTTCTTAATTTACTCTCAGATAATATTTTTCAAGATAAGAGCAAAAAAAAAAGTGGTGTTTGTTCTGGTTTCACCTTTCCATTTTGCCTTTTAAAGTGTCTGCCAGTGATGGGCCAATTATCCTAAGAAATCATCAGTAACTTTCCGGTAGTTATATCACTTTTCTGTTGGGTTTTGGATGATATGTACTTAATATCCTTTTGCTGCTACTGTATTTCATTCCCTTCATAATAGCAGACTAGTATGAAAGATTCACAGATGAGGTAAAGGCAAGGGGGGAAGAGTGACACACTGAGATGTGAATGCTTGGCAGTCTCCTCTGTCTGACTTGCCAGACCTTGGTTTTTGTCCTCAGAAACAGTTCCCTGAAATCTTCATTCAAGACTCCTTGTCTGAGGACAGATAATATTTTTCTCCCTTTTTATAGCACAAATGAGTGTTTTATTGCTTGTTTTCATTATGTTTTCAATTAAATGTGAGCTTCAGTAAAATATTCCATTAAATACTGAATTTTAGATATATTTTTTGAACACAATGCTGAAAAGCACTTCATACTTTTAATTGTGTAGATCCTGGGATGTTGCTAAAAAATACATACTTGTTGTCTAATGGATTATAAACAACCCCACATTGAGTATGAAGCATTTATGGTTTTCTCTTTAGAAAGAATATTTGAGACATTTGATACCCTTAATTAAGCAAATTTCAATTCTGAGAAAGAAGACATATACCTGCCATTGAAAAAGTAACCCTCTGCTAAAAATTGCACTTCTCTAGAAGTATTTTTCACTTTATAATAATATTTCTTATACTGATGTGGATATGACCAAGTCTGTAATATTTAAAAATATACGTAATATGCAGTTATTCCTTTTCCAAGTTCTTTAGTATATCATGAATATAAAAGTGGCATGATAAATACAAATAAGAAAATAACCCCCCAGTTTAATGCTATAGGACATTAAAAACAAAGTGGAGAGTTTTAACAAACAGATTTTTCATTTGAAACCCCTGAGGAAGCCTTTTGCTAAGCTTTTAGTTTCTTTTGTAAAAGATTTCTTTACCCCGTTTAAAATCTAGACGTGATCTGAGTAATAAGAAAGGATGATGAAAAGATATTTTATACTCTTAAGTGGCCACACCTCATTTAAAAAGAAAGTAATAAAAAATAAAATCCTGGCAACTGCTTTGGAATGGTGCTGTGGCTCACATGGTGCTTGCAGTGTCCAGTATAGAGTGGGGGCCAAAAAATATACATGATATTCTCTAACATCACTTTAAATGTTCTCTGGAAACAAAAGGAATGTCTTCATGTGTATTCACAAGTACATGTACAAGAACTTGTATTTCAAGATAAATGTTGGGATAGTCACCTCAAAAGAAAGAAAAATTTTAATAAAGAAAATGCTCTGAGAATTCAATTCAATATATGCTATATCATAATGAAATACTGGGAAAATGAAAGGCTATGGGGAAATGTAATAACATGAAAGCAAATTAGAATGTATGTATATATATTTGTAGCTGAGAACTACAAGACCAGGACATAATTTAGCCTTGGAGAACATTCAAAACTAATGTGTATGATGGAAGGTGGTTCCTATTGCCTCATGGTGATGGTATTTAGAGAACAACTGCAACTTTTTTGTTTCTAGATCTTTATCTGTTTAGGGTCTAAAATACCCTTCATGATACAAGGGCAGGGATATTGTTTTGCCTCACATCTGTCACCTCATTACAGTCACCAACTGCCAAACTGGCTTCCCTTGCCTTGTTTGTAGGGCTCATTAAAGGTTTACTTAACAGATCCCAAAAGAGGTGCTCCCCTGATATAGGGATAGGCGAGCTAAGATTGAATGGAATGCATTCAGATTTACTAAGCTGTTCTTTGTCAGATGGTTACCTGACTATGTTTGTGTCTTCCTAAGGAATGAATTAAATTTTATTGAGGCATATGATGCCTAAGTATGCAGAAGGAAATAATATCTAAGTACACGATCTCTAAGCTTTTGGAATGAATGTGTTCTATATGGATCCTCAACACTTGTGTAATAAAATGATGGGAATATTAAATTTTTTGAGTGTAAGTAATAGTAATCCATCGCAAATTTAAAAAAAGCCTACATAAATTGTATACGTAAGTTAAAGGTTTTGTTTAAGCCTATTGGTATAGAAGACTACCTATTTTTTACAGCAATACTTAACATTGTTAAAACTAGTGAATAGACAGGTCAGGTTTAAGATCACTAAATTCCTAAATTTTAGGTGTTCACAAAGTGACAGAGTCATACTATGTGAACTGGTATGACTTGAAGTCACTCATAGACTCATATCACTTGTCACACCCTGCACTGCAATTTGACTTCCTGATTGGTATCTTGAAACAGTAATGTAATTATTCAATGTAATTGTGATGGTAGTCAAAAGTAGTTTAGTTAAGCTAAACATTTTTTTTCACTCTCATTTATGATTCTTGTTTCTCATAGGTTTTTTTTTAAAATAAATATAGAACTTGCTCAAAATTAGTTTTAGTTAGGAGATATAATGTTGCAGAGTTCAGAGTTCATGTCAGACATAGACTTCAAGGATGAAAGGCCATGTGTGTAAGCTTTGTTTTTAAAAGCTTTGTTTTTCAGTATTTATTTGAAATATTAGTCTGGATTTAAGATAAATATCTATCGAGGAAAGAGCATGCAAAGCCTAATGTTTTTAGTTCTGTTTTCTTAGGGCAAGTGAGTAAGCTTGTTTAAGTTACATTTAATGCTAGTCTCATTTCAAGTGGAACAACTGATATACACAGATAAGGTTCTGACAGACCAAATCCTCAATAGCAGCACAGTGTTTTATACCTGAGAGGGATTACCTTCTTCAGTATATAGAGTTTGACAACTTTGTCATGGCTTCAGGTTCTCTGTCTCAACCAGTTTGTTATGCTTTGTGTCTGAGCGTTTTGTCTGTTAAGACTAGGAGGAATTTAAATACTTTCAATAAGAGAAGCTATTTTAGAACAAACGTAATTTTAATTATCCAAACACAAATATATTTCTAAACCTACTTTATATGTTCCCTTGATGTCTGTCTAATTATATGTAATTCTCCACAGATACATGCTGCTAATGAGTCTTCAGGATCGAAATGAAAAGCTTTTCTATAAAGTGCTGGCTTCTGACATTGAAAGATTCATGCCTATTGTTTATACTCCCACTGTGGGACTGGCTTGCCAACAATATGGTTTAGCATTCCGGAGGCCAAGGTATGTAAGTTACTTCAAATAAAAGTAATTGTATCTTATTTTCCTCTTGGAAGATTTCTGCAGGCGTTTTCTAACAGCTGCATGTAAGCCAAAACTGCAATAATTGAGATAATTCAAGCTACATTTTTGGTCTTCATTAAACAATAATTTGTGCATTTCTTATCTGCATTAAGAAGGCAAATGGTTGGTTGAATTGCATTAAAACACGAATATATTTTTACTTTTATTAACTGATTGTAACTATTAAACTGTACAATAGATGTACTGTATTATACTGTATAGTATAACTATTATACTGTTTTGGAATCCTAGCTGCATATTTAGAAGACTGGAGAAGAAAGGACCCTTAGTTTTAGATTTGTCTTAGAAACTTGAAAAGCATAGACTTTTGCCTATGTAAATATTTATGTTATTTGTATATGTGTTATTTTATATTGGTATTTTATACATAGAGATACACACACACACACACATATATATATGTATATATATAAAATATATATACAAACTAAGGATGTATTACATATGTACCTACTGATATCTTAAAAATTACCAAAATTCATCCAAGTGCCTGTTTCACTGCTTAATAATTCCTCGCTTCATAGGTTGATTACTGGAGTGCTTTTATTCTGTATACAATATCTGTATTTATAGAATGATGAGGAAGTGATATGAAAGAAGGACAGACTCTTCTGTTTCACTCTGCCTCCTGAACATCAACTCACAGACTTTGAGATTTATTGTAGTTGCTGTTTGAGAACAGTGTGTATATCACTGCCTTCACGTGCAAACTGGAACAACACTTTGGAGCCTTCTGCAGAATTTTTTGGCAAAGAAAGCGATAAATGAGCTACATGTGCATAGCTCTGTTAATAGAAATAGGTTTTTTACAGTGAAGGCGTTGATCAAAAGTCAGAAGCTTGCAGGATGTAAGGGAACAAATGACTGCACTCAAATTCTTCAGCAGGAGATATTTGAGAGACTTATGGCTTCAAGGTTTTGTTCTTAATGTGAAAATTATTTTGGCCTTGTGACTGACAGAATGAGTCAGGACCATCTGGTCAACTGCAGAAAACAAGAATTCCCACTTCTGTGCACATTAAAAAGTTCAAAAATACCTCAAAAATCATTATTTAAACCTGTTAAATGATCTGTGGCTTTTAGGTGCCTCCCTCAGTAAGAGAAGCCATCTCCTTTTTCTGCCTCAGTATTTACCACTGTGGTGATTTTATTGGCCTTCCAGGAAGTGCTGAATGTGTCTGGAAATTAGGTCTTTGCTTACACTGGTCTCATAAGCCCTCATTTTGATATTCATTGCCATAGAAAATATTTCACAAGGAGGACCTCTGCCCATGCATATACTTTACCCTTTCTCTCTAGATGAGTGAAGCATCTGTGGAGAAAAACACTCGGTTTAATTAAAGTCATGGAATTGTTAAGTTTTCAAAATATCTCCAAGGTCACTGAGTCCAAGTTTCGACTAAACACCACCATGTCAACTAAACCATAGCACTAAGTACCACATTGGATCATGTCTTGAACACTTCCAGGGATGATGAATCCACCTCCTCCTTGGACAGACCCTTCCAATGCTTAACCATGTTTTCAGGGAAGAAGTTCTTCCTGATGTCCAACCTGAAGCTCCCTGGCACATCTTGAGACTATTTCCTCTTATCCTGTTATTACTTGTGATAAGAGGCCAACCCCTGCCTGGCTACAAGCTCCTTTCAGGCAGTTGTAGAGAGTGATAAGGTCACCCTGAGCCTCCTCAGGGCTAAACAACTCTGGTTCCCTCAGCCACTCCTCCCACGACTTGTGCTCCAGACCCTTCAGCTCTTTCACCCTCCTCTGGACATGCTCTAGCATCATAAGGTCCCTTTTGCAGCAGGGTTGGAACTAGATGATCTTTAAAGTCCACTGCAATTCAAACCTTTCCGTGGTTCTGTGATCTTTGACAGACCTTTCCTGCTCAAGAAAAATACCTACAATACAGTCTTCCACTGCGTTATTACAGAGATATGGGTTTTTTCCTAAGAAAAACCTTTTCTAAATTATTCCAAAACCAACTGTGCAAAGCAACCAATATAATTTAGTTTGAAATTGCATTCTAGACCATGACTCATTTAACATTAAGCCTTATATGCCAGCATACTGCATAAACAGCAGCCTCCATGAGATGGATGGAAAAGAAATATAAAGATTAAATTTAATATTCAGAAGGTGAAAAGGAATAAAATATGTAAGATTTAGTCCAGGCTATATCATCTTACAATTTTGATTGATTTTTTTTCAAGAAGTTGCAATCAAGGAAAAACGTATAATCTGATCGTACCTTAAAAAAAGGTATTCTCATCTGTCAGAACTGTCTGTATCTGCTTTATGCTGACTCATATATAAGTGCTGTGCTTGCTGGTTTTCTTTCACAATATTTTTAATACTGCTTCTTCCCACAGCTCAGAAAATGTTTGCTATTTCATAGTTTAATACAGATCCCGTTAGGAACTGACTTGGAGGTAAATAAGTTAAAAATTACTCAGTTGCTTCAGATTGTATTTATCTCACTGCAGTTTGCAAGGCAGTGTCATATTTAGTTTACGTCTGTAAGGATTTTTTCCAATATTCAATATTCAGTTATACTTCTTTACATTGTGAAATGAGTTTAAAGTGCTTGGCTCACAAGTTATCTCTTGAGGCAAGGAACAACAAAATTAATTTAGAGTTCAAAAAGTAGGTGTCTTGAGGCATCATTAAATGAGATCATCTTCTGTGACTCCCTTATGTGTTTTTTAGAAGACTTTATGGGCTCACATGATGTGTTCACAGTCACAGGATGACTCTGTGGCTCAGGAAAAGGTTTTCATCCTGAAGCAGTAGTCTGCAATTTTAGAAGAAACATTCATGGCTGACCAGCTAACCATCTGATAAAGCATAATTTCTCAAGAGAACCAGCTGCAAAGTAACTTGACTCACTGATTTGAAGCTCATCTGTGTAACTGACATTTACTTGTAATATTCAGACTCAACTCAAGATTGCATTACTCACTCTGAATATTCAGCTTTAAATCCACCAGTTCAATGAATAACAGTATTATTGTAGAAGTAAACAGTACATATCTAATAGCAGATCTGTAACATGCACCTACCTACACCACATTGTTACATAAACGTAATTTAGAAGACCAGTCCATCTGGTCTCCTTCCTAACTGTTGAGGAGGATGAGGGAAGAAAGGATCCTTCAGGGAGTTGATCAGAGAAGGAATTTGGACCTGTACAGATAGAAGCTTTACTTATGCTGGGAATATAATAGGGCTCTGCTTTTATTGTCATGCTCACGCTATCATTAAAAGCATTATCTCAGAATCTCTACTAGGTCATTTCTTGGTTCGGAGTTTCTATCCATCATTTAAATTCCCAAAGTAAAAAATTCTTCCATTGCGCAAGGCATGTGCATACGTATGACAGCTTTTGATTACTTACCAAGAATCTATTTCTGTAAATAGATTACTGAAATACAACAGTTCTTTCATCCAACAAGAATAAATATGGGAAAGCTCAATGGAAATTTCCTCTAAGAATCCAAAATCAACTTTTTACATTGTATAGAGAACACCCAGGAGTTTAGGATTCTTTTGTAAACTCAGCATTCAGAGAAGGGAGGTATAATTGCCAAGTACTGCTATGCTGAAGACTTTGGACGCTGTTAAAATGTTAGGTGACTGTTTACATATTGCCATTCCTAGAAGGAAAAGCCATTTCAATCAGAATATGATCAGAGCAAGCCTGAGTAGCTGATGCAGCTACACAGGCATGGCAGGGTTCTCTGAAATAACTTCTTCATGCAGTCATACACTGCCAGGCTGACTAGGAATCATTTTTAAAGCAGCTCTGTTGGGTCTGATGCAGTCTCTTAAAAGGCAAAGTATGCCAGCTTTGAAATTGTTTACCAGATTTCCTCCTCACTGAAGTGCGTGACTGACTCAGCACATACAAATTTGAGACTTAGTCCTTTCCTTATATTTCTCAAAAAGAATGTATTTATTTGCATTTATTTTATTTATCTACATTCAGATGCGCAGTACTGAATGCAAATGTTGCAAATGTGAGTTCTTTTTTTGTTGACAAATGTTTACATGCTGAGATTGCCAGCTGCAAGATAGCATTGGTTTTTAATAAAGAAAAAAAACAGAGAATGGGGAAATGTTTATTTCCTGTGACAGAACTTGCAAAGTGTTAGACCTTGGCATCAAAGATTGCAGTCTGCTTGCCAGCACAAGGTTGATCCTGTGGTACATTAAATAATCTTCTTGTGGTTTTTAATGAGGCTTTTATTGAAATTATTTTTCTTAATTCCAATAGATGTCTGTGGCATCCAAGTCTCCTCAGAAACCATATCTGGCTTACTGGAGGCCAGAACTTGTCAAGTACTCCATGAGCACATGAGCCAAAAAAGTTTATTTCCTGGAAGTTTTTTGAGACTTTGTCTCTCCTTCAAATGTGTGGTGTTTTCTTGATTGAGACTACTAGAATGTCTGGATTTATTTCACATAACTTTTTCACCAGTATAACAGCTCCCTTAAATTTTTTTCCAGCACATCTAGATGTTTTTTGTCCCCTAGAAAAACATATATGTGTGTATATATGTCTATTTAGGTACTAAATTAATCTAATTGTTGCTATACATGATTATTTTAGTATCTTCATTTAGTTAGATGTAATTACTGTGTAATATAAAATTATATTAAAAGATGTAACAAAGCACTAGTTTCACAGTTATTTTTCCTACTGTTTTCTTCTCTGAAAACTATGTATAATTTGAATCTGTAAGTGGAAAAAAGGAAATGTGGAGACTTTTTAACCAATATCTTGTAAGGTCTTGGCTGTTAGGACAGCATATGAAATTAAAGTGTTTTGCAATAAAGGCTAAAACCAGCAAAATGCTTCTTTGAAAATAGACTGTTGGAATTCTGCTCTGCAGAAGGACCTAGTGTGTGTATCAACAACATGGTTTGGGTGGCAAGTTATTTTGTAACATTTCAACAGAGAATTGGAATAGCTGTAGCAGTTCTTCTAATTTTAGACAATCTTTCTCTTTATGGCTTCTAAAGCCTGATGATCATGGCAGTTGCAAACTCTCACCAAGAAATTTTGGAATACATGTTGGTAATTTTTCACTTTTGTCTTTTGTGAAGATGACAACTGTTGACATATTTCAGGCAACATCTTCTTTTTCCTTTTATTATTTCCCTGTGTGTAGCCTTGCCATTGAGATCATGGCATCCAGTAATTTTACTTTCTGGCATGATTCTGATCTGCTGTTACTTTCATCAAGCTAAAAATTAGCTTAGCATTCTGTTGCTTCTGTGGCTTGAAGGTAAGGCTAATAGACTCTTCCCAGCAAAACATTTGTCCTGCTCTGAAAAGCTGGGAAAGGAGAATTGGCAGAGTGTTGAACTCGTCTCTTCTCCTGGACTGTCTTTTAGACTGGGCTGTGCCCAAGGTGTATTTAATGTGGTCTGTCAGCAGACAGTAATGTAAAAGGTGTGAGGCTCTTACACAGAAGATGTCAGTGGGCCTCGTTTTGGTCTTAGAATGCTTTGTAAATATTAAGCCAATTTCTCATGTAAGATGTTATTGAAGGATAAAAGTTATGTCTTGAGTTTTGAAAACATTATGATATTCTTCAGTTTATGTGCATGTAGTCATCTGGTCTCTATAGAACTGTTAAATTCATGACTTTCCATAATACTTTGGCAGTAAGTCCCACCATTTAGGTACAGTGTGAATTTTTATCTTTTTATTAAACTTTCACCTCAGAATAAAATCATGAATGATTAGCCTGTGCCAAACTCCGAGTAGGTAGTCCTGACCCAGCGTTATGAAATATAACACCCTCCGTGTGGTAGGGTTTTTGTATGTACTTGGTGCTTGCATGTAGGTATAACCTACGGTACTTGGAGGGGGTGGTATTTACAGAAGTAGCACTTGGAGTTCTTCTTCCATTTAGTCTTGTCTGAGTTGGAGCTTTACCTATTATTAGCCTCTTCCCACTCTCATGAACTTCATACATAATTTCTTTTGCAGGTAATATTTCAGGGACTTTTGATCACGGTCATAAAAGCTTTATCCTATAGCACATCACAAGCATGGAATTTCTGGCTTTCAGACCCAAGTTTGTAGGTGTATTGCTCTGTTTTTTCTGGATGGAGTACATTTTGGCTGCGAGCAGGAGGAAATTAGGCCATCCCTTCTCAAAACACAACTCTCAAAATGTTTGGCAGCAGTCAGTGTTTGGTCATTCTTAACACAGTCTTCCAAGGAAGACAGCTAGCAAGACTCAGTGCTCTTCTATAGACATCCTTGGTGGTTTCTAAGCAAGAGGGCCAAAATTAAAATACTGGCCATGCCTTTCTTGTTCTCTTATCCTTCACAGAGTCCTGGATATTTCCAGTATTTCCAGGGGATCCCTGTCCTCATTTGGCTTGTACTGCGCTTTTTTTTGTTTTGTTTTGTTTTGTTTTGTTAATAATTTCTACTCTCTGTTCTGTGAGGCTAGAACTGAATGTTCTCCCTTCTCCACAAATTTGGGGGACTCAAATTTATCTTTTCAAGGGCATCTGCACTTTGAGCTAATGGGAGCTTACTTCTGTGGATTTTGGCATGTAATTATCTTCCTCATTTCATTATATCCTACTGAGACAGTCCTCTGAAACAAAGAAGTTTCATACAGATGCTTTTCACTAAATGAGAAAGACAGTTTGTGTGACAGTTGGTAATGCAGTATTTATTAGAACCGTCTTGCTTCCTTTACTAAAACAGTCATCTTGTGGATCTACGTGCAGAAGACTGGACAAAAAGTACATGATCCCAAGTGAAATGTCTTTGACTAATCTTTTCTTTCTAGTGCCAATACCATTAAAAAGGTAGGCTATATCCTTTGCAACAAATAAACTATGTATCTGCATTTTAAAATTATTTTGGCACATTACAGTTTCATTTCAGTAACTACTATTGTGTCAATATATAACCATGTTACTCTCCAATGTGTTCCTATTTTCCTGAAGTTTTAGGAGATTTTGACTCAGTGCCAGCCTGCGTTACTGCCTTCTGCTTACAAGTTTCCTGATTTCCCAAAGCAGCATATTTCTTAATGAAATGTACCTTAGGAGCAGAGATTTTATTTAGATTTCACACCTCTACTTGGCCAGATTCCACTGGCAACACTAAAGTATCAGGTCATACAGTACAGGAGAGGTCTACTTATTAGCTCTAACTCTGTACAAGCCATATTTATCTACTAACATTTTCCCCTCATGAAACAGCCTCTGTAAACCTGATAGATTTTTAGTTTGATAATTGTCAACATCATTTGGCCCCCAAAGCAAACCTTTTAAAAGTCACTTCCTTTCAATAAGAGAACTTTAACTTTCCATAGTTTAACGCCTTTTGAAGGACAGCCTATCAAATCCCATGCAGTGCCTGCAAATGAAGTTACTCCATCCTTCCTTTTGTACAGAATGCTAGCTACAGGTGTCTCCCTTCTGCCTTGAGTGGCCTTGGGACAGCCCTGAAGTTGCAGCTTGCTTTTGACAGTAGTTTGTGTATTGTATCCATTTCCATGGACTGGGATTATGCACCATTCTAGTACTCACTTAGGACAACCCAGGCAGTAACATCTTGTGCCACATGAACAAACAGACAACTGCAACAGATAACAAATACCTTGCAACTCATTGGTTGGGAAGTACTAAGTAAAATGTGTGAGTATCTTCCTTCCTTCCTAGGGCTATGCTGTGGAAGGGAAAGAGCTTGCTTCCAGATACCAGTGGGATAAAAAATAAATTGTGTTGCTGCATGTATTTACAATTAGGTATCATCAGCAGTAGGGATTTATGCATTGGTAGCATGAGCTTGTAGCACAGAACTGTTATAGTCAACTGGTAAACATCTAGTGCAGGTTTTTGTTTTGTTTTAATATTAAGATCTTGGAGGAATCCTACACTCTCTTTATATGCAAAGAGTTTTCCATGTCCCCAGTAATTCCTGATGTTATCATCTGATATTGCAAAACAAGGTACCAGTAGTATTCAGATGAGATGCCAGTGATTTAGAAGCATTGCAGTGCTTTATTAGCTCATTCTGTATATATCTCAGCCCATGCCCAGAGGATGTTTTCCTTTAGGGGTGTGCTTATGCTGGAGTTTCTCCAGCATCCATTTTCTGTACATTTATTGCATGTCCTTTGGCACCACCCAAATCCCCTGCTTACACATTCAGCAGCTTCTTTGTTCAAAATACTCTCATTTCTCACAGTCCAACACTGTCTCATTATTGCATTTCCAATACAAGATATTTAGTAGCTTTTAAAAAACACCCCACAGTAATTCCTGTAACTGTATTTGGTAAAGTCTGAAAGAGGAAAGAAAAACCCTAGCAAAATCACTGCAACTTTGCAGTAACTTGGCTATTCTAACATCATAATTTTCTGTTCTATTTGCAAGCTTTCTAAATAGAAAGTCAAGTCTTAAAATGAAAAATCAAAAGTGAAGACAAGGCATATATATTTTCAGCCTTTAAGAGCATAAAACCCAGGATAATTGTGTGTTGTATATATATGGCTAGATGTTTTGGTCCAGGGGCTTTCAACATTTGGGAGGGCCATATGCATAGGAGGCTTCTGAAAAAACAAAAAAACAGTTTTGGAATAGAAGTGGACCCTTTTATTTCTTGCAAGGCACTTCCATCCTTTTTTAGCAAAGTTTTACAGCTGCATAAGATTGTTTTCTTATGGGCACAGCTCAATAAAAAATGTCAACAGTGTTAATTATAATAAACTTTAAAAGACCAGGTCATAATAACATTACTGAATCTATTGTAGTAACATCATGTAATTTGGAGCTGGGTGGAGAAAGTTTTGTGAAGCATCTGACATCCTGACCACTGCTCTTTAAGTAGTAGCACTAAATGTCAGTTCTGCTTCTTCAGCTAATGAGTATTAGTTGATTAAGCCACGTGCAAGGAACACACTATCTTTTAGAAAATGGTGGGTAAGGCCCGCTGGGAGCATAGATCAAATAGATGAATGTGCATAAACCAAACAAAGCTAGCCATTCTTGTAAGAAAAGTAAGGACTTCCAGCTGAAGGGAAGTGGTATGGAAGGCTTAAATCAACTGACAGAAATAAGGGAAACATTTACTGAGAAATACAAAAAAGAAAAGCAAGCTTCAGTTGGTACTGAAGGAGAAACCATGCCTTTGGTGGTCAAAAGCCAGTTTTCATTTTTGCTTATTTATTCCCAAAGTGACTTTTAACATGAATTTTTGTTTAGTCGTAAGGAAGAAGGGAGTTTAGGGGTTCTCACAACTTCATTTTAGTACTCTAGTGTACTGAAATTAACTATTTTTTTTGGCATTCTGATGGAATTTTCCACCTAAAGGAAGAGCTTTATATTCCTGAGATGAAGCTGTAATGTAGCTCACAAAGACACAGCAGCCCATTTCCATTCCAAAAGCTCACAGTATTATGACAACTTGGTTGTATCAGAGGGTATTTTTGGTTGCTTTTAACTTTTCTCTTACTGTTCTTTAGATTTATTCTAAGAACATACAAATGTTCAGGTTTGCTCTACTGTATGTTGAGGGTCAGGTTATTCATACAGCCTGTTTTAGGCAACAGTATTTCTGAGAGTTTTCCTTGGTCATCCAAAAGGATCTTCTTAAACATGACATGTAGATATTTATCTCTGGCAATGAAAATATGGAACATGGTTTGCTTTCTGCTCAATTAATATCTTTTTGTTCATGAATAAGTAGTATATGAGCATGGGTAACTTATCATTCTCAAGAAAATAGTGTATTTAAAAAGATTTCCATTTTGCCTTACTTCCTTTTGCTGCAAGCAATGTGCCTCTTTCTACTTTTACTTTGTCATTTAACACAGATTTTAGCAATGCTCCAGTTTGTGCATGGAAATGGGATTCTTCTTGAGGGTGATTGTAATGTCAGTCATTTGATGAATGGTTTGTTCATTCAGTCTTATAGTGAAACAAATGTAATCTTTGAAAGATGACGTAAAATATTACATGTAGACTTTCAAAGGCAATGTCTTCAGAAAAGTTTGTGTGCTTCCTGACACTGGACCCGAGCCTTTGAGTCCCTTGAAGAGGCTGGAAGCTCCCTGATGATGTTTCAGAAACACTTCTGTAGTGACTGCCAGGTGATGCTGTGTGAATGCTCCATCACCCCACAGGGCTGGCTCTGACCCCTCGCTAGAGCCGTTCCGTATCCTGTGCTTCGTTTCCTCTGTGTGGGTAGTGAAGAGCAGCAATATTAGGCTGTGTTAGATGGGATTGTTGTGTGCTGCATTTTTTCCCAAAACACTGATCCTGACTTCATGAAATGAAAAACTTTACATGGGGTCATGACTGAATTTTTATAAAAAGGAGGGAAAGTATAAAGCCATTTGCCTCTAATGGACAAGGTTAATTTTTAGCAGAGTGGACAGATACATTACAGATGTGTAATGCTCAAAATGTTTCCTTGGGGTTCCATCTATTATAATTATTTTCTCAAATTTTATGATAAAGGCTTCTAGTAATTTTTAATTGAGTCAGAAAATATTTTTTTCTTAAATATATTCAATTTCCTATAATTAAAACCACTTTGTATAGGTAATATACATGTCCTGTTTTTTTGTGGAAAAATATTAATACTTTTTCCGTGAGTGAATTTCAGAAAACAACTGGTATGTTGGAACTTTGTTAACATCAGATTACATAAATCTTAAGAATAATCATGTTGCTTCTCAGATTCTCTGTCTGAGATAGAGCTGAACCTGCAGGTCTTTTCCCCATGCTGTAATTAGACACAGTACTAAAAATTTGGTCTGTCTCATACATTTATTCATGCTGTAAATTTAACAGGAAATAAGTACAGAAATAGTGCTGCTCATCAGGTTGTTTACATTTTAAAAAATGTGCAAATGCTAAATGGAGATTTGTGCTTTTTCAGTGTTCATTTTCAGCAGTTAATGAGCTCTACAAATGGAAGATAGCGTCTCGTTTCAGAAGTGATTTTTTTATTGAAGTGGAAGTTAGGTAGGATATGCTATAAGAAGCAGCATTTTTTGCGAAGTCTTCATTATTGTTCAGGTTAATAGTTACTGAGAGCAAATTATGCTGATTTAAAGGTCAATTAACAGGCCTTAAAGGATATTACTGTCTAAATATGGGAAATTTTCCATGTTCCAGTGAGCCAAGGCAGCACAAGTTGTTGAAGTAAATAAGACTGTGATCTCACTTGTTTGAGTATTTCACAGTTTAAATACCGTTTGAAAGATTTGTTTCTAGAAAAACATCACTAGCATTGTGAGTTTCCTGGTAGATAACATGGTTGATGTTGGTTTTTTGATGTTTTTCTATGCAGTTAACATTAGCATAAAATAATACAAACATGATAGCTATTGAAACAGAACAGTAGGTTATTTTTTGTCTTAAAAATGAAAGGGTCTGGCTCTGGTAAACCATTCTCTCATTCACAGTCTTCAAATAGTTCTATTTGTGCCCATTAGAGTGTAAATGATTAGGTTATTTATTGACCAGCTGTCAGAAGAATTCAAGTAGCTTCTGGAGCAAAAGAGCTCCAGTGCTTAAACCATAGTATTTTGCAGAATCTCCCTTTTCCTTTGCAAACAAACACATCCCATTGAATTGCTACTGTGTGGTTAAGCAACAATATGTAAAAGCTGATTGTCTACATTAGTGATGCTTTAGGAATATAGTAAAAATCAACAAATCCATGTTTTAAGAAGTGACTATAAAATATAATTTGATTTAGTATTTTTCTGTATGAAAAGGATGAATCATTAGTTTGAACATTCAGACCACAAAATGCTGTGCAAGTAGAGGAGGTGAGGCACTAAATGAAAAACAGTGTTAGATATCTAGATATACAGTAAAGAGTATTTTAATTGAGTAATGCAAAATGTCTGCAATGACTAAGTCTGTGAAGTTTTTACTACGAAGTATTTTTAGTAGAGTTTGAGGTGAATGTTATGATTTCCAAAATTAACTAGAGATTTTTTGATTATTAGTGAAGTGTCAAGCTATAATTACTCTTGGTACCATGTAAAATTGGTTTTAAAGTTTTCCAGTGTAAGGCTATTTCTCTGATTATTTTTACAATTTTAATTTACAATTAATTTCTTTTGGGTTGAATGAGAGCAGTTGAGGAATTACTTCATTAGGTTGCTTTTTATTGTACAAAAACCTCGATTTCTTGCCCACTTCTGGAGCCTGAGTTTATCTGATGGGCATTTTACAGAGTAAAAGCAAAATGTTTCAAGAAAAAGAGATGCTTTTTGCAAAAATCTGTGTACACTCAAACTTGTAATGTAGTGATTACATGCTTTGGTAGCAAGAATCTCAAGGGGCTGAAAAAGACCAGAACTTTTGGAGAAAAGTAGTAAGACAGAATCAATGGAGGTTTTGTCTCTGTTCCTTTGTCATTTGCCTTCAGTCTATACTGCTATGGGCAGCTTGTAAGTTTTTTTCACTGTCACCTGCTCTGTTGTGTTACAATTTAGAAACTGTGCTGTATGCAAGCTCTGGAGCCTGTTTCAGATGCAGAAGGAGGGATGGGGCAATGTCTGTGTGATCTGGCCCCTGCCTGCAGGTGTATCGGTCTTACTCAGGTTCCATGACCCGCTATGTTGCAAATTGTGGAACAGCAGCCCCTGGTTCCCTAATGCCATATGAGGTGGAAGAGGGAATGTGCTGAGACCTGGAGTCACTTTTCTGAGTAAATCCAAGATGGGGGCAGGAGTTTTATGTGGAAGTTCCTGGAACCCATGGGTTGTTTGAACCAGCTCTTCTGACTGAGTGCCGCCTGGATGAGTCTCTCTGAAGCACACAGTGTCCATTGTCAAAGAAACAAGGCAGAGCCATGGACTCTAGTTGAAGATCTTGGGCAGGCTTGAGCGTAGTGTGGATATTGTATTTACTTCTGGCAGCATTGCGAGCATGGCAACTTGCTGGGGCTTGCATCAGAAAAATTATAATCTTAAGTAGTTATCTACCCCAGTTGTTTGGTTTTTTTTCCTATAATTATCATTTATTTTTAAATACTATTTCAACATTTGTGCTAAAAGAGTACCCAGCATCTGAATCTTTGTGACACTAGAGCTGTGTATTTCTCCAAATCTTATCCTTTCTTTTCTGAAACCTCATCCTCTGAGGTCATATTTTCAAAAGCCAGCCTTACAGCTGCTGTCTTTCAGTTTAACTTTATCACCTTCCTGCTCTAAAGGCTAATTCACACTGGATACTGTACGGTTCTGTAAGTGGCCCAAACATACTTCTCTCTTCTGTGTAGATGTTATTTTTAACTGTAGTGACGATTGGAGCATGACACTCACTAACAGAAATTGATGAGCAGCTTTGATGGAATTTTTTTTGTTATTATTATTGAGCTTGTTGGTTTAGGCTGCCTGGGGAAGTGAAGTCACCTCTACTGTAACTCTGTGTACTGTTCATAATTCAAATAAGTCTTGAATATGTAGGGTTGTGGGGTTGTGAGAAAAGTCTGAACTTTTTTTCATTAAGCATGTTTGGCATTTTCTGAGACATGTTAAGATTGCCTCCTGTTGTTATAAGAAGAGGAAAGAAAGGATTATTCTATTACAATGGCACATTTTCCTAAACTGTCCTTTAATAGAAAATAGACAAATATATTGCTGGTAGATCATTGCTTCCTCAAAACATAATAAACAAATGCTCCGTTTAATTCTGTTGACTTTGTTCTCATAGATCAGAATTTTAATAAAACAGATGCAAATCACTTGCTGTAGAATGACCTCCACATAACTCATAAAATTTGCTACAGTGTAGGGAGCTCAGTTACCCAAAATACAATCACCCTTTGTTGAGTGGATCTTGATGTCCTCATGTGGGCTCCCCCCCTTACTCTTCAGTCTTACTGCTGGTGTGAGGAGAAGAAAGGAGGCACAGTTACTTCTTTGCCTAATTATTCCTCTGCTATAGTTTCATACATTTTCTGGCTAGCTGAAGTGGGTGTCACTAGCAGTGCTTGCTTTGGCTGGGCTGCTATCAACCAGTGCTGAGGGCTCACTGGGGCAAACTGGTTCTAGATGAGCACTTCTGCATATGTGCTTAGGCAACACAATCTGCACTGTGCCGTGTTCGAAATGAGCACATTCATTAGAAGACTGATCTGAGGCTGCAAGCTTCAGAACAGTTTTAACTTGCAGTTTTGGTGGTTGGCCTTCCTGCCTTGCAAGAAAAAATAGTATGTATAACCAAGATACCAATTAAAATAGAAAGGACCACACTGTGTTGTAAAACCCACAGTCGCTTTTCCAGTGAACTTGCCAATCTGGACTGCTCTGAAAGTGTGTGCAAGAGAACTTAATCCTGCTTCCCCATGAGTTGCTTTTCTTCTTAGAAATGTGAAATATGTGCATGCTGAAAAACAAGCAGCATATTCTTCCCCATAATATTTTCCCAGTATCTTGCTTCTTGCTCCATGTGATTGTATGTATTACTTGTCCATCTGCTTTAGCAGCCCCATCCTGAAGTGCTTGGTCAGAGGGGTGCACATCCTGCGGGCCATCTCTTCCTCGTCCAGCAGATCAGGGTGTGCGTCACTGGCATGACTGTGCCTATTTTTATTATAAATATTGTACTCAAGTGGAGAATTCAGTCATATTTCCAGATTGAAAACCATGTAGAATTGAATCCAGTTTAAATCATCTAGCTTGCCCTGTGCTTCATTCTTCTTGTAGCTGTGCTGACAGCCCCAGAATAACTATAATGTCTGCTAGGTAGTCAAATTGCTGGCTACCTTTTCAGCTTCTCAGCCCTGTCCCACTTACAATAACCTTATGCAGTTGGTACTTTCCTGGCCATGGCATGACCACATGGAAAATAAAAAAAACACAATACCTTTTGATGGTTGTCTGCAGGTAGAACTGCCACTGAATTCAGTCCCAGGAATACTGGCTGAGTATTCTTGTGGCTGACACCTTTACGAGTCAGGGTTCCTCTTACCAACCTGGTGTACCTACATGCAGAGAATACCTTACAAAAGAAAAGTGTTTTAGTTAAAGAAATGAAGGATGAGAAAAAGAGATGCAGATGGAAGAAGAAAAAAATCTTCTCTCTTACTCTGTTCTCTTAAATTTAGGAGCATCTTCTTGGTCAGGCCGGTGTGTCCAGAAATGTTTTACTAAACTACAGAAATAATGGAGGGAAAGGGAGAAAGAGGGGAGTGAAATGCTTTTGACATCACTATTTACACTTCAGCTTCTATTTTCCATTGTGGCGTGATGTGATCCTGCTTGAACAGATTTCTGAAATACGCTCTCAATACTTATTCAAAGGTCCTTACAAATGTTCTAACAAAATTCCTTCTGCAGCAGCCACCCTGCCTTTATTTTCCTCGACTGGGGAATTTATTCCATGGTGACCTCTCTTCCTAGCTTGCAAGGAAGAGGTCATTTAGGCACACTGGGCTGGACTCTTGACTCTTTAGAAAATCAGTACAAAATCTTGCTTCATTTAACACAAATCTATTAGGTTGGTGTAAATTGGAGAATGGAGACAAGGAGAGGAGTGATCCCACAAGATCACTTTCTTCCAGCACTCTGTGCTTGCTTTCACACACTCTCGTGTCACAGCTGTGCCTTGAGGCTAGCAATTTTGATAAGATGTGCTTTATGATTTAACAGTTTACAGGCTGTTTTATAAAATGATGCACAGTACAATGCATCAGGAAGGAAGCATCATGTATTTTTCTTTGCTGTTTTATGGCATTTCACTGTTAAGGGATGTCTTTTTTCAGGTAGCTGGCTCACAAATAGATATGCTTGTGTGCAGTAAATACTAGAACTTTTCAAAAGTGTTACAAAATTAACCCACCTGTCCCTGAAGACCTGGTGCCTCTACTGGGATGGAGAAATGAATTTGCTGACAGATGTTACTTATTAAGAAACAACCGAGATACATTAATATCTGTTGTGTTCTGAGCATGGGAAATGGACACAGAAGGAGAATAAATTAGAAATGCGGGAATGAGAGAATTTCTAGTTCTAGGGGAAAATGCATAAAACGAAATACTTTGGTTAATCACAGCATGGCTTACATTGCTTTTTATCCTAAATAATAAAGAATTTCAATTGCATATTTTTGACATCAAAGAGGGAAAGAAGACACTTGAATATTAAATTAAAAAATCAATATAAAACATAAATCACATGATAGTTTATATATAAACATCATCTAATATTTTAAAATATTGAAATATATGAAATTAAATATAATGTTTTTACTAATTTTGCTGCCTTGGTTAGTTTACATTTAACACTACAGGAGATTTTATGCTTGACTTGGTGTATGTGCAGTCATATCTGACAAGCATTTTCCTGATTTATTTGTTTCATTTAGCTTATAAGACCCACTTGTATGAATATGAGGTCATATTCTGGTAGACTTAGATTTCAATTATCTTTTCAATAATTTTATCTAATTTTTACTTTAAAAATTTTAGAATAGGCAATAGGAAATACTTCAGAATAATTCTAGAAGATGGTGCCTTATACTTACTAATGCAAAGTGTAATTACAAGAGGGCATGTTTGGCATGGGCTTCTTCACTGATGTTTTCGTTGTGGATTTTGGGAGATTGCATTTATGTGCATTCATGGATTTTGAGAGATGGCATTTTTCCACTATGTCACATGCAAAAAGTAGATAAAAAATGGAGTTAAATGAACTCTGAGTGGACCTGAATGTAAATCTACCTGTCAAGTAAAATAAATGAAGAATGAAATCCTGAATAGGAGAATTAGATACTATATTGATTTTGCTTAGGTAATAAACAGAAAATGAATTGAGAATTACACTTTTCTTTTATTTTGTTTTAAACTCTTCCATACTGGTGGAACTTGTAGGCCAATTTTCAAACACTCTTTGGAGTGAAGATTTGTTCTGTTCAGTATTGAGGATGTTCTCGCACTGCCAAGAAGAAAATTTCCCACTTTCATAACTCAAAATGGCAATCTAATGAAATAAGGAGACTGTTTTCTAAACACATAACTGAATGCTCCTGATTTATTTTATGTAATGATAATATCTGGCTAATTTCAGGTTTTGTTCATGGCTTAGAGCTTTGGGCTATTCTTGTTTGTAAATGTTTGGACTGCTGGGGTGGTAGTGATCACTGTCGTAAGAGGAACTAATTTTGTGGTCAGGGACAATTAATGAACACATTTGAACAGATCAATTGCTGAGTGAGTTGGTTTCAGAAAGGACTCTTACAGGTTCTCTCTGCTCAGTAAAGACTTACTGAGTTACTTGTTCTCAGCTTCTAAATGCAGATTATTAATTTACTTATTTATACAAAAATAAGCTCTTATTATCAAACTGAATTTATGTATGTTGGGAACATATTTTCATAGATTTAATGCATTATGTGATTCAATTATACTCACTTTATTTCTATTACATTGATTTATAATTGTTTAATTACCTGTTTATATGGAAAGTATTTTTTTATTTGCAGGGGTCTTTTTATTTCTATCCATGACCGAGGTCACATTGCTACAATGCTTAAATCCTGGCCAGAAAGTGTCATCAAGGTAAGTACAGTTTTAGTTGCATAACAAAGCTCATTCTGTTTTGTACCCAAGATGAATTGGTTACAATATTTTTTATAAGCTTTTTATCAGTTAAGATTTTGGTGACTTCTTAATTCACTTTTTCAACAGAAAGAATGCTGTTACAGCCAAAGTTTGAGGCATTTAAACACTTACTTTTTTAGCTGTAGGCATCCTTTACTGATTAATTGGTCAATTACATTAAATATTATGGAAATAAAATCTCTGAATGCTTTTTGTGCATTTCAGGAAATCAAAGAATGGTTGAGGTAGGAAGGCACTCATCTAGGCCATCTTCCTGTTCAAACAAGGTCAGACAAGTTACTGTGTCCAGCCTTTGACTTTTGAGTATCTCCAAGAGTAGAGAGCCCACATGATCTCTTGGCAATCCCATTCTAGAGTTTGAGTTAATAGTTCTCCACTTATGGTGCTTCATGATCTCTCTTTAAAAAAATACTAAATTTCCTACTAAAATGGCTTGCTACTGAGTATGCCAAGGAAATTATTGTGTTGTCAGCTGTTTGCTGCACTGAGCACTTCTCTCCTTTATTGTGAAAAGTCTTTCTTATTAATGTAGACAGTTTTTGGGGTTTACTAAGCTATTATATTTCTGCCACTGAGAGTGCATGCTTCCTGATATGTGTAAGTATGATGGAGTGTGTTATTTACTCAAGGGGAGAAGACATACATCTTTGAAGGGTAAGAACCAGGTGTTTGTAGACACCTGACAAAGGCCAGTCAAGTGACTGGCTCCGGTTCTGCTGAAAACAGACATGACAAAACCCAGGAGTTTGTGGTTCTTCTTTTTTTGTGGATAACTTCCTTTCCCTTCCTATTTTGTTTTTATACTGTTGGCAGAAAAAATGTGAGAGGGAACAATTCCAGTTCTCTTGTAATACCTCTCTTGTAATACTAAATACCTCTCTTGTGTATTCTTAAAAGTTTTATACGAAAGTCCCGTTTACAGTGAAGCGAGAGTCTAAAATAATGTAACAAAACCACAGTAAAATATAGACAATTTGTCACTTTTGTTGTACTATTGATTTGTTTGCACCTGTTACAGTTTTCACATGTAAAATAAAAAATGATGGTAAAAAAATAATGGAATAATTAGTACGTACAAGCAAGGAAATTATTTTTACAGTGCCTTAATTTCTTCCTCTAGGCTATTGTGGTGACTGATGGTGAACGTATTCTTGGGCTTGGAGACCTTGGCTGTTATGGAATGGGCATTCCTGTTGGTAAACTGGCACTTTATACAGCATGTGGAGGAGTAAAACCTTATGAGTGTCTACCAGTGATGTTGGATGTGGGAACAGATAATGAGGTAAATCCTTTTCTGAGATGGAGAGAGGGGTTTTTCTTTCAATACTGGCTTTGATTCTGTGCAAACTAAAAAGTCATAAGGAAAATGTCTCATCCTAATATACGGTGTAGATATACTCATCCTAATGTGCAGCGTAGACTGTTTTGTAAGGTTTAAGTAATTAAAGACACAGTTATCTCTAAAAATGTGCTGCATACACTGTACATGTTAAAATTTTGTATAGGCAATTTGGTCTCAAGAAGAAGAGGATGATAGAGTTAAAATATAATTTAAGGCAGCATTCTTTCTCCACTTCTGTCACAGAATTTCGCTGCAGTGATTTCCGATGTGAATTTTGAATTCAGATTCAGAATAACTATGCCCCTCATTTTGGTGATTTGCTTGAGGCTGTAGTCTGATCTGTGCTGACAAGGTGTCTATGTACTTCGTTGTATGTTCCCTTTAGTTATAAAAAGCACTGTAGTGCTATAATTTTCCCCAAGGGAGGTTCTAGTGCTTCAAGTAAGTGGACCTTACCCTTTTAACTTGGCTTCTCATTTGTGTGAAATTCAGAGATTTAAACTTGTTGAAAATTTGGTCTGTTCTTTCCAGTACTCTTGGGATTACTGGTTAATTACTTGGCCTTGATCTTCCTTTTTTTTTTTTTTTTTTTTTGTCTGAAAGAATATTTGGATACTTGAAGACTCTGAACGATGTCAAATTAAAGAGAAAGCCACCTGCAGTGTATTAAAGTTTCTGTAGAAGTAAAGCTGGTGTATTACAAATGATACAAATGTTAAACTTTATGCATGATAAGTGTATCAGAGATTTATGTATATTATAGCTAAACAAAGCATTCCTGCATCAGTAAATTTAGGTGAGCCTTCTGGATTGTTTGGTTTGGGTGTGTGCATCTTCAGCTTTATACACACACCTTCACCCCTGCCCCAGTGGGGTCATTTAGATAATGAATGATGAAAGCATTTTCTGAACAAGAAATATCTGCTCCCCTCTCTCTCTGTCCCACCAGAGCCCCCTTCTAAAAGCAGACAGGCTTTCTTGTGAGCCATATCTAATCACATACAAGTCTAATTATGTTAGTCTATAAAATATGTTTATTTTTGGTTTGAGCAGTGGGGACAATTTTCTAATTTATTAATGAATGTTTCTAGGCAGTTAATTGCGTCAGCTACTTCTGATACTTGAGTAGGCTTTTCATTTTGCTTTTATGCTTGTGTTTCATTGTAATTTTAAATTTTTTGTAGCATATTATTTGCCTGAAAGATATAAAACATCTATATATACACACAGCAACAGCAAAAGAGGCTTATCCATGCTAGTAGCCCAACTTTCATGTCATGGTTCTTGTGCCCAAGCATTGAGTTCAATGTATATGAAGGAGTGGCACACAAAGTATTACAACGTGCATAAAATTTGTGTGATCTGAAGTTCGTTGATGGTCTGAAATACCTTCTGATCAGGAGGATGCCTTTTAGGTTTTTCCTTTTGTCTTGGGATATGACTTCCTATATTAGGACCATAGGGAACGAGATCTCTGAATTCTGTTCTTGGGATATGAACAGGTGTGACTTCATTGCTGAACCCCTTAACTGATTATGTGACATGGGCCTGATAGTATTCATTAATGGGAGCTTGGATATAGTTCCCAGGCTTTAGTCAAAGTCAGGGACCCTAGGCCACCATCTCTCTTAGTTTCTTCCCTCAACACCCTTCCTCTCACCCCGCAGCACATCCCTGTTCCCTCCTTAATACTTATGTTCATATAACCACTTCATGAGTGAACACAGAGAACTGAAATGACCAAAACATATCCACACCTTGCTGGCTAAGCTGATTATGTTAGGCCAAGCTGGCATGGAATTGCATTGCAATTCCTTGTCTTAAGAGCTAAACCTCTTGAACAAATAAGTGTATTTTTCGGCTGTATTTTCTTAGTTTAGTCAGGATTTTCCACAGTAAGACACAATAGAAATCGCTCTCACAACTTGTGCACATATAAATAATAATTATGCTGAACATGTTTTTTGAAATGTGCAGATGTTTTTCGTTTAGATTAGTTCCTTCTCCCATTCTGTGGGGGCCTCTCTGCTTCAAAGGACATTTGAAAAATGTACTTTTGGCAGCTATAGTACAGAGGTGCACAACCTGCAAATTCTCCAGAAAGATTAATTCTTACTCAGATTGCAAAAAACTCCAACTTCACAAGCTTTCATGCTATATTGTTTTGTTGTGTACAGAACTCAAAATATTAACTTTGAGGAGCAACTCGGTTTGAAATGGTTATTAAAGTCCTTGTTACTGTTAGTTTTAGCAGAGGTATTTTTAGCTAGGGTATTATCACACTACTCATAAAATCAAGGAAAGAAAAGAGAAGCAAGTGGAGCATTTTTGTACAGTTGCCTGTATAATAAGCAAGAGAAATGGAAACTGCTTATTTATGGGTAAAAAATTGACCTTGTAGAAAGTCCCTTGTGACCAAGCTAGTAAATGGCTCCATGTAGTCAGTGTGGGACTGAGTGTTCAAAAGAAGCAGTTTTGACTGCTGCCAAAAATAATAGGCCTGTTTTTTTAGGTATTGACAAGGGGAGTGAATACTGAGTAATATTTTTATTCAAAGCATTCAAAATATTATTTGGAGTACTGCTAGCTATTGACTGCAGAGCATGTCAGTCTCACTAAAAGTTATGCCTTACCAGTAGCCATGTATATTTTAGGTGTGAGGATGGTGCTTCTTAGATGGGATTTCAATACAATTAAAACATACTGAGGCATTAGTCTGAGTGCTGATATGAAAGTAAATGCTGAGGTGGTATGATCTCTGGATCCTGAGTGTTCATCTAATATTGCAGAGATATGTGTTAAATCACCTTGTAATGGTTAAAGAAGTAGACTGTAGAAGAAAAATGAATAATTGTCAAGATAAACACAGCTGCAGTTTAGTGGAGATCTACCTGAAACACATGTTCAGCACTGGAAGAGAGATGGTTTAAAGATGATGGAAATAATCAAGCTGGATCAAAGGGAAACATTTAAACATCCAAATTTGTGTGATGATAGTTTTCTGCTTAAAAGATCTCATAATAAACTCTCACAAAATAAAAAATGTTGAGACGAGCCTTGTTGGTTAAAACTTGGTCTGGCTTACAGATGAGATGTGAAAACTGGCAGTTTAATAAAACCAAACAAACAGCAAAGCCTAGTAATAGAAACCAAAGTCAAAAACTATAGGCAGTAAAAAAGCAAAAGACACTAAGGAAAAGTAGCTTAACGAAAAGAATTATGAATAGTAAGAATAAGGTTTTCTGGTTTTCCTGATGCTTTCCCTTAGTGATGGTACATATGGAGGTATTAGATTGTCCCTAAGAATATGGTAGATACTTCTTAAATAAAAGTTTTATCTATCTTGACAAGAAGTCCTATTTCCTATTTTATTAACAGCAAGTGAATATGTTGAAAAAGCTTTAAAGGTTTGTCAGGATCTTAAATCACAATGTCCAAGTAATGCTTTGTCAGTTCTTTTTTTTAAAATCGTGGTAAAAGCTTTCTCTTTACCATGCTGAGCTGGGTGTGGAGGAAGTCTAGTTTTTTCTTAGATGTATCTGGGATGAATTGAAAAAATCAGGAAGATTGGCTTAAAGGCAAGGGTCTTATTGAAAATGCAGTGATCCTGGTCTAATGAGAGTTTACAGATTTTTGGTTGACTTACATTTTATCTTTGAAAGACTTTTGAAAGAAAGTTAAATTCTTATTGTTTCTCTTAAGAAACTAGACTAATGAAAAAGCAAAGCGGGCCTCCTGTGTTACTGGAGAAAATGCAATTTAGACTATGTATTTCTGTAAAGAATA
This sequence comes from Prinia subflava, assembly GCF_021018805.1. Classification (NCBI taxonomy): domain Eukaryota; kingdom Metazoa; phylum Chordata; class Aves; order Passeriformes; family Cisticolidae; genus Prinia; species Prinia subflava. The sequence goes on along the minus strand of NC_086248.1, from coordinate 34,318,515 downwards.
ATAAAATACTTGTGAGTTTGTGTTATCTCAGGGGATTTTTTTCAGCTCTGCAATGTTTAATAACTTTATCAGTGACTTGGAGGCAATATTTTATTGTTCAAGGGTCACAAAAGAGACGTGGTTTAGTTAAAGCACTGTTATCCAGACAGAGGAGTAATGAAATCTAGCAAGACTGATGCCTTGTCTTATACAGAAGTCAAACCATGGTGAAGGGGTTTCTTTTGACCATAAAAATTTTAATCTAATACTGGATGCTTAGCAGAGGAATGAGAACTGTGTTTATTTGATACCTTAGAAAAGAAGTTTTGACAAGTTCATGGCTGCCAGACCAATTCTAAACTGATCACATGTGTAAATTCAATACTGGCAATGGCCAGTTGTGGGAGATTTGGAAAGATTGTGTGTTAGCTTTAAATTTAAACCATTTACTATAAATTTCAATTTAGGTAGAAAGCATTCAACTCTTTGAAACAATATCTTTACACAATGCAGGACAGCTCGTGTTGAAAGGACTTTTTACACAGCAGAAGACACGGTGGTGCTCTGAGCACCAGCACAGTGCTGTGGGGGTTGCTCAGGGGTCAGAAGTCATTCCAGCTGCAGCTGCACTGGCTGCAAGGAAGCTGGACACACAAACATTCTCTTGCCCTGTGTAGACACAGCTAAAAAGCTGATTGGTATATGCCCTTAATGTGCAGATGAATCATGATGGCCAGATTACTTTTTGAAAATGTGTGTCTGAATTGTTTTTTATTTGTATAACTGTTGGTCTCTTCTCCGAAGTAATAAGAGATAGGATGAGAGAAAATGGCCTCAAGCTGCACAGGTGAGTTTTAGATGGGATATTAGGAACAATTTCTTCACAGAAAGGGTTGTTAAACATTGGAACAGACTGCCCAGGGAAGTGGTAGAGTCCCCATCCCTGGAAGTATTTAAAAGCTATGTAGCTGTGGTGGTTAGAGACATAGTTTAGTGCTGGACTTGGCAGTGCTGAATTAACAGTTGGACTCATTGATCTTAAAGGTATTTTCCAACCTAAGTAATTCTATGATTCTATGATTTAAGCACTGAAAAGAGCACAAGGGAGAGAAATATGCAGGGCAGCTGCTAGGGCAGCAACTCCTTAATCTGTGACAGTTCAGGGACTTGCTATTTCAAGTTGTTTCCTGCATGCTTGCTTTGGAATATTTTTTCTCTTAACTTACTAAAATATTGAAGTACAGGAATGTGATGGTTCTCACAGTTGCCCTAAATAGGTCAATGAGCATGCCTGGGCTGGCAGTTCTGACTCCTCTGGAGGAATGACAAGCATCTGTGCTCTAATATGCAATCTGGAAAAGCTGAGGTGCAAATTCAAGCTCAGCTTTTCAGTTTATCCTAGTTAGTTTTCTGTATTTCCCCAAATTATTTCCAATTGTCTGTTCCAAGAATTAGTATCAACCTTCCAAGATTCATATTCTTGAGGAGTACCCACACATAAATGTGCAAATGAAAGCTGTTGAGAAAACAGAAACAAACCGGCTTTTATTATTCATATATCATCCAAAATAGAAACCTGGACAGTAGAAAACTGATTATAGAGGAAACCTGCAATTTCATATTTTACCAATCTAAAGATATAAATGTTTCAAGTAAATAATTTAAATTATGCGCAGCTGCAAGAATTTCTAGAAAAAAGACAATCACAATTTGCATTCATATGTAGAGTAGTGGCACTTTTACGCTTTTTAAAAAAATATAGTAAGTATGAGAATGATTATGCTCTCTTGATTTTAAAAACATTCTATTGCTTTCCCCTTGAATGATAATGGTTAGAACTGGACACATTTCAGTGACAATTCTACTGTAAAATAGCAGTAACATTTTCTGAATTCTATGAATAGAGGTTGGTCCTGTCTATATAAAAAGAGTCTTTTTTTGTATCTGGTACCTATGTGAGACTCCTATTTCTAGGTTATATTCTCCAGTGTGTTGCCTAGTAGTTTTGCATATTTCTGCAATACAAAAGACACTATGTATGATCAAAACAGGTTTCCAGATGTGCAGCTTTTCATTTAGGTATTTTAAAATGTTATTGACCAAATTAACCTGACTGATGGAAAGAGGCTTTTTCACATGTTCCCCAAAACAGTCAGGCCAAGGAAGGTGTTCAGAAGTAATGCTGTGGCCCAATGGTGCTGAGTTCCAGGCATGAACATTTGTAAAACTATTGATGAAGTAAATATTCTGTGCTTTTTTTATTTTTTAGTTGCTGCCTGTCTGTGCCAGTCTGGTAGGGGACATTTGCACTTTTCTTTACCAGTTAGGTTTTATTTCACAAGTGGATTTTTCCCCCTTAGTTCCTGCTGCTGTACTGCCTTCCCTGGTAGTATATAGGCAGCACTTGAGCAAAGGAGTAAATAGATGACCACTGCTTTTTCTTCCGCTTTCTGAACTTTGAGTTGGCAAGAAAACAATGTAATTGGATAGTACTTTTTTTAGAGTCAATGTCAGGAGTAATTTTTTCCATTCTCTCTTCAGTGTTCAGAAGTATTGAAAAGTAAAGTAATATCTGAACTTAAAGTCCTGCCCAGACCACTGTGAAGGAGACAAAACCCCACACTGTTTTATTTTGTCAGAATTGGTATTCTCCCTTTAAATCTCTTCAGTTACTTGAAGTGGACTGAGTTTGTGTTAGAAGAGGGAATGGACACTTACATCTGATTCTATAGATGCATCTTCTAAAATTAAGGGGTTTAGTGTTATCTTTCCAGTGTGTTTCAAAAGGTCCACATCTAAAATAAACATGGCATCATCAATCTCTCCTAAACATGCTTTATTTAAATAGCAGGAACACCCAAAAATGTGCCAGTATCCATATTACACTTGCAGACTTAAAAAATGCTCTGGAGAAGGGATAGCACTTGCAGGACCCACCATTTTCCCTCAGTGCAGGGACCAGTGGGTGACATGGTTGAGTGGATCACAAGTATCTGACAGCTGATGTTCTTCCGTAATTTTTGAGAGTTTTCTTGCTTTTTAATTTTCTTATTGAATAGCTACAATATGTCTGGTAATACATTCACAGCTTGAAAATTTCGTAAATTATTTTTATTCAGTGTATTAATTCAGATGGGTTGAGAATTTGTAAGTGTAATTTTAAATCTAGACTCCAGTGTGTTTCAGTCTTCTAAGGACAGCCTCTTTGAGTTTGTCTTCTATTTTGTCCCTAGCCTTCTGCAATTTTTAATTGCTATTTCTTCTGCATTTTCTGCGTTACTATGTATTTCCATGGCTATAGTAAACCTTCAGGAAGACTGTGTACAAATGTCTTCTGCCTCCTAGGGGATGCATTCTACTAATGATATATTAAGAGAGCTGAAACACAAAACATTGCCTACCCCTTTTATGAAGTAATTGTGCCCAGAGGGGAACAACATTTCCCACAGTATTTAGAGCTGTTAAAAGTTTTGGCTTATTTGCAAATGCAGAAGATGATTTGCTGTTCTTTATCATGTTGTTCCCAAGGGAACATATTGCATCTCCTCTCTTGTTTTCATTTAGCTGCTTTTCTCGTATTTTGTTAGGCATACATCAGCAACTATGAGTATCAGTGCTTTTACTAATAAAACTCAAATATAAATGGGCCTGGATTTTAAACATTTATTCTCTTTAAATATTATTCTTAGTTTCAGAATATGTACACTATCAGCATTTTCCTTATTATTGCAGTCATTTGTAATGGCCTTGTTCTTTACTATTGCAGTAGAAAGGCATTCTGTGTTTAGATTACTACTGTTATCGTGCTCATCTTCTTTTGCCCTGATGGAGGGGTGAAAAATACCTTGATCCTCATTTCCTGTCAGTAGCAAAAACACTTACAGTCTTTATTAAATAAATAAAAACAACAATGGGGAAAGATTTTTTTTAACCAGGGACTTACTGGTCAAAAAAATCATAACCTATTGTACAACAAAAGGTTATGATGCAATTTTTAAAAATGCATCATTGTTCTAGTATAATTAAATTAAAGGAGACTTTCAAGTAAATATTATCTTTTTAAGATGTATGTTGTTATATATTTCAGTGCCAGACTTATATCCACCATCATTCTAAATTGCCTTTTCTTAAGTTCTAGTATGCTGTCATAAAATACTAAAGACATGTTTGCAGTCTGCTTGTAACCATCCAGCCTTTCCATGTTGCCTGTGTACTAAACCCAAATCTACACTTTTCTGGTATAACTCCTTAGGCAGAAACTTTTTTGCCTCTTTTTTTCCCATACTTAAGATTCAGTGGATTGGACAGTTATAATCTTGTGTTTGAATTACTAGTGTTAAGAGTCGGGGGCCAAACCAGGTAAGCTCAGAAAGACTCAAAAAGAGATGAAGAGATTGACAGTCATCTTAACCTGAGCTTGTCCTCTGAGGCTAATTTTGTAAGGGGAGCAGGTGCTGCTTCTTTTAGAGGAACTGTCTCAAACTGATCTGATGAGTTGTATTTTAAAATGCTTGTAAACCTCTTTTCTTACTTTTTGATTATAAAAAGAGCCTCGTCTAGTTTAGATGTAGAAGTATCCAGTGTAGGTTCTTAAGTTGGCTAACATGAATTCATACTCAGTTTGCACTTCACTTGCCTCTTTCTGCATCTGATATGTGATTACTGTGTAACTCAGGGGACTTTTACAGAGACTGAAACTTGGTTTTGAACTTATGTCAACCTCTTAGTAAACAAACTCTTACTATCCCTGAGAAGTGTCATTCTACTGTTCTTTTAGTGGATGAGAAGACCTCAGCAATTGTCTGCTACTTTTGATCCATTGTGATCCACTAAACTTTGTCATTTTGGCTAGAAATATATGGTATTGTTTTTCTGAGACTGTTAATTTATTACTGGGAAATTTGCTATTTATGATTATTTCTTTTGTGAAATGTTCTATTTCATTAGACCATGGAAAATGTGACGAAACTAGGTAGTGCCTCAGATTTTGACGTCTACCAAACAATGTGTTGGTAATGATTTTTAAGACCTGAGAAGTTGAAGAGGGAAGGGTTTTAGAAGAAGGAATATAGATGGTGGCACAAGATTTAAGTCTCAGTTTCAGCTGACACTAGAAAGAATGAGCTGCATACTAATGTTACAGGCAGTTCTGTCAGACCATTTAATTTCTTCTTACTTCACTTTTCAGGGCAAGGGGATATATGAAAGAGGGCAGAAATTAATATCTGGAAATGCTTGTTTTGGATAGCATGCATGAATATCCATAGACTAAATTGATGGCAGACTTTGTTTGAAGATACATTGGACATTTCCAATTCTTTATGCTCAGAAGACAGCAACAGATAGTGTTTGTTTTTGTTGGCTTTCACAGTGACTGCTGTCAACCTCCTCAGCAGTTTCACAAGCAATGGGGAAGACTAGAGAAGGAATGGGCACAAATATAGCTATTGTCACAAAAGGTGGGAAAATATGTATTATTTATGGCTCCACATAAGACAGCCTGTCTTCTGGGACAAAGCTTGTCACGCTTGAATTGTAAAGGTGCTCTTACAGATGTTGACACTAGCAAGTCTACTTTGTGCAAAGAATGACTTTTTCTATTTTTTTTTTACTAATGGTAGGACAGACATATAGTTGAGATGCCAGCACCAAAATAATATCAACATACGGGGGACACTGTTGGCGTGACTTGTTGGTGTAGGAAAAGGTCCAACCCATTTGGCTCTAGTAAAGAAAATGCCTGAATGTCAGCACAGGAAACAGGGATCAAAGGAAGGACCATGTGGAAATAGCTTATGGAAGTAAATGAAATAAATAGACATAAGTTTAATAAAAATGAGGAATAGTTACATGTGAATGGAAAAAAAACAAACCAAAATATCAGAACTGTTGGTGTAGAAATGAGATATACTGGTAACCTAGAATAAAATTTTCAGTTCTGTAAATGGTATCTGTTGATGTGTTAAAATTCTGTTCAATTACCTCTCTGATGGACTTGAGATACTCTGCTGTCATAATGTGCGAGCTGATACAATATTAGCATAATCCTCTTTATTAGTATGAGTGAGAAAGGTCTTTGAAGGTTTTTTTAAGGCTTATGTTGTCTTTCTAATTTTTCAGATGAAGAAAAATTATTAAGATGGCATTCTTCTGAATACTGCTGATTAATAACAGCCCTTTACTGGTGTCATCTTCAAAGCAATAAGCCTTTGCTCTTTGCTGATTCACTTTGTTGGTGGTTTGCTTTTTGGTTTTGGGTTTGTTTGGGGTTTTTTTTCTGTATTTTTATCTGGTTTTGAAAGCTGGATGAGTCATTATAATTAGACATGCCAGCTACCTATCCCAAACAAAATTTGTAAATGTAAGTGAATGAACATAAAGGGAATGATGTGGGTTTGTTGCTTTGCAAAAATGGTATAGAAAATTTAGATGTAGTAAAAGTGAACCACCCCAAGCAGCTGTATCTTGTCACTCTCTTGATTGAACTGAAAAATGTAATGCATTGAGATAGCTACACTCCTGCTAATTTTACAGGAAAAAAGAAAGATAAATATCTCTAACTTCTCTGAAGCATTTCACTGGGGCTAGACTTGTTTTCTGAGGTACTATACAGGCTGCCATGAATACTGTTTGGGCTCTTCTTAAAGATTATTGTTTGGCCACCTTCTGTGATTTATTATAAGCACTTATGGCTGGGCCTTCAAGTAGGTTTTAGCACATCATCCCTCATGTTTTTTGAGAGCAAGAAACTTTTGAAAGTTTGGTTGCAGTAATCTATTCCTATAGCTTCCAGTTCCCATTATCCATCAGCTATATTTCAAAGTGTAGGGTATTGTAACATGTTTCTTGATGTATGTCAGGACATGTGACTGAGATTTTAGCCATGTGGCAGCTGGGGTTCATGAAGAAGAAATTGTAGTCATTAACGCTGTGGTGCCTGTGGGAAGTTAGTTGTGTAGGGAGCTTAATGGTTCATCTGAGCCTTTTCTGAGATTCAGTAAAAGCTTTTATAGAAAGTAGATATCAGGATCCTGTTTTAGGAGATTTCTTCTGAAAATTATATGAATAAAACACACGAGATTTCTCAGATTTCTTTCTGACTATTGTTTGTATGTTTAAAATATTAGTGATTACATGCAGCACAATGTGCTGAAGTCCTAGATGATGTTGGATTCTTCAGGACTATTGTTTTCTCAATAGGCAAATGATTAAGTTTTTCAAGAAATGCCACTGGCATGCAGACAACCATTTGTTTTGAGTAAAAGAGTTATGCATGCTAAAATTGTCTGATGAAATGTTCCTCCAAAACCATGATTCTGAGTGTCCTCCAAGTTCCAACTCAAATAACAGGCATTTGTGGAATTGGCATTGTCCCTATCCCTGCAGACAGATGTTAACATCAGGAGAGTTCTCTCAGACTGTTAAACATCATGCAAAGTGTTGATCTTACTGTTTCATTTTGTTTGGTTTTCTTAAAATACACAATGAATTACCCTTCCTGTTCTCCTCACTAACTTGTTAGATATGGTTCTGGTAGGAGGTTGACTCATAGAATCATTTAGGTTTGAAAAGACCTATAAGATCATTGGGGTCCACTGGTAACCCAGCATTGCCAAGTCCATCGCTAAACCATGTGCTGAAGTGGCACACGTGCTTTTAAAGACCTCCAGGGATGGGAACTCAACCACTTCCTTGGGCAGCTTGTTCTAATGCTTGAGAACCTGTTCTGAAAATAAGCCTCTGTATTCAATCCATGGTGACAGTGTCCCATTCGTACAAAGCATTCCATTATTTTCAGATTGGCACAATTAACACAGAAAATGGATCTTTGTATACTTTTCCTCAGTATTTTTCCAAAATCAGAAATTATTTCCACTTCATCCTGGTAATCACTTGCCTTACTTATGAGCAGTTTGCCACAGCTGCTGCTTGGTGCATAAGTAAATGTAGATTTACAAGAAGGACCTGATAAATCCCTATGGTGGTGATACACAAGCATGGTACTAGGAGAACTCTGGTGCTTTAAAGATCAGACTAACAAGGAATTTATTATCTTAGTTTTGAAGCTAACTTGCTGTAACAGAAGATGTTGGCACAATTGTATGTTTCAAATTGAAAAACTTTTTAGGTTTTCATTTTCTAGTGTGAAAAACTCAAGCTAACTTGCTAGCTTTGAAGGCAGTCTTTCTTATTTTCAATTACAGTACTTTCATAAACAACATCTCAGGAAAATGCCTTCTTTTTGCCTTATGAGCAGCGCATGACTTGTGATGGCCATTCTCTGAAACATATTTCTAATAGTTTTTAGAAGTTAAATTGACTGAAAATCATCAATGTAAGATGTTTGACCTGAAAAAAGGTTCCAATGGCATTTAAATTTCAGGGAAATAGCATGTTTTTTGCTTTATCTGTTGGCTAGCAAAGCTGTACTTGTGTGTTTTACTACTCAGCTCTTTCCAGGTCTTTCCTGATTGGAAACTACCATAAAGATGAAGTTGCACAGAGCAGTTTTTGCCAGATTGTTCAAGTAAATTTACTGCAAGATTTTTTCTAATATCAGTGGTAATTTACTGAAAAAGCTTTGTTACTGTGTGAATCTTTTATACTGAGTACTGGAAAGATGAGGAGGTGGAACAAAAGCCAAATTACTCTGAAAAATATGTAATTCATCTGATGTCAGATGTATTATTGCTTTAAAAATTTTTAATTTTTAGTATTCAATATCCAGTATAGCAATATATGATTAGCCTAGCTGTAGTGCATATTACCTGCAGTTTTCAGAACCCACCAAGTAAAGGGGTTCAGGTGTCATTGTGAATTCCAGATTGTTTTGAGAGGAACTTGGACATGTGCATCATTAATGGACCCCTGGCTGTAACTGTGTGTTTCAAGTGCTCAGAAATCTTGAGTTACACCTAAAAATCTTAAGATAAACTTTCTGTAAAAGTATAATTTCTATAAAATATTTTATAATTCCCAGCATTTTGGAGTTTAACTATTAGAGTTACTCAGGTGTATCTTAGAGACCCACACTAGAAGGCAACACTGCTCTCTGCCCCTGCACCATCAACAACCCTTGAGCTCGTCATCCATCACTTGGTTCCACAAACTGAGTCGTGGACACAAGTGAGTCATATCCCAATCTGACTTGGAAGAGACAGCAGCCCCTTGAAAAAGCTGAAGAATCAAGTACATCTTGTCCCTCGCTGCTGCAACTTTCTGTCTTTTGATTTTGCACTTGCTGCTTCCTTGCTAGCGAGGGCTCACATAACCGTGCATTTGTGTATCTCAGGTATGTTTGTAAATGTTACCCTCAGGGGGCTGGGTACTCTTCAGCTTTGCGTGCTCACTCACAGGAATGTGTTTGGCTTCCTGGAAGAGCCATGGCACGGGCTGGAGGGCTGCAGGCAGATGGTGCCGTGCGAGGGGGCTGCAGGCTTGTGCCCCTGGGCACTCAGCCCTGTCTGCCCGCAGCACTCGCACACTGGGGCCTTTATTCAGTGCCACAAACATGCGCCGGAAACATCCCACAGAATGTCCTTGGCACAGCCTGGCTTTGTGCAGCCCTGCTCGGGGACGGGCTGGGGTAATTTCATAGCGTGTTACAAGATTCCTTCGTGAAGCATTCTTTCCAGCCATTAGAGGGGTTTTTATTTTGTTGTTAAAGTTCGCTGGAGCTGACAGTTTTTCAGCTGGGCAGGGCTGTCTGCATGCGTGGGAAATCACCACAATATAAGCAACAGGGTTCAGTGAGCATTCAAAGCTGCAACTGGTAATTCCTCTTCAGGTTAAGAAATGAGTAAACTCCCTGAGCAGATGCAAGCACAGGATGTAAAGGTCACATTGACACTTTAATAACATTATAAATTTAAAGAACGAGTTGGATTGAATAAATGAAGCCTGTCTTTAAGGAGAAATAACTCAAAAAGTCTAGTCCGGGTGTGCAAACTTATAGTATCATTATACATAAATGAAAGAGAATATATTCTCTATATTTTTTACCATAACTTCAAATTCTTTTAAGCAGAAATTTTAAACACCATAACTACTTTTCTGTTACATTAGGATATTGCTTCACCAGAGTTTTAATAAATTTTTATATTTTGAACTGTCTCAAAAATTCATAATACTCTTTGCCAATAATTTTACTCCACAGAAGTCTTTCCCTTCAAGCACTGCATTCAAGATTGATGACAAAGGAGCATCAATGTATTGTGAATGTTTTCTCTTTTAACCTCTTCACTATTGAAGGTCTAGAATTTTGTCTGAACAGAAAAGGGACAATTTTCAGTGATGTTTTTAGGGTTACAGGTGGGAGAATAGTAGTCATAATATGGCTTTCTTTGTCTCTAGAGAACTGATAGCCACTTGGTTTTAGCAAGGTGAACCCAGCTGTGCTCAACTGTTAAAACTCATATCCTCCTTTTTTATAGCTAGAATGGGATTTTCCTCCTTTTTTTTTATATCTAGAATGACCCATTGTGATACCCAGTTATGGCGTCCTGTTTTGGGATCTTCTGTGACATCCTGTCCTATGGAGGAGCCCATGGAGGAAACTGAGGGACAAAGAGAGCTACTGCTCTGTATGCCAGTACCTGTCCTGGGCATGTCTAGATAAAGTATTAGCTGAGACTCCCAAAGATGAGATCTCCTTCTTTTAGGGAGAAAGAGAGAATAAGGCTCCTTTTTCCTCTTGTGCAAGAGGCCCCTTGCTAACATTTGCACATATGTTGACAAAGGTCTGGTGTTTAGATAGGAGGGGCCGTGAACTCTTCTTAGTGAGTATGTCAGATGGTTAGTGTAATTCAAAGCAAACAAAATTTTAGAAGAAATCTTTAGTTTTTTGATTATGCAACTTATTTTTGCAAAGTATTCTACACCCTCAAACCCAATTAGTAACATTCAACTCATCCAAAATTCACTTAGCATTTGGAAACAAAGAATTTGTTACACATTTTAAGGGCAACATCCTGTATTTCAGACTTCAAAACAAGCTTATTCAAAGAAAAGAAAGGCTTTCTAGTCTAATATAAATTGAAATCTTATACATGCTTTCTAAAGTCATGAAAACTGCAGTAAGCAGTTCTTGAAGGACAAAAAATCGTGATTCAGCATGTTAGTGCTTACAAACTGAAAGTTTAAATGAATGCAGATTGATTACTGGGTAATGAATATTGATGGGAGTTGAAGTTAAGTCCAAAAGATTGGCATGTTCCTAACTGGCTAACTGTTTTTATTGGAAAACGTTTCACATCAAGTGAAATTTCAATCTTGTGGAACAAAAATAAAAGTTTGGAATATGAACTTTCCTGGAGAACAGAAACCTTCCTGTGCTCACCAGCCCTTCCCTAACCTGTTAAAATGGAGACAAGAAAGTTACAAAAAGAATTTAGAGTGTATTAATGAAAGAAAATATTAAAACTTGAAAAAGCAGTGGCCTCCCCCTGGTGTTCTTGGTAACTGTGTGCTCTGTTAGACAAATCAGGCTCTGAAATGTGTTTAATTTCTGGCATGTGGCATGTCTTTGTCCCAAAGCTTCAGATGTCCCATACAAATACAGTTCTCTTTTAGCTCTATAACTGTGGCTCTTGTGCAAACCATTTCCCATTGTAGAACTGCTGGAGGGTTTTGGCATTTTAATGGCATGGGGTTAGTTGCTACTCTGAAGCATTGCTGCACACCAAACACTGTCTAGGTAGCACTGATTGATCCTGAACTCTCTCTGCTCCATCTTTGTCAGTGGAAAGTCTCAGGGTCTTGCAGATGTTCCCCTACAATTTTCCATGAAGCTGTTCACTAAAGTATATATTTGTTCCAAAGAAACATCTCAGTGCCAAGTTTGCGAATAAATGACATTTCAGCGTGTTTGTGCTCAACTGATGAAATATTTAAGTGTGCAGTTTTCAGTTTCTTGCTGGTTTGGCTTTTGTAGCTAAATTAGAGCCAGGTGCACAGCTCAGCCTTGCTTGAACTTTGATGGTTTGCTGATCTCTTTAAGCAAGATGGCATAAATGGTTTGCCTTTTTCTTAAAACCCCCAAAGGTCTTTACAGTTTTAATGCGCTCAGGTGGTGCTTCAAAGAACTTGTTATTTTGCACAGCTAATTCTAAATAGATCTACATGATATTTCCACTACCAGAACCTAATTCTAAATAGATCTACATGATATTTCCACTACCAGAACCTCAAATAAGTCCTTTATTCTTAGAAAACACTATTTCTGTTAAAGCTTGAGTGTACCACATTGGTAAACTTCAATGTTTCAGAACTTTTTTATTTTAGTCTTGGAATAAACATGTCTAAAAATAAGCTGGCATCAACTTTTTCGGTATCATGTGATATGCACAACAAACCCACTAACCTGGAAAAAGGAGAGTTATGTTTTGAGGAAGATTTGATTTCCAAAAGAACAAAACAAAGTTTAATCTTTGACAACAAGCTGGGTAACAAAAGAAACCCAAGTCATTGAGGAAAAGTACCTAATCATCATGTCAGTTTGACATACTCGTTTGTACGAGGGAACTTGTTTTTTTTTTGGTAATCTGTTTTGAAAACCATGAAATAGTTGGTAGCAAATGTTAATCTCTCAAGATGTGTGAACCCTCTAAAAAAACACCAAGCACCACGGTCCTGGTTTGCATGGTGTTGACCTGAATAAGGGGATAATGTGCTTAAGCAGCTTATTCATTCTTCAGTGCCCTTTGGAAAGGGAGCGGCTCCACAATGGTTTGCCACTCAGGGCGCAGACGTGACCACTGTTCTTTTCACTTGCTGAATGTTTCATTCTTTTGTGTCTGACATGGGTTTCTTCATACGTTGTTCCAAACAGCACCATAAAGGAACTTTTTGGGCTATTTCATGTCAAACTGTAACGTTTGTTAAGCAGAATGCACTGAGCTGTAAAGGAATTCTGAACTCGGAGTATATAGCTGGCCAAGCTTTTCATCAGAGATGTGTTGCTGAATTAATTGTCTCCGTTTGTGAGACTTCCCAGGCTAGAGGTTTATACATACTTCAGAAACACTGTAATAATTGTTTTAAATATTTCACATTAAATTTCCGCATCAAAGATAGGTAACTAAACTCAAAGCACTCCTATAAATGGAGCTGCTTTGGAGTTCTGAGTTTCTGTGTTGACTATAGATTTAAATGCTCACAGAGATGAAAAATGCAGAAGTAGCAAAAGGAGTATAAAAGCCTCTGCACGTTTCAAGGCAGACTCGTGGCTGGTTCAGCACTTTTTGAACAGAGCAATATGATGCCTGTTTCTCTTGAACTTTCACAGAATCACTGCCCATCTAAACTGCCTTCTTGAAGGAAGGTGACTAATTCTGTCTGGCTGCAAAGTGTTTTAGAAACATGTCTTCAGAATTTAAAAAACAAAGGGACTGAAGGTTTTTTTCATTTTGAGCATTGTTTCATAAAATAAGAAAACAGACATTGCTTAATAAAAAGCTTGTGACAGTTCTTTGAAAAGAGCAAATCAATTTAGGAGGAAAAATTAGGGGAGCTGGAAAGAGATTAAGCTATTTACTCTGAATTGGACAGTGGAACGCGTGATATCCATGTGTAGAACATGGAATAGCAGAAGCCTACTGGCATGGAAAACTGCAGCAATGGGATTTTAGAAATGAGATTGCTGTTTCTGAGTCCTACCGCGATGTTTCTGACAGAGGCTCCTGAGGCTTGGCAGTTCTTCTTCCCAAAATCTGGTGGGGGAAGCGTGAGGCAACTCGTATGGGCTCTCCAAAATTGCCTGAAGATGGGCCGTTGTTAAAAAGTTAATTTGCACTTCCTGTGAATTCATCTCCTAGATATATAAATTTATCCTTGATTTTTCAGGTTTTCTGGAGATAATTTTTAATAACTGGACAAACTCCAAATTGAAATGAAAAGATAATTTCAGAAATAGTTCTTGACTACAAAGTTTGAAGTGATTATATCAAAACAAGAAGACTATACAAAAGGGACAATTTAAGATACTAGATCAAACTCTTGCCAGTTTTTCCTGCAGTATCTTGAATTGGCACAGAATTATTATTTTGATTTTGCTGCTAGAATTTTTAGGATAATGTGAATACACAGGCAAAATTATTTCTGAAAAAAAAAGCTACTTAGACATGAATGCTAAAGTGTGTTGGTCAAGAGAATAGATAAGATACTTACAGTTAATGACATCACTTTAATTTACAAAGTAATTTTAATTTTGAGCTTTATTCGTGTTTCACTTCAAAAAGCTGAACTAACAACTTCTGAATGGCTGTAAATAATGTATTACAAATTGTTCTGAATTGATGATTAATTTAGCAAGTTTTATTTAGCAAGAAAATTCACCTTTTAAACCTGCTTGATTTTTAAAAAAAATTCTAATCTTATTTCTTTACATCTTTGTGGAAGTGGAGAGAAAAGCAAGGGAGAAATAACCATCTCTACCTATAGATCTGCATCAGGAGGCAGAATACCACCAAAAATTGAAGTTTCTTACTGATACAAATCTTTCTTTATCAGGGGCTTGTGACCCCGAGGACTTTTTTCAGCTTTACAGTATAAAAAAAGCTGAGACGAGAATTTAGGCACTTCTCTAAAATTCAGAAATCAGTTTTCTGTTTCCCAGTCTGGGTCAGGGAGAGAAGGCTTTCCAGAATTCTTGCTTCATTTTGCATTCTAAAGATTCTCTCTTGGAAAGGCAAGTTGGTCTGTATTTTTCTTTACAATGTTTTTCTAGTTCAAGTTGATGTACAAAAAAATTCTGTCACCTTGTTGAGTTTGCAAATTGTTTTTGGATGAAAAATGTTACTGAAGCTTCTGACCTGTCCTTCAAGCTATTTGGGAACGTGTGGGTGAATGGCACATTATATACAATGGGGAAATTAGCTTATTTGTTTTCAGAGCCATGTGAGAAATAATAACAAAGAGTGTCTTTATACCTGAGTTCCTGAGAGAGCCAGTGGAAGTGTGAGACTTGCTGTGGGGAAGTACAAGTTTAGTAATTTCTAAGTTTGGAATACACTCTTTTAGTGATGACATGGAGCGATAGAGGCTTAGTGGTTTTATGGAAAGTATGGATCATAAAGCTAAAGAAAGAAGTACAAGATTTAAGCATAGACAAATTCAGAAATCATATCCAACTAATGGAACCTGGATAGCTGAAATGAAGAATTATAGAATCTAAACTGATAATCTAATAAGTTTGGATGGAAAAGGGCAAAGGGATGGGTATGTTTTGGCATATTAAATTTTAGAAAACAGCACATTTTTGAGTATCAGCCCATAAACACAGTTGCAATGATGGGCTCTGGGAGAGATTTGTGAAACATGATGATAAAACTAAGGAAAATGGTTCTTTTAAAATGTCAGACCACTTTCAGGATATAAAACAAAATTTTAAAAATTACTAACTAAAACTTTAAAAGATACTTTTGAAACCTGACATCCCAGAGTAAACTTTACTTTTTCACTTGGAAACTATACACTTGTTTTGAGACTAGAATATCCATTTTCCTTGATACAAAAGGGTGTTTCTTTAATCTCCTTATGTTTCTTTGGTCTTAAAGCAGAGGTGGATAAAATGATACGTACTTCATATGCTTGGGTTAATCCTCAAACACTGTATTTTTGTCCCCTTCTTATTAACTAAGAGTGTAGTATTGTAACTTGCTCATGTAATAGTTCAAACATTTTTTTCAACAGGCATTGCTGAAAGATCCTTTGTATATTGGGCTGAGACACAAGAGAATTAGAGGTCAAGCCTACGATGATCTTCTTGATGAATTCATGGAAGCTGTGACTGCAAGGTAAGTGATATATCTGTGCTACTGATGGGTGAATTCCACTGTGAACTTCACCTTGAGAGAAATAAAGGTCAATAGCTTGTGAAAACACGACAGAGTTCTTAGGGTCCAGATCATTTTTATTTTGAGCACAGTATTTTAGGAGTTAACTACCTTAACTATTTACCTTCAATATTGCAGTTTTATGACTTGTATGAGCACTAAAATTCATCTGAATATAAATAGTTTTTCAGATTTCTTTTTCAAGATTTAGAGTGTTAAATATTTGCCTAATAATTTTCTGTGCCTAGTGCTGTGCCTACATGTTCTTCTCTGTCTCTGTGATTTCATACATGAGATGAAAGCAGCCTAAAAAGAAGCTATCATACTTGGCAACCCCTGCCTCTACCCCCACCAAACTGAAATAAGCTTAAAACACTGAAGTGTTTTAATTTTAAATGTCATGGTATGGACCTATACCAAGTAAGCTCTTTCACTGCTTCTCTTTTCCCATACAGAAAGTAGTTAAATTTATTATTAGACTGTGATGCATAAAATAGTTCTCCTTGCATGTCAAATAACATGTTTGCTCATATTTTCCTTCTTTGTTAAAATATTTAGAGGTCTAACTCTGCATTCAATGTGTATATCTAAAATAGCTCAACTGCCAGGATCCTTAGAGGAATGTGTTTTCTGCATCTGCCTCCCAAAGATGAGGCTGAGCTGTGGAACTTGAAAATAATTTCCAGCTCCTCAGTCTTGCCATGTGCCCCATCTGCATTTGAGACCTTACTCGGGCATACACAGCTTCTGTTCTTTCTGCCTTGGTTGCTGTGCAAAAGAAACTTGGCCAAGCAGGTAGTATTAATTTCTGTGCCTGAAACACATATTCCTTCATGTACTAATGTACTCTTCCCCATCATCCCCACTGCCACTCCCTTGTTCATAATCCTCCTATGGAAGCTGCTGGTTTGACTCTATCCTGTTCTATGTTTGCTACTCTGCTGAATATTCCCTTGCAGATAACATAGATGAAACTTCCTAACAGAGTCACCTCCCTAAAAGAACACTCAGAGCATTAGAAATTGCTCTGTGGTCTGTGTTTTGAGAATCTCTAACAATGCATTCTCTAACTCGCCCTTTCTTTAAAACGAACCACTGTTCTTCATACTAAAGGAAATAATTAGAGTCAAGCAGAAGATTATCTCAGTAATGTTTGAGGGTCTGGTTGACATGCACTTTTTACTTAAAGCTCTTTAATTTTGAGCAATTTTACTTTTTACTTTAAAGCTCTGTAATTTTGAGCAATTTGTGTTTGCTTGACCTTCTGAAAGATCACTTTGTTCTCAGCTAAATCTGTCAAGATCAGCAGTGCTGAAGTTCATGTTTGAAGTGGAGCATTTAAAAATTGTAATTCCAACTTTATGTGGTTTACTTGTGAATTGTTTTGTCTGTAGTGTGACACCTACATTCATTGTGATACTGATTTACTAAGGTGAAGGGAAAAGTGATGTAGTTAAATCAAAATCAAGTCCATTTGCTCAATAATTTTACATTTCCCTAAATTCAGATTTGTGTTTAATGGGCCACTGACAGACTCAGCACCTACAGCTGACTCTAGCATAGCAGGTCTGACTGTTGAACATGCAGGTCATGATTCCCTATATTGTGGTGATCTAGGTAATTGTATACATTGGTTACATGATAGTTATTTTTTCCTTATGAAAGTTTCCATTATTTTTTTCCTCTTTTCACTTTTCTTGGCCTTCTGCTAGCTGTTTTGCTGAGCGAGTATTGCTTTGCTAATCTTAGATACATGTTTGGTCTGTTACATTTTAAGTTAGTCATATTTATTGTTAGTTATTGCCATGGTGCTCCAAAAGACACTTTCTTATTTAGCACTGCCTAATCAGTTCTGGGAATGGGATAAATTCTGGTGAAATTTGCTGTTGTGGTGTTTTCAGTACGTCTCCAAGACATACATAATCATGAACATTGTAAAGCACAAGGCTGTCATGTTTTTTTAATAAGCCTTAATTAAAGACAGGGTGATGACAGATATTTTCAAGACAGAAAGCTACATGAAATACCTATTTTAGATCTTTTTCACCTTCATAATTCTCCAGAGGGGCCAAATGCTAACAGAATTGAGAGCCAGGTTTGAGCAGCATTGCCTGGGAGCAAGAAGGAGGGGGCAGCAGTACAGGGCAGTGAACTCTCTACAGGCTTTTTATTGGCTTCCAGGGAATTTTCCTAGGTGTCATCTTGATTGATTGTTAAATTTTGAAAATCTAGATTTTTATAAGCTGATGCAGCATTATTTATAGTGTTTTATGTTGAAATGTAACCTTTATACAGTGAGTGGCATGATAATAAAGAAAATGCTTTATAAAAAGGTATAGTTTCATCAACTGCAATAATTTCCTCTTCTCAGCCTCCACTGATGTTCATCCCAAAAGCATTCTTCTAATGAAACAAAATTATTTATGGAAGAGTCAAGATAAAAAGAAAAAAAAAAAAAACCCAACAAACCCAAAACTTAAACCAATCATTACTAAAAGATTTTGGTACAGTATCCAGTGTGCTATCATGGCAGAATGGAACTAGTACATTAGGATTTTTCCCAGATGAGGAAAGGCAGAAACATATGGAAAGTATCTGGATTTCTGGTGACAAAAATCCAGTGAACAGCTTTTATTTATTTACATATGTATACAATTATCTATTTATTACCAGTGCCAGCAGCTGCCCTCTCTGAGGGCAGATACTGTGATTTGTCCAGGCATTACCAGATAGTTCTTGCTTTTGTGTCAGTAATTTAGAGGAACAGGAATATTCTAAGTGGAAGGAATATTTTATGACAGGAGAAAAAATGAACAGTTGTCTTCCTCAGTGAAG
Source organism: Prinia subflava (assembly GCF_021018805.1). Taxonomy (NCBI): domain Eukaryota; kingdom Metazoa; phylum Chordata; class Aves; order Passeriformes; family Cisticolidae; genus Prinia; species Prinia subflava. Next base: position 34,299,868 of record NC_086248.1, on the reverse strand, counting down.
AACATAATACCAACTGGTATTCAGAAACGTTTGTTAAGTTTCTGCCCCGTGGAGACATGGGTCATAAAACATTTTATATGGACAAGCAAATTTTTCCAAATGACAAGTTGTTCTTAAATATCTATGTTTACAGAGGAAACTTTGAGAGGAGGGATTGCTAAACAACACTTTGGTAGCTGGGATTGATACACCAAAGCTTCCTGTGTAACCAGAGAAAATAACTCTGTTTTTATTCCAGTTCCTGTTTCTTCTCTGCTTGACTGTGATGATGCAAAGAGAAATATAGCAGTGGCTAAGAGGTGTTCATATACAATAGTGAAAGGGTTATGGAAATGCTTGAGGGGAAAATATGTAGAATAGAGATGGAACAAGAAATGAAAGCAGAGGAAAAAAGCATCTTTTCAATAACAGGGACATGAATTGCCTTGTCTAATACAAGAAGCAGATTTAAAGAGTATGGAAATTTTTCCCTCTTTAAAGGGATATTTCATTTTCACAAATCTAGTAAAGATAACTCCACCCTGAACCCCTCAAAAGAGTGTCAGAGTAGGGAAGAACAACATCCTACCAGCTTGCTTTCTGCTGCAGATCGTCCCCAATAGAAGTCATTATACTGGGCAAGGAAAATACTGACTTGCACCTCTGGCCTATGAACAGATAGGAAACTTAGAAAATGGAAAGAATCTGGTGGAATTTCCATAGATTATTTCCTTGCCTAACTACCACAATCCCAAAGAGTTGGATGGAATTATTACTCTGTTATGACCGAAAGGCTGTGCATTTGTGATGCATATGAGCAGCCCTGTGTCACTGAAATTATCTTTCTGTGTGTGTGAGATGGTAAGTTTTCAGTTACACTTCGAGATACAAATAGTGGTGGACCCTTGAAAAGTAATGCCATGTGTCATTTACATTCTCTTCTGTAATGATATTTTGATTAAATCCTTCCCCACTCTCTCTATGTGCTGTGCTCTCAAGTTTGTGAGCTATAAACCAAGCTGCTGACAATTGTAATTCACTGTATTCCATCCTAAATTACCATGATGTTGTCATTATTCCTCATTTGCCTGATTACATTATTCACAGATGGCAGCAGTATTTCATTTCACTTTATGTACTACTTTAAAGCAGTGTTTTATGGTAAATATGGTTTAGCTAACTTTGAGAACAACTGTAAAAGCACTATATCCACAAAATCAATAGCTTTCATTTAGTAGATTGCATTAGAATATTGTTCAATTTGTGACTAAATTAATTCATTCAGCTCTTTCTTTTGGCAAGAGAATGTATTGGCAAGAAGTCAACTTATAAGGTGCATATAGCTCTGCATCAGTAAGGGAGTGGTTGGACCACACAGCCATCCTGATAATATGTCCAAGCACAGGCTGTGAGAGCATTGGTGCCGCTGTCCTCTTTTGCACTGTAGTGGTGTAAAGACCAAGACTTACATCATGCCTATGTGTTCCCATACTGATCAAGCCAAAGTGGCTGTCACAAAGTGAGCAGGAAGAAATGCTGCTGCAACAACTCCCTCCCATGGCAGGCTTGGTGAAGATCTTTCTCTATGGAGATTTTTTCCTCCATTGGAACTTAGGCTCTTAGAAGCAATTTTTCAAGTCTATGACTACCTGCTCCTTCCACCATGCAGTGAATATTAACTCCTCACTGTGGACAGCAGGAGATGAGAAAGGTGGGATTTTGGCAGTAGTCTGTAGGCTGCCTTGACTGCAGCTACAATTGCTCTTTGAACCTACCCTCAGTTCCTTCCTGTGCTTGCATCTGACAGTCATTTCCAGTTGTTGATGGGTTTGCATTCTTCTTGAAACTATCTGGGCCCAGGCTTCCTTTCCCACCTAGACTCCCAGGTGGACTTTTTTCTAATCACAAGATAAGGCCCTTTTGGATGCAGTAAGTAGTATAAGGAAAAGTGAGTGTCAGTGAAGCAAAATCATAGCAGGATAGACAGAATCACATCAAGTTTGTTTGCAGAGAGACACTTAGTGTTCTCGATGGAAGACCTTAGAGAAAGTCTTAGCAAAGATCAGCAGAGGAGCCTCGAAGAAATAAAACCTCATTCATCCTTTAAACAAACCAAAAATCATCAAACATGATACCGAGAGGGAAGGCTATTGTTTTGGGTTTTGAGATAAGATTGAGAAAGTGGGAGAATATTTTAGTGTTTTTAATATGTCTCTTGTACCAAAATCTGGAGCTCAAGTTGGATGTATTCATGTTCTAATAATGCTCAATTATGTCTCAGATTTGCTGCAGCCATTCAAAAGTCAAGAAGTGAAGAACATGCTGTTCCTAGTCTTTTCTTCCCAAACTATTTTAGAAAGGGATTTTTCAAATGGAAAAGGCCTGGATAATCTCAGTTACTTTCCTTCATCTTTTATAGCTCCAGCAAATGGTGGGCAACATTCCCAACAGAAGTTAGCTGGTGCACTGTATTGTAAATGGAGTGAATATTGATTTATTTGAATAATTTGTGTGAGTGTAATATTTTAACGAGGTTTATATTGTTGTTATGGAAGTACTGTAGTTTTCCAGGCTGTCAGAAGCAGCAGATTCTTCTTTTTTTCCCCTTTTTCCCCTTTTTCTTCTTTTTTTTCCCCTTTGGAAACTCTAGTAAAGTAAAATATCAAAAGTTTGGCTTCAGTTCACGTTAGAATGCAGTAACTTATCTGTCCCTTTTATCCCAGCTCTGGGTCTTTGCCACTAGAAGTCAAGAAGTATTTCTACGTATATTTCAACTCTCAGGAAAACTTTCAGTCACTGATAGTCTGGCTAATTGGATTTGAGTATCTCAGTGCTTCATCTCTCTTTGGTCCTTTACCTCTACCAGAGAGCAACACTGCTGTGCTTTATTCAGAGTATGCCACCCAAACTGCTGCTGAGATTCCTGATCCATGGCAGTGGATCAGCCCATCCCCATGGCTGCCTCTGCTGCCTGGTTGCCTACAAATAGTAAGCCATTAATAACTATCACTGACAAAACCTATTCATCATTTGGTTGTTACTGACTTGTTTTGCCACTGGCTGATTTACCAACAAACCATCATGGATCACTGTTTTCTATAAGTCAGGTACTTGCAAATTGCTGTATAACTGTATTTTTTTAATATTCCTTTTCATTGTAGTTGTATCCTTTTGAAATAAAGTCTATCATGAGAGAATAGGTCCATTGCCATGGATCTTCAGAGGATATCCTAGAACTGAAGTTTAGATCTTTTCATACCCAAGCATCTTTTCTTTTTAAGTGTTGTCATCACTGTACTAAAAATTGACAGTGACATTAGCCAAAGAGCTATAGTCCCCCATTAGGCAAATGGGCATATTCCTAGAATTTAATTATCTATGTTTCTTGAGATTGTTGCAAGACAGGGCACTTGCTAGACTCAGCAACTTTTTTTCAGTCTTCCTAGGAAAATTGCAGTGAAAACTTCAGTGGCCTCCCTGGCCATCCTGCAATCCTGGTAGTAATCCATATGTCCTTGCCTAGCCATATTGTGTACTGAAGTGTGGACAAACAGCACTTCTGAAAATCAGGATACTTCTCTTTTTGGTGCTTAACTGTGGATTTAAATGCTGACTTCCAAAATGCAAGTATTGACCTGTATACTGAGGTTGTGGCCTGGTTAGTCTTTCAGCTGTGCAAGCCTTGTCATATGAACTCTTTGCCAGGGTTTTGGCACTGGCATTCAAAAGCATTCCAGAACTGAATTCTGGAGTTGTGTACATTATCAGTTGAATGCTGGGAACTGCCTCTCTCCTTCTGTCCCTGCAGTCTCTCTATACCAATTTCATGCCAATAAAGCAAACTGAGAGCTGGCTTAATTGCAGGGAGCTGACGACTGATGCTCTTAATTGCAAGATCACACAATCAATTCATTTCACTGATTCATTGTTGTTTTTTTAATCTAGAGGTAAGGAGACAGTATTTGGTATCTGCAGAATTTTTAATGCTTTTTTGAAATTCCAGATGCACATCTTATTTTTGCATTAGCAATCCCTCATGTTTATAAACCACTGTAAAAAATATTACCCATGGCTGAAAAATGCAATATGACTCTTCAAGCCCACTACCATATGTAAGTGCAGTTAACTGACACTTCACAGACACTCAACAGTGCTGCCACTGCTCACAGCTTCTGAATAAATCACTTTATCTGGGTAGCTAATGTGGTGTTTAATTGCAAGATCATAAAAGTTCTTTGCAATTCTGTAAGTGAATTTCTTTTAATTGCTAGATTTTTGGAGTTCCAAAGGATGCTGATTGTATCCCCAGAAACAAATAATAGTGATCTGATAGATCATCTTTATATAACTGGGGGTGTATATGAGAGGAAAAAAGGAACAGATTTTGAAAACTAGAGTGATATATGAGTGATATGAAGATCCTTTTTTCTTAATCCCTTGTTTTTTAGATCTTCCCAATAATGTGGTGGGAAGAATTTCTACTGCTCTCCCTGCATTGGCTCCTACAGAGGAAAAATCATTACTGCTTTGTCTCTGGTACCATGTCACTGATATTTCTCCTTCTAAAAATGGGATCTAACTTCATACACAACCAGAAAGCTGGATTCTATTTCAAACATTATACTTTGGAAACAGTGAGAGAATAATTAGTGAATATGTTTCAGAATTTGGTGGATTTTATTATCAAGGTAATTGTTCATGTACTTGGTGATCTGTAGTAAGCCTAAATGGCTACTGGAAAGAGATTGCTGGCAGGTATTGTTCCAAATGAACTATACAGAATTTAATAAAAATGGAGTTAAGTACTGCTAGAAAAAGTAAACCTCCTTTCTAGAATCACAGAACAATAGAAGATACTATTTCTGAAATGCTTAGTTAAAGAATGTATAAATTTAATTTGATTATAATAGCTTTGTGATTAATTTCTACTGCTACAAGTAAATTCCTTTTTTTTTTTTTCTCTCTCTCCTTATTTTAAAAGACCTCGGTGGAATAGATATAGGGGATCTTTGCTCTTTCTTGGGATAGAGCTCTGATCTAGAAAACATGTACAAGAGTTATTTTACCTTCAATAGAACATACGAATAGGAACAAGCTTAGTTGTGTCTGTTAGATAAACTGAAATGTTGTTGTGATAATTACTAGTAATAGAAGAGTCTTCAAATCTGAAGAGAAAAAAATGCAGGAGAAAACCAGTGTTCTTTTAATAAGCCATAAGCTGCCACAAAGAATTTAACTAGTGTTAATTTCAGGTAGTGTATATGCTTTGAAAATGTTTATTCAGCTTATTTTTTTCCTAGATGTCATTTGAGTTTGTGGAGCCATGTGTAAGAACAGAAAGCACTTGTGCAAATCTCTGAAACCCTACAGTTCTCACAGTAATCTCATATCTCATGTGCTTTAACCAACTATGAGAATCTCCAAATTTAGCAATAATATTTAAGTCCACTTTCTTACATATCCTTTAGTTTGCACCATTAAAATTATTTAATATTTAATTAATTTAGCCTTTTTCAGTAGCTGCAGAATGGAAAGCCTGTCTTGTCAGAGGTTTTGCATTTGGCAGCCCTAAAGCCCTGAAAACCTATGGAGTCCATTTCTCTGGCAGGATATAACAATTCAGACATTAAGAGATCTTTTTAAATATCAAGTTTTTATTAAAACCTTCAATGATGGTCTTTTCTTCTGAAAAATTAATTATAATGTGAGCACGTTTGCCTTCTGGAATACTACATTTCATCAGCTGTGGGACAACAGTGATTCTACTGAATTTATACTGGGAAAACAGTTAGTTAAATAATTCATCCTACACATTTATACGAGCTAATTTCAGAATGCCATAACTGATAAAAAGCAATACTTTGTTAAATTTGTTAATTATTCTAAATTTGTATAAAAGAAGTGATTTTTCAGTTTAAGCCAGATTATACAGTCTAAGGACTTGTTTTCTTTTGTTTGCCAGAAAAGTATGGAAGCTGTAAATTATATATGGAAAATATTTTTAAGGAACGATATTTTCAGGATAAGAGAACTGAGTGCAGCTGGTTTTGTATATTTTCCAAATCACATTTCGAAATGGGAACCAGCTGCTCATCTGTAGCTGTTAACTAAAATGCACAGTGGCCATTTTTGAAATAATGTGTGTGAGGAGTACTGGGTATGATCCTGATGTCAAATTCAGCTGCACATCCTCACTTAATCGCAGCAGCACCTTCAAGTGCTGCAGGCCCGTAGCCTAAAGACACTGAGGTGACTTGTTGGCAAAAAATCCAGAATCAGTGAGGAGATCATAGTGTATAGAATCCACTGTGCATTTTTAACCAGCGTTCTACCTGAAATACTCAGCCTCCACTCAGCAGCTGTGCTGCTCTATTGCATTAACAGACACATCCAACTGGGCAGGCAGCTCCTAAGAATTGGTCTCTGGACATAAGAGCTGGCACTGCTGTGCTTTTGTCCCAGATGCCTGCTCCTTTGAGCTCTACAGGCAGAGCTGCTTTGATGATGTCTGGTAGCCATTGTTCTGCTTCTCTAGGTTTTGGTTGTATTAAAAACTCCATAATTCTGATATTTTGTAACTGCATTGGTATAAAACCATGTTATGGAGAAAACCTTAGAGCAGAAAACAAGTTTCATACAGGTCTAGGTATGTAGGACAGAATAAGGTGCTACACCAAATTTTTGTGCTCCGTGTTTGGGAGTAAGAGGTCAGGTGGTCAAGAACAAGGAGCTAATATGAATATAAACAGTTGAAGAGGTGAACAGAGCTATACTCTTTTCTCAGTTGAGGCTTTTTGGCAGCAGTTTTGGCTCACAGAGCAGAGGTATTGTCAAAGAACCACCTAACAGAAGGTGGGACAAAACAGAGTTTTGACAAAGAATGTAGTCTGTGCTCCAAAGAAAACCATTAAACTAGTTTTAGCTTGAATAAATACTGCCAGAATTTTCAAATTTCATCTCATTTTGTTGCCTCGCCTTCTTTCTGTGTTGCAAATCCTGCTGTGATTGGAAAAAATGGGAAAATTCACCTAAGTAACTTTTCTGGCTGATAAGCACAGCAATATTGCTGATGGAGGTTTTAAATAATGTTCTGTGCCTGAGTATTTGAAATTATTGTTGTGCATGTAGGTGTTTCAGTGGGGTTTCAGGTATGTATTTGAACTGCACTGACATAAACTAAGCAACTAAATATGAAATCAGAGAAGAGACTTCTAAACAAATGCTCAGTTCTATAAGGGAGAACCTAAAAGTGAAAAATGAATGTTAGCTAAACTGCCCAGGATGTTGAGGGTTTTTTTTTTATTGCATTTCTTCCCCTGGGTTACAGAAATGACTTTGAAGCAGTTGAACCATTCTAAGAGAAATGGCCAAGGCTAAATTCTGCTTCTTCACAAAGAAAAAAGTGTTTTTTAAAAAAGGCGTAAAACTCCACTCCTGTGTTCAGTTTTAGAAGTCAAATGTGGATGTATAGTACAAACAATAGTACCTATCTCCTTTAGATAAGAATGGCTAGAATGGAAAGCAGTTCCATTTTTATTGTAGCTATTTTCATTAGAAAATGTTTTGATTTTGCTCCATTTTTTTGTAGTATAATGCTTTTAAAATAGAAGGGACTAACTTCTGGTAGAAGTAGGATGCAGGAAAACAATTGCTAGTGTGCTACTCATCTGTCGGTTATAAAGCAAGAGGGTGCTATGAACTAATTTTGAAGTTCTGGGCAGCACTGATGGTACCATAACAGACCTGGCTTAGCTTGCTTTTATCATTGTGAAATGTTATGCAGTTTATAGTAATTACAGGCTTAAGTGACTTAACTGCCTTAACAGGCACCGTCTGTGCTAGGGACACTTCACTTGCAGCACCTGACACCGGGATTCAGACTGTGCCTGTGGTTGAAGGCTTTGCTTAAATGTCCCATTTACAGGAAACTGAGTTCCTTCATTTTTAATAAGGTTAACGTTTGCTTTTTCTTACTTAGCTATTAGTCAATAAAGTCCAGTGTTCTGCTGCTCAGAGCTGCCAGCCTGAAACTCTTAAGGCAGGCATGACTGCTGTATCCTCAGAAAGAAGATGTAATAAGACATCATCCTCTACTGGGAAAATTCTGGTATCTTCTTTTTGTATGCTTTCCTCTTGTGTGTGGTGTGTGAGACCAGCAGTGGGTTATATTTTTCTACTCTAAACTGAGGTTTCTGGCTGCAAGGACCATGATGAGTGAGGGAGCTACACCACTACTAAAGTACTGCAACTTCTATCTCAGTGATGCTGTGGATTGAGAATAGTGAAGGCATCTAAAAAACACCCCCAAAAACCAAACCAAAACCAGAGTAAAAAATAATTTGCCAGATTTTGTGGATTCAAGCAGCTCTGATAGACCAGCTGATGTTGCGATGACTTTTTTTTCCACCTAATATGGTGTAGACCTTAGTTAGGTTTTGAATGTCATGACACAATTATTTGTGGTCTGCTTGATTTTTTTTTCCTTCCTTGGTGGGGCAGAGGTAGAAGCTTTTAAAGACAATAACCTTGTCTGATGTGATGTGTCTTGGATGTTTTTTGCTTAATAGGGCAGCACCCTACCTCACTGGTAAATGAGAAGATGAACCCACACTTCTCTCATTTTTTGTCCTAATCCTACCTGTGTGCTTAGCCATTTTTGTTCCCATGTCTAATTATCTCTAATCCTTCTATGTCACAGCTATTGTCTCTTTTATATCCTCCTGGGTTGCTGATTTGTAGTTCTAAGTCAGGTTTTCTAAATGCATTGGTTTGGTTATTTCATTACTTTCTTTCATGGTCTCCTGCTGTCTCTGTCATGCTCTGGCTGCTGTATGTCTCACGTCCTTGGTTCCTTGCTTGGTTCTGTCATAGGACACCACAGTTCCCACCCTTCCCTTATTAAGGGATAAACAGATGATAAGAAACAGCTGCTGCTTTTCAGCTTCATTAATACTTCCTTGCTATCACTGTTCCCACTAAAAATAAGAAATATTTAAGTAGTTTTTATAACTGTTTTTGTAGATCACTGAAACAACTCAAATTTTGCTTCTTAAGCTTTGTCCCAAATGGGATGTAAATTAAGTATTTAGTAACATTGCTAAGTACGAAGGACTCAGCAAGATACTATCTTTATAGTCTTATTTTAGAGTGATTAATACATTGTATGTAAGAAAAAGGAGACAATTTCTTTCCACAAACATCTGTTTATGATTTAAATTCTGCAAAATATATTAAAAAAGGCTGTGTGGTGAATACAGATTTAGGACTTTCGCCACGTATCCTGCTGTACCGAGGACTGGTCCTGTACTACTACTAATTTCGTTGGTGTTATTCCAAATCTGTTATATAGACTTTCAAAACATTTGTAGTCACATACCCTATTACTAAACAAAAATTAAAAGAGAAAACTTGGGTCCTGTTTTTGTAAATGATGTATATTATTTGATTAATGCTGCAACATAAAATTATGGTCAAAAGCGTATTGTTGTTATGAGTGAGTTTTACTGTAAATAGGTGGGAATGTATTTGAGAAAGTCAGGTTTACTCTATGTGCCTTTTTTCCTTTTTTTGCATGTGGATCTGTTCCTTTCCAGTGACAGCTCACACCTGTTTTCCATGTAACAACCATCTGATCTTAATGCTGGGGATGCAGCCCCCTATTTCATAGCTTGCTCAGTCTCTTCCAGTTAGATCTGCTCTGGTCAAGTAGAGGCATGCAGAGCTAATCTGTTTAGGGGGATCCAGATAAACACTAACATTTGCACTGCTCTACTTCTACACCAACATTTTTTTTTTCTATTTCCTAGCCATCTCTTGGATGGAAGAGAAGCACATTACGTCAATATTTAAGAGGCTTTTGGGCAATGGCCTTAATGATATGCCTTGACTTATGGTTAGCCCTGAGGAAATCAAAGAATAGATGATTACTTCAAATAGATGATTCCTATAGGTCCCTTTCAACTGGAACTATTCAATTTTCTGTGAGCTTTGGCTCTGTTGAAAGAAGTACATATTTTTCACTTTGGATTGTGCAATTGTACAATTTGGAAACCTCAATGGTCAAATAAATATAGATTCTATGATTTGTTTGTGGTTGTACTGTTTGAAAACTTGGCTGTTTTGGAGATATGGTATGTTCCAGATAGTCCTGCTTAGGGCATACCCTGTACTTCTAGGAGAACAAGTTGTTTGTTTCTTGGCATAAATATAAGGCTGTCCTGTACAGCAGAACTTACTAGTTCTTACTTAGAACTTACTAGTTCTTACTAGAATCTTACTAGTTCAAATTCTACCAAGCAAACACTGCAAGAAAATCATGAAAAATGTGATATTCCAGCATCTAAACCTACTTTGGTGTATTAAGGAAGTCTTTCTTTGAAGTAATTTAAGCTACAAGAAAGAGCAATAGAGATTTTTTGGGGCTGGATATGAAAGCTGAGATCTGATGAGGAGATTTTTGTGGGAGAGAGTGAAATCCACAGTGTCACTCATCCTCGCAGGGAAGAGATTCCTTTGGAGCTCAGGTCATGGCATTTATTGCTCATGACTTCAGAAGCGTTTGAAAATTTTTACTGGATACTCAAGCCAAGCCTTGGAAAGGTTTAGCTGCTGAGTGCTACCTCTAAGAGCCCACCTCTGGGCATGTGGCTTGGGCAGGATAGCTGTTGTGATGCTTCTAGCCTTTGTTGGTGACTGAAGGATTAGAAACAACATCTGGATGTTGCCAAATGGACATCCAGGGTTGTCATTTGTGGTGTTTATTATTATTATTCTTTATGCTGTGCAATAGCTTGTATGTCATAGCCATTGTACAGCGACTCAGACTGCATAAGCTGAGTTTCCTTCACTGTATTTAAATGTTTCAACTATTTTCACAACACTATCCATGCCCCCAACTAGGAAGTTCATGAAGGAATCGCTAGAGACAGTTTCTTATCACTCTTCCAAGTGGTTCTCCCAGAAATTATATAATATTTATGAGTTCTCAAAATCTTAATGTGCTTTTTTTTTTTTTTTTTAATGGCTCAAACAGAGAGGAACTGAAAGTATTTTGGACACATCTATACTTCAGATATTTAGGGATGGGTGGGGACTTGATTATTTAGCTGAATTTTGTGAAGATTTGAAGCCCTAGTTGTCTACATGGAATGCCAGGAAATGTAGACATTTTAAAAGATGCGTATCTGTGTATATATGTATAAATTTATAAAACAATAAGGATTCCAGAAGTATAAAATTGGCTGTAGTCCTAGTTTTTCAGTTAAAAATAATAGTGCTGGAGATACTGAGTGGATTCTCATGGCTTTAAAACTGTTTTACCAGATCATTGTGAGATGCTTTTCTTATTTAGTAGACTTTAAACATTTCCAAGAGCTCATTATTCCCATCTCTAGGGAAGAGACTTTGCAGACAGCTACAGTTATTGTACATCTTTCCTGGCTTTTTTGAGGGAAGTGGGGGAGGGAAGCAGTGTAATGGACATGTGTTTCCTGACCAAAAATCCATCCCTGTGTCAATGTCCTGTGAGCATTTGAATGAGAAACTGAATAAATTCAACTACAACAAAAAAGTATGCCCTGACTACAGTAGCTAATGTCTTGGTCCAGCTGATCTAGCTTCCTAAATCATATAGGGGAGAGATGTAGAATGAGGAGACACTTTTTTCTGCTATCGTTGTCAAACTGAGAGAAGTTTGCAGAACTAATCTCAGTTCACCATCTGATCCTAATTTCTGGCTGAATTCAGTTTATCTTTGCCTGTCAGAGCCCTGAGATAAATGAAAACAAAAAGAAATTGGCTGGGTTTCTGTGTAAGAAAACATTTTCCTGAATCCTGGAGGAGTTTCCTCCAGATGCCTGAAGGAGAGTGTTCAGTAGTGCTGCAATACCCTACTGACAGCACTCTCCATGTTCAGTTGATTGTCCTTTCATTAAGTAATTGGGGTCAGATGGCAGCTCTCCTAAAGTTCGTGAAAAATACATTTTACAATTCATTATTTTCATTAATGTAAATCACATAAATTTGAATTTTTGCTGATTATTGCAGCTCACAAAAAATAATTAAGAAAATACAAGGTACTCTAATTGTAGGATAGATGAACATTCAGATATTTCCTGGTGTTTTCTACTATACAAGCTTACCCTTTTGATCTATAACATGGAATGTTGGAAAGGAATATACAATCAAATAAATAAGCAGTTTTGAAGTGTAACACTTATTCTCCTTTGTGCCACACTTATTTTTTTGTCAGCCAGTCTTTGATCGCTTCTTGAAGTGGAAGCAATGGTTTTTGCATTACCTTTTGCATTGCTTGAGCAATATGATATAGGGTTAGGAAACAGGGGGGGGGGTTTGTCTATTGGCAGTGAGTAGAGACATTTGCTATTTACTTTCTATTTTTATTTTTTTATTTTAATATACAGATGATCCTGCCAGTATGAACAAATCTTGTGATATAATCATTCTGACCCTATTTATATTTTTAGCTACTAAAGCCTACCAGCAAATAAAAACATTATTCAAACCAAGATCTAAGTCTGTCTTTGTCCCACAAAGGTGGAATTTGGAGACTAAGGACCAAGGGAAAATGTAGGTGCCATGCTCTAAGCTATCTCGTGTAACAAGAAAAATTATCAGCAAGAGCTTTTTCATTAAGGGGACCCAGATGAGATTCTTTGATAATACATGACAGTTTACATTAGATGAACTTCATTTGACAGGGTAATTCTGATTATATTCAGTATGTTATGCATTGTATGCATCCACTGAACTACAATTAACAAGAGAGGGATGGATTTTTGGAGCCACCTCAGAAGCCAAAGTGAATGTGAACATGCACTTTTAGGTATTTGTCAGATACTGTACAAGTTGGAAGCATCATTCAGTCTATTAACTCACATTTCTTCACAAAACTTCATGCAAGCATTTCTTCCCAGAAGGGTGATTGTGGATATGTGGATGCACAATCTGAATTTGCTTCTGAATGACTGGAAGAAAAATGATTGTAATATCCTCCTTCTGCTTCCTCTCCACATTTCTGCAAAGAAATAAGTATTTTGAGAGTGTTGGGTCACACAGGGCTTTTGTGGGTGTTCTGTGCTTGGCATCACCTGAACATAGCCTTTAAAAAGGTCATGTGTATTAGATGATGAGAAAAAGCTTTCAGAGAGGTGATTGAAATAAATAGGTATTATTATTAACATAGAATAAGCATGATTAGCCTTTTACACTTTTTAGACTATGTAGTCTATTACTATAAATACATTATCAGACTTCTTTCTGAAAAGTCTCAGTCACAGAAGTACACAGACAAATCAAAAGCTGTGCTTTATGATATGTAATAATAATTGCCATGCTAAGGAAGCACAAGCTGAGCTTGTTTATTGTCAAAAAAGCATTACAGAAAGACACCCCTCCCCCACAATTATCTTTGTTATGCACTTCTTTGCATCGTATAGACATTGCACAGGAGTAGAATACTTCGCATTTTTTTTTCCACATATTTTTTCTGCAAAACCTGTTAAATATCCTTTCCTTACTCAAAAGCTAAGTTTCTGGCTGGCATGAAGTGACAGGATGATTGACCTCTGCAAGCAAAGTTCTTTGATTTCTTCTGTGATTTAAGGTTTTGTATTTTTGGGAGGCAGGCTAGTCTTAGGAAGCTGGAGAATCCAACTCTATAGTTTTGTGAACTTAAAGTCAGATTATTGACTAATGAAAAGGGATATTAACTAATCTTAAAAGGCAGATGGATCTCTCATCAATACATCATGGGCAAGGGATTTATTGAAGTAACCAAGATATATTTTTTGGGTAAGACAACCTGAACATACATCACTTCTCTGAAGTCATTGGAATACATATATGTATTAATGTCTTTAGATCGTAGAAGTAATAGAATTTACCAGTAATTACAATTAACAGAAAGTTTTTGTGTTAACAAAAACACCAAAAAGGGAATCTGGAATGAGTATAAAACTTTCCTTCATGCTTCCCTCCAGTCCTTCTAAAAAGATGTGACCTGGGTCTAGTTTCAGTGTATCTTCAGTGGTGCTTGAATCCAATAAGAATTCCAACAGTTCATCTCCAGAAAAGCAATTTAACTAGTCCACTAAAACATATACAAAGATTTTTAGTTGAGTTAATATAGTAAAAACCAGGGTATAAGTTACATGCCAAAAGCAAATAATACAATTAGTAATAGAATTTAGAAAAACCATAAAAAATATTCCTTTGAACTGTTTGGTACATTCTACTTTTGCAGTCCACTGTGGGTGGTATCTGAGCCAACTAATTTAAAATGCATGTAAATTCTGCAAAGTCAATATGCCCCAGTCTTATCCAAGAATTCTGGTTTAGATGTAGTATCATGTTCTAAACATCCTGAAATAAAATCAGAGAAAAAATACATCTCAGGGTACTGCCCCTATAATGCAAAATAATATCTTAAAGACAAATTTCTTCCTTCACTCTGTGACAGACATGGGGAGACAGTTGGTGCACGTCTGATGTTCCCTGGGGAAAGCGTAAATAATAGTGTGAAAAGGAGAGGTAGTATTTGGCTTAGCAGAGGATTATAAACAGTTCTGAAGAGCATGCAGCCACTTCCTTTTCTCACTTAGCCCCTGATTATAAGAGCTGTAAGTTTATACACTGCTCTTTTGAGATCACTGATATAATCCCCAGGATCTCAAATATTTGGGGAGATAATGAGGAGGAGCCATTTAGAACTTCTAACCACCTGTTTAAAATGTTAAAATAGAGTTGGAACACTTCTGGGACCTTAATTTAGTCTCCGATTAACCTTTTTTCCAGTCATTTTTAATAAATATTTGAATATAAATTTACCAGTAAGATCGTTTGGACTGAAAAGTTTGAACTCACTTCAAAGGCAGTTTTTAAGAAAGCTAAATTCATGATGGTAAAGAGTAACTATAGCCACTAGCACAGGCGGTAATAATATGTGCAGTGTAGGTGAGCTGGAAGTGTTGCCAGTTTTGCAATGTAAAATACAATGTTCATACTTTCCCTTTCTCTCAGGATTCCAGAACACTTCTGTTTCTGCAATGAAAGCAAGAGCGGCTGTTACTTCTTTACGATGACTTCTGGAAAAAACATTACCCTTATTAATATACCATTTTATTGAGCTTGAGTATTCCACTTCTGTGGCAAAGTTCATAAACATTCCTCCAATTTTTCCCCGGTAAAAATCCAATTAGGAGTGATTTTGAAGTTAATACCTGAAGTCTTGACTTCGTTTAAATATTAATAGTGCTGGCAACTTTTGGAGTATTGAAGAGCCATTAAAGGAGTTTTGGTTAATCTTTGAAGCTTTATTCTTTGTGTGGAGCTTTGGACCTTGTGACTTGGGTAAACCATATCAGTAAAGTAGAAAAATGGGCTTAGCTGGTAGTAATAAAATGTGATTTTCTCTTAAATTCTGGTTAATATTTTCAAAACAGTAATTACGTTTTGTTTTCTTTCTTACCTTTACATAACACCAAATTTGTTAAGGAAAATTTTTTGTTTAAAAATTTCTGATTAGTTCTGAACTGATTTTAGGAGGTCATTGATCTAAGAAAGTTTTGGGGCATTTTCTATAAGTGAACCACTCCATTCCTGGTCCAGAATAACTTAAATCAGTCATCACATGTGAAATCAGTGAGCAACCAAGCAGTCATAACTTAGTTTTGTAAGCCTGATGTGACTGGTCAGAAAACCATGTATGCTATGGGAGATGCAAAATGTGCTATAATTGAGAGGAATTCCTCCAGTTTTAGGCTAACCATCACAAGTATAGGAGAAGTGTGCTTAAAGGCAACTATGTAAAGCCTGTGAAGCCTTTCTGAACTTCTATTAAATTTTGTTTTCTTCTGAAATACAATGATTTCCTTTAGGTTGCTGATGCCAAGTGCTGCAGATTAAATGTATATTTATTGACTTGGGTTGCAGTTTCACTTGCAGACATAATTGGAAAAGCTTTTTAATACAGGATAGTAATCTCGTGCCCCAGAAGAGCCTGATGCTTTTATCTTTAGAGAGTGTCTGATACTCCTATAATCATGCAAGGTATGGAAGCTATAGTCCAGGTTTTCACTGTTTTGTATATCTGCTCAGGGAAGGGCAGAAAGAAGGAGGAATGCTGTCTGAGGAATGGCAGGTCACCATTCCCAAGACCGAAAGAGTTTGGCTGAACACAGGCTTACATTCATTTTTATAATGTTACATGGTTTGGGGTATCTTACATGTGATGTGCACTGGAAATGTTCCCTATTTTTATACATATTTAGTTTCTGCTGAGCTGGAAAATTAAATGGCACCAGCAGTGCTGCTCAAAGAGAGCCAGTCCATATTCACCAAGGAAGTAACAGTGCTCTCCATCTTGCTACGATATGTAGGATGACTCCGATGTCCTTCCCTGGGCATAGCTCTTCTCTGTGTTTATGTTTCATTGGAATAGATTCCAAAACATTTACAGTCTTGGATATTCTCCCTTGTGGATTACAGTTCTTTCTGGCCTTTGTGATACAACCCGGGTTTCCTTCCAGGTGGTCCAAATGTTGCTGCCAAGCTCGTCTTCCTCTGATGCGCTGTGTTCACACTTCCTCTGGAGAAAACGTCTTTATTGGCTTTCCTATACCAAAACTAGTCCTTGTTCTTTCGTGGTTCTGCACAGCTTTATTGCTACCTCTATCTCATCTCTGTTTTAGTTACACAGCTCTGCTACCTTTTATTTTTTCATGTTTTGCCTAGGAAGATTTGGGGTTTTTCCTCCATTAATGTGGAATACCTCCCATTACTTCTGCAGTCTTTTCTTCATTTCTTTCAGATAGCCATTCAAAACCTATCTTTTGTAAGCCCTTTTAGTCATCCCACAGAGTGCTAAGCATATCAGCCTAATTGAATGTTTGGAGTTCTGGATTATTTAAGCATTTTTTTAGTCATGTTCAATATATTACAAGTTTATAATGAAAGAAAACATTTTTGTAAACTAGTTTGACCTTCTACATAAAATGAGGCAATATCAGACCAAATGAGAATCAATTTGGTTTGATATTTAAATCTTTGATTGCAGACATGAGAAATGGTCATTATAGTGCTACTTATACTATAGAAAATATAAAGGTGAGATTGCTCTATCTATACTTGATAATCCCTTATCTGTTCAGCCCTTATTTATGTTAACCTTTTTGGCCATGATAGTTGCTGAGCAATAGCTCATGTCCATTAGCTGTGGCTTTTTTTATTTATTTTTTTTTAAATTCAGAGTAGCATCCTTCACTTTTGATCCTTGGTTTATAAATCTACATTTATGAGGAAAGACTGGGAGCTTGGGCTGTCTGTTCCTGTGAAGCAGCAGCTCATGGGTGTGTACAAATATTGGAAGGCAGGGTTTAAAGTAGAATGAGCCAAGCTGTTTATAAGTGGTACCCCATGACAGGACAAGAGAAAATAAGACCCCGACATTTTGTTTAAATGTAAGAGAAATTTCAGTGTTGAAAAAAAGCATTTTACTGTCAGAGTGACTGATCATTGGCACAGGTTTCCCAGAGAAGTTGTGGAGTCTGTCCCTGCAGATAGTCCAAAAGCTGCCTGGATGTGGTCCTGCCCAGCCTGCTTGAGTTGGGTGGGCGGCGAAATGATCTCCAGAGGTGCCTGCCAGCCTCAGGCATTCTGTGATTCAGTAATATTCCACTGTAATAGTCACAGTTCCTCAAGTCAAACAATATGCTGTCTAAATAATGCTTTGAAAACAACAGTTAGCCCCCTTTTTCTTAAAATTGTATATTATTCATTTCTTCAGTCTAGCCTCCAATATGTTTCTTTTCTCTCAAGTATAACTTGTGCTGTAGGTATATAAGATATTTTAACACCTTAAAACCACCATCGAGAACTTGGAAAGGGAGAGGTATGTTTCATAAATGATCAAACACTACAAATATTTGGAGTGTATTTCATCTATCAGAATGCTTTAAGTATTCCTGTTACAACCTCCTTTTGACGTTTCTGAAAGCTCATTACTTCTTTGCTTTTTAACAGTCAAGATGAAGGCTGTCAGTGATGGAATTCAAATTTCCATCTGTTCATTATGCCTTAAGTAGCAGAGGGAAAGAGCAGATGTGCTGCCCTAGGCGTTCTACTAATTTGGCTATGCAGCTGCCTCTTTTATTTTGAGAAAAATACCTATAATCTCATACCAATATTATCAAATATGTAAGGAAGTGCAGTCATCTTGGTTCAGCCTCCTAAGACTACATAGCAATCTTTAGATTCTGGCAAAAGATAGAATACCTTTTCCAAAAAGGCATTGCATTCGCCATAAATCGCTCAGGCCTGATTCACTGAGGCATCAAAACAGGCAATTAAGTTAAAGCAAAGGAGTAGTCTCCTTGACTCAAGCTGGAATTCTCATATGTTTTAGTAAATACCTTAATAAATTAGACTTTATTAAAGTAGTATCTTTAAATACTATTAGATTCAGTTAAATAAATACAGTTAAAAATTATTAGGAAACTTTCTGGTGTAGAATTGTCAGCCAAGGATTTTTTTTTTCTTCTTTAATCCAGACCCTTCTCTCTTTTTGGAAAATAGGAAAAGTTACTGTCTGGGCAGTGAATATATGAAGGTTCATTCTCAAGAAAATGCATCTTGGATAAGCAAAATGCCACACACAATCAATGCAAACCTAATTTGTCCAGCCAAATTGAAACCTTTACTTTTTCCAAGGGCAGCTCTCATTTTCATACAGAAATCTGAGAACGTGTCCAGAGAAACATTTCTTGCCTGGATTTAGGAATCCAGGCTTCTTGGAATAGATGATTCCACTAATCACAGTAATTATGAATAGTAATATATATAACACAATATCTTTCATACTAAAAAATCTGCAGTGGACTTCCCTATAACTGCCCTGTGCAATTGTTGACCACTGTTCAAGTGCTGCTGTACTTATTTCTTTTTGATGACTTTTGCAAAATTTAGAGCATTAAAAATCTAATTTTTAGGGAGTGCAGGTGCACACCAACACCAGGGCAAACCTCAGAACTGTGGCTATATGGTATTTTTCTTGGCAAAGTAAAATTGCTGACAATCTGAACCAGACAGTAATAATCAGTAACTTTTAAAGATTGCAGTCACAAAGTAATCAGGAAATACCAATTTGAAACTAGGTTCAAATGATTTTAAGTTGTGTAGGATGACTTATCAAACAGTGTAATGCATTTTACATGTTCTTTTTTTATATATAACACCAGTTCTTTTTTGGTTTAGCATAAAGCCATTTAATTAAAATTTAAAAGGTAAGCTTGAAGGATTTAAGAAAGACCACTTTATCTTTTGGGGGGGGTAAAAGGTGACACACACCTTTAGCTACAGCTAAAAATTCATGAAGAATAAAACTACTTACTATTTCCAGCTGAGATGGATTTCTTTCTTGATTCTCTGTTTTTCTGATTTAGTCTGCTCAGACACTTGACCAATCCATCTCTTCAGTACCATTCCTTACCTCAGCCAAAAGCATCATAGTGCCAAGTCTCTAAAGAATTGAAGAGGCTGAAAAGAAAAAAAAAAAATACCTGAGGTCATCTGTTTCAAATCTGCACTCATGTCTTTTAAGTGAATGTAAAACTGAAGGTAATTTGAGATTATTCTTTGGTCTGAGTCACAGTTAAATCAGCTAAGTGTTAACACTGGAAGAAGCAGTAGAATAGCTAGGAGACAAGTAGAATTACTTTTCAGGCTCCCGGAGTTTTACTTTTGACTTAGGGGGGGTCAGGATCAGGTAACAAGTGAACCAGTACAAATTCATGAGAAACCATCAGTAATTCAATTTGCTGTTTACTTTAAATTCACATGGAACCTTTTTTTTCCCTAAGGAGAAAAACTACCAAAATTTACAATACAGTTTTCTTCCTCCTCAGATTTAACCTGAGTGTTAGGCAAGCCCTCATACCTCTGCATTTGTGGAAGTTCGTGGAGTGTGTTTTTCCATGCCAGTGATCTGGTCTGCTGGGGCTGATGTTAGAGTCAGTCCTTGACATGCTCAAAGAGTTTGGCTCACGTCTGACTTTGTGAACTTTCAAAAGTGTAATTTATTTGTATAATGTGCATTATGCTGTATTTCAGTACTGTGTCATCCATCCACCTTCCTGCTGAGAGGACTGTTTCACAGCAGAGAGGAGGCAACTTGACACAATCCACCATAGGAAATTGATTTGACAGCACTCAGTGAAAGTTCTTATGGAACAGAAAGGTGGATTTATGTTAGAGTATTCAAAAAAGTTGATTTTATTATTCACTCTCATTCCTAAACATTCAAAGCATCAGCATGTTTGTGTTCATATGGTCTGCCCAGGGTTGCTCATGTGACACTGAAGGCAAAAGGGCTCTGGCTGTCAAGTCCTCAATGCTTTCTCTGGCCTTCTGGTGATAAGTGGTGATAGGATTTTATACAGGTCTTCTATGCCTTTAAGATCCAGCATGCTTATTTTGCCTCAGGGTATTTCTTACTTCAGCCTCCATAATTTTTTTTTGTGTCTGTATGTCCTCATGTTGAATTTCTTGAGATTGCAGTATGACTTCCTGCTGTGCCTGTAGGATAAAGAGTGGTACAGGAGATGTGCTGTGATAGGGATTGTTGCTGTTTTCAAGGTGCAGGATCCTGGTCCCAGAGGTGTTTGCTGTGGCCTTACCAGAGCTCAGGCCTGCTCATTTTGATGTAAATGAGACATTTTAATTTTTCCTTTGGTCGGCTTTGTTCTTTATTATTCTGTGTGTGCCACTGTTTTCAGCTCTGTTTTGCTGCTGCTTCAAGTAGTGCACACATTTCCATTCATACTTCATTCACACCACCCTCCCTAATTCTGTTACAAAAGCCTATAGATGTGAACTGGAACGTCCAAGTTACTGTCAAGCCCAGTTTCTGATGACATTTTTGTGTGCTATAATTTAGAACAAATATGAAAATCAAAAAATAAAACCCAAATAGTTTTGCAACAAGAAGTAATAAAATTTTACAATGTGGTGACTTACTTCTTTTGCAGCCTTATATATTACAATCCTAAGACATTTGGAGTTAATTCAATTTGGTATTGAAGTAGAAGAAATCTTAGTTCAGTTCATTAGTGAGCATCCTATATTAATCCTTCAACAGCACTTTGAAAATGCACAAAAATTAAGTGTGGATGTGTTTAGAACTGTTGTCAGCTTGCCCTCTCAGTAGGATGGACTTTGAAGGACTTCAATTTAAAGAGCAAGTAGTCCCTGCTGCAGTGTGATGCGACCACACGAATGGCTGATGACAAATTAGGCTAAAACCAGCAACTATCCTTTTCTTGTAGCAAGTGTTTCTGTTAGCATACCACAAAAGCTTATGATTTAAGCTTAAGAGAAGCCCTTTATGTGTATAGGGCTGACTGTGGGCACAGAATCTGGTTTTGCTTCTCTGTTTATGAACAACAATGTCTAGGACCACCACCCTCAAGACCTCCATAAATGAACACTGCTCTGTTCTAAGCCTGTCTATTCCCAAGGCTGTGAAGTTCACACATGTAGCAGTGCTGTTGGCTGGAGAAAAAAAAGGGAGAAAATTATGAGTTATCTCCAGCCCATTCTCCTCACTACTCCTGGTATAGAAAGGCCACGGAAATGAATACCAAATCTGTACTGGGCAGGGAAAGAGCAAGCAGAAGAGTGTTAGAAGCACTGGTACTGTGCCAGAGCACTTGTGGTTGTGCCAGGGAATAGTAATATGGAAACCTTTTGCAGAGTTATTTCCTTAAGAGAACGTGAATGCAGAAAGGGTCTGCTGCTGGTATAGGGTGGGTGCTAAATGCTGCCATCTCCTACATCTCCATGCCTGCTTTGGATATGGACTGAGCTCATTGAGGAAAGGATTGGTTTGGAAATGGAAAATGGCTATGAAAAATAGTCCTATGAAAGTACGTGCTTTCTGTAGCTAAAATAAAACCAGTGGTTGCCTACAGGGGAATAAAAAAGGAATTTTAAACAGAGTCCTTCATGTGGAAAGCAGAGATGCTGACAGTTTCTATTAAGTTCTTTAGAAAATCTCTTCTTGTGAAGAATGTCCTGTCTGACTTGCTGGTCCAATTCAGGACAGAGAAAGTTATTTGTAATTTAATGATACCTCTTCTGGGAAGGTATTTGCATTATAGAACTGGCTGGAGCTCAGTGCACCTTGGACAGATTTTTGTCCCGTGCAGCTGCAGCACATCTGGCTGTTGGAGAGGCAGCCTGAGCAGTACCATCTGCTGCAGAGGGGCTGGGGTGCTTGCTGGAGGCTGTCTCATCTGGACCACCTTCTCCACAGAATATATATGTAGCATTTATTGTGCAAAACTTTAACCCCCTCATTCAAGTTACCTTGAATTTAAGCAGTGGGTCACAATTGTAGCAGAAGAGGTGCTTGGATGGATGGATGAGCTCATTGCAGCAGTTCAATTGCCTTGTGAAGTGAGGTTAAAGATAGCTCGGAGGAGAGGAGGAGGAGGAGAATGCACCCAGGTCCTACGAGTTGTTAGGAGGGAGGGTGGGAAAACATCCAGGCAGAGCCCTGGCACAAAGAGGAGTTTTAGCAGTGTTCTTTATGCTTTAAATCTGTTTTGAGCAGTGGGATATATGGTAATGAGCAAGCTCACAGCATTTGGAGCGGGGAGGAAGGAGACAATTTCCACATTGTCCTGGTGCACTATAAATGGTTCTAGCTGGCAGGGCAGCTGCATGACGCACGAGGCGTGGAACACAGTGCCAATGTTGCTATCATTTTGGTTTGTTCCTTCTTAGGAATGGGTGGCAGCAACCAATTCTGATGGTTTCTAAGGCTTTTTCAGTTCCAGGCATGTATGAACAACAAAAAAAAGTCAAATAGGAGTTTGGAAGCTCTAAAAACCTAAAAAGCAACCACTTGTTCCTTTAGGAAGGTTTCCAAAACAATGTCTGGCAGTAAGAACAAATGATCCAAATATACATCCAGAAAAGCTTCTTAGCTGTAGAAGTAAGCATGGATTTTACTGATCATATGGTTTAAATTCAAAACGATGCTCAAACTTTTATAGCTCCCACTGTCACCAAAAGCCATATTCTTGAGAGTTTTCCCTGTTGAGGTCTTAAGAGCATTGAGATGCCAAAATACTTGTACTGTATATTTGGGATGGTTACAGAGCTGTGGACATTTTTCTCCAGCCTGTTACATAAAGATATACTCCATAGAATTATTTGGAACATTAACATTGTTGTCATAGACAATTGAATATAAATTTACTTATAAATGGGGAAAACTTAGCTAAGACTGTCACAAAAAATATGCTGTAAATTGGGAGAAGTATTGGAGACATTTTTTTGGCAACCACATGTTATTCAGTGGGATGGTTCATTTTAATGCATTGTCCAGCCTCCCATGCTTGATGACAAATATGATGTTGCATGCTTGCCACCTCTGGTCTGCATTTTCTCTTCATAACAAAACAAAGGAAATGTGGCTTTGAACTTCTGTCCAGTTGGATCCTGATTCAGACTGCCTGTGTGACTTGGAGCAGGAATCTAAAATCCAAGTACACAGAAAGGCATGGGTGACAAAACAGGATTTACAAGGGGAAACAGTGATCTGGATTATCACTTTCTTGGGACAATTTATATTTGTTTAATCAGCTACTGCAGTGACACATCCTTAACAGGCGGAAGAAAAGAATTCACAGCTACAAAACACTTGCCTGCAAAAATCCATCAGTCCTAGGCAGGACTCAAGCCAAGCTATTGCTATCAGAGAAGTGTTTTTCAGAGCACAAAAATATTCAAGAATTCATTAGTGCATTTGTTATGGTTGTAGACTGAGGAGGAATGTCTACCAGATTTTTTTTTTTTTTTTTTTTAGTTTTGACAGTGTAGAACTAGACCTCATAATTTCTTCTGGTTAATACAGTTGGTGCCCACTTGATAGTTTCTTTCTTCCATTTATTTGTACCACCTTTCAGTATGAACATTCATGTTGGTTACATCTTTCTCCATTTCCCCAGTTCTTCCCTGTGTAGCCCTGTGTCAAAAGCAGTGATAGCAGGAGAACTGTTGGCTCTGTTTTGAGCAAGCCGTAAGGCATGATATGTTTTATGTGACTCATATCGCAGAATCAATTAGGTTGGAAAAGACCTCTGAGATCATCAAGTCCAAGCTATGACCAAACACCACCACATCAATTAGACCATGGCACTGAGTGCTACATCCAGTCTCCCTTAAACACCTCCAGAGATGGTGATTCCATCACCTCCCTGGGCAGCCCATTCCAATGACTAATATCCCTTTCTGTGAAGAAATGCCTCCTAATGTCCGACCTAAAGCTCCCCTGGAGCAGCTTGACACTGTTCTCTTATCCTGTCATTGGTTGTCTGGGAGAAGAGGCTGACCCCCACCTGGCTACAACTTTCTTGTGGCTGGTTGTAGAGAGTGTTAAGGTCATCCGTGAGCCTCCTTTCTCCAGGCTAAAGAACCCCAGCTCCCTCAATTGCTTCTCACAAGAGTTATGTTCCAGACCCTTCACCAATTTCTTTGCCCTTCTCTGAACACACTCTAGCACCTCAATGTCCTGACTTGAGGGGCCCAGAACTGGACACAGCACTCGAGGTGTGGCCTCACCAGTGCCGAGCACAGGGAAACAGTCCCTGCCCTGCTCCTGCTGGCCACGCTATTGCTGGTACAGGCCAGGATTCCATCAACCTTGAACCATGCGTGCCATGAACCTCAGCCCACGCTGGTTCATGTTCAGCCCCTGTCAACCAGCATCCCCGTGTTTTTCTCTGCTAAGAAGCTTTCCAGCTGCTTTCCCCCAGCCTGTAGCCCTGCAGGGGGTTGTTGTGACCTAAGTGCAGGATGTGGCACTTGGTCTTGTTGAACCTCATACCACTGTGTTGGCTGGTAGATCCGGCCTATCCAGATCCTCTGCAGAGCCTTTCTGTGCATCAACCCACCCCCATTTGTGCAGCTTGCTTCAAGAACTGCTTGCTAAAATGTCTACTTGCTTCAGGAACTCTGCTGCTGGTGACATATTCAGAACAAAAGGTTTGTAGTTTATGTTGGAGATCTGCATGTCTTCAAATTTCAAAGAGGAAGATAAAAATTGTCCTAAGGTGTATGATTATGAAATTTAGCTACTTAAATAAGCAGTACACTCTAGTCTTTCACACAGTCATATCAAATAGATAGTCCACTACTTTTAAAATAAAAGAAATACCTCTTAGAGAATTTTCTGTCATGACAATTTCTTCTAATTTTGTCTCCTAATCTTCTTGACATGCCTGAGGTTGCTGTTTTTTAACATGCTCCCTTTTAGTAGGCAACCGCAGTCACTGAATGGTGGCTTTAAAGGTGACGATTTTGTTTGTAGCAAATCTGTTATTGCTGTCTGGAGCTGCCTGATGTATCTGTATCATCGGAGGAAACTCAGTGATGTCAGTCTGTGCTACATCTGTGTCAAGTATTGATGGAAGATGTTAAGATGGTCACATTTTAGGATAGCTTCAGGCTTTGTTTTCTCTTTTCATAATGTTTAAGATAATATGACCCACAGAACTGCAGCGGCCCACATTTGCTGGAATTTGAGTGGTTTGAAAGGCACAGTAGGGTTTGATGACTGCGTGTGGACAAGCACCAAAGGGCTTGGTTCTCTTTTTATCTCGCAGTCATTTGTGTTCCCTACCCACCTGTGAAGAGGTGCAGTTCCAAGCCAAAAATTTGCAATGACAGCAGGGTACAAGATGTAAACAGAGAGAACATGTTCTGCTCCCACGAGGGTTGATTTAAGCAGTTACCCTTTATAATGGAGAAGGCACTAAAACTAAAACTGTTCATCAGAGTGTGAGAAGGTGGAAGGTTATTGCTGAGTGATACAGGAAGGAAAATACTGATTTAGGTTTTGGCTCAACTTCTTGCTTTGAGTGATTGCAATAGTAAGATGTGGAGGTCATAAAAGAATTGATGGCTCTTTTGGTATGGTCACTGCGTCCAGAACTGTGTGGCACCTCTGTAGCCAGTTCATTATTGCTAAGGGATTTTCTGGAATGCCTGATATTAACTATTTTGTATTACCTCATCTGTATTTTTTATCTGTTAGTGGTTTTGAGAAAAAAAACATTCCAAACAGAGAAACAGTGCATAATTTTCTTGACTCTCATGGGTACCCAGCTACTGGATTTGATTAGATTTTTAAGAGATTGATTAGACTTTTTTGAGAACGTGGACCTCAAAATTCACAACTCTTATGAGGTACTACTGGTTGTGTGCAGCACTGAAGTCCAGGTTTTTACCTGGATGTCAGGTCTTACATGTGCTTAGAATTTTTTCTGCTGTGATGCCAAAATCTCAGAGGCCCAGAGTTAGACTGCCTGCATTTTTTCCATTTTAATTAAACAGCCACAATATCTGTGCCAGAGAATTAATATGGATAGTGTGCCCAGTATAGGATGATTATTTTCTACTGGGACGCTGTTTTCATATAACTCACAGGGAGTTTTGGTCTTTTTCTACAAAGGTAATGGCTAAGAAAAAAGAGAAAAATAAAATGCAGATGAGAAAATGGAATGTTATATATGGTAAAACAAAGAAACAGACCAGCCTAATGGCATCCAAGAAACACATATAACCAAGCTCCAGGATTCCAGAGTGATAATCTCATTAGTTCAATATTATTATGCAACTGTCAGCTCTGGACCCTTATGGAATCACAGAAATTTATGTCAGAAACTGAATCAGGTTAGAACTTTTAATTAATTATTGAAATTAGCTCTAGTTTTTTATTTGAACTCAGTTGTGATTTACTGTACTGGACTTGCCAAATTTTCTTCTAAACAGTTGCCTCTCATCATGCTGCTGAAGAAGTCCAGGTTTTTCCATCAGACCTGAAGATGTATTTATTTTCAGCAAGGATTACCATTCCTGCCAGTGGAATCCCCATAGATTTGGCTAATTGGAATATGGCTGTAAATATGTATTTTCCATAGAAAAGAGTTTAGTTACAGGAGTTTTTGTCTTTTTCAGAAATACTGATTGCTTAATGTAGTTGCCAAACACACGTATGGTTTAAAGAAAAACTGAATTAATGTATTTACATTGAACTGCTCACTATATGCTTGTATTACTTTTCTGGATCAAGCATGAATTGACAGCTTGACTGTCTCTCATGGATTTGTGCTGTTAGCAAATAAGGAAAGCCTCCTTTAGCTCAGTCAGGATGTGTGCTTTTGAGATCTTGCCCTCTTCCAAACATCTGTGAGCTTGAATCCAGTCTTCATGTACTTTTTGTACATATATTTTCATTTCTTTGTGTGTTTTTCTTTTCCTTTTGTTGTAAGAAAGTACTTGAAAATGCCGTATGTGATGGTATGCAAAGAATCCAGAGACTAAACTTAGTACTTTAGTAGTACTAGACTTAGTACTACTAAAAATGCATATAAGGACTGGGTGATATTTACAAGAGCGTGTAGTGACAGGACAAGGGGGAACGGCTTCAGCCTGAGAGTGGGTTAGATACTGGGAAGAAATTCTTTACTCTGAGGGTTGTGAGGCACTGGAACAGGTTGCCTAGAGAAGCTGTGGATGCCCCAACCCTGGAAGTTTTCAAGGCATGGCTGGATGAAGCTCTGAGCAACCTGTTCTAGTAGAAGATGTCCCTGCCCATTGCAGGGATTTGGAACAAGATGATTGTTAAGGTTCTTCCTAATCCGAACTACTCCGTGATCTATAGTAGTAATATTAATGTAATTTAACTTATTACTAACTTTTATTTTAAGACTGACCTTACTGGCACAGCAGGGCAATTGTTTACTTGTTAGGTATTGACATACAAATCTACTGCCAGCAGTCTTGAGTTTCCATATTGAAAAAAAACCCAACAAACTACAACTATAGAATTATAAAGTGGTTTGTGTTGGGAGGGACCTTTTTTTGTTCACTAGGTAATTGCTCAGTGGAGACTTTTGTTGAGATGTCTGCAGAGGGTGAAGGCCTTTTCCATTGATCTTCTATTCAGAACTTAGAGCAGAGTAAATACTATTAGTAGTATGATTATGCCTTCTAAATAATCTGTATGAATGTAAAGACAACGAACATAACAGAAACATGTTGAGAGTTGTGTGATTCACATTATACTTGTATTCAAAATCTGACCACAAATATTACTAGCTTTTTAATGTATAATTCTGAAACTTTGTAAACATAATGCATAATTTCTTGTTTTTCTAGATATGGCATGAACTGCCTCATTCAGTTTGAGGATTTTGCCAATGCCAATGCATTCCGCCTCCTGCATAAGTACCGTAACAAGTATTGCACTTTCAATGATGACATTCAAGGTAACAAACTTTTTCTCTTCTCTTCACTGTTGTTCCCACAAGCCAGAAAAAGAAACCTTAATTTCCAGAGGGAAAAAAAATCTATCACCTTTATTGTGATATTTGTAGATGTACAGGTCACATTTTGTCTTGGGTTTCATTGGCATGGATTTTGGTGAGCTACATTTGCTCTTAACCTTTCATCTCTCATTTACACCTCATGCTTTATTTAGATGTTCACTCTTCACGTCTGTTTTTTTTTTTTAAGAGTTTAGTATGTGAATTGCTTTCCCCATATAAATTACTGACTTTGAGCAAATGTCAAAGCTTAGACCTGGACTGTACTTTCTTGGTTTTTTGTCACTTCAGTGACAAGTGCTCCACTATTCCTCCATGCAACTGGATTGATAAATGTCAAACTGTATTTCAGTTCTTAAGCCGACAACTCAGTTAAATATTCATATCATTTTCCTCACAGTCTCATTCAGTTTTAGAGGGAAATGATCCCCTTGACTCTCTTTTTCCCATCTGAATCATTTGTGGCAGCTGGAAAAGGGAAAATATCTTGGATGGGAAATGTCAACAAGGGGAATTCCCCAGTGCTCAGTCTGAATGGGCATCGTGTCCCTCCCTCCTGAGAAGACAGACAAGTAGAGCTGAAGGGGTGTATGCTACTACTTGGCTTGCCTTATATCCAGTCAGGAAAAGAGCAGTGGTAAATAACTTTCTCTAGGGCAGTAAGTGTATAACTTCCTCTGGGGCACTGGCTCCCATCCCAGAGAGGAGGCTGAAGTCAGATGAGCTGACCCAGAGAGGGCCCTTGGTACCAGCTGCCTCTTATCCCTCGTGTTTCCTTGTGTGTATGAAGGCCTCAGCAGTGACAGGTCAAAAATGGAAGCTAACCTGTCTTCATTTTTCATGGTTTTCAGTGACACTTTAAGCCATCTGTTAGGAGCTGGAGTTTTCCAGAAATCCTTACTGAGTCATGCCTGGAACCTTGGTCATATTTCAGTGACTCAGTGCATGGCAGTGGGTTCAAATAGCCCTTGTCTTTCTGGTGTTAGGGATTTGGCTAACCATGACCCACATGAACCATGTTCCCATTCAAACCCTGGCTGAGTTCTACTTCTGCATCTGAAACAGATTATGGAGAACAACTTCCCAGATGGGAAATAAACTAATTATAAAATGTCATTTCCCTTTGTAAGAGGCATGGTGCCTCCTTCTCTGAAGGGTCTGAGTGTAGCCATGGCTACAGCACTTCGTTATAGCAGGCCAAACAGCATCTGGAAGTTTCCCTGGTTGTTTAGAGGCTCAGCTCCCTCAGGGAATTCCCTTTCCTTGCAGGATGAAGGTTGTTAATCCAAATAAGAAAGAGACTCAAGTAGATTCTGGTTTCAGAGAAATGGAAGTTTTTCAGCAAAAGTGTACCAACTATGGGTGTACTTACTTGACAAGGCCTTTTATGTATTTGCATTTTCAAACCATTTCATTCTCTCTCATACACCTTGGAAGGAGGTGTCCTGATGTTCAGAAGTGTTGGAAGGTATCCCTTTGGCTTTTGTCTGAGCTGCTGTAGCAGCTGTCGGCCTTCCTTAGAAGTGCAGCCATGTGCAGTCTTTTAATTTATTAATTTTCTGCAGTCTAATTTGTGCTTGTGGGGCCTTTGATGTTTTCACAAACAATATCTATGACTTTTGGGTGATCTCTATCCTTAAGATTTGTGTAGCTTCCAAGTGGTGAAAGTGGATGCATTTATGTCTGGTCTCTGTCATTTGTCATCATATCCCCGTAGTTACCTTCAGTAACTTTTTTTTCATAGCATGTCATCTTCTCCTATAATGTGGAAGTAGAACAACAGCCCATTGATCTTTTATCCCTCTTCCTATTCCAACTTTATAAACCCTAAGGATCTTTCACCTAGCAACTATAATGAGAACAGATGGTGCTAACTTCTTTAACAGTCCTTAGAAATTTTCAGATTACAAATAGCATGACTTTTTCCAGGCTACTTGAAAGAGTGGCTTGCTCTGTGTGCAAGTTGTGTTTTCTACAGCAGTAAAGCTGACAAGTAGTGCCAGGCCAATAAAAGCAAAGAAACATAACACTGCATCTAATTTGCCATCATCTTATGAAGATAGTGCTTACATGGTATTTTAAACGCAGTTTCTTCTAGTACTAGTATTTCAAGAGAAAGCTACTCTAAGATCAAAAGAAATGTTTAATATCTTTCCTAGAAAGGCTTGAGGATTTTTTTCCTGTATAAGATATTCAGAGAAAGGATTCCTATGTATCTTAGTGATGCAATGAGGTATTTTCAAGTTTAAAAAATACCCTATTATAGGATTGTGATTTTTGACAGACACTAAAAAAGATAAAGAAAGCATGGCAAGCTGCATGTACCCATCTGCAAGCACTGACTTGGACAAATGCAGTTGCCCTCTCTCAGCTCACAGCTATTTACAGGGGTCAGCCTGCCCCTGTAAATACTGCAGAACATTTGGAAAATGTCTGCCAAAACACTGATCACAGAAAACCACTAAAGACTGGCATTAAGGATCACCTATAGAAATATTTAGGAATTTCTGGAAACAGTCTTTATCTCTGCTACAGTATTGTCACATCCTTTCCTTTGGAGAAAGCTTTGTAACTTTTTCTACATTACCTCTCTGTACACAAGGAATTGAGAACAAAGGTGAACAGGATTCTGACCAAACAATATAAATCTGTATTGGAATAGTAAAATTTTTTGTACTTTGGTATTTTAGAAAGCATCTTTGTTTTTGGATAGGTGGTGAATTTTTTCCCTCTGAAATTATAATAATTTATCCATATTTGTATTTTCAAAATATCTTCTTACAAACACAATAGCAATGTTTCCTTAGGGAGAAAATATTCACTTTTTCCCTTGGATTCCTGTCTGGTTTTTTTCTGACCACAAATCAGCTTGGTGCTTTTTTTTCTCTCTCTGAAATACAGAGACAGATCATTGGAAAAGAAAATCAGAGAAAGCCTTTGGTTTAAAACAAATACTTTTATCTGGTTCTAACTATTAGAGAACCTTTTCCAAAACTGAGGGGGTTTGATCATAATTTCCCGTATGGGTGAAATATGAATTAATTTTGTAATGTCAAACTTCACAACATTTAGAAATTCCTGAATTAGGTCAGGTTTCTAGCTTTGCTCATTTCCAAGATATTTAGGAAGGAGGTGTCATAAGGAAAGGGTGGCATTTTCTAGAAGATATGATATGTGATGGTTTTTTTCTTTCCAAGCCCTGCCTGGGAATAGACCCATGTGGCCTGTGCTGGCAAACAAAGCTGTTTCTCGGGGTGAGAGATGTTCTCTGCCTGACTGCCCTCAAAGGAAGCAGGCTTGAGAGTCACAGTTGGAAAATTTCCTTAGAGAAATGAAGCAGTTCCCTTCCCTGCTGCAGGGAGATTGAACAAGTCTCTTAGATCTGCTAAAACTGAAGTCCTAGGTACAAGGCAGTGCTGAAATCCTGCTTGGGGTGGGATTGGCCTGAGCCAGACCTTTCTGCCCCTCTCAAACCCAGGGTGCCATTGCGCTCCTGTCCACACCCATTTTGACTTTGGTGACTCTGTTGAAAGAGTTTCTGCTGCTTGAGCACAGTCAGTGGCTGAAGGCGTGTTTGCATGTCTTTAGAGCTGTGCATTTGATTTCTGTGGCTCTCCTGGTTGCAGTAGTTGCTGTTTGCTGTCATGGTAGCTGGTTGCAGTCATTGCTGCCATGGATACTTTTCAAACAACGGTATAAATTTCTGGTCCTGCTGCCTCTATGTAGGTCAGTTATTTCAATTATTAGAATTTTTTGATCTTTTCCCCCCCTTCTGTACTTAAAAATTGTCTAAATTGACAACGACAAAACTTCCATAGTATAAGACAAAAATAAGTGTTTCTCTGCTCTGTAATACTGGAATTACAGTTCTTGTAACTTTGTAACTTCACTCTGCCCACAGTTGCAATGCTTTCCCCCATGATGGACACAGGGCCTTTATTTTATGCCAGTAAAAATATTTACACGGAGAGACTGCACTGAATTGGAATTAACTTCGCATCTGTCATGACCTTAGATGTCATTGGTTTTTAACAGCTGTGTTGTTTGATTGCATCAACATTTTATGAAAAGAAAGGGACCTAAAATAAAAAATATAGACACATATAAATTAATATAATTATTTCATTTTACATTTTGATTTTATTTAAAATATATGTTAAGTATTCAGCAGACTGCCATTTGAATAACTAGGAAAATTATACATGGAAGTTATGTTGCGACCAATTCTCAGAAATCAGAATTTCTGTGTCACAAACATAGTCCTTTTTAAGATTCAATTATTTTAACATTAATATAAAAATCTATACATTTGCTACCTGGAAATTTCAGTTCTTGAAATCAAGTTGTAGAGAAGATTTTGGGTTTGTTGTGATGGCTGTGATGGGTATGGGGCTTCCAGTTCCTTCTCTGACCAAAACTTTGAAAAATGCAGAGTGGAATGACATATAATAGCTCAGATATTTATATCATATATCTCAAAATCTGACAAGATATTCAAACGGTAGAAAACTTCTTTCATAGACATGTGCTTTACTTTCAAAGACATTGGCTTTCAAATGAAACATGCTGAGATTTTAAAAATGAAATAACATTAAAAATAAAATAATTTTTTAATAATCCTTTTAAGACATATGCTGTAGGGTTATATTAAGTGTGTTTTTCTTTTGGTATATTCAGGATATCACCTCTTTGTTACTCACTGGTAAATTTACATTAAAATCAGTATGTTTTCAAGTAAATCCCCTACTGTGGCTTTTGTGTAATTTTCCATGTGTATACACATGCACGTGTCTATACAAGTATTCCTCTGTTTCACTTTTTGCTCATTATGGGTTTAAAAAAGAAATCCATTCTCCCCGTGTTCCGGGGCAGGCAGCTCCTGGCTTGCCTGAGCAAGGAGTCGCACCGAATGCCCTCCCAGCCTCAGCCATGCTGTGCTGCTGGGACTCTGGATCCTTTTCCAGTTGTGCCAGATGGCTGGTGTTTTACAAAGGCTACATTTCTCCTTGCCTAGAGCCTTCCCCTCTTTTCACTGCCCGCTGCAGAGCAGGGCAGTGTGCACACGCACCTTTGAGGAGCCCATTCATGGCAAGAAGAAGGAGCTCCCTCCCATCTCTTAAAAGAGGGACCTTTTCAACTACCCACAGCTGCAGCATTTGCCTCACTAGCAAGTGAGATCTCACCTTTTCCATAGGATCTTTACTGCCCTTTTCCCCTGTAAGTGTAGGAGATGGGAATGGATATTTTTCCCTGGCACTCTGGGAAATGCTATTTGGATGGCCGTCAATGTTAACATGTGATTTCTATTATGCTGTGAATTTTACTTTTAACATTTTCTAATCTTTTAGTCCAGAATGAATACCTCAGATTTTTGGATGTGCTGCAGAAAGTTCTCCCCTCTTATTGTTTGCTAGCTTTTTAAAATGCGATAGGTAAAATTACATAAAGGAACTACTGCTAACATTTGACTACAAGTTTTATTTTTGAAACTTTAAATAACGGACAAAGGCTTCAGTGCAATAAGCCATTTCTCACTAATTTAAATTAAATTACATCCAATATAAATTAAGTTCTTATTCCTCATATTTTGGGGCTTTCCCCCCCATTTTTTTTGTACAATTATATCTGCTGAAAAAGTACTCTGTGCTCCCAAGCATTTATAGTGTGTCAACCCCAAAAGGTCATGGATTTTCTTTAATATACTCATGCTCAGTTGTGCAGTTTACTGTAACAAGGCTAAAGAACCTTGTACAGAAAACAAAGACTTGGTATAGAACAGTATACCTTGAAATTTCACATCTATTGTGTTTATACAAGACATGACATACCTTCCTAGAAAACTATAATGACACGTTTGCTGTTGCAGCATTTGACAGTGCTTTAGGAAAATATCCTTTGTTAAATTTGCTTTGATTAGTAGTCTAGAAATCTGTGGACAATAGAATGAGTTTTCAAAATCATATCCTTGAACAGTGTCTATCTTATCCTGCACACAAGGGATTTAACCTGTGTTGTGACCGAACCAATTCTCTCCTTCCTACAGCAATGACAGTCAGAAAAGTGACAAAACTCTGTGCCTCGTGATGTCTGCAAGAAGTGGTTAGCATCTGCCTTGGCAGATGGATGTGGATTGCATTTTGATTTGTTTCAGAAACTGGAGGCAGTATCCAGGGTGAAATTTCAGGTCACGGCGTTAGTCAGAGCAGTTCCGGTTAAACAGATCTGCCTTTCAGGCTGCCGGCGCCCCCCTTTCAGTGGGCAGGAACACGGGAAGCTGCTGACGAGGAGTGATGACAGCCACTGCCAGCAGCAGTGACAGTGGGTTCAGTAATCTAATAAACTGGGTTATTATTCCTTTCAGAGTCAAAAGGCTGAATAAAATCGGTGTGGAATAGTTTTAAACACCCTTTTTAGAGCAATTTTGTGCAAATTGTGATTTGAGAGAAATGTCATATTTAAGCTTTTATCTATTGCTGTTATAACCTTTGTTCTGAATCACCCTCATAATGAATATACAGGTACCACTAGCTCACATTCTGTGCAAGTATTCAATGCAAAGTCTTATTGACATTCAGTGCAGGATTTTATTTATATTTCATATATCTTCTATTTTTCTTTAAAGCAGAAGATCATGTAGTGAGAGAGTTTGTAAAAATATCCCAACTGGTAATACTTAATGACAGTCCATTTTTCTGGCTAACAAGCTTAGCAACACTACCTCAGCCATGAAGAGAAGTGGTATCCCAGCATTCCCATTTGTTATAAATCTGTGGTGTTTCATTTTGACTCTGTCACCACAAAGCAGCTTGAAGAGCAGCTTTTACGGCTCTCTGAGAACTCCTCTGATGGGGGCAGGGGGCTCAGGTGGCCACAGCTTCAAGGAAAAGAGGGATCTTGCAGTGCTCCAGCTCAGCTTTCCTTTTCAGGAGACCAGATTGATGGTCCTAGGAATAAGCTGTGTTATGTAGGCTCCCTCCTCCTCCTCCCTGCAAGCACAGCTGTGTAATATAAAATAGGAGAAAGAATTTGGCATCAAGTGAGACCATGGGATTTTTTTCTTCCTGGTTCCGAGGATTGTTTGGTAGGGTACCAAGGGAAACTGAGAGCACATTCTGACTTCTCTTTTTTGCCATTTTTGGTCTTTGCCAGCTTGGCACTTACCAGAGGAAGACTTAATTTCATCTGGGAAAGAAACAAGCTAGTTCCTGGAGACTGTGGGGTGGAAGTGTGTCAGCCTGATGGTTGTTGTTCCCAAAGCCATGCCTCAGAGGAACCATTTTTAAGATTTTTTCATATAGAAATCAGGGACAGAATAAGTCATAAAAATTACTAAAGAAGTAAAGAATGCCAGATTTGTATGGTCTAAACATTAAGTGGGCTGAGAACAAGGTGTCCTGCATTTCTGATGATTGAAATGAGAAGTCATAATCAAAAGCACGTAACAAAGTTAATTCTGAAGACACATGTTTTTTAACTGTTTAAGTGGATTTACATCAAAAGTGAGTTTCTAACTTTAAAATGTGTTCTCAAATTTTATTAGGCATTACCTTTTATTTCTGGAAAAGTAACCATTCTTGAAACTCAGATGATCCTACCTACAAACCACACATTCAAACCTAGCCTTGAGCACCCAAATGATGTCATTGAAGAAAAGGTTTACCCAGCACCAGACTTCTTACTATTTCTGTTCTTTTAGGTGCTGTAGTTTTAGCTACATATATTTGAAAATCAATGATCTGTGTGCCTGCAGTATGAATGCCTGTTTTGAGCATCTCACATTTAATGTGGGGATTGCTGCTGTCTCAGCTTTAACGTTCTCCTTGTTTTTGAGAAAATAGACTTATGGATGGCAAATTCTGGGGAGCTGCGTGTTGAGGGCAACTGTCCAATATGCCGGTTCTGGGCCAAGTCCTTTTGTTGGGATGGTCATACCTATTCCACACTTTTTATGAAGGCAAAGTCAGTAGCAATGTGAATTCTTCCCTCAACTGTGTGGCTTGTAGGCAATTGCAGTGGGCAGTGGTGATCAGGAACAGACTTGTAAGAGCCAGCAGATCTCCTCCTTAAAACTTCTTGCTGGCTTCTCAAAATAATTCATGGCCTCACCTTTGATTTCTGTGAGTCAGTCAGTGACAGCTGCTGCCCAGAGAGGGAAGAATTTGATTCTTATTCCTGGAACTGGACGTTGCAGGGTCTGTGTTCATCTTGCTGTGGTTCAGCTCTCTCTGAATCAGATAGGTGTTTTAAATCTTCAAAGAATGCTGAAACCTGTGTTTTGACTTTTAGCACCTAACTGTTAGTGTCTGGACAGCTTTTTCAGTCCTAAAGAAATCAGTGCTGTCTGCAGTTGGTTCTTCAGAATCTGCTCTAAAAACACAACTTTGCTGCAGGTATTATCTACCCCACTACTACATTCCCGTCTGTGGGATGTCTTTATGGGATCCAAGTTGCTTGCAGGAATAGAGTCTGATTATTTTTTTATGGACTCACCTTATGCTTTAGTGATGATAATCTGTGAAAAATACAAGCTTGTTGCATGAAGTCACAAACACATGAAAGAAGGTCTTCCCCTTCCAGTAGGCTTTGTTGGGGAGAGGGAGTCACTTCCAGTCTTTGGGTCAGAAGAGCCAGATATGAGGTCCTGGTGATTAAATACAACTTTCTTGAGCACAACAGAGGCTGACAGCTTGACTCAGCAGTGCTGACAATTCACCTGCAGTGCAGTGTGTCGATCTGGGTGCAGCAGTTCAAGTTTAGAAAAGGTAACTTTCTGAAAGAGTGGGAGAGTTGGGATTGTTCCAGACAGGAAAAGCTGATTGGAACGCCATTTGTCTTCAAATGTAATATATGTCTTTTTGCAAAATAAAAGGCTTTCCAATAGTAGATAAGAGGCCAAAAGAGAAGAAGAAGAAGAAAAGAAACATTTAGATTTGAAAGTTTCAACCTAAATTACAGTGAAACTGGAATAGTTTGCTGAGGAAATATAAGGGTATTTGAAAGAAGACCTTAAAGACAAAGCTATGTTGGCAATCACAGAGGTTAGATTTACCCTGCCACTGTGAACAAGTTTGAGTTAGATGCCTACTTGTATTCTTTTTTTGCTCTACTTTTTATTAATAGCTGTTTCTCACAATGAGGACCAAAATTTCTCAGTTCAAAGACAGATAGGTATCTTGTTCTCTGGTGTTCTGATTTGGAGAAGAAAGACCTCCCCAGGCTAAATCATAAAACTGAATGTTAGCCTTTTTCCCTGTATGGCATAACTCAAAGATAGATTTAAAAGGTACCTCCAGTGTTTCAGAAGATACTAAACTGAAACTCCTGTCACAGTGATTGAAGTCTTAAATAAGCTGGCCTTATTCTTTCAGCTAGTTAATCTTCTCTGTAAATGTTCCATTTGATATTCTACTCTGAAAACCTCCCCAAGAGAAATGAAGTTTTATTTTAGCCTTGTATTTTACTGTACTTGAAGTATATCTATTTGAAGAATGAAACCAGAAACTTAATTTCCAGTATTTGGATTTCTTCAAAATACTTCTCTCTGGACTCTCACACCCTTCTTTCTAAAAAAGGTCATAACTAGAATATTTTGGAAGCGTTTGAATGGCCTAGCAATTATACCCATCCATAGAATCGATCAATTGCATTTTATTTAATGTTATCTGATTATATTCTCATTTACATTTAACTTTCGTAAGAATAAAGCAGAGCAAGCTCTAACTCCACTCAACTATTTGTTACTACCTTCAGTGCTTGTATTTTTTAGCCAAAATATGCTGTGGTATTACTTAAAATGTAAAGTTTTGTAATTGTTTTGAGAATAACCAGATTTTTTTTTTTTTAATTTCAGGAACTGCATCTGTTGCTGTTGCGGGTCTTCTTGCAGCTCTGCGCATCACCAAGAACAAATTATCAGATCACAGGGTGTTGTTCCAGGGAGCTGGAGAGGTAGGTATTTTTGTACATGGGGAAAATTGTGCTAGGATGACTTTTATAAATATTTAATTGAGTTACATGTGTCCAATAAACAAGAAGATTAAATGGGTAGAATGATTACTAACCCCTGCTGAAAGTTGTTTTTTACTTCGAATGTAAATTTACAGAAAAATCTCTGATCATCTGGTGAAGCCTCATATTTTTCATAAGACATTTTTTGTGATCTGTTCTCTTTTTAGAACTTCAAGTTTTAGCTCTTCTGCTGTAAATAATTGAACTGCTTTAGATATAAACAAGCAAAACATTTTTTGAAAGATGAGGAAATACAGCGGAGAAAGTAAATATAACATATTTTCCTGACTCAGGGCTATTAGTAAGAAGTGCCGCATTGGTTTTTTTTGTCATTGAATATAGTTTTTCAGTATTGTGCTTATTAAGGTCATCCATTTCTGAAGATCTTCATGCACACTGTTTTTTATACTAATTTTTCAGTATTAATTTCTAAGCTGCTGACACACAAGTGCAGACTGTACTTATCTACAGAGTGACTTGTCATCTCTCATGTGAAGCCTAAAACCCTGTGCTGGCTTCTTTAATTTCATTAAATATTTGGTGCTATGTCTGCAGTTTTCAAAATGGCTTGTGTCCATATCTGCCATGTCAACACCTTACTGCTTTATGACTGTCCATCTCTCTGGAGTTCCTTCCCCTGGATTTGTTCCGTGTTCAACAAGCAGATGAATTTATGGTCTAATGTTTGTTTTTTTGTCAATAGTTTTAGTGTGGCAGTTGCCACAAAGAGGTAGTGGTAGCCACCTCACCCCTGCTGCAGGAGTTGGTTTTTAATAAAACTACTTATTTCTTAAAAAAAAACTAAGGCAAATCTCACTTGGTTCTCAGTGAAACTCAGTGATAGAGAAGAAACAGAACCAACCATCAAAATACATATACAGATCTGTAATCAGAAATATGCAGTCTGTTGGCTTGTTTTGTTGCCTGGTTTTCAATTTGTACCTGTATGACATTTAATCTGTTGGATGAAATATTATAAAATCCAGTAAGAATGAAACACGTTTCAGCAAAAGATTGATACATGAGTTTTTCTTTCCCCTGCTTTGACTGGGAGCACAGCCAAGTCTAGAGTTACAGAACACATGAATAGTGGGTAAAAGGAGGCTTACCTTTCTGATGGACATCTTAGAAAAAGATAAGAGCAAAAGCTCTTGTGTTTTACTTTCTGGCATGCAGACTGTTATTTCCTTTAGTTTAAATTACAGAAATTTCAAAGAAGAAAAAATATTTCATGTATTTTGAGATGGATATCATAGAATGATAGAATGGTTTGGATTGGAAGGGACCTTAAAGATCATCTGCTTTCATGCCTGCTGTCATAGGTAGGGAATCTTCCACAAGACCGGTTTGCTGGGAGCCCCATCCAACCTGGCCTTGAATACTTCCAGGGCTGGAATAAACATTAGTTCTAGCATTTTCTAGTTTCCAGCCTCAACATTTATTGTGCTCTTCACACTCTCTCTCAAGAGCCATATAAAGATTTATCTATACTACAATTTATCTATATCATTTAAGATTTATCTATGCTATTCTTCTGCATTATGGTTTCTAATGACCAAATGGTAGCAACAGTTCATTAAGTTTATTTTATGAAATAATAATAATAATTCAGTTTTATTGTTTATTAAAATTAGAAAACTGGTCTAAAATAGTGGGTAAAAGAAATGTGAGCAGGGGATTTCTTTCATTTATTGTTTTACTTTTCATCTTTTTCCTTCAGGCTGCATTGGGGATAGCAAACCTCATTCTTATGGCTATGGAAAAAGAAGGGCTAACCAAAGATGCAGCTACCAAAAGAATATGGTTGGTTGACTCGAAGGGATTAGTCGTAAAGGTAATGCAATTTTATCATTACTTTAAATATCACAATACTATTTGCATTCTGTAGATAAAGATAAGAACATAGTCTCTGTGAAAGCAACTGCAACAATATCTCTTTTGGCATAGTGAGTTGTTTTTCTTTTCTAAAATTTATTAAATTAATGACAGACTGCCATGTTACTTGGCGGGGGGGATGATTATGCTTGGAGTTCCTGTTATATTTTTAT
This sequence comes from Prinia subflava, assembly GCF_021018805.1. Taxonomy (NCBI): domain Eukaryota; kingdom Metazoa; phylum Chordata; class Aves; order Passeriformes; family Cisticolidae; genus Prinia; species Prinia subflava. The sequence continues at coordinate 34,259,424 of NC_086248.1, read as the reverse complement.
TAGGGATGAGCACATAATGAAGAAAACTTTTCAGCAGTTCATTAAAAAATATGTAAGAAAAGAAATGTTCAACTTCAAGGGTTAATATTTCCCATCTAAATGTGACTATAATTTGTTAGCACAGTCTTCGACAAAGATTTATAGACATATTACTAGGATGTCAGGCAAGTCATCCTTCTGCAAGAACTGAGATGCATTGCAACACAAAGCTTGTCTGCACAGTGATACAGCTCGTGTTGCAGATGTTGTGGTCTGCAGTGCTATCAACACTGGTCAGAATTTGAAGCTGCTGAGAGACTTCATCAGTCACTCTTACCTCATTCCTTCCACGTGCCAAAATAAAGAAACATATGAATTCCATGTGCCAGAGTAAAGAAACTGGTGTGTTTTAAAAGGTGGTTATGTATTTAATAGTTTGTGAGCTACTTAAAGGAAATGGATGAGAGGCCAGTTGCCTTTGCTTTTTCACCTTCATGGTCGGTTTGCCGTACTTGTGGTCATCTTTGTCGGTACCACATGTCAGTGTTTTTGGCTATCTGACATTGAGGTCTTTTGTGGTTCACACAACTGTGCATCAGGAGGATGCATTCTGCAGGCAGTATCTGCTGGCTTGTTGAACAGTATCACAGCACCTTTCACTTGTACTGTTAAAGGGAAATAGTACAATCACAGACACTGAGATGGGTAAATATTACCAAGGTCATCTTGGTCATCCCTTGCCAGAAGGCACAAAAGTAGCCTCGTCAGGTACAGAAGAATGCAGGTATCTAGGACACAGATTTTTTTTTCCTCTGGTGCCTTTTTTTGTTTGTTTGTTTCATGAGTATTTTTAATCCTTTTGGTCTTCATCTAATATTTTTGAAAGTGATTCTATGTCCAAACATAAATGACTGAAGGCCTATGTATTGTCTGTGGCTGCAGAAACCTTGAGGTTGCCTGAGAGGAATTGGGTTGCACCATTTCTTTCAGCATAGAAACTGGGCATATCAAATTATACAACTGAACTAAAATCACCTCCTGATGATTAAGGAAACAAACTAACAGGGCAGAAGTGTAGGAACTTTACAGCCTGAAGCAGTAAAAGAGGTTTCTGCTGCATGTGCGTCCAGCCACGGTGGTTAACCAGCCTTTCTTCTCACTCCGTGATTTCTTGTCCCAGTCTCTTTACACCTCTCACTGCTGATTTGCCAGTCAGCTGAGAATCTGGGTTGTTGCTCTTGGTACTCAGAAACTGATTCCTTTCATAGGTTCTAAATTTTTAGTGACTCGGTGACTGCATTCTTTCCTCACCACCTTCGAGCTTCTGCGCTCTCAAGCAGTGCCAGAACCAATCAATGTCTCACGCAGCCTCGATGTTCCTTTCCTCTGCTTGCTCTTCTTGGTGGAGCTTTAATTTGGGTTTTGTCCAAAAAACAGTCCACCGAATTTCATGTCCTGCCTGGAGTATATTTGTGAACTGTTTGTGATCACCAGACATAACAGCTGTCTGAGGTAGATTAGGGCTGAATTTGTGGCCAGATGTTGATGCAAGCAGCAGGAACCGGCGGTGCATATTTCAGGTCATTCCTTGTGTTCCTGGAAGACCTGGCAGCACCGGTCTTCCCATCTGGCTGTCCTGAAGGGCTTGAGAATGGGTGGGTGCTTGCTGCTGTGTTGTGTTTGAGGGACATCTGTCAGTGCAAGGCCTGGGCTGGACACGAGGAAACATGGCCTTGGTCTAGGGCTCTGCAAGTCCTCTCTTGGCTTTCTTCTGCAGTAAAATGTTTCCCCCTGAAAAGTTAAAAAAAAAGGCAAAATACCCTCCCTCCAAAAAAAGAAAATACAATGTAAGCCTCAAGAGGCTTGAGATTTAACTGCTGGGAAGTTATATATACACAGTGAGTAAATAATTAAACTATTCCTGGTTCCTTTTTCTGGCCTGATGGAGAATGCTGTGATTTAGATCCACTTAGGAAATTATTTTGGCTTTAGCTGATTGCAGAAAAATGCTGCAAGGCTTGATAAAACTTTACAAACTCTTAGGAATGAGATAAGAGAAGTAAAATGTGGAAGATTTATGAGAACAACGTAAAATCAGAATAACTTTATTATTACAAATTATTGCAAAATTCATTATTGCAAAAATCAGAGCATAGATCACCATTTAATCAAATTTTGCATAAACTAAACTGTCACTTATTTCTTCCTACTAAGGACATGTATCAATGGAAACTTGATCAATAAGAGTCCCTTAAAATTTGCCTCATCAAAACCTGCTTGATCCCAAGAATTTTATGTGAAGCAAGGAGACCTTTTGAGTACTAGAAATATTCTGACCAGTTGCTTTAGCAGTATGAAAAAGAACAGAATTGCTGAAGACTCAGCAGTTACTTTGTCCAACTAAACTAATTTTTACATCATTTATATTCTATGCTGGCCTTTTAATTTTGCAATGTGTTAGTATAGATTTAAACATTGTTTCTCCTTTCATCTACTTTCTGTAGAATTTCAACCAGTTCTATCTAAAGAAAAATAACCTGGAAACTGCTGTTGACCTGGCTGCAGTTTCCACCTTTTTCTTCTTCCCCCAACCTTCAAAAGCTGCCACGAAGTCACTTATCAGGCTTTTGTTGCTGAATTTTTCCTTTGTGGCTTTTTAATTTTAGTTCAAGTGCAGCTGTGTTTTCATTCCCCTGTTAATTTTATTTTCCCCCCATGGGAACCATCTGTTTTCATTAAACCAAGCCTGATGACCAACTTTTCTGCTATGTTGTGGTAAAAGAGCTGGTGATGAAGGCTGTGTTTGTTATCCTGTCCATCGTTGTGTTCTGTAATTCCTTCTAGAGAATTTACAGTGTTTGAGATACCAGTTTGGGGTTGTTGTTTGGTCTTTTAATGTTTGTTCAGAATCTGTCACCTTTTCAAACTGTTTTCCAAAGGTGGGTGAGGAAGTTTTGCACATCAAATATCATTAGAATTCTGCCGCTTAAACTGTGTGACTTTTTGAAACTTACTGTCTTAGGTATCCCAGTGCATTCAAATGGAAAATTTAATGCTAAATTAAGAGACACTTTAAAGTTGATTTTGCACTCTTGTGTACTTGAAGATTATACATAATCAGTTGGGCCTCATCTTTAGTTCTGCATTTGTGAATTATCACACACTCACAGTCTGTCTGATGAATATGTATTTACCTATATAAACACATAGGTGAGTAATGTCTCCCACATTCCATTCCCCTATTCTCAGTGTTCCCATATTTTTTCTGTTAATCCCACAGATTGCATAAATGTATGATGTGTGGTGAACACATTTTGTGTCTTCTTTCAAGCTGCCAGTGTCGTATTTAGCTGTATTAGTAGCCAAGTCTTAGTCCATGAACTTTAAAGACAGTAAATTCTTTTGTCTCAATGAGTTGAGAAGAGGCAGAATGTGAGAATGTTGGGATATTCATAAGGTTCACCATTGTCTGAGCATTTCAGTAATGGTTTTTTTTTGTTTTGTAAGGCAATACCAAGAACAGGGAAGGGTGATAGGCAAGGAGGCTCTTGGAACTTCCTAGAAATATGATACAATTAATAAGGCATTTTTAATATTTAAATGGACTTAGTAGAAACTTCCCCCCACCCTCTGCCAAGGATGGTTGCTCCTGTGCTGAGGGTGACAGGGAATGTTCCTGGGCTGCCAAACATGCTTCTCTTGCAGTGAAATTTTTCTGTAATTTGCAAGGCAGCATCACATTTTTGTACACTACATAATCTCTAGTGCACAAAAGTTGTTCCTTTGCAGAAGGATGAATGATGTCCTTAATTTAAAGAGTAATTCATCATGGAGAAGTGTTTCTTTTGACAGTTTTGCCCTTTATTCTTTCTAGTTCAGCACAGTAATATTTGTGTCTAGTCGAGTGACTTGTATTTTATATATCCATTAGATGTGTGATCTTAAACCCCATATGGCAAGCACAAGAATATTCACTGAGGTCTGATGGCTGAAGGCCTCAGAATACTGATCTTTTAGTATCACAGAAAGACTGAAATAGATCCCAAAAATTTAACAGTTTCTGTGGTCCTGATTAATTATAATGGAGGTAACCAGGTAAACCTGTAGATAATCACATAAAAGGATTTGATTTTTCATCCTCTTTCCCCCATTTCATTATCCCTGGCAGTCTTATTTGCAAAAGATTCTCATAACCAATGAACTGGCATTGGATATGACCCTGATTAAAGTTCATGGTTGGTCAAACCTGGGCATATACATGGTTCAGTCTTTGCTTAGAGAATGATGGAAGAGGAAAGGGGACATTTGGGAATGATACTAGAATTTCAGTGCCAGACTCGTACAACAAGTGAAAGAATTTTCAGAGCTGACAATGCAATATCATAATACCGAACTGAATCCCATCCAGACTGTCTGTTACTGATTTTTTAAAAAATTTTATCAACAATAACTATTTTTAAAAGTTTCAATTTCATACTAGATATGAATTTGATAATGGTTTTAACTTTTATATACCACTGTCTGCCAGTTCTGCTAGCTTTTAATTATTTCTAGCTTTCTTTTTATCAACAGTCAATTATTCTGACCCTTCTGTTCTTGATCAGTTCTTTTATGGCTGACTGCAACTGACTGGGACTTTTGGAGCCAGAAAAATGATTTACATTTTAGCAAAGATGCAATGCCTTGAGTATCTCCATCACTCAAAGCAGTTTCTGCCTTATTTTACTCATGTAACATCCCAGCAAAGCAATCCTTGTTTGCTTCACCAGTTTTTCTGATGTCTGGGGAATTAATCTGTGCACTTTCATCTCACATTTGTCATGTTCTATATCAAGCACAAGTTTTGCAAAAAGGAAACATTAATTTGTCTCTGAATGCTCGTGGCATTACTCATGCTCAGTGAGTAATGTATGGCAACAAGTGAGGACAAGGCAAAAGGGTGATTGGTGGGGTGTTTCTCTAAAAGAGACACCACCAAAACCTATTACCTTTGGTGGCATGTAACTGCATAAGATGTACTCATGAGATGGAGACCTAATTTGGGCAGTTTATTATTTCTTTTGCTCGTGCTCTGTTACTGAAATTAATGATTGATTTGCTCCATTTTCTGCTGTTCTGTGGATTTGTGATTTGTTCTGGTTCTCAGATCTTATCTTCTTGAAATAATTGTCTTTATAAATTTAGTCTTGCCTGTTAACCTTGTTAACTTATTAACCATGTGTGCTTATTTACATGGAAAGGGTATTTTATAAATTTTACAGGACTAAAACAGCCCTACTTTTCTAACAATATCTTTTAAAGTCAACACCACAATTATATTTCTTACTGTAAATTTATGTTTTACTGCCAAATATTATGGCACTGTCTCCTCAAAATGTTGCCGTTTTTTCACACAATTGGCAACAAACTGTTTATTAGTTGTGTGCTCAAGTTGCCTGGTTTGGTTTTAATGTCTTTTCTTCCCCTTTAGGTGTTAGATAATGAGTCTGATCAGGAGGCACTGTCACCTCATAATTAGAGTTTCTGTATGGGGTTTTGGGAGGCCTCACATGTCGCTCCTTTTTGGTTCCTAAATGAGGTGGCACAGGAGTGCCTGTCACCTGCAGGCTCTTGGACTCCAGTGAACCATCCATATCCATACCTTCACCTTTTTTATTTTGCATTTTGTGACTTGTACCTGATGCTGTCCTGGAGTTTTGGCTGGGGTACCTTGGCCTGTCCCCTCCCAGCCCACTCTCTGTGCCTCTCCTGTGCCATCCCTTTCATGATTCTGGGGCCTCCCCATTTAGGACCTTCTGCAGTCCCTGCCTAGAGCTCTCAACAGCCTTTAGACCATGGATTTACTTGTGATGAAACAGATAAAGAAAAATAGATAAACAGATAAAGAATGCCACATAGAGACCATCTCCCAAAAGGGAGGTGCTTCACCCCCTTCTCCCATGACTCTTAATCACTTTTTTTTTCACATTGCTTTTTTGTTTGTTTTTCTCTTAACTCTGCAGTAGGGAACTCATAGGAAAAATGCAAGTAAAACCAAAACATTTGCAGTTGGAAATACTCGACTTACTAATGGACTGCTTTGCTCCGAACTACAGTTCTCATGTCTTCTGTGGTTCTCATGTCTTCAGTATTTAAGAACCTCAAATTATTTTATTAATTTATCTGTGTACTGATCTCTGAGCTCTTGTTTAAATAAGCCACAGTTGACACAGTGGAATGGAGGCAAGTGTTTATATAAATAGATTTGTGCCTCCCTGCTTGTGAGACGGGCCGAGTGCCAGCAGTGCTGCGAATGTGGGGCAGCGCAGTCGTCAGGGTGCTCAGCCTGATCCGCAGCTGCCTCCCAGCCCATGGGAAGAGCAGCTCCTGGAGAGCTTCCAGCCCTGCCTCTCTGGCCTGGCTGGCCCAGAGCTGCTCTGTCTTCAGCCCTGCTTCGTGGGGCAGCCAGGCACAGGCAGCTCAAACAGGCCATGGCATTAGGCTGCACTGGGTGGTGTTTGTGACGTTGCCTCCCATCTTCTAATTTCCCATATAGATGTCCGCTGTGCAGTCTGGTCTCCTGTTTTTACAGCTGTTTTCTATGAAAATTCTCAGGGTTTTATTGATGGGTCATTTTTGTTTGTTATCTGAGCCTCAATTTGGCTATAATGTGACTATAAGAGTAACTTTCTGTAAAAACTGTGATGTACGTGTGCTTGAAACCTGATCCCTGTTGATCAGACCCTTAAACAAAAACCTTCAGAACCCTCCCTGAAACTGCTCCCTATGAACTGCTTTCATTTCAAATCCAAAATACAAGCAATTTTTTCACAGAACTATTAACTACTGAGTCCTTGAATTGAAAGGTCCTGGAAAGGTCCTGCTGTTCATGTGACTGTCTTTTGTAATAATAAAATATAATACCAATGACTGACCCATTAAGGAGTAGAGGCATTTTAGGGTTGCCAATGTCTTTCATACATAATGTCACAATGAAAGAATGGTGCTGTTGTTTCCTTATCTCTGTACATCATCTGCTGATTTAACACAGTCCACCTTTGTAATTCATTTGCTAATAAATTTAGTTCATATTACTTTCCATCTCAGATACTAGTGTGACTTCTAATATATCTGTTTTCAGGCTTCTTTGTTCTCTTTTGTTCAAATCCAAAATAACCCAAATCTTACTTGGTACAGAATTGTACTGTGATAGAGGCAATACTTTTCCACTAAACAGTAATTTCTGGCATTTCATTTGGAGTCTTTGGACTTAAGGATTATTAATCTTTTTGACTGTTATTAATATTATCAATCCTCAGTATTCTAGTGAAAGTATCTTGCACAGTTGATTCTGGCAGCCTGATTATCCATTAAAGATACTATGATTTTCTTTGTGGTACGTTAGTTTTTAGTGTTTTGTTGGATGGCTGTTTTTATTTTCTCCCTTATTTTTCTTTTTCAATTCAAGCAAACTTTTATAATGCCTCCACAAAATTACTTACTTTATAAAACATTTTTTAAAAAGTAAGATTATATAGCATTTCAAATTATAAGGAAATAATCTGGGTACTTTCTTATTTCTTTCTTGGGATGATGAATACATTTGGGAAGTAAAAGCAAGAAGAATATATAGCCTCTTTTTCTCATTTTGCCTTCTCCTATTGAAAGAGTTTGTTAGTTTGTGTCCTTTGCTCTAAATAGCTGCACAGGAATCACCTTAAATCTCTTGGTTCACCTGTGGATTTCAGTGTGAAAGACTTTCTGTTTGGGTTTGGATAGTGTCCCTTGATGCAGGAGAGACATATATATATTTATGTACATCTACATATGCTATACATAATAGAAAACACAATACACCTTAAGACAGCTGATGCCTGGCCTAGAGGAGTTTTTGTACAGCTGTTTGAACAACAGTGCAATAACATCCTTTGATAGGAGCTTCTAGAAAAAAATCTCTCCAAAAATCTCTCCCCTGTATGGTGAGCACTGAGGTACTTCAGTGAAACAGTGAGACTGTACAGAGATTTGGTGTACTGCAAAGGTCTTTAAACTGCTGGTTTTTCTGAGCCCTTTTCATTGACTGAATGAATTTTTAATGATGCTGAAAAAGCAAGGCAGTGCACTCAGAAGACATATCTGAATGTGACTGAAGATGATGTTTCTGCTTAAAAGATTTAGAGCTTCATATACAGGACCTCAGAGCTCATTCAAACTCTTCAAAGTATTGTGTATTTTACATTTTTTCTTTTTCCTATTAGGAGAAGAAATGAAATACCAGTAAGCTCTGTGCCATGCTAATATTTTAGGATTATGGAGATGCAGGCAGACCAGAGCAATTTCTGATTTATGCTGCTTTGTGTTGATCCTTTACTGCTCATTTCCCAGCAGCCACAGTACAAAAGCTGCCTAAGCCAGGACTGGAAATGGAAATGTCAGAAGATGTGCTCTGTGCTTCTGGAAGATGTTTAAGTCAAAGCAGCTCAGCACTGGCAGGTCCTGCCGCTTTGCATCTCTCCAGTGTCAGGAAGGAGACAAGACAGCAAACCACACAAATCCAGAATTGAAACTTCTGCATTTTGGCTCCATCCTCTTCTTTCTGCTGGCTGACAAAAACTCTGTGATTTCTTATTCCAGCTATAGGCATTCAGGGATGAATGTCTGGAAGCTGTACTGAATGGACTGGCAACCCCTTCTTTTAAGGAAGATACACAAAACGGAATTGTTCTTCCTTTCTGCAAGTCCTTGCTTGCCCTGTTGGCAGGGCACAGACAAAAGCTGGTCGTGCCCTTGCTGCTGCCTTTCTACTTGGTGGAGAGCAGAACTTAAGAATTTATCAGTTTGTGGAGGAAAAAAATACTGTCTAACGGACTGGCCTCTAAACTGTTGAAGTTTTGTAATCAAATCAACTGGCTGGTCTTGAAATCCTGGTTGTAGAGCTTAGAGAGGTTGTTATGTAGCTCCTTTGGGATCACTGAATTAACAATTAAAGTACATTTCTGGTACCTGTCCTATGAGGAAAGGCTGAGAGAATTGGGATTGTTCAGCCTGGAGAACAGAAGGCCCCAGGAGACTTCTATCAGCCTTCCAGTACCTAAAGGGGCCTATAAGAAAGCTGGAGAGGGACTTTTTACAAGGGCATGGAGTGATAGGACAAGGGATTTCATCTTTAAATTGAAAGAGGGTCAATTCATATTAGAAATTAGGAAGAAACTTTTTTACAGTGAAGATAATGAGGCACTGGAGCAGGTTGCCCAGAGAAATTGTGGATGCCTCATCCCTGGAAGTGTTCAAGGCCAGGTTGGATGGGGTTTTGAGCAGCCTGGTCTAGCAGAAGGTGTCAGTGCCCACGGCAGGCTGGGTGGAAGGAGATGATCTCGAAGGTCTCTTCCAACCCAAACCATTCTATGATTCTAATTTATTTTAAAATATATATGTTTAAAAAAACCCAAACCAACCCAACCATACGATTTCTTTTATCAGCATTTCCCAAGCAAAAATCTCCATGGACATAGCTGTTGTTATTTTTGCTAAGCCACATAATTTTATACTTCATTCTTAGTTAATATGCTAGAAAAATATTTACTTGGAGACATGATCTATGTTGACTAATGGGATCAAACTAATTCAGACCAAAGCTGAATAACTAAGTAAATTTTAAATAGTTTGGATTTTGACTTGCATTGGGTTTTTTATTTGTTAGTTTATTTCTTTTAGAATGGTAGAATATCATGTGTGAAATTAAGAACAGATAGAAATCAGGGTAAGGCAGAAGTGAATCTGACCTGAGCTGACCCATCTGGCTAGCACTAGTCTGGCTACCTAGCAGCCTGAAAAATGTTGCAGTGGATCACATCCTTACTGTTCGAGTATTCCTTTGTAGCCAATTAAATGGGAGATCATTATCAATGTCGGGATTTTGAATCCCTGGTGTTTCAGCAGTAAGCGTTTTAACACCTACTCAAAAGCCAGTCAAGTGTAAAACTGTATAAAAAAGTATGTCTGCTTCGTGAAAGATTTTAGTTATTTGTTTTGACTGAAATTGAAAATGAAAGAACAGCAACATTTTTATCCAGTAAGATGTCAGCCTGATCTCTTGGCTGTTACATACTGAGGAAAAAAATCAAAGGTCACCTTTCCTGAGCAATCTGTGCAGATCTACAGATCCTGGAGGGGCTCAAAACTACCAGCCTGCCACAGCCTGAAGAGTGAGCTGATCACAGCCCTTGGAGATTTTTTTTCCCCTTGGTAGACCAAGGCAGTGTCCTAGAGGTTGTATTTTAAGGTCAGATGGAAAACTGGCCTCCTCAGCAACAGCATGATGAGCCATTAAGGAACCATCTAAAGAAGCAGCCTGGGACTGGGCACTCAATCCTGGCTCCCCAGCAAATCTGCCACCAAGGATTTCAGTTCCAACCAGTCAGCAGATTAGAATCAGAAGTGGCTTTTTTATAGTATTTTGAGTTAATCCTAGCAACAAGCTTTTGGTCTGGAAGTCATAAATGTTGGGGTTTCTTTTTCTTTGCTGACTAAAAAGAAAGTGTCATATTTTTCCCTTGAAAACGTTAAGGAAAATTCCTGCTTTAAAATGAGATGGGTCTAAAGTGTGTGTGCAGACTGTGGGGACATCTGCTGGGATACTGGGAAATGGCAGACTGCAAAATGCATATGGTGGTGGCATGATTCAGGCATGAATGTGCCAAAAATGGTAATACTGTGGCATTCCCTCAGGGCTGACAATTCCACATTTTATCCACAAAGGAAATGAAGTGCCCCTATCTCAGTATTTCTGTGCTGATCACTCTAGGAGAACACTTAAGACCTGCATAAGCCCATCCAGACATAAAAATGTGTAGAAAAGAGAGCTGTGTGGAAGTGCCCTGTAATCATAGGTGAGCCAAAAGCAGCTGGCATGCTGTGGGGCAGAGCAGCTCAGTCAGCCTGACCACAGGACAGCTTCCTGTGGCACCCCTGGCATGGAAGCACTTTCCTTGCAGATGGAAATGAGAAGCAGCCTCTTCTTCTGCCCACCAGCTCTGGCAGTGGCTGAGCCAGGACCAGCAGAGGAGCTTCAGTGATGGGACTGGCACAACCACATACTGCCACACTGCAGAACTGTGGTGTGAAATGAAGCATCAGCTTTCTTTAAAAAACCAATCGTGCCTTATGTCTGATGGTGTATGCAGGCCTAAACTGAGCCAAAATTTTCAAATTCGTAGACTTTGGTGGAATTGTGGAATGAATTCTGTTCCAATACTTTGGTGTAGCCTTAATAATCTTGCTAAGATTAAGGAAACTTTCATTTTATCAGCTGTAAAAGGTGTGGCTGGAGAGACGATACGTATCTGTTCTGGGTGTTTGGTCAAAATTACATTCAGCATTCAATTTTCCTCATGTACTTCCCTATACATCTGTTTTATCTGCATCTTTCTGTCATAAATTGTGAGATGCTTGAAGGGCTGGAACCATCTTCTAGACTTGTGTTCAAAAAGTGCCTTTGCAGTGATATTTTCTGCAGGCATGAGACTAAAACGAGGGGTGGATGTGTGCTTATTTTAAACTTTTCTCTGAAGTTTTCAGATGTCTGTACAGACAAAGCTCTGCCTATTTAGACAACTAACAGCATTTTCACATACTCTGGCCCATTCTTGCTCTTCACGTTACACTGAGCTCAAACCCACTTTGCAGCCCAAGTCAATGTCAGTGATATTCTATAGCCCTTTCCCCTGCATCTGTCATATTCCATTTGGAAACCTTGTTGGGCATTGCTGGATGGAAATTGCCAGTAGAGATCAGGGAGAAAGTTTTTTCACAGCTGAGTCAATTTTGTTAATGCAGAAACGGTGCACCAGACATCTGGTTAGAATTGTTTTTATTCCCTCCTTAATAATGAATTACTTAAATATGAAAAATGTGAAGAAAAATTTAGGCTCCACCTATAGTCTAAATACTCACACTGTATAGTCTCCATACTTTTAGACAAGAGCAAAGCTGAAAAAGCTAGGAGAAGGTATTTTTATTTTGCTAAGTTACAGGTCTCTTATAATTGCTCGAACAGATGTTAATACTGTGGTGTTCTGCAGCTATTTTCATTTTAAAGTACAATTACTGAATTTATTGATTGCTTAGAGAAATAGTTTAGTCCTAAATTACCCTAAGCATGTTAGCTGTACACAGTGTCACTTTGTCTAATATGATAGATGCAAAAGTAGAAATCAAAATAGGATGTGTTAAATCAGATAGTTTGTAAAGTGATTATCCCAGGATATTAGGTTCCATTAAACTTTAATACATTTTTCTTGTTGTTCTGTACTCAGGGGCGTGCCTCATTAACACATGAGAAACAGCGTTTTGCCCACGAACATGGTGAAATGAAAAATCTAGAAGATATTGTTAGAGATATAAAACCGACTGTGCTAATAGGTAATTTCTTTGACTTTAAAGCAATGACCTTATTCTTTGTTGAAAAAAAAATGGGGATGTGGCTTTGTCTGAAGAGAAGATCAAGTTCCTCTGAACAGAGTTTACCTTTGTGTGTTTTCAGAAAACACTGGGTGCATAATGGACTCTATTAAGCAACTGAAAAATAGTAACTATCCAAGCATGTAACACTGCTCTCATTCTGAGCCATCCATTTTGCAGGGAAAAGAATCTGACTGTGTTTAAACAGCTGATGGAGGGCATTACCACTTTCCTAAATTACTTCTGGGGTAGTGTGGAAGGTGTAATACAAATAACCTCAAACTTAGAGTGAGAAAACGGAGCTAAGCTCATGTAAAGCTGTGCAAGTGTCAGGGTGCTGTATCCGAGTCTTCTTTTTGCTCACATTTAGGTCCTTAGCCAGCAGTCCTTTATGCAGACCAAAATGTAGATTTTATGAAGACCTTTTCTTTTGTAAAAGCTGAAGGATTGTGATCTCAATAATGGGTTGCTTAGCTCTGTATAGTTTGGTCTTGGTCTTTTTTGAAATAAGTAAGGCTTGAAGATTAATCCATCTGGCTAGTAAAGTCATCCATCAGGTGCTGGAAAACTGAAATGCCACAGTGATAATCATCCCACATTTTAACAGCTACCTTTTTGACTATGCCTACACCACATGGTTCTCGTTCAGTAAAATCTGCTTTTGCCAGTGGTCATCAGTGAAGTAAATGAAGTGTTTCTTTCCCTGTGCTACATGAAAATATGACTGGAAGAGGAGACCAAGTGGTCCAGAGGATTTACTTAGTATACTACAAGGCTGAAAAAGCTAGAGGGACAGGAGAGTAGAATGAATGAATATTTACCCAGATAAAGGTGTGTGGATACTATGGGAAGATATGCTGTCATGAAAAATGGATTTTAATGTGTATCATTTTTATGTGCAAACCTACGTGACTCTCCCTCAAGGTCACTTTCTCTTATCAGTTCCATATAATGAAGTCTCTTCCATCAGGAACAGCAATAGAAACTAATGTTGGGGATTTTTGGTTTGAGTGACTAGACATTGAGTATGCTCCCTGGAGTACCAGCAGTCATGGGGAAATATGCTGATAGTCCTCTTCCCACTGTTTTACTCAGCTCTGTCTGAACAAATCCTTATACACATTTCATTGCCTGCAATGGCTCAAGGAAAAGCCTTAATTTAGAGAGATCTGGTCTAAGAAACTGCAATTAAAAGGAAAAAAAAAAAAAAGAAAGAAAATAAATAAATAGCCATAAGCATTTTGTTTTACCTTAAATCTGAAGATGTTAATCTTACTGTTGGCTGTCCAGAAGCAGTTTTAGAAGACATTAAACACTTTGCTACTGAAGATTTAGCCAAAAATCAAGGTGTGTAACAGGTTCTTATACAACTGCTCATCAAACACAGAGTAGCTCAGCTGGTCTTGCAGAGCTTTTGCATCTAAGCATCCCTGTCCATTCATAGAAGGTGAAGTACTCTGAAGTGCTTCACCTGAAGAGCTCAGAGTTGCAAAAAACTGTAGTATGTGACAGATGATACCATGCTCCATGGCATGGAATCCATCAGTCAGAAAATGCTCTGAGATGCCTTAAAGAAATGTTGGTCCTGAAGCTTGACCTTTGAGGCAGCTCTGGGCAGTGAGGGCCCTTTCACCTTCCTCCAAGCACCTTGTGCTCTCCTCAGGCAGTTCCCAAGCTGTCCTTTCAGACTGGGCACTGTAAGGATGCTCATTTCAGCATCAGTGATGAGACCTTACAGTACTGACCTGAGAAAGGCCCAAGTTCCAGCCTCTCCTCTCCCAGTCTGGCTTTTAATCCATTTCTACTCCCCAAGAGAGGGAAAACAAGCTCTTTTTCCTGCTTCTGAAACTCGGATGCTGTGTGGAAAGCAGAATGGGGTGTCAGGCACTGGGGTCTCTGAGGATGAAGGAGGTTACGTTTGCTCCAAGCCAGGTGAGAGGGACCTCTGGTAAAATAAAGATCCTTGCTTTCACTCCAGGATCTGTTTATCTGTCTGTTTTAACTGAAGGTGTGGATATCCTTGAATTCCCAGTTCTTGAAGATTATTCAGAAATACAGGTGTCCTTGGCACCTCAAAAACATCACACAACACCCTCTTTGGTTGTGAATTGTCTGAGGGCCAAGATCCAAGTACTGGCTGCAAGTCCACAATGCAGCAGAGGGCAGCCTAAGTTGGATGATTTCCTCCTGCAGGAGGGGCATTCAGTTCCTATGAATACCATTTGTAAGTGTGGACAGTATAGGGAATAGAAAAGCATCTCTGGTGCAATGAAGAGGGATCTGTTAAAAAAAATTGTTGCTGTCAGGGAAGGCCTAGACTCAAAATCAGTATTTGTCAGCCCAGCTCAGACTTAGAAGGCAGACTTCAGTCATCATGTCAGAAAAATTTGGAATCTGACACACTGGATTAGGGAGAAACTAAGTCTGTTTGTCCCAAAACTTTAGGACCCAGAGCTGCATCTATCTAGTCCATACTGGACCTAGCTGCAGGTGAGGTGATAACATTTTTATCTTACACAAAGGACCTGAGAAAAGGGAAAGGAGAAATTCACTGGATCGATTAGGGATGAAGAAGTTCTGCCTTGTGCTAGGGATAATACTGAAGTTTCACTATTGCAAAATCTTTCATACAAAACTTTATTTCAACTACATGTTAGGAAAAAGGTTGGACTCCATTTTAAAGAGGGAGAGAGACAGAAAAAGGAGCTGTTTTTTAAAAGTGATGTGCATGTCTTACCTTGAACTAATTTAATTTGTCTACTTGTGTGTGTTTTTCTTCTTTAGGAGTTGCTGCAATTGGTGGTGCTTTTACTTCACAAATTCTTCAGGATATGGCTGCTCTAAACAAACACCCTATAATTTTTGCTCTCAGCAATCCCACTAGCAAAGCAGAATGCACTGCTGAACAGTGCTACAAATACACAGAGGTAACCAAAGATTAACATCTTTCCAGTCTAAGTCGTGAAATGTAAATCTGAAATTAAATTTAAAATTAAAATTAAATTTATTTTAAAATTAAATTTTAAAAGGGAGGAGGACAGAGGGTGGAGGAGCAGGTACTAATCACTACTCTGTACAGATAAAATGAGCTAAATTAAGTAACAAATTTTTCAGATTTCATCAAGACAATTTCACTGAATTCTCTGCATGCTTGCACTCTCATAAAAACATTTCATAGTTTGAATTGGTGTAGGTAACACTCACAATCTTTATTATAACCAAAGCATCAGCCAACATCAATCATTAAAGCATTATGTCTGTTTTTGAACTGTACCATTTTGTGTGTTATATACACACAGAGGCATGCTTTTCATTTGAGATTTCATAAATACTCTTTAGGGTAAGAAAATATATCAATACATGAAATAGAATCTTTAAAATCATTCTGTATTAAGAACTGGGGTAATTGATTCCTTTTGCAAACTTTTCTGTTACATAAACATAGGTTAAATTAAGAGAACTGTGCTTGCTTATTTATTATAGAAGTACTGATAAACACATTATCCTTTAATTCAGCCTAGAATTTAAAATGTATGTGTACCTGACTGTGTGTTTCAGAGCAGATGTATTTGGATTTCTGGTCAAATACAAGGCATTTTGAATGACAGTTCCTCAGTGTTTGAAAGACAAATTTAGCATGTCCATTCTCCACAGCATGGATGTAATTACAGCACAGTGCAGGAGTCAGGGAGGCAACCTACGTGAAAGGTTGGTTGTAGTGGGTAACCACATGTGGTAAACAGAGCAAAAGACACTCTGAAGCATTTGATCTGTCACCAAAACATATAATAAGCAGGCCAGGATTATAGTGCATGACACCAAACAAAACAGAGTGTTCTTCTGAAGAGCTGAATAGCAACAGTGGCTTATTTTAAAATGCACTATAGTGGATTTCAGTTTCCAGTTCTCTAAAACAGGCAGAGATATTTCTGATACAAAGTGCCTCTGAAGTATTTAACAGTGATATTTATCACTTTAGCAGTGCTAGCATAAATAAAGGCTGGCTTTTCTTCCCCACCTAAATTCACTGCTTAAATTCGAGGGTGCTCTCTCCCCAGAGAGGCAGGAGCCAGGCGCCTTTGGGCTGCAGACACCAAGGCTGTGCAGTGCCACTCCCACATGGACTGCAACCTGAACTGAGTTAGAGGCAGATCTCTTGTCCTCAGGACAAGTGTTGTGGTGTAACTCGTACCCATATAGCCAAATTCCCTAATTCCCCCAACAGGCTGGCTCTTCCCTGCTGCCTACCTGCACCAGTCTGGGCATGATGCCTGGGCCCTGCCAGCCACAGCCCTACCTGGCACTACCCAAAAATCTTCTGGGAAACAACATTATCATGGTTTATCAGCACTGGCAGGGGCCTGAGTTGGTGCCCTCACCCCAGTCAGTATGTTACAAAGAGGGGGCTCCCAAGGTCCTGGCAGAGGAGGTTCCACACTGACTTGTGCTGTTGCTCTATGGGATGATGTTCCTGGGACAGAGCTTGCACTGCTGTCATTCTCTTGAGCTGTGGAATGGGCTCAAAGGCCTCAAGTGGAGGATTGGGAAGAAAAGAGAGCTCTGTCTGCCCACAGCTCCTCAGCAGTCATCTCATCCAAAAGTGTGACATTTAGTTGCCTTAGTGTCTTATTTTTTGGTGCTTTGCTATTGGGATAAAAGTCCAGTAGCATCATCTGTTGCTGCCATAGCAGTATTGCCCACTTTGAGTTTTACAACTCTGTATTTCCCATGGGGCTTCTTCTGTTATGGATGCACAAAGTGAATAATGACTCCTGGCTTCAGTTTCCCTCCTTATAAATTCTACAGACAGGGTTAGACAGCCACAGAGAATCACCAGTGATCTCCAGGATCAGCACCCTGATTTCTTGAGACATACTCAGGCAAATAGCTCTAACACCCTCTCAGAAGAAGAGATGCTAAATAGATGCAACCCAGCTTCCACAGGGGTGGTTATTTAAAAGGATGTGAGAAATATTTCAGCAGCAATCTCTCAATTAATGCACTTTCTTTTTCTTCTTACAATTTAGGGACGTGGGATTTTTGCCAGTGGAAGTCCTTTTGATCCTGTCACTCTTCCAAGTGGACAAACTCTCTATCCCGGACAGGGTAACAATTCCTATGTGTTCCCAGGAGTTGCCCTTGGTGTTATTTCATGTGGAATGAGACATATTGATGAGGATGTGTTCCTCACGACTGCTGAGGTACCGTATTCAAAATTACTTAAATTCCTTATTTTAGCGACTTATTATTAATGAGCAATTAAACAGGAAGAGCTAAACTTTAAAATGGGAAAAACACTGCTTTCTGTGTAAGACCTTTATTTGCAAGGTGTACTGTTCTTTATAAATTGTATTTGAACAAGTCATTTTTAAGAAGTTAACACTTGGCCTAGGGTCACCTGACATAAACTTTACCTTCTGTTGGGAAGGAAAAAAAATAAAGATTTCAGTACTGTCTTACTGCAGGTAAATGCACATGTGCACAGTTTGCATGCACAAACACAAAGGTTTTAGATTGAAAGAAATTACTATTATTGATGTTAGTATTGATGTTATCTTTGGGGTGACTCATGTGTGTTTGCTTTGCTTACAAAAAGTGTTTGAATTTGAATTAGAAAGCCCTGGGCAATGCACATTGGGCTGACCATGTCCATGCAAAGTAATTTAAAGCCTGATACTCTGGGGTTTTTTAAAGGGTATGGAAGTGAGGAGGAAGGCTACCCTCAGTTTGCCACGTTAACTCCAACTGAGCCAGGCTCACTTCAGGGGGAATTTCTGCCCAGTCCAGTTCATACCAGTTACAATCCACAGCACTTCATCAAAGTGCAGTGTCCTACTCTTCCAAGAAGCTGTATAAGCACCCTTGGGAATACGTGGGTAATGTAGGCAGTGCACCAAGGCCTCCAAGCAATGAATTGGAACATTAGAATTATGGAACAATAAAAAAGAGGAAAAAAAAGCTGCACCAATTAGCAGACGTGTGAACGCATTATTCAGCTCCTGCAGCTTCTCTAAGGAGTATTTCATTCCAGAATCTTGCTCCTTCTGTTCTCTTCATGGTTTGAAGGGAAGAAAGTGGTCCTTGGCTATCAGTCAAGGGCAGCTAATAGGCAGTGTGATCCCAAGACAGGCAGTATGTCATACAAAGCTTTCTTAAGGGGTGGGCATCTGCATGCTGTCCTTGTTGGACCTTCAGAGGTTTTTTAAGATGCATGCTGTGGCATCTTTAAAGAGGTTTGCTGACAGCCTGCCGTCTGTGAGGACAGTCACAATTTCCATCTTTAAAATTAGTAAAAAGCCCAGCCTGTCTCCACTGGCTTTAACCATTATAGAAGGGCAACGATCCATCTCTTAAGCCTTTGGGTAATTATATCCTTCCTTTAAATCCTCCCCTGTAATTTCAGTTGGATATGGTGATCCTCACTTCCTGCTCTAAACTGCTGTGTTAGAGTTGCCTTACTTCATTGTAGAAGTTGCTTCATTTTGGTTTGTGTGAAATAGTTTGTATATATTGAGAGCTGATGACAAAAGGTGACACGTGTGTTGATTGAACTGTGTTTCATGTGACAGTCTATGAAGTCAGAAAAAAATCAGTAACAGTCAGGGAGGTAAAATAATATCAGAAATTATGTGGAAGCTTTTAAATTCCCACTTGAGGTAGAGGTTCTTTCCTGACTCTTTGTTACAGGTTTTGCTACACAGTTGCCTTCCCCTGGTAAAATCTCTAGAAACGTTTGACATATCAAAATGTGGGTTTTGTCTTGCACAGAAAGTTCTGTTGGTGGCAAGATCCCTGGGTAGCTGCTCCCCTTACTGCTCCCAGCTCAGGGCGTTCACATCTGCTCTCCTGCATGTGAGGGGCTGTGGGGCTTGGGTGAGCTGATGGTGCTGGAGGGGTCTGCCAGAAGAGGTGTCAGGGGTGTGCAGGCCCTTAGCTCAGTAATTGCACTGCAAAGCAAAAGAAAAAGTGCTCCTTTTGTTTTATTTTCTTGGCTTTTTAAATGAATGGATAAAATCAGAACAGTTTCATGGGGGTTTTAGAATAGTGCTTAGTGTTCTTCATTTGAAATGGAAGCATCCAAGATGCTGCAAGATTTAGAGAACCAAGCCCATGCATTTTGGGTAGAGGGACCTTCTTAAGATTGCCAAGGTAGGTGACCTGAAAAAAAGAAACTATAAAAAGTAAGCAGCCCAAGCTGCACGCCTGCACCTCCTGCTTCTTGCTTTGCCACCTGCCACCTGTCCAGTTAAATCTGACAGAAGTCACAAATAATTAGTTGTTATAACTAGAACAGATGTTGCTTTCAATGTTCTTTTCTTCCTGCCAAGATAGAATAGAGTGTGACTTTGACTTTGGATGATAAATCTAAGGTCCTGTAAGCTGTAATACCTCTTCCCTGTGGGCAGTTGTTCTATGATGACAAGGGATATTGCCTATTCTTTTAAGTCCTACCAAACACAACAGAAGAGGCAGAGAATTATGAACTAATGAAATATTCTTGCATGTGTGATCTGCAGTTTAGTTCAGAAATAATCCTACAAAATCTTTTCATTATGGAGAGCATGTCCTCCAAAAACCAAGATGCCTCCACTGGCTTTAGGCCATTTTGTCTTGGTTGCCTTTCACTTAGGTTCTGCAATAACACTTTGCTAATTTTTCTATTAAAAACTTGAATTAATTAGTATTTAAAACAGGAAAGTAGCCATACTATATTGGACCCAGGGTCCAAACAGCTTGGTATCTTCTTGTGAAGTGAAAAACAATCACTAACAGAAGCTGAGGAAAAGAGGATAAATAAGAGAAATGCAAAATGATCCTTGTGCTGAAGTGGCTTCTTGGATTCTGGCAACACTTACTGTATAGCCTTCCTGTGCTGGATGTTTTATCCCTGTATGGATTTTTCCTTCATAAATGAGCCCAGTGGCTATTTAAACATGTTTATACATTTGAATATCTTTTGGCAATTAGTGTCACAATGTAATTATGAGTCCTGTGGAAAAAGAAACTCAATTTTCTGCTGTTTGATGATTTGGTTTCCCTACAGCACCATAAGAAATGTTCGCCTTCAGTTGTTTTTTGCATTTCCTTTCAGTCTCCTCTTTCTCTCCCGTCTATTTTATTACGCTTTGTCTTCTTGATCAAAAAATAACTTTTTGATTATCTTTTTTATTCTCTAAACCCCATCATGATTCTGCCCCATTCTTGTTTGAAGTATGTGGAGAAAAAACACACCCTCCTGAAAGTGGTGTTACATTTTGGATTTATACATTGGCACAATTGTTTTCTGTGATGCCTTTTATTTTCTTAGTAATCCCAAATTCATAATTTTTTCCCCTGTCACTGGTATGATGTTCTCAGGGAGCGTTTTTCAAACACCACATGAAGAGGGTGTCATTCTCTTTGGAAATGCTTGGGTTTGTGTTTTTGCATAATTTTCAGTGCTGTTCCAGGAGGACGTCTGAGGGTACAGCATGGCATCTTTACAGTTGATCTTGCTACCTCTCCCACTTTGAGCACTGCCCAAATATTTTGTGGCTTGCCTTCTATCAAAAACAGAATCACAAAAGAGAAGTACTCCACTCCTGGAGCTTTAATTTTCAGTGATGCGTTGCAGTAAGATCAACTTGCTGTTAATTTCTTCAGCTTTCATCTTTCTTGCAGAGCCCTCTTAAGCTGTTAACATCAGGGACCTCATGTTGTAAGCGCCTGCTTACATTCAGATGCACATCAAAGGGCTGTATATAATTTTGAAATAACCTGGTTGCTGTTATGGAGAGCAGTGACTTGATTTTACATTCTCTTAGCTCCCCCTAGAGGATTTTTCTCTCTGCTGTATTTCTCGAGGTTTAAATGTAAACAAATACTTTCTCTTCACTTGTTATACTCAAGAGTTTATTGCTCTTGTCAGCATTTTAACTCCAAATGGAAAAACTTAGCTCAGCTACCAACATTCTGGCTAGACTGCACAAGAGAACACTGAGTTCTTTTGAACCTGGAGTTACTTTATTTCCAACTATATACCTACTTCTGCTGGAAGGGATGCATCCAGACACCTGTTCTTATGCAGTCCTAGATGTTTACAGGTGCATGTACAGGGTCCTATTGCCCACATGCAACAGGAACTGTAGGAAGTCTTGTTTCTGCTTTGTTTCAAGTATTTTCCTAGAATATTCCCTCAAAAGTGCACTTCTTGCTTTCTCTTTGGGCTTTATTATCAGTTGCAAGTCTCAGCATTCCCTGGGCTTTCCTGGTGCTTTCAGAACCTCTTGGTGTGTCATACATGGCTCCACCAGATGTTATCCAGAGCAGAGTTTTCCTTCTATCCATATCTGGATCACCCTGAAAGGCTATTTCAAGTCCCCCAAAGACAAACAAATTGGAGCTAATGATAGCAGAAATACCAGTAGCTGCCAGTGATTTCATTCAGAGCATTTTACACTTAAGGGTTTCAGTTCTGTTCCCTGCACAGGTTTATGTGAAACTGTCAGAACGACAAGTGCTTCTTTATATTGTAGAAGTCTTTGACCCAGCTGCAATTGTTGGCTGGAATTTATCTCTCACAATGAACTATTTGCTAGTTTATGTGTGTCATTGACTTACTTAAGACTTAAGTGACTTTTATTGTCACTTAAGATTTTTATTATTTTCTCACTCAGTGAGAAAAAGGCATAACTCCCTTCATTTTTAATTCTTGTGTAGCTTCTCCTAATGACAAAGGTGGTTCTAAAAATGCTGTCTAGGTGGATTAAGCAGTATCTGTGTGATTTGCCAAAGCAGAAACGTTTCTTTGCTAAGGACAATATATCTGTCTAACCAAGCTACAGCTGCATGTGTATGTCATGTTAAACATGTTTGTGTTATTTCAGGTTATAGCGCAGCAAGTTACAGAAGAGAATTTACGGGAAGGTCGCCTCTACCCTCCTTTAGTCACCATTCAGGATGTGTCACTGAAAATCGCTGTGAGGGTAAGGCATTTCAGCCTTTTGTGGCTTTTTGTCTTCCCACCAGCTCTACGTAGTTTGCTTTTATCACCTAACACACCTTCACACAAGTTGGTTTACGTCAATCCATATTGGACACAAGCAGTTTCAAACTTAAATTTTAAATTCATAAATGTAAAGGTAATCCAAATACAAGGAGAGCTGTGGAACTACAGCAAATGTGTATGTCTGTACAGCACCGACCCTGCTGTTCAGCACAGCCCTGCCAGCAGCACAGCTGAAGGGCTTTTGGCCCCTCATGGTTATCAGTTTCAACCTTCTTCTTGTGTTCTGTGACCTTTTTTACTACAGTTACTGTTTTCTCTGTCACCTTACTGTAATTCCATTTCATATGCTTCTGAAAGAGTAACAAGGAACCCTCATACTTGAAACAGTTTCCGTAGCTTCACTCATTCTGTATATTTAAGAAAAGAAAAATCCTTCTCAAAGTTCATGTCTTATTAGGCAAGTAGTAACTCTGTTTTCTAGATATGAAAATGTTACTTAAATCCCTCAGGCAAAATCAAACTGGCTCTGTGTTTGGCAGAAACACAGTGATAGAAATTCCTCCTCTATTTGTGTGTGTTATAGAAAATACAAAAGAAGGAAAATATTACCAAGAGATTCTTTCTGCCTGTTCTCTGTTGAAACTTTATTCCTGCAAATACTTATTCTGGCTTATACAACCCAACCCAAGAGGTTTAGCAACAGCCTCTGCCTTTTTGAGGAGAGGAACACTATCAAAATATTTTGGAATACCAAGCACTGGGTATGAATTCAGACCTTATTCAACCATGATAATTATGTGCACAGACCTGAAGATATCCTTACATAAACACCCAAAGTGCTTCTCAATCAAATTGAGTGGGGATTCAGATTAATCCTCGAAAAGAAGTCTTAATAAGGTGACTTGGGGTCTCAGCTTCTCACCAAACTAGAACATTTATATTTTAAAGAGAGCTAAGGAAAGCAGGAAGAAGACTGTCTCCCTTTTATTCAAAGGAGGAGCATTGGAGTATTTGCCAAGTAGTTTCAAGCAGATCTTTTCACAGTGCTGTTGCATAAAACCTGTCTGCCAGCCTTCATTTGTTTCGCAGATGAATGTCCAGTCTGAAGATACTTGTTTCTCAAGGAGGTGATCTTCAGCTGTGAGAGGCTACTTTGATGTGTTGAGAGAACTCCAACCCCTTCTAAACTTAATTTTTGTTGCAGCTGTGATGTGATGCATAATGTGATGCATTGTGATGCATAATTGATTCACTTAAGTATGGTCTGGGTGAGGAAAGAGCAAGCAAATACTTGTATTTCCCCCAGCCATCCTGTGCACAGTGTAAGATTATTCTTTTCCCATGAGTTTACTTTTTTTGAAGTATATTATCAAGCTATGGCCAATACTAAACTTCTTTAATAAGCAAGGAGCATGGATGCTTTGAACAAATCACGCTTTTCTTACAGTGCTTTGGGAAGATGGTAAACCAGGATAAAGTGATGAGAGAAAAGCAGAAATTGTATCTCAGTGCTTGGGGCTTGTGGAATATTTTATCCACCACAGCACAGTAAAAGCTAAGACACTCCTGTGTAGAGGAGCACTGTGTCTGTAACAGTCTGAACATGTAATCCTGTCCAAAAGTAGCCCAAGTCAGAGCCACTTAACACCAACATCATCCAGTTGTAGTCTTATTCACCGGGTACTAACCTGGATCCAGCGTGAACACAGGTGAGTGACTGCCAGCACCAGAGAGGGTGAAGTCACATCTTGATTTTGAACTAAGTCCTACTTTTAAGTCCTGTTCCGTGTACTCAGATGGTTTATCAGCACTAACTAGGGTTTCAATGCATCTTTCCAGATCGCAGAAGAAGCCTACAGGAAAAACACTGCCTCCGTCTACCCTCAGCCCAAGGACCTGGAAGCCTTCATCCGCTCTCAGGTGTACAGTACCGAGTACAACAGCTTCGTGGCTGACTCCTACGCCTGGCCCGAGGAGGCCATGAAAGTCAAACTGTAAATAGTTAATGAAGAATGAACAAATCACTGCAGTTAAAAAGAATTAAAATATTAAGGTTATTTCTGCCTAGGAAGCCTAAGAATAGCTAATTTTTTAAGATGCAGAAAACTTTTTCTAATTCACAGTAGTTGGTTAGAAACTCAGATTGAGAGACCATCAATTATACATCAGAAAATAAAAATTAATCTGAGAAATATATTTGTGTTTGGTTATTTTGATTGTTATTTTAACTGAGATATCCTACAGTACAGTTTGACAGATCTTTTTGAAAAAAGTGGTTGTATCTTGAGTCAAGAATTTTGTCACAAACATCAATGGGAACTTAAGCAGATAAATGGACACTTAAAAATGCATTTGATGTTTTATCCATTACAGTCACAGTGTAATTTGCATAATCTGTGAACCTATTATTTTAAAAAAATCCCAAACTTTAAACAACCATAAGGTTAGAATATTTTATTCCAGAGAAAATCCTTACTGGTCACTCTTGTGTGGAGTTATGAAACGAAAATTTTCGGAAAGAACCAAACCTGCAGAATCTTTTGTTCAACATCTAATTAGAACATTTTAACTTTACTAACAATAACATTTACCATTAGTAAAATTTAACATAAATTAAGGTAATGTCCTGTTTAAGACGAAGGATTTCATTCCCTCACCAAGATAACCACTGCTCTGATCCATTGCAAATGTTTGGCCTAATTTTTTGAACTCTGTGTTCTTGACAAAAAGGGAGTATCAAAATGCCAGGAATAGACTTTGAGGTATTATAAGTTGTTAAATAATTAACACTCCAAGAAAAATGTAATATATTTTGTGGATGGTTCTGGAAACAAAGGTTACTTGAACATTTTTTCTACTATCTGTTTCTCTGCAATCTTTATTAGAGATATTATCTATAGATAACCAAATATTATTTGTCTAGCTCTGTCACAGCTGCAGATCTCACGTCCCAAATTCAGAAATAGAGATTCTTTCTCTCTCACTGCCTAATGGGAACATGTCAACATTTTTGCCTCACTGTGCTTTTGGCAGAAGTTATCACACAAACAGTACACTTTACCACAGTGAAGGAAAATCAAGCAACCAGAAACACTCTGCATTCAATGCCATCCTCTGCATTTCAATGTATTGCTATTTGTGAGAAGGGTATTAATACATTTCCTCGTGTTTCATTTGAAATAAAATTATATCTGTTATTGATATTGTCATCAGCTGAGTGTGCTGACACAGTCTTTGAAGAGCTGCTGTTGAGCTCCTGGGTGTTGGAGTCAATCCGCCAGACCTCTGCAGCCAGCAGTGAGTCTGCCTTTATTGCTGGGTACCCATTTTCACCTAAGGCACTCAGGCACAGAGGGTGGTGGGCTCGTGGTCCTTCAAAGCACAGCTGCTGGGGACTCTGCAGTAGTGTTCTTCAACTACATACTGCATTGATGACCTTTAAATATGAGCATGCACTACAAACTGGAACACTCACTATCCACATCCACGCTCAGCACACTCCCCTGCAGGCAAACGCTGCCTAATGAACCATCAACAGCATTGCCTCTTACAGCTGCTGGAAAATTCTCTGACATAGAAAGGATTCTTCCAGTTATTTGTATTTTTATGTCATATTAAATATATATAGGGTTTTTTTCCTATTTTCTGTATTTTACATGTATTTCCTTATGTAATGTAGAGGGCAAAACTAAACTTTGTCTCATCTAACCCATTTTCATTTCCAAGGTGTTTGGCCTAACAGGGTAAACATAAAATGCCATGAATTGAAGAGATGGAAAATTAACATAACCAGACAGACACTTTGCTGTATGACATCCTTGTCTGTAAATTGAAGAGACATGGATCTGATGGATGAATCACTCGGTAGGTGAGGATGGTTGGCTGCAAAGAGCTGCAGGCAATGGCTCCATGTCCAGGTGTAGACCAGTGACAGTGACGTTCCTCAGGGGTGGCATTAACGCTGTTGTGGGTGACACGGGCAGTGGGACCCCCTGCACCCTCAGCAGGTGTGCTGGTGGCACCAAGCAGCAGTCGACACACTGGAGGGAAGGGGAGTTATCTGGAGAGGTGGGTCTGTGCAAGCCTCGTGGTGTTCAAGGCCAAGTGCAAGATCCTGCCCCTGGGTCGGGGCAATCCCAGGCACAAACAGACCCGGTGGAGAATGGACTGAGAGCAGCTCTGAGGAGAGGGACAAGAAGCTCAACATGAGCCAGTGATGTGCTCTTGAAACCAAGAAAGCCAACTGTATTCCAGGCTGCATCAAAAGCAGCATGACCAGAGGGAGGTGATTCTCACCTTCTGCTCCCCTTTTGTGAGACCTCAAATGCACCACTGCATCCAGCTCTGGGACCTGAACATAAAAGGAACATGAACATGAAGTCCAGAGGGCCACAAAAAATAATCAGATGGCTGGAGCAGCTCTCCTATGACAACTGGCTGAGAGAATTGGGATTGTTCAGCCTGGAGAAGAAAAGGCTTAGGCAAGACCTTATGGCATTTTTTAGTAGCTGAAAGGAGCCTACAAGAAGGCAGGAAAGGGACTTCTTTACAAGCGCTTGTAGTGACAGGACAAGGGGGGAATGTTTTAAACTGAAAGACAGTAGGCTGAGATGAGATGGGAAGCAATTCACACATCACAGTACAGATGAAGAGACAGAAGTGTATAATTCCTAACCCTGGAATGTTTATCACCTTGCAAGTGCTCTGAGGCATGGCCAGTTTAGAGTCTTAGAAAATCAGTGAACACGTCTCAAAAATACGTGGCAGTCAAGCACGAAAGCTGAGATTAACTATTTGAACCATTCACCTCACATGTTAAAGTTTCCCTTTTCATAGTAGCTGTAAGACAAAATATTTCAGTGTTAGCAACAATTCTGGTTCTCCAGAATTAGAACTCTTTATAAACAGTTTCAATTGTCTGAAAGTTTGCCTTCAACACCAAATAAAATTTGAAAAATGTGTCCACTTTGATGCTGTTTCAGGAATTCTAGAAACTGGCCAAGATCCATGTGATAGTCATTCCTCAGGCCATAATCACCATGTGCCTGAAACTGCAGGTCTTCAAAACTGTGAAAGAGACGAATGCTATCAATGCTTCCCTCCGTTTCTACATTCTCCACGTGCTTGCATGAAATGTGCTTCCAGCTGGGATACCTAATAACACGCCAGAACTCGTCACAGTGTTCTCGGAGTCCCTCCACACAGATGACACCAGGTTTCCCAGTCAGGCAGAAGCCAGTCAGATTTAACTTCCTGGCACAGTCAAAGATCTTTTTCCTCAGTTCCTGCCTGTATATGTGATGACTGTAGATCCACATGCGATGCAGCACCTCCCTAACCCTGACCTCTTTAGAAGCATGCTCAGAGGAGGCCTCACCATTCTCCAAGAAAGGCAGGCTGTTGTCCTTCACCCACTGCACAGCCTCACACACACACAGATCCCCTGAGCCCAGGGAGCTGATGTGAGACGCCAGCTGAGTGTTGAGCTGCAGCTGCTGCTGTCTGTGCAGAGCATCTGATCTGGCAAAGAGCTGGGGAGCCACCTGAGGGTACGTATGAGGAAGGAGAACCTGCAATTCCACCTTTACCTTAAAAACAAAAGATACACACACACACACATAGAGAAAATTAATTCTGCAGCTACTGAAGACACGCTAGATTCTTCTTCCCTGTCAGAGGCAGAACATGAGGAGATGTAATCCAGATTGCAGCATCCTACTGACTGGAATTATTCCCACTTCCCTTCTGTCCCAATAACCTGTTCTTTTGTCTGTTCCTTTTCTTCTGTTGCATCATGCTGTCACTTTCACAACACTTCCCATGTTATCCAGGCAGCTTCTGTGCTGTTCACAGAACTAATGCTGTGGCCTGGGAGAAGGTACACGGTTACCCTCCACAGATATTTCTAGCTCAGTGTTGCTACAGCAAAGAACTGTTGGAGTCAAGGGTTTTTGAGAATCTCAGCCCTTACCAAATGCACATGACTAATGAACTCAGCCCAGCTGCTGGAAAAAAAGGCCAAGAGTTACATGAAATGGTGTTTGTACCTGCTGTACATGGAGACACGTAGCAGAAGTGTTGCAAATACCTGATCTTAAAGGTTGCTTCCAACCCAAACCATTCAGGATTCTGTGCATTACCATTATTTTAAGCAAGTATTCACTGAAAAGAGGAATCAGGATTGTAGAGGATGAAAAGATTGATTTATGTTTCAGGTCAGGGAGATCTCTAGATTATCTTATCTGATCTCTTATGAACATTGGGCTGTTGAATTTCTCTTGATTATTCCTACACTGCCTTCAAACAGAGCACCACAGTTCTTTGGCAGCTGAACACTGCCTCTGGTCCAAGAGCAGGAAAGGATTTATGTGTCCCCAGTGCTTCACGCTCCTGTAGACTATTAAGGGGTACTCATTACAGTGTACAATCATATGATTAGTCCTGCAGAGAGAAGTGAATCATGAAATGACTAATTATCTTTCCAAGTTCCTTGACAATCTGCTGTGGAAAAAAACCCACTACTCCTACATAAGCCCTCCCTACATAGTTCATAAAACAACTCTCTGAAGGTTGGTGAAAGGGTGCATTTTAGAAAGATACCTAAGCTGGTACCTAAAGTTTAAAAAAAATCATGAGGCCATCTCATTACCCAATCAATTGTTCTATCTTTGATTACCTTCGTTCCATAGAAGATGGCTTTTAGGCTGAGTTTGTCTGTTCTCTGTTTCTACTCACTGCATTAGTATGCACTCAGACCTGTGTTCTCTGTGCAAGTATTCACATCAATCAGCTCAATCCTTTTCTTCAATCAGTAAACTTCAATCAGTTGTAACTCCTTACACTGCACGCGTTTGGTTTCTCTGCTCATAGGCTGGAGTTGGTTTTGTGTTCTTGTGACTCCTCGTAATTGCATTCTGCCATTTGGGGCTGTTTTTACATTATTGTATCTCTAACGCAGATGTTAGCAGCAGCCGAGATTTTCTGTTACTCTTGGCTTTTCAAACAAACATGCGGTGGCTTTTTTACCCCCTTCTTTCCGGGCAGAGTTTCCAAGTGTGTGTGGAATGAGTAAAGACACCACCACCATGAACGAGTCTCCTTGGCAGCTCTCACCTTCGCCTCCCCGACATCGAGCGCGATGCGGTATTCCAGCTGCGGGGGCAGGGCTCCGTCAGCATTCCTCAGGTAGCGCTGGATGCTGGGCACGGCATCCGCATCCACGCTGAACTCCCCTCTTTTGGGAAACATCGAAAGCAGCATTTCCACTTCCAGCAGCTGCAGCTCCAGGCATTCTTTTACCGTGACAGCCATTGCAATACCCTCCACGTACATCTGGAAACAGAGGGCTGGAGTCAAACCCTGGGGTTACCACATGGTTCAGCACCACAAGGAGGCCCCGATTCTTTAAGGGCAGAATTTGGTTAACACGGCTGGCACAGCGCTCAGCAGCCGGGCCCTCACGGGCAGGGGCGGTCAGCAGGAGCTTTGCGGGCCCTGCAGGGCTCAGGGATGGAAAAGAGCACGGGATGGAGCCCGCGTTGATGTGCGTGGGCAGTAACACATTCATTATTTGTGTTATTTATCAGCAGACACACCCCGTGTTGTCTGGGTTCAACCCCAGCCGGCAGCCAAGCCCCTCAGAGCCGCCTCCCCAGCCCGCGGGAACGGGGGAGACTCGGAAGGGCAAAAGGCAGAAAATTCACTGCCAGAGATAAGGACAGTTCCACAGGGAAAGCAAAAGCCGCGCACACAAGCAAAGCAAGGAATGAATTCACTTCTTCCCAGGGGTGTTCCGCCATCCCCAGGAGAGCAAGGCACCACCACACCTAACAGTGATTTGGGAAGGCAAACGCCATCATTGCAAATGTCCTCCCTTTCCTCCTTCTTCCCCCCGTATAAACTGAGCATGATGTTCCATGGTCTGGAATGTCCCTTTGGTCAGCTGGGGTTGCCTGTCCCGGCTGTGTCTCCTCCCAAGCACCCCCAGCCCCCTCCCAGCCTGGCAGTACAAAAATCAGGACAGGCCTTGGCTCTGTGCAAGCCCTGCTCAGCAACAGCAAAAACATCTCCGCATCATCAGCACTGTGTTCAGCACAAATCGGAAACACAGCCCCGTACCAGCTACTGTGAAGAAGACTGACTCTGCCCCGGCCCAAAGCACCGCACTGTAGGGGGGGCAGCTCTGTGACCCGAGCGCGCTGTCAGAGGCGCCGTGCGGGCCGCCTGTCACGGCCAGCCCGCCCCGCTCCCGCTGCCGCCACGGCCGCGCGTTCCGCCGGACGCTCCCGGGAGGGGCGGGGCGGCGCCTGCGCGGCAGCGCCTCCGGGCGGGGGCGCGGCCCGGGCGCCACGCGGCGGTCGCTGCCCCGCCCACCCCTCAGCCATTGGTCGGTCCCGCCCCGAGTGGGCGGGGCCGCGCCGGCTCCGTGCGGGGCGCGCGGCGGCGGCGGCTCCGGCGGGACCGCGTCCCGCCCATCCCATCGCGCCCGTCCCGTTCCACCCATCCCGTTCCACCCATCCCGTTCCACCCATCCCGTCCCATCCCGTCCCGTCCCGCCCCAGCCGGTGCGGTCGGCCGTCATCGCCGGGGGTCCCGAGGGAAGCAGCCCTGCAGGGGGGTGCGTGTCCGGCTGGCCCCGCCCGTTCGGCCTGGTGTCCGTCTGCCGGTCCGCACGGAGCCGCCGCCCGGGGGCAACATCCCGGGGACACCGCTGGGGCTTCCCTGCCAGCGCCCGGTGAGGCAGGACACGCTGCTTTTGAGCTCGGGAATCAGTGCGTGCAGCCGCGGCCGGGCGCTCTGAGCGGCTGATGTCACGGCGAGAAACGGGAGGCTCCGCTGCGGGAATTTGTTAGGCTCCCTGGATAAGCCGGCTGGGACCTGTGGCTCTCCCCGCCTCGTCCCTGTGTGATCTGCTTGTACCTGATCACGCCGTATTTATCCGGTGCTCTCCTTCCCTGGTACTGGTCCCCGCTGCAGTCCCGTCGGGGATTGACGGCGGCGCTTTAAGGCACCCGCAGCCCTCAGAACGTGGCACTGGTCACAGCGCCCTGTCTCCTCTCCCTTCCATCGGTGCCGCTTCCTTCCTAGGAATGGATTCCGAGGCCCTTAGGAAGTACTCGGCCCTGCACCCCAGGCCTGCCGGGCTGGCCCTGCAGTATGGCACCGCGGGGTTCCGCTCCAGGGCCGAGCAGCTGGATCACGTCGTGTTCCGCATGGGGCTGCTGGCAGCGCTCCGGTCCAGGGCCGTGGCGGCGACCATCGGCGTCATGGTCACGGCGTCTCACAACCCGGAGGTAAGGACTGCCCTTCCCTCAAACGTGTGGCCGGTTCGGCGGCATGCCGTGCAGTGTTTCGGTAGAAGGGTGGAAAGATGTGATCAAATTGTTGGAATCAAAGCTCGTCATAGCACTGAGAGACCTGATCCTGAAGACACTTGGACTGCTTAAAGCGTTTGGCCTGCATCCTGTCAATCTAAAGTTATTTTTCCCCCGAATACAGGAGTGGGGTTTTTTCGCATGTGGAAATGGTGTCACATAGGAAACATTTCATGTAACTTTCTAATGTTGGGAAGCTAGGAGTAACCTTGAGAAGAACCCTTGAGTAAAGTCTGTAAGTTTTAAAAATATGCAAATGCAGCAATTACAAATCAGGCATTTAGACTTTCATTGCTGTGGATGGATCATTGAAGGGTATTAGAATCTTCCTTTATGTAATTTTAATGTCAAAATAATTTCATACCAAAATTGTAAGGGAGAAAGAGTTGGTTACCCAAATGCCTATTATAGAGCTTCTTTGGGAGCTTGGTGGAGGTTTCAATAAACAGCTAAGCTGTTGCATCCCAGAAGTTCTCCACCTTTAAAGAAGCAATGTGACTGAACCATGTGTTGTCTGTCTTCAAGGAGGTTTTATTAGTTCCCCACTTTAGGCTTACTAATTTTTGTTCTTTTGTTTTTCTGCTAAGGAAGATAATGGTGTAAAGCTGGTTGATCCTCTTGGAGAAATGCTGCACCCTTCCTGGGAAGAGTATGCCACACAACTAGCAAATGCAGAGGAGCAAGAATTGGAGAAAGTGATAACTGACATCTGCCAAAAAGCAGCAGTGAACCTGCACAAAGATGCCTCGGTTTTTATTGGTAGAGACACCAGGTAATGACAGAAGGCTGTAGATATATCCTGCTCTTATGGAAGTACCAGTGCTGTCTTCAGGGGAATTGTGTGGGTACTGTGTGATGTCCATCTGTGTCCAGGACTTTACATGTGTTTGCAATCCCTGGGGGTGTTGGCTTTCAAACCTTATTGGGAATTGCCTACAACAGAGAAAGGTTTGGATTTCTTCAAAGTGAGTCTAAATCTTCTGGCAGGAAGCTTGTAGAGTCTTCCACATGTGCTTCCTTCCCAAGTCCAAGATAAATACCTTTGCCAAGGTTATCAGCTGTACTTGTTGTTTTCCAGGCCAAGCAGCAAGAAGCTGTCCCAGTCAGTTATAGATGGTATCCAGGTTCTTGGTGGTCAGTACCATGGTAGGTTTTACACTTCTGCAATTCGAATCTCACTTCAAATTTATGTAAATGTGACTCCTTTATGGTGCCCTAAAGCAACAGCCCAGACACATTTCCATCCTTGCTTGTAATAATCTTTTTTCAAGGTGTTTGTATGGCTTTAATGCAAGGCAGGGCAGGGGAAGGTTACGTTTTCATTAGACAACTTGAAAAATTTCATATGTGTTTCCTGTAGTGCATTTGTCTGTTTAATGTACAAGGTATAAGCAACAATTAATTTGCAATTCCATTCTGAATATTGTTCCTTTTATTTCACACTAGATTATGGTCTGGTGACGACACCTCAGCTCCACTACATGGTCTGCTGTCAAAACACCCAAGGGCAGTATGGGAAAGCAACACTGCAAGGTTATTATGAAAAACTGTCCAAAGCTTTCATGAAACTGATAGAACAGGTGAATAGTAGGTGTTGTCTTCCTCATGCAAATGTGCAAAATTAATCTCTTCTGTTTGTTAATCTGTTTGGTCCTGAAGTTTCTAACTCAGCATGCTACAGATGTTGTTTCTCTCAGGTAACAGTTCACTTTGCCCCTTTTTCCCTTGCACTAAGTCTCACTGCTCCAGAGAGAGTCAGAGGCACCTGAAGATCGACTGTGCCAATGGAATAGGAGCCCTGAAATTATCAGAAATGAAGCCCTACTTTCCACAAGAGGTGTTAATTCACATATATAATGATGGGACCAAGGAGAAACTCAATCACTTATGTGGTGCAGATTTTGTGAAAGTTCACCAGAAACCACCTGGAGGTATGTAGTCAGTAATTTTATGTTGCTTTACCTCCTCTGCAGGGTCTGGCAAGGGTCCACATCCTTGGGTAAGTGGAGCTCCCTGTTTCTTACTAAGTAACTGCATGAATGGTTCTCCTTGTGCCATGGAAAGAGGCAAAAGCGTGGCCAGGTTTGGCACATCTCTCTGTTAGTGTGAACTGCTTGGAGGAGCACAGGATCTCTCTGAGTGGTTGAAGTATTTTTGACAGTCTCTTCTGAATGTTAAGCTGGCAGAGTCCAAAGATCAATCAGGCCTGGCTTAGTGTTATTTATTTTACTCTCCTTTGTATGATGAAGAAACACTTTTCCGGGTTCCTGCTGAAGGGCTGGGTTAATTAACAGCTTGGTGCCAGCAGCCTGACTCATTGACATAAAACAGTGAGGAAATGATTTCAATCAATTTTCTGAGAACTGTATAAAAGAAAACCCCTGAACTGGGAGAGCAGGCAGGATTGGATAGGACATTATTTGAGGCTAAATTGAGTTCTCCATTGGACAGCTGCCCTTGCACTGCAACTGCTGGCCAAATATGAACACCAAGATGTGGTGTTGCTTCCCCTTCCCACGCTGGTTGTGTACTGGAGAAATGCAGTGCTGGGAGCAGCACAGTGGCAGTACCTGCTGGGGATGGGTGCCTGTGCCTCATGTCTGGATCCTGGCTTTAACTGTGCCTGAGTCATTTGTATGCAGACCTGTGCTCTGGAAAGAAAATGTGTCTTCCTAATCACTCACTGAAATAAATTACCTGATTTTGTTTCTTTTCCTGTCTTTAACTTGCATTTGTAACTCTGTGCTCTAGGGCTGGACATGAAACCCAATGAGAAATGCTGCTCATTTGATGGTGATGCAGATAGAATTGTATATTATTATAAGGACACTGCTGGCCATTTTCACCTGATCGATGGAGATAAAATAGCAACTTTAATTAGTATCTTCCTAAAAGAACTTCTTGCCAAGGTAACTCTAACATACGAAATGAATGCTGGCATTTTAATTAGTAAGGTATAAAATAGTCTAAGGAAGCTGTGTTGCTTGGTATGTGGTCTCTCTACTTCTACCTAAAGTGAACCAGCTTTAAAAAGAGGCCAGTCCTGTACCTCACTGCTGTAGCCAAAAAGGGGTGTGGAAAATCTGAGCTTGAAGAGCTGCTTCAGCCACACCCAAGAAAAATCAATATGGGATGTACAAAGACTTGAACAGAATTCATGTTTTAAATACACAGAAGTTCTCAGTGAACTAGTGCCTCCCTCTGGTACCCAGGAGTTTTAATTGTACATTTAACAGTTCTGATTATCTTTCCATTTATTCATTTTGTTTGGCTGTGTGCGTTTTGGACAATAAAACTTGGCTTATTGGTTTACTCAGGTGAACCAGGACTTCAAGATGGCAGTGGTACAAACTGCTTATGCCAATGGGAATTCAACACGCTACCTCCAGGAAACACTGAAGGTATTCTCCATGTTTTTTCTAGGTAGTTTAATTTTTTTATTTTAAAAGTAAATGCCACTGTAATGTGATTGCTAGAAAAATTAATATCAAGCAAAAATAAATTACTCTTTCAAACCTCCAGTAGTGGTTAAATTCTTGGTGGCAAAGGAGACGCAAGAGAGCAGAGCATAAGAAGTTCTAGTCAGCTTTTATAAATTTAAAAAATGTTAAATGAAATCCCTTGGTACTTAGACAAACTGAGGACTTTATAGCTTTGCAACCAAGTGAGTCAGTAAAGGCTCCTTGATACTTTGAGACTGATTGTTTCATTTTCTGCAGCAAGCTAAATTTTCAGGAATTGAGAGATGGTGTTATTTCTGTTTGTATGTGAATCTAGTGTGTTCCCTGAAGCTATGAACTAAATTGCATTTTTCTAGGTTTGGAGTTTATTTCTTTTCTTATTTAATTAGCCTTTTTTACACATGAATAAATGAAATCTTTTTTAATTGGGTCTGCAGAAATAGTGGAGCATTTTAGCTCTGGGGCTCAGTGGCCATGAACCATGGGTTAGTTTTCAACAGTCCTTCCAGGTTGGTGCTCAGCTCCAGCCTGCTAAGGAGAGTCTAACCTTGTTGTCATTCTCTGCACACCCTTGGGCTGCAGGTACCTGTGCACTGTGTCAAAACAGGAGTGAAACACTTGCATCACAAGGCCCAGGAGTTTGATGTGGGTGTTTACTTTGAGGCAAATGGACATGGCACAGTAAGTACGAGCATGTAATCCATATGATCAGCCACTATGTGCAAAATTTTAGCTAAAGTACCTGGAGAAGGAAGTCTTTTCACTCTCTGTTTAGTTTTATAAACCAGGCTTTTTCTCCTTATTTCAAAATAGACTTGTTTACTCCTTCTATCCCAGCTCCTCTGTGCTTTATGGGGGCATGGGAATTCATGGTAGCAAACATTAATGATGGCTATTTGGGCTTAGTTGGTAAAAGTTTTGTCCTCACTACTGCATGTATCCTGGTTTTGTCTTGACAAGCTCTCATCTTTTTCTTCTAGGTACTGTTTAGTAAAGCTGCTGAAACTAAAATACGACAGCTGGTAAAAGAGGAGAAAGATGATGAAAAAAGAGAAGCAGCAAAGATGCTTGAAAACATGATTGACCTGATTAATCAGGTAAAAACTGAAAGAACTGAACCATGGTGTTGGCAGGGTTAGCCCGTGAGCTGCTGTCAGGCTGCTGCTGGGGCCTGCTGGAAGCTCCCTGATGAAGCCCTGCCTCCCAGTGTTCCCTGGCGCAGTGTTTTCCCTCCCTGTTGGCAGACCGTGGGCGATGCTGTCTCGGACATGCTGGTTGTCGAAGCCATCCTGGCTCTGAAGGGTCTGAGCGTGCAGCAGTGGGACGCTCTCTACGCCGACCTTCCCAACCGGCTGCTCAAGGTCCAGGTCAGTTACCAGCCACGCTGGCTCAGGCTACCGCAGCCTCTGGGGGCCCTGCTCACAGCACCTTTTGCCTGCACACATCTTGATAAGCTTTATTTTGAAGCTGAAACAGACCATAGAGGGGCAGAAATAGGCCAAAGAAGATGGGGAAAAACCCAGAGGAGGAACAAGAATTTTACTTGGACTAAAACAGAAATATGACTTTAAAAAAGATGAAATAATAGCCAACTATGTTAAACGGAAAAACATGACCAAAAGTCTTCAAATTCTAACTTAAGAAGAAATTCCCACTTTCAAATTAGAAAAATCCTGTTTTTCTAAGGCCTCTGCCAGCTGGGCAGCTGGATTCTTCTTGCTGTGCCACTTTGTATAACTTGAATGTTCAAGCCTGTATCCTTTCCAGCATTCAAAGAGCTTGAGCAGAAGGTGCCATGTGGCAGCATTCTGTTAGACACAGTAAAGAAGCTCTGGGCTCTTAATGAACTGGAGAAAACAATTTAAGTTTCTGATCTACTGGGAGAAGCTGTAGCTTCATTTCAAGCTGACCAAGAAGGCACGTTCAGAACTGACCCTTTTTTTACACTGAGCAGCTGAGGCTTCTCAAGACTTGGTTAACAGATGCTGCAGGGATCCTATGGACCCAAGTGTTGGAGTAGCCCTTTATGAGCTCCCAAGCAGAACTCTTCTCCAGGCAGCTCAACACAGCCAGCCCTGAATTTCTGTCTTACCCTGTTTCTGATGCCACAGGTGGCAGACAGGCGCGTTATCGACACGACGGACGCAGAAAGGCGAGCGCTGACGCCCCCAGGGCTGCAGGAGAAAATTGATGCCCTTGTAAAGAAGTACAGACTGTCCCGGGCGTTTGTCCGTCCGTCAGGAACAGAGGATGTCGTCAGAATCTATGCTGAAGCAGACACACAGGTCAGAGCTTGACTCATTTATCAGTGGCCTTGTTCACTTTAAACAATCTTGTGCCTAGCAGAGGGATGAAGGAAGTCTGCTTCCAGACTTGTCATTTAATCATGCTTAACAAATGCTAAATTTGGAAAAAAGACTGTGATCACAAAAAGTCACTTTGGATTTTCTTTTATTTAGAAAAGTAATGTTTAATGTTCTCAATGTTTATCTTCAAAAGGAAAATATAAATGTTTATAAAGGCAGATTTAATACCAGATGATTTTGAAAAGACAACCAGCCTTCTGAGAGCTCAGGGTTAAGAAGAAAATTACCAAGGCAGCCCTTAATGACACAATTTCTTAAGAGGCAAAATAGAAAAAAATTCTGGCTGCTGTTAAGTTAGTCCAGATCAGAACTTAAAAGGTGAAACAAAAGCAGTGGGCTTTGCTCTCCCCACTTCACATGCTCCTACCTGCTGCTCTCTGCCAGCATGATGGCAGTGGCTGATGGAGCAATACAGGGAACACAGCACTTGCAGGAAAATTCTTGCCTTAATATCCCATATTTGCTCTATCCTTCTCATGCTGACAGCAGCATAACTACTTTTTTCAACATTCCACAGGAGAATGCAGATGCACTCGCCCATGAAGTGAGCCTGGCTGTCTTCCACCTCGCTGGTGGAAAAGGAGCACCACCCCAGCCTATATAATGAGTGGCAGTTAAAGCACACAACTTCTCTTACCTTTTAATACTACTTTTTTTACCATGTGCTGCTGTGCACAAAGCCAGTCCTTCCTGGGAGTAGCAAGGATTGATCAGAACTGAGTATAATGTTACTCTGCTTATTCTTAACCTCTTTTAGCAACTTACCTCTTAATGAGATGCTCTTGCTGTTGAGTGTTCCGCTCCCCAAGTTTGTCTAACTTATTGACAAACCGTGGCCCTGTCCAGAAGGAATTCTGCCCCTCCCTGCCCCAGCTTAGTTCATTGTCACATTGTGCCTGAAATCCAGTTCTCACAGCTCAGAGCACTGGCCATGGCTGCATGACCGGAGCTCTGCTGTGACTGTGCTCACAGTGGCTGCTGCAGAATCATCATCCCCACCTTCCCCCAGTAGCCCAATCATCTGTGGGCAAACAGAGTAAAACAGAGGCTGTCACTAGGCTTCAGATTCAGTTCACCTCATTTTGAGGGGGAAACAATGTAATGAAAAAGAATATTTGCAAATAATAATCTATTATTGCAATATTATCTTCATTAGAAACTTTATGACATTATTTAGAAAGTGATTTGCAGTAATAGTATTTATAATCACACTTAAGGGAAGGGACAGAGACAGGTTTGTCTTCTGTGCCCTTAAACTGCTCCCCAGCACCACAGAGGGGCTGGGCCAACAGGATGCAATGTTTTAAACACACCAAGTATCCTCCTTGGCATACTTTCATTCAGGGTGTCTACCTCTGACAAACAGTTCGTGCTAGTCCTGCATTAAGTCCTGCCAAAACAGCATTTTACAGGTTATTAAACAAGCACAAGTTCCAATAGATTAAAAAAAAAAGGGATAAAAATAAACTGGAAACAAATTGAAAAAATGTGCACCTTGTATTTTTTTTTTCATTTCTTTAAAGACAGAACTCAAGACAACAAAACATTTACTGTAAATAGTAGGCACTATAATCAATATGAGCCACCAATATTTAAACTTGATTCAGGCCACATCCAGAACTTCTCTTATTTACAAGTATTTAACTTAAATACAACATTAAGTATTTCATTACATACAAAATAAGAAAAGAATACTATACAACTGGGAAAGATACAGTATTTCATTTAGATAGTTACACTACATATAGCTGAGTAGTATCAGTTTGGTTCATGATTTTATGACACCTTCAAGAAAATCCTTCTCAACCATTTCTTCTATCTTCTGTCTTGCTTTGCTGGAGAAGGTCTTGAGGTTCTCCATTTTTATGTCCTTACTTGGAAAACAGTTGGGGTAAAGGACAGGGCTCCCTGAGTGTCCAACACATCTGCTTGTGACTTTGCTGTTAAAAACTTGGCTGAGTACATTGAAGAAAGGCAAGAGCTGCTCAATGCTGCGAACGGTGTAGATGGTTAATAGCAAGTGACCTGGTTCCCAGCTTAGTGTTTTCCCTGAGCCATCCTCCTCCGGGTTTTTCTGAAATACAGAGACATGGGAAATAATACAGACAAACCAGGAAAAACACAGGTGAAAACGAAAGACTAATGTATAACACAGCACTTTTCTAAAGTCCAAAAATATCTGTCCTATCTCCATGACACACCAATACTGAAGTGTAGCTTCCAAAGCGGATCCTGTGCTCCTCCTCACCATGCCCTGCAGCAGCAGTGTCGGCAGTGTACAGGTGGCAGTCAGCTGATGCTAATGGAAGAGCTGCAGGGGACATTCGAGTCCAACACCTCTGCCCAGGGCTGTCCCAAAGCAAGGCAGCCCTCACCATGCAGCCCTGTGCTGCTGCTCCCAGCAGCAGCCTGTGGGCAACACAAATGGCCCAGGCTGGTGACAGCTGGAAGTTGTGAGCTACTTCAGCTGCTTCCTAAAGCAGGCTCCCCTCTGGTAACACAGACACACTTCACCAGCTGGTACTGCCAGCATCAGTGACAATAAACCCCAGAGGAGGTTAAAATAGATACAAAGCATTTTCACTTTGCAGCTTGAGTTCAGAGTTTTTGGGAAGAGCAAAAAGCAGTGCTATTCCTAGTATCACAAAGGACATCTATCTATCTGTCTATCTATCTATCTATCTATCTATCTATCTATCTATCTATCTATCTATCTATCTATCTATCTATCTATCTATCTATCACATTAGATACATATGTATCTAACACACATGGACATTCTGAGAAACACCTGAAGTTGTTCTCAAAGGAAAATGGCTCAGTTACTCCTTGTGTATTCTCAGAAGAACTCAGTTATTATGCTCCTTCTATTTCATGGGTGGAGAAACTTAAAAGGAAAGAATTTCAGGAACCCCACAAGCAAAGGCAGCAGTCACACACCAGATGCTCACCAGCAGCAGCATGCTGCTGTAATCCTGCTTAGGGCTGCCTTGAATATCTGCATTGAAATACCCAAGGACCAACATCCAGGTTCTTACACAGTTCTTCCCTATTTCCTTCATCTCTGAGTCAAAGGCCATACTCAAATCTAGACAGTAAGGACCTATCACTGCTAGAAACCCCTTGTTTGTACTGTTACTGACAAACAAGTACAGAGAGCTTCTACCATGAAGTAGAATTCCAGCAGTGCTGGATTTTATTCTGCAAGGAAAGAGAAAAGAAGCACAAAGGCCTCATCAAGAAGAGCCACCTGAGGATCCACCCCTGTCCCACCTGTGTCACCCTGCTCTGGTAGTACCTGTGGCTGAAGCAGGGGCTCCACTTGGTAATGAAAGAAGAGTGAAGGAGAAAGGACAGCAGTGGGAGCAGAGTATAAGGTAAGGATCACTGATTGCACAGCCTTTAAACAAATGGATTTTTTTCAAGACATGATACTTGAACAAATGCAGGTTTTGCCCTTTAAATGAGGCAACTGTCCTGCAGTTGAGAAGCCTGCAGGGCACCCATTTTGCAAACCCCAATTAGGTTTAAATTCAGTATGAATGTATCTGGTGCCTTGGCTCCCTGCCACAGGAGATCACTATTTTAACTCAAGTCTTCTGAAAAGAAAAGCTCACACCAAACCACAGCACAGGGAAGACTAAAGTTCCAACACAAAAGGAGTTGTTGATGCTTCCTTTTTTAAATAAAGCTCCTAATTTTTAAGAGTTTCTCCTTAAAAAGCTTCTCATTGTATACACAGAGGAGAAGTTTCTTCCATACATTTTCTGTACCATGCTTAGCATTACCCAGTGGTGAGCAGGATGTGCCCCCAGCACACAGCAAGTGCCAGTGCCCCACACCAACGAACCCGATGGGGTGCATGTGCAAATTCCAACTCTGAGCAATGAAATACAACCTGTCCAAGCCATTTCCTCAAGCCAGTAATGGCTAAGCAAACACCACTAATTCCATAGATGCCTAAAACAACAGTTAACTTGATGGAGACCAACCAGGGATTGTCTGTTTCGCATCTGCAGTTTGACAAAAAATATTTTACGATTTAATTTTACAATGATTTGCCATCATAATTCTTAGAACTAACATCAGCTTTTTGTAATCTATTTTGTACAGGAAATCAACTGACTTTTCCTTTTTTTAAAATTAAAGTTATCTATAAAAATAAGGGTTCTTATACCTCAAATTCTCTCAGCTTTGTTCTATAACAAATCTGATCTCTTAGTTCTTACTGAATGCTAAATAGTGCCCAGGGTCTTAAGGTGATGGAATTATTATGGCAAGCTTGTTTCACAACTCAAGCATCAAAGGCCACCCTCACCTGATGCTTGGCCATCTCCATTCCCTCCAAAACCACCGTCTTAAAGTCC
The DNA here is from genome assembly GCF_021018805.1 of Prinia subflava. Taxonomy (NCBI): domain Eukaryota; kingdom Metazoa; phylum Chordata; class Aves; order Passeriformes; family Cisticolidae; genus Prinia; species Prinia subflava. The sequence continues at coordinate 34,217,451 of NC_086248.1, read as the reverse complement.
TCCTGTTTGTCCTGTGGAAGGAAAGAGAACTTTCAGACTGCATTTCATAGATGAAAAGAATACTCTGCCATGAAGGCCGTGCAGTTGCTTGGTTGGGTGCTGTGCTTAGCTAGAAAAATCACCCGCCCCGACAAGTCTGTGATCCAGAAATGGCAGACTCAAGCTAGCATGGCCAAGACACTACTAGACAAAACCAGGACTGCCAGTTTGTGTCTCTGTTTATTTCCAGCACTGCTGAGGGAGGTTTTTAAGCACATTTCCCTCAGACAACAGAGCTTGAGCAACACCATACTATGTGAATCTAAACATGAGTCAGACTGCCCTGAAGGAAAATAAGGATCCACTCCATTTTTCTGTTCTTTTCTAAGAAAACCCCACAGCTATATGTAATAATATTCTCCTCTGCATAAAGAAGAAATGGCCTGAAGTCAGTATTCATTATCTCATGTTTATCTCATCATCATACACCTACCTATGGTTCAGTGTGCAACTGCTGCCATGACTAAGGGGTTCCAGAAATTCCAGGAAATTTTCTGAATTCTTGAAGCATACTGTAGGAGTCCTGACTTCAGGCATCTTTCTCAGCATACAGTACTTACCAGCAGCATGTATATTTATAAATAATACATGATATATAAATTCATGCACAGAGATTACTTCAAGTGTGAAAAATTTCTAACAGATACTACATTGAACACCAGGGTTAGAGGTTATGCCTGAGGAGCAAGCAGTTAAAACTCATTACTCCTTTATACATGCAAGAAGAGAAATTTAGTGTTATCTTCATGGTTCAAAAATGATAAAATACAAAATGCAGATATGCTTCAGGTACTAGTTTTATCCCCCGTAATTATGAGCCTTGCTTCAATAGTTCAGATCTGCCTGCAACTGAGTTATCCTTAAATTTAATGTAGCCACTTGTATCTCAGCTAGTACTGCCTTTACTCATTGAAGACATAAGATACTGTAAATGCTGTGGCTACAGCAAGCTGCCAGTCTTACAGCCCTGACAAAGACATCTGTACAGAAAGAAACCTGAGAATAAAACTTCAAAACTTTCTATTATATGGCTTTGCACTTCCTCCCTGCTTCCCTGGCTCACCCATCAACATTTCCTAGTGAACTGCCTGTCCAAGAGGGCTCGGTCCTCACAGCAGGAGCAGCAAAATATCTGACAGCAATGTTCTTACTTAGTGGCAGCAGAAGGGATCTCCGTGGGACAGAGCTTGGACAGCTTCCATTCAGCTTCCATCAACAGGCCTTCAACCCCACAAACTGGGGATTAATACATCCCATGCACCAACATAATGACAACCCTCATCCTGCTCCCACTCCACAAATTGTGCAGCCACGATTTCCCCAGAACTATTTCTACTGATCTCTGCTTTCTGCTCATCACAGTCCCAGGCTCTGCTCAGTCTCAACACTCTTAGTTCTGTCATGTTTAGGAATGCAACAGGTTTTTAAATATTTGATTGTTATTAAAAAACTGGTTTTCTACTTCAAGAAGCAGACAGTCAGACTAGTATCTACATATATGACTGGCTATCTGAAAGTGATTTTATGTTAAAATATATTAGGTAATGAAGCATATTTTACTTTTCAATTAAATAATACTTTTAATTTAGAAATCCAAAGTCAGTCATCATAACCACTTTGTTCATAGCAGATTATGAATTTTTCTGTTGTCTGATTAATTTTGGGACCTGTTTATTTGGTTTGGGCCTTAGTTTTTTTGTTTGATTTCTTTGTTTTCTGCAGTTAGGGTTGTTTGGGTTGTTTTTGCCTGATGTTGACTTGAGATTACTCCAGCTGGAATCTCCTACACCAGAAAAACTCCTTTCCATTCTTCATTGTTAAAAAAAATTAAAACATCCAATACCAAACACTGCTGTGAGTTACTGTACATGAAAATTTTCAGTGAAAAGCAGAAGAAAAAAGCAACATACCTTTGCTTTTTTTCGCAGCAGCTTTGCCAGACGCACCACATAGGGTTTGAATTCCCTCTGATGTGTTCCTTGTCTTCGTACTTCCAAGCCTGAATCATCTGATGCTTCTGGAATAAAAGCCCACCGATACCTGCCATGAGGTAAACACAAGCAGACATTACCCATACTGAACATGGAGGCTTTTCTGAGCAATCAAAAATATGAATGGATGAGCAAATCTGGTGAAGTATCAGAGGAGGGAGGAAAAAAACCCAAGTCCACCATCAGAAGAAAAGAATAAAAAAACCTTCAACATTAGGTTTAGAAATACTACAGGGCACAACCTGACTCAGTGTGGACAAATCCTTCCAGTCTCCAATCCCTGAGTGTCTTTTAAACTGCAAGATAGTTAGAGGTGACCAAACGTCTACAGAGCTGTGCCAGGGATGCAGCCCTCACACAGTCACCAGCGTGCAGTGTAAAGAAGAGGCATGATACTTTCTTTTGTCCTTCATGGCCTCTCATTCCCAGGGTCTCCAGCAAATGCCAATTGTTTTGCATTTATTTTTTTCCAATGGAGCAGGATTGTAGCGGCACTGGGGAAGCAGTTTGTACACGTGCCCACTACTGCCCAATAAAGACCTATGGGATCCCCTTTCTAAGAGGGTTTGTTGCCACATCTTCCAGACAGAGTGTGCAAGAGTAATTTAAGCAAGTCATGCTGAGATGACATGCAGTCCCCTGATCTCATGCATTACCCCCTGATATGGGTGGGTGTATTTTGAGCTCTTAGGCATTACTGCAACTAAGTACTTCAAAAATAAAATACTTGAATAAATCACTACTACTGATGATCTCTCAAGTGTGGCAAATCTCTTGCCACAGGCTAAATCAAACCAGCTTGAACTAATTTGATATGCAGCACCATTTGCTCTGGGGGCCACTCAGATACTGTGAGGGAACAAACTATGGGCTGCCCTGGCTGAAGTCCAAAGAAAGAAGGGAAACAGTAAACCAAAGACTCTTTTGGACGCTAGAATTTTACCAAGAGACATGGAAAAACATCCAAGAACTTAAATGATGACGTTTTCTACTCACATCTGAAATTGAGGCAAGTTTTCAGATGGTAAAGCTAGAGCCAAGTCCAGAAATTTGCAAGCAGACAAATACAGGTTCAACCACCTCTGGCTGTTGTAGGATGTGGAAAAACCATTGCCACCTGTATAAGTTGTCTCCAAACCAGCAGCAGATGGGCCAGAAGTTCTAAAATATATTATAGCAGGGAGGTGAGTCATAACAATCTTCTGCCACAATGAAAACTTTATTTTTCTTACCTGTCTTTACAAACACACAACTCTATTTACCAGCATTATCCTGAATTCATAAATCGAACCCCAACACATGAGTGCAGTTCTGTATGCACATATATATGTGTGTTAAAATGTTAATATATAATGAATGTGTTGCACTGCATCTTATTCCCAGATACTCAAATTATGAGGAAATTTAAAATTGTCAGTCATGTCAATATTACTTTATTTGAGGGAAAAACTCTCCAAAAAACCAGACAACCTAGGAAAAAAAGTGACAGTCAAAGTGAGCAAAACTTGGGCAAATAACTCTGGCTCATTTAAGAGATTTGCCTCTGCTGCTAGCATTGACTGAAATTGGATCACACTGTACAGAAAATTATCTACCTCACTTTTCTAGTACAAGAAGAACCTATGCTTTTATTTAGACAAAAAAAAAGTGCATCAGTCTTATTTAGAATAGGAGTATGACACAGAAAAGGTGCAAGTCATGCCACGCATAATTTAATTGCAGCAGCAGTACATTTTCGTCAGGCAGACATTGTAAGACTCAATACAATTATATTTTGTATTGTATAATTTCCTTTAGAGATTTATGGGCAATCTGACAGCTGGACTTCTGTTTTGTCCTAAACAGTCTGTCCCTGGTACTGCAGTCAGACTGAACTACCCTTTACTTGTCCTTCTCATTTGAGCTCACCAACTCTAAGGCAAATTATTTTAAAGAATGACTCAACTTCCCATCAGCATACCAAGGGATTTTTATAAAGTTAAACAAGCAGGAAGTTCATACATTTACCTGGAAATGTCTTCATCAGCAGTAAGCTCCTGTTCCATCAGTAAAAAAACTTGCACCTGAAGATCAAATGCTACATTTAATACCATTTTTAATGGACTGTGACTCATGAAAACACTATAGGAAAGCCAGAGTAATAAGCCATAGATAAATAGCTTGGAGCTTCATTTCCTCTCCTGTATGAGTGCACACTGGCACTCTAAAGCTTTTTCATCTCTTATATATAACTTGAATAACACAAAGGCCACAAGGAACTGTCTCTTTTAAGGCGAGGAAAGCTCTCAAAGGCTAATCCCCCTCCACTACCTAGAAAGAGAGCAAGACCTAAATGAAATGAGAATAAAGGATCATTTAATGGAGCAGTCAGGCTCAGGTATGAATTCCCAGAAACACCACAGTCCTGCTAACTGAATGTAGTTCCAAGACTGCAGTAACTTGTGTAAAGGCCAGGGGACAGCACGGGAATCAGAAGACCACACTGAGTGGAATGGGTTTTCTGGTATTTATACCATTCACAGGCTTAAAATTAAATACATCTATTGTTAAAACAACACACTTTAAAATATTTTATATAGCTTTTCTCCTTCTATTGCTTGGATCTGTGGTTATTCAAGGGCTAGGTTAGGCATCTGCAGATTGACAAAACATCATCACAGCAATGATTCTGGTTTGCTCCCTCTGTTATTCAGTCCCTTGGGAACTCCTTGAATAACAGGCTGAATGGATTACAGCATGCACCAATCATTCTCCTCCATTCCCACTGCCAAAGCTGAAACCCCAAAGAGTGTGTCAAACAGCCAACACAGGAGATTCTGCAGGTAGAAGCTCTTATTTTGTTATGAAGAGTAAAATGAGAAAGAAGAGATCTGAGCCAAGCCTCGTATAAGTCTAGTCACAAAATTTAGCCACAATGTGACCTGAATGACCATCCACTGACAATAAAACATGGATTCTGACTCCTATACATGGATTCTCATCCCCATTGCTGGAAGAAGAATGACCAGGAAAGTAGAATCAGGGAACACTGAAAAAGAAGAGCAGGAGTGGGAATGGTGGAGAGGGTACACATACATAAGGAGAAATTGAAGTAGGATTCAGTAGGGAACAATGAGGGCAAATGCAAATTTAATTCAGGAGACAGCTGAATAGCTGAAATACTGTAAGCCAACAGTTACTCAATTTCATCACAAAAACAGACATCAAGACTATGAAAATAAGTCAGCTTTCAATTTGTGGCCATTGCACATTTATTTGTACAATCTCTAGAAGAGATTTTCTTAAAAATCTTAAGGAGGAATGAGGTAGTGTCTCAAATGTGCACCAGTCTTTTAAATAATGACTGACACCTGCAACTCACCAGTTCAGTGATCATGGTTGGCCAAAGTGAGGTAAGGTGCTGTGGAGACATTCTTAAAAGCAATACTCTGAAAAACAGGAACACTTGGGAATGAAGGGTGGGCACCTGTGGCAACCGGAGACTTTCTACCAGCCTTTCTGAAACAAAAAGCCAAGAAGGGTCCCTCAGTTCAGAAGAACTCCAATGAGAATTTTCTGCTTCTCCCATTTACTCACAATGTTAACTTTAAGTATCTGCCACGTTACTGTTTCAGTATTCTGTCAAACATAAAGAAATAACCCCTCCATCAAAGGAAGAACTAAAGAGAGAAACCTCTAAGCAGCGCAGTTGCCTATTTTGGTTAAGTTCTCTACATAAATGCAACAGTGCATCTAGAAACTTACCTTATGCAGAGTTTCACCCATTACAACAGGAGGAGTTAACAGATTCCAAACAACACAAAAAACACTTGAACAACTCAGATGTATTATTGTTATTAAAACACTGCACCATCATAGTACTTGAAAAATTACAAAGGGATGATACAGATTTATTGAATTTTGATCACCTCTAGGCATTCCATATATACAGAGGCAGACACAAAGAAGTTTTTCAGTCAAACCAACACACATACATGTTGCAGCTCAGACCAGTAAAATCACCTGATCCCATGAAAATAGTGATCTCAGCTATTGACTTGACTGGGAAAAAAGAAAGAAACAAACCAACACAAAATACCAACCAACCAACTAATTTTACAAAAAACAGATCCTGGAACAAATGAAACAAAAAAGTTGATGTAACTGATTTTCCATATAGAAGAAGAGACCAAAGTGTCCCTTTGGTGGCATGAAAAGATGATGCATCTAAAAGCTCTGCTGTACTACTAGCATCATCTTAAAAAAAGATCCAAACAGTTCCCATTCCCAGTGACTTAACGTAAAAGGTCATTGTAAGAAATAAACTTCAATGACAAATAGGACAGATAATCTGAACAGAGGAAAAAAACCCAGCAAAGAAGAATTCAAAATGTCAAGGTCAGTTTTCCTATTTATCCCTAATTGATAGGTTTTTGTACCTCAGATGTTCAGGTCAAAACATATTGTGCAGGCATCCAAGGATATTGATCAAGGGATAAAATGACAGATCAGTGAAATTACCTGGATTAAAGTCAACTAGCAACCACAAAATCTGCATATCTTGTTGTCATTTAAGACTGAAAACATTTTAACCAAAATCTGCAGAAACTTTGCTTCAGCTATGGAAACAGATTTCTAATAACTGTTTAAAAAAATAATAAACCAATAAACGATCACACAGCGATATTGCAGGATAAAAATTTACCCTGCTGTTACCCTGTCATACAAGCATTCCACAGGTACCTGGAAGAAACCACACATATTTACTGACCTTGGATGTCTGGCAGGTATTTCTGGTACTGGTCTATCTCACTGCTGAAAATGGCGAAGGCGAGTCTCTTGAGGAGCATGGCGCGCTGCTCCAGCTCCGCATCGCGGTTGGCAAACAGATTGAGGGAGCTGCTCTGGGCCACAGCCACTCGTGCTGGAAGAGAAAAGGGAAAGTGCAGCCAAGAGCTTATCAATTTCCCTTCTGCTTCACTTCAAGGCACAAATCACTCTTTCTTTGCAATAATGGGGTTTGAAAGCAGATGTTAAGATGATGTATGGTTTGCAATTTGAATCTGTAACCCAGCAATTCAAAATGAAAGTTGAAAGAAAACCTGTGAGTATACACAGTAGTGGCTGGATTTAGGGGCTTTTAGCAAAGAATTCAGTCATTTCTTTAAATAAAATTTGCATGTATTGATGCTCAGAAAATCCAAATATGCAGAATCAATTTTTTTAAGCAGTTAGTGTCAGATCTTCAAACCCAAACTAACCAAAAACCAGCCCACCCACTCCGCTTAATCAGCTTTACCATATAGGCAAAATACACTATGTGCCAGGATGGTATGAAATTCTCCAGAAACAAGTAGTCAAAGAAAACATGAAAAACACTGAATAAATCAAATTGGAATAAATGTTGAACACATGTTTTCTTTAAGATACTTATTTTTCATTTATTTAATGTTTATACTGGGGAGAAGTCACTACTATATCAATACTTACTCATCAAATCTCTGAATGTGGTTTTGTCATGTGTCATCAAATTATCCATAATAGCTCTCCAACTAAAAGAGGAAAATTGTACACAAATCAGAAAAGCAAGAAAAAAGCAAGAATTTTCAGGAACATTTGCAAAACTTTTTCTGCTCTTTCAGTTTAGGCTAAGGCTTCCAATCCAAGCTCTCTGCTTTGTAAGGTACCATTTACTTTGTGTTATTTGATGCAAAACTGTGTTTCTTAAACTCCCTTCTCCAGAGAGACCCTGACAGTTTTAAGAGGTGGGCCCAAGGAAACCTCATGAAGTACGAGGCCACATGCAAGGTCCTGCAGAACAGTCAGAGCAATTCCAAGCACAAATACTGGCTGGGCACAAAATGAATACTGGGAGCAGCTTTGAGGAGAAGGACTTGGGGCTGACGGCAGATGGAGATGAAAAACTGATTTTTATCTGCCAATGTGTGCTCACAGCCCAGAAGGCCAACTGCATCCAGGGCTGCACCAGAAGTGTGGCCAAGACATCAAGGGACGTGATTCTGCCCTGGTAAGACCCTATTTGGACTACTGCATCCAGCTCTGGGACCTCCAGCATAAGAAGGGATCTGTGGGAGAACATGAAGACAGGCTGACAGTTGGGGTTGTTCAGACTGGTAAAGAGAAGACTTCAGGGACATCTTGTACCAGCTTTCCAGTACCTAAAGAACCTCCAGGAAGCTGAAGACAGACTTTTTACAAGGGCATGGAGTGATAGCACAAGAGGGAATTGCTTTTAAAGTAAAGTAATCCTACTTTTAAAGAGGGCAGATTTAGATACTAGGAAGAAACTCTTTATGGTGAGGGTGGTGATGCCCTGGCACAGGCTGCCTGATGAAGCTGTGGATGCCCCATCCCTGGAAGTGTTCAAGGCCAGGTTGGATGGGGCTCTGAGCAACCTGCTCTAGTGGAAGGTGTCCTTGCCCGTGGCAGGTGGATTAGAACTGGATGATCTTTAAGGTCTCTTGCAATGAAAATCATTCTATGTTTCTACAAAATGCTAACCATGTTTTCCTCACAGAACTTTTTTTTAGATCATTATTTTTAAAAATAGATTTGTGCATAGAAATATACCTCATATAAGTTTCACATTTCAAGTGGTAACCTAAACTACTGAAAAATCTTCATTTCTCTCAGTAAAGATCTATTGGGAAATTTTGGCCCATATGTTAATGGAATACATAAAATCTGTAAGGGTCATCAATATAAGCAAGACAGTCAATACAAAGTCTTACTGGTTAACACACGAAGCATCCATCTGGAAGAAACTGGAATCCATAAAGAGGTCAAAGGCTTCCTTTTTCCATGCTCTCCTTGTATACTGATATCCACTAAGACTGCTTAATAACTGGACACAAGCTCGATAGCTGGATGCATTGTGAGCGCTAAACAAAGAAAAAATCAACATAATCAGATTTTGAGTTGTTGCTTTATAGAAGGTTTGACAGACATCTAATCCTTATCATGTCTGTTTCAACTTAAGTGCCACCATCCAAATTTCTCCTGGCTTTAGACATGTAGATCAATTCAATAAACTAAAGATACCTGTGATTACGGAGGTAGGGCACAACATAGTGCATAATATTTACAAGCAAAGGAATAACTCTCTCTTTTTCATCACTGTAGAAAACCATGTCCAGGAGATGAGCCAAAACCTATAAAACAAGAAGATATGTTATAATGCACTTTAAAATTGCTTTTTACCTATCATTCAGGGGTTTTTTTTCTGTAATGTTCTTTACTGAACATTCAAATTTATGATAGAAGTGATCACATTTCAGGTACTGTGGGCCTGACATTGGTCTGAATTTAGGCTTCAGGCTCTGCTAGTGTCTGTGTGAAAGGCAAGTGAGCAACTTTCTCATGTTAGCCTGAGAAATCTAAAGGAGGAATTCAAACAAACCTTGGGAAGTGAGAAACTATCTGCAGGTGGTGTTTTTCCAACATGTTTACTGGAAAGAAATATTTACAAAAGAGTGTAGACGCTGAATAACCAATCATGTTCTTTGTACCAAACTACTCTATAAAAGTAGAATTTAGAAGAATGAACTTTGCTCTCATCTTTACCATCATGGAGAGTCACGTTGTTATTTCTGTGCCGTCCGAAAACCATAGCAACATCTGGTGACCCGACGTTTTCGAAGAAGTTCAGCGCAGCCGGGACTGATTCATGCAGCAAAGCTTGAAAATTCTACCTGCCTCCTCAGAGAGGTAAGCGAAGTATCTCCACGTTTTTTCTAAAGAATGCTGGTCCTGCTGACCATGGAAAAAGATCAATCCTGCCAAAAAACAGCAGGTCGGACGGCACCCAGCACAGCTGGACTTTAATTTCTAGAACAGACAGCCGGGCAAAGGTTCCAGAAAAACCTGGGGAACCCCTCTCCTGAGAGAGGACAGCTTGTGCCTTTCCTGACAAGAGCAGCTGGAATTCTTCGCTGCCGACAGCTTGCCCAGCGCTCCCCCGACCTCTTTCGGTTCTGTCTGGCCGAGATCAAAGCGAGCGTCTGTAAGCCTCTCCCGGCCGGCAGAGACGGCGCTTCCTTGGCTTTTCCTTCTCCTTTCTTCATACCACGGATGGCTGGCAGTGGTTCCTGCGCTATCATCCACTGCGACTAGTCTGTACCGTGACTTTAAAAGATGCTAGCCCGTCCAAGATACAGCTGGTCAGATTCCGACCCGGAGTGTGACACAACGATCCTTTCCTCGTCGGCGTGGCCCAGCATCTGGCCTGCGGACGGGACTGGGATCGAAAACCTTTGATCCCTCTGTATCCTTCTGTGTGTTCAGGGCGAAAAGTTCACTTTATGAGTGTTTTATGCTTTTAACGTTACCTGTGCTTGTTTTTATGATTGCCTGTGTGAGTTTAGGGCTTGTCTTTCTTTGTGTCTCTGTGTTTTAACTTTGTTCTTTCCCTTGTGCGGGGGTGGGGGGTGCGGTGAGACAGGCATGGCAGCACGGATGCGATCTCCCTGCCTTCTCTCTCTCTCGCTCGGTTTTTCTCCCGCCCTGCTCCAGGGCGCTGCAGCGGCTGCAAAATCTCTCTCTCGTTTTTCCGTACTCGGTTTTCCCCCCTCCCCACAGGCGCGCGGGTCGGGCGGGCGCGCAGATCCCTTCCCCGCGCGGTGCCGCTGAGACGGGCGGCTTGGAGCAGCTTTGCCTCTTCGCCCCCCCCCCCTTCCCCCCAGGGCGGTGAGGGGGGCCACCGGCTCTCCGCTTGAGACAGGCGGCGGCAGGGCGGCGGCGGGCTGAGCTCCGCCGAGCACCGCTCCGTTGTCCCCTCCCCGTTTCCCCCCCGGCGGAGGTTTTCTCCCGCCGTGTGCAGTGGCGATGAGAACAGGGGCCAGCGGCCACTGCCCCGCCGGCACACACTTCATCGCTGTTTTCATTTCCTTCCCGCGTGAATTTGCACAGCAAGTCGTCATAGGAACCGAGGAGCGGTCTCCTCGCTCCTTTTCCCCCTTCCCCTCGCCATGAGCGGTGGGGTTCGCTCCCCCACTCCTTCCCTGCGGGCCGAGCGGCGACTGCGAATAGGGCACAAGGAACTTGCCGTTCCTCTAGACAGCGGATAATGCTGTAGGAGTTGCTTCGCTTGAATTTTTTTTTTTTTTACATAGAAATGGGGGCCACGTTTGTTTGGATTTCCCTCAGCTCTGCGGAGCGGCCCTGGGGCCATTGAGCCCCCGAAGCCCCACTCAGGGCAGGGCCAAATAGCTTCGCCGCCTTTAAGGCTAGCAGAAGCTTTTTCCTTTACAGAAAAATGGGGGCCACGTTTGTTTGGATTTCCCCCAGCTCCGCGGGGCGGCCCTGGGGCTCTTGAGCCCCCAAAGCCCCACTCAGGGAGGGCCAAATAGCTTCGTCGCTTTTGAGGTGAGCAGAAGCTTTTCCTTTTAGAGGGACAGTTGATTTTTGTTTGGGTTTTTCCCTCCCCCCCTCCCTCAAAACATTTCTTCTCAAGGCGTCTCTGTGAACAGAATTGGAGCCTTAAATGCCTGTTCATAATAGAAGAAAAATGACAAGAAATACAAAAAACAAATTAGCAACCTCTGTTGCCTTTCGCAGATAACACAAGTATTATTAATAATTCTACAGTATAACCATCAGTTATGTTTTAAGTGTTATCTCAGTTTTTAAGATATTTGATGTGAATTCACAGATATGATAAAGTTATCACAGTTCTACAGCCGGCTGCTACTGCTGCTGCTTCTGCTTCTTCTTCTCATGTACTTTGCTATTTGTCTATAATTGCCTGTAAGACACGTGTCACCCAAGAATTTTTTCTTGTTTTCTAGCTGTCTATGCTAGTTTTGCATTCATGATTTTCTAAATATTTTCAGATTTCCAGACAAGGTTATCTGAGTTTGTAAGAATGCCTCCTCTGTCCTGACGGTTTGGGATGCAGTTCCAATCCTGGTCACAGACCATCTCAGGAGCCTGCTGAGCTCAGAGCATCTCTACCCTGACAAATTTAGGAGGTGTCAATTACCATATTAGTTTCTTATTATAAGATTTTTAAGAAGCTTATTTTTAAAATTGGTGTAAGGGATTCCTCTGCAGTTAGAGCTGGGCACTGGCCATGCCTTGGCTCTCTCTGGATGGGAATTGCCTATTTGCCCAGATGTTTTAGTAAAAATTACATATGAGTTATTTGACTCAACAATTTGACCTTTAAATATAATAGCTGAATTGATCTTTGAGGTGAACCTGGAATTCCTGCCCGGGAAGGATGAACAGGTTGTCACTGGAAAAGAAGCACTTCAGCTTTTGCAGTTCCTGGGCTGATCAAAATTATTATCAAAAAGATAACAGGCAACAATGTAACATTTATGTTATGAACCTGAAGAAAAAGTAATTCTGAAACCTGGATGTTGAATTTAGACAATGGAGCCTGACAAGTTTGTTAACTTAAGGAGAAGATGTGCCTGTGTTTTATCATTAGCAGGTTCAGCAGTCGTGTTACCCATCACCTTTGAGGAGTGAAAAGGGACATTGCATAGCCTTAGTGGCTGTCATATAGACTGCAAAGATGACCATGTGGTTGGAAGTTATGGAGACAACAGAAGTCCTGTGTCAGCAGCATGGTCCTGTTTTCATCGATCTTCCTCGAGTCACTCCCTGCTTCAGACTTCAAGAAGACATCCAGTGATGCTAAGGATCAACATCTTGTCTCAATGGACATTTCCTTTTCATGTGTTTTAATTTTATAGTAGATGTTTTTTCATTTAAGTTTCCTACATAGATGTAGTTGTATTTTAGGTAATATTTCACATGCCTTCGGTGTATGTTTTGTAGTTATTAAGGGCTGTTATTTCACTTTGTGGTTTTTGCCTTTCTGGTCTTTGGGATCATGTAGATTTTTTTTGGAGTCAGATATCTTTTTATTGATATTTTTATTAATTTTATTATTCTTTTTTTTCTTTCTAGGTGACATCCTACAGATATCATGGGCCAATTGAGTGAACGATGGTCCAATACTGCACATCCTGCAATGGGTCTCTGCCCTTTCAAACATCACATGCATTTTTGCATTTAAAAAAAAAAAAAAAAAAAAAGGGTCAACTCAGGTTGTCCAAATAATTGGAAAATTAAATCAGTTTGCGGTTGCAGGTGTAATGCAAGGACCACTGTCCTTTGCTAAAAGGCAGAAAAAGCCCTTGTTATCTGAAAGGATGATTCCTAGAGTGATGGATCTTGACAAATTAGACTGCCATTTTTGAGCAGGCTAATGATGTTTTGTTTTTTTCTGTATTAGAATTAGTAAATAGCTAAGCTTGACGCTGGTGCATGGACATGGTTATGAAGGGTCAACACCAAATGCCACAGAACTTCCCTGACCATTTAAGTCGGTGCCCAATGGAAGTTCTATTTAGTGATTGGTTGATTACTAAAGGGACTTCTGGTGTCATGTTTGTCTTTTTTCTCTTGCAAGGGCCCTGCAGGAGAGGACACAGACACAGACGTCGCCCTCAGCAAAAACTAAAAGGGGGAGATGTGGGCCTGACATTGGTCTGAATTTAGGCTTCAGGCTCTGCTAGTGTCTGTGTGAAAGGCAAGTGAGCAACTTTCTCATGTTAGCCTGAGAAATCTAAAGGAGGAATTCAAACAAACCTTGGGAAGTGAGAAACTATCTGCAGGTGGTGTTTTTCCAACATGTTTACTGGAAAGAAATATTTACAAAAGAGTGTAGACGCTGAATAACCAATCATGTTCTTTGTACCGAACTACTCTATAAAAGTAGAATTTAGAAGAATGAACTTTGCTCTCATCTTTACCATCATGGAGAGTCATGTTGTTATTTCTGTGCCGTCCGAAAACCATAGCAACAAGGTACCATGCAAAATCCAGAGTATAAAGATTCATCATTTTTGTAACACATTAAAGTAAAAGCACAGAAGCATAAGCTCCTGGTCAAAGCATTCTAGAGAATAAACTACAAAGGAAAAAAAAAAACAAAACAAAACAGACTGACTGCAATTATCAGCAGTAAATAAGATGTACCCTAAGGATAAACACACAAAGTTTACAATCAAAACAGTTTGCTATACTACACATCTGAAAGGCCATGCTTTACCCCTCATCCATTTCAATGGGTTAGTAACAAAGTTTCTTATACTTTTATGTGACAAGACTCAGAATCCATTCACATCAGCATTTCCCATTAAATCTCCTCCTCCAAGCTACTAGTCCAAAGCTTTTCACAATACAGAAGTTTGTTATAAGACAATACTCATCATCTCTAAGGAAACACTTACCTCAGAAAGTAAGGTCAATGCATGGACACTATAAACAGATGGAGTTATATTTGAAGTTTCCATTGCTGGAGACAGCATATCTAAATGAAGATAATAATAAAAAAGTGTCCAAAGTTAGTTTTCTCAAGCCATTATTTACCTTACAGCATATTTTAAAAACATATATTTTGAAGATGCACAACCTTTGTCAGACACACAATACTGAAGAATTTTATATACATTCAAATATAGCAAAGCTGTTCTCTTCATTAGTTTTAGCATGAAATTTAATATTTTGTTTTAAACAAAGATGAAAATGAACCTACCTTCAACATCTGATTCTAAGTTGTTCCCATCAACCATAATCTTGGGGGAAGGCTTAACTTCTAAGTTTCGCCTTAGCCAAGTGGTCTGTTCCAAGGAAGAACCAGCAATTGCCCCAATGGCATCCACTATTTTGTGTGTTACATCCTGGAAGAAAAAAAACCCAAAAGCATTTTAAGAACTTTGTGCAGAAGGGCTCCATTCATTATCCTGACTTGTAGAAAATCCATATAACCACATATAGAATTGCTTTCAAATAATTTCTGTATTATCAGTGATAAATAACTTCACAGAAAATAAGAGCTTTTTTCAACAAATTGTAAATATAAGAAGATATTAAAGAGTAATTTTATACTACAGAACTGATATCAAATATTTCTAGTATATTCAAGCATCTAGTTCCAACCCCATTGCCATGAACA
The DNA here is from genome assembly GCF_021018805.1 of Prinia subflava. Lineage (NCBI taxonomy): Eukaryota > Metazoa > Chordata > Aves > Passeriformes > Cisticolidae > Prinia > Prinia subflava. The sequence continues at coordinate 34,202,451 of NC_086248.1, read as the reverse complement.
TGGACATCTTCCACTAAACCAGGTTGTTCAGAACCTCATCCAAGTGCCTTTAAACAATTCTAGTGATCAGGCATTCACAACACCTCTGGGTAACCAGTTCCAGTGCCTCACCACCTTCACAGTACAGATTTTTTTTTCCTACTATCAAAAATTCCTAATCTAAATCTACTCTCACTGTGAAGCCATTCCCCCTTGTTGTGTCACTGCAAGCTCTTGTAAACAGTTCCTCTCTTTCTTGTGGCTTCCTTCAGGTACTGGAAGCCTTCCCTTTTCAAAGCTGAACAAACCAAATTCCTTCAGCACCTCTTAAGAGAGGATCTCCATCGTTCTAATTAACTTGGTGGCCCTCCTCTGGACTTGCCCCAAGAGGTCAATATCTTTCCTTTGCTGGAAACTGGAAGATCTTTAAGGCCTTTTCCAATCCAGGCCATTCTGTGATTCTACGATTTATTGTTCAGTATTTTGAAAAGACATATACAACAAATTTCCTACCTGTAGATCTCTTTGATCTTTCTTATTCTCCAGACTTGGGTTTTTCATGATGAACTCATTAAGAACACTGAAAAAATATAGAAGTTAAATATGGATTTTCTTCCCATAATACATTATTCAGCAGTTTTCAGAGTTACAACAAATCTGAAGACATTTATTTGCACAATATTTATTCACTAAACCCTCAGAGATTGCTACTTATCAATATTCCAGGAAGCATCTTTTCAAGTTCCTTAAGTTAATTTTTAAAAGTAAAAAGTCAAGTTAAGAGTTTATCAAGAATATGATTTATTTGATTATATCAAAAGTATCTTTAGAGACAGTTGACTAGGGAAGATAAAGTCAAAATATTGAATAAAATGGTCCTCGAAGCATAATACAGAAAATCATATCCAAAATTATATTTCTAAGAATCCACAAACTGTTTCTATGCTAAGAATTCAGCCCACTCCAGTGGGCTTCAAATAGCTAAGATATAGTAATTGTTGTTATTTTTAGGAAAAATCAGAAACTTATATCTGTTGCTTAAAGAGCCTGAATCACTCAAATAATCATTACGGTAAGGTTGTGGCTTATATCATACTATACTATAAAATGTAACATATGTAGCCATTCCACAGAGAAGACAGGAATTTGATAAGACCCACAGAACCCAGGAAATAACTCTAGCAGTCAAAAGTGAGAGACACAGATTTAAAACCACTAACACTTAATAGTTTCACACACCTACATTTGAGCATATTTGAAAATCGCAAATATCAGGAGCACTTACCCAAGTATGAGAAACTGTCCTGGGGCTGGAAGACCAACCTGTATGGAATCTTTTAACAAAAGCAGCAGTGCTGCCCAGCTGTCTACTAAGCTGGTCACTGGAATCCTAAGGGAGAGAGAGCAGCAATGTCAGCGATGAGAACATCATCTCCTTCAGGTATTCTCCCAATTTCTTTTTACTTCACATCTCTCCTGTCAGATATTGGCAATCAACACCCTTATAGATTCTTTTAATATTAGGTTGCTATGTCAACTCATTAACAAATACATGAAGGCAGAAGAGCATTCTGAAAGATAAGCTTTTCATTACAAAGCTTGAGTGGACGAAGGAGTTACAGCACAATTAAGATCAGCTTTCTTTAAGCAAGGGGCAGATTACCTGCAGGATTTTTAGGTGGGCAAAGAAAGGTGATGCAATACTATGGAAGTCACAAAATAAACCACTTTTTTAACAAACCTACAGTTCAAACCCGTTCTTTCTTCACTATTTATATTACACAGACTATTCATCATCCTATGACAAAAAGATGCAAAATATTCAAATTGATCATCTGCTTTCTGATGACAGAAATAAAATGTAGCTTCTCTTACCTCTGAGTATAAGCATAGAAAAACTGCAACATGCAGACTTCCAGTGAAAGATGTTTCTAGAAAAAGATATGAAACCTGTGTGGTCAGAAAGAAGTGGCTTTTTTTCCCTCTCATCAGGGTAAAACTGACAATGCTATAATGTCACTGCAATGTCTAAACATATAGCTTTATTTAATAGGATAATAAAAATGTCCTTTCAGACATCCCTCTGTAAAGTTATGCTTCTCTTAATTTATCTCTTAGATATAGTGAAAATTTTCACATTGTGCCTCTCAGCTTTGTCACTGAAGTACAGATATCACCAATGTACTAAGCTTCTTCAGGAGGACATCATATAAATCAGTGGGATCTCTCCAGTTTCCATACCTTGTCCTTTGCTATGGCTGGAGGCTGCTTTAGAACTTCTTTAACTGTCTGTATGACAGTCTCTGTTCTCATAACACTGATAGAGCGAACCAGCTCCACCAGCAGAAGTTGCTCTTCCCCTGCTGTAGGAATAACCTAAAAGAATCAGATGTATGTCACAGATTATCACCACAGACAACGGCTATGCCAAAACTAAGGCAGCTGTGCTCATGGGATGGAAATTTTATCAACTAACAGTTCATCTAGAGACTTGGTATAACCTACTCTTCCCCTGAAGAATTCAGGAGATTATCCCAGTCGGAAGTGGTACCTCCCTGACAGTACAGTTGCTAATTAGAAATACAAATATTGTCCATACTTCATTGTAATGTCTGAATTTTCTTCTTCCAACAGTAAATCACTTAAAAGTATTACCACTGTTTGAAGTGACCATTGTAATATAAATATACCTTTGTCCTTGAAGTATTTTTGTTCTGCCTCCTTTCATTCCATACAAATGCAATAGCAGCCATGAAGTGAACACCATGATTCATTGAAATTGGACCCAAAAGTTCGAGAATCTGTTGCCTTAGATTCTGGAATATGAAAGCAGAACACATACCCCTTTAGATAAGCACCTCAGCATTATGTTCGAAACATTTTCTCTGCAGAAAGCAAAGAGGTGACACATTACATGGAACTGATACATTTTTGCTTAAAAGCATATTCAATACTCATTTATAAAAGTCTGGTGTTTGTGGTGAGTGAGTAGATGAGGACAAAGGTACAAAAATTCAATTTAGATTTAAGGGAAGGGAATTGAAAGTATTTTGACAAAGGTATTAATGAACAACTTTAATGATATGATTAAATAATGTTCTGACCTTAGTTGACCCAAGATTAATAGTGGTAATGGATGCAGCAGCAGCAGCAGCAGTTTTCTCTGAAGAATCTGCAAGGTGCAGGATGCTCCACAGTAAAGTCACAGAAGACATAATCATATGCAAGATAGAGAGGATCCCATTGCGTGCTTCAACCAAATGCTTCTGATCTACGTTGACCAAAAGCTAGTGGCAGAGGAGAGGAGTATTAAACATCTACATTAACAGCATATTTAAAATAGAGTAAATTTAGACTATCTAACATGGGAGTTTTCAACCTTAACTCTTTTTCAGAAGTTTTTCATTAATTCTTACAATATGTATAGCTTTGAGACTTTCAAACAGAGAAACTTCTGATTGAGTTGTCCAAAATCAAATGTACTCTGAACATGTGAGCCCTCACATCTACAGCAATCAATTTTGTATCCTTTGCCTATACCTTTGGAAAACATTTATTTCAGAATTTTAAATCTAGCTAGTACTCTAGGCAAAATTATTTATTTACATAAACAAACCCCACTTTTCAGTCACTTTTAAATGAATGGAAAGCAAAGGGGTGTAAGAATGGGAAAAAAGCACAGAAACAAGATTACTGACAAAACAGGGCAAAAGCTTGTGGAATCTGGACTAAATCCTTAACAGATATTATGCTCAGAATATCAGATCTAAAAATACTGCTTGACTGAAAAGAAAAATTGTGAATATACAGAAGAAGCAGAAGCATAACGTTTTGACACAAGATGAACACAACAAAGGCAGCTCTAAAAAGTGGAATTTTAATGGTCTTAAAGTTAAGGAATTTATACTTTAGTTATTTCATGGTAACAAAAAATGAACAACCAAAAGAAGCAAACAAGCATAAGAGTGTTCTCTTAAAAGTATCATCCATAAAACTTGTTTTTCTGTTTGAAATGTGCGTATTGTCAATAAATCCCCCTATTTAGAGCTAAAATAATATATTTGTTATTTTTGTCACTCAGATCTTCACAACTGCTAATATAATCACAATCCTTGATTTGACATGTACTGTATAGGAATCTCTCAGACACAGAGATAATTTTACCTGGTGATACTGCGTAGATGGATCCAGGAGGCAGTAATGAATTATTGTTGTGATCCCTTCTAATAAAGTGAGAACCATATCCGGGGGAGTGACTGATGCCATCCAGAGAGGCCTAAAAGAAGAGCAGTTTTTAAAAAATGAGTAAATCTGACAGTAAAGTAATTTAACACAATCAAATGTAGTTAAAAAGACTATACCTCTACATACACATACCTATTATCAGATAATCCTGTTTCATATTTATACTGCTGAATTAAATTATCCAAGTTCCTGCAGAGCTGAAGAGTCACTGAAACAACCACCCTTTGAAGAACTTTTCCCATGTAAGGCAACGTAGAAGTGATAAGGCCAATCCACTGGGGATGCATTTTACAGGCACAGTGCTGGTGCAAAGCTCGTATCACTGCGCACAGAAACATGCCTTGGCAGGTTATTGGCTGGGAATGTAAATACTGCAGAGAGGTCATTGGCTGCTGGGGACCAATGTGCTCCAGGTCTGTTATGACAAAGTCAAACACTGTTTCATTTTCCTCAGGCACAGTCATTACTCTGTGTTCCAGCACAATCAGCCGCTGAAGTACTTTCAGAAGTTGTGACTGCAGAGTACTACCATTGTCAAATTCATCCTCAGAAAAATTTATAAGGCTGTCTTCAGAGAAGCCTTCTTCTACAGCCACTATGTTTTTTCCAGCTATCTTTTCACTGTGCCATTTCTGGGCACTGAAGATAGAAGACAGCAGACAATGCAGGATCACTTTCTGAACCTTGCACTTGGACAACATGTCTGAAATGAAACTAGGAAAGCCCTTGGCAGAGCTTTCTATCACTTTTGCCAACTCAGCAAAGAGAAGCGTCAGAATTTCTATACTCATCATTTGCATGTTGCGGTTTCCTATGAGGTCTTGTGAGGTTACTTTAACGTGAGTTGGATAATGGCTCCGCATGTAGTATAGACACAAGGAGATGAGAATTTCTATGTACATGGAGCTCCGAAAGTTATGGTTAGAATCAACTGGGATGTGACTATAGAAATCCTTGCCCATAACAGATATTCGATGCCTGGCTAGAAGATTTTGGAGCAATGAAAGCTGAGGAGTGTATGCATTATTGACACTGGTAGTGGAGATGGCACTTACAAAAGCTGAAGGATTTGTTTTCAGAATTGCCTTAATTGCAGAAAAAGCATACAATGTCCTTGAAGAGTCATACAACTGGAGATAAAGCAGCACATGTTGATAGAGTGGATGGATGTTGAAGTTTGGAGATTTTCGCATTCCTGGGGAACCGACATCACTTTCTATTTCTGAAATTTCTCCTTCTCCACAACTGTACCAATTTTCTAAATCAAGACCATCACTAAAGAAGACATTTGTTTGTTTAAGCTTTTCTGTTTGTGCCTTCTTCTTCTCTTCATCTTTCTTTTTGGCTATTTTTACCTTAGGTTTTGCACCTGGTTGCTTACCAGCCTCTTTAACAATTGTTTCTTTTTCTGATATTTTTTCTGGTTGCTTTCCTTTAAAGCTAAACTGAATACTACTGTGGCTATGTTTTCTAGACTTTGATTCAGTGGAAGAAAGAGTAAGATCAGAGAAAGATTGCTGGCTTTCTGCAATACAAGGTGAAGAGTTATTTCTGGACATTTCATCTCCTAAGCTCTCAAGTCCAGTCTCAGTAGAGGCTGATAGTAACTGTGAGCTGTCATTACTAAGTAAACTACTCTGGCTACTTTGAATATTTTGATCCTCACTTTTTGTAACCTCTACAGAGTTATCCAAAGAGCTGAAGTTACATAAAGCATCCTCAGAGTGCAGACTGTCTTTAACTGGTTCAAAGTCTTCTCCAAGACCACTTACAACTTTGCATATAAGATCTGTAACCACTTGCTGCACAATTTCATCGGGTGAATCTTCTTTCAGAGTCTGAGAACTATCTTGAGCACTCAGGCTTTCTGTTTCCACTTCATAACTGATGTTGTCTCCTGTAGATGACTGAGAACAGCCAGAGTCAGAACTCTGCAGTATTTCAGCTTGATGATCAGGAAGGTCAAAATCAGACACAACCATTGGTATGGTCTCACTGCTAGTACTTAACAAGGAAAGCCTGTCACTCAGAGGGTTGACAGTCAGGCTGAAGTTCTCCATTTCATCCACACCAAGTTGTTTCTCATTGCTTTCTTTAGGTATAATAAGTTGTCCTTGGCTTACAGGCATGTGGGAGAATGCTTGAAGAAGAACACAAAAAAAATGAATACTTGTAAGATTTTGCTCTTCAGACTAAGAATTTAGAATGAAAATTTAGGACTTAAACTATTATTGAGACTTCAAATTATGAAGGCATGGTAAATACTGTCTTTCCATTTCACAGAAGAAAAAATATGTTAATAAGCAATTGACACATTCACAAAAACAAAGCAAAATTATTTTAGCAGTACACCTTAGCAAAACAACATAATTATCAGTGAAACATCATGCAGTCTTATCTACTTCTGTTTTCACAAAAAACAGAATTAGTAAATTCTAAACTAAAATTGCACAATACATGCAAACCACTTCAAAACTTATTGGTATATTTTCAGCCAGCCCCACATCATTCATAAAAATGTTTAATTACTTTGTTAAGCTTCAAGCCATATTTTTATGTTCTACTAAGATTCTGTAAGATGTAACAAAATGCCCTGCATTAAAATACTTGCATATCATTTTAATGTAAAAACAATAAAACTTTAAACAGAACTTGGGACACACAAACTTGAACTAGGAAAAAACCACACAAATGCAAATAAAAGTCATAGCTATTCCAACACCTTTTTCAGTTGCCCTCAAAAATTTCTACTATGTTTTTAACATTGCATGTAAACAGTAAGCAAAGAAGTTCAGGAACTTCCTGCAGTCTTCTTGTGTACATACCATCAGCACAGCTGAACTTCTGCATGAACTGCTTTTCATTTTCTTCTTCAGGGTGATTGGGAGATTTAGTCCAATAACATTCAGCCTGTACTCGCTGAACAGAAACTCGCTGAGTTTTTGGATGGAGAAGTAGTAGGAGTAAAGGTTCAAGAACCCTTGCAATATCATGTCTTTGAAGCACTTGATTTAACCAGGCTTGTCCCACTGACCAAGTAGAACCATCCAAGCTATTGAGGCTGTCCAGCATGATAAACAAAGATCTAGAATCGAAAGAAGAAACAATCTAGTGGATATTGTACACTACTCACAGAGTAACACCATTTTAATCTGATATATGATGAATTTAATGTTAGTACATATTCCAGTGTCTTCTCCATACAAAGCAATATTTTCTTTGGTATCAAAACTTTGAACCCGATCTTTATATTTTAGTCTAGTCTAATGAAGGAGTGTTGGATTATACCCTTTTTTTTGAGAATTTTCTACAAATCCATTTGCCTCAAAGGAATGGGCAGGAAGAGCTAGTAACAAAGTCAGTTATAACATTTGCTCTATTAGTAGCAAGATCAAGTATTTGTATGGCTCTTAGCATAACAAGCCTTTGTTGGCTTTTCAGTGGTATGTCATTAAAAAATATACAACTTTAAAAGCCAATTCACAAGGATATATGGAAAAGAAAACATTCAAAGATCCTGTCTTCAAGAAAAGAGAGGAGAAATATACTTGACAATTCAGCAGTTCCTACCACTGTTATCTTCTTCTTTTAACAGTTTTAGCCTTTTCAGACTTATGGAAAAACAATATACATATTGGACTCTGAATTTTACCTACTGTTTTACATTCTCCAGTAGTAGATGTTCATAAGCTTTTAGCTGTACACACAGAATTTATCAGCATTTATGCAATGAATGACAGCATAAGACAAAGAAATAACCTTTTTACTCTACTTCTTACAGCTAAGTATGCAATACAAAACCTAAATAAACACTTTTCCACAATATTTGTGCTAACTGAGGAAGACAAAAGTAGTTCAGAGTCCAGATCTTCAGCCTTTTCTAAGAAGACAGTTCAATACTAGAACACAAAACAGAAATCCTCTGCTGCTTGCCATAAATGACCTCTTGCACAAAACACAGATTAAACAAAAGAACTCATTTCTTAGCACTTGCTGGCAATTTGGTTTTTAAGTTTTTTTGTTTTACTGTAACATTCTACTTCATATAATTAAGTTCTGGGTTGATTTCTCTCTCCTGCTTCTGTTTTTATCAAAACACAGAACGAACTCAGATATTAAGCTCAATACACCACAGTGATTTTATGAGTACTGCAACCATTCCTTCTCCACTCTTAGGGCTTCCAGGAAAAATTTACTGCTTACATAATCATCACTATGAAACCAATTTTGTCTAACAAAAATTCTTGTCCACAAATTCATTTCTTTTTCTTCTTCCTTCCTCTCACAGCTACACTGTAGTTCTTCAATTTTTCAACTCCCTATGTTCTCAGAATAATACAATCAAAGATCCTGATGTAAAATTATTTCAGCTGAATCAGACATGCAATCACCAACCTGTCAAAGGTGCGGCCAAAGGAGGAAGATTTGTTAATATGAAGATCTCGTGTGAGATGCCATAGCACTGCAAACTTGGCATGAGCTTCCATTCTTACTTTCTGTGGACCAAATCATAAGTTAGATTTGTCAGAATGTAAAAACTTCTGATAAGATCTGGAAAAAGAAAGTCATACAGCATACTAAACGATATAAGATACAATGAAATTAACTTCCTTGATTATGTGTTTAAGTACTATTTTTTATCTTAAAAGCATTATTAGCCAACAATAGGTGTCTGTGAACAATTTAGTACCATGAAAGAATTCCCTCCTATCTTGATCTTGCCTTAAAGTTTAGCCTGTCTCTTTATAGTCAATTTATTTTCATTCCATTATTGCCATACTAGAAAGAAACAGAAGGATTTTCTAGCTAGACATGTGTTGTTGTTTAAATTTATGGGGGGGTCCCCGGGGAGTGCCCCCCGGAGACCCCCGGGGTCTTATGGGTTCGTGGTGTTCCCGTGCTGGCAGGCAAGGAGACTTCAGATGCCGGTGGGGTGCTGATGAGGTGAGGGTTTATTCACTGAGGGAGAGGGGAAGGGGAGGGGGGAAGGGAAAGGGGGGGGGGAGGAGAGAGGAGCGTCCGGACGCCTCCAGGGGTAGAGGGGCAAGAGGGGCAGAGCCTTCTGCCTTAGCATTCTTATCACAGAGGTTCAAAGGGGCGCGGTAACATTCTCCAGCCAATGAGGTTACAGATACAGGATACTGCAGGGAGGGTACAGACTTGGGATAAACCATACATTTTCCAAGGGTGAGCCAGAGCAAACCATTTCCATAAAATGCAATCCCACAAGTCACCCTTTTTTTCTTTAAAATGTGAGAAGAGAAATATGACATATGACCATTAACAATTTAAAAAATGAAACAGTAATTACAGTTTTGCAGCATGAAACCAAATACAATTGCAGTAAGGATTATGTTATAAGGTGAACAGTTGATCTGACCTTGTAATTGCAGTAGACGGGTTATGTGAGTTTATATTGCAAGATTTGAAACAAGTTAACAAATTTGTTTGAGCCTTTCCAGCGTGACTGGCCTAATAGTGTCTAGTCTTTTCCAACTGGCTTTTCAGACCACCACAGCCCCCAGCTTAGGCTGAGGCGCTGACCTCTGCTCCCACTCTAGGGACAGGAAAACACGTGGAGTTCCACGGGCTCCACACACGGCCTCAGATTCTCACCCACGGATCTGAACCAAATCACTCCTTTCACTTTCCAACTGGTTCAACTGCCTAATAAAAGACCCCCAGTTTTAGGTCATCAAAAGAAAAACAAAAGAAAAAAACCTACAAAAACCGTCAAATACTTTCTCAGACACTCTATCAGGTTATCAATCACCCTCAGAACTAACTGAGGACAGTATAAACCCAAAAAGCGTTATCGATTCAGTAGTCTACTACTGATTCGCGCTTTACAAGAAGACAATCTAAAAACTGCTTCCCTTGGATCCACACTTGTGACCTGAAAAGGCCTCTGCTTTCTAAATTAGAAAACAGGGGAATCTGCAATATGAACACACACAAAACTAGAATGGCATAATTGTAAAAACTACTTCATGGGGATGGGAAGGAAATGGAGGGGTTTGGGACACCCTGCTGTTTGGCCAGAACAGCAAGGGACAGGGGCAGAAAAACAGGGAAAGGGAATCGAAGTAGCATTAACAATTATACAAGGCTGTAAAACTGGTATTACAAATTCACTTTAGCTTTGGGGTTTGGTTTCTTAGCGTTTACCTTGTGGGACTTGAAAAGCGGAAGATGGGACTGAGAGCACGTGGCCATGGTGGCCATGCGGTCACAGCGCAGCACGTGGTGTTAGCTGTGCCGTGCCGGGTTTAGCAGGAAAGGGTTAACTCTCGGGGGTTTGTTAAGGGAAAGGGGGTTAGGGAGAAGGAGCAGCGAGGGGAGGAGGGGGTAAGGGTAAGGAAGGAGGTTACACAATTTACAAAACCGAGTTTTGGAAGGTGCGGGGCTTGGGCACAACTGAAGACTGCTTTTTCCTTCTCTGATGGCCGTCTGGCTGAGTTCCTTTCGCTGCTGTCCAGGGCTGCTTCGCCGCTGTTGCTGGGTGGGGGGAGGGGCACCTGTTCTCCGCTCGGCTTCTCCCGGTGCTGGGGCCCGCGCGCGCTGCGGCGGGGCTGGGGCCACGTGTTGGCTCCGCCGGGACTGCCCCGCGCCGCGGCCGCTGGGCTGGGGCCGCTTCTCTGCCGGGGCCGTGCCGGGCCGGGGCCGCTCCGCCGCCGGTTCGCCGCCCGCGCCGCGGCTGCCGCGGGCCAGAGGGTGCCGCGCAGCTGCCGCGCAGCCCGCGCCGCCGAGCCGAGGCGGGCCGGGGCCGCGCCGCAGCCACGCGCCGGAGCAGCGGTCCCGCCGCGCCGGGGCTCACGCCGGAGCCTCGCCGTGGCGGAGCCGCGCCGCCCGGCCGCGCCGCCCGGCGGGGCTGCACAGCCCACGCAGCGCCGAGGCGGGCCGGGGCCCCAAGGGGCCGGGACCCGGGCCCGCGCCGGGCTGGTCGGCGGTGGTGGGACGGCCGCGTGGTGGCTCACGAGGTCTCTGCGCGGTGGGGGAGGGGCCTCCCCGGGCCGCGATGGCCCAGAACGGCCGCTCCACCGGAGACGGCACCGAAACGGAGTTACCATGGTCCATCTTATCTCAGGGTCGCTGATGCTGTTGCCCCATGTTGGTGCGTCATCTGTTGTTGTTTAAATTTATGGGGGGGTCCCCGGGGAGTGCCCCCCGGAGACCCCCAGGGTCTTATGGGTTCGTGGTGTTCCCGGGCTTGCAGGCAAGGAGACTCAGATGCCGGTGGGGTGCTGATGAGGTGAGGGTTTATTCACTGAGGGAGAGGGGAAGGGGAGGGGGGAGGGGAAAGGGGGGGGGGAGGAGAGAGGAGCGTCCGGACGCCTCCAGGGGTAGAGGGGCAAGAGGGGCAGAGCCTTCTGCCTTAGCATTCTTATCACAGAGGTTCAAAGGGGCGCGGTAACATTCTCCAGCCAATGAGGTTACAGATACAGGATACTGCAGGGAGGGTACAGACTTGGGATAAACCATACATTTTCCAAGGGTGAGCCAGAGCAAACCATTTCCATAAAATGCAATCCCACAGACATGGAGATGGAGTTCTTCACTAACATGTAAAATTTAGCTCTGGAACAAACAGGACACGCTTACTGCCCAAAGAGTTCATAATAACTGGTAATAATATGTAGAATATCATAGAATCATAGAATTTCCTGAGTTGGGAGGGACCCATAAGGATCACTGAAGTCCAGCTCAGGATATTTAATGGTAAAAATGGTGTGAAGTAGCAATTGTTCTGTTTCTCTCTTTACTGAGGCTGATCCAGGCAAAGAGATACTCCAGCAAGGCTGCAAACAACAGTAAATGTCATTATGTGATTTGAACACATGTATAAAAACAGCTTCACCCAAAAGACAAGGAAGCTAAGTAAGCATTTGTAGGAGTGAACAAAGCACAGCAATCAGGACAATTCCATCAAATAAATCATCAAAATTACTTCAAGTACTATAAGGCCTTAAACTAAACCACTAGATGATAAGGAAAGACAAGAGTACAAAGATTTTCATTGTTTGCTCTTAGAATATATGGCTATAGGAAATGAACAGTAGGTATATAACCAAAGAGAGACAAAGTTAAAGAACTGTTAAAACCACTGACAATCTGGCATACTTCCAGACTTAGTTTACATCATACAACTTAAGCTTTACAACAGCTTATCTATCCAATATCTAACACAATCATGAAAATTTTAAGTAAAAGCTTTACTTTTACTTAAAAACTTTAAGTAAAAGAAAATTTTGAAAACCACAAAAAGACAAAGAGCTCATGTTAAACAAACTAAAAACAAAACAGAACAACCTCTCCACAACAAAAACAAAAACCAAAACAGACAGCAGCAAAGTAAAGCAGCCATCACTTGTATTTAGAAAAAAAATGCTTCTCACAGGAAAATAATCCACAACACTGCTGCAAAACATGTAGTTACACAAAATAATTCACTGAGAATTATTGAATGGAGTGAAAATACCAATTTCCAAACACATTAATATGACTCCATGTAAGTCCTTGCAATCCATGCTGTGAAGATATAAGAAATTACTGTTTTCTCAGGAAGGTAGGCAGAAATGGGCAAGTTCTACATCCACAGTCACAGCAGTTTACAGACCAGCCTAAGTGAAACTAAATATCATCACCAATTTTAACAATATGGCAAACTGTGAACTGCACTGATTGACAGACTGGCTCACATTCACTCTTGTTCACCTGGTAACTCTGGTAGAATGGCAAAAAGCACTCCTGAAGTCACACAATCATGAGTTGCTAGCATTTGTAGGCAAGTAATTCCCTACCATTCACTGTTGAATGAAAATAGCTCATATACCTAAAATTTAAAGCACTACAAAGGCCTCAACTCGAATGTCAAATTGACAGCCTCTATGTGAAACAAATTTCTAGGTGAGGAGAAAGAATAAGTCAAGTACCTGTCAAGAAGTCCTACCAACAGCAAAAACTAAGCACATGCTTAAAGTATTGAGAAGCATCACATGACTTTGATAAGAGATAGTCTCCTGCATAAGTCTGTTGCTGAACGGTGAAAAACTTCCTTTGTCTAGCATGAAACTAGAGGCTCATCACAGACCTAAAATAACATTTGAAACAATGTGAGGCAATGTTTTTTTCAATATTGAAATTATTCATACCCTCCTCTGAGAGACCAAGTCCTTTTTCTAAATATATTTCTATATATTTTTTACTAATCTTTCAGTAAATACATGAGCAACTTGCCTTGTCTCTGTGAGTCAGCTGCTGACTAATAACATCTTCACAGATGCTGGAAGATGGGACGAGGTTGTGCAGCTGGTAGAAGAGCTCCACACTCTTCTGATGATGCTGAGGAGTTCCATCACCCAGCTGGTCCCAAAGAGTTAAAGCTATATGCTTTGTACATGGAAAGAAAAGTTGCAAGAGACAAGTGAATGACTATCATGCCTTGTTTTGCTCTATGCAGCAATGGGAGACATCACATCTGATGACACCATATGACCAAGAGGCAATCTTGGCCTCTTGGTTCCTTTCGTAAGAACAGAAGGAACTGTCTGAAACACTGCGATAACTTAGTACATTAAAAATTCCTGTTGAGGAGTCAGAACAGGTATAAATTCTCATTGAAACAGAATAACTACATAATATACCCTGCTGCTGATTATCTTTTGCAAAAGATTTCTTACACAAACTACACAAATGCAAAGATTGTATACCAGAGTCCAACATTATGCACATCTCAGTTTCATAGCTTTGCCTATTAATTGTGCTATTCAAACAAGTTTTGTTTATATCTTTAAAATATTCATTTAAACAAGGATTTCCACACAAGTGCTTTGTAAGAGAATTGCAGCAGGAAAACTTACTGTGTATTTCACTTAGATTCTAACACAGGTTACAACTGTTATCAAAATATTCAGCAAGAAAATTTAGTTTACCATATCAAGCATGGTAAAGGGGCCAAGACCCATTCTCCATCAGACAGAAAAAGTCTAAATAGAACAGCAATGAGATACTGAAGCTAACCTTGAAGAAATCTGTCTTTTCAGCCATATATCTCAGATTGCCTTGAGTAAGGGGAGGTCTGATGACGACAGCCACTCTTCCCTGGTTCGGACTAAGGGGCTGAGCAGTTTCCACACTGTTCAGATTCTCTCCAGTGACAACAGCAACAGATTGAGTCAGCCCAACCAAGTCCATCACAAGGGAAATAGTGACACCCTGAACGCTGAAATCGCTTGCCTGCTTGCATGCATTCATTAAAGTCTGTAGCCACAGTGGAGGTTGTACTTGTTCACAGTCTGAAATACAAATCACAGATTACACATTTATTTAACAAAAATCCAAATATTATGGAATTTTTCTCTTGTATTCCATAATTATATGTGCAATTGTCGCTTCATATTTCAATCTGCCCATTGTATGGGTTTAGAAAAATGTATGCAAGAGGAACATGCTTCCTGATTTATCTTTAAAATAATCCAATTAGGAATGCAACACTGTATCACTTCAAATATTTAGTAATCAAAAATGAAGAGAAAAAATTTAAAAAGGAAGAGAAAATTTAATGGAAATTTTTATGGAAATATCTTATGGAAATGCATTCAGATGATTTCCTGCTTTAGACAAAACGGAACTTCTAGTAGTTAGCACATCCTTGCATACACTTGTCTTCTTCACAAAATTCCTCACCAGCAATCAAATCTTAACACCTAGATAGTAGTCTGGAATAATTATGTGATATATTTTATAGAGCCTAGGATAATATAATATATAATATACATGCAAACTAATTTTAAATTAACAAAAAATAATTTGCCT
The DNA here is from genome assembly GCF_021018805.1 of Prinia subflava. Taxonomy (NCBI): domain Eukaryota; kingdom Metazoa; phylum Chordata; class Aves; order Passeriformes; family Cisticolidae; genus Prinia; species Prinia subflava. Next base: position 34,187,412 of record NC_086248.1, on the reverse strand, counting down.
GGCAGCACTTTAAAAATAGAAGTCTCTGTGAAAGTTGATGGTTTGGGTGCAGAACTGTGATCCATTAGACCATACTCTGTGTGGGAAATATGGTTATTTAATTCATGTTCTATAAATAATTATAGATTGGGAACTGTAATATATATTGTATAAAGGTATGTGTGTCTGCTCAACCCGCACGTTTCACGAACTTCTGTAAAGCACCTCTCCTGATCTTCCGGGTCCTAAAAATAGAAGGTGAGAACACGAGGCACTGATGACTTACCCCTGCCTACGTGCAGCTAAACTCATCGGGACTTTCATCGATCAAATGCTACGTGCCAACAAGGACTTTCATCGATCAAATGCTACGTGCCAACAAGGACTTTCATCGATCAAATGCTACGTGCCAACAAGGACTTGCAACGATCAAATGCTACGTGCCAACAGGATCATCACACACTTCTACGACAGTTACTCAAAGCAAGGACTAACTCTGGACATTAGCATTTGAATGTGCCCGGGGACCCTTTCGGGATTTAGTGTAAACAAAGTTAATGGCCGATGATTAAAGAAACAATGGGAGGAGGGTTGCCGAGGGGGAAGTTAAGGGTATTTAAGTTAGGCCTTTAGGTGGGCAAAGGCGTGAACCCGGTTAGATACACCGACTGCCAGGTCCTGTGTCTCTGGGGTCACCCTTGGCTCAACTTTTCCCGGGAGAACTTCTGTCAAGTTAATTTCGCTGTTCGTGGGGTTCGTATTGTTTTGTTTTTATTGTTTAAAATTGTTATAATTTGATTCTAAATTTTGTGATTTGGATGTTAATAAACCAAATTATTGAATTTGGCAATAAATTTGTCCTGGCATTTATAACACTCTGTTTTCACTGTAGGTGGTTGCTTCCTCCTTTTCATTCTCCTCTCACTTTATCAAGCCATACTCTGAGTTGATCATGAAAGTGTCTTTCTCCAAAGTTCAGAGTCGACTCTTCAAGTGAATACTGCACCCTTTTATTTTAGAGATACCGAAGTAACTTCTCTTAAAACTTCAAAAGGACTCTACTGATTACATTCCTAGAAAGGTAAATGCATCTAGAATTAGACACAAGTGAAGAAGTGTTATTTAATAGGCACCCTTTTAGAATCAAGAGAAGAATGATGCAATTTCCAATTTATATCCACAGGTCCACTGGAGTCTAAATAAATCTAACAATTCCATATTGTGTTCTAGAGTTTACAGATATAAGCATTGTTTTCAGTTTCACTCAGTTCTCCTTTTAATTTCTTCAATTAAAGACAGCTGAGAAATCAGGCATACAGCAGAATTAAAGCACAATTATGTTCTATAAATATCAGATTAATTTGTCTCCTTCAAATAAACAGATTGACCAGTGATTAAGAGCTATTGGGTCATATCATTAATGCAACCCTTCAAAAACACGTTCCAAATTTAGGAACCCTTCAGCAAACAGCCTCTTCTGAGATACAAAAACCTCCTATGAATGGATAGGGTAGTGTGAGAATTATGGTAACTACCTTCTTTCACCCTCTGTTCCCGTGCAATTCTCTGTTATGGGAAGTAGGCCCAGCACTACTCCCATCTGCCCTGCCATTCTATACAACAGATGTTTACATTTGGAACAAAACCCTTCCTGTTGGTTTTACCCACCTACAATTCATGCTTATTTCTCAAAGTCACACTGTTTAATAGACTGCAAGTGATATCTCACAAATAGGAACATTCAGATGATGAACAAGAAACACAAATCCAAGACATTTAAAGAAAGTGAAAAGGATTCGTAGAAGCACTGCCTTCATATGAGGCACATACTACTCAAGCTCTACAGTACACAAGGCAGGGATAATCAAGTGCCATGTGCACCAAAAAGTAATATACAAACAAGTGACATTTTAGCCTTTGGACACAACACTCATTTGTAGGCTGTTTGGGAGACATAAACAAATAAACAAACGTCTAGCATTTTCAGGGTCATGCTATAAAAGCACAAATACTCTGAGATATATCTTTTACAAAAGCTAGTAGATCTTTAGTTTTGTCATACTCATAACTAATAAACAGCTATAACCAAATTGCCTTCAACTGACAAATATTTTGTATGTCTGCATGTTGCAAAGTCAAATATGCTCTGCTCCAGGCTATAATGAAGACATAAATAACACATCTTAAAGACCACAGAAACAGAAGCAGTCATGTTAAATTAGCATGCATGCTTCCAAAACCAAAAAAACTACTCATCTCCAAGCACTGCCCACCACCCAGCCTTGATTTGCAAATTGTAAATAAGAACAAAATGCTACAACTAGGAAATTTCCTATAAAAAAATAAAACCAGAGATGATTGTGACAGTAGCTAAAATTAGTGTTACTATTTCTTGCATGCTCCAAGCATATCCACCATGGAAAACATTTTAAGGAGCATCTCTCAGACTACAGATCAGAAGATCCAAAATTGGAACTGTAAATTGAAGACTTTACAAACTGTGAAAAGGATTGTTCATCCTAAAATGTCACAATTTACAGTAACCATAACTGTTAATGTTTAAATCATGTCTGTATCTGAATAGTTTCACTTATCTGTGAACATATCCATATCTCACCAAACCTCACAATTTTTATTTTGTTTCTTAATGCAATCATAGCTAGAAGAATTTTTTGCAAGAACTGTCCCTTTAAATAGGAGCAAAGTTGAATTCATTAAATTTCTTAGCTGGTATGATTTTTATTGGACAGTAGCTTACAGTTTCCATGTATTGAGAAAGTGAGCAATGTGGACATCAACCCAAAACTGATAAAAGGAAGCTAGAAACATATCTGATGTGAGCTGTGGATATTGCAAAATATGACAAAAAACCCATTGTGGATATAATAAAGAGGAAGATTCAACAATCTAGATTCTACTCTCAGGCTTCAGTTTGCATAATTTATATTTTTTATCCCAATATTAATTACTGTCAAATTCCATGCCAGCAATATTCTTAAAAATTTATGAGAAAATAATTTCATTTCCAAATGTAAACCAATTGACACAGAAGAAAACTTAGATCTCTGAGAGGAACAGCAGAGAGCAATAAACACAAAGCATGATATTACTGCTTTAAATTTTTTGGCAGAAAATACAAATTATTATTTTAAAGACAAAGAACAAATGAGAGTGCAGCTCACCAACTTCAGACTTGCCAGGATGTAACTCTGAAGTGCGGTTTCCTTCAGCAATGTAAACGGGAAAGCTCGAACATTCAAGATAGAGCTGACAAGCAGCAATAAAGGCAGGAAGGTATTCTTTAGCTGTTTTCTTCTTGCTTGTTTTCTTCACCTTAGCATCCTCCTGTGATTCTCTGTCCCATTTTGTGCTCTGTCCTTGCGCTCTAGTGGGGTCTACAGGAAGGTCTGCCCCTAAGGGCTGAGACAAGGAATTATTCTGAATGATGTACAGGTTGATAAACCTGGTTAAAAACTGTTGGACATATTCCAAACAGCACTGCATTGCAGTCTTTTGGATGGTTTTGCCACTCCGCGCTGCTGTCCCCTGTGTCATCACGGAAGGAGGCTGGACAATGGTCTCCTCAGAGCCCACGGTTGATGCTGTCTCAGTCTCTGAGGATGTGCTTCCAACAATGGGGATGCCAGGGGCCCCGTGACCTTCGTTCAGGGCTCTGTCAAGATCATCTGCTGTATCTGCCTGGTACTGTACGAACTCAGTGAATCCACTTTCTGAGGATCGACTGCTTGGAGGGTTTTCACCATCTTCAAACACATCATTAGGATTTTCAAGTGACACTGATGGCACCTGAGTACAATAAAAGTTTAAGTACTGTTCAAAATACGCAGTCTAGGTCTTAGTAAAATAATATCTATTAATGTCTTCATTTGAAAGCAACAGTTTTATTCCAGAGTTTTAAATGTATTCATGCAAAGACATTTTATGCAAAATGATGTTTGGTGTTTCTGTAAGCCTGCCAGACTAAGCTAACATTAAAGAAAATTGTTTATCAAGAAAAATATTTAAATATTATTGGCTTTAACATTTTCTTCATGTCATAACCATATCTACTCTATTATGAAAGAATGCTGAAATACATAGACATAGGTATTATCAATTTATACAGCAGCATAAACTGTCAAATACAAAGTCATCATTACAAAAAGATATAAAATTTTCATTTAAAAACTAATCATTTGCAACTAGAAAGAAAATAAATCATCTCCTTGAAATGAGAAAGAGGTTGCTGCAACAACAAGAGTTCTTCATGACTTATTGTGTGCCCTAATTCCTCATCAGCTCAGAGTATACACAAACAGATGAATGTCTTTTACTCAGAGAGCACCCACAGTGGCTCTTTGCACTGCTCTAGCCCTCTACAGTCTCAGTGACTGGGAGCACAGTCTCTGTGTCCTGGTGAGAATATGAGGTAGGAAAACAACTGAAACAGAAATGCATCAATCAGCGGCCCTAAATGCAGGTGCCCACTTATTTCCAATCCTGCATTTTACCAGCGATGGCAGATGTTGCCTGAGACCTAACAGGCCCAGAAGTTGTTTTGACTCTAATCATTAGCTGTGTTCAATACAGAACTTGAGTATTATGTAATAATATGAAAAATTTTTTCATGAATAAATAAAAAAGTGACATTATTATTCACAGTGAATATATTAGTTTACCAGAGATGGAATAAGAATGGAAATTTGAGCTATGAAATTTCACTGCAGAAAACAGTGAAAGCTATGTACTAAAAAGCTTGAAGAGACATAAATGATGGCCCCCTTTTACAAAATACAATCTTAAAGTTATTAGAAGCATGGCAAATCATTTCACTATGTCTTAAGAGAAACCATGGCCACATATAAGATAGCTGTAATTGGAAGCAGAAGGCCACTGAAGGTTTAAAGGGCAATATCCTTCAATTAAAACAGGATTTATTTAAAAAAACCCAACAAACCAACAACCAAAAAACTCCCCCAAACCCCAAAAGAACCAAACAAGGCAGGTATCAATAGCTAGAAATAGTAAGGATAGGATCCTGAATAAAGGACACTGGAGTCCTAATTGACAAGGGGAACAGGAGCCATCAGTGGACTCCTTTGTTGAAGCAGACCAGCCATATCTAGGACTGTATCAGCAAAAGTACTGTCACCAAATCCAGGGAAGTAATTAATCCCCTCTGCACAGCAGTTTTAGGTCCACAACAGAATATTGTATCTAATTTTGTACTCATTAGTACAAAAGATACTCTGATGTACTCTGATGAGTATGCCCAATGGAATGTCACCACAGGTACTCCTGACACAGAAGGAATGATCAGAGAGTTGGATTTACTCAATTTAAAAGAATACTAAAAGTTGTGGAGGGGGTGAAGATGGCTTTATTGCCCTATTCACATTAGGCAGTTGAAAAGATGGAGATATCCACCCACAAGATATCCACAGTGAAAGAACGCAAGGCAGCCAACACAAGCTGCAACAACGGAAATTCTGATTAAATAACAAACAAGCTGTACAGAGAAGTCACAGTAACTTTGGAGATACTCAAAATTACGGCAAATATGATCCTGAGTGACATGACCTAGCTTTAAAGTAAAATCTAACTTTGAAATCAGCCCTGCTTTGAGCAGTGCCCTGCAACTGTCACTTCCAACCTAATTTATTCTCTGATGTTCCTGAAGTTTCTTCAGCTGGAAAACAAGGATTTCAGGGCATGTCACTTAACATACCTCGCAGAGCCATGGCTGCATAGAACAAACTGGACAAAGTTAAAAGAGAAATAGCAACTGACTGGTTTATTTTATTTCTTTAATAAATTATTCTAAGAACTTAATAGACAGTAAAATATGTGATGGGTGTTAAACCAATGCACACAAATTGGATTAGAGGAGAATTCCCATATGCCTGATACTTAACCAAAATGGTGAATTCTTTTCAGTCCAGTTATTTTACTTAATCATACTCTTGAAGTGCATTACAAGCTTTAGTCAATTAGTTCTTTCTTAGGTCCTGATTCTGAAGTGATTTATACAGGTATAATTATTAAATGTGGGTAAAACCCTTAAGAATCAAGACATTTTACTGCAATTGTAAGTTATTTTGATTACCCAAAGTTTCACATATATTGTGATAGCTAAATCTAATCAAAGATTTGTAGGCTATTCAACACAGGCTTAAAAAGCCCATTTCTTATTTCCACATAAGAAACAATTTTCCAAGACGCTGCAAAACCTAATTAGTTACCTTTTTATTTTCCCATTCTTTGATGGAGCTGCTATGGGCAGCAGGAAGCTGCAGGACACCATCTGTACCAGCAGAGAGCAAGGGAGGCTGAACCTTACTGAGGATCTTTGAGCAGAGTCGGAGAGAGTCAGTCAGCTCACACAAGTGCAAAGTATGAAGATGGCTTGTCAGTGCAGAAATCATCCTGAGCAACAGCTGAGGCAAGTGTTCTGTCTGTATTTCAATGTAAGTCTCCTAGTAATGGGAGTAGTCAAGTAATAATAAAAACTGGTTAATTGTCACACCAAATTCCACCTGATATTTATTTGCTATAACAGAGCTATCATCAACAGCTAACCCATCATTTGCTTAATTGTGTTCTAAACATACAGAACATGGAAAAACAAAAAAATAATATCTTAAAATCCAAGAATAAGAAATATATGCTCTACTAAAAAGTATTTAGAAAATTAACTTTAAAGTTGGGTAACAAACAAATAGAAATATATTTAGCTCTTTTTCAAACTTTTACATATTGTTCATTAGATAACAAATACAGTAAAAGCATAAGAAGGCTGAAGAATGCTACTATTACTTTATTAATCTTAAGACAAAAGTTTAAGAATGAAAGATAAACAAGTTATCAAGAACTAAAGGAAGAACAGGCTGATTACCATACCTGACACAGCACTCTCATACTTCTAGTAGGCTTTGAAATGAGAAAGCAAAGAATTGAGGAAAGACAGCTATAGAAAAAACAGTTCCAACAATCTTTGCTACATTAAGCAATGACAACAGAAAAAGAAGATACATCTTATCATGACATTTAAAAGATCCTTAAAAGAAAGCTGCACATTTAAACTAGCTTATCAAACTACAAAAGACTATATTTGCAATGAATACACAAGAAAAGAAAATGAGGACAGGCTAAAATTTTCGGGTATAAGCATCATAAAACCCATTTCGGTTATGACTAACCAGTCTACCAAGAAATATACAATGAACCAAAAACTTCTTTTAATGTCAATGTATGTCAATATATTTTCAGGAAAAGCAATTAATAAAGTATATATAGTATTACTGCCGATCATAACTACGCATAATCCCAATGTTAGTAATGAACAAAGCAATTCTTACCAAAGAAACAATATCCAACAAAAAATCCACTAACAAGCAGAAGTTTGTCAGAGGTAATTCAGATTGCTCACTATCACCTCCAGGCCCAGTTTGAAGTCTTGCATGTAAAGTCCTCCTGCAAAATTCAAAGACTGTCACAATATTTTCCCTTCCCCCTTACACTGACCATATTTCTGTAACTTAATGCAAAGCTGTATATATTGGGGATAATCACTACAAACCAATAAGCAATTTCTCATTTTACTGTTACTTTTATTGTGGCTTATTTGGCCCCATGCCATTCTTTAAGAAAAAGCAGTAAATCAGCCTTTCAGTGTAAAACAGTCTTCATTTGTAAAATAAGGAAATTCAAGCTACAGAAAATTAAGCATGGAAGATAAAAACTTAGATAATACAGCAGCCTATGTAGAAAAGAATCCAAATGAAAACAAGTCTCCAGATTTCATTTATTTACAATGCAATTTTGTATTCATGTTGACAGTAACACTACTTATATGTAGTGAAATACTCACCTGTATGGCTGTAGATGACTTTCCTTATGCTAGCAAATCAGCCCAACACACAAAATCAAGTCACAGACATCTAGATCAACCTTTCACACTGAGCAGGACTGCTAAAAATGCTAGATAAATTCATCCACAGTTTTGTCTAGCAGAGTTCTGGAAATCTCACAAGAAAACTCCACAGCCTTCCTGTCTTCCACTGTTCCACCTCTTCCACTGCAGCACAATGTTCTTAGCAAAGCTTTTCTCAAAGTCCAACCTGACCACTTGAGTGAGCACTTGTTGCTGTCCTTTGTTTTCCATCAGCTGTTATAAAAAGTATAGCTGTATGAATTTTGCAAATGCCCTTCAGGAAGTCATAGGGTGCCATTCAATTTCCCTCTTGCACGGCTAAACCAAACTCACCTACCTTAACCTTCAACGCAGTGTGCTATAACTGACCAGCTTAGCAGTTTCTCTGCTAGAGTCTCTTCAGTTTCTCAACATTTCTCCTCAGGTGGTGTGTCCAAAGCTGGACACAATATTTCATGCCTGTCCTTAGAAACAGTAAGTGAAAGGAGAAATAACTTCCTTTCACCTGCTGCCCATGGTCCTTATAAGGTAGCCCAAAACACAGTTTTCTTTAGTTATGACAGCACACTGTTGGCTCACAGACAAATTCAGGTTGAAGTATCTTAATATTTTATCAAAAAATTCCATAAGCAAAGAAAAAAAAATCTAAAAATTTCATTTGACATCTCTATATCATCTACCCCTTGCCACAGCAAAAACCCCTGCTCTTCTGTGGTCCCATCATCCCCTTCCCTCCTGTTAATATTTTCAATTTTCTCTGATTTATGGTTTGCTTTTTTCTCCTGTAGCCTTCCTTGTCACAAACAGGATTCCCACCCTTCTTTTTCCCTAAAAGAGCAGGACAAATGATGACACATCAGGTGTCTTGCAAATCTGTTAGTTTTACCAAAAGCAATTTGTACAATGAGTAGTCCTGTACTGGCCAGACAGAACAAAAACTACCTTTGAGGTCACTCTGGAGTCTCCCCTCAGGAGAGAGGCTATTTCTGTCTCTGGATTTAACCTAGACACTGAGTTGGTGAGAACTCACATTGCTAAGACCCACAACCATATCTGATGAAAATTGGCCAAAAGATTGAAGTTATAGAGATTAGAGAAAAAAAATACTTACAGGCTAAATGATCTCATGAGACTGACTTCTTTGAAGGAAAAAGTATATAAAACAAAAATTAACTTCAACTTTACACATACAGAGATTAAATATTATCACCTACCTACAACACTCTTCAAACCAACGAGCAATGTAATCCCACATATAATAAGGCTCAAAGGAATTGAAAAGAAGATTGGCAGTTTTAATCAACTCTGCTGTTTTCTTGTTTTCTCTCAGTTTGCTGAAAAAAAAATAAAAAGAACATTTTATATTTTTATACTTATTTTTCAAGTTATATAACCACAGATCGCTGTGAGTTTATCCATTTGTCAAGTAACACTGACAAATTATCCTTCTCTCATCCCTACAAGTAGCTGCTGCCCCAGGGCTTAGGATATTGGCACGCTGCTCATAGCAGTGTCTTTTCGCAGTTGCTATGTTTCTCCTCTATCCTTTCCTTAATATTTGTCTTTTAACCACATTTTTAATAGATCTGTTTTTACCATAGATGTTTCTACAGTTGTTTCCTCCCCTCTCCAGCTTTGAACACTCCTCTCCTCTCCACCTTTCAAAATATTAAATTCAAATTTTAAACACTATATTCCACTCCCCGGCTCTCTTGTAGCAGTCTTCATTTTTTTACCACAAGAAAACTCATCAGTCTATTTTGTTTTTCAAGAACACAGATATAAAGATTATGACCATCAATCAAACAAGCATTTTTGTCATAGATAAAGAATAAAACATATGCTAAGTATTAAAAAAATAAAAAAAATAAAGCCAACCACTTCACACCTTTGCACTGAACACAGAAGTTGCAATTAATGTCAATAGATCCTGTATCATGAACAAAACATGTCACAGTTCCACAGGCACCATAGCATGGTTCCAGCAAGAAAGATACATATTTTTAATACAAAATATTTATTATTTACCTGCTTAGCTGTGTGTGATCTTTGTTGAAAGATGGTTCTGACTGAAGCTCCAGTTCTGCTTTGCACTGTGTATACAGTGTTCGAAAGACTTCAATCAATACATCCTCTAGGATGGCAGGGCCTAAGGAGAAATACCAGCAGTCACACCCTTGTATTACAGCATTGCCAACAGTGCAGAGCTGAAAGCTACTGAAATCATTAGCTAGCTTTGGTCATTGAAACCACAACATTTCTTCTGATTCTGTCTCATAAACTACCTGAATGTAACAAAGTTCGGTTTGTTTGCATTCCAGAAACACTGAGACAACTGTAGTGCCTGGGAGTACACAAAGCACAAGCAGGGTTCTTTTGCCCCATGTTCAGTGTGCATACAATGGCAGCTGGATACAAACATACCAAATTCAAAAGCTGTGCTGTCTCAGCAGTATAGATCATGTTCAAGCCAATACACCCTTTTTATTAGCTCAGGTCAGTAACATGTAAATGGATTCTTGATCAGAGGTGGGTTTCAATCAAAAAACTTTGACATACTCACCCCTAAGCTATCTCATGCTGTTAGCACATGGACAATACACTCAAATATTTAAATGCAAATACAAGATAAAATATTTTGAGCATCATCCTTTCCTTTTAATTTGAGGCAGGTTTTTTTTAGCTCAGGATATAGTCAGCAGGGTACTTTTTGAAAGTATCTTTGAAAGTGTGCAACTCCAGCCCAGAAAGCCAACTGCAGCCTGGGCTGCATTGAAACAGTGTGGCCAGCAGGCCAAGGGTCAGAGGATCCTGACCTTCTATTCTGCTCTTGTGAAACCCCACCTGGAGTACTGCATCCGTCTTTGGGGTGCCTAACATAGGGACAGGGACCTGCTGGAGCCAGTCCAGAGGATGGCCACAAGGATATTAAGTGTGTTGGAACATGTCTATGAAGACAGGCTGAGATAATTGGGATTGTTCAGCTTGCAGAAGAGAAGGTTTCAGAGAGAGCTCATTGCAGCCTTTCAGTACTTAGATGGGCCTATGAAAAAAGAGGGAGACTTTCTAAACAGCCAGATGGTAACAAGACAAGGGGGAACAGTTTTAGACTAAAAGAAGAGAGATTTAGCTTGCATGCTAGGGGAAAATTCTTTACCCAGAGGGTATTGAGGCACTGGAACAGACTGCCTGGAGAAGCCACGGATGCCCCATCCCTGGCAGTGTTCAAGGCCAGTTGGATGCGGCTTTGAGCAACCTGTTCAGTGGGAGGTTTTCCTGCCTGTGGCAGGGTCATTGGAACTCGATGAAGTGTAAGGTCCCTTCCAACACAAAACATTCTATGATTCTATAAAATAGCTCCTCCTTTGGATTTAAGCTAAATCTCAATTTTGCAGAAAAAAACGCCAAATTATTTTGAAAAGAATTTAAAAAGTAATCCTGCTTGAGATATCATCTACTTTGTTGTGCTTCCTAGCCTCACTGAGCTGCCTTCAGTAAGTGTATGCTTACAGAGTTAAGAAAAAATCCTTTTAGCCTATTACATCTCATTTTGCTGAAAGAATCCTCAAAGATTTGCTACTTCATGAAATCCTCACATGCACGTTGCCTCTGAATATTTGAATTGATCCGCAGAATTCACAAATTACAAGGAAGGTGGCAAATTTCTGACAGATATTTTGTTCCTTGTAGTGCTTCTGTCCTAACAATTCTTCTATTTGATTACTGTATTTTTATGGTTTTATTATCCCACCCTCAAATCTGATAACAGATTTAAAAAAGTTATTTTGATTTTTTCAGTCATCATCAAAACTGTATTCCAAAGAAAAAGGCAAGATATCCAAGTCTTAACTGTAAATACTTTTGTCCCCAGTCCTCAGCACTCATCTGCTAAAGAGGGCATTTAAACACTTTAAATAGGGGAAAGGAAAATTAAAAAAAAAACCTAAAAAGTAATCCCAACAAACCACCCACAAAACAAAAAATATACTTGCTTCCTCTGCATAAGTTCTTCTGAGAAAAAGGTAACTGTTTTCTTGTTAATATCTATAATCTCTGTGTGTATATTAGAAGAAAGGTGATTCCCAAAAGCAGTAGCTGACATTTATAATAGTAAAAGTCATTATTTCATAAAAGAAATGAAAAAGATCCAATCTGCATTTCTTGCAACACACAGTCAGTTCTCTCTATGACTTTGACTTACTGCTTCCTGTGTAGAAAGTAGAAGAAATGGCATTTGGTAAAAGGTAAATCTGATGAATGCATTAAGTTAAATACAAAACATAGATACAGCTCGGAGGATCTAAGAAATCTGGCTAACCTGCCAGTACTAAGCAAATAACTTTTTCAATTCGATAAAAAAGAGAGAAAATTTTTCAAAGCAAAATCACATGAAACAAACTAAAAAGAGTAAATGAAAATTACCTAGTTCAGGCTTATCCAGCAAACTGATAAGAATTCGAAAAGGCTTTAAGTCTTGCATTAATGTGCTTTCTTCTCCCTGTCCATTAACTTGTAATATTCCAACCATTGCCTACAAAGAGCAAAAACACATCAGATAAACAAAAAGAAAGCTAGAAATCAATAGAAGCTGCACATAAAGGGAAAATTCTCAGTAGTGGAGACCCCTAATTCATCTCCCTGCAGCTCAGTCTCCTATGATTAAGTTCTCTCAACTTTGCCTTTGAGAACATTTCTGTGGAACAGAACTTGGTAACTTGTATTCATTTAAAATCAAAATAAAGTATAATAAGAAGATAACTCAATATTTCTTAAGAATAAAAGAGAAGAAGTGAGCATTAATGAACAAATTATTTGAGAAGATAAAGCAGGTAGATATTAAGGGTTTAATAAAACATCATCTCTCCTATGGTATAGTCACATGGATGAAAACTTTCTCGACTAAACAGCAATGACAACTTTGAAATAAATGGGAAGACTGAGTTTCTACACCAATGCAGGTTAGGAAATGAGCTGCAGAATTAAAAAAAAGCCCCATAAGACAACCACAGATTTTGCTTAGTTTTCTGCCTGGCTGACTGGACTGTCTGAGCTAGTTTGTTTCTTTTACAGTTTCAAAAAAAAGGACAAAGAAGAAAAAAGTGAGATAAGAAAGAATAGAGTCATGAAAACCAGTTTTGCCTTGCTATCTGCTACAAACCAAGTATTTTCAGCAAGTATCTTTAAAGAAAAATCTTTTGTGCTTTCATACATCTTTAGAAGGCCAGAATTTTCAGTACATTGTATCTGTGAATAAGATATGAGTTGACAGGATAAAAAAAAAAAAACACAAAAAGACTGCTAGGGAAGAAGGCAGAAAGGAGCAATGCTTTTAAAATCTTTCAAGAGCCAGCAAAAGGTTTTAGAAGCCGTATGTCATTTGTATTGTATATAGGCAAGGCACTGATTCTAATGTCCATACAATTTTCAGACAAAAGCTTTATTGACACTGATTAAGTTCAAAAGATGGACAGATTTAAAAAGACCATAGCCATTAACCATGCCTAAATTTTGCTGAAAGCTCACCACGTTTTTTTGTATATAAGGTACAGTTGAAACTGTAGCTCATTCAGGCCTCTCCTTTACATTTGAGTAATTTCAGAATCATCTGCTAAGGAAGGCAGAGAGACGACAAGAGAAGGGTGAGAGAGTGCCAATTGCTGTTGGAATACTGGAATTCTGAGGTCTCTTCCTCATCAGTGGAACAGCAGATCTCACAACTTTTGGATAAAACTGAAGGTGCTAGCTCCATGCTGAGTGTCAGCTTGAACTGGGATGAGCTGAATATTCTTGTGTCAGTGACTGCTGTAAGAATTGCCACTCTCATTCCCATACATAGCATCACAGTTCTGACTCAGAAAAACCTGACCTTATCAATTTGCCTTAATGATAAAATGTCTTCCTGACTTCAAGATCACTCACAGCAGTTTAAAAGACATCTGTATTTCGAATACTGTGAGAAAGGCAGCACAGTTCTTAGAACCAGTGATCTCTGCTCACATAGCAAGGCTTTAAGAGTGAACTAGCTTAACTGCCAATTTTCTCAACTATTCCTGGCTGCCAACAGAGAGCAGAAGATGCTCCCTTTTCCTAGCAGGGAGAAAGACCCTTTTAACACAGACTTTGAGTGGCATCTGATCCATTTTTTCTGATTCTCAAGACACAGAGGGGTTTCCACATCTACAGAAGAGAATTCTCTAATTCACTTTTGTGAAAGAACAGGCTCCAGTGTGCTGGGTTCATTATCAAATGACATCCATGTATGCTTTATTCATTGTGGAAAAGGAGAGGCAGAAATCTAATATTTGTTCTGTTCATTCTGCTGTTCTAGAGAAACACATTATTTCATGTCTTCACTTTTCCACTGAGAAAGTTTTTGAAGACTAGAACACAACTATCACAAAAAGATAAGATTACATTGTTGCATTGCATTAGCAACTCAAAAGATGAAGTTACAGCAACTTTGATCAGGATCTGTTTATAAAAATATATGCCTCGATAAAACATTGTCTAGCTACCTGGACTAACATCTCCTTAGAGAAGGTGTTGAAATAGTAAGTGGCATGCTCCTCGGGATTGCTGTGCCTTGTACTTCTGGGTCCTACAAGGGCACCATTGTTATCAAAACCTTCAAGCAAACAAAAGACAAAGCAGATAAATATTTGTAGTTTAATAGAATATACTGCAAATTTCTTTAAACTAGAAATCAACACACTAGCACTGATAACTTACCAATATGAAGTCCAAGTGATGTCGGCAAGAAAAAGATGATTTTACAGAGTTTAATATGGGAAACTAAGTTATACTTGCACACAAACAGTTTGCACACAAATCAAAAACATTAATTTTATACAATATTATCAACCAATTATTTGTTTTACAAAAGAAAAATTTTCACAAATGCTGCAAAACCCACAATCTTTAAAAAAACCCACAAGCTGTCGCATAAAAATATTTCAGTATTAATGAGAACACAAAATTCAGTGTTTTAAATATATAGATGATCATCAAAACACACTGACATGACTAAGGTACTTAGAAATAATATCAGTCACACTAAAAAAAAAAGTTTTTCTAAAATTCAAAATTACATGAAGAAGATGGACCTTTGTAATGTAGGTTTCTTTTCTTTTCCCAGAAAGTTTTAAACTGCACAAAAGATGGGCTTAAGGAAGAAAAAAAAATCAATTGGTTAACAATGGTTAAGAAAACCTGTTTTAAGGAGAAGTATGTGATTTCTATTCATAGAGAATGTTAATAGGTCACATCTAGCTGTAAAGCAACAGAAAGTAATGGTAAACACCAGATTTAAATAAAGTCATATAGAACAACAGAATTCAGACAGTCTTCCAATATAACTGATCTCCATCTGCAATGTCTTGTATTAGGAATAGAGAATCATGATAATAGAAAAGCAGCACAATATCTAAAGAAAAAAAGCAAAAAACCTATATTGTCAGAAAGTTTGTCCAAATATATAGCAAAAAGAGGAAGTAGGTGTTCAGAACACAGGACCTGGAAGTCACAGTAAAAGTACTCTCTGAAGCTGTATGACTTTCAGTGGAGACTATGTTCAAGAAATAGCTGTAAAAGAAGGTTCCTGAAGTAAAAAAGCAGCATGATATTTTAAATACACAAAATACCTTTTCCAATAATAGCAAATATCTAATCCACCAAATTTAGATGAAACATGATTGCAGTGTTTAATCTAGAAACTATTTCTTCCCCAAATTTGAAAATGCAGGTATGAAGCACAACATTGCATTTCATTGACTTTCTTTAAAAGACAAGTCCTTTGCAAGTCAGTGTCTTGAGGAATGATTAACAAAAGAAGCCAGGATTTTCTCATCTTTAACTTCTAAACCCTAGCAGCACCTAAAGCAACACAACCAACCCCCTCATGCAGAACAGAAGTCAGTGTTGCTGACTTCTTCCCTCCCTTCATATTTTCAGTTCTTTCTCAGGGCCCTTTGCTACGCACCTCCTCTCTCCCCAGTCACCCAGAGGCTAGATGCCTCTGACATTTTAACTATCACCTGGGAAAGGTGCCAGAGCTGCTGGGAAAGGTTCTGGGTAGCCCAAAAAGCACATATGTGCTTGCTGGTGAGCTGGGATGTCAAACAGAGAAGGTAACAGAAGACTGCAAAACATATCAAGTAGAGAAGCCACTTCGTGTCTCTCCAGTCTCCAGTTCCTGGGACACACTTGGGAATTTCCATGATTTTGACTTCTTTCAAAATGGTTTTAAAGAGTAACTGGACAGATTCATGTGACCACAGGCTTTCCTTAAAAAAACATGGCTGAATAAGAAAGCCAATGTTTTCTAAAATTTTCTATTTTCTGATTTCCTGAATAGTTAAGAGCATTGTAATAGTTATAATTATTTGCTACCCTCTTCTGATTACACACTGGGTTCGTACAAAAATTTAAATTTGTACTGTATTGATTTTATGTCGTTTGGTAGAACTGTATTCCCAATTGCTCAATTTTTACTCCAGAATGCTGTTGAAAAGTGATTGGTGATCTGTTAATTCAATCACACAAAGATCTAATGAAGTTTAAAGTTTGCATAAGCAAACTGTAGTATCAATGCTCTTCTATACTGTTGTGTTCCAATTACCATTTACATTCTATAAAGCCTGCTCTCTGTTTTCTCCAGTCTATGTTTTTAGAGAAAAAGTTTCAGAGTGCCTATTTCCATGAGCCTCCTCTACCAGGCTCTACCCCTGAATGTGGCCTATAATTGCAGCTGGAGGAAAATGCACCAACAATTTATGACAGGAATGAGCTCCAGGATGACATTCTTCATCTTCTGTGTCTATGGAGAGAGAAAATGCCTTTCTTTCTTATGAAAGAAATGGAGTATTTCATCCCAAGATTCTTTTTACACAGAAGTGCAAACACTGCTAAGGAAAATACAATCCTTCCTCCACTTCTAGTGGCCGATGGAATGAAATACAAACCTACCCAGAAGCCATGCATAAAGCCTTCGGTTGAGTGACATATCCCTGCGCAGCACTACATGAAGGGCTGCTGACAAAATTCTGATCATGTCTGGACGTGTTGCCTGAAGAAGTTAGAAACATAATTAAATTTAACTATGAAAAGTAATGCTTTTTCTATGTTAGCAGCTTAATGTTCATTAAAACCAGGCTAGTTTCCTGTTTTGACATTTCTGAATTCGGCATAGTACAAGAAAACATAATCTTGCTCTTAGGAAACCAAAATATGATTATTGTCTGGAACAGATACTATAGAATAATATGCACTCTTTGAGAGAGAGTCAAAGAGAATCAAACCCTAGAGATTTGACTAACAGCTCATTTTTCCAACAATACATTTCATTTTACTATAAGGCAAAGGCTTTGGAAGAAAATTCTTAAAATCCATTTTAAAAAATAGAAGTACTTTTTCAGTTTCTTACAACTTGAAATGCTTGTGTAAGCCTTAATATTGAAAAAATGGTGTATTGATAATTTCAACGTTTCAGTACCTAAACAGAGACACTCCAAATACTCCTACAGTAACTGATAAATGTGAATGAAGCACTTCCACAAGCAAGAACACAGCTCTTTTTTACATAAAAGTGCAGGTTTTTCCTAATTTCTAACAAGATGAGGCTCAGTCTTGTGTAAGTTTTCCTCTAGGAGTTAATTCATTGATCATTTAAAAACAGGAAAACGAACAGTAAATGCGCTAAAAAGTTATCTCTAAGTTGTAATGTCTATCTTCCACTACTGCTAGGGCTAACCATTCACCCAAAACCAAAAACCATTTTCAATTCTCTAGTGTTCTGAATCTGTTGTGCTAAGAGGATTCACTTTTGCTGATTTTGAACATGGGAATTGGAAACTTACAAATGAACAGTTGATTTGCTTTCTCATCAAATTGGAGCAAATTAAAAGCTTCTGAATAACTAAGCATAACTGAGCTTACATACACAGAAGTTAACTTCAAAGTTAACACATTAAGTTAAGAAGCAGAAGAGCAGAGATCATGACATGAGATTAGCCAAACCTATCAGAGAAACCCTTATGTGTTACTCTTGTTGAAGCTTGAAGAAAATCATTAACAAAAACCAACCAAATATTGCTACTCACTTGAGAAGTGAAGTACATTTAGGAATTTGTCAATTCATCTCTCATGTTAATAACCTACCTGGCTCATGTGGAAAGGAAAGCAAAAAAGGATAAGGTCCAATGTGCTCCTCTGTACTAAAACACTGGTATCTTGCACTGAAGTGCTTACTGCTTCCACCTGAAGGAATGGCAAACCCCCCAAAATAGTTATTTATTATTTTAAGGACGTAGATGTAAGACAGCAGTCAAAAATAAGAATAGATATTTATAAATAATCATAAGTACTAAATTAAGTTATTTTCAATTTTGAATAACAAAACAAAATAAAACAGGAAAATAAGAAGTTTCACCATGAGGAAACACAGAACCAACACATTCCCTAAACTATACAAATATTAAGCTTGTGCTTTTTTATGTTACCAATGAATATCTTAAGTTTAAAAGACAAAAGAATTCTCTACATCTTTAAAAAAATAACCCAAACCAAAAACTGCAACAAAACTCAATCATGTTTAGCTGAAGCATGTAATGAATGCAAAGTTTCCCATAAAACCTAAGCAATTCTGAATTGTTAATTCAGCTTTGAAACACTATATGCACCAAAACATCAGTTTAACTGGAGCTATAATAAACATGCATTTTTGTCTCTTCAAAGGCTAAGTTCATAGCCTTTGATAGAGAATACATCTCAATTCCCCCAAAATGCATTACATAATAAGTAAGTAACTTCAATGTTGTTACTTACTTATTATAAGCTCATTGTTCCATTAAAACATTACCATTAATTCAATGTCACTGCCAATTATGTAGAGTTGATCCTCCATGGAAAGCTTCCTGTTCAGATGGGAGAGGACATAAGTGATGCCAGGCAAGCGAACTGCAGGGCTGGTGAGGAGGCTCCCCCAGAGAGCGCTGTAGAACGCTGACTGATCCACAGCTGAAGCCACTTTCTCCAGCAGTGTGTTTGTTCTGCAGTAAAACCGAGTCACTTCAATCAGGGCACGTATCACAGCTCTTGCCCCTGCCCCCACTTTTAATAAGTATTACCATTAATTGTTACAGGAAGGTCAAAACTTCCTTTTGAGAGGTCAAGAGAGGCCCAGTCATACACTGAACCTCATAATGCAGCCTGAACAGAGCAATCCAGCTAGCAAGCCTGTGGGCCAATCTGGCTTGCAAAATGCTTTTGGCCCGCCCACAGCTTCTTTTTATGTATTCCTTATGCGCTCCTTATGTTCAAAGGGCCAAATAGCTCCTTCATCTGCTACTTAAAGGCAAGTGTTGCTATAGACAGAGGTTTCAGACAGACAGCAGGAAAGCACAGCTACTGAAGAAAAGAATCAAAGCAGATGGCTTTTGCCCTCTCATTCCTTGCACTGAGTCCTTCTGGTAATAACAGGGCATAAAAATACCCCAATTCTTTGAGCACAAGCAATCCCTTCCCCTGTCCTCATTTCCTCCAACTCATGTGGCAGCACCTCTACTCCCTATGGCAGGCCCCAGGAGGCAAGCTGGATAGACCTTGTTCCCTGTTGTAGTGATGCCAACTACACTGTGTGTGTGTCTGCCTACACAGAAATAGAAAAAGACAGTGTTGAATTGCTCTTCACATACAAGTTGTGAAAATTCAAGCTTCTGAAGTTGGAAATATCAAGAATATGTCAGCATGTGAACAATTCCAAGAATTCTAAGTACTGAAGTGTAACTTTATCTTTTATTATGATAAGATGCTACCTCAGCAGCCCAGATGCTGCAGTTATGTATGTCAAGAGTCATAGAATTGTTTAAGTTGGAAAAGACACTCAGGATCATTGAGTCCAACCCAGCCCTGCAAAATCCACCATTAAACCATGTCCCAAACTGCCACATTTACACAGCTTTTAAATACCTCCAGGCATGGTGACTCCACTATGCCTGTTCCAATATTCCAAGGCTTGACAACCTTTTAAGGTGAAGCACTTTTAGGTGAAGCACTTTTTCCAAATATCCAACCTAAATCTCTCCCAGAACAACCTGAAGCCATTTTCTCTTGTTCTATTGCTTGCTACCTGGGAGAAGAGACTGGTGTATAACATTAAGTCTGCTTAATGCCAATTCCCTTTCCATAACTACTAGCAGAAACAACTAACAGATGATTTGTCCTAATTAATGCTGAGAACCTCCTACCATACACCATTCTGTTGCAATAATATGACAGCATCAAATTAAAAGGCAACCACCTTGAAAACAATAAATCCACACACAAGTACATAGTGAAAAGTTACAGCAACCAGCTTCCCCCCAGATGAAGTATATCACCTTATTAACATAAGCATCCTTACCTTTCATAATACTCTGATCCCTCCTCTAACCCAGGCAGAATCCCAGTTAACAGTCCTTGCAGCCCTGGTTTCAATGTTTTCCCCAGAGGGAGGTAATAAATCTCATACAAACTCAATAATGTTGGCTTGACAGACATAGCAGCATTGGCAAGGAGTGGAAATAGTCCAGAACTGTAAAAAATAAATTTTACCTTTTTTAAAGAAGCTTCTAACATGACAATTTTATTTCTCTCTAAAGACTGCTGCAGGCACATCCAGTATAGTTATTATAAGCATCAGATTTTTATCTTAGAATTGTGCATAGGCATAGACCACCACACAACATGACTGCCTTTGGATGGACAGGTTGGTATCCCCAAGGCTAATATTATGAGCTTTATTACTATTGTGATAACAAGCACTGAAGGCGTAGAGATGACTTTCACCAATAAAACAAATATGATAAATCAGAAACATCTCTGCATAACAAAATGTTAATTTTGCCTATATTGAACCATATGTATTTAAAAATACATTTTCTTTGAACTTATTAAGATAAAAGAACAAGACTGGATAAGAACAATTTGAGGAAATTTATAGAAATTTTCTGAAAGAAAAATCATGATGTTTTACTTCAGCAAGTAATCTTGAGGTAAAATATAAGGCATTTATACCCCTAGCGGCATCAAAGTATATATTTACTTCAGAAATTCAGTCTGAAAACAGATTCTAAAACTAACAATAAATCCTATTCACAATGCTGCTCATAACACAGCCTGTAAAGGACTGAAAACACTGGAAGTATGTTCTGAATTTACTTGAATGGAAGTGTAAGTTTATGAAGGTTATAAATGTGATCTCCTAAGGAGAAGATACTAGAGACAGATACTAAAATAATATTTGCTATTGCTACTCAATATAATAAATTATTACAAATTGTACCAATAACCCAATGCATGTAAACACAACTTCAATTTTCAAAATCATTGAGGATTCCGATTAGAAGACCCTGACATATGAAGAAGAAAATCAAAGAAGAGTAAAAAAAGGTAAATTTAAGGAAAGGGTCTTAAAATGTACACCTACAAATATACTATTACAAGAAATATCTGTGTAGATAGGATGTTATCCACAATAGAGGATAAAAAACCCCACAAAACTCATTCCAAAATACAAAACTTTTGGTAAGATTATTTTTGCCTTTTTCTGTCCAGCAGAGCTTGTACTTTACCATTGTCAATTGGCTTCTTTTTTCTACAGAAAATGTCCCTTTGTTCAATAAGCAGCCCACTAATCCACAGTCATTCTTTGTAAGGCTATTACTCACACTTCAAGATTTAACATTCAGACACTGACATTCTGCTTTCATGACAAATACTGGAATCTTTGATAATGCCTTAATGTGAATGTCTGTCTTTGCCCTAGCAGCAGTAACAATAGCTTTTAGTTAGATTATACAAGGTAGCATTTTCCATTACCCTAGAACTTAGTGTTAATGAGATCTGGCAGCTACTGAATCACCATACAAGCAAAAAAACCATGAGCTATGAGGTCACAGTGTCTTCTAAAACATGTGGAAACAGAGAACTGAAACACTTCCTCCACAATGTAATTATATATAAACATTGTGACAATGCAAGACAGAAGAGCTGATGCTAAGGCATACAACTTCTTTTCAAGCATTAATGCACACCTTTTTTACCTAAACAGAATTCTATTCTATCCCACTATTTCACAAACCCATGGGACAGGTAAAGTTTAGGAACCATATGTGATAGTGTGCACACACCCCTCTTCTCATTATATAATAAATAACTTAATGTCTTACCCATCCCACGCAAACTGAAATGTACCTCGTAATGGAGGTTTAGGACCCAGTACATGCTGACTAAACTTTTCAAGGTTATCCTTCCTTTTCATCATCATCAGTTCCAGAGACTGAGAAAAAGTTTTTACTTGCCCTCCCATGCTAACAAACAAAATCTTTCTGTTCAGTTAAACTGATGATCGAGTTTCTTGCAACAAACTATACTCAGATTCTTTTCCAACAACACTTAAATAGGAAAATGTAATGTTAATACAACGAGGTGTTAACATTTCAATTACCACACTGCACATACAGGCAGAAAACTTTATTTCAATTAAAAAATAATGAATTCCACCTTTTCTTCCACTAAAATCAACTCATAACAAAAATTTAGGTGCTTGGTTTATCTTCCATTACACAACATACAGAACAAAAGTACTAGACAAGCACCAATAACATGAGGCAAAGAAATTGGTCCTTGATTGATTATTGCTATATAACAAAGTAATACCGCAAATATCAAATGCAGGAAAACAAAAGGACCTTGATGCTACATTTGGAATGGAATTGTTTAAAATATTGTACCTGTAAAGGAACAGATCTTTGGCCAAGCGCTTGGGCCCAATGATTTTGAAAATGATCTCGTATGTTTCAAGTGCCTTCCGATGAACGCCCCCCGGCAGAGCTGGATGCAGACATTGTGCCAGGCGCTTGCCTATTGTCAGCTTTTTGGGGACCACCTGGTACTTGGCGTTGTTCTGCAGCACCTGGTAAATCAGCACATAAAGAAAAACAGCACAAAAGAAGTTAAACATCAAATGCACATTTTATAAAGGAGTTCCTGGACATGTTCAGTAAGTCGCCACACAAACCTAGGTTACGAGAAAAAAACCCAATGCTATTAAAATGTACCGTGGAGCTTTTTCTTTGCCGTGCTTTTTGCCTGTACACTCGTTACAGGTGAAATTGCCAAGGCATTTTAAACTTCACTTGCAATGGGCTTCCTGCCTACAGCTTCTCCATTTGTCATTTACTCATCCATTTGAGGACAAAAATTGCTATTTCCATTTGGTAAAATCCATTATCACTGGCTCAAAGAGGACTATTAAACTGTGGGTTGTGAGCCTGGGATAGCTTTAGGAGAAAGCCATAGAGTGAGATGGCATACAAAACTTTAACACTTTCTGAAACTATGTAATCACTTCAGGACTGGAAAACAGAGCTGCATTTACATTTTTTGACTTTTTTTGCCATATCATACCCTTCACATTGCGCAAACATGCAGCAAGAACTGCTACAATCAAAAAAAAAGAAAGAAAGAAATGAGAGTTTACACAAAATAATAATGCCACTTCCAACTGTAGTGTCATTTTCCTCAGTGGGGCTCCCTAGAAACACATATGACTGACTCAAACAAGATTTTTACGGATATCAGGATTTGTATTAAATTGTAAACTGCTGTTAAAGATTACAATGATGTTGCCCATTAAACTCCTAAAATTAATCAGAATGATAACATTCTCTAGTCCATGAATGATTTGAGCCTCATTTTAGAACTCACGCCTCATAAAATTACTGCTGATATTTATACCAGTTACTATTTTCGCATTCTTTCTATAACATTGAATGATATTAGAAGTAAATGTTACTAATAAAAGAGATGCTGCATTTATTTCCACAAGAAATTTAAATAACTTCTCCCTTTATTTACAATTACAAAGGGTTCAGCTCTAGGTCTTAGGAAGGTGCTTGGTTGATTTGTTTGCTCCTTGCACACACCCAACATTAGGCTCATACTGATGAAATATTTGCAAAAGTATTAGATGGCTGGAACCTCGTACTTCTATACTGTTACACCAGAACCTTTTGCAATTCCTTAATCTTTTTAAGAGCACTTCCCAGGTGTACCTTGTTCAGCTTCCCAAGTGCTGATATTAAATCTGCCCATTCACTGGAATACTCAAAGTTCTTCAGTGCTTTGTCAACAGCTGCTACATAGTTTCTGTACTTGGAATCAGTCAGTAGCTCCAGCTCCTCCGTGTTCATCCTCCCACAGTGTCCCCACTAGAGACCAGCTTGCAATTCATGTACAGGCATTACCTATTCAAAACATAAAAGAAAAAAGCCCTGAAACCATTGTTCCCATGACATATTTTTAGAATATGTATAAAAAGCACTACCTTTTCCTTGAAGACATTAAAAAAAATCTGAAATCAGG
This sequence comes from Prinia subflava, assembly GCF_021018805.1. NCBI lineage: Eukaryota > Metazoa > Chordata > Aves > Passeriformes > Cisticolidae > Prinia > Prinia subflava. Next base: position 34,163,099 of record NC_086248.1, on the reverse strand, counting down.
TTACAACAAACCATAAACAAAAGCTAACATATTGCAAACAAATATTAAACACGTGTCCAACATCAAGTCCTATTAAAACCTCCCCAAAAATAATAAAAAAATCACATCACAAGCCAAACAGAAATCCCCAGAAAATGAATGCATTGTCTCTCCCAAAAAGCACTGCTTGTTCTAAACAATGCAACAAAGTGATTTTTCCTTTTCTTTTTTACTTCCTCTGGGTCCATCACCAGAAATCCCCACCTTCCAACAAACCAGCCTTTCTGCAAACAGAAGACTTTCCGATCTTTCTGAATCACTTCCAAGAGAAGACAAAACTGAAGTATACATACAATAGTTTCACACTATTCAAGAGGACTTCTGTGCATCAACGCTTCCTTTTACAAGACTTGCTACTCTAATCCAGTGATGCAACTCTTTGTTTTTATATTATTGTCATCCAGGCACAACAAAAATACATGTTTAACAGTGTTCTGTAATCATAGGCTTTTGCAATTTGCTCAACATATTTTCATCGTGTGGTAGTCTACACCAAGCAATTAAGATATTCTAGTTCCAGAAACACCACCCTGTACTTTTATTGGTCATAGACTACTTTGTTTTATAACAGAGGTTCAATCACCTTTTAAAAGAAATGAGTTTTTAAGGCTACTTTCTCCTCCACCAAATACAACTCAGTGAGAAATGCTATTGCAGCTCGTCTGTGAAAAAGGCAGATTTGGTGCCCCTTTTAATGGGAGTATTATTGGAGGAAACCTTTTGGGATTTCTTTTGTACTTGGCTTCAGAAGAAACTTCTCATTAAGCAGATGCTGTTTTCTTCTGTCTCGATTAAAGGGAAATGAGAAGGAAACCATGTGCAGAAGTGCAGGCTGAAGCATGACTGAAAAAACCAAACGAACCACAGAACAGGTATAAAGAAGTATTCATCAGACTGTCTTCCAGGTATGATAAGGAAAGTTGCAAGAACAGAAGAAAACAAGAAAATGACAGAAAAAATGAAAAGAGCTGGACAGAAGGAGTGAATAAAAAGGCCAAAAATTACAAGGTTTCTGCACTCTTAACTCTGATGGCCAAGTAAAAACGACAGACTGTCTCCAAGACAGAACGGAAATGCAAACCATTATTTAAAAAACACATTCTGAGTGTCAAATGGATTGGGATGGATTTCACAATATCTCACTGACATAAAGCACTTAGATACCACTTTTAATTAAAAAAAACCCCCAGAAAACCAAAACCAAAACCAAAATCAAACAAACAAACAAACCACAAAACAAAACAACCAAAAAACAAACCTTTCCATGTGGTTTTGTTTTATAATAACGATTTTTGACTTAAGTCCCAAAAAAGATCAGGTTTGTTCTGGAAAACCTGTAAAATGCCAACAGATTTCTCAAAGAGACAGTCGCACCAAATCACCAAAGTCTGATCTCCAAAAGTGAAACAAAGTATTAACACTGAAAAAAGAAGAAAGAACCAACATATCAATGCAGTACGATTCCAGTTTTTCCAGACACAATAGATTGAGAAAGAACTTGACACAGTAAATATTTCTTTTTGAGTGAAGAATGCATCAGAATTCTTTTTATCCAGCTAAAGCATAAACACAACCACTTATGGCTGAGTAGAAGACAGGGCTCTGTCTTACTCAAGTGCTTGAAAGACCTGAGAGCAGTCTCATAAAGGATTATCAAAGGTAAAAGAAAGGTTGCTTCCTTTCAAGCTTATAAACTAGCCAGAACAATCCCTTAATTTTAAAATTAAATGCAAAATGCATTAACACCTTTGACTGAATAACTATGCTTTTAGACAAGTCTACCACACACTGGCTGTGCTAATTTAATCATTATGACGTTTCTCACAGAGAAGAATAAACATACTCTGTTTTCTTATTACTCTACAGTTATGGTCTCATTTTTCTAGCTTAAAAAAAGAATTTATGCAAATAATTTCTTGCATACTTTTTCCCACAATGAAATCCCAGTTTTAGACAAATCATGTTTTAGACAGGTGTGGCACCCAAAGAGGATACTAGGTAAATGCTATGTATTATTTTTATAAACCTTGGACTACTTCTATTCTACAATCATTAAAAATATAGGAATGCCCATTTTTATTAGTTCTCATACATAAAAATAAACTTGTTTACTATGGTTTTCTTTTTCAGTCTGCAGATATTCTACAATGTAGTTTTAAATCTTTTCATGTTTCTATAATGTATTCCTATCAATACTTTCCTGTTTTCTTCATCTATAATAAAAATGTAGATTTAAAAACATTTGATCTTACAGCTGGTATTTCAATACAATGTAAAGCTTGATAGTGTTCATTTCCTTATAAGTATCACACTAGTCTTCCATGGTTTACTACTTTGAAAAAAATGAGATAAATAATAAAATTTGATAGATTAAAAAAAATTTTTGAAAAATAGGATGTTCTGCTAGCCCATCACACAGCCCACAGAATAAGGCATTTATCTTGTCATTACATAACCACCATTTGGCATGAGGGCCAACTTTCCTTGGAATGTTCTTTACTTGTTTCTCTTTTTAAACCAAGATATGAAGAGCACCATCCTTTAGGGTTTTTTCCCTTTTTGTATACCAGATGAGATAAGGCAAGCTTCTCAGATTGAAGGTTAAGCCACTCTCATGGGTCTGACATAAGCAATCGCTGATCTGTTAGATGGCCATGACTTCTTAAATAAATGTCAAAAAGTAAATATGCTTTCTGCCCCAGCAGAAAACTTAGTATCAAGGAGGAAGAATTTACTATACACTTTCAAATAATTTTATATAATTATATTTACGTCATAGGAGATTGCAGAAGTAGGTCCTGATGCCTACTACCTTCTACTTGACCATCTAGCAGGGATTAAAATACAGATACCACACAATTCTGGGTACACCTGGATGCCTGTGGAGTCCTTGCACACGACTCTGACAAGGAAAGCAGGTGTCTGGAGCTGTGAATCTTTTTGTGGTGGGGGTTGTGCACAGTATGTTCCCAGAGCAGCCTTCAGCTCCCTTCACTGATGAGGCTGCATTGGTTTTCCTCCAACTCATGTCAAAACAATGCTGCTTCAGCTGTGTTTCCACAGCAAGTGCTCCTTCTTCAAAGCTTTTGTACCTAAGTGCCTTCTGTCTCACCTCAACACAAACTACTCACCTGTTTAAGAGGCTCTAAATGTTTTTCACTGAAGCCAAAGGAAGGTAGAGAAGACCAGCTTCATGAAATCAATTCCAGAAATGCAACTTTTATCTAGAATCTGTTTTGATTTAATCACAAGGTTGAAAGACTTGATTCAAAAGCTCTCCCTTATCTATTTTACCCCAAAACTCCTCTTCAGATTTGATTTGCTACTATTCCACTCTCATATTTTTCAAGCATCAGATAATTGCTCTATTTGTGTGCTTCACACCAATCTGCAATACTGAAATACTGATACAGGTCCAGTGGCTGATTGTGGAGCACAGATCTGCATACATCAAGTCATTTGAAGAAATCTCAAGACTTGTTCCAAGTACAGTAAGAATCTGAGCTCACAAGCTTGCTCCTTTGAATTCCTCAGGGTTTCTGCTTTGCAATGCAATATTCCAAGGCATTTTTAAATTTGTGTACAATTTCAAGGGTGGCTATGGGATGCACAGCAAAAGAACTAGTAGACAATTAAAAGCAGAGGACAAAAAATTCTAATTTCACTGTAGTGATATTGCTTTTTAAGCTGTGTATAGTGCCCACGTATTAAGCCAGCAACTGCAGAAAAACATTTGTATTTAAATAGACTCAATACAAACACAGATTTGAATACACAGAAAACAGAAGCCTTGTCATTTGGTAATTTACTATGCTTTGCTTCCCCTCAGAAGCATTTAACAACATGAATAGCAAAATAAGTCCTGCAAATCCCATACCAGACTCTTCAGATAAAATTCAAAAATAAAAATTACATACACTCTTCTATAACCACAGATAAAGATTTTCCAATTACAGCTTATTACTCTCTTTCTAGATTGAATTTCCACAGAGTCCTCTTATTCAGAAATTTTCAAACAGGAATCTCTAACATCTTCTGAAGAGTAGGAACCATTTGAGCTTGTTATTTTGGCCAAGTGCTATTTAGTAGAATAATGAAACAAGAATCTCCCCCATACTACACAAACAAACAAAATAAAAGAATCCCATCTGGCAGTATTATTAACTGTAACTAGCCATTATGTCATTAGTATCCTGCAACAGTCTAAAACACTGAGTAAGATTTAATACTGTGATTAAAAACTTCTCAGTACACTTTTCTCCCCGGTCATATTCACAAGTGGACTGAGCACATTCTATTTTTCCACAGGAAAAAAACAGCTCTGCTTTTAATTTTTTCACAAAAAATTAAATAAAATCTGTATAATAATCTGTGCATTACCCATACTGGCAACTTCTAAATCAACACGAGATGTTTTCCTGGGAGTGATTCTCATATCAAAAAAGAACTAAATGCAATAAAACCTATGGCTTGTATTACAGAGGTTAGCTTAGGTATCCAACTGGATTTGCACCCTCCTTACTTATGAAGCTACAAAACAAGTTTATTTATTATTACATAAAAAAACCAAACTGTCAGTAAAAAGAAACTGAGTACATATTTCCTTCTTTTGCATGTTGTTCACAGAAAAAGGGCTGGAATAAACCTAAGTCTATCGCTGAGCACAGTCTGATGCAAGTGCATCAGGTATGTAAAATGTTCTTTCTGCTGTTCCTGTAGTATGGTCTTCTAAAGGGTGGCTGGCACCAGACAGGAGTTCATAAAGAGGAACAAGTTTAAAAATTCATAAGGAACGTACAACAAGCCTTCTAAAGATTCAACTGCTCTAGTTTCTACTTAAGAAAACAAATTTATAACTATAAACAAACCCTAAATGAATATGCGTTAGACCACAATTTTTCTGAAATTAAAAATTATCAAATTTATGTCTGTTTGTCAGAGGGGAGAAGAAAGTGACCAAAGACTTCTCACTCTCATAGACCAATACATATCTCTTCCAACAGCCTCTTAAAAACTGAGTTTAGGATGACATTTTAACCCCTCTTCAACTCTACTTTATTACAGCTTCTCAATACGTAACAGGTGAACTATGCAATAGCTTGATAAACTGGACTAAAATTTTAATTTTGACTCCAGACCCACCAACGGAACACTACTGATTCCTATTCTTTCAGGCCTTGAGCACTACTGCCTGCATGCTGCTCAGGACTATCTTAGTGTTTCTGGCAAAGTATAACAGACATCATCTTTTCTAGAGTTTAGTACTTTTGCACTTCATGAATGCCAGTATCTTAAACTAGAGTCTCTACTTTTAAAGTATCGTTCTTCATGAGATCAAATCATATATTCAGATTTCACAGATCTGAACTTATGTCACTCAGTAAATGAAAGAATGATTTGCATCTTTCTTACAACTCAGGTCAACCATTAACTAAAATATTTTTCTTCTTACTAAAATAACATTTCCCCATTTTTCCTTTCTTACAACAAATGATTCCTGAATTATCTATGTAATAAATTATAGCTTAATCAGTGTTCATTTTGCATCCAAAAATCAACAAAGCTCCAGATAGCCTTGCTTCTTATTCTAAATTATGCTAAACATCTAACATGTCTTACTAAAAAACAGATGGCAATTTAAGTCAGAATAACACAACATAGAGAAAAATGGGAAAATTCTTCCTTGAAATTGTGGTTATTCACCAACATTTACTTTCAAGTACTTTTTTTCTGTCCCCTTCTTTCCTTTGTTGACCACTGTATTTGAACAACTAATATTTCAGTCTAAATCTAGAACTGGTCATTATTTCCCTCATATTCAATTACACTTTTGAAGAAAAAGAAAAACAAAGCAAAAATCACCTAGAATTTACCATGCACTCAATTTGACAAGTGTTCAGTGTTGCCTCCTTAAATTTTATTTCATCTCAGCTCACGGAGTTACATCTTTCCAAACAACTTAAATTTTGGCAGCAATGCATCCATCAAAGAAGGGTAAACAATTTGATTAAAGACATTTTAAAAAGAATCATTTCATTCACACAGCTGACATCTGAACAATACCAAATATTTAAGGAGTTTTTTTTAAATCAGAATATTTTGAATTAAAAGGGACCTTAAAGTGCATCTAGCTCCAACTCCTCTGCCATGGGCAGGGACACCTTCCACTAAAATATGACTTAATCTCCCGGAGTCCCTAGTAATTTTCACAATGCTGAGCCAAACAGAAACATAAAATCTTTACTCTGAAGCTACATGTAACATCGTATATAGTGTATCAACTACTGCTCCCTGGACCAAAAGAAACTGTTGCCATGCTAAAAAAAAAAGGTTGGCTTGCTGCCTGAGCTGGTAAGGCCTTTTTCAGCTATTCACAACCAAACCTGAAACATCATAGTGCCTGTTTTCACCTTCATAAAGAGCTCCTGAGACTGAATATCAGAAACAAGGCTGTTTGGATTACTCTAAACAGAATACAGAAGGTATTTACCCCACATAACCACATCCATGGCAACCACAAGTTCAGTGGGTAGGAAAAAGCCCTAGCACAGGGAGAACAGGAGTGCAGATGCCTGTGAGCACCGTGAGCTTTGTGCTTTCCCAGGCCCATAGCAGAACTGCCCAGCTCTCACACACACCCACCGGGCCCTGGGACCACTGCCCTCCCTGTTGAGTAGTGCTTGATAAGCACACAACATCAAATAGGTATCTTCTCTCCAGCTGCCTGAGCACAGGAACAGGACAGGCCTCCTAAAATAAACTGTAATTTTTCACTTTTGTGTGTTTCAGTCTCGTGCCTTCAAATGGTCCCTACACCATCTCTGAAAAGAATTCCTTTTTAACTAGCTAGCTTTTCTTTTCCAAGCATTTATTGAGATGAGACTTAGCTTGAGGGATTTTTTCTTTCTTGCCTATTTTTCACTCTCATCAAATTAGTAAGTCACATTAATATGTAATACATTTAAAATAAGTAGATCAACAAAGGCAAAAAAGCCATAGCAAACATAACAGTGAAATCAAGTCAAACCAGAATCACTTCATTTACAGCTATATTTGTACTACACTTTGTTTTAAAGGAGAGTGTGCCAACTTCAGGTTACTTTTCAGCTTAGTACACACACACACACAAAAAAGGACTTAGATGAGGTTCACTGTCTTACATTACACTTGCAGTACTCTGTACTAAGAGAAAAGCTTTGCTTCCAGGGTAACTAACGCTGTGCCTTCACATTGAGATTTCTCTTCAAATATTCTGATACACAATTTAATACAGAATCTACCAAATTAATTAAAAAAAAGTGGTAGCCAGGTAATTTATTCAGTTATTATTTGTTCACAATAGCCTTTCATTTATCCATATCCATTGCTCTAATGTGTACCTTCAGGTGGGTTTAACATTCTGTCTCCAAACGAACCTGATAGATCTTTTCACAAAGGCATGTCAGAAACTCTCATATCCTTATCCTTACCTTACCTGGATAACTGAATACAATGAATTTGGGCAAGACTTTGTCCATCTTCCTTTTTCATTATGTCCTGAGATCTAAGGTATTAGTAATTCATTAATTTTAAATTTCAACTCATTTCTATAACTTTATTCTGATTTTAATTCTGAAATAGTGTCATATGCCATGCCTATATCTCTGCATTATCTAGACTGTGGTTGTATTTCACAATGCATCTGGTTTCCCAGTTCCAGAGGTGGATTTCAAAAGAATTTGTAAAGTAGAATCCTTTTCTGACTATTCTGAAAATGGTGCCTGGACCAAAACTTGTTCACTCTCCTTATCCTCAAAAGTAAGCCAGAAAAGACATAAATAAAAGGTTAAATTCCCCATGATTTCTGCAAACGAAAAACCAAGTTTGGCAAAGCACCATTCCCTGACTTCTATTTTTTAATGCTTGTACTGAATTACAAGTTTCTGATAAAAATAGGAATGTGTTGACTAGTAAAACTACTGATTCTCCTTGGTGCTTTGTCTTCATTTCTTGTTTCAGTTATTGGGAGAAGATGGTTGATCCTGCAGTGTTTCTTCTCCCCAGCCTCTCAGAGGGAAACATATCACTTACTGTTTCTATTTATCATTCAGCTTCTTTTCAGCTACAAATCAGAGCAACATGGTTATTAATCTGGAAGACAGTTTATGTGCATACAGAAAAATTACTTCCATTTTTCTATTTCATGCTTTAGCAGGTATCATTTAGCGTAGTCTCTTGTCTATCTCCTATTTTTCTCCATCATTTTCAAAACAGGGTTTTTAACAACATACTTCATATCTCTTCTTAGTTCTCTTCTACACACTGGAGATTTACATAATACAGCTCCATCAAAGACAGAAAAAAAAAAAAAAAAAAAGAAAAAGAAAAGGAAAAAAAAGAGAAAAGAATATCAATAAGCATTTTCAGCCAGCCCAAAACAAGCAGTCATTCCTGGCTAAGCAAGAAGACACTAAAGGGGGTCAGCAGGAACAGTGGCCAAGGGAACTAAACCAGTGATGAACACATGGAAGTGTCCTCCCTGTATTCAAACAGAAAACAATGATAGAGATTACAGGCTGAGCCCACTCACACCAGTGCAGTACAGTCCGCTGTCTTCACCGTGGCTGGTAGGGGGCTGTTTCAGATTTGTGCTAAACATGGTTGATAATACAGAGATATTTTTGTTATTGCTGGACAGGGTTACACAGTGCCAAGGCCTTCTCTACTTTTTGTATTGCCATGCTGGTGAGCAGGCTGGAGGTGCATGCGACATTCAGAGGGGACAGAGCTGGGACAGGTGACCCAAGCTGGCCAAAGGGATGTTCCAGACAACATGACATCATGCTAAGCATACCAAGAAGGAGGAATGGGGGAACATTTGTAGTGACGGTGTTTGTTTTCTTCCCAAGCCACTGCTAGGTGTGATGGGGCGCTGCTCTCCTGGAGATGGCTGAACACCCGCCTCCCGTGGGAAGGGGTGAATTCATTCCTTGTTTTGCTTTGCTTGTGTGTCTGCTGCTTTCCCTATTAAACTGTCCTTATCTCAACCCATGAGTTTTCCTCCCGTTATCCTTCTCATTCTCTCCCTTGTCCCACAGGTGGGGGAATGGGGCTTGGCTGCTGGCTGGGGTTGAACCACAGCACCACCTTCTCCACACAGCTTGCAGTGCCTGCCATGAGCATTTCTAATGGTCTGCATAGCATGCCAATCATCTTACACAGGAAAAGCACTGCCTACACTGTAAACACAACCATCCACTCAAATGCACAGCCCCTCCAGTAATGGAAGACATAAGATACCTTTTCTTTGCAAAGTGTTGTTTAAATATCTACTGTCAGAGGTGCTACCAACAAGTTGGGAAAGCAAGACATTCAGTGAAGTGGAAATGCAGCCTCTCCCCATATCATTTACAGGCTGCTTAGTTTCCAGAAGTGCCAATTCTCATGTCAATGAAAACAAACCCACAAATTATGCCATAAATATTCTGCCTCTTTCCAAACTGACATCCCCCCTCACAACGCTCATGCATGCTATCCAGAAAATTACTGTACATTATGGATAATCACACTATTTAGGTATCACACTATTAGCAAAAGGTCTACTGTCTTCTGTTTTTAAAAGGTACCAACACTAAAAAAAAACCTAACACAAACAAAGAGAGCAAATTTGATAGCCAGGCCTGCTTAAGTATTTAACACAGATCTGTTAGCAGTAGTATTTAACACAAGCCTTAGCAGCAAAATGAAAAAACTAGGCTCTTCAACCTTATAATGTGGCCCCTTATTACCTACCAGCATCAAGCCTGTTACTCTTTAGATACAGTCTTCCCAACTCTTCACACTCCTACAGCCAGAATTCAGGTATCAATAACATTCTGCAGTTAACCTGAGAACCATAACACTTTCACTATCACTGCATACTGAAAGAAGATCCAGGAGTGAAAGGGTTCTTGCAATCAGCAACAAAAACAACGGTTGAGTCACCCAGAATAAGCTCTTTAAAACCTGCACCTCATACCTGACATATTTTAGGTCACTTAAAAAGAGAAATTGTTCAGCCTTCTCTGGTTATTGTCACAGGTATACAAATATTATTTCTGAAAAACATTTAACACCAGAAGCTGTCATACATTTATGCTTTTCAAACTGGCATCACAAGATTTAAAGCCATCTCTGCATCAACAGATGTAATTTAACCCTGCACCACACAACCCAGTGACAGCCGCATGTCCCGTGTATCCTTCCAAACACCACACGCAGTAACTCCAGCAACCGGGAATCTCACCTAAAAGAGGCCCGCAGCCCCCTGGACGCTCAAGGTCAACGCAGGACGACCCTGGCAGCCCAACGCCAAGCTCATTCCCAGGCAGGCGGGAAGAGCTCTCTGGGGAAGATCCCCCACGGAGGGCGAAGCCAGGCCCCGCCGGCCGCTGCCGGGCTGCGGGTGAGGCTCTGCGCCCCAAAACTCACCCAGCTGCGGAGGAGAGGGGTGGACAGGTGCCACAGGTTAATTGATGCAGCCTAATTAACAGGCTATAACAGCCCTCCCCGGCCTCCTCAGCATCTGCCCCTCGCACAGAGCCCAGCACGGCCCGGCTGTCGTCCGCCCCGACGGTGCCGGAGGGTAGGGCAGAGCAAAGCAGAGGAGAGGGCCAGCTCGGCTCCAGGGGCGGACCCTCCCGAGCACCGGCGCGGCGACGGGGGCGAAGGGAGGGGAGCAGGAGCAGCAGCCGCCGGGCCGCGCTGCGTGCCCGCACCAGGGTCCCGAGGAAGGGGCGGAGGGAGCGGCGTTACCTGAGCGACCCGAGCCGGAAGAGCCCGACCGCCACCGGCACCCCCGCGCCGCCCTGACAGCTCCCGGCGTGCCCCGCGCCGCGCCCGCCCCGCCCGCCCGCGCCGCGCAGCGCCCCCTGGCGGGCCGCGGGCGCAGTGCGCGGGCGCGCAGCGGGCTCTGCGCGAGTGCGTTTGTTTATCTTGCTGGTATCGACTGAGTTGGCCACATACAGCGCAGGGAAAATGGAAGGTGGGTGGTGCTTTAGAAAATTATACTGCAACAGGTTGCCACAAGCTGTGGATGCCCCATCCCTGGAAGTGTTCGAGGCCAGACTGGATGGGGCTCTGAGCAATCTGTTCTAGTGGAAGGTGTCCCTGCTCATAGAAGTGGGGGTTGGAAGGAGATGATCTCCAAGATCACAGAATCAATTAGGTTGATAAGATCTCTGAGATCATCGAGTCCAACCTATGATCAAATGCTACCATGTTAACCACACCATGGAACTAAGTGCCATGTCCAGACTTTCTTTAAACACCTCCAGGAACTGTGACTCCACCACCTCCATGGGCAGCCCATTCCAATGTCTAACCATCCTTTCTGGGAAGAATTGCCTCTGAATGTCCAGCCTGCACCTCCCCTGGCACAGCTTATGACTATGTCCTCTTGTCCTCTCTCTGGTTGCCTGCCAAGCAGAGGCAAACCCCCACCTGATCCCTTCCAACCCAAACTGGTCTGTGATGCTATGATGTGATATTATCTTTACATTAGCAGTAGCTGTTTTGGGAATTTTTAAAAATTTCTTGTGATTTGTATGTTTGAATCCCTACTACGCAAAAAAGTGTATGGGTGCCCACATGGACGGTATTGGAAGGAGTTTTTTACTGCATTGCAAGAGCGATTTTTCAACTTACCAGTTCTACAGTATGAGGGGTGCAGCTCTTAGATTGTAATCTGTTGATTTTGAAGTCATCATTACAGTTCTCAAATTTAAACAGGCTTCATAACAGCAATCAGAGCTCATGGTTATAAAATACTTGAGTAACTGCAGAAAAAAAGAAAAAAATGTGTGTTCAGCTTACATGATTAATGTTTTAGGCTTTGTCTGAGGACAAGTATTTCTAAAATATTGCCAGGGGAAAATACCATAATATTTATAAATCTACTCAGTGACTTACGTGGCTGGCCAATATTTAATGAAGCCTAATTTTATTCTCCAGACTTGGGATAATAAAGAGTAAATGCAATTCCTTTTCTCATTAAACTATACCAGGAATTGGTACATGAAAAATAGTTACTTTCTGAAAAGCTGACAATTTTGACTGGTTTTCTGAAGCATCAACTATGACTCCACATGTCATGTATTTTTAATTAAAATGGTGTACTTAAAATTATTTTTTTCTTTGAAGATACTTATAAATGCCTTTGAGGTGTAATTGTTAACTAGGCTGGTCATGCTTTTGGAGCTATTTAACAGTGGTGAACTTGACAGAGGGGAAGTGACTGTCAATAACTGACCATGTGCTTTCACAGGCTGCTGCATTGCAGAGTGGTTGGATTTCTAAGCTTTCCTTGTGCAGAATTTAGTAGTGGCAGTTAAAGCTCAGAGCTCCAAACACTTCTTTCAAATTGTTTCATCAACTTTATGTGCAGTGGCAATCAAAAAAGAATATTGAGAACAAGACAGAGGTGGTTGTTTGGCTGCTGTGAAAAAGGCTGGTGCAGCTTCAGATTGATTATGGTATCAATCCTTGTCTTCACAGCTCAAGGGGGATGTACAGAAGTTGGGAAAGGCACTGTGGAGCGATGTCTTGCTGCTATATTACAGCAAGAGCAATAATGACTGCTTCCCTTCGATGCAGAGAGAGAAGGCAGGGGAGAGGATTGATTAAATTCCACAAAATCATGAAAGGCAGCAAAGTTGTTGTTAACCAAACCCCACAGTATGAGAATGAGGAGGCACAGAGAATTCTTTTCTACAAAGCAGAAAACTTCTAGATCATATTGGCACCAGGGGCTGGGGACTTGGACATTATCTGTAGGTTGAAGGATACATTATTCATATTGATGAAAAACACATCCATAAGTGGCCACTGAAGGGATTGGGTAGGGATGTACCCATAGGGGAAGTACCTGGCAGCAATCACATTACAGAACTCTTCCTTATTAGTACCTTGTTCTACTGATGTTGGAGTCAAAATACTGGGCTGGGTGCAGCACTGATGTTAGGTGTACTTGCTCTGTAGGAAATTTACCTTCCTTTCTCTGTAATTATTTCACAGCAGAAAAAGTGAGAAACCTATAATAGACAGCTTTGAATAAGTGAGGCTCATACTCTGCAAACACTTAAGGTTATTCATAACTTCCTAGCTCTGGGTAAGCCTTTGTAACATCAAAGACCCTTTTGCTAATACTAGGAGTCAATTCTCTTATAATTATACGGGGTTTATGTTTGACATATGACCTACTTGTCCACAACAATTTAGCCAACAATTTGTACATTCGTTTGTGAATTAATTGGAAATGAAACCCACCATGTGGATTAATTCTTTTTCTTCCTTCAAAAAAAAAAAAAAAAAAAGGAAACAACAACAGAACCCCAAACCACCACACTCAGAACAGCATAGTGGATGGTATAGCTCCATCTTAGAATACTTCAATTAATGAATGCTTTGTAAAAAACAACAAAATAGCTCAGTTGAAACTCTTGACCATTGTCTGCTGTATTTTTCCCCCAAAATCTAACCTTGCTTCATCTCTTCTTTGGGACTGTTCTGCTTGATTTTGATAACTCCAAGGACTAAGAATACTTCAATATAATCATGTCTTTGATAATAAATTGCTAAAAAAGTAACATGAGCAAATTTGCCTATTTGAAGATATGTAGGTCATGTTTTAAAACAACTCTCTGCAACCACAGAAGGTCTTGTGACTTTGAAAAAAGTAAACATTTTTAACATTGTGAAAGACTCCTCTTCTATGAAGTGAAAGTTTCTTTCCTTGGTGTCCTTGAATATTGGACATCAACTTCTTACGTACTGTGAGGGCAGCATCCTGGATAAAGTGTGCAGTGATGACTGTTCATAAGGTAAGGGAAAGTCACCAGGTGTGTCAGGGTAGACTTACAGTCTCTTTTATGAAAGATCTCATGAGAGGCACTAGAAAACCTCACCCCGGAGCAGCAGCTGATTGCTATGAGTACAATGTGACAGCATTCAAGAGCTGGATGCACGTGGATTGGGAGGAATTCAGGCAGACTTGTAAAGCTGCAAGAAAGGGTGGAGAGGGTTTCTTTCACAAGGCAGGGGGTGAGCAGTGGTGCATGACCTGCCATGGGACACAGTCCCCAGTGCTGGGGAGCCTGCCCCCGTTTCAGCAGACACCTCTGTTCAGTCTGAACTCTGCAGTCATGATGGGGTGACCCCAGCCCGCTGTTAGCTCACAGGTAGAATCAGAAGTGCAGAAGCAAGAAAAACAGTGGGTTGAAACAATGATGTTTTAGGAGATGAGGGAAGAGGAACAAAACCGAAACAAACCCACCTCAAACATACAGACTCACCACCTCCCACAACACGACTACTGATGTTCAGTCAGTCTCTGAGCAATGGTCACTTTGGAAAGACTACGCCCCGAGTTTTTACTGCCAAGCTGTACGACCTCCCCCCTTGCCCCAGACTGTTCTCCACCTCCAGCCTACTAGCTGGGTGGTGCAGGGTGAATTACTGAGGAGGCCTTGACAGTGTGCAAACACCGTTCAGTAATAGCTAAAGTAGCAATTCTATTATCATTATCAACGCTGTGTGGCCACGAATCCTGAGCACATACCCCCAGGCACAGCCCACAGTGCCTGTGGGGAGGTGCCCGAGAAAAGGGAGCCGGCGGTGGTGTGGCAGGAAGGCAGGAGATCACAGCCCGGTGTTGACATAGAAGAGACTGGGCATCAGAAAACCCTGTGAGACCAGCGCGTTGTGCACACCTTGACCCCGGGGCTCGGGACCCGATGGGACTCATCCCCGGGCCCCCAGGCCTGACCGCCGCCAGCAGACCCGGGGACACTCTCCCGCCACGGCTCCCAGGGCACCGCCGGAGCCCTGCTGCTGGATCCTGCACTTGGATGGCAGCAAGCCTATGCAGGGCTACGGGCCTGGGCAGGAGTGCAATGAGAGCTGTTCGGCGGAGAAGGGTGCGGGGGGGCGGCCCAGGTGGCAAAGGACGCCAGTGGCATCCTGGGCTGTGTCAGCAATAGTGTGACCAGCAGGAGCAGGGCAGTGATTGCCCCCTGTACTCTGCAATGGTGAGGCCGCACCTCGAGTGCTGCGATCAGTTTCTGGGCCTCTCAGTTTAAAAAGTATATTGATGTGCTGGAGTGCGTCCAGAGAAGGGCAACAAGGCTCTCGAAGGGTCTAGGAAACGTCTTACAAGAACAGCTGAGGGAGCTGGGTTTGTTTAGTTTTGAGGAGTCAAGGAGAGCTCACTGCTCTCTACAACTGCCTGAAAGGAGCTTTTGGGGGCCGGTCTCTTCTGCCATGCCTACTGTGCCAAAACTAGCGGGAATGGCCCTAAACT
Source organism: Prinia subflava (assembly GCF_021018805.1). Lineage (NCBI taxonomy): Eukaryota > Metazoa > Chordata > Aves > Passeriformes > Cisticolidae > Prinia > Prinia subflava. The sequence continues at coordinate 34,147,744 of NC_086248.1, read as the reverse complement.
GAGGCAGGAGACGTTCAGATTAGACACTAGAAAAATATTTTTCACCGTTAGGGTGGTCTGGAACAGATTTGCCAGGGAGGTGGTGGAGTCGCCATCCCTGGAGGTGTTCAGGAGGCGGAATGTAGGGTGATACGATTTAGGGGTGTGAAAAAGGCATATTGTATATGTGGCTCTACGCAGATATTTACTATATGTAATCTGAAAGATAGAAAAGTTATACTATATTAACATTAGAATAATGTAGTGAATGTAGTTTTGTAATTAACAATAAGTTATAGTACAATAGAAGCTGTGTATGTGTGTTATTTTTTTTTTGCTCAAGAAGAAAAATTCCTCAGCAGAGAGATAACATTCACAGAGGCCCCTAAACCTTACAGAGGCCTCTAAACCTTCTAGTGAAGAAGAATTTATGGCCTCTTATCCACAGAACCTAACTTTCTCAAGGACGTATGCTCTCATGCGTTCTTTTAATTAACAGAAAGCTTTTGTGACAAGAAACAGCTGAAAATTACTTGTTTTACGTAAGATATGAATAGTCATAAACTGAAGGCTTAAAAAAAGAAGACTTCTCTTTGTTCTGGGCCCTTCTCCTTCCTAGCCTTTGTCTGGGAGGGAGGGGGGACAAAAGCCCGGGCTACTTTCTTTGCTCTTGTTGTCTCATTATTTGTCCTGTCTCTGAAAACTTTTTTTAAACTTTTATTATTGTATTAATATTTTTGTAACCAATTTTTATTCTTTATTAAATATTCATAAATTTCAAAAAACGAGTGATTGGCGTTTATCACAGGGGTTACAGCGGCAGTGCTGGGTGGACGCCTGGTCCGGATGATCCTAAGGTCTGTTCCAGCCTTGCTGAGCCTGTGATTCCGTGACTCCCGGTCCCACGCAGGCGGCGCTGTGACGGGCCGGCGGGCGGGCGGCGGCGCCGCGCCTGCGCGGGCGGGAGAGCGGCCGCTTCCTGCGCGGAGCCGGCGCCGCTCCGCCGGCATGGCGGCAGCGTTCCTGCTGGAGATCAGGCGGGGGACGCAGAGCGCGCTGCTGGTGCTCCGGTAGTGCGGGGGCGCTGCCGCCCGCCGCCGCTCGGGCCGTGCGGGGAGCCGGGGGGCGCGGCGGGTCTGGCTTTCGGCGTCCTTAGCCTTCGGCGGGGGGACCGGGTTGTGTGCAGGCGGCTCCCCCTTGCCCGTTCGGCTCGGCACAGCCCGGGCTACTGTGCAAATAAATTTTTCCTGAGAACGGTGGATTGTTTCTCTCGGCTGCTCCTCGTTCACCGCGTGGATCCCGGGGCGCGACTGGGGCTGCGGGGGAGCTGCGGGCCGGCCCGTGTGAAGCAGCAGCGCCCCCCGACAGCTCCTTCCCGAGGCATACCCGTTGCTTTTCCTCCGCAGCGCGGCGGCGGAGCTCCCCAGCGCGCCGGTGGAGGTTTCGGTGTGCGCGGATTCCCTGGAAGTGAGGAGCGGCGGGAGCTGCGAGGCGGCGGCGCTGCCGGCAGGGGTCAGGCTGGCGCCGTCCTCGTGCCGCGGCCTCCGGCACCTGCGCGGGGACGGGCTGCACCTGCGCGTGCGCCTGCGCCTGCGCGGCCCGCCGCGCGCCGCCGGTGAGGGAGCGGAGGGGCGGGGCGGGGCTGGGGCTGCTAAAAGGGGCAGGGTGAGCTGGGAGGGAAAGGGGCTGCAGAGTCTGTACAGCAAACACCTTCTGAATTGTCAGCTTTAGAAATTGAAAAGTGCGAAAATGGCGTAATGAAAGGGAAACGAGCTGTGTTTGGGGTCTGCTAACAGTGCCCCCCGCACCACGCCGTGCTTCCCTATAGCACTTCAAAATGGTTTTCTTTCTTTCCTGTTCCGCGTTTGGTAGCTGAAAATCACAGAACCATAAAATGCCAAGGTGTTGGAACGGACTTTAAAGATCCTCCTCACTGCCATTGCCAGGGATACTTCCCGCTAGACCAGGTTGCTCAAGGACTTCCCCATCCCGGCGTTGAACACTGCCTGGGCTGGGGCAGCCTCAGCCTCCCTGGGCAGCCTGTGCCAATGTCTCACCACTCGCAGTAAAGAATTTCTACCTAATATCTAACCTAAATTTCCATTCTTTCAGTTTGTACCCATTACTCGCTGTCCTGTCAGTAATGCAGTAATCTGATTCATCCAGGCAATTAGACTACACCTCTCCGTCCCTGGCCACTTAATCATAAAGGATTATGGGTTTGTGTTGGGGCTCATTATTCTCACAGCTGCGGTTTCAGACGTCAGTGTCACAGGTCACATCTGCAAAGTTACCTGCTCTGTTTCCATGATGCCAGTTCAGGTGTAGGATGTGTTTGCAATAAATAGAAAGCATGGTAGTAGAGCTATTGCTTGCTTTCATCCTAGCATCCAAACTCAATATGTTTAGATTTATTTCATACAATGTGACACAGAAAGATGTATTAAATAATACAAAATTGCCATTCTGAGCTTTTAAAGTAGAAAAGGAGGATGAAATATGTGATACACAGCAATGACTTCAGCACCAGAAACACATTGGAATACTCTGCTGAGATTGCATCTGTATATTAATCTGTAATTATGCATGTGCTTTGACAACTCAATTATACTAAAATTATTTAATGTGTCATATTTATGAGATGTTTCAAAAGACCAATGATGAAGTTTTAAAAATCAACCTTGGAAAGTCTTGCTAGTGAAAAATAGGTATGTGAACCAGGTGGTAATCAATGTATATGTTGGATAGTCTTAGTTATGCATTGATGTTTTATATTATTATGCAAAATAGTTGAAATTCTGGAGCCTTTAAAAGCCACTTTTCTCTTGTGGCTGAATCCTAAATTTCAAATATTGAGTGTCAGTGCTGTGAGTAAACTTTGATTCTTAAGTATGAGAAAGTGGGTAATGCAAAGCATATTCATATGTAGAACTCGGCTTACAGTTTTACTTTTCTTCCCCTTAATGTTATCAGATAATTTGGGGAGGCTTTTATAACTTCTTTTTTTACTTTGGAGAAGTAATTTGACCTGCTTTTTGTGAGACCATTTTTGCTTTCCTGGCCTACAGAGGCCGCTGCTCACTATCTTTTCCTGGAGTATTTCCTTAATGGTTGGTTTCTTACCTACCTGAAAATGTAAAACTAGTGTCTTCTCCCCATCCTAACTATTTGTGTTGCATATTGATGTGTCCCCTCGTATTGCAGATAGACTGATTATCAGAAATATCATTACAAAAGAGTGGTGTTGAATTTTGATTTTTATAATCTCTGCAATTATATCAATGTATCAACTCCCCTTCTGAAGAGGATTTGCAGAAATAATTATTCACATGTACAGTTCCTACTCAGTTATATGGGGCATGAGGTGGGGATAGCACATTTTTTTCCTAAATACAAATACTTGCTTCTACAGGTAAAAAAATTAGGGTTGTGTTTAAAATGTCAGCATTTTGCTTTGTCTGTTAGATTTATTCTTTTTGGTTTGAAGTATTTGGCAGGATTTTTTTGTACAAGTGACTGAAAATTTCATGCAGTTTTGAAGATTAATATATTTCTTTCCATCTATAGATGTGGTTTTTACTTTGAGGGAAAGCCTGAAACCCAACAAGAATTACATCTTGTACTGTCAGTCCTGTGGTGACATCGTAGTAAAAGACCGGTGAGTACTGCAGTGTCTTCTATTTATAGCAATAAATGCCATGGTGATTGGTATTCATGTTATTTTGTGTGCTTAGAGACAGCTAAAAGGTATTTATTTTGAAACTGATAGACAACTACACATTTGAAGCACTGCAGATGACAAAAAGCAAAATTACCTGAAACAGTTTTTGGCTGTTTGTTCATTTACTCCTTGATTTCGTTCTTCCTCTGTACTTCAGGTATCCTTTTCAGTTCTTTTCATTCTCCTATAAATTTCCTTCAGTCATCATGCTGTAATTGTAGAGTGGCTGCTCAGAATGGGGATATTGACCACAGCTTGCTTTTATCTTTTAAGCAAGAGCTGCCTCCGCATAGTCAGGGATGCTGAATTTGGAAACACGGGAACTGTGCCTTAGCTGTGTGACTCGGCCTTATCTCTGTTCCTTACAAAGTCTGCAGAGTGAATGAGAATTTTAATAAAAAGGTCCTGCATTGTCTAGCTCTTCTGATGAATAATTTTGACAACTTCAGCTGAATATATAAGAATTATAGAGGTGCACACAGTCTTTTATGATCTGGGTGGCTCCTAATAGTCAAAACAATAATACAAATATTTTTCGTTCTCTAAATTCCTGTTACTTTCTTGTCATAAGTATTTATGGCTAGCTGAATGTAACTGAATGAGGATTTCTTAACTTTCTCCTTTGAAATGTCTCTTCAGAAAGTCTAGTAATAACTCTGATTTTGATACATTTGTAAAGTAGTGGAACTTCTAATTTCTAGTCAGTAACATTTGCTTTCAAAACATATTGCACTTTTATAATCATATCTCTTAGTGGGAATTTTCCTGAATTTCAGCACATCAAATTCATATGCATGTAGTTTAAATCTTTTGGTTCTGCATCCTGTAATGTGACACAAGCAGAATTTTTGAGAAAGGCATAAGAATGCATGTCCATGGCTTTTCACTTGGCAATTCCCCTTGCAGGGAGCCTCTGAGCCCCTTGAAATGCTGAAAAAAAAAACAAAACTAAGACAAGACTAGAAGAGTGGAGCTGCCAGTGTATGCAACACATTCTGTTCCAGCATTTCCAAAAGGAAGAAAGTAGCATAGTCAGAACTTCTAGCTGCAGAAGAATTCATGTGTTCTTCTCTCCAGGAAGAGTTAAGTATGACAGTGATAGCAGAGGTGGAATGATTGAGGGGAAATTGCAGAACTGTGTGAAAGAGAGCATATTAGAGTCTGAATTACTAGGAAAGGGTCTGTAATAAGAAAAACCCAAGATGTAGAAAATCATACCTTTAAGAAGAAATTGAAATAAATGGGATTTTGTTTAAGTAAGGTTGTGAAGAAGACAAGATTCTTCCAATATCTAGGAAGTTGCTGCAAAGAAGGTGGCCATAATCTTCAGTTGAAGCAAGAGGAATCTACATTAAAATGAAAAAAAAACCCCAACAAACTGCCCCAAACCTATTCTAAAGCTTTTTTTTTTAACTGTTAGAGATTGCATAGGAAGCCTTCCTTTCAATGGTTACATTAAGAAATATACTAGAAATGGTTTAAATGTAAGTAGGAAGTAATCCTTCCTTGGTGTACAAAAATTGACTCTATATATTTTCTGAAATCCTCTGCCTAAGACTGTTTTCTTCCATAAATCTGATAGCTCTTCAGAGGTTAGGATTATGCTCTTTCATTCTTTTCCATTGCCCTCACATTATCCACATTAGAGAAAATTATTAGATTTTTTTTTTCTTTCATCATGCAAGAGCTGCAAAGAATTAGGGATACTTTCCTTTTTCTTCCTCTCCTTCCAGTTGGGCTAAGCATACCTCATATATAAAATAATTCTTTAAAACTTTATTTTTTGTTATGAAGAAATTCTTAAAGGCTTGTGGTATGTGGATGCCAGGTGCCCACCAAAACTGCTCTATCACTTCCCTCATCAGCTGGACAGGAGGGACAAAATGGAACAACAGGGCTCTTATAGACTAGTGCTTAACTTCAAACTTTTAAAAAGTAAGTTAATTACCTACTTTTCTGGCTGGAATCTGAGAACTATCTACAGCAGGAGATTCAGCTTGGCTAGATTAGACACTTTCAGGAGAAAGCTACTCCTAAAGGTCCCAGCCTAAGAATCGTTTGTTGCTCTGTGTTGCTCTCTGCTGCCCGTGAAGGCAGCCCAGGTGGCTATCTTCAAGGAGAAGCTCATTCTTAGGAGCAAGTCTGGGGAGATACTTCACCCTGTTTTCTAGATTTTATCATGTTACTTAGTAGCCTCAATTTAGTCAGTACTCAGTAAACCTCAAGTTGGTTTTGTTTGTTTGTTTTTCTAGGAAGGTTCCATTTTTATTAGTGTTACATTTTTCCAGTTCTGGTGAGCCAGGATATGGCTTCCCACACATGAGTGGCAAAAGCCTAAAATACAATGGAAATTGTATATTTTCTGTATAGCTCAGAGCTAGGAGGAGTTTTTTTAGGAAATTCCTACCGGCTGGAAAAACTGCTTTTCTTGAAAAAGAAGTGAACATCTTTATGCTGTAGACTGTGGGAGTAAAGAAACGTTGATGTAATGAAACAGGACAGCATGAGTCTGCAGCTTAAGGTAATCTCTTGTCTTTTTTCTCACTTGTAAGAACATTGCTGAACAATACCAGCTTTTTGTTACTTTTGTGTAAAAAGCAATACAGGAAGACATTTTTTTGCAGTGTAAGTCCAGGTGCAAGAACTAATTGTAAAAGCTGATGAAGAATCAGTTATTAGGCCAGCATCAGAACTAAAATCAGAATGAAGCTGTTACTTTGGCAGAATTGAGTAGTATCTCAAGCAATATATAAGACCACAGAAATGAAGACACACATGGGTAGTGCTGAGAGGTGCTCTTTTTTAGTTTTGGTAAAGCTGCATCATAGGATGAGTTATTCCAACTTTCATCTGCAGGTGGAGCAAGCAGAGTTTAAAATGTATTGTCTATCTAGAAAAAAAAGGTATTTTTTTAATAAAGCATTTTTCTTTCATCCACTGAACAGTTCAAAAGGGCCAATAAGCTACAGTGGGAAGAACTGACATCTTCAGAAGATGTTAGTCAGGGAACTGCAGGAAAGGGGGGATGCCTAACGGTTGGCTTAGCAGCTGTGTTTTTATTTGCAAAACAGCACCATCAGCAAAGTTGTATTTGCAAGTTTTAAGTAAGGAGTAGAATCAAGAAACTCTGGTGAACGTTTCAGGTGACAGCTGAAGAAATAAGGTAACAAAAGGAAAGCATTCAAGGAAACTAGGCAGAGAGCAGAAAATGCAAACCCAGTAAAACATAATGAAAACAAAGTAGTATTTCCAGAAGCAGTATCCTTGGTCCATACAGCTACCCAGGAGAAAGGGATTTGCCTTTTTGGTATATGACTTCTGAAAGCTGGATCTGAGTATCTGAATCTAAATTAAGATTGAATTATCCTTTGTTTGTTTTGTTGGTTTGGGTTTTTTAATGAATATATACTGTGGTATTTTTTTCAGGTTTTAGCCTTTTCAAGTCTGGTATCTGAAACAAAGAACATGCTGAATCTTGCTGTGGCATGAGTCTGTTTTTGTTGGTTTTATATCAACATTTGTTGCAAGGGAACTTTACAAGAAGTAATAATAAATGTAATTGCAAATGCACATTATATTTTTCATGACAGGGTAGAGGTGTTTTATTTTTGCCATGTGATTCATTTCAAGAAGGAACTATGTCAAATTTTGTCTTATAATCATTGGAGAGTCACCCTTGGGAAATGCTTCATCACAGACTTGGCAGGGAACTCAGCCATTGCTTTCTCAGAATTCACCCAAAGAAAGTGCCTTTGGCTGGAAAGAGAGTCAAGCACTTCCTTTTGAGAAAATGCTATACTTCCCCCACTATTTGTAGGAAGCCTAAACTCTCCTTAAGTATCTTAGAAATGAATTATAACATACTGAAATATTTGTCTTTTTCTCCTCTCTAAGGAAATTTCTCAGAGTCCTTCCTCTACCAAGTGAAAACTGGAGTGATTTAGTTGAAGAGTGGTGTTGTCACCCTGACCCCTTTGCCAGAAGCACTTTGCACCCTCAACACGGTGACTGTTTTGTTGGAGACACTTTTTTTCTGTTGAATTCAGGAAATGAATCACATGTACCTGAATCTCCCATGTGCTGCTCAGAGGCTGGACACCATACTTTGCAAAGTGGCTCCAACTTGGTAAAGTATTTTCTTCAAATAGTTTTTAGGTGAAGTTATTTGGACTTTTTCATTGTAAAGTACTTTTTTTTATTACTAGTTTATTTAATTTCTATGCATTACAGAACTGTTTTGAAGGTCATAGGGAGTTCTTGACATTAAGCTGTACAGAAGCCAGAAAATATTCCAGGCCATGTTTTACATTTTCTAAAGCTCACACCACAGTCTTGATATTGACCTCAATATGGAAGCAACTTAGTACTATAAACAGAAGCTGCTTAATTATGTAGTTCTAAACCCAGATATTTTCCCCCAAAAATTATCATGAGTGAAGGACATCAGAATTTAGTAAGATAATAACTGTGATGGGTTAGATGTTTGTTAAAGGGTAGTGGAGGAAAGAATGAAGTGGGAATTGAAGTAAGTAACAATTATTTTTTTCTTACACTATGACTTGAGGCATAATCATAGCTATGGTTAAAGAGAAGTGTGACTTTCTTCTTTCCTTTTTTTTTCTTTTTTTTTAGTTTTTGAAAGATTTGGAAGTATCAGAATGTGTGCTTTGCATTTAGATGGGGCTGTCTTAGGTTCTTAAGGCATAGTAAGAGAATTGAGTTTGTTTGGCTGCTCTCTCCAGTGAAAGGAACCTGCCATCCCATATTATAGCTCTTCATGTTGATGTTTCTGAGGTGTTCTAGGATAAGAGGTTCATCAACCAAGTCTGTAGGAAGAAGGCTGTCATTTGGTGTAGAAACATCAAAATTTGTTGTTGCCAAGAGAAGAAAAACATTTTTAGGAGTGCTTATGTTTCAATGGTGGGATAAAACCTATGAAGAAAGACAGTTCAGTGCTTTACTTTTGGACATGTAGCACTTGTATAAAAGTTCAAGCAGTGACCTTTTCTTCCACCAGAAGAACATCCAGGAACTCAGTTCACCAAAGCCTACATTTCCATAAAGCCTTTCCTGTTAATCTACTGCTTGTCTGCATTTGTACTGATGAAGGTTGGGTCTACACATGCAGTATTTTCTCCCAATACCAGTATAAAACATTTCCAGCATAAATTCCAGCATGAACACAAAGCTTTCCAGCACAGAACATTTAATCTCTTGAGAACCAGACACCCTGATTTCTGCCTGCTGCTCATAGTGATGTCTATTATCCCCAGTAAGAGTCACCAGGATTCTCGCAGTTCAATGGTTGCTGGTGCAATGCTCCATGCGACCCCTCTGCATGGGGAGCAGTTCTGGCCTGTGGTCCCTGTCTGCAAGGCTTGCAGCTGTGGTCCCTTGGGTTCCTTGTTGCATTGTTCTTTGAAAAACAGAATATGCAGAGAGGAAAATAAAGACTGATGGCTGTAAGGGTATCAGCATGGCAGAAGCAGATTATCTGTGACAATGGAGTTACTTCTCCTACATTTCCTTAAGAAGGAGGTGGACTAGATGATGCCAAATTTCCAAGAGGACAGTGCTTTCTGCCAGAGGTTGCCAAAATGAATTCTTGCATTTCAGTAATCTTAAAAGAGATCTTAGAACACCAGGAATAAATACAGGAAGAGGCAGGGTGCATGGAGTTCGTATTGCACGCTTCTTTGTCAAAGAGAATATTTATGAGAAAAGGATTGATATGGAGGCAGAAACATAATAAAAGGATGTGGACCAAAGATTTTATTGAGATATGAGTCAAACCAGGATAACAGCAGAACTTTTGAAGGAAGGAGGAGGCTGTTTTATATCAGAGGCATACTGAAGTAGTATATTATACATAAATAGTAGTTTAGTGTGATGAATTTTCATGTTTGCATCCTTATACTTGCATTGAAGTTGAGAATTTGTCCTTGTTTGTGTCCAATCTTTTTTTCTGTATCTTTCACACTTGCAATGAATTCTCATTTCTGTGTTTGCTTATTTCCAGCATCACTCAGTTGCCAAGCAAATGAGCACAACTGTTAGATCCAGCAGAAGCTAGACTAATAAGGAAAAAAACCCTCATATTGAAGCACAAAATTCTTCCATAATATGAGTAATAGAAAGTTACAGGCAAGACAGATTGCTATTGTCATAAATGTTCTCATTTTGGTGAATATTGTTGCAATCTGCCCCAGTATGAAAGTTCCTTTTTAATTGCATTGCAGTTCTTTGGAAAGTGTTTGCCTATGACCAAAATAGTAGCAGGAATGTACCAGAGATGCTTAAACAATGTTTTCCAGACTCCAGTGGGACCAAGACAGTATCCATCCATTGCAAACTTATTTTTCACATCTATTAGTCTTCCAGTGTAACATAGTTCTTAAATGTCACATGGTCTTGCAGCATCTTAATAGTATCTCTTGGGGAAAATATTTTTCCTGACACCATATCAGGGATCCTTAGGAATAGAAACAGAAACTATTAGGCGTGTGATCCACCTGCATCTGCAGATTGCCAGCAGCTGCAAGTTGTCAAATAGATAAATTGATTTAATTAGTTGAGCTAAAACTATCCCTTTTTCCATTGAAGCATGATACAACGCGTTAGTGATGTTTTTTAGGCACAGTTCTCAGTCAGCACCTGTAACTGTAGCCAGAAAAAAAAATACTCAAGTTGTAGCTTTCAAGGAAGTACAGTGCATTCTGTACTTGTGCTGTGCAGTATTTGTATCACTCTCAAACACAGGCTAATGTAAAACTGTCTGTTTATCCTTGCTTTTCACACTGAGCAAGTAATTTCACTGCATATGTTTGAGAGGGAGTTGCAAGGTAGAAATTGGGAAAGGAGATAACTTTTTTCGAAAGTTATACAGATATATATATATATATCTATATAGATATATATAGATATATATATATATATATGAACCAGATGATTTTCCTGATCTCCATAATAAGGAGACTGTACTCCCAGCATAGTCAGTTCTCGGTCTTTTAGTTTTCTTCTCTGTTTTTGACCATCATTAAGGTTTTATATATATGTACTGCTTTCAGACCAGAGCTCTAATGTGCTACACCCAGGTTAGTAAGCCCACACAGAACCAGTTCTGAAGTTTAGATTTTGGATTAAAGTAAGAATTGTGCTTACTTGTTTGATGTATTGAATTTAAATATTAACACTGTAATTAGTAGGAGTCTAATAGGGTAGATTTCTTCTAGAAACGAGAGCTTTTTCAAAGGGCAGTAATCGAGACATAAAGCTAAGGCAAATATTCAGTGGTTTTGGAGAGTGTAGAGACTCCATGAACTACATACTTATATCCACATTTTTTGTTTTTAATAAGCCCTAGATGACATTGCTTCCTCTGAATTTATGAAGACTTTTTGAACTTGTGTATACTTTTAATATGAAAAATGCTTTCCTATAGAGCATACCAAACTATATTATGCATCATGTGACAAATGCCTTCCTTTTTTTTTGGATACAAACAGTGCTGGAATTTCATAGCATGAGCTATGAGGAGATTTGTTTGTTTTTTGTTTTTTGTTTTTTGTTTTTTTTTTCTGTTCAGCTTTTCCTAAACATTTGTGATTTTAGGTATCTCAGTGAAACCCCTCAATTTTCTGTCTTCCATATGTTCTCCTGTTACATGCATTTTCATGCCACATATGGAAACTGGTTTGCACTTCTGACAGTTATTCTTTGTTGATACTTTTTCTGTATTTGTTTGAATAGAGGGAGAAGGCTTGTTCAAGAACAGAATCTACTGCACCTTTCTGGAATATTGTGCTGTGTTGTGCACTTCAGCTGTTTCCTAGTAACTCAAAATAATCTGCAGACATTTTCTGCTCTCTGCTGAACATTGAACTGGTATTCAACTCCTATAAAACTGTCCACAGTTTCTAGAACTTGTTACTGAGTCATGGTAGTCACATTGCAGCATACTATTTTATCTATATATTATGAAGTACTTCATTTCAGCTGCATTATTTTGCCCTTAGCACAATCAAATTTAGCTTATCATTTTATCATCCAGTCACTCAATATTATGAGATTCTTCTGTTAGCCATTACAGATTGTGCTGTGTGGATATATTGCTAGATTTTAAAATTAATGAATATAAATTCAAATATGAATGTAAATTTAAAATACGAAATTTGCAAGCAAGTCCAAGTGTATAAAGCTGAAGTAGTGAAGGCAAATAAGTGTGCATGTAAACATAAAGAGGACAGAAACAAGTAAAAAGTTTCCTATGTGCTCTGTAAATTATGTTGCAGCTATGCATTCTTTTTTCAGAATATCTGAGTGACATCATAATTTTTTTGTCCTACAGAAGTCAAAAGAAAATACCAGAGTAATTTGTAAGCACTGCAAGACAATGCTGGGAGAAACAGTTTCATCAGGTATGACATGTCCAACCAAAACTAGACTTGACTGCATCAGCCATTGAACAGTGCAGGTTAAAAACACTGAAGAAAAGTAGTTTATCAATAAGGTGTAGTGATAATTCCTGTGTGTTATTCTCTTCTGCAACAGATGAGGTTGTTGCTTGCAGTGTTAGACCTTGAAAATTACTTTCAGCAGGAATTTTCATTATCCTTGTTTCTGTGGCATATTTGGCTACTTCCAAACCTTTGGAGGACTCAATGCATGATTCCAGTTTACTAGGAATCCCAGTAAAAATGGAGACTCGAGAAATTACAGGGTGCTTGTTTCTCTGTCAGTTCCACAGAATAAGTGAAAGGTAACTTCAGCTCTTGATCAACACAACTACAAGCTGAAGATTGCTGACAGTCAGCCTGGTTTTATAGGAAGGAAGCCTTTTCAGAGAAACAGGTTGTCTCTCATCCTCATCTGATGATGAGCTGCTGGGATTGTCAGTTTGAAAGCTGTAATTATATTGGATCAGCAGGGTTTACTTGAAGTGGTGTAAAGATGAGTGTCTGGTTGATTTTAAAATTCAGCTATTCATGGAAGAGAAGCAATGATAAGATTGTTTTCAGCAGGGTTCTTTCTTTTATTCTCCCTCTCTTCCACTGCATCAGTCAGTGTGAGCCTGCCTCAGTTCAGAGATCTGATGAGTATAAAAACTTCTCAGAAAATGCAAAGCCCATTTAAGAAATGTCATGAGGAGAGACAAGACAGAAGGTCTTCTGTTACAGAATGTTCTGTTTGTCCTGTGCAGGGATCTGACCCATACAGGCTTTAATGAACCAAATTTTAAGGTACAATATTTGAAAGCCCACAAAGCAAGACGTGACTTTGGGAAAGGAGTTCTGGGAAAAGAGCATAAATAAGCAAGGTCATGTGTAATAGATCAGTGGGAATGGGGAAAGGGAAGCACTATAGATATGCAGGGATTTGATATGGACTCTGCACACGGCTGAAGTTAGATAGGTTATCTATTGTTTCGACCATTTTTCTTCAATAGTGCAGGAAATTTCGGTAGCGTTCAGAGAACAAAAGGGTTACATAGTGTAAGTCTAGGCAGAACCATCTCTGTGAAAAGAGACTAGAGAGCAAAGTTGACTGTCATGCTTTGGTGCTTCCTCATGAGCAGGTATCAGTTCTTGAAGATAAAGCAGGATTAGAGCAGTGTAGCTGTGGAGACAAGATACAGCTTTGAGATTCCCCCATAGGCTGTTCCCTCCCCCAATTCTATTCACATACACTCATATGATTTTTTCTTGGGAAATCACACCTCCTATCTCTCTCTGGAAGCAAACATCTGAATTCCCAATACCCTTGTTGCAGTAGCACCAATTCCTTGCTCAGGGTAATGGCTGAGGAACTAGAGAGACTGAACTGTCTTTTTGTCTTGTCTCCAAGAACTCACATAGAATGAAGCAGACTTAATTAAATTTAGAGGTAAAATATAATTTCCTAACAGTGAAGATAATTTAGGAAGTGTAGTATTTACCTGGAGAAGGGATGGGATTACCAAGACTTTGGAGGGTTTAAAACAGATGAAGTGTCTTCCTGAAATGTTCGCTTTTATCCAGTTTTAATGGTATGTGTGGACAGAGATCAGATAAAACCCTTCCATCCTTAAAACATGTGGACCAAATGAATCTTCCAGCTGTTCACATGCTGAGGCTTAGTAGAATGAATTTATTACTCTTAACCTGTTCTGCTGGCCCTCTGGTTAGGCTGTATTTGCAGCATGGACCCAGATCTTCAATATGATCATCTTAGACCTGACTTCATTAATGGGGATTAAATTATGTCCTCAAACACTTCCATTTAGTGTTAAAAGCTGTCTTAGTGGAGCTTTTGGTGAAGAGTTACATTGAAATTCAGAATGTATGCAGTGTTAACGTTGAGTGAGTGTGATTTTTGGAAAGAAGTTCCATTCTGCTCTTTGAGCAAAGAAGAAAATTATTCCCCCGTGTGAGCTGTTATTAAAACTGTCTCTAGTGATTCACTGCAGCATTACTAAGCAGCAGAGGGTACTAAAATACTTATGTAAGCTATGCTGATTTCAGTGCTTTAGGAAAGTTCTTTCAATTCATCTTTCAGGTTTGACTTGAGCTCTTGCTTGCTTGGTTTCAAGATGATTGTTCCCAGCATTAAACAAAGATCAATATGAATGAGAAATTGCTTATCTCGTAATTAGCTTGGAGCAGTTTTCTTCAGGCAGTGTAGGTTTTTTTATGGTTGCTTCTACTCCTACAAACCCAAGCAAAATATGATTGCTGCACCTCTTAATTGACTACTGAACAAATGTTTAATTAGTATAGTGATATGGTGACTTACAGTCTAGTCTTAATAAGTTGTTTATTCTATTACAGTTGAAAAATGTTTTTGTCATTTTAGATACCATTAAATATTATGTCACTGAGGTGATTATTCAACCAGCTGAGGGAAGTTTCAATCCAATACCCAGGTAACAAAATAATCAGATAATTTGCTCAAGTATATGTTTTAGAAAGGATGCTGGAAATGCTCAAATGTTGTAGTTTGTTGAATAATTACATAAAATAACAGTGCAATTTTATGTAATCATCACAGAATTAAGCATTGTAAAGGCAAAGTAGCCTGAATTCACTCATGTACAGTTTTGTTTGCTCATCCTTGTGTGTGAGGCAGGAGATTGTGTATAATTAGTCACAGTGTCTCACTATTCAGGTGATAAGCCAAAATAAAATACTTTTTTATTTTGAACCATTTCAGTTTGTACAATGTCTGGTGACCTATTATGGAAACAGAAGTTTATGTCATGTAAAGTTACATTAAGTAAAGCTTAGGTTACATTAAGTAAAGGGATGTTTAACTGAAAGTGAGACTTTTGACTTTTAAAGTAATTCAGTTTGAATTTAAGAACAAGAGGAAACAGGACTTGATCTAGCTACCTGGTATCATGTACAGTGGTTTAATCACAGTTCTTTCTTTTTGGGAATTATATTTGAAATATATGCATAATTCTGAACTTTGTGTTTATATGTGTAAAATATAATGAGGAAAAGCTTCTATTCAGCATTTGAGAATTGGTGTCAGCCAAAATAAAGGATGTGAAGCAATTTAGAATCCTTATCTATTTAAAAATTCCTGTTAGGAAATAAAAAGTTTTCTGGTTTTGAGTGATAGGAAGATAAAGAACCCCCATCTTTCAGTAAAATTGTATGATGATGTAGGATTGTAGGATGTAGTGATTAGTGATGTAGTGATTGTAGGATGTACTGGAATTGAAGTATGACTTATTTACCTGCAAAGAATAGATATGAATGTAATTTTTTATAAAAACATATGATATGTGGTTAATTCTTAAACAGATCTCTGTTTGTACAGAGCATGATTGCTCAATGTCTTTTGGAATTATCCTCTGCTAAAAGCACATTTAGATTCACCATAAAAGGAGATAATGGAAAAGCCTATATTCTGGTAAGTTTTTAAGTCTTCATCTTGCTGAAGAAGATTAACTCATGTATCCAGTTCTTAAAATGTGTTATTTATCCTGTTCATTATTGTACGTTTAAAAAGTTAACAAATTCAAATTCTTGAAGTGGTTCTGAGGTACATTTTTTCAAGTAAGAATATCCCTGAGTTTTTATCTAATTAGATGTGCATGTAGAAATTTTATTGATACAGTAATGAATGTAGTACAGATGCACCATAGTAACACTCTTTTTTACGCAGAAAATATGGAAAGCTTAAGTTTTAATTTTTTAATATATATTTCACCTTCTTGCTCCAGCACTTCTTTTCTTAAATCACCAGAAGTGAATCAAATTGTATAGCATCTTTCACAAGCATTGTCTCAAGTCAAGAGGGACTATTATTGTAGTCAGTACATTGCATTGGGAAGTGAAGTGCAAACAAAAATAAAATTGCCTATTAAACTTAATGGTCTAATGCTGTTAAACTTGGTTAAGCTTGATATTTAGATGGTGACAGCTAGATTCCTCAAACTTTTAAGATGGATAAGAGTTACCTTAATATTTTACACTTATTATAGCCAGGGATGTTTCTTTTTATTTCTCAGCTAAATATGGGGATAGAATTTGTATTTTCACAGTTTATATAAATAATTCATAGACAAAAAGAAATACATGATAAGAGATTCCTGCCCTGGATAAACTTATAAATTGACTTTCTTGAGGCAATGTCATTACGTAAACTGTTTTATATGTGCATTGTCCAAGTTCTATGATTTTGGAACATCCAGATGCTGATGAAAGTGTATATCTGTTGCTTTTAAATAAATTTTAGTGCCAAGACAGCATTTGTCAACCACTGAGAAATATGTCTTCAGTGATGATAGAATAAAGGTTTCATGAGCAGACCCATAATTATATATTGTCTAATTGAGGAGTCATTAAAAATCGTTGTGATATTTCCCTTGTAGCTTATCCATTCCCAAGTTACGTAAAATTCTGGTGCTGAAGTCCAGTAGCTTAGATACAGCAGACTGGTTATTTTTTTAATAGAAAAACCACTTTATTTAGTAGATTGCCATTACTCTTAGCTCTGAGCTGCATATTTGCCAATGTATTGATTAGAGGAGCAGGCTGAATTGATAGGGACTGGCTTCTGATTGGCATCTCTTCCTTTTTATTGGTTAGTTGTTAGTTTTTTTGCTGAAGTTTTTAGTATTTAGCATCAGAAAGTCCTTATTCCTGTCCAGGGTGGGGTTCTGGCTATAGTATACACATCAAGAGCTGTTTTGTAGTCATGGCTTAAGTCTTAGGAGTCAGAGGCCTTGTGGACACCAGTATAATGTAAGCTCTATTTATATTAATGATTGTCGACAGCTAAGCAGTAAAATGTGGGTGCCTGAGTCTGTGAGCACACAGCCAAGTTACACAAGTCGTCTCATCACTGATGCATCATAAATCAGGTTGTTGTCTCACTTGTTTGTTTTGATAATGAGCCAGAGATTCTACCTGGGTGAATATACACAGCTTAGACTGTGTATGTGATAATTAAGGTTTCTTACAAGTCTTTTTTCTTTTTTCTAAACCACAAATAATATGAATACTTATTTTCCTCATTTCCTCTGTATGTATCACTTAACGTTACCAATTGCACATATCATAATATGAGTTTCCATTTTTTAAGTTGCAAATATTCTGTTGTTTAAGCTATATGCTACTTGTGTTGATTTTTAAAACTTTATTTTTAAAGGATGTCAATAAAAAAAGTTTCTTTGTTTCAGGGGAAAAAAAAGTGGTACATTTTGATCTGTTTTTGATCTGAGTGAACAATTGCTCACACAGACTTGGTGGGTTGACTAAGAATTTTATACATGTATTTCTGGCTAACAGTTTCATGTTTTGAGCTTTCAACTATATTTCAAAATTGTTACTCACAATGTGCAATCTTTCCTTTCTTTCTACATCTTTGTACAGCAGAGCTTGCACTACCAAATTCCTTCCCCATTAACTCCAGTAAGAAAAGCACATTTACAGAAGAATATCTACATAAAGTGTAGAATTCATTCACAATGCCTTTGATGACCTTGTCTGAAATGACAGAATCAGAAAAAAAGTATTTGTGGGGTTAGTTGGTCTTCACTGTTTTCTTTTGGTTTCAAATCATTATTTGTCCTGACTGTATCTCTGCCCTCTTCACATTCATGAATCACTTGCCTCCTCTCTTTGCTCCAGTGTTGAAGGGGTCCCTGCCTTATAGTTGCATGACTTAGAAGCTAAAAATAAGAGGAGGACAACAAACAGGTAGTGAGATAGGAGGGCACAAGCAAAATGGTACATTATTGGTCAGCATAGCAGCATCTCAATAGATACCTGGGTTTTTTCTGTACTGTAAAACATGGAGCTTTGAAAGCAGTAAATAAGTAGTTTTCTGGATAGATACAGGGAATTCATCTCATGGATGGGATCAACCTCATAAGACCCAGAAAGATTACATCAAATCAAAAAGTGTACAGTGGTTTGGACTCTATGAACACTATCTCCAGTCTTTCAGTATTGAAGGAAAGATGTTCTTTGGAGTGGGATTAGACTGTAAAGTGTTTTGCAAGTAAGGCAGCTTGTATTTCAGGAGTGAATGGAGAGGGAGTGGAAAGACAACCCAAGCAAATTAATATGTAACAAAATGGGGGAGACCTGTCAGTCTGATTATTGTCCCTGTCTTGAAGGGCATGAGCAGAACTGATTTGCATTTGCTAAGATTGGAGATGGGATGGACATTGCAGTGGTCAAGAAGTGAGATAATGAGAACCTTGCTGAGACTTAGCTACCCAGCTCTCTTAGAGAGCTTTGTTCTTTGGGAAATAAGTGCAAACCACATCTTTACCTGAACACTCTGAGTGTGAGAACAAAATAGCTGTAATGAGAGATGTTTGCATTAGTGACCTCTGTGATGATGAAAGTAATGGTAATGTCTGCAATAACTATGAAAGAACTAGCAAGGAAAAACAAAACATTTGAGTTTTTTTGTTACCCATGTTAAATTCAAATTGATGCCTAATTGTCCACAAATTGATGCTGGAGACTCAGCCTCACTGTAAAAAGAAACATAGGGAAACTGATCACAGAATCTAAATTGTGGTATTTGAGCTGTTTGGTTCAAATCCCATGAAGTATAACTGGGGTAGATTTGTTGCAGCTTTTCTCCAAAGAACATCTTTTAAGTCTCTTGACAAAATGATTTGAAACCAAAAGAAAACAATGAAAAGAAAACCAACAACCCCTCAAATACTTTTTTTCTAATTCTGTCATTTCAGAAAAGGTCATCAAAGGCATTGTGAATGAATTCTGCACTTTATGTAGATATTTTTCTGTAAAGGTTCTTTTCTCACTGGAGTTACTGTGGAAGGAATTTGGTAGCGCAAGCTCTGCTGTTCAAAGATGTAGAAAGAAAGGAAAGATTGCACATTGTGAGTAACATAGTTGAAAGCTCAAAACATGAAACTGTGTTAGCCAGAAATACATGTATAAAATTCTTAGTCAACCCACCAAGTCTGTGTGAGCAATTGTTCACTCAGATCGAAAACAAGATCAAAAAAAAATTCATACATGAAGAAAAGAATGAAAATAGTGCCTAAAGAAGTAACTATTGTTCAGAAGTTGATTTTTGTCATGGCCAGGAATCTTTCCACCCCTAGAGATTAATTTGCTTTCTCAGTATTGTGTTCTAGATTATTAATACAGATCTGTTGTGTTGCTCTTGAGACAAAGATATTCCTACAAGTTCTAGAACATGACTGTAAGATGGCCACATGTAGCACTTGTGTAGAAAGAAGTGCTTTTCAAATGGACTCTGTTGCAAATGAAATGCTTTGATTGCTTTCTCTGCAGAAAGATTTTGAAAGGAGCAGACAGTTATTGCTACGTTATTTCCTTGTCTAGTTTGAAGGCTATTCCGCTTCTGAAAAGCATCCCAGGAAGCTCCTTCCACACGGAATTATTAGAAATTTCAAAAGGAAAAAACTGTTCAGTTTGTGTTGGCAGTGGCCTGTGTTTCTGTACCATTTTCTTCCAACATTTCTTCCGCACTTGGCTTTAAGCACCTTGTGTAATGGTCCTAGCTAATGAGGTATATTTTGCAGTTTAGGCTATAAATGTGTACAGTGAGTTACCAGAGCAAAACTGATGAACAACCACTTGCAGAGCCAAGTGCGGTTGCTTGTCATCATTCATGTGCATATGCTGAAATGATTCTCCTCCTCCTATCCCCTCCCAAGATATCTTTATCAGTATATCTCATTCCTTCTTTATGAAGCTTCCACTGTAATGTTCTGAGCCTTGGGCTCTGATAAATGTGACTGTCACATTAAATTATAACATATACTGTGTGTCCTGTTAATGACTGCTGTCTCCCTCCACAGGGGATATCATGTGTCTGCTACCTAACATCATGTAACTTGTTTTACTTGAAGCTGATTAGATCATGAGAAGCAGAAGATTGCTCTCTAGTGAGCAACACTGTATAAATCCCATTTCCTATGATAAATATTTCATATATAAACATTTCATACAGGAGCCAGATTTGTAAAAATTGATTTCCATTGTTAACTTGGATCACTTCACTACTGCAGGCTGTGAATTAAGGAAAAGCCTGACTTATTTGTATGGTGTTTAGCAAGAAAGCCCTGGATCCAAGTCAGAACACTGATACCAAATCACACAAAGATTAAATAATAATCCGTAATGGGTTGCAAAAAAGTTTGTATTTCTCAAAACTCTCCCCAATGAATATCTCTCAAATTGCTGTGAGCAAATAGTGCTGAAGATTTGACACTTTATATTGGTTAGTTGATAGTTTTTTGCTGGTGTTTTCAGTATTTAATATCAGAAAGTCCTTACTCCTGTCCAGGATCCCATTATGAAATTTGGTATTTATTTTCCAAGTGAGGGTCTGCTGCAGGTGTTTGTAAATTCCAACATACCTTTTAGATCATGTTAATTGTTCTCTTTTTCCTTGCATGTATTAGCTCCATAGAGTCATAACTACCATGCTGCTTCTAAAAATCCTCAATTTTCGGCAATTCAGTGGACAGTCTTTCAGTTCCCTGTCTTCAGCCCTCAGTTGCTCAACACTGTATGTGTGTTTAACGCCTAATGGTACTGAAAGAGATGACTTGGAACTATTTCTTTTGTTCCTACTAAAGGCAATGTGCTACAGACACAAAAAGAAGCAGCTTCAGAGTAATGATCTTAAGAGTGACTGATAAATCAGTATTGTATTATCCTTTTTTTCTCCTCTAGAAGCTGTGAAGACTGTGCTGACTAATAAAATATCAATTTATGTCTGTTAATACTTCATTAGAAACTTTGTAAGGATGTGGCTTTAGTATAAGCTGATTTAGGGTCAGAGTAAACTGAACAAACTGAAGTATATGTAAACTACAGTAAACTAAATTATTTTTCATTTATAGATATGGCTTTTAAATTCTGACACGTTACTGGTAGAGTCTTTAGGAAGTTCCTCCTCCCACAATGATTTTACACTGTTTGGAGATATCCTCACACCTAGCTCTGGACCTGTGGGAACTTGGAATGCTGTCAAAGTCCTTTACCAGCCATGCATTCAATGCAGAAATAAGGAGTAAGTACAACCTTTTCTGAACTCAGATCCTGGTATTCATGTGCATTGCATTAGTATTTCTTTCATGTTCTTTGGACAGTCTGTTAATCTTAGATATAAACCTCTTTGATTTTGCATATTTCTTAAAAGATTTTTTTAAGCAAAATGCCACAGGAGTAGTATTTGGTTTCTGTTACAGCCAGAGAGAATCTGGTTGTTAGATTGTATTGTAATATTAAAGTATAGACCAAAGAATTTTGTTGTTTCTAAGGGCACATGTCAGTTACTTAGGTATTAGTGTTTAATTTTAATTTGCTTTCAGCCCATTGATGACATTATTTCAAAAAGAAGCTCTTGAGAGAAGGGAAAAGAGAAGAAGTGAGGAAGGTAGTTTAGTACAGTGTCATAAAAACATTTTTCTTTGATATGTCTGAGTGTACTGGAGCCCTCATGAAGGAAACATTTGATTTCATGAAGCTTTGAGTTCAACATTAGGAAAAGCATACACTACCTAACATGTTAAAGCCTTTATCTGTTGGAGAGCAGACATAAGAACATGTTGATTAAGCAGTGACTCCAATGTTTGCAGGTGAGGAAGTATGATTTAAACATAATTTATTGCTTTCTTTGTGCAGTGGTAGAAAAGAAAGCATCGATTTTGTGTAAGTCACACTTAAATTGTTGTTGTTTGTTGTTGTTTTTTCTTTAAACTTTGGAAACTAGGTGGAAGATTTAAATAAGTATGCATGAAGACATTCACTCCAGACTTAGTCAATACACAAATAATTTGTAGCCCAAGACCTCGTGAAAGTACAACAGAAATGTTTTCTCACATGGACAAGCAAACGTGTATATGAACTTAATATTTTGTAGGAGAAACATACACCTTACAGAAATGTGTGATTCATTATAGTGTGTTTATCCTGGTTGTTGCCAAGTGTATTCTTTTCATATTTCAAGCAGATGCAATATTGAGTAGCAGAAACAAACTCTGACAAATGAAGAGAGTGCAAAATTTTAATATTTAGAGAGAAGGTCATTCTACATTGTTAATGTTAGTCATGTAAGAAAAAAATCTTTATTGATGTAATAGCTTCAGAAGATAGGTTTGGAAAACCTTTATGATCTAAATGTTATTTAGGGTTCCAAAATGCATGCTAAAGTATTATCATTTAAACTGCTTATTCTGAGAATGAGAGATGTTTTGCAAGAATTTGTCTAAAATGAAAGGTATTTCATTTACTACTTTTGAGTCTTATAGAACTATAACTTACAGTTTTGCTTTTCAAGTTTCATTTCTTTTTCACTGAGGAAACTTAATTATCTTAACACACGTTCATCTACTCTGACATGTTATTGAGATAAAAGTCATCTACTTAGTCACTTTCCTAGCATTCAGAAATGGTTTTCTTGAATGGAGTTCTCAGCAGCAGTATTTTAGTGTGAGATTATATTCATTTCTTTCTATTTCCACGGACAGACTTGTTAGAAATCACTTTTTTTCAACTTTTTTTTCCCACTCCACTACTTTTTATTTATCATAGGGATTTTGCAGTGAGCATAAGGAACAACTGAGGTTTTAATTCTTCTCTGACAATAATTGGTATTTTCTCTATCCAGTTCCTGGACAAGTGAAATAATGGAAGAGAAAGAATGGAGAATTCTTTTTGAGCTTCAGAAACCAGACTGTTGGTTTAGTATAGCTTTTTCCATTTTTATATTTCTAGGAAAGAGCAGTAAAAAGGACATTAGCACTCCAGTCTGTTTCCACTAACTCAGTCTGTCCTTGAGCTGGCCTCAAGTACCACCTGAATCTGTAAAATCAGACTGAAGTCTTTCTATATTGAACAGGAATGTAAACACAGCAAAAGCAAAAATACAAAAAAAAGTATGATGTGATGTGTTTGCATTTAGAACTCAAATCTTATTTCAAGAATTCTGAACAAAGTGTCTGATTTCTTGATCAGTGCAAGTTCCAAAACTTTCAGATACCCACATTCCGATAAAAATTACAACTCTTACCGTGCTTGCTTCTGCACATACACCTGCCTTTGGAATAATGGAAAGGTTTCAGAGCCCATAGCCAGCTTGCTATAAAAGGGGAATAACCAAGGACACCTCCAGAGCAGAAAGGGATACACAGCAAGTCTGCATGTGACCTAAACCCCGGTAGACTGCAGGAGCTGCAAGGGATAGGTGTGCACTCTGGCATCCTGTTTTCTGTCACAGGGCCTCTTCAGTTGCTGTGAGTCCCTGGGTACACGCGGGTTCTGTCCAGTTCTGGCAGGGCCAGGATCTGATCTGTGTGATGGGAGGAGAAGCACCTTTCTTACTTGTGGATGCTGCAGAGTCGTTGCTGGTTAGCTGGACCATAAGTTAAAACAGATTAAAGTTAACTAGAAGTAAAAGTATTGTTTTTAATATCTAAATATAATAATGTAATGACATACTTGTGAATCATGGGTGAAGAAATGAAACAAAGTCTGTACTTAGTCTCTGTACACAAGCGTAAATCTACTTATTAGATAAAAATATGGTTCCACTGTAGCAGTTGAAGTCTTGGGCTTTGTGAAATTCTCCCTTAGCAAATGGTGCTGCTAAAGAGAGTCTGACTGATATTGCCTAATAATTCACATTCAGGCACCCTTTCCTGGGGATGCACTTGAATATTTTTCTTGAGGGGAATGCAGTAGCTTTTGAATGTGATCTTCATTTCAAGTTTTTGCTGTGTCAGAAGAAATTTATTGTCTCACTTGAAAACTCATTTTATCCCTCCTTTATTCAGAGCTCAGTTTTGCAATTCTTTGTAATTAACTTAATGCTTATTTCTCTTCCTCAGATACAGAAGTGTTTTTTCCCCTTAAACTAGGAATTATGTCCTGTGAACAACACTGCTTCAGTGAGCAACAGAACTCCCTTTCCTTCAGTAAATCACTGGCATATCTAGCACTGTACCTTACATTCAGTGTTGCTTTAAATGTTAATAATGCAAAGGAAACAAACATTCAAATAGGATAAATGTCCATGGTTCATTACTGGCTGTTGAGTGGTAATTACCCATTTGGAGTGATTGCTGTTCAGGAATGGCTGATCCTGAAGCCTTTTCTGACAAAGCTGTGGTCTGAGTTAAGGTGAGCATTGCTGTGAAGGTAATTACCCCTTGTGTGGCATCAACAGTACGCTAATTTCATGTCAAATTTGTTGATCTGTGTTGACCATCAGCTCCTTTCCAGGTAGATTGCAGTCTAATAAGCAGCCTTCCTCTTTGTTTTTGTGCAGGTGTCCTTTATCAAATGACATACTAATTTTGTTCACAATTTTTTTTCTTTCTTGGTCATGGCCATTTTTGTTCCCAACATGTGTCCTGTTGATGGCCCTTTCCAGCTCCATGTTGTCTGTGGAAGGAAGAAGCCTCTCTCTTCTTCCAGTCTGTGGGAGAGCGACTGACATTTGGGATAGGAACCAACTGTGAACATGTCATGTGGACCCTCTCTCCATATACCTTTATTTTGGCAAGGAATTCTTAATAGTTGTGCTCTGGGTATTCTCTGTATGTTAGGCAGCTTTGCTTGAGGACATTCAGTAACTTTTAAAGCATTGTGAAGTTAAAATAGAGTTAAGTATATCCAGACATGCTATTTATAGTAGTTCTTGTCATTTTTCCTTAGAAATGTGTTTCTCTGATCTTCCTGAGAGTAGTCTTTAAGAGTTGTAATGATTTTTATCTTACTCCTTCAGCAGTGAAACAGGGCTAGAAACACTTGGGTGTGTGTTACGTGTGATAATGAGAAGTTCTGGGTGAGTCTGTCTGCAGTTAGGCTTTTAGCCCTTGGGGGAGCTTAATAACAATTCTTCTACAGCAAATTATGAAAATGCATGAAAAAAGTATGAAAAAGTATCTTATAAATGTGTTTGAGTTCCATTTGAGAAGGATACCTCATGCATTTTCTGCTACATCCTTTATGGATCATGTGCTTGTGATTATGTTGATTCCTTCCACTTTTCTCTCCACAAGGCTACTTTGCTCCTCCTGCAAATCTGCTGTGCAGACAGAAGAGGTCTTCCTTTCAAGTAGCAGGTTCCTGGCAAATAACACCTTATGCAAACAGCCTTAGCTGCTGGGAGTGATAATAGTAAATACTCCTGAAGTGAGAGTGTTGTAAAAATGTATGAAGAAAATTGAAAATGCGGTTACATGGCAATTTGACCATAACTTGATCTCAGAAAATATATGTGAAGGTACTGTGGGAGGAAAATTGCACTTTTCCCTTTAGAGTAGAGTGCTAGGCAAAGTTTTGTCAAAAGGTCGTTGATAGCATTTTGTATCTCATATGCATCTAGAGTCTCTCTGAATGGTTTACAGCTTTTGCAGAAACCTTTTCCTATGTAAAAATTTGCTGCTTATAATTTGGGAGTTGAAAAATTACTTCCAGAAATTGTTCATTTTATTAGCTTTAGAGGGACAGGAATAAGCTGGAAAATAGAGTTTGTGGCTGAAAGCCTGGAGGGTTTGAGTCCTAGTGCTTTTATTACAGTCCATATATAGTTAGCTGTTTATGAAGCTGTTATTGATGTATTCCAGAATGTTGTTTATTTCTCCCAAGAACAGCTTTCATTCTGTATATGACTCTAGAGTAATTCACTTCTCATAAAAACATCCAACTGTGTCCTAGTTCACTGATTTTTTGAATGTCTGAGATTTTCATAGTTTTTCAGTGACTCTTGCCTCTAGAAAACACATGAGATCACACAGATCAATAATTGATTGACTGAGGAGTGACCAGTATTTCTCTGGTTTGTGCTCTCTGTAAGCTGATTTCTTTGTCTGGAATGCTTAAAAGAGTGGATGTGATTGTAAATAGAACATGAAGGATCTGGTTTTGTTTCAGATTTTTTTTTTTTCTGTTCCCTTCTTGAATCATTTCATGGTATCAAGTTAAGAGAACTGACACCATGGGTGGGATGAGTTGCCTTAGGAAAGATGACTGAACAGTCAGGCAAAAATTTTTGAAAGATACAGTCTGATGCCAATCAGGGTTTTGGGACAGGAAGGAAAATAATACTTCTCAGAGTTTGATTGACATGTGACCTCATGAAATTTGAATGCTTAGGCAGCAGACTGCTCTTCAGTGCTGGTAACATCCTTTCCCACCTCTGAGAAAAAGTATATGCAACTTTTATGTATAACTTTCAGGAGAAATACTCTAACTTTCTTGTTTCTTGAATCTACACCTGTCATGTGCAGCAACTTTTACAGTAGTTACTTAGGAACTTAGTTCTTGCTCCTAAACACAGATCTGGTACATCTTTCCACTCTTTGGAGCTGTTGTATTTTTGGTATCTAATCTTTGCTATTTAAAATGGTCTTAGAAGTACTAATTGAATTAGAGAAAACTGTTGGAATAAACTTTTTGTCTACTAAATACATTTGCATATTTTTGCTCAAAAATTTTGCTCATTTTATCATTCCAGCTGAGCTTTTTGCTTAGATTGCTTTTTTTGTTGTTCATCTTTTGAAATTTTATGTTTAAGTCAGAGCAGGAAGGATTCTGCCTGGTTTTTAAAGTGGGATTTTCCATCCCAAATCGTTTATCCATTTGTTGATAATCTGACTGATAGCCTGCCTTTCTTCTTGTATATTGTGAAAGATGCTGTTGTATTAGTACTTGTCTTACAGGGTACTGCTTTTGTTCTCTGCGTTAAAAGCGTTAAATGCTATCTACAGAATAATTGGCAATGTAAAAATATGAAATTGACTGTAAGGGCTGTTGCTTAACTACTTCTTATGTTCTAATTTTTTAAAGAAAAAATAGATAAATATTCCTTCAAGATCGATAATCACAAATATGCTTTTGAATTAGGATTTGTGATTCTGTAATATGGTAAAAAAATTCAAGCTTTTACCTTTTTTCCATATTCTTCATATTTATTTGTGAAACACTGCAATTCAGGTAAACACAATTTTGGTAGTTTTCATGTATCTTTGGCTCATCTTGCTGTAGTTCAGCTCTTTGAGGAATCTTAGGATTTACCGATCCTAAGAGAAATGTCAAGTTGGGTGGCGAAAAATTATAAATTAAAAGCAGCAACACTATCTGAAACTAATTTAAAATGTGTTGTGAAAAACAACTGCATTGCCAGGTAGTTAACAACACTTGTAGGATGATAGGAATGTAAGAAATGCCTTGCTGGTTCAGAGCACTTCAGCATGTAGATCTGCATCATCACTCCAACATCCAGAAATGTTCTTCAGAGTAGTGTTTGAGCACTTTCTTGTAGTGCTCCTCTCTGTAGTTGTATTAAGAATGTCGAGGATACAGCCCTGCTTTATTTCCTTTACTGTCTGTTCATTCATCTTTTGATCATTTGTTTGAATAAATACTTTTTGGCTTTCTGGTGCTGTCTGCCTCCACAATCAAGTGACTAGTTCCAGAAATTCACTACTGATGTGTAGTACTCTTTTAACCTTCCATGAAATGATGTCCTGCTATATTTTGGGTGGGGATTAGCAAACCACAATTCAGAAAGCTCACTAGCTAAATGGACATGGGGATCCTAAACTGCAGCATGCAGTGTTCTTGCTGATTACAGTTAAGGGCTAGACTTACTTGCTGGAAGGAAATCAGTATCACATCTACTCAAATCTTACTATGTATATGTATAGCTCTCATTTTGCTTTCCTTGTAACACTGCTTTTTTTAAAGCCAGGTAGCCTGAATACGATAGTGCTGATCCATTGAGGATAGTTCTGTAATCATACATCAAACATAACAGATTTCTACTTGGATGCTTGCAGTTTGTTTCTCACAGACTTATAAAGACTGTTGCGTTCACTTGGGAGCTGTAAGTACTCAACTCCTGTAATGCCTTTAAAATGACGGGATCTATTTGAGCAGGCAGGAATCAAATAATGAGCCAAGAGTGAAAAAGCAAATCCTATAAAAGCTTATTGGACAGATGGCTGACATGAACTCCTTAAACCTCAAAACTTGATTTATTTATTGGATCTTAGGATCTTGGCCTGTTTTAAATTATTAGCATTTGTTGTTTCTGTTATATTTCTCCATGACGTACTGCGTAAACTAACAATACTTAATGATTTAAGCTGCCAATTTTACTTGAAATATTTTTAAATTGGTAATGTTAAAGCGAATTTGGAGTGTATGACTTGAGACTAAAGAAGAAAGGCTTATTTGTAAAATTGGTCAGGATACTTCCATTTTCGTATATGCAGCAATGATGGGATATTGCTGCTGGTTGCCTGTTTTGAGTGCTGTAGCATCAAAACGGAACAAGCAATTCTTGTGCTGGCTCCTCTGAATACTGGCCTTAAGCTATAAATTCAATTACTTGTATAATTAATAAGCATAATAAGCGATACCTGTCACAGAATCACAGAGTGGGTAAGGTTGGAAGGCACCACTGTGGAGCCATCTGGTCCAACTTCCCTGCTCAAGCAGGGTCATCCTAGAGCATATGGCACAGAACTGAATCCAGATGGTTCTCGAGGGTGTCTCCAGTGAGGGAGACTCCACAATCTCTCTGAGCAATGTGTTCCAATACTGAGTCACCTGCACAGTAAAAAAGTTCTTCCTCATATTTAGGTGGATCTTCCGGTGCATTGGTTTCTGTGGATTGTTTCTTGCCCTATTGCTTGGCACCACTGAGAATGGCCTGGCTCCAACCTCTGACACCCTCTCTTTAGATACTGATAGACAGTGATGAGGACCCCTCTCAGATGTCTCTTCTCCAGACTGAACAGGCCCAGCTCCCTCTGCCTTTCCTCATGAGAGAGGTGCTCCAGTCACCTCGTCAACTTTGTTGTCCTCCACTGGACCTGCTCCAGGAACTCCATGTCTGTCTTGTACTGAGAAGCCCAAAATTGGATTCCAGATGTGGCCTCGCCAAAGCTGAGTAGAGAGACAGGATCACCTTCATTGACCTGCTGCCAATGCTCTTCGTAATGCACCCCAGGATACCCTTGGCCTTCTTGGCCACAAGGGCACTGCTGGCCCATGGACAGCTTGTTGTCCACCAGGACTCCCAGATCTGTCACTCAACAAATCTATCCCCTGCCTGTAGTAGAGCCAGGGGTTACTCTTGCCCAGGTACAGGACCCTGCACTTGCCTTTGATGAATTTTAGAAAGTTCCTCTCTGCCTCTCTCTCCACTCTGTTGAGGTCTTTCTGAAGGGCTACAGAGCCCTCTGGAGTATCAGCCACTCCTGCAGCTTTGTGTCATCATCAGACTTGCTGAGGAGGCCTCTGCCCCTCCATCCGAGTCATGGAGGAATAAGTTAAACAATACTGGGCCCACTACTGAACCTTGAGGGACATCACTAGTGACAGGCCTCCAACTAGACCCTGTGCCACTCATCAGGACCTCCTGGGATCTGTCCTTCATTCAGTTCTCAATCCACCTGACCGTATGTGGGCATGAATGTTAGAGGAAGATGTGGAGGAGATCTGACTGGAAAGCTGGGAATAGTTGTTGCAGGGAATAAAATTGTGCAGAATTTTAGAGCTTCAGCCAAGTAATTTCTAAAAGACTGGACAATTAGATCTACTCAGAAGGGAGATGTTGGATTGACCACGCCTATTTTCCCACTGTATGGCTATGAGAATAACAGCCCAGTAACTGTTCTTTCAGGGGAGTGAGTATTTTAGCTTTAAGTATCTAGTTTAGCTTTCCACCTTTGTCACTCACCTGCCAAAAGACTTTCAAAGTCACCTTCAACACATCCCTTTTGCTCTCTGAAAGCAATTTGGAATGACATCTGTAAGGCCCCAAAAACTTGCTTGACAAGACTCTTAAAAGGGCTTACAGTTTTCTATGTACACTGACTTAGATGCACTTAGATGGAAGAATACTGACAAGATAATCTGAAGAGGTCAAGACAATCAAAAAATTTTACTGCAGCTTTGGAAAATCAGAGAACTTCGACAGAAGTTTAGAACAGCATTCAAACAAAATAAAAGTAACTTCTCAAAGCATTAACTTAGCAAACTCCAATCCCATCCAATTTTAAGTTACTCAAAACTATGAGAAGGAATTAGAAGAAGAAAGAGAAAGACAGAAAGGTACAGAAAAGAACAAATATAGTTACCACTCCTGCTTCTGGCGGTATTCAGCTGATGGAAATTCTAAGATGTAGGATCAAGATGTGCTCACTGCATGTCCTGGCTCAGATATCCTTTGGCTTTCCTGTCTCCCGGAGGTGGGACTTCTGATCATTTGGCCACTGGGGCTAGAATGGGGCTCCAGAGGCAAGTATGGAGCATTGCCTCCACTGTGCCAGGGAGTGACAGCCTCTGGAGGGCTGGCAATGTGGGGCAGGGCATCGCCTCATGAAAAGCAAGGCCTGACCTGCCCCTTCCCACACACATGTGCGCCTGAAATATTTTGAGCTAGAAATCCTTTCAGTCTCAGAACATCTTGGCGTAGAGAGCCACACTGGTACCACAGTCGTGATTGGACTGGAATTTTCAACCATTTGTTAATTATCAAGTGTGGTTTTATTTCTTTACCTATGGTGTGTTCTCCTACATCTGAAGTCTATTCTAATTAACTTTATATACAAAAGGTTTATAGCTGTCTTGTTTTCAGCTGTTGCATCTCCTGTTTGAACAAGATCATCTGCTCAAAGACTTCTCACAGAGCTGGTGTCTGTAACACAGTTTTTCCATGCCTACTGTACTTCCTTTTATCAAAAATCTGTTTTAGTCTGTCTGTAACATCAATTCCTGCATCAGCATTGATTTGGTTTAAACATAGATTTGAGTCTTCCATCTTAATGCCCTTTCTGTTCCTTTTTTCTTCTGCTCTTGCTCTTGTCCAGAACTCAGCTGCCAGGCTGCATGCCTCCCTTATCCTGTATCTTGTGCTTCTAAGCTGAGACTAACTTTTCCTTTTTCTTGACCCATAAAATTTTAAGAAAGCTCATAAAACTAAAGAGCCATACCAATCTGCATTCACCAATCTGACCGTGTCAAGGGGGGTGTGTGTGTGGTGCAGCCCCCACAGTGCTCTCACAAGGTTGGTGTGGAGCCTTGTGTGGTTCCTCCTGCTGTGCCTTGTGTCTGCAGCCGGACAGCAGGACTCTGGACAGCTCTGCCTGAGAGCTGCCAAGGGCTCCATCAGCGTCAGCCAGGGTTAAACAGGCACTCCTAAATCTCTGCTGCAGCAGAAGGGGGAAAGCTTCTGAAGAGTTGAAAGGGAAAACTGGGGAAATAGCTCTGAGGAGAGGAGGTGTTAAAACTAGGGACAGTTTTGGGAAGGGTGGAGGGGTTATTTATGGAAGAGTATTTCCCTGTGCAGAGGAAAACTGACAGACATATGAGGACACATACTGGCAGAAGACATGGAAAGGGGGCTAGGGAAAGTTGAGTCTTTCCAAATATGCAGTCGGTCTGCTGCGAGTTTCCAATGTGAGCTGTGGGATGTAGTAGAATATGTAAAAAAAATCTATACTGGTTTAGGATTTTGACTTAACTTGAAGTTTATTTTTAGGAGAAGAAGCTGTGCTCTTGACTGCAGGTTTTATTTATTTAGGATTTAATTGCTTGTTAAATTTGACTTCTAGCCACATCTGAGACTTCAATTTTGTGCTACCTGCATAGAGTCAGCTTCTGTACAATTTTTGCAAGAGGTATAATTTTTTCTGGAGAGGGAAAATGATGATAAAAATAAATTCTTCTATTAAAATTGTGGTTTCAGTGTGAAAGGAAAAATATGACATATATGAAATTCTAACTTTAGTCATTAAGCTTTTGTTTGGCAATGGTTTAGATTGAATAAATAGAATAAATTTTGCTGTCAGCAAATTTAAGATCAACCACTTCTATTATTTGTGGTGTTCCTTGCTTTGCTGCGGGTAATTGCATCTTGAAATACTGAATTTCTTCTCTTACGAAGTCAGTACATCAGGAAAAAAACAACTTCAAAGCATCAAGCTGAGAGATTTTTGTGAACAGTGATTACAGCATTTTTTTTGTACAGCAGGATAACTTCTCCCTTTGGATTCAGACATAATGTTCTGGAGTGCCTGGTATTTGTGAATATTTCTATATGGAATATCAACAGTGCTGTGGAAGAGATTTAATTTTACCCAAAGGTTTAAAAATCAGAGGCCAGAAAACATTTTCGTCTTTATATTGTTCTGAAAATCCATTTCAACTTCAGAAATGGCCCCCTGCTTGGTATAATAGGACTTAAAAAGGGAATTAAAGTTTATGGAGCATGTATAAATCTTCATGTGGCACAGCTGGTAGGAATAACGTCTGTGAGAATACCCAGGCAAGTGTTTTATACTGTGGCTAGGGAACTTGGAGCTTTATGTGCAGGGTAACAGCAGTACCATCTCATCATACAGACCATTGGTTCATTCAGCTTTGATTTAATTTGATTTTTTTTAGTTAAATAATTTCTCCACCGCTTGCCTGGTTTGTTATGCTGACGAAACCAGTGTTACTATTTGTGGCTATTCTACAGCCCTGAATGCACACCTGTTTCAGTACCGTTAGGGCAGGGTATCAAAGACACCATCCCTCTGTACCAGTGACAGTGTTGAGGCTGCTGGCTGATATGACAGTGGCAGTGAACTCATATTAGGACTATATTTTCTACGTAGTGCTTAATTCCCGTAGTTTGTGGTTAGAGCCTTTCCTGGGGACTTTGGTGTGACCATTAGTAACAAGAGGATACCACATTGCCAACTAGGTTTGCTGCCACCTCCCTGCTACTCTCCCTGCACGGCCTAGATGGGAAACTCAAGACTGTGCTGCAGAAGCCAACCCATCTTTTCAGTCATGGTCTTAGGTGAGATTACTGCACCAACTGTTTGCCTTGCTTTTGCAGCACAGACATCTGAGCCACTTGACAGTCAAGTCCTCAGCTGCTGTAGTTTAGAGCATATGGTTGAAAGTAAATTGTTACCAATTTTGGATTGCTTAAAGACACTGCACATTGAACCATGGCAGTTTAAGAAATGAGTGATGAGCAGTTCAGGTGTCCAGGCAGGGTTAACTGCTGAGACCAGTAGCTTCATCATCTATCTCACCTCTGCTTATCCATCAGGTCACTGAGTACCAAAACTGAGTGGTGCAAATACCTGTCAGTGTGCTCACAGTGCACAGAAACAGCAGGTTACACCAGCTTTACAGCATTTAAATGTGGGCTCTGAATGTCTGCCTTTTTTCACCTGTAACTGCCTTACTTAATAAACCTGTGCTGATTTATCATAATTGCATCTATCAATCCATTTCTAATGACTGGATGCATGAATTTCAACAGTCTCTTCCCTAAGGCCACATTAGTCAGTATAAGCTCAGACTGATATGTAGAACAATTTTGTTTTTCCAAATGCACAAGGAACTGTAAAAAATTATGATGTTGCTTTAACAAGGCCCACCGAGATTTGGGATTCTATATCTAAGCCCTTATTGAAGACAAAAAATTTCCTATGTTTAGCCATGCAGAGCAAAGCTGCTCTTCAGACAGCACTTTAAAAATGAAGAGAATCTGATAAACATAAAATTGAAATCATAGAGAAAGGTATGAGGGATCTTCCCTCTGAATTCCTTTACTGCAAAGCCACAGTTACTGTTAACAAATATAAAATGTATATTGGAGTGGCAGCAGCTCTTGAATTTTAAGGCCGTTTCACTAAATTAGAAACCAGCAGTGGAAATCTTTAGCATTGTTAGAAAATTCCTACTTACAATACTGAAGAAAAAGCAGAACATGGAAAATAGACCTCATTCCCTAGCAGGAGGACTAATTCTCCTGAACAGTTAATCTGCTTTCATAGTCTCACTCCTCACCACCCAAATCTCTGTTCTTTCTCTAAGAGGTAATTTTTACTCAGGTATGCCACTGTTGGGGCCTCAGTTTAGGATCCCTCTACTTCCTTCTCCTAGGAAACTCTAGAAGGAAAATTAAATTTAATGTATTTCATGAGATATTTTTTGTTCAACTCTCTCTTTTTTTTCTTTGAGTACTTAGGAAATTAAACTGTTTCCACAGGCTTGGAAATGAAAAATCTGATGTAACATTAAGCCATTTAATTAAATTATAAAAACTGAACCTAATATTTTTAGGAAGGATATTTTACAGGAGGCCACAGTGCAGGTGGCAGAAAGTTTTAAGTTCCACATTTTCAAAGCACCAGAGTTGCTTTAGACATTTTCACTCCTTTTGTAAACCTGAGTAATCTGTCTATCCAGAAACTTAAGTGCATTCTTTGTCTCTCTCAAGAAGCTAGGCATTCTCTTTTTGTAAGGGTTATAGATTGATAAATATGTACACTATTCCATTCAGCCTTTCTTTGGGTAAATTTCTGCTATTTTAATTTTCAGTGTTTGCTGTGAAAATATTTAGATTCTCTGACAGTCCATACAGGGCAGTATACAGGTAACTGAGCTGCCCTTGAAAAACCTTCTTCGGAAGAAGAAATGAAAGCCCAAATGTGGCTGGGGATGGTATTGCTGTTTTTGCAAGCAGTGACAATGAGTATTTGATGACAGAATGCAGACACATAGGTGTTCTAGATTAATGATTAAGCTGCAGGTGCTGGTCTTTAAGCAGCATCTCCATGTATTTTTACACTCCGTAGATCCAACAGGAATATTTAATCTCTCCTATTCCCCAGATAATGATGTTTTGTTTCAATAAGTGATGGGAACATTTTCTTGGAATGTCCTTGAATTCATCTTGCTTAATGTAGAATAGTTTAGTCTGGATACAAAGTTCTGCTTTTAAGGATGCAGAGTTAGTAAATCTTGAAATCTGATGAAATACTAAACCATTATTGTCCATCTCTTCAATTGTTTTGATAACGTGGGTTCTCCTTTTGCTTTTTCTGCAGCATCTGTGAGATTTGAGATTTTATTAAGAATGAGTGTTGCAGTTGGGAACACATGACATACTTGCTGCTGCTCTGTAGATATTTCAATCAGAGTTATCAATCTGGAAATCATCTGGTAGCTTTTTTGGGCAAGCAAACCAGGTATTTTTGGACTGACTGAGTAATGTTGCAGTGAATGAAGGAGGGCTTCAAACAAATGAAACTGGAAAACAAGTCCATCACAGATGAAACTAGGAGCTTAAATAACAAAATAATTCTTGACATTGCATTTGTGATGCTTAGAATTATTATAAGAGATCAAGAATAGTAAGTACATGGTTTTTAAATCTTGAACACTGTGTGCTGATTTATTTTGAAATAGATATACTGATAAAATTCCTTGCAAAACTACTGCAGCTTGGTTCACTGCCCCGTTTTCATTATGAGAACTTCTACTTCTCTTTGAAAGCTAAATTATCTTTACAGTCTCCAGCTTCATTTTTTATCCCATTGCTCTTAGAATAATTTGCTCACTTGAGAAGTGATTGGGTGAACTGAAGTGAATTAAAGGGCATTTCAAATTACATAGGTCTTCTCTTAAGCATCTGACCCTCAATGGGTCTGGGCATACTGCTCTTGAGGTTTTTGGAATCTTTGTACTGAACTAGTCCAAAAATTTAATTCTTGTATTTGATCTGCCTTGCCACTGTTTAGAATGATGATTTTGGATTTTTTGAGGGCCTCTTTATCAACCTTTCACATTTTATGTGGTGAAAAACAATTCTCAGATACTGGACATAGCATTTGTACTAAGGGAGACTTTCTGTGGAGTGAAGGTCCCTTGTATTTGTGATAGGATACCTGATGCCATGTTTCCTATGTTCACTAATAAAACATCTCATTTTGATGATGTTTGAATAAAGATTATAGTTCCATGGAGAGATGTAAAGGCACTTTCAGGAGAGTGGTGTTATTAATAACATCTGGGCATTCAAAAGTTTAGACATGCCAATATTTTTGGAAAAGACATTTATTACTTCCTCCTGAGTCTCCTATTTTATGATTGGAGTTTCCAGCCTTGAGAGGGGAAAGAGAGAGGAAAGAGTCTGTCATATCATTCCTGTGAGACTTTGGTGAAAGTGTAGCCCAGGAGACACCAGAGATATTTTGAGTTTTCTCTGGTCCTTCTACCTAGTGT
Organism: Prinia subflava; assembly: GCF_021018805.1. Classification (NCBI taxonomy): domain Eukaryota; kingdom Metazoa; phylum Chordata; class Aves; order Passeriformes; family Cisticolidae; genus Prinia; species Prinia subflava. The sequence goes on along the minus strand of NC_086248.1, from coordinate 34,111,501 downwards.
CATGATGCCTGGAGGGGCTGAGAGACAGCCTGTTGTCTCAGCCTTCAGATAGGGAGCTCAACTGCACACAGGGAATGCTGGCTTGGACAACTTGGAGATAAACCCTCTGGATTATACTTGTCCCACAATATCTGTAAAGCAAGTGTTCATCTAGAGGAATACATTGCTAATGCCCCTGATGAGAAAAACTGTAGGGTGATAAGGACAGTTGCAAGAAGAGTCTGCTGAGGAAGGCAGCTGGTTCAGCAGACGAGCAGGCTTCCCTAAAATTGAATGAATCTTCTAAGGATGAGCTGTCTGGAATTATTTTGCATTTACAAGAGTAACTGTATTGATGTCAGCAGGTGCCCTGAAGGAGCTATCACACAGTACTTTGTTTTTCTACAGCTCTGCAATGCACTTGTACCCTTCAGGAAATGAGCATTATTAGAAGAGGCGTACATGCATTTGCCAGGGCAAGTGGCCTTTATATACCCTTATATGCATGTCCAACGTGTTGAAAGGTTAAAAAAAAAAAAAAAAAAAGAAGAAAAAAGAGATGTAACCTGAGAATTCAAGTACTTGGTTCATACATGCTGGGAATAGAGGCTTTTTAGTTTGATGGTGTTACTGCTCACATTTAATAGCCCCTGCAAGTAAGATGGCACCAGTCAGGCTGTTAGCATAGGTTAGCACACTGCTGTGTCCTCTGCATCCACCCCAAGCACAGTAGTCTGCAGTTATTGTCATACATCAGGGAAGTTATGAGCCATCTGTTCTAATTTAGAGCAAGATGTATCCAGGAAGGAATAAAGAGGTGCTTAAGGTGAAGAAAAGTATTTTAAGAAGAATTCAAAGCTATGCCTTCATTCTGAATTGTATAGGCATATTCAAGAAAACTGCATTGTAGAGTCATAGTACTACTGTTTCTACTGCCATCTGCCACTTTGGTGAATTATCAGCAGTGATCTGGCTGCAGGAATCTGATCTTTATAGTTTTCAGAAAAGTTACTTTAATTCTTTCCACCTGGGTTGCAGTAAGACATGAAAAAAAATGCAGCTTAAAGCCTTAACACAACCATGAAGGTGAAGAAGCTTATTCTAAAGCACTGGCCATGCAGTTTTTATGAGAGTAATTTGCTTCTCCTTTTAGTGGGCCTACACTGCTTTGCTGCTGAGAAGTCAGCAATTGCATTGTACTTTGGAGCTGCACCAGCAATTCTGCATCGTGTGGCTGTTGAAGAGCAGTCACAGTAGACTGTAGGCAATGCTCAGCAAGAGCTAAACTCCTGTGCTTTTCTTGGTTTTGTAGGAAAACTAAATTAACGTTGATTCTACTCTTGCACCCAGGTAGGCAAAAATTGCATAGGAATTTTTAAAAAGTAGTTAAAAAAATATATATATAGTGACAGAATTCACTGTCTACCATGTTTTCTTCCTGTTATGTCTAGATATGTTTGACATCACAAGCCCAGCAGGAGCTGTTTTCTACATGAGCTTGAATCCCTCAGTTAGATACTCTAGAAAGAACTTCGCTGTAACTATGAAAATTCGCAGCAGTTTTCTGCCTTTACAGGTTTAGTTTTTGCAGTAAGCTGTTGATCTTGTAGATGAATGAAGAAAGAATGCCCCTAGCCATAGACAGTTGTTGCTATGGCTTGGCTCCATGGATAGATCTGCTGCTGCTATAACTTTATGTACCATGGTTTTGCTGGTAGACCATATTCTGGTTTGGGATTTTATATCCAAGGCCAGTTCCCACAAAATTAAAATCAGTTTTTCTCTTCATTCTTTAATGAGCATATTTCTGCTTATCTGGTGCTGAAACTAAATAAAGATGATAATGTCTTAGTTGTACTCACAGACCATTTGTACATAGTTTGGGTACTGTCGAGAATTTTAAATGTAGTACATTTGCAAGTGTTTGTGGTCCCACATATGTAGGTGTCCCATTGAACGTCTGCTTTAGATTTTGTTGCTTGATTTAGGTTTTCATACGTTCATTTTAGATCCTATGAATCTTCAACTTACAGGTTTCAGAATAGATGAACACCTGCTAATCCTTCTGTGATGTTTAAGCTTTATTTCAATGATTCTTGCAGCTGAAATTCTGTTTTGTCTTCAACAGAGACTGTACAGTTGGTGCTGTTTTGCAGTGGAATGAAAATATTTTATGAGTGATAAAAGTTTGCAGCTTAAAATTAATGTTTTTGAAATTGCATAGCAGCCAGATGGAAGAGGGAAGGCAATGTAGAAAAGCAGTTGGTGAACACCCAAAAATCTTTAGTCTGGAGAAGTATGTTGGGCGTTAATTTGAAATTACATACTCCAAGGCAAATCTACTCCTGGACAGGATTAAAACGTCAAGATTTATTGCCGTGCAAAAAGATGCATTATGTTGAGATAGTTTTAAGAGGAATAATCTACTTGTAAACAACCTTATCTGTCTTGGAACTGTATACTAACACAGTTTTTTGGTTTTCTGCTTTTGGCCTTTAGCCTTTGAGAGAAAAAGAATTGAATTCTGTGGACAATTCAGATGTTTTGTTCTGCAAATAGCATTTCTTAATAAATATCGCAAAACCAAGGTAGTTACATTTAAATTAATATAGGGCAGTTGAGTTTACTAAAAATGTTGGTTGGTGTGAAGCGAAAGAAAAATAGTTTGGACTTTGCTTTACAGTTTGAAATATGCAGCTTTACTTCTGACTTCCCGTAAATACCTTACAATGATCAAAGCATGTCAAAAAGTTTTAAAATAATTTCAAATGCATTAATAAAATTAATGTCGTTGAGATTCATATGTAGTTGTTTAATGCAAACAAAATTATTTAATCCACTGGTTTTTAATGTGCCTTTTAGCATGAGTTATTTAATCTAGGCAATGTATTGGAGCTAGAAATGAGAAAACTGCACATAGAGTATGGATTTTAAATCATAAAAGTATTCATCAGAGCAAATAGCATAATTTTAATTAAAAGGCTTTGAAACATTACAAGACCAATTGATACCTCTTATGTCAGCCCGTCTGAAAAATATTATGGCACTGCTACTGTGGTGAGGTTAAATCTGAATTTTCATTATAAGGCTTTCTTATTAGTATTAAATAACTTGCCCTTTTCAAATGGTGACACATTGAAAGTTCAAGAAGGACTCATATTTTGCAAGATAGGGTATTTTAAACCCAGTGAATTGTTTCTGGAGTGGATTTCTGGCTAACTTCTTTTTGATTAGACTCCAGAATTGCGTATTTTTTCCAATCGAAGTATTCATTATCCAGAAAAAAAGCTAGAAGACGGTAAATAATGAGCATGTCCTTCTATATGCAATTATTAAAGTAATTTATAGAAATATGTATCATTTATTAATGATTGTTGTATATATAACTAATATAATTATATATACTACATTAAAGTATATGTATTATATGCTATGTGTATGATGCACTTTAGTGTAAGGATTATATATCAGTAATTTTATAGAAAATGCTTTGCAAGTGATAGTATTTAAGACCCTGTGAAAATACAGAAATTCAGTTAAATGAAATCTTGCCTCTATAGTGATTCACTGAAAAAGAAAGTGTTTAAAACTTCAAGATGGAGCTTCTGTGTTGACCACTGTAGTCCATTGCAAAAAATACAGAGGCATGCTCTCTGCCTTCTTACTTCCCTAAATATTTTACTCTTCTCTTGATCATTTCCTTCAAGGGACACTTGCATGGTTTGGGACACCATGCAACTAATAAAGATTGCACAGAAAATTTGCTCAAAACCCTCACTTGTCACTCCCACCTGCTGAGGATGAATAGTGAATGGTAGAACATGACCACAGATGTTGTTTCAGGACAGAAGCAGTGGCTCTAAAAGCAAGGGTTTTTTTCCAAAGGAATGTACTGTAGACTGTGAAAGTATTGCACTTCTTAGTAGTCCATATTATTTAAATTTTGGTAAGAGTTTAGTAGCTAATGAGCAGGCACTGATTTTTATGTTGTTTTTAGATCACTGAAAGGATAAATAAAAGTATAAATAACTTAGCCTCCTGGTACATTAAGTATGTAGACACATCATCAACCATAATTAAGAATTGTTTTTAGATCATTTTTACAAATAGTTATTTAATTTAGCAGGTTTGTCCTTTGGTTCAGTAAAGTCATCTGTCATTTCTCTCAAAGCTGTGGAAAGGGCAGCTTTAACAACATTGACTGAACTTTGAGATTCAGGGCTGAGCTTCTGTCAGCTTTTGTATTGGATTCATCAGCACAGGCTAGATTCATCAAGCACTGAAGCTACAGGTAACATCTCCTTCAAGAGTTTCACAGCATTTGGAGCCCTAAATGCAGAGCACATTTACCTAGATTGTAACTAATAAAACCTAGCTAGTACATTGCCTCAGCAACACTGAGCAGAGCACTAAGGGCTTTTGCATTTTCCAGTTTTGACATGTGTAGACTACCCTCAGTTAGTGTATTTATAGAAGTAGCCTGCTAAATCAGAGGTGATGATGGGGATGTGCTGGAGAAAGGGCTTATCTGTTCCTCTTCAAAAGCACACTTACTTTGTCTGTTGCTGAGACAGCTCAGTTGCATTTAAAAGTGAATCTCATGCACAATGAAGGGTAATTACTGATAAATGTCTTATCACGGATGGGAGAGGCTTCTTTTAAAATAAGTGCAATCTAGTCAGAAGTCTGGTGCAGCATTTCAAAATCTTGTGAGAATCTTCATCAGTTTTTCTTGGGTATGAAATACGAAGTTCTCTTTTGCTTCACTGATGTGCCATGTATATTGCAGTTTTCCCTGAAGACTTACGATGTTATGGATGGGTTCCATGACCTGATGGATGACTCTGTTAGTTTACTAGTTCTTATTACAAGAAATTATGAAATAAATGCATTTCATTATTTTGGTGTCTTAAAACTTTCTTTTAAGAACACAGTTTTGAAATGTTATTCTAACTTAGATGAAAAATTCATTGGGATCAATTCCATAGTGAACAGTGGACAACTTCCCTGATGCATGGTGATTGAAATGTAAAAACATTATCCAAAAACATTATAATCAATTATTTCTGCTAGAGAAGTTACTGTCTTATCTTTATTCTTTTTCAAGTTTTCAAGTTTTGCTCCTCTCTGCTTTCAGAATTAATTGCATGAATTTCAGAGAGCATTTGCTGATTTCTGTTTATTTTTTAAAGAAATAAAAATTTTCTCAAATTTCCCATTATTATCAGCTAAACAACTTTGAAAATACCACTTCATTTTTTAAAACATTTTATACATATGACAAAGTTTACTTTCCTAGCTGTATTTCTTTAACTGGTTATGGGAATGTGACAATCATGTTTTCAATTTCTCCTTCAAATGGCCAGTTCCTTAGAGAAAGCCTTGAAAAGGACAAGGGAGAGGGTAGTCTCAGCTTGTCATCGTTATTTCTTACTTGTTTGGAATGCTCTGTTCTGACAGTTCAGCACATAGCACAGTTCTTTTTGCATCAGCATCTAGCCAAGTATCACCTCCCTTGAAATAGGGTTTTACTTCTTCACTTTCTGTACTACTTCAGTTCAATTCTGAATTGTATGCCAGAAATATATTAAAGTTTTATTAGCATTCATCATAGGTGGTTCTGTCCTTCTCAGAATGAAAGTTATGTGAAGGTTCTAATTATATCTTTCAATCTTATGTATGCTTGTTGTGTTTTCATGGTGAGACTAATAGATATCTCTTAGATTGAACAGAAGGAGTTCTGAGTTTGAGGTTTCATTCTGATCTGCAGAGGTTGCATCTCCAGTTTGATTAGCACTGAGGAAACCTCTGACTGTTGTTCTTACTGAAGATCAATTCCATTATCACCAATCCTTCTTCCTGCCTCAAAATTGAATTTTTTTTCCGGTTGTCCTAAACCCACAACATAGAGTGGACTTAAGTAAAAGCACCAAGTCTCTCCCTTTGTTTCACTCGTTAGGTAGTGTGGTGGGCTCTGAAGAACATGTTTACTTTGCTCATAGTAGTTGATTTTGCCAAATAGAAATATATTATTCAATTCATGCTCATATTGTCCCAGGTAAATACAACTTGATTAGCTGGTATTTATGTTGCTGCGTTCCATTAGCAGCTTTTTTCTGTGGAGTAACTAATGTGGATTTCTTCTCAGTACTTTCCTGAAAATTGGGAAAACATGAAACTTCCCCAAACCTAATTTATTTGAGATTTTCTGAAGAAAATTTGGTTGAAATAAGCAAAAAAAATTAATACAAGTTCTGGGGAAGAGTGGGATAAAGAAAAGAGAGACAAAATGGAAAGAATGGAGTGACAGACAAAATGTTTAGAGTTACTTGTTTTCCTGTTGGTGAGATCACTGACAGACAAAACTGGATGATGATGGTGGTTTACAAAGGTGGATTTAACATCCTGTGAAAAAAAAATCACTCTGGCATGTCCTTTTCTTGACTCAGAGCACGGTCTAAGTTTAGAGCATTTTCCTAAGTATGTTTTACTACATCTTACACTTTTAAAGCCTGGTTTCTGAAGCTGACTCACATTTCCCTCAAATACTGGCAAGGCCAGTAGGTAGTGGAAGATTTTACTTGTCACAAAATTGGTCCAAAGTAGATGCAGTCTTGCACAATGACTTAAGGAATTCGTTTAGAGTTTATGAATTTTGTTTGATACAGAGGATCATATTCTTTTTGTGTCAGACTGTAAAGTCTAGAATCTCAGGAATTCTTTTGGTATAGGAAAGTTGAATATTTGCTGAAGGAAAAGCAGCATTATTTCTGTTGTCAACTTCACTTTCCTCCAGCTTATGTCTTATCTCCCCCGTACTCCTTTCAGCCAGCGCAGCAAGTTGTGCTGTGGTGTCTGGGAATTGTGCTGGGAGGTGATCAGCTGAGTTGTCCTCTGTGGATGCTTATTCTTCTGAGGAGCATTATAAGCCAATCTACCTCTTCCAGTAAACAGAAAGCAAACAGTCTCCTCTCCTGCACTGGAAGTGAGACAACTCCCCTTGTATAGAAAGACCATGAAACTAAGGTTCATGACACTGAAAAACAGTGGATGCTTTGTGGTTTGTTTTTCTTTTGTTTTATGCATAGATGCTTTTCTCTTTCCTCTACAATAAAGATTATGGGAAAATGCTTCTAAAAACAGAGATAAAGAAGAACAAAGAGAAATTATCTAATAAAGCAGTGACTTTCCACAACCATTTGTTTTAAATGCTGTGAAGAGCAAGTCACAAGGACTAATTCCTAACGTGTGTTCCTGGAGCAGTAAACGCTGGCATGTATGTGTTTTGTTTGTTATAGGGAAATACACTGGAATAATTTCAGGAAGTACTAATAACTGAGCAATTAATAAACAAGAATTGCAGTGTAATTAGGCTAAATGTCTTTATACAAACCTTCTTACCCTCAGATAAACCAACAGCCACAAAAGAAAAATCCCCAGTTCAGTGTCAGGGCTGTAGTAGTTGGACTTCAAAATGAGGAGTCATCTCCAAAAAATCCTTATATCAAAACACAAGAATAGAATCGGGGTACTGATGTAAGTTGTGATGTTTTGAATATTTCTTGGAGTTCTGAAAAGTTTCCTTGAAGAAAGGGTGTTGATCTGTGGAAACACCTTTCTAAGACCCAGAATCTTAGCATTCTCCAAACCCTCTAGCTGTATTTGAAGGTGCCTGCACAGTGCTTTGTTTAGACTTGCTGATATCTGAAAAAGAGAGCCCCTGTTTTACTGGCTTCACCTAAATTTTCCTGCATCACCAGATTGTAGAAAATGTAGAGAAAAGAATGAGTAAGGAGCATATAAAGGTAAGTTTCTAAGTATGTGGGGAAATAAAGTTACCAACCGATAAGTAAATGTAAAACTCCATTCTGGATTACAGCTAACAAGACACCGTGGTTACTGATTACTTAGTGCTCATCAATTTAAGTGCTCCTCCTGGAACATTTATAGAATCATAGAATGTCTTGGGTTGGAGGGGATCTTAAGGATCATGTAGTTCCAATCCCCCTGCTGTGGGGAGGGACACCTTCCCCTAGACCAGGTTGCTCAGAGCCCCATCCAACCTGGAACTCTGAACAAGTCAGGACTCCCTTTCCTGAGCTGGGCCACTTGTGTAGTGTGTAGTTTTATGAAAGAATCCTGTTTCCATTCAACACAGACATAGTATCTGTGACTTAACTGGAGGTTTGTACCTTCCACTAATGAAAATATTCCATTCTCTTCTAAACATCTCACCTTCCTGTCCCAGTGGTCAGTTGGGGTTTTTTGTAGTAGCTTTAATGGCTTTTCCACACCCATGTGGCACAGTAGAAGTGAGATACTATGTATTATAAAGGCTGTTAATCTGTGGGAGGTTTTGGCCTCTGCCCTTTGGTATGGTCTCAGACATGCTAGAAATCTGCCATTAGAAGAGCCAGGGTGTGTCTTCTTCCTTCTCCTTACCATCTAAAGCTTAGACCTGCTTTTGTCAAGATGACTCATTCTGGTGAGGTTTGAGAAAAGAAATGATGTATTTGATAATCTGGATGTGATATGATTCTCTTTGTCTTTCATTGTAGGGACGAGAAACCCAGAAAACACTTCTTTTATTAGGGAGATGAAAGCTCCTCTGATGTTCTGTGCATTATAGGTCTTGCTTCTGTGTATCAAAGTAGAGATGGATTCTTATATATGCGTAGATAAGTTAGGAAGGAGAAAAAAATATAAATATTAGAAAAGACAAAAGCAAGAGTTGAAATTCAAGTGGCCAATTTCAGACAAATGGAGGTAAGAAAGTGAAAGTCACCCACTCTTTGAAGAAAGATGTGTAAATTCCGCTAAGTAGGACATCTTCTAGAGGAAATAAGGAGGTGCTGTGTATAAAAAGTGTATATGTAAGAAGCAAGACTTTACAGAGAATCATTGGGTTTGGGAGACCTGAGAGAATGAAAACCATCCAGGATGGCACAGATATTCTGAAGAGAGTATTGCTCAGTTTTCACCATGATGAATGCTGGGGTCCCAAGTGTCTAAAGAAATGCAGGTATTTCTAGAAAGTGCATTAAAATAAGCTGATACGTTCACAGGGAGTGGTTCAGTCAGAAGAGCTGGAGGAATTTAAAAGCGAAAGGTGATGCAAAGATTGTTTATTGAAATTTTGAAATCTTGGACAGGGAAGGGTAGCAAACGTTGTCTTCCAAAGTGATACACTCAGGTCTGCTGAGAATAAAGGGTATTCATCTTACACAGGAGTATCTGATATTACCTACGTAGACAAAGTTATTAAAGTTACTGGATCACTAATCAATCTGTCAGTTTGTGTATAATGGAAGAAATAAGCCTGAACTGTAGGAAGCAGAATGATCTTGTGTTTTGAGTAAATCTCGTTGAACTAATCTTGTTCTTTAGCATGTGATAGTGGGAACAGTTTATAGGAATATGCTTCTGAAACATTGTTCTCATGAGTTCTAGAAATCCTGACTCTCTTAATACATCCAAAGAAAAAATCTGTATAAAGTGAACTGGGATTGAGTTTTTCTTGGTATAGACTCTTAGTAAGTTCCCACTGAGCATCTTGAACATCAGTTTTGAAAATCATGCCTGACCTCCTGTCTTTTCAAAATTGAATAGAATCTTTCTTTCTAGAAACAACAACAAAAAAAGTGGAGGCATTATGTACTGCAAAGAAAACTCTATGTGTAAAGTCATTATATAATGGGAAATTACCAGTGAGAGATGAAATTGTGTTCAGAAGTAATGAAACTTTGAATTAGAAACATGAGTGATTTTTTTCCTAAAGTACGCTGTTTTCCTTTCACATTATGTATCTTTTTGAAAGATATTGGTGGTATGGTTAAGGCACTACTTTGTTTTTCTGGTAAAACACAGTGATCTGTGACTTGTACAGGGAAAACATGAAGGGAATGTTTTATCACAGAGAGATGACATATTTTAATTTTTAATTGAAAATTATGGTTTACATATATTTTAAGAAAATTTTATATTTTAACTCTATAGGCTTGCTGATGAATGGGAATGTGATATGGGAGTTCATCCTTTAAAGTTTCCCTCAGAAACATGTTTGGAATTATTGTTGATACTGGGTTTGAGTACCACATCTCTGCCACCTTCACTTCGAAGCATGAACTCTTTTCAGGTAAGGAATAGCTTCTGTTTCAGTATTAAGGTGTTACTTTTGGAAAAAGAGAGGTCCCTGGGGGCCATAAACAATTTCAGAGGGTTTGTCTTCTGTAGTTGCATGACTCTCCCTTATATTAAAATGTAGACCAAGGTGGAAAATGCCATTGGATTTTTGAACAGTTCATTACAGTTTAAAGTGATGAAATTTAAAGAAATGTCATCAAACTTAGGCTGCAGTAGCTAGAACCATTATAAAAAATCTCGTGGGCTTAAAAAAATCCTCAGCAAAAAAATAAAGATTTCCAGTGGTAAAAACATTCTTCTGTATGTTACTTTGGAAGTTCTCAGCAATTATAGAAATTTTCCAAAGGAAACATTGTTGCAGGCATGTGAAATTGTGATTTTTATTTATTTTGTAATGTGGTTGGAGAATATGATTTTTACAAATGCAATAGGGACAACTGAATTCATGAAGATATGACATAGCATCTCAGCTTTTTATCCTCCTTCTGTCTCCCTCTGTACTTACATAGTCTGTTGGTTGAATATTGATGAAAATCTAAAGTAACCAGCTGTTGAGCAGGAAGTGTCCTGAGTCTGTATTGTCTGTATTTGTTCTGGCAGCTATAAAAGAATCATCATCTTAGTGGGACTGAGTGTCCTTAACAGTTTGTAACATGAAATCAGGTAGCTTCTATTTGTCCGTATTTCCTGTTTGTACTTAAGGCACATCTAACTAGTGTCCCTGAGTTATGTTTGCTGAAAAATAGTCTTTCTGTAGATTTTAAAGCAAAATTAATGGTAGTAAAACAAAATCAAGTAGTTGACTTTAACAGAGTTACACTGATGTACAGCTGCTGAAAACTCCTGTTTTAGGAAATAGGTACCTGCATTGTTTCTCGCTTTGCATCTTGTGTGCTTGGAAACAGAATCTGTATGTGGTGATCACTTGGGTACGGCAGCAGCCAGTGATCACTTTAATGTTATTTTAATATCCAAGGTCAGAATTATGACTGGGTTGTACATTCAGAGGCTGTAAAATTGAAGAATCTCTGGATGCCAATAGATTGCAGAAGTTATAAATTTCAAGGATTGGTCAGCAGTAGTAATCCATGCAGTTGAGTAGTCCATGTTTCCTATTAAAAAGTGAATATTTTGGTTGTCTAATCCAAGAGGATGTATTCCTTGCCTCTTACATTACCACTAATCTCTAGTAAAGTCTTCCCTGCTTTACCCGTGACAGGTTAAATATGAGTCTCTTCCTGTATGCTGAGGCTGTGTGTCCTGTATTGTTTCTGTGCATGCTCAGTCCCCCATTGTGTATTCAGGGTTCCCTTTGATTTGCATATGGGGTAGAGGTAGGAAGTGATAGATGTCTGTCAACTAGTGTTTTTACCTCAGAGTACACAAAACATCAGACTTTTCCTTTTTTGCCTTGACTGACTCAGCATGACTGTGCTGGATTGCTCCTGTGTAACTGTAGCTTTGTGAGGCTGTCTCTGTAAGGAAACCATTGCTCTAGAGGCACATGGTGCAGGTCCTGGAAGCACAGGGTTATGTGAGCCATGGGGTGGGACATCCTCATGCATCCCCTGGAGACCCTCTGACCACGGCCTTTCAAGCCCAGATTTCTGTGGAACAGGTGAAAGCAAACAGTACTTTGCTAAGCTCATTTACTCAGCACTGGCCTCCACAGATTGTGGTTTTCCTGCCTGTGTGCCAAAGTTGGCGACGTGACAATGTCCTGTCTTTCTCAGCAACACACTTTGCAGTTTTTGAAAAGCCCAAGTTCAGAAACCTGCTTTGCTAAGATAATGTTCTATTTTGCCAAGTGGGAGGAAAGGAAAATGACTTTTTTGATAAATTCTATGACTCCAGCTGTCACTCTCCTTGGCAGACAGTCAATATCACCAAGTGTATGTCCTAGAGGGCAAACAGTTTGTCCAGTAAAATATTGTTTCATTTATTTTTATCCTTATTTGGATAATTTGATTTGGATCCTTGTTTGGATCTCAGTGAGTGAATCCATGAAGCAGAAACAAAGTTTGCCCAAGCTTTTCCCTGATGCTTTATAACGGTATGCCAGCCTTATAGTTTGGGGTTTTTTTCTGGCTTGCTTCTTCATGTTCAGGGAGTACTAGAATTACAGATCCTAGTTTTTCTGTATTTTTCTTGGAAAAAGTTGGCAAGATCTGAAGAGTGCTTGAATAGTGATACTTAATTGTGCTGTTGCCTGGGCATAAGATCACACAGCATCCAAAATAGTAAAGACTGTGAGCCAAAAAGTGAATAATAAAAGGGCACTAATTGAAAACTGATATTTCATGTAGCTTAATGGAGTAATGGCAAAATGACAAAACTAGTTATGCTTTATTTTGTGGTAGACCTTAATCTGGCAGTTGTCTAGAAAAAATTAAAACATTTTAATTCTATATTACAATCAAACTTGTATTTGAACTGGAAATAATTGCAGAGTTCCCTGTTATCTACACAGTAGAACAGTGGCAGTCTTGTTCAACAGGGGCCAGGCTCTTGCAACTGAATGCTGGAGGAATTAGAAGGAAAAAAACGACCCCAGAAAGTGCCAGAGTTTTCTCCTTTCACATATATGTATTTCCACTATTGGACATGTGGTGAGCAGTTAAATGGATCACTGCTTTCTACTGGTGCTTTTCTTATGTTTTCATACAGTATTTGGAATCTAACAGGCAGCTCTAATGTAATGATCTAAAAGCTACAGTTTAATTCCTGATACCCTGTCAGGATGGCTTTTAAAAATCCATTTTTTTAATTAGGTAACCAAAAATTATCTCATCGACACCCATGTTTTTTGAGAATGTATTTACCCTCTCTCCCAGCTATATTACAGTACTGCAATGTTGACAAGACAAAATTTTAGTTGGTATGCATCTGCACTGGATGATGCTTAGGCTGTAGAAAGCACAAAGGAAATCTGCTTAGTTGCTAATAATCTGTAATAAACTCTGTTCTGCCTTATGCTTTAGAAGTACTCTCTGGGACTAACTTAGCAGACTCTGTATCAGTGCTGAGACATAAATTACATTTTATTTTCCATTGGTGTGCTACTGCTTAGTAACATAATATTTGAAATCACTTTTCAATTCTGTTTTGACCCCGTAAAGATCTTTCAGTGTGATTTATGTTGCTGGAGGAGCCTGGAAGAGAAGAACAGCAGCAGACTGTGCTGCAAAGCTCTGCAGAGTTTAAGGTGCTCACTGCAGTCAGTTTATAAGTTTCCCAGGCTGTTGAGCCTAGGTACTAGGTTGTCTTTGGCTCACCTCTCGTTTCACCTGAACAATTGCAGTGACATTTTTTTGGTGGACTATAGACAGTTAAACCTTGGGAAGCTTGAGCCTGTAAACTCTGAAGGACCAAAGTGGTTAGACTGTTTCTTGCTGGTTGATGGCAGCTCCCACATTTGCTGGAGAACACAGTTTTTCAGCCCTGCCTTGTACCTTCCCAGGCTTGTAATCCCTCACCCATACTAAGGATGTCTCAGATCAAGGTAATAGGATTGACTGAGGCACTTGATACTTACCCTGGAGCAATGAGAAAAACAGTAAGAAGGGAGAGAGGAGTTTGCTACTAGAAAAGATTAACTTTTTTAGTTTGCTTTTGCTCTGAGCATTGTTTTGCCACTTTCTCTTCAGCTCCATTACACTGCACAGAAAGCTGTGTTACCTTATTACACACTTGATGGCTGTCCACCCCCCTGAGCTGTCAGCCCTTTGCTTTAGGTGTGGTTGGGCTTTACTTTGTGTATTATTCTTAATACTTGCAAACACTTGTAGCTAGCACCCACTTATCATGTACTTTATCACAGAACTGCTCAGTTGTTACTTGTCAGCACAGTCTCAGAGGCTGTTGGTATTTCAGAGCCTACAGCACAAAACAGTTAACACAGGGAGATGCTTTAAAGTGACAAGTAATCTCTGTTGTGTTTTTCTAACCTTATCTCATCTTTCTCTGAATTCAAGCACAGGGAATAGAAAATGTCCTGGATATTGAACTCTTATGATGATATATGGGGCTGTTGAGCACATTTTCTCTCACTGCCGTTTTTGTGGGAAACCAGGCATTTTACTTCTCCTATCAAGGCACTATTCATAAGGCCGCAGACTATAAACAACAGTTTTCAGAGTTAAGCATATCATGGTTTTATTTTTACTTTTACAATTGCGTGAAATTGAAGGAAGATTGTAGTTAAGAACTGCTGAGCTGCTTCAAAAGTTTGTTTCAAATAGCTCGTGATAGTTTCTGGAGCTGCACCCAGTGCCCCCGGTAGCTTTCAGCACACTGTCTGCTTCGGTTAAGAGAAGTGAAGCCACTGTTTATTAAAAAAAAATTAAAATGTTCATTCTACCATTGCAGTAAGAATCCCTAGTGGTGTCTCTGAAGAAAAAACTAATTTGCAGTTATTTTGCTTTCAAAAAAGAAGGAAAATCCAAGAACTGAAGGAAAGCATAGAACAGCCTGTCAAGTTCTCTGTCATTTAGTCTCTTAATACAATGCAGAAAACTTGCTAAATGCAACAGGTTTAGAAATACAGAATATGAGTTGCTCAGAAAATATAAGAATGAATAAATTATAGTTATTCATTATAGTTAGTAGCTCTACTATATGTGTATCAAAAGGGTCATGGAAAACAAAATATAAAATTACTTCTGTCTCTTAAGGTCTATACTTGGTGCAAACTAAAGTGTCCCTTGACATTTGGTGGTTTTTAATACTGATACTTTTGGGTTTTATGTGTCTCTATGTATATGAAAAGCAATTTCAAAATCATTTATTGCAAGAAGTTAGCTGAAGATAACAGAGGCCACCTGTGTCTTCTGACAATTCTTTTTGAAGCTAACAGCTGAGTAAAAATTAAAACTCTGTTCAGCTTTTCCATTTGTTCTGGGCATTTCCATTTGTTCTGGAGCTAGAGAAGATGCACGTATTCTTTTAACCTGGATTCCACTCCTTGAGAGCAATGTCAAACAGCAGCAAAGACAGGACAAAGATACAAGAAAAGAAAATATAGAGTGAAGGAATGGCTTTCAGAATACTGTGTCTTTTATTAAACTACCCCAGAAAGGAAAAGTAAATAAGTTGAATTTATGCTGTAAAATGGCTTATTATCCCTTTAAACAGTTTTTAAAATCACAGGCTATTACTTACCTAGTGAAGATCTCCCACAAAATGAATTATAGGTCAGAATATGTATATTCTGTAGTATCTCACAGACAAAGGATGAGTTCCTGGATACTGTACAATTTAAAAAAAATATTTTTCTCAAGCTTGCAATTGCCTATGTCTCTGAAACTTCTGCATGAACATTGACAATATTAGGAAGCAACCACTGCAAATACATTAAAATCTCTGTTTAAATACAGTCATGTTTTTTTTTCCTTAGGGGACTGGTTCTATATAATGTAAACGACAGTGAACAAACCCAGAATATTTAGTGTCAGCCTCTTTTGACTACTCAGATTTTATCCAAAATGAAGATGTTTTGATTTTTGGTCTATAAAAGTGTTGCACTATTTTTGCACATAAAAGTGTCTGCTCTGTGCTTTTTTCAGTTTTGACCAACTCAGGTTTCCAGGATAACACAGAATGGGGTTTTTTTCTGTTTGATTTGTAATTATTATGTGTAAGTTTTAAAGTTTAATTGCAGATGACTTATTTTAAACACAAAAGAAGCACCCAAACCTTATATACGAAAGCAGATGCAGTTTTGTGAAATATACATACAAATATTTCAGCAGCTTTTAAATAAAAGGACTTATAATGTCTATATTTGGGAGGTTTTTTAAATGTTTGTCTGCATTTAATAAGAGACATAATAAATCTATTGAAACACTGCAGAATAATTAGGAAAAAATAATAAAACTGTATGAACAAATTAAAAAATAAAATTATGAACAAATGCTGCCAAGAGCAAATGATATTAAGAGTTAGTGTTTCAAAGACAAATCTGAATACTTCTTTGCAGAATTATAGAGATTTCCATCTTCAGTTAAGAAATTATTATTTTGCTGCTGCTTAATTGTTCCATATTAAGTTGATTTATATTATGTCACTCAGGTTATCTTGGTGCTCACTGTAAGCTATGTGTGGAAGCCCAGGGGCCTGCTACCAGGAGAGATTCTCTTTTGATTGGGGTGTGAAAAGCCTTCCTCCCCTGGAACCTTGCAGCCACATGTTAATATTTCTTAGGTTTCGTTGTTCTGTTGGTTTCTTAAGTTTATGTCAGCCTGTTCAGCCCCCGTTCACCATGTATGCACCCATCCTAGAATGTTCCTTCTTCCTTTGAACCCCATTGGGTTAATTTTGATAATCTGTACCAAAAATATTTCGTTCTGATTCTGCATACACTTTATTAAAGCCTAATGTCTCCTGGCTGGGAACTGTTCAGCTCTGTATATGCAGGAGCTTATTGAACAATGTCCCTATGTCCTTATGTGTCCCTATATGACTCATCCATATCTGCAGCACAGGCTCACATTTCTAGGCTATGGTTTTGTGGTACCTGTGCCTGCTTTGGACATGCTGATGGGAAGGTATTATTTCTCTTATCTAATATGTGGCTACATTTCTTCTAATGGGAAGGAGCTGCCCATTTATATTGGCCTGAAACAGAATGTATGGAAGTATGGTCTCCTGCTGCTTGAGAGGGAAGATCTTCTGGAAGAACAACTCATTTCTGTGCAATTCCCTTTGCTTAGAATATGGCAAAAGCCACCTGTTACATAAGCATCTGGTAATACAATTCAAAGCAGTTTTCTTAGAAAAGATTTTCAAATATGTCATTGTGGGGATTTGATTTTGTTTGCCGACAAAAGCTACTTTATCACTCGTCTCTTCAGCTGGACAGGGGAGAGAAACTACAATGAACAGCTCGTGGGTCAGTGAAAGGACAGGAGGAAATCACTCACCAGCTACTGTCATAGGCAAAACAGATTTGACTCGGGGAAATTAATTGAATTTGCTAACAAATCAGAGTAGGATAATGAGAAGTAAAACCAAATCCTGAAAATATTTATCCCCAAGTCCTCCCTTTTCAGGTTGAACCTATATTCTCAATTCTTTGACAGCTCCTCCTAGCGATGCAAGGGTAGAGGGAATGGGGGCCGTCATCAGTTGTCTCTGCTGCTCCTTCCTTCTCAGGCAGAGGACTCTGACTGACACATTTCCCCAGCTCTAGTGTGGGTTCCCTCCCATGGGAGACGGTTCTTCATGAGCTTCTCCAACATGGTCCCTTCCCTTAGGCTGCAATGCTTCATTAACTATTCCAGTGTGGGTCGCTTCCATGGGGTGCATTCCTTCAGGAACAGGCTGCTCCAGTGTGGGTCCCCTGTGGGGTGACAAGCCCCTGCCAGCAAACCTGTTCCAGTATGGGCTCCTCTATCTACAGGTCCATCCAGGAGCCAGCTCCAGTTCAGGTTTCCCACAGGGTCACAACATCCTTCAAGCATCCACCTGCTCTGACACAGGTTCCTCCACGGGCTGCAGGGGAATCTCTGCTCCAGTCGGTACCTGGAACACCTCATCTCCTCCTTCTTCACTAGCCTATCTCCAGTGCTGTTCCTCCCACAGATGCTCCCTCCTCTCTCCAGATTGTTGAACAGGTTTTTTCCTCCCTTCTTAAGTCTGTTATCCCAGAGGCACAACCACCACCACTGATGGGCTTGGCCTCGACCAGCTCTGGGTCCCTGCTGGAGCCAGCTGGCACTGGCTGTGTCAGACACGGGGGAAGTGCTGGCAGTTTCTCACAGAAGCCACCCCTGCAGCCTCCTGCTACCAAAACCTTGCTGTACAAAACCAATACAGTCATTTACCATTTAGATGTGAATGTACAATTAATTGCAGGGATCCAGTTTAGATGGTCTGGTATAGCCTGTGAATAAACCACTTAAAAGGGGTGAAGACAGAAGTAATTAGGAATGAAAATGCCTGATTGGTGCCACGCTTTTTTTTTTCCAGTTTTCATCTACTCTGAACTTTCTGATTTTTCCAAGTAATTCTGAAATCTAAAAGTGTAGTTGTTACATCCTAATGATGGAGTAGTTATGTAGGTAATGTACTATTAAACAGAAACTGAGAGTTTGTCTTTATCAATAGAAACCACAGTGTGGAAAAGACAAATATCCATGCCTTATGTACCTGAATATATACATAAAGAAGTCTAATGGGAGGTCTAATATACTACTAGAACTATATACTGTCTATTCCTGTTTATTAATTGAGGCTGTTTGTGACTGAGAAACAGACTCTGCTCAAAAGTTATATTTAGAGCTGTGCACAACTGAGTACTGCAATACATGTTCAACATGATTTATATAGGGCTGCTTACCTCCAAAACCTTTTCATCTCTAAGATGCTCTAGCTACCCAGCTCTAGCTCCATCCAGATTACAATTAATAGCTTGATTTATGTGAGGTGCAAGTGTCAATACTGTAGCTAAAAATGCACTGAAATCACATTATCAGCTTCAAAGAGCTCTTTTGCTTTAAAAATAGTACTGAGTCATTGGATAATAATGATTCTGTAATGGAGATTTTCCTTAGAAGTTCATGTTGTCATGAAGTTATGTGTGTTTTGTGAATGTGTGTTGTTACAGAAAGCTACAGCACTGCTCACTGCTCATTTCCATTAAGAGTCTGGATGGAAGCTCTAAAGCTGCTTGAGGAGTCCAGAAAACTCTGCAGAACAAAAGATGTATTTATAAGGATGATTCTTAGTAAGTTTAAAAGTGTTTTAAAGTGGATGGATACAATTCTCTTAAATTTCAGCTATAGGCTGGAATAGATATGTTATCACAGATTACAAGATTTTGAGGAATCCTGAGGGAGGTTGTCAATAAATTCTAGCATTTTATTAACAGACAGGTCAGCTTGCCAAGGCACTTAGAGCAGCTCAGGAGTGTTATACGTTGAAGAATTGGAAACCATAATAATGTCTTCAGGGAGACAAATAGACAAATATACAGAAGACTGTAAACCCAGAGCATAATAATTGAATCGACGACTTGACTATGATAAAGTACATGGTGGACAAAAAGGAAGAGGGCTGTTAAGTTCTCTTCTTTTTATTGTCAGTTGAAAATGAGTCTAGAATGGATCTTTTGGTGAAGAAGTCAGTAATGCCTCCAGTGAGAAACATACAATTTGCCTTCCCTCAGAAGCAGAAGTCCATCATTCTGTTGCAATGTCAGTAAAGAGAGTAGTGTGCTCTAAATCTTTGTGCTTAAATCATAGGTCTGTTCCAGGGGTGGTGACATGACAAATGATACTGCTTGAAAGCTTCATAAAGAAGAAAACTCTGGATTTTAAGAAAGCTATAATGGGCAGAAACATGATGTGGGGGAACAGCTCAGATCACTGTCTGTCCAGGGGCAGGGAAAGACCTGAAGGGAAGTGTAAGAGATAAGATGGACCAGCTACCCTTTTACTAGGCTGGTGATGTTCCTGTTGACATACACCAACACAATTGTGACTGGCCAAAAGGACAAGATTATTTCCTTTGTCTCTAAGTTGTTTGCTGCTTTGATCTGTAAGAAAGATCAGTTGCGTGAATATTTCTTTGTAATAGCTCCACTGCTTTTGAATTAAAGGAAGCTGGTTTACACACGGGAGTGTGTGGTGGTATCTCAGCCAATGCATTTTATAGAGCTCCTAAAATAAGATTTGGAATATTCCTCTGGGAAGAAAGAGAAGGGCAAAAGGGTGTACCAAGCATTAGCACACCCTACTGAAATAAGGAGACTGTTTAGCATCCAATAGAAAGCTATTATGCCTTGAGGTGAAACGTGGCAACCATTTAGCAATATGTAGAAAAACTTGCAGAAATCTGAAGATGCCGTAGCTGAATGATATCACAAGGAATGCTGGGTGGGCAGAATGTGATTGATGTTTGGACTTCTGCGAGGCATTTTGGTTAAAGTTTTCTTGATCTGTCTCCCAGAAACTTGACAAGTAAAATAGGAAGTGATTCTGCCTTACGGAAAAAAAGAAAAAAATTATTCCTATATAGCTACAGTAAACTATAAAAGCATGGTATATAGAGGAAGAGACTATTTTAAAACACCAGTTCCCAGTCTCCATTTTTTTTAATGAGCTGTGGCATTGTGGATTGGTGAAACCAGATCAGGGACCTATATTTCTTCTGTTGCTTTTAGTGAGCTTGAGTTTTATATGGAAAATAGAAGAAAAAAAAAGTATTAAGCACCTTGGCATGGAAAAGGATCTTGCCTGAAAACTTGTACAAGTGAAGATGTTATTTTAATCTTATTGACTATTTTGTCTACTCAGTCCACTTCCAACTTCTTCCACAATGCCTGGCATTTCTAAATGTTATCCTGAAAATGAGTTAACATTGTATTGTTCAGATGTTCTCACTTAGTGCTGACCCTTGTTCAGCTTCTTATCGATAACTATAACCTGCATAATTCAGCTTTAAATAAAAGGTTTTCTTGCTGTTGATGCTCCAGTCTTTCACACATTTTCTGTTTTCATATGTCCCACCAAATTTTAAAAAAGGCAATTATGGGGGGTGACTAGCTAACATATTTCTTTCTTAACTCACCAGAGAGCCTGATGCTGACCTTTTATTTCAAGTTTTCATACAAAGTCTATTTCATTCATCCTTTGTCAGATTTTCAGAAGTTAAATTCTAGGACTGTCTTGTTTCCCAATTTGTTAACCATTTTGAATTTTAGGCACTGGTGAGTTTCCATGTTACTGTTTCATTTTTATTAGATACAAATTTACTTTGTTTCCATGCCATTTATGAGCACACAGCTCTGTAATTCTTGCACCTTTTCCCTGTATAGAAACTAACTTTTAATACTTACAGTTACCTAATTGTGTTTGCCTCTTTTCAGGTTTGAGAGGGGAACAACAGGGTTTTATATTCTTTGTAGCAAAGTAGAATCAACTTCACTTCTTAAAAAAAAAAAAAGTCTGCTGAACACACAGAAACCTTCATATTTCAGTTTACCTTCTCTGCTTGCACAGAAAGGAAATGCATTTTCAGCTGTATTTTTGTGGAGCAGTCGCTAGTGACTAGTTAAATTAATCAAAAGTGTCTATTCTGCATGATTGTCCTGAGGATATATTCTGTTAAGTGTCTGCTTTTCTATTTTAAGGTAGGATGTATACTGAGACTAAATAATGTCTGTAAAACTTACTGTCTTCTGTTCTGTAAGCTTTTACGTGTCTGAGCTATATGGTTCAATGCTAAGATTGATTTTGAAAGACCTGCTGAGTCTTATTCTAAGTTTTTTAAGCCACTCCTGTGTGAGGGGTTTGGGGAGCGACCATTCTCCCATTTGCCTGGTAATTAGATCGTCTTCTGCGGACTCTAGCATTCAACAAGGCTGTATCCACAACACTAGATTTAGATGAAGCAGAGCTCCAATTCCACCTGGAAATGATTGTACTCATGTAATTTAGTTAAAATGAGCTGTTAGAAGTGAGACAGTGTTTACGAATTTTTTAAGTGTAGCTTGGAAGCTGGAGAAAACCCTGGTGACACTTGGTAGCTAATCATTTTATGTAAGCCCTTCCTGCAAAGGCAGAGCATGCATTCCTAATACAAAACAATGAAGAAGTCAAGTGGGACTCTTCTACAACAATACCGATACTGGTTAAAGCACTAATACTTATTAAAGTGCCATGTCACTGTTGGATTATACTCCTTTCTCAATCTACATTCAGATAATTTACAAAGCAGCTGAATGCCTGATTGAATCCTCCAAAATGATTCTCAAAACAACCCCATAATATTTTCTTACACAAGGTAATCTTCTTGAAGAAGATGCAAGTCACAGAAAAAGAATTTCATATAAAGATATTATCTTTATCTCACATGCTACTCTGTTTATGCAGAAGTGGCTTGTCAGTCCAGTTTTCACCATTCCAATTTTTTTCACCATTTTCATTCCAATTTTTTAATTTTCTAATTTTTTCACCATTCCAAAAATTGTCAAAAATTTGGATGACATAGAGTTCTCATTCAAATGAAAAAATACTGAGTGGTTTTTAAAGTTAGGCAATCATTTAGGGTGTCTGCCTGAAGACATAGGAGCCTTTTGTCATCTTATAAGCTT
Source organism: Prinia subflava (assembly GCF_021018805.1). Taxonomy (NCBI): domain Eukaryota; kingdom Metazoa; phylum Chordata; class Aves; order Passeriformes; family Cisticolidae; genus Prinia; species Prinia subflava. The sequence continues at coordinate 34,089,285 of NC_086248.1, read as the reverse complement.
AAAAATTCTAGTGATGGTTCCTTAGTGGTGGCATCTTTGCTTTAATTATTTTGTGTGGTGTTACAGAAAAGCACCTGAAGCCTTTGTGGTGATAGCTCAACATTGTAGACAAGGACCTGAACCTTTTAAAGTTAATATCAAAACTCTCTTTGGCTTCAGTGGTGCAGAACTGGCCTGCAAATGAATAAAGCAGCCAGCTAGATACATTGTGGAGAAATAATTATTGCAGACTCTGAAAGTTCCTCATTAACACTGTTGCATGTGAACTTTGCAAGCAAATGCTTGAAGCTAATCTCTGATAGCTATTTGTTAGACAAGCACATTAATAGCTGTGGCTGCTGGTTCATGCAGAGGGTTCTCTGTTGGTTTTTTGTCCTTTATTTGAAGACTTCAATCAGTATAAATGATTTAAAGGCCTTCCTCCACTAGATGGGAAAAAGATGCTTATAATGTAGTTGCTTACACTTGCTTACACTCTGCAGTTATTGATATGATGTAATATTTTTACACTTGGGTAAGTATAGATTTTGAATAAAAGAATTTAATTAACACTGAATAAATGTTCCTCATAAGGGGAAAATTCCTATTTCTATTTCATTAATGCTTCATGCTTCTAGCAGTTAACTAATTTAATTTTACTCCTGGTGTTCAAGGTCTGTGCTTTCCTTTCCTTCTGTTTTTCAGTCTTTCTGTCTTTTAAACAGGGTTTATTTGTGTTTTATAGTTGGAAATAGAAGATCAGCCAGAGACAGAAGATAGAGAAAAGTGCAAAGCATTTTCTTCCTTTAGTTGGACTTTTTGTAATGCACAGTGGACATGTGTCTATGACTGTGAATAAAAAATGTGTAATGTGAAAAAAACCTAGCTTTTTGGAAAGATCCCTGAGATTTAAAGATTACAAACCCTATTTTAAAAAGCACACTAAGGAATAATTAATTATTTTAAATAAGTAAAGTTAGGAAGATTAGTCACATTATAAAAGTAACCCTTGCACATGCAAGCAAACATGTTCTTTTAATTTGGGTTAGTAAAGAGATTTAGGGTTTGGGGATCAAAATCCCTTTTGAGTGTTGTTTTTATTTGTATATGCAGTGCAATAAAATTTTGTATAAAATGCTTAAATTCAGGATACAAAGTGAGTGAAATGATGTGGCAGATGTTCAAAGTGAATAAAAAATATCTGTTCATATTGTGTGTCAAGCAGCAAGGGGTTTAGTGTGAGAAGTCCAGGAGAATGATTGTTTTAAAAGTTTGAGGCAAAAAAAAATTCATTTTTATTTTTCCACTAACTCAGTACAGTTTTAGTAAAAGTTTTCATGCAGAAATGTTAAGTCTCTGGTTTTGATCTTGGTAGTTCTTAGTGTTTATCTTATAAAGCTGGTAAAATTTTGAAGAACTTCAAGTTATTTCGGTCAGACCTCAAGGTCATGCAGTGATCCTCAGATTTGGAACATCTCTAACTTGTTCTTGATGATCGTTTTTCTACATTTCTACTAATTTATGCTATTTTTCATTCACTGAACTTTGGGAAATGCTGATTTTTTTTTTCATAATGCAGGCAATTATGGTTCAACAGTATGTTTTTTTTAGTGGCCTTGCCCTGAAGAAGATGTTTTAAACAGTATTTTGAAAGTCTTAGAGCAGACCAATGTGCTGCAATAATTATAGTTCAGTTATCCAAAATGATGCCTCCAGGGAGATATGACTCCAGTGTATACTTTGTTCATATATATTTACCTTTGATGGTAAAATTGGATTAAAAAATTAAGAAGAATAATTGGAAGAAAGAATCTGGAAAATAGATTCATCTTGAAGGTCATTAATGTTTTCTAAAACAAAGTTAAAAATGAACATGAAAATCTCATTGTTAAAGAAATTGTTCTAGCTTTGTTTTGCATAATAAGATTTTTATCAGTACAAGAAAAGGTCTCATAATAATAAAACCTAATTGTTATTTTCATCTGAAACTGGAAAGTATTCAGTGGCTGGGAAACAAAGAAAAAGAGGGGGGAAGAAAAGAAGCTTGAAGAGAATAATACATGGAGCCATGAGCTGAAGGATGGATTCATACTATATTGTTATATAAAGGAAAGAGGTTGCAAAGGAGGAGAAGAGAAGGACGGTCAACAAAAACTGCCAGATAAGGTTTAATTCAGAAGTACTTTCTGTCCAATATTTGACTACAGTATCTTTCAAGTGAAGGATATACTTCCTTTCAATGAAGGAATTTGATTTATAAAAGAAACTTAGGCAGCAAAATTAAGAGGAAGTGTGAAATTTGCACTGTCTAAACCCCCCAAAAGAGCAGAGTAGACAAAGTCCAGTTTGTAGGTTTTACAAAACATTTGAACCATTTGTGTTCAAGGATGCCTCAGTTACTAATCTTTGTTAATTAACTGCTTCACTTAAAAAAGGCATGCAACAGAAATACATTTACTGAGTCACAGAGTCATTGAGGTTGGACATCACCTCTTGATATCATCTAGTCCAATATCCTGCTAAAGCACAGTCAACTAGAGCTTGTTACCCAGGACCATGCCCAGCTGGGTTTTAAAATACCCACGAGGATAAAGACTCCACAACCTCCCTGGGCAGCCTGTGCCTGTGTTCTACCCTGTTACTGTCAAAAAGTGTTCAGAAGGAATTTCATGCTCTTTAATTTGTGCTTATTGCCTCTTGTCCTGTTAGCAGGCACTACTGGGAAGAGTCTGGCTCCCTCTTCTTCACTCCCTCCCATCAGGTATTTTTACCCTTTGGTATGATCTCCCTGGCCCTTCTCTTGTCCAGGCTGAACAGTCCCAGGTCTCAGCCTCTCCTCATATGAAAGATGCTCCAATCTCTTAGTCATCCTCATGGTCCCTTAGCCTTTTCTTAGCCCTTTCCTCACTTCATTAAATCCATATCTTGTACTGGGGAGCCCAGACCTGGACCCAGCAGTCCAGATGTGCCCTTAGAGCAGTGCTGATTTGGAGTGAAGGATGACCTCCCTCAACTTGCTAGCAACACTTTTCCTGATGCAGGTGTAGGTCCAGTAGAAGTGTTCTGTCACCTGGTCCTTCTTCATGAAGAGTAAGTCTTCTTCTTACAGACTTCCCTGCTGGTCTCAGGGGCCTGGGATTCTTGCAGGCTGATTAATAGTAAAGACAGGCAAAAAGGGCATTGAGGACTTCAGCCTTTCAGTGTCTTTTGTCAGCAGGGCCTTGGACAATGTGCAGGCTAATGCTGTGCTACTCGCTGCTTGTGTGTCTCTGGGAATCTGGAAGGAGCTGCCTCCTGGCTCACTCGCTTCTCACCCTCTCCTGAAGTAATTTGCTGTCCATGGTGATGGCTGTTGTTGCAGCCAGTTGTTTAACTAGGACAGAGGGACCCAAAGAAGCCATTCAGTTTCTGAGGTGTAGGGTTGAGTGCACTTGTTAGATGTTGCACTAGATCTCTTCAGTGATGGTTAGATCAGGAGTGCAAATATTGGTTTGACAGTAGTCTCTAGATAATCGCATTATCCCAGCTCAATGAGACAAGCAGTCCCTAAGTAAGTCCCATACGTGTGTGCAGTTAATGCCTTTGTCTGACACCAGTGTTTTAACTTCTATTTCATTTTGAAATGGGTCTCATTTTAGCCAGTTATCCAGGGTGCTGTCAAAGCCCATGTGTGAGATGTGCTTTGCAGTGATAAATGACTACAACTTGTATCTTAATCTGTTTATTTTTTTGCTTGGATCCCTTTTCAGAATGTGATGTGTGGCCTATTTTTATGGGGATGAAATATTATTCTCCTGTTCTTTTGTGACATAATGGGTCTTGTAAATAGTTGCATATTTTTTTGGAGTAGGTGGCATTATTAGGATATATATTAGTTATTTTGGGGATGCTGATACATCACCTCTGCATGATCTGCATTTGTCTCTTGAATCTTCCTCATCTTTTTCTAATTATAGTTGGTCTTGGGGGGATCAGTTTCCTAAGTTAAGTAGACCAGCTGTGTAACACACAGTCTCTCTGAAGTGTGTTCAGGTGAGAACCAGTTCATGTCACCTATTTCCATGTTCGCAGCCCCCAGATTTTTTCATGGTTCTGCAGTGGGCATATGCTAATGCTGTTACCTGCACTCCTGTTTGGGAGTAAGCTTCCAAATTCCTTTGCCCTGAAAGCAAGTAAGTTCCTTTCTCTTCTGTTTCCAGGCTTGTTGAGCAAGAAATAAAAATTCTTTCTGCTTTAAGCTTTTTTTTGTGTCTTTTTCCCGATTGATATATTTCCTCTGTTCTGTCCATTGCGTTTTTTTAATACCAGATATAAGCTCTTCAGCAGATCTGTGATTACTGTTACACCAGTTATCTGAAAGTGAGAAGAGGAAGAGCTTGTGCAGATTTTTTCTGGTTGTCTGTTTTGTTTACCTAAAAAAGTCTCCCTCCCGTCTTTTTTTCTTTTGTCTTCTCCCCACCTGCCACTTCCTGAAAATTGGAAACATGAGAGGCCTTGTCTGAGCATTGGATTTAGAGCCAGGAAATCCTTACTCTTTCCATGACTCATTGCGTGTGTCCTTGGGCAATCTGTTACTATTACAGATGAAAGCTGTGCATAGCACTTGGCTGAAAAATTAAAAGCATGGTGCACTATCCAAGGAGATTATTTCAAATTTAAATCAAAACATGGCAAAGGTGGACAGGAAAGAGAAGCTGCAGAAAGTGAGTGTGGGAGGAAACTCTTTATGAGCTCCTTAAAATGGTTATGAAGGGAGATAGTTAATGCTCACAGGAATTCTTGTCTTGTTGAACCCTTTGGTTCTGTCACAGTGCAAGCATATGCTGTGGTAGTAGATGGATACACATCCCTCCGTTTCAGAGCTGATATACTCTTATTAGAAATGAAATGGGTAAATAAAAGTGATGGAAGAGGAGAGGGTGCACTGTTCAATAGATGCATCTGCACTCTGCTTTGTAAATCCAGTTCTCTGAAGGTTTTCTGGGGAGATTGGTTTGGTGGTTGTGTTTAAATGTGTGTAAATGCCTGAGGTTTTCCTGTTTGCTTAATTTTTGTTAGATTTCACATCCTTAAGGGAGTGAACTCTTCCTCACAATTTAGAAGAAGTAAAAGAGATCTTTGGAGAGAGCAAAGGTCTGGGGCTTCTAGGCAGGGTCACCTGGAGGTCAGAGAAGACAAATGGAATCATTTTACCTATATTTTCCATTATAAACTAGACATGAAAATAATTTCAAGAAGTAACAGAATATGATATAGAAAGCTGCCTTCTGTATTCCTTATGTGACTTCTCTGTGTAAAGCTGAATATGGTGAAAGGTTGCCTATAGAACACGCTGCTTTCAGAGTGTATTTGGAGACATTTTAATACCATGTCCATTCAGTGTTCATTCACATGACATTGCCTGTACCTTTATTTTGACTGTTTCAATGATCTGTACATCAGCTCCCATTGCTGTGATATAGAGGGTGGTAGTTTTCTATTCAGCAGCAACCTATCTAACCTAAGGTAGCCTTTCCATCTGGCCCAGACTCTTGTTTTGTAACCTTGTCCCTTCTGTCTCTTTGACATTATCCAGTGAGTATGCAGGTGTGCCAACACAGTGGGGAGGAAGTTTGCAAGACTGTTTGGTTATTGCTTAACCTTCCATAAAAGAAATGCATACTTCTCTGGTGAATTACATTAGTGAAGGCAGCTGGGGTCCTTGTATAATCTTTGATATTTCATTTGGTGAGGAAAAAAGCCTATTCTTGGAATGAGTGTTTGGCTTTGAGTTATTAAATGCCTATGTTTGGGGTTTGTTCCTGTTTCTGAATAGTCATGGTTAATTGAGAAGAACAGTATGAGGGTTTTGAGATTCAGAATCTTCTGGTGGTGCTACAGTTTGCAAAAGGTCATTGTTGCAAAAGGTCAGTCCAGCCCCTGCACTGGAAATTGCTGTCCTGAGGCCAGTGAGTGGGGTCAGTCTGACCTCTGCTTGAGAGTGTTAACTTGCATTTCCCACTGTTGCTGCTCTTCTGACATGCTGGGATAGGAATCCAATGAAGAGACTGGTTCAGAAAGGGTTTTACTGTGGATTCTATGCTATCAGTTGTTTTTCCTAGATTATGTGATCAGTTTTTACTTCACAGACTTGCAATAATTGATCTGGTTTATAGCTGGGACCATATGGAATTCTTGTATTTCATAAATTTAGTCCTGTTATTGAAGATAATATTGTGGGTCATCAATGGTTCAAGCTCTGTCTTAAAATCCCCCTGGCTCCTTGTACAGCCCTTCCTTTTGGAAGGCAAATTAACTTTCAATTGCCATTAATTGATGCATTCATCAAAATTTTCCAAATCTGTCCTGATAGAGAGTAAGTATTTCAAATTGTCTGGTGCCTGTCAGAGGCAGAAATCCATAAACTATGTATGAGTCTAGATTTGACTCCCATAAGCACTTCACCACATGAATAATTGCCTCCCTTGGGCAATAGAGGTGTTCCAATATGTGTACAGAATCAAGGATCCGGGGCAAAGTTCATCTCCCGAATAACCATGTTGTTGTTGAGGAAATCATTAGAATCAAAAGGAAGAGGGAATTTGTCTCAGTTCAAATTCTTTTTCAGTATTTTTGTTCAAAGAGAATTCTCTGTCATCACTTGTTTTAAAATCTATCTTTCTCTCTTGCTAATTTAATAGACCTTTCTCATGGGTGACTACTGACAAGAAGTACGGACTAGAAAGGATGCAGTTTAAATGTACTGAAGTCAAAGTTAATTGCATTAAACCTTCTTAAAATGCAAGAATCATATAATACCAGGAAAATAAACATCTAGCATGCAAAAATTACATTACGACATTCCTTCTCTCAGTTGTTCTACAGGCATGCTTTTTTATAATGAAAGGCATAAGGGACTTCAGTATAGTCTAGACAACCATTTAAATTTCTTATGATGTTCGCAGTCAAACTTTTGACTTTTGAGGTTCAATCATGCTGAGAGTTCCCAGAGCTGAGGGCTCATGCTGCCCATGGAGAGTCTTCCTAGTATCTCCATAGTTAAATTTTATTTATTTTGTACATCACGTCCTACTCTTACAAGAAAGTGGCAATAAACAAAGTAATAATAAGCCTCATACATCTTTCAACAACTACTGCCTCATGGATCTTTGCCTTTAAAAATATTCCCTTTATTTACTTTTACTTTTGTATGAAATTAATAGTAAATCTTGATGAAAAGAGGTTTAACTTGCAGGATTGATGTTTGAGCACAGTCTGCTTTAAAAAAATACTTCAAAGCTTTTATCTTCAATTAGATAATTGCTAAAGGAAAAAAATCTAAAATGGTAAATACTGTATTTTCTTATGAAGCTTCAAGGTCAGTAACTGTCCTTTTTACCAAGAAAACATCTGTTTTCGTGAGTTTCAGCTTTAAAATGGGTGGCTTCAGCTTTTGTTCTGATTGCAGCTGGTAAAAGATGTGCTCAATCCCTAGAAATAAATATCAGTTTGACCCAGTAATGGCTATAGGGATCTTAGAGACCAGAAATCCACACGGTAAAAATACCTAATGTAATTTAAGAGCTCAAATCTCACTGAGAGTGGCCTTAAAATCCTACATCCTTTAGAGGCTTTGAAAATGTTTTATTACCCAACCAATATTAAGCAGTATTTACTGAATGCTTGACCATTTAATAGGCATCATGAGATTGTACAGGAACGGGATGACCTGGGACCAAAGGACAGCCCTGCTCAGACTCTGTCCCCCTGGGAATGAATCATAGTAGGAAAAATCATTTTGCTAAATATCCCTTAGTTATTGTGGTTTTATGTTTTCTTCTCTCTATTTCACACGATACAAATGATTGCCTTATGTAATTTTTTCCTTCATCTTCTTGGTTTGTGCTTTTATTGCAGCCATATCATCTTCTAAACACCTGTTCCTGTTTTAACTCAGTCTTAATCTCTTGCCAAAAGCTGAACTCTGGTTGGAATGCAGTAGTCCCAATAAGGTGTTAAAAATAAAATAGAAGTTGATACTTAAATACCCATTTATATACACAAACAAATTAATCCTCATACCTCATGCAGGGAAGTATTTATTCTGATTCCAGTTTTAACTGCCAGGAAGCAAAGAGAGAATTTAAGCAGCTAATTTTTCAAACTTGCTTTTTTTCCATAAATTTTTCAAAAGATAACCTAATGAAGACATGTGTTCAACCTATCTAGTTTCAAAGTGTTATGTAACAGTGCCACATTCTCCTTTGATCTCCACTACTGTTTTCTTTAGAGTTATGGTAGATTTGACTGTTTGGATTGCATAAAAATCAAGATTGTGTGTAAATGTGAGCATATAACCAAATCCCTCTCAATAAAAGATATCATTTATTTCTGTTCTCTAATGCATCCCTTCTATGTCATGCTCTGTCTGCCCCCTCCTCACATCTTACTGTTACTTCATATCATATGTCAGCATTGGGGTTTGGGATGTTGAGCAATGGGTGTGCACACAGGAGATGGCCACATCTGACACTGTGGCAACGTTGAGTTATGTGGCAAGATATCCCAGAAGTTTCAGCATGACATCATAGTGTGCTCTGCTCCTGCAGCATTTCCTAAGGGAGACTCTTAGAAACCCAGTTTACATCTGTGTACTGGTTTCTGTGACGTAACTAACTATAAACATTGCAGGATATGAAGAGGGTAGACCATTTCTTGGCTTTCAGGACTTGGTAGATTTTCTTTTTAGATAAAAAATTTAACAGTTTGGAGACAAAAGCAAAATTAAACTGCAATTATACCCTCCAGGCCATCAGCAAGTAGAGTATTAACCAAAGTGGTTGGCTGATTTCCTTGTGGTCTCTTTGTTTGTAAAGTAACTTATGACAGTAGTTTTTAATAAATCTTTCCTTAACAATCTGTTTGAAGGCAGAGTGTGTGACCTTTGGTGCTGCTCTGTAATTTTCTCTGTCAGTTTTACCTGCCTATTGAGTTTTCTAAGGCATTTCAGTGTTAAGAGATGAGAAAGTTGTCTTATTATTGGCCTCAAACAGATTCTGAACAGGGGCCTAAATTTGGACAAAGAGAGAAAGACTGATTTTCATTAAATTAAAATTCAAAGATTCATTGACCTATAACATTAATATCTAATGTCTCTGGTGTCTTGCCAGTGGTGAATCCTGGAGATAACTATATTGCTCTTACACTAGGAGTTAAAGAGAGTGTGAGGAAAACCCAAATAATTTCTTTGGTTGATGCCAGTGTGGTAGCCTTGTTAATGCACCCCAATTACATCTCTTTTATTTAGTGCAAATGCTTGCCTACACTTCAGTTTGTATACTGCTTTCTCCTCCTTTCTTCTTAGGTTTCCTGTTCAGTTCCTCTTTCTCTTTAGCTTTTCCAGCTTATTTCTTCTAAACCTGAAATGATCTTAGCCTGCTGTTTTACTCCTATAAAGGACAAGGGAGTTGAGGGGAGAAAAAAGACAAGAAACATAAGCAAGGAAAGGCATCTCCAGCCAGACCCTGAAGGGGATTCTGGCTTCTAGATTTTACCTGCTGCTGCAGCTGGGAAACAAATAACTATTTTTGTAGTAATCTTGCTTTTCCTGGAGAAACTGTGAGCAAGACTTTATCTCCTACTGCAGTACATCTGACACAGTACAGGCTGGAGGTAAATCCTGATGAAAGGTGTATTGTGTGGGTTTAAGGGAGATAGATTGATTAGAGTCAGAAAAAAAATGTTGGGGGTAGTGGTTAAAAATAGAAGAAAGATGATTTGAGTTACTGTGGGGAATGATTCAGTAATAGGAAATAACAGAGAAAATGTTAGTTTATGGTGAAGTGATCTTTTGAGCTGGAAAATGAAGCTGATAATAGAAGAATATGTTATTCATTTTCCTGGTTTGGATGATAAAGCACTTGAAAGTCACCTTTCTGTTTTAGAGTGTGCTACAGTACTTCATGGCTAAAAGCAGAGGAAACGACACATTTGCCAGCTTAGACTCCAGCTGTGTAACTGTGTAGTAAAGACCTAAAACCAATTTTTCTCTTTCACATATATTAGCACTACCTCTTTTTAAGACATAATAGGATTGAAGTAGAGTAAGAGGTTATTTTGGTGAGATAGGATGTTTCATAATTTTGTTGCAGAGCATACCACCTAAGAGCATCTAGTTGAGAGCAACAGCCATGCAAATGGCCAGAATGTCACACATCTGGGTAAGCCAGGATCTAATAAATGACTTAAGTGCATAATGTGCTGTGAAACACACCTGACATGCACCATACTTTATCAGCTTAGTTTTGAGAGAGGAGATTCACTGTTAAGAAGAGAGATTATGTGTCCACTTAGCTGACCTTATTTATTCTCCCTGGAATTAGGTACAATTCACTTGCTTCATGGTCAACAAAATAAATCCATATATTTCTCTGTTTAGATCTTTGTTTTATAAGACAGCAGACTATTCATAGTGCCTTGCTTAGGGCTTTTTTCATCCTCGGCTTCAATGCTGAAATACTATAAAAGATGCAGCTGCCGAGTGCCACAGCAGCACTGGTGTGTCAGTTCTTTCCCTTTCTGGGGAAGATGCAGCAGTATGTTATTGGTTCTGATCAGTTGAAACAGCTTCCCAAGAGTGCAGAGAAATCTAGTGGCATGAAAACTGGAAAAGCAGAGCAAAGGCTTAGAGTGACATGGCTTTCAGGGAATCGTGCAGGAGCAAGTCCTGCCGCGACAGCAGACTGAGAGTGTGGAATGGCCTGCTGGAGTGCAGGGCTTGGAAAGGGTGGCAGACCCGCCCTCCTCCAATTCAGCCTCATAACACACCTCTCTGCAAGGCTAAGAAGCTTTTAGAAGCTGCATCATATGTTTCAATTTGGGCTGCCAGGCATTAATTTCTTCACATATGTAGCTTTAAGATACAGCTAGCATGCAGACACAGCAGCTTGCAGTGCCTTGTTTTAGGTTAACCTGTGTTTCACAACTGCCCATGCATATGTGTACTTAAACAAATGTTTTTCTGCAGCAGTTTAAAACCACCTGATGCAGAAACGTATGTGCTGCTCTGACTGCGTGGTTAGTTTTAAGTTTGGAGTGTGGTGATTACTACAGTAAAAACCAAACTTCATCTGGTGTTGACTAAGAAAATCCTAAATTCCGTGGGGTTTTTAGCTCAGTTCATTTTGTATCAGTAATTGCAATGCAACATTAGTACCCAGTTACACCCCCTGTTATGGTTTACATTCAAGAAAGTGTATGTAAGACTAGCAAAGGTAAATAATACTGCTATTTCTGTGCCTGTCTTAATGATGGGTACCACAAGAAGTAATGTCTGCCATGGAAATAAAAATAGTACAAGCTAATGAGGAAGCGTTGGCAGAAAACAAAATGAAGCCATGAAGTTTTGGGGCTTCTAGATGTAAAGAAACAAAAAGATTAATAGCCATCTCATCCTGAAAGAAAACAAATGCCAAAAAACTTCTTTTTTCACAAAGAACTACTTGATCTAAAATTTTAAAGAATTGCTTGTCTTCATATCAGCTAAAAACATGCAGAGATTTATTTTCTACTGTTTTTGCAACTGCCAGTGGTTTTCTCTCTAAAGCTTTGGCAAGTTTCAGCATACAACTGTTAACAATAGCAAAGTGATAGCTTGCAGTACAAATGCACAGCCTGGTACTTTGGGGGAATCTCTTATTTTTTCTCATTTATCTCTGTCACGTTTCAAATCTAGCTTCATTAAGAAATTAATACTTTAGGAAGGATTAGGTTGAAAGAATGCATGCTGATTTCTAGATGGGTTTATTTCTTAAATCCTGGAGGTAAGTTATCAGATTGAGAAATCATATTTAAAGAGGGAAACCCTTGCTTTGGTTAAACTTCATTCCACTAGAAATCGAATGAAAGGAATCTAATTCTCTTTCTGCTCGGTTGTTTTGGTTGTATTTCACATTTTCTCCACCTTGGACTGGAGAAGTCATTTATCAGAGTGATGATCTAATCAATTTCTTCCTGCACTGAAGACTGGGAAGCCCACAGATGTACAGTGCCTTTCACATTGTACAGCAGAGGACTTACCTTTCCCCAGGCTTCTCCTAGGAGTTCTGGGGAATTTCACTCTTCAGATGATAGGTCTGCTGAAGCCAGGTTTTTCCAAGCTTTCTATTGCCACCTCTGCTTTTGTGATAGCATAGCACTGATGAAAATTATGTTTCCTGTAAGACCTTAAAGCTGTTTGAACCACATACTCATTGCAATGTGAAATTCCCTGCAGTTATATCCGCTAAAGAATGACCTTGACATCAGAGTGAGTGAGGTAAGAGTCCTTCACAGAATGTCCCCTCCTCCATACCCAAATCTGAGCCCTGAAGGTTTAGTGGGTCAGACTGCAAAGCTGCCATTCCACATACCTTTGTTCTTCAACCCCAGCTGGCAGGGTTTTAGTTTGTTGGGATAGCATGGTTCCACAATCTGTACTTCTGGAGGCTTCATTATTGCCTTCATGACATAGTCCTGTGCAGCACAGTGCTGCAGTGTTTAGCTGAGACAGTATTATGGACGTATTTTAGTTTCTGTCTCCTTTGGACCTTGAGCATGATAGTGATAGTCATGAACACTTTTAGACTGACCCTCACCTTGGAGGTCTTTTCCAACCATAATGATTCTGTCTATGGCTCCTTTCATTCTTCTAGTAGTGAACAGGCTGCTTTACTCTCCAGTTTCCTCTAAAAATCCCTTTGCTCTCCCCAAAAGCCACTCCAGAGATCTAGGGGTAATATGCAACAGCTTGGTAACATTCAAGTCTGGAAAAGACAGCTGCTTTTTTATGGGTCTCTGGATTCAGTGGGAGCAATGTAAATATAGCAGTTAATGTTCTCTCACGTCTCTGCTCATCTGATGCCATCTGCTTTGTGTCCATTCATTCACACTGGTGCCAAAGTGTATTTCTGGAACAGGGTATTTGTGCATCAGCAGACTTGATCCCAGATTGTTAGGTGAGAACAAATATATAAACTGTATGGTGTGGGTAGGCAGGTGAAGTCTTAAGATTTAATGTGGTTATTTATAATCAGCCATTGCTAGTGGTTGCTAATCCACTGGGTAATGGTAACAGTTACAAGTTGTCACTGCTTCTGTTGGTGGTGCAGGAATGGAAGGATCACTGTTTCCTCTCTGGGAAAGGCCTCATTTCTTTGACTGCTCTGTCCCTTTTAGCACCGATGGCAACACCAAATTTCTTGCAGAGTTTATCAGAAATCAAGTATTTATAGAGCTGGGACCTAGGCATGGTGCAGGTGCTTCAATCCTCCCACTCGTTGATCTGTCTTTATTTTACAGGAGTGAGAAATGTGTCAGGCAAGGTTATGGCCTTCTCTGTCTGTTTATGCACATTGTCCCTGTAGTGGTATTAATGCATTATTAAATATGGGGATAAGGGATATGTAGGTTCAGTTATATTCACACAAACATATTTATATCACTTTCTCTGATTCTTTTCCAAGGTAGAAGTGTATTCTATGTACAGGGCATCTTGACTGTGATGTAATTGCAACCACACAAGCAGTTGTACTAGCTGTAGTTATTAAGGCTTAAGCCATAACACTTAGCACTAGCCATAACATTTGTAGCAATACAAATCTGGATGTGAATTAGACTGGTCTGAGGCTTTGAGTATATGTTATCTTTCAAATCCAGCTGTACATGTGGAAAAAAACACTGTTCTCAGCTCTTCACTCTTGTTTCCACCAGAGATTTGTCTCTCCTCTGTGATCTGCCTGCAGAATTGTTTGTGCAAACCCTCCCTTTCTTAATTCTAGGATAAACCCATCCATTTAGTGCAGACCAGAGGGAGAGGGCAGAGTTTGGTGTATTAGTCTGACACTATCACTAGACACTAGGAGAAACTCTGAAGTGGTCTTTTGTGGAGGAGAGGAATGGTAACTTGCAGCAGAGAAACACCATGAGCCTGTGAGATTAGTATCATCCAGCACAGCTGGATCTAGGAGCAGAGGTCTGCCCACAGCTGTCCTTGTCTTTTTGGGAAGGTTATTCTCTTCCTGTGCACATGGATGGCATGGCATTGCTTGATTACCTGTCAGCCTTGAGTGGAAATAAATACAGCATTTGATGTTGATTGTAGGCTGTAGCCTTGCTGGTGTGTAATCAGCGTTTCCTCTGCAGTCGTTTCATCACACCTGATTTCACACTAGCACATGTGCAAGATTAATGCCTGGGTATCTGTCTATGTACAGACTGTCTGTTGCAGTAGATATGATTTAAGATAGCCATGTAAGTTTTGTTCTTCTAAAACACAATGTAGCATTATGAACTGTGTGTGGTAGTGTTTAAAAATTGGTCTGATGTTCAAAGACGACAACAATAAAATGTCTTTTATAAGTTTAAGCTTCAGGTTTGAGCTGGGTGGTGTTTTATTCTTTGTTGTGCAGTGGAAAAAACCAAAGCAGTCATATTTCAGGAAGCATTCAGAGACTTAATTTCTTCTGCTGAAACTGAGGCATACGTAACTACTTTCAACCCACTATTTTCCTTTATAATTATGCAGGAATAAACAAAAGTACAATTCCCTCTCTAAAACAGAAGAGATATTCTGTATCTTCTACATACTTTTGTTTAGCTCTTAGGAGAGACATAGGTATTGAAAATCCTTCATTGTCAGCTTTGAGAGACATAGTAGAGATTTTTATGCACCATTCATTTGGACTCCTTAAAAGAGAAGAACATAAGAACAGTTTCAAAGCTTGTATTATAAGATCAGAATGCAACTTTTGACATAGTATTTCCTATTCTTTGGAAGTGAGGATCTGGCTCTTGTTCTGGTTCTTGCAGCTGATTCAAAGATTGAACTACTTTTTCCTTCCTTAGCTGATTTGCAGATTGTATTTCTTCAAAATTTGTTGTTTAGCTGCTTCTATCATGCTCCTACTTCTCTTACAGCAGTCATCCACCCTGCCAGCTCACCTAGTGTTAGAAGTGTTACCTCTCACTTGGTAGAAGAGATTTCTTTCCACCAGCTTTGCTGGAACCCTGGAAAATGAGAATTTCAGGCTCTCTGTGCTAAAATGCTCTGACCCTCAAGCAAGAACTGCATTTACCTGAGGCTGTGGGACACGCTTCTGAAATTGAGTGATAGCACTGGGGTTGTTGGTGTGTAGTTTGAATAGAAGTGTGTGATATCAGAGGGTGAAAAACTTAAAGATTTTAGTATATAGTAATATATATGGGGCAAGATGGAGGATTTAAGGTGTTGGCTAAATCCTTCTTCACCTTTTTCTTCATGGTTTTGGGTGGTGTTTTCTTATTGGGTGAAAGGGTCTGCAATGTGGACCTTGGGTGGTCAGTTATTGGGTTTAAAGTATAAGTAATATAGATGTCATCTCATTACTGGATAATTTATGCTTAAAAAGACCTTGTAAAGATTTAGAGGCATCCATTTTCTACCTTGTTAGTTAGAGCTCATGACTCGTGAGACTGTACTATAGATAAGAATTCATAAACACTGAGTCTGAACACAAAAACTGCATCTCCCGTGCATTAGTCCCAGCCCTAACAGAGAAAAAAGAAAACAAAAACCCCACACAGCTTCAGCCATCTGGAACCACCTTCTTTTATCTCTAAATTTGTTAGGTCTCCATAGTTTTAAAAATATTTTCAGAATTTACAATTGCTTTCTTTCACCTTTTTCTCCTTGGTGTTTGTACATATTTCGTTTGACCAGGTTGCTCATGGCAAGTGGGATTTGAACTAGATAATCTTTATGGTCTCTTCCACCCCAAAGCATTCTATGATTTTCCTGAGAAAGTCAAGAGAGCACATCTTCTAAAACTGGACTTCTCTACCTGGATTTCTTAACTTGCCCTGGCTCCAAGAGATGTTAACAAAGTTGATGCTGGTTTATTGTTTACCAAGGGAGTGATTTTGTAAAATATATCTATTGTTCTTATGTCTGTGGTGCTCTGGTGCTCCTTCTGTATTGATATCTCTTAAATGCTTGAAATTTTGGAGTTTATATTTGTTCATTATCCAGAGGTCTTGGCAGCTTCTGGCTCTGTGGAAACTAATGGGATAGAGGGCTTAGATGCACTTGATACTCTGTGACAGAGCAAGATTAAATCTTCAGAAATAATTGAGAGGAAAGGAAAAAAACAATGTCTCCTGTCATAGAAGTATGGATGGTAGAGTACATAAATTGTTCTTAAGAGTGGATTAATACTGGCTATGCTGAGTGTTTTAAGAAGGGGACAATGTGCTGAAATAAGGTCAATAAAAAACCTGATTAGAGAACTGACTTTTATTCTGAATTTAGTAATAAACCTTTCTAAATGAGATAACTGTTTGGCACATTATTTTTCTTTCAAAATGCACTCATAGCACTGAAATACTGGATGTACAGACTTTACTGAAAGCATTGCTACTGAAGCTGGAAGAAGCTAGTAGTTGTCTGTCTTGTAGAGAAGGTATCTTAATAGATGGAAAACTGGGGGAGAACCACGTAGTCCCATTTTCCCAACCTATAGTAATTCATTTATTATGTAGAACATATAGTTTACTGCTGGTTAAATATCCAACTGCATCTACAGTAGCAGTATAATAAAGGAATATTTTATATACTTCATATTGAACTTTGGATGGATAAGGTGAAACTTCATAAGTGGTTTAGTTTCAGTTGCTTTGGTTCTGAAGTATTTTCATGAGTTGCAGGTGTTTTTTAAACAGTATGATTTGCATTTTTTTTTTTGCTGGTATGTCAGCTGTAGGGATGATCTAATGTGCTCTTTTCATTCACATCAGTAGTAAATATAAACATAGACAGTAATAAATTATTGCGTTTGTTGCTTTTCAGTTTATTGGGCAGTAGGAGTGCCTAGCAGGAGAGTCTAGGGAAGCATTATGCTGAAGTAATTCTCTCAAAGGAGAAGAAAAGTGTATTTTGTGCATTATAAAATATAGCAAGTAGTCAAATTAAACAAATATATACACTCTAATGGCACTTCAAAACTGTGTAGCAATGGAGTCTGCAATCTCAGGTAGAAAAATCTGCTTAAAATCTTGAATCTTGTGTATTGAGATGGTTATTGTGCTTCTTGATTTTTCTGTTTTTTCCCTGCAATGCAAGGACAAATCTCTTACATTGTTAATGTCAATGTGAATTTTGTCTTTGATTTTGATTAATGGCAGGGTTTCATCCCTAGCCTGTAAAACTTATGACTCTTCTACAGAGGTAAGATTTTATGTTTGCTCATAACTGTGTATATGTCTCTATTCATCTGAGCAACTAAATCATGAGAAAGGTGACAAGCATATTGATTTTGCTTTCAATTTTTGTCTTTGAGGGTGGAAATATTTGGCACAGTGGATAAATTTCCCTACATGATGAGTAGTCTCTGGCTTTTACAACTCCCCTTGGTTGAGCTGACAGATATTATTTTGATGTATCAGTTTACTGCTGGAAAATGCTGAAGGAGCTGATGGGAATGTGTCAGTGTGATGAGATTTTCATGGGAAAGCAGGCCAACTTCCACCCTGGCCAGCCAGTTGCTTGCTGGCAAGGTTTGCCTACAGACATTTCTGAAAATGGCTGTTCATTAAATCACAGAATCATAGAATGGTTTGGGTTGGAAGGGACCTGAGAGATCATCTTGTTCTGATCTCCCACCACAGGCAGGGACACCTCCCACTAGACCAGGTGGCTCAAAGCCCCATCCAGCCTGGCCTTGAGCACTTCCAATGATGGGGCATCCACAGCTTCTGTGGGTAACCTGCTCCAGTGCCTCAGCATCCTTACAGTAAAGAATTTCTTATGTTTAAGGCAAGACATTAAAATTTTTGTTTCTGAATTTTAGTTTCAGTTTAGAAGAAGAAAAGAATGATATGGAGATGTGGGAGCTTTCAGGGATCTCAGTTTTGTTGTCTGTACAAACCCTTCCATGCAGTAACTGCAGTTTTCTACTGGGTTATTTCTGTTAGTCCTGGAGTAGCAAAAGAATGTTCAGGAAGTGAGTTTGTATGACCTTTTTCTATTGTTAACCAAGAATTGTTGTCATGTCCCTTGTAGATGTGTTATTTAGACATGAATCCTTTGTGTGACTGATTCTCTGAGAACCATCTTATATATGTTAAAAATTGCTCTTTTTTGCATCCTTTATAGCAGACATGTAACTCTTAAACATGCTTTAGGCACAGGATCCAAAAGGAGTGTTTAACTCTGTTTTTTCCTCTGTTCTGAATACTCAGTGGTCTTTTTTGCTTCTAGTCAGTTCCTTCTGGTTGATCATGCTTCATGAGTTCTTTAGTCACAGCATCAAGTAGAGTGGTGATGGAGGGTCAGCTCTGAAAATCCAAAGCTGTAATTGATGATAATTTTAATCTTCACTTAAGTGACTGTTGAAAGCTCTTGCAGAGAACAATGAGGAAGTGTCTTGTCTCAGAAGTTCTTTTCTTGTGTGTTCTTCATCACACAGGAGAAACAGCTTGTATCTTTTCAGAAAACAGTTGTGTAACCTGGTAGTCATTTTTCTGTCTTCTTGTGTTTTTGTGAAGGCATCTGTACATCTGTTTTTCTGTCTTTGTGGTCAGCAAAAAATATGTGAAGCAATCTCCTTGGCAGATAAAAATCTGGATGTGTCATCTCCAGTCAGCTAACTTAACTTTCTGTATTAGTATCCTGCAGATCCTGAAGAAGGCTAAACAAAACCAAAACCATACAAGAGAAACTGCTGCATGCATGTGACCAAGAAAATTGAGTTTGGGACAGCAGAAATCCTATAGGTCTCTTGTATTTGATAGATCACCCTCCCTCTAAATAGCTGTTAGACAGTTCACTTAGTGCACTAAAGAGAAGAGGTACATAATTTGCTATCTTCTGATCATATACAAGTATTTGTCTTCTCCCCTCGGGTAAGATTTTGGTTCCTGATTATTTCAAAATGTAAGGCATTTTTCTTTATGACTTTGGACTCATTGTGACTTTGGAATCAGGATTTGACTTACAGTGACAGCACTGTTCAAAAAAACTAATATTCAGACAAAACAAGGAATGTATCAAAGGTTTAATCTAAGCTAGTTTCAGAATACTATCAAATGGCCTTTTAAGTTAGATGAGATAAACATTCTTTGTTATCCTGGGGGAGAAAAAAAAAGTTTTAGTTCTGCAACACAGGCAGTGCTTGAGCAAAAAAAGAAAGTTTTGGAATTTTTAGGAGACATGTTAGGTAGAGAAGAGGTGGAAAAATAACAAATGCAGGCTCTGTTTTCTCATTGCATTAGTGTGTTATTAAGTAAAAAGATTATTATATCATTTCTGTTGGTACAAAGAAGCATCTTTACTTCTTTCTTCAACCTGCAATGTTGAAACTAATCACAGTATGTTTTTGCTTCCTTTATAGGTTGCCTTTTTGAAGATGTGAAAAACGAAGATAGCTGTCTTGAAAACTATTGTTAGATTTATTTTCAGCAGCAATGTATACAGATAACTTCCAGTGGTGGGACTTCTAGAAGAAAATCCCCTGGCAATACAAAAGAAGATGGGGTGGATGAGTATATTCTTCATATCTGAATGTGTTTCAAAACCAAAGACAGAGTTGAATTTTGTATCCAGTGCATTCTTAGATGTCATTCTATGAGTGACTTACCTGTCACTCCTGTGACATCCAGCTGGGATGACTGTTACGATGTCTTCACTGCCAAAAAGAAATGCCCTGTGTATCTTGTACTACCTTTACCAGAGTTTGATAGCATCGTATATATCCTTAGGAAAGTTCTCAACTGGTAGCAAATATTTTAAATTGTCATGGATACTAATGTGAGTTCTTTACCTTCTTTGTTCTGGTGAAGTTAGAGGTCCAACTTTAAAACATAATATCATAAAATCTGTTTTTTGTAAAACTTACATGTTTATCATGTATATTATTTCTGCATTAAGGTTTACCTCTCTGCTGGAGAATGAAGGAAAACAGTTTCTGCATCCCTGCACCATATGTAGATTTTTAAAAAATCGATAATGTTTTGGAGAATCAAGGTTTTGTGGTAATTTGGAATAATTATTATTATTATTTCAAGGAAAGTTAATGCCCTTTATTCATTAAATGATCCTAATGAAGGAAAGTAATTCTACAAAGTGTTGGACATCTTGGTTTTATTCATCCAAAGACAGGGAGCTGAGGCCTCACAGCACCCACTCTGGATATAATTTTTCTGTTATTATTTTAGTTTTCAGGATTGAAGGAAGAACAAAATTATTCTGAATTTTGTATTCAGGGACTAAATTATCTAGCTCCAAGATATGTTGTCTATGCACCAATGTTGAGTCATTTTATGAATAAAATATTTTTTCTAAATTAGTTTACCATTTGTTCTGCCTAATTTCTGTGACAGTTTCAGCTTCCCAGAGAATGACTGAGCAATTTGCAGAAAGAAATCATTCATACCACACCGAAATATTCCAGCTTTAAAATCTTTTTCAGCCTCTTTAAATGACCCCTGTTCTTATTTTGCATGTAGGGAGCAACCTTCTTCATAACAGCCCCTATGGTGCTGTGGTTTGTGGCTCCTTCATCAATATCTTGACTATATCTGAACTTCCTCTTATTTCCCACTCTGCACCCACGTTCCCCAGTAAAGAGGGGCAAGAAGTTGATGGGGGGGACACAGCAGGGACAGCTGATCTGAATTGGCCAAGGGGCTATCCTGTACCATGCAGCATCAAACACAGTAATGAAAGTGGTGGTAGAGGAAGAAAGGGAGAGAGAGGTGTCTTCCAAGTTTGTGATTGCTCAGAGAATACCTGAGCATTGGTCTGCTTGTGGAGGTGATGAGTTACTGCCTTTGCTCCACTTGGTTCCATTTCTGTTTGATCTTTTGTTTTTTCCTCTTCATTTATTAAACTGTCTTTCAACTCACAGGTTTCCTTGCTTTTTTCTTCCTGTTTTCTGCCCCATCGTGCTGGTAAAGAAATGAGGGCATGAGTGAGTAGCCACATGGGTGCTTACCTGCTGGCCAGGGTTGACCCACCTGCTGGCCAGGGTTGGCCCACCACAAGTAAAGTTGTGAAATCCCCTCCAAAAAAAGAATAAATCTTCCTCTTCTAGATGGCCTCCCATCTGGGGATATTTTCCTTCCCCATGTTCTCAATGGCTATAGTTATCTATCTGTGTCTGTACCAGCGACAGGGCAATTTGACACATTTAGTGTTATTTTCCCCTTTCCTTGATTCTAGCTCTGAGGCTTCTACTGACATTTAACTACTGAAATTACAGGAAAATATCAGACCACATATGATAATATATAATTGTCTCAGATGTCCTTGCATTTGAAAATATGGCCATGTTCAGAAAATAAATGATTGTATACTCTCCCAGGTACCAGGCAATACGTTATTCAGAACTCCTGTTCCTGAAGACAATTTTTTTCGGTCTTTTTTCTCCCCTCCTATTTCTTATATCACCCTTCTTACTGAGCCAGTAGTGGATTTGAGGTTTGACAGCTTAATTTGACACTTTCTTGAAATCTCTCTGCTTTATAAAAGCAAAACTTGGCCTTTGTGATCTTTGCAGTGTACCATGGGCTCTTATAAAAAATGGAGTTAGGTTCAGAAAGACTGTTGAGGTCCCCTCACAACTTTTTCCTTGACCCTTGCCTACTACTGCTCTTGCCTCCATTTCTCTCTGTTGAGTAGCATGATACTTTATTTTGTTGTTTGCTTATTAACATCAGCATTTTGAGAAGTAGTATAATTGCAAAGTACAATTAATTACTCTGTTGTTTGCTTTGTATTTAGAGTTGGTGGTACATCTTAGTCTAGCTTAAATACCATGTTTGGATACAACCATAACAGAAAGTTTGTTTAGTTTTTAAGTGTGCAGAAAATAGCTCCATGAAGATGGAAAAGCAAGCACCAAGATAGGGGCTGGCCTAGAAGCTGTGCCCTTATAAAATGTTTGGTCCTTATAATTGCCCTCTCTCCCCAGCATTTTTATGTCTTTCAGTCTGCATTTCTCACTGCAGAAGCTGTCCTAATTTTGCTTTCTGTAGTGCCAAGCACAATGTTAGTCCTGAAGTAATAACAAACCTGCATTAACTGAGATGTGCATCCTTTCCTAATGTGGTTACCAAATACTGTATGGCACCAAGAAGATATTTAAAATGTTAGCTTTAATTCCAGTATGTTATTGGATTATAAAGCTGGCTATTGCTGTGGTGCAGAAAATGTGTCTGTCTGTCAGACCAGTACAGTACTTGCCATTAGCAACAACAGGCAACAATATTATTGCTGTCATTAATGGGTCAGAGGGCAATTACATTTGTGTAGGGCTTGCTTATTTCTTCTTCTTAAAAAGGGTGACCATTTAACTGACTAGTAAATTGGCATACCACTTTAGTCCTGGTGGGATTCTTTTAATTCCAAAATTAGGGTGGCTTTCTAGCTTTGTTTAAATCCCTGCTAGAATAAGTTAAGATAAACTGAATAATAATAACAAATGGGTAAATCAGAGAGCTGTACTAGCCTTACCTTGTGAGTTGAAGGGCAACTTCTAGTTTACCTCCCTTTTACTTTTCTGTGTAGAGAAACTTTTGTATATAAGGAACAACTTTAATTAAAATTTACAACAGATGATTCTGTTCTCAAACATTCTGGGTTTAAATGCAAATGCTTTCCAGTAATTTTCTTTTTGTTTTGCTCCCTTCATCTTCATTCCTCCAGAGTATCACTCTGTGGTTTCAGTTTTACCCTTTGTGTCCTATCATTCCTCTCCTAGCTGACTGTGCTCCATTATAAATGACAGGTAACTTGTTTGAGGTACTGCTTTAGCTCATCAGCCTCATTCCTTTTGGTTTACTTCCATGGATTTTTTTACTACCATTGAATCACTGTCGTAGAAGCACTGCAAAATCTGCAGATGAACAAATTATGGACATTGAGAAACTCTTGTTTTTTAAAAGAGCTTCAGTTTCTTCATTCAGAGCGGGCTGAATTGCCTCGTAACAGATGCCAGGGAGCATTTGGCAACGTTCACAGAATATCAGGAATTTTGAAGGTCCGCATGAAAATGCCTCAGTAGCAACATTTGTATCTTCTAATACCTGAATGTGACTGTAAGTGTTGAATAGCATGACATTTTTATTACTGTGGATAGCAATTGCTGCATCCAGGTCCCACGGTTACATGGTTCAGTGTGTTTGGGTGGTGTTCTCTTAAGAGGGCAGTAATGCCATTGTCTCCCTGCCACAAGCTTTATTCCCATCCAGTTGTCTTACACGTGGATTGTGCAGGTCATTTGTCTGTTCTTAGTAATAGATGCTTCTTCTACCTTCTTATATTCAGTGGTGATATAAATATATATCAATTTGTCAGTGTAAATATTAGAAAACTGTTTATTTCAAAATATAAAACATCTATCTTACATGCTTTTAATCACTTCCTCAAGACTCCAAAGTATTAAATTATTTACCTTCTTTTGTGATAACTGAAAGCATTCTGTAGCACAGGCAGGATGGCACGGCTGCAGATTGGCTCTACCATGAGCTTGTGGCAGCACCACCAGCGAGGGGCTTATGAAATGGACTTTCCACCTTCATTACTGACATCAGGTTCTTACAACCCCAATGGGCTGGGCATCTTGTCTTACTGCATGTGTGTCCTCACTTCTAAATCTCTGAGTGTATCATAAGACTCACGACTTTCTCATCAGCAACAAGGTCATTTTCTCAGCAGTGCAGCTGGGAAAAAAGTCCCTGTGTGGCCATCAGCTGAGTTACACAGATGAAGGGCAGACCATCAAACGTGATAAAGCTGATGTAGCTGTCCCAACTTTAATGGAGTCATTGCCAATTTATATCAGCCAAGGATGCTCAGTGTAACTGGAGAGAGATGAAGTCTCTTGTCTTCCCCTGTCAGTCCCGTTTCAGAATATAAAATTGAGTTGGTACGTAGAAACAGGGCTGACTATGCCTGAGAAAAGCATGAGAGCACATCTGGACAGACATAGAGTCACTTTCATCACTGATCCATCATAATGAGAGGGCTCTGCACAAGTGTTTTTCTTGCAAGAAAAGACATTGGGTGTAAAACAAGAAGAGAGAAGAAAGAAATTCAGTCAGTGCTCTATCAGCTGTGCATGATGGAGTCCTAGGTTAACAGGCTTATTGAATATATCCATGATGCAACAGCTCTACTCTCAGCTTCTTTGTCAACCTCGTCAGAAGTTTCCAGTTTCTATCTGTGACTAATGGGAAGAATGACATGCAACAATCCAGTTGTGTAGCTAGTGTAGGCTGTTTGCTTAGATTACTTGACTTGTCCTTTACTGGGCTTTGATTGATGTGGACATAATATGAAAAGGGCAAGAACAGTCCTGTGTCTCAGCTTTGAAAGAAAACTGAGATATGGGACAATTTACAGCTTGTGCTTTGTTGCTGAAAGGAGGTTTTGTGAATTTGTTGGAATAA
The DNA here is from genome assembly GCF_021018805.1 of Prinia subflava. Classification (NCBI taxonomy): domain Eukaryota; kingdom Metazoa; phylum Chordata; class Aves; order Passeriformes; family Cisticolidae; genus Prinia; species Prinia subflava. Next base: position 34,064,865 of record NC_086248.1, on the reverse strand, counting down.
ATATTCTCAAACACGTGAAGCAAGATGAAAATGCACTAAATTAAGAGAGCCTTTTAAATTTAAGGCTATTGGGAAGAAGATATGAGTTGCTTTTTGAGTTGATTCATAGTAATTATTAAGATCATATTTTGTGGCTGAGATGCACAAAAACAGCTTGACTATTGCAACCTCTTATCTCGGGAGCACAAAGAGCTGTGTCTGTTCCGATCCAGCAGACACAGCTCTGGCACTCAGGCAGTTCTCTGTGCAGGTAAACAAGGCATGAGCGAGCCCCAAGGAGGACATCACTGTGAGATGCTGAGAAGGGAAATGTATTAACAGCCTGCCTGAAAGAGACATTTATTCTGGTCTTAAAGGAGTTTTTTAGATTGCAACAGGCATATAAAGAAACATATCGGTAAGCTGGGGGTTTTGGAATTGGCATCATAATTTGCAAATGAAAATGTATTTCCTAGGCCTTTTTTTTCAATGATCACATGAATGCAAAAGAATATCTTGTTGTACAGGAACACTGATTTATTTTGCAAATATTTCTAGTTTCCTGTGGATTTATCAGTGAATGCATTACAATCTGTACCTTCCTCCGCTTCTAGATTTTGTACACTTGCTTAGCAAGAATCACCATTGCCACAAAAGCATATTAGGTAGAAACTAATTGCAATTTGTTGGTACAGTTACCAGAGGTAAAGAAGACCACACATGGGCTATTTGTTTTTTAGTGTATCATTTCACATTTTAAAGTGTTGTCTCCTACTCTACTAGGCAGATGTTACATTACTGGACTTAATTTTTTTTTTTTGGCCATAGAACATAATTTTAAGGCATTTTTGGAAGACCTGGAATTCAAAATCTGTGAGACTTTTCCAACCCTTAAACCAAATCTCCTCTTATAGATGGTACTGTTCCACTTGGTTCTCTCTGATAGAACAACTTTCATATCAAAACCGATCAGTTGGTTTGAGTTTGGTTTTTTCTGTCCTGCTATCCTTACTGAACACCTGAGCCAGAGTCTCATTCTTCTGACAGGAATCTTCTGATTTCTGAGGTAAGTGTATCCCCGGGTGTAGTGCACCTGTTGGTTGTTGTGCCAACAGCATTCTTTAATATAGGCAGTTTCCTTCCTGGATTCTTAACCTTATTCCGTGCTTAGGGAACAATTGTATCTCCTCAATGTTAATTTTATTAATGGTTTCATTCCTAAAGATAAACTTGGCATTCTACCAAATTCTATGTCTGTGCCCACTTGAATTAATCTCCATTGTGTGGGAGTGAGCAAATTGTGCATAAGGTGTGCATCTTAACAAAGAGACATTAATGCTTTCTTACTTCTTTTGGGAATACCTCACTTATATATTTGTGAGCGCTCTTTTTTCTCAAGCCTGCTGGAGGCTGGCTCACCCCAGCTCTTCCCTTCCATTTCCAACTGTGGAGACCTAAAGAATGCCATTATTCTCTGGCAGAAGAATCCGATTATTTCATAAGTGCCTGACCTCATGCTTTGCGTGTTGATCCTTTCCTTAGTTTTTCTGATCCTCATCTTTATTTATGATGCTTCTGACTGTCACATCAGCAAGTGTTCTTATAACATTTCTAGTGAACCATGTCACTGTGCTATGGTCACTGGTGAAAATGTTTAATAAGATCAGCTTATAGGCAGAACTACAATCCCCTCAAGCCATTTATTTCTCTTTTGGATTTCTGCTAAAGATTTGAATCTTGGAAGTTCATTTCAGACCTCAGCAGGAGTCAGGATCTTGGTGCTGTCCTCCTGAGCCCTGTGCCGTGATTGATGTACTAAGCAGGATCAGCCCTTCAGCTGTTACTCACACTCACTGGGCAGTACTTGTTCCTGACCATGCGTGAAAGACAAGTGCTCCAGTGAATGGAGTTCCCCCGCTGTGGTAGAGAGGTGTTGGAGTATGCACTTGAGCTCTTAGGTAAAAATTGCAGGTTATCTCATTCTTATTTAACACTGGGGTGCTGGTCAATTTGGGGTTGTTTAGTTCTTTTTTGTTTTGTTCCAGAGGGGTTTGTTAATTTTAGCTTTTGGTACAAAAAGATTGAGATTCTAATTAACAAATGCTCCTGAAAAACCACAGTGTTACACTCCATCCTTCTGCTGCAAGTACCAAACACAGCCTGATGATAAACTGAAACCAAGTTATGGGAGTGGAAGCAAGAAAAGGGTCATATTCCAGTATTGTTAATGGAAAGTGTTGCTGGCCTGAGCTTGGATGCTTGATGTTACAACTTTGATAGCTGTGTCTATAGCATGGCTACAGACGGCCTAGGGCGATTCAAACTTTTTCTGCCTGAGTGTATAAACTTTCAAAGAGATGTTTGACAGACCTTTGACAGATCTGTGCTTTGGTTTTTCCATATGTAAGGTTATTTACATTGCAGGCTAATAATAATGCACCATATCCTGTGTAAGCTTTTTTTGACTGCGAACTCTCTTGATCCGTCACTGCGTGGTGGGAGTTTGTCAGCGCTGCCGTGTCGGAGCAGCTTTGTAACACTGGTAGCACCTAGCAAGTGTGACCTACTCCTGTTCTGTGCAGAAAGGAGGTGCAAAGTGCCTGATTTTGTGATCTTGTGGGGGTGAGCATGGAAAGGTTGCTTGCTTGATTTAAATGTACGACCTTGGTGATGCTGTTAGAAGAGGTGAGTGACAGAAGTGTGCCTAGGAGTGGAAGGTGTTTGGATTTGCCATGGTCCAGAGTTCCTATGTGAGATCCCTCCATAAGCAGAGAGGCCACTGTGAAGTTTTTCTCTTGTGGGAAGTGCAATAGCTATCCTGAGCCCAGGTTTTCAGGTGTCTTGAAGAGAGGACTTTGAGATCCTGGACTTGATTCAAAGCTCCATGAGACAGCAGCACAGACAGCGAGTGTTTGGTCACTGACAAGTGTCATTAAAGTCTAGTAGGAAGGAACTTTTAAATCTACAAGCTGTGTTTCACACCACACATTTTTTTCCCTGTCACTAGTAGTGTTTCTCAAATGCTGGCTACACTGATCAGCCAAAAGCTGGTTGGTCTGTCCTCACAATGTTCTGCATTCCTCTGCCTACCATCCCCAGCTAGAAATGTTTTGTCTTGCTTAAGCCCATTTCAAGTAGCAATCCATGTCAATTTAGCCTTGTTCAAACATAAGCCTGCCTTTATGAGGGCAAGGACAGATGAATGAGCAGAGATCCTGTAAATTAGTAATATGGTTTATATATTATATCATGTTCTTTATTACACTAATTGTTACACAGCAAGTGCACAGGAATGCCATATGTACATCTGCAGAAGGTAAGCCAAGCTATTATTAGTTATTAATTTAATATGATCCTCTAATCAAATATGATACAGTAATGGACAAAAGGACACATGCACATTTACATTTGACATTTTCTGCTTTGAGGTTTTAGTCACATAATCTCAGCATGGGTGTAAGTGTTTGATGATGTATATGAAAATGTTTTTGATTATTTAGAGGAAAGCATTGAGGAATTCTGAGATTGTCATGTGTTTAGACACAGCCTCTGAAACAACTTCAGAGACCAGGCTCTCTATGTCACTAATGGTAACCTGTACATCTGATTTCATGAAGAACTCAAGATCAAAGGTCACATTAGAGCATTCTTATTACTACATAATTTCTTGATAATAAAGCACAATTTTGGCTTCTTTTCCTTGTAATGAAATTATATTGCACACATTGCAAAACTATGGTAATTGTATTTTCCTGTAATTCATGAAGAGAATAATAGGCAAGCAACAACACACTGGGGCATTTTATTAGGAAATTGAGACCCATATTCACTAGTTTTTTGAGATAGCTTTTCTACTTCCCTCTGTGTTTTGTTTTTCAGGATTGCATTGCTTTGGTACCATCTCACTTCTGCAAAAGGCAATTTTGTTAAATGTATCCCCAAATGCACTGATGAAGTTATAACTGTTTGGCAAAGGCTTAGAGACAAAGATACTGCTGTGAAAAATGAGTCTTGTCAAAAGAAAACTGATTTGTGAGCACAAAACGTGGACAACGTGGTCAATGTATTATGCATTTGTCTCCCACTTTCTATAGCGGTATATCCACTATTCTGAGGTAGTTTTTACATATCAGAAGCATCTATACAGACTCTGTCCACTCTTCTTCACTGCCAAATGATGTCAGAATAGAGATTTTTTTCCATCTCTTAGTACTATGGCTTTTGACCAGTGTAACTGGATATCCTAGGGCTTTGTGGCTGGCACTCTGGGATTTGGACACTTTGTTCCTCTTTGTGCATCTGTACCTGTGTATAGCTCTGCCTTTTATATGTGCCTACAAAATGAGACAAGAGCACAGGCTAGTCTTGAAAGAGATATTACGAGGAGAAACATGTTAAAAGACTGTGAGTTTTGGGCTTAGCAGTCAAGGATTTAGTAGATGAAATATGGATTTGCTACAGACTGTTTCTAAAAGAGGCCATATCTTGTTCCATACTAATAGTTGTGTGACATTTTGCCACATAAGTGCAAAGCTGTTGCTCCCAGTGTCTGCTAGGAGATCATGTTATTTCCTTCTCCTAACTTGTAATGCATTTACCCTGCCTTTGATTTATGTACCCAGGAACAAGAAGTGAAGCACTTACACAGGGGAGATAGGTAAGTACTCGTATTGGTTCCTTGTATGCCAGAGCTGTTAAAAGCTATATTTTCAGATCTTTAACTCACAGGATAGTGTTTCTAAAGAGGACACCTCAAACCTGTTTGTATGTATTTATTAGTTTCACTACTGTTTTACTTCTGTGTTGTTTAACAGCAGCTGATGTCTTCACATGTTTTTCAAGATCCCAGGGTGTTTATTTTAGTTGCAATTGTTCTTTCATTGAGATCAAAAGAGTATCTGGGCTTCTCCAGCAAATAGACTGCAGGTTTATGTTAGCCAATGAGCCAATAGTTCATGCAAGTCTAGGGAATTCTGCTTTTTGTTAATCTGCAGCAGCACAGTTATATTCTCACAAAATTTTTATTAATGTAATATCCAGTCTTAAAACATGTGCTGCTTGTTTTGTCCTAATCCATATGTTTGAAAAACAAAAAAGTGTTATACAGTATTTATGTTGCTTTGATCACAGATTTGGAATTTCCTGCCTCATATAAAGGAGCATGCATTAGATGTAACTCCAATCTAACACCCAGATCCAATATTTGCCTTGCAAAAGCGGGGACAGTCCTGTCTTTGCAAGGTATTCTAGGAGACTCCTTTTCCAAAGTGGAAAAGCTGCACTTGAGATGCTGAGATAAGTTGTCAGGGGTGTCCCTTCTTTTACAGGCAGCTGCTAAGACCTAGGAGGGATGCTGTCTACCTTTGTTGCCACCGACGGAAGCATAAAGAGGTGACTTCTCAAGTATGTGCTATTTTTGTATAGTCTGAGTTTCATCATGTTAGCTGGGCTGAACATCCTACAAGTCATTAGGAAGGGTATGTAACATAGGAAGTTTTAACAGAGGTGCAGGCAGAGAAATGTCCTGTCCCTCATAATAGATGGTATCGGACAAAATTTCACTTATTTGCTGATGTCGCCTTGTTTCTTGGTACCCCACAAGAGTAATAGCACCTGAAGAATAAGGCAGGATCCAACAGCAAACACTACATGAAACAGGATAGAAAGCTAAAAGCTGAACTCCTCCAGTGAGCCCTGATGACTGTCTGCACTCTCACTAAACCCCTCCTATCCAGGCTTTTTCCTATCACGCTGTTCACACACCATGCAAATACTCTGATGTCTCTGCTACCTCTATCTCTTTTGTCAGCAGGAACATAGCCCTCTAACCTCTGAAAGTGACACCAGCTTCTCTGGGCAATTACTTTGGCCATTTTGTGCTAGAAATGATCCTTTAGCACTATGCTAAATTTAAAAATAATCTGCTTTAATTTACCCTGAAGGAAACTTTAAAAGGTAATGAACAAGGGATGAAGGAGATAAAGGGAGAAGAATTAGAACTAGATGTCAGGAGATGTTCTGCACATTGTTGCAATAGCCCTCTTATTAGAGGGTAAGGATTTACCCTCTAATACCCAGGCACAGACTTCTTGTTAAACACAGCGTAAAAAGGGTCCTGGTTTATTCCTCTTCATGGCTTAGTCACCTTAACTCCAACCATTCACTGACTCTGGCTGCAGCAAGCTCCTACTGTAGCTTCCCTTGCAGCCTCTGGCTGCTGGTTATTGTTAAACTCTGACTGCAGTTTGCAGACTCTCACTGCAGGCTTTTACCCAGCTAGACTGTGACTGCAGGTTCCAACAACAGGCTCAAACTGCAGACCCAGGCTGACCTCACAGCAGGGATTCTCTCTCCCCAGGATCCTGCTTCATGATTCTGTCCTTCATGCTCCTCAAGGTCCCTCCTCCATGATGATCCTCCCCTTACCAACTAACCCCCTCTTTCATCTCACTCATCCTTATTGGATATAACCATTACTCATCAGGGGCGAGGCTGAATTGGTTAATTAACACAGCTGTTACTTATCAGGCTGTATTCCCTTCTCCTACAGTACATAACAGAGCCAGAACAACCTAACACCCTTTTCTCTCTGCAACAGCAAAAAAGTCCCTCAGTCTGGCTCTCCTCTGCAACCACTGCAAAGGCAGTTTAAACACACCAGAAATAGACTGACTAATAAAGTCCTGAAGGGGTTCTAATTTCCAGCATCCTTGTTCAACTCATCCAAAAGATGCACAAGCAGAAGTCCCTGCAGCCAAATCCAACCCCACAGATTGTCACTTGTGTAGGTATCAGTGCTGAACACTTTCCTACCCCATGAGATGCAGGAGGCCTTTTGCTTTGCAAAAAGTTTTGAATTGTTGCGCTCTACCTGAAATCCCCCTGGTCGAGCGTTTGTGTGGTCAGGGGTGAAGCTGAGCTTCCAGGCCAGCATATAGAAGGTATGGAAGGTATATGCTCCTGGGACACCTTTCCAGTCCTTTCTGGTGGGAAGGTGGATGAGGAAATCAATCAACGTGGATCCTATCATGCCTTTTTAAAAAATAGGAGTTTCAGTTTAAGAAACACATGCTTAGGAAAGGTTAACAGACCCACGAGCTGCTTAAAAACTGAAACAAATATAAACACTTGCAGAACACTTTGTAAGCGTTTGTAAAATGTTTTGTAAGTCAGAAAATGAAAAAGAAAATTACATGAAAAACTTAATTAAAAATATTAATAATTTCCTTACTAATGTAAGGAAATTCCAGCTGGAAAACTATACAGTGTCAGATGGGTAATACTGAATGCTGTTGGATATCTGAGCTCCCAGCTGACAAATGGTTTCTAATTTAGGGACAAATTAAACGCCCATTTGTAGGAAGAAAAGCAACACAGAATCCCCAGGCAGGTGCAAAGGAGAGCCCTTTATTGCAAAAACTAAGCCTTTTTAAGCAGTTAGGCCTTTATCAGTACACAATTTTAAATCATAACAAACATAATCCAACCAACCACCATACACCAGGATGTGAACACACAATGATTATTTAATTTTTTTTCTGCCTCTAATTCAGCTGAGTCACTTTCCTATAGTCCCACTTAGTCGGAGTAGCAGCCCTGAGCCATGATTTTACAAGGGCAACAAGGCCCTTATTGTGTAGGGCTTTAGTTATATGCAACACCCATTTATGGCAGCATGTGTCCCCAGGAGTTCTTTTCACTTTATCAGTGTACTTGAGTCTTACCCCTATGTAGCTGAGACCATAAATGAACCCTTATGAAGCTTTTTGCTACTGAGAATTCTTTCAGAGCCTCATCATTATTTAAGTTCTTTCCTGAATAATGAACAGGCAAGACACAGGCAGAAAAGGCTGACAGGCATGGATGTGCTGGTATAAAATCATGAAATGTCCTAAAACTTGATGATTTTGACTCTATTACAGACAACAATCTTAAAATTAGTCCTTACTGTTTACTTCCCACATTTAAGTCCAATAAACATTGGGAATCCAGAAACTTCACATTATTAAGATGTTGAATGGACCTGATTACAACATATATCACTCTGTTATTCATGTGGAAGCTTTTCAAAATTGCCTTTCAGTGACTTCTTTCTAAGCCTGGGTAGAGCAGGTCTTCAGAGCCTGTCCTTACAGCAGGACATTTGTGTGGCACAGGAGAAATGTTTTGTGTGAGTGTGACCTTCAGGCAGTCGCTGTTACGGGCACGTCTCTCGTGGTTGCCGTGATGAATGATGTTACGCTGGCTAATTAAATCAATGCACCTCATTAATGCCTTGCAGCTTCTGAATTCCTTGTCACTCTCTAGTCCCATGGAACACTTTCCATATCTGCACTTCTCAGGCAGACATGAAAATTTTTTTTGCACTTCTTCCTCTGCAGAGATACAGCAATTCCAGTACTCTCCATCTGAAAGTAAGTTTGAGATGTATTTTTAGTACATCCAGTAAGAGAATAGTTGAAAGGTAACCAGTAGCAGCTCCTGCATCCCCATTAAATTTATTTTCACCATTTCACAAATGGAGACCCTTCTGCATCTTTTGGACTTAAGTTATAAGCTAAATAATGGAAATATTTATTATTATTATTATTAATGTGTTGGGAATTGTGTTAATGCAGAGAGAGAACAGCTGCTGAGAGATGTCACATGAAAGAATGTAAAGAATCCTAGAAGGATTTTCACTCTCTTGCAGCACTGACAAGGATCTGAGTTAGGAATATGGCAGACAATATTGTCCCCATGTCTATTGTGTGTCTGTCTCTGTGCTTGCACATAATAGGGAGCCTTTTCGTCAAGACCCCTTCTTGACATCTGCCATCTATTAAATACATAATAAAAAGAGGTTTAAAACCTTCCCCCCAAAACCTCCCCTTTTTTCCACAAAACTAGTAGCCCAAGTATTTATTGGAATATGCTCATTCTCTTGGCAGTTTTTCCTTCTTTCCATTTTTCCCCCTCCCAGTAAATCATGTTTTCAATACTGCCTCAGGATGGAAACAAAAATAATTTGTTTTATTTTATTTTTTTCCCTTTCTCTTCAATCTTTATTTAAATTTTTTTTTCTTTGACAGACAAAAAAGGGAAGATGAGGGAAGGAATTTCTTCAGTTAACCATTTATCTGGAAGACATTGGAAGAAGCACATTTCTACAACAGCTAACTAAACAAGAAGACACAAAAAAGAGCAACTGCCAATGTTTTAGCCAAGCCCAGCAGCAGCCCATGTCTAGATTGCTATAATTCAAGTGCATGTTTTAATGGGAGTAAAGCTACATTGGTTTGAATGCACAGAATACCAGTAATTCCCAAACAGAGGGCTTCCTGGCTATGGGCAAACACCAGCCTTGGCTTGGAATCTGCTTGCTCATCACACTCTAAAGCCCCCATCCATGCCAGGGTGTAGGAACACAGCCTGGCTCCTCCCTAGGACTCCTGTCTTGTCTTGCTTGATTGTAATAAGACAAAGGAAGGATTCTGGCAAAGAACCTGGGACAAAATCTCTCCCTGCACTGTTAGAGCCACTAACTCCAGACCCGATAGCTGTGCTGTAAAAGGGGAGGGTGAGAAATGAACAATTTGACCTGTAGATTAGACTGGAGTGCTGCCTGGGAGACACCAGGATGACTATACCCACAGCACCTTGCTTAAAGGTCTGCCCAGGAAGCCTTTTGCAGGTCAGTGAAATCTGCTTTCTCCTGACCCTGAAGCTCTTATAGGGGACTTGCCCTGCCTTTTTTGCACTATCTATAGTAGGTATGTTAGTAAAGGCCCAGGATATAAAAGAAGTCCTCAAGTTGTGTTGCATCATCAACCACTAACCTGCCACATCACGGTTTGTCCTGCAAGAATCTGGGCTGCATTCTGAAATCCAGCTCATTATTCAGAGGTGATACAACAGCTTTTGCCTGTCCTGTGTCTGCAGCTAATAGAGCTGTCAGCTCCACTGTCATTTCTTGTCATCCCATCCAGAAACATATAGAATGCCTTAAAGGAAACAGGTCATCCCGAGACTGACTCCTGAAATAAAATTGACCCTTATTCAAGTGTACATACAAAAAAGCTTGGACTTTCCCCGTCCATTGCAATTTGTATTTGCCTCTTGTTCCCCCGAGAGTTAATGTGGATTGAAAATATGACATTTGCCAGGAAAATATCTGTTGCAGGTGCCAAAGGCTGTTCTGTTGTCAATGCTTTGAGATATTTTCATGGCATGTTTGGAAGAAAGGCTTTCCTCTCTGTCTCCTTCATTTGCCTTAAGCCCAGCATTACCATCTCATTCAAGAGATGATAATGACTGTGTTCACTTGTTGCATTGGGTGTTTGTGCCAAGGGTATTTATGAATGTTCTAGCTCATTTTAAATTCAAACTTCAGTGCCTGGAGACACTTTTGTATGAAAAGCAATTGAGTCACCATATCAGGGAAGGAAAGGTTCAGCAGGTAAAGTGGCACTCCGTCAAGAAGGTGCTTGTTGGCTAGTAAAGTACAGGGGATGACAGCTGCTCTGACAAAGTGACATTTGCATCTCCAGAGAAGTGAGACTTCTTAATTTAACTGGAGAAGTGTCAAGATCATCTGCTGAGTAAGTTAAAAGGAAGTAAGTTTCAGATGGAAAGACAAAGTTTCTAAAGGAAAAAATAAATCTGCTCAGAGCCCATGCAAAGAAGATTAGTTACAGATGGTGGTGTGGAGAAAAGGTTTTTCTCTAACAAGTGCAGCCTGTGACACGTGGCATGCAGGCAAACAGTGTCCCTGACATGTCTGAAGACTACCTGCAGCAAGTAAGAAGGAGATGGAGTGAAAAGGACCTTTTATATTTTCTCTTGTAAGTAGGCTGATTATAACCTTCTTTATTATGCCTTAAAACTCTTGCTACTGCAGTGTCCGTTATGGATGCCCTAAATAAGTGTTCCCACTTGAATTTTGCTTTAACTCAGGTGGAGTTAAAGTACTTGGTCAAAAACAAGATGTTCCTTGCTGAAGGCTGCCACAGCCCAAATAGGCAATTTGGGGTGTGGTCACCTAGAGGTGAGGAGGTGAAGTCACCTCTTCCCACAATGAGGGCTCTTAGCAGGACGCTGGTGAGCATACCTGAATCCCGGTGATCTTGTGGGAATTTGTCAGCCCTGCACTTGAATCAAGCTGTGTTTTTAGTCCTCTTTGAAAGAGTGAACACCCATGATAACAGTGAGCGTATCTTTCTCCATTTCTTTCTTCATGAGCAGCTCCTGGTTTGTGGGGGTACAAGCAATTTACCAGCAATTATGTCAGAACATTTGCAAGCATCTTACTCTGACTTCTAGATCATAAAGCAGCAAAGGGAATTATTGCTGCCATCTCCAAAGCAAGGCAACAAAGGCATAGATGTAATAAGGCATGCACCTAAGTATCTACCCTTTTTTTTTTCCACATTCCTCTTTTTGTTTTCCCAAGCAAAAAGCAGCACTCCCTAGCAACCATTTTAAGGCTGAGGGCACACTGAAAGCAAGCTTGACAAATGAAAGTGAAATGCTGCTGCATGTGGGACTGGTGGAGCAACCCCCTGGAATTATCAAACCCTCATTGTGCATAGCCCCACTGGGCTGCATCCCTGGGGGTCACAGCGATGGGAAAATGCAAACAGCCCTAATCTGGTGAGCAGGAGGTGCTTAGGAGACAGGCTCCTGTGTCTTAGCAACTCGGAATCCTGTCCTCCTTTCTCCTAAGTGCTGTGCTTTTTTTTTTTTTTTTTTTTTTTTTTTTTTTTTTTTTTTAAGAAAGTGGTGGTGAACATTAGGCTTACTTCTTAACAGGAGTGAAGAAATGGAAGTCCCAGTTTTAAATGCTGACCAAGTGGGCAGGTCACTTACCTGGACTGCAGGAAGCATGGATTCAGATCCTACCTTTGCCTGAGGAGCTGACCATCAGTGTGTCAAGAATAGACTCATCACCAGGATGGGGTATCTAAGACAAGACTCTGCTGAGTGGTGTCATCTAAAAACTCAGTGCCAGCTATGTAGTTCAGCCCTCAGCTCCATGCTGTGATGGCTTTCTGACCACACAGCACACTGCTACAATTCACAAGGCAGGAGACATTCACCATGGTTTGGTTGCTTTAGTTTCTCCTGGAAGGGGAGAAAAAAGGAAGACAAATGTGCTGAAAAGCAGGACCTTGTTCCTTGAGTATCAATTGGACTGATCCATTGCACCATTTATGATCTCACCTGTCAAAGCTGCTCATGCAGCATCTTCCAGAACTGTGAAATTAACCCTGAACTTGATAAAGATTCTCTAGCCCAGACTGAAATGCTCACCTGTGAAAGGTGAGACATGGACTTTCTTCTCTCGCCGTGTATTTCTCACTGTTGGTTTTTTCACTTGAAAACATACTAAGCACATTTCAGTTGCATACCTGTCACATACAGTAAAACTGAGATTCTGCAGTCTTAAATAACTGGCCAGGCCTCTCAAGCAGAGAAATGTAGGATTGATTATGTTTTGATTCACACTGTGTAATCTTCAGTTAGCAGTAAGTAAACCAGGGCAGCTGAACTCTCCCTTCCAAACTCAATAACATGTATAATTTTGTGGGACTTAAGGAAATGTCCTGGTTGCCTGCCTGTGGCATGGCTTCCCACATCACTCAGGAGTACTGAGCTTGATAACAGATAGCTGGAAGTCTTCATATTCTCATCTGTCATTTTGTGCTCCAGTGGCTTCTGCTAGCAACAAATGTTATTGGAAATGTATCAGCCCTTGGAGGAGATGCATAGGAAAATAAAAAGGTGAAGTGGGTGTCAAATGTCTAGCCAAGATGATATTAATACCAATCCCCACTAAATAAAGTGTCAAAGTTGTCAGTGTGACCATCAGGCAGGGAAGTTAAAAGGTAAAAAAGCAATCAGTGTAGCTGACTTTTTAGTATATCTTCCAGTTCTTATCAAAAATGGTTATCATCATTCTTGGGGATCTTAATAGCAAAAAATAAAGAGGCTATATAAATGCCAGATTTTTTTCTCCAGAGAGTTTTTAGTGCTAGTGAAAACTTGCTGTTGTCCAGATCCATTAGTTTTGGTAGAGGCTGAGCATTAGAGAACCATATTCTATCCCCACCTCCATGCATTTTTCAGTCACTCAATGACTCAGAACATCCACTGTCTGGTGTCCATGGTCATGGCATATTAGACAGGCAATGACTAAAATAATTTCTGTGTCCATGACAGGCATCCATAGCAGGATGTCTGAATTCAGCCCAAAATGTTTTTGATGGTTTTGAAATCCTCACAAGGCACTCAATTTGTTACTTTTTTTGGTTGGAAAAATTTTTGAAGTTTTATATAATATAATATATGGTAAAAGTATGAAGGACTAACTTGTCTAGTTACTGAGCCTGAAAATATTAATATGCACAAGGGTAAGAAATCCTACTGGGTTACTTTTTTTTGAAAATGGTAATCGAGCACATTAAAAGTCCTCTTAGCCCTCTTGATTTCAGCTACCTTGTTTTTTATACTTACTCAACTTATTCCTTCCAAACTTGCCCAAAATTTCATGGCTACACTCAGATACTCCATAACTGACTGTTCTCCATCAAGGCACAGTCTTGATTTGTTATTAAACCAGTGCTTATTTTATTTTCTCATTGTTTGTTCTGTTTCTTTAAAGGTTCTGCAGTTGAAGTAGTAATACTTCAATACAACTGGCATTAAAGGGTAATTGCCAGATTTTAAATAATCAGTTACTGAAGCAGTATCAACTCTGCTTCGGGACATAGGTCTTGTATATGAGTGAATAAATTGTACTACAGCAGCCAAATTAAGGATTTTAGGAACTTCCTTTTGAAGCAACATGTTCTGGCTTCTATTAGAAACAAGACAGATAGTTCTCATACAGCATAGGAAAGATTGTGTTCTTTAGCAAAAGAGAGTTTACCCGCAAAAACAAACATTATCCAAGGTAATGTAGGGACTCCATGTATTTCTGCATTTGATTCCCTACATCCTTTATATATAAAAAAATAGATTTCTATACATTCTTTATATATAAAAGAGATCTTTTATATAAAATTCTTATATATGCCATATATATGCTATAGAAGCTATATGTGCTATATGTTATATATGCTATCCTTGTATATATAAACTATGCAAGAGTTAGTAGATTCCACTCAGACAGTGAAACATCGGGTGATATTGTCTGTATATTTAGGTTCAAAGGACTTGTCATAAATAAAGATAGTCTGGAGCATAATATAGTCAAGTTCTATTTGTTCTTGGTAAGGTGACTCCAAATCATATTAGAGACTGGGTGGCAGCTCCTGAGGCAGTCACAATAACAACAGTTTTATCAGCGCTCATTCACCATTTTCAAGAACAAAGGTTAATAAACAGGAGATAGGATATTTATTCTAATACAGGTCCCTGGGGTACTAAGTCATCTTTAATGAGAAATGAGGTAATTACCAGTTCTGTCACCTTTCGTCTCTCAAATACACTTGAAGCTGTTTAATATGAGGCCCATGTTGTTCAATAGAGAATAAAGACTTAGAAATTATTGTAAAGCGTTTCAGTATTACTGTATTAATGTAAAGTGAGGCTGAGATATCAAATTATGTATTTCAAGGCAATTTGAATACCTTTCTTAAATCAGAATGGAATGAGATGTCAGGGCAAAAAGAAATAGATCAGTTTTTCTGATCTGTCATCACCATAATCATCACAGTCTCAGCTCCTCAAATTAGAGGTATTTTGGGCTTCAAATGGAAAACATAGTGAAAGAATTGGACTGTGACAAATCTTGGAAGGATGCATTTCTAAATTTGCATCACCTGCCTTATATGCAGAAAGCTTGGGGAGAGTGATGACATGAGATCGGCTAGGATGAAAATAAGGCACAAAAGTAATGTATGAGAAGAAAGAACAAGGAACAACTACAATTAAAGAAAATACAGACTTCTGGAAGGCTGCAAGAGTAATTTTCACTTGCTTTACTATATTTTCTGGATCAAAGGTTCTTGAAGTGGATTTAAGTGCCTGTCCCTTTTTGCAATGTCAGAGCGATGGAAAGGAGACACAGATGCAGATTGGAACCACGTTGTGCAGAATTAGGTTATGGAAAGATAATTGCACAAACAGCCTTCATCCATATGCTGTGCAGAGCAGGCAGGATTAAAATGACTCAAGTTACACAAGGCAAAATAAATAGTGGCTCGGGGGTCCCTGGTGGGCCAGGGCCTCCATGGCCTTTGGAGCACAGTCTCCTCCAGGCATCTCTGCACTGGGGGTGCTGCTTGGAGAGAGCCCGAGCAGCAGAGACACGGGGTTGCTGGAACCTGGCTGCTCCCCATGGCAGAGCTGGGAGTGGGACTCCAGGCTGGACCCCAGCTTTGGCTTCCCCTGCAGGCAAGGTGGGCCAGGGGGATGTAGAGGACACAAATTTGGGTGGAGTGGGTGATACGCCAGATGTTGGTGCCACCATTTGGAAAGACCTGGACAGGCTCCAGAAATGGGCTGAGATGAGCATTGTGAGGTTCAGCACAGGGAAGTACAAAGTCCTGGGTGGAGAGGCAAGGGTGCTGGTGGGATGGCCAAAGGACACGGAGGGCTGGAGAGGAGGGGAGAAACAGGACATGTAACATCCAGCTGAGGAAGGGCACCTGGCTGGAGATTTGGGGAAAAGGCAACTAGCAGGCTCCTGCCTTTGGAAGAGGAGTTTACACGAATGTGAGAAAAAGCTGTAAAAATGTCTTGGGTGGCAACAGGAAGAGAAAGGCCTGGGTGGTGGCCCTGTTGTAGCCTGTCAGTGGTCACCCCTGTATCTTTTGTAAAGGCATTAGGGGGATAAGTGACTTTCTCAGCCCCTATGCCCCCAGCCCCTGGGAAGGAGACTTGCAAAGGGAGCAGTGGGGACATAGAGCACTCTTTGAAAATTCAGGTGTATGTCCACAAAGAAGTTGTGTGATGTGCACTTCCACCCATGCCCCCAACTCCCCCCCGCCACTGTCCTCACTTTTCTTCATGTAAACATTTATTTAGCTTTAAAAAGTTACTGGCAGATGGCTGATGAGGTTGTTCCCAGGTTATAGTTGCTAAGCCAGCTCCAGGCTTGGTTCATTACCGAGTAATTATGGCTTTGCATCTTCTTGTTTGCTATTCAATAATTGTCTTCCTCAGTGAAAGTGCCTATTGACCTGAATAAAATATAATTGTGTCTCCCATCGCCTTTCAACTTTTTAAAAGCATTTCTCCATTGAATTGGCTTTCTCCAATAGTGCTCATGTTTGTTATGGATTTCCCTGACATAACAGTATGGAAATGAGCATTTGTATTAATCCTTTCTGCTTCAGTTCTAATATGCAAAAGCCATTTTTACATCAACAGTCACAGTCTTGCATTCCCTTCAGTGCAGAGGTGAAACTGCTCTTCAGCATCACTGGTGCATCTCAGCTTCTCTGTGTCACCACTCCTCAGAGCTCCTTGTCCCATAAGAGGGAAAGGGCTGATGCATCTGCAATTGGTTGGCACCTACTTTAGGCCTCTTCCATAAAAACAGCTTCCAGAGGTGCTAGCACTGGAAAATCCACTTAAAGACAGCTTCCAGAGGTGCTAGCAGTAGAAAATCGACTTAAAGATGCTGGGAACTTGCAGACTCAAATCCATCCACTTTCCTTTGTCATTTGAAGGTTTGGAAAGCTCCCAAACCATGAAAAGCTTGGGAGTGTATTGTTCCTTCTCTCATCGTGGTGCAGTAACTTGGGAGTAATTGGGGAATTCACTTCTGGGGAAATGGTGCAGCAAACTCCCAGTTAACTTCTTGAATTAGTACCCTCTCCACACTGAAAAATCAGCAGGTTTGTTTAAAACTGCACTGTACAATTCTGCACAATTAACTACTGCTGTCAGTGATCCCTTTTATACCTTAAGAAAGCTGCACACAGCATTTGTGAATGTAATTTGATGTGGTAGGTGTATTACACTAATATGCAGGAGAAAATTCTCAAGACTACTCCATGCAGGTTTAGCTGTTTTGTTACAATTAATAAATTAATTATGTTCCTTCAGGTTCATGTGATTTTAATGCAGCACAATCATTTACATGTTGAAAAGTGGAGAACATAAAATGAAAATAACTTTTTTTTCCTCCAGACCCAATGATTTTAGTTTTGTTTAAAAGACCAGAAATAGTTTCTGCTAAGAACAACAAGTTACTAAAAAAACCCCAACACATTCGGTCAAAATATTTTCAAAATTTGCAGGATAGTCATTTGGTGCGGGGACTTAAATATTTAGTTTCAAATTCCAACATATGCTTGTTCCACTTAGAAGGCCTCTGTAAACAGTCCCAATTACTGCTAATTGATTTAAATCTCAGAACTCAGTAGGAAATCACAGATGTTAACTTCTCAGCAAGGCACTAAAACTTCCTGAGTTTCTCACAAAAAGATTTGGTGTAATTGCACGATATCTTTTTGAGGTACAGGGATTATATAAATCTGTTCCAGTGAGAGCTGTTACACGGAAAGCATTGATGTTAAGCTTGTAAGACTGTTAAGAAAAATAACTTTATATTTGTTTTGAGACCTTCACCCTGTAAAAAACTGAAAAAAATCCTTTAATGTTTTTGTACTGCAAAGAAGAGAAAAACTCTTCCTTTTTTGGATGCCCAAGGAAAATTAGAAGAGAGGAACTCCTTTTTTTTTGGATACCCATGAAAGATTTCAGAATCCTTTAAAAAGAAAGATGACAATTTTCTTGAAAAGCTGCAAACAGATGTGGCAGAAAGACCTGGAAAAAAATCTAGTCAGCAGAAAACAGGTCTCCTGAAATGGTGCACAATGCTGAAGCTTAAGTTATAGAACAGAGAACAGAGGCAAAATATTCTAGAAGTATTTGATTAAAAAAGCAAAAGAGTTGTCTATGAACTTACACAATGGACATAAGTACATAAGCAGATGCAATAACCACTTAAA
Organism: Prinia subflava; assembly: GCF_021018805.1. Lineage (NCBI taxonomy): Eukaryota > Metazoa > Chordata > Aves > Passeriformes > Cisticolidae > Prinia > Prinia subflava. The sequence continues at coordinate 34,046,941 of NC_086248.1, read as the reverse complement.
TGTAAATGGAGACAAGCTTCAGCAAGCAAATGTCTTCTAGAATTAAAATGACCCTGCTGCCTTCCTCGTCCACAGATACGACCTACAGACGCGATCTGCTGGCTAATCCTCATTTTCATTTCCCTTCCTGTGGCAGTTATGATGAAGTCCTCTGTAGCAGAAGTGATTTTTCTGAAAGTTAAGAAAAAATTAAAAAAATATAGTGCTGGTCACATAAATTCTTTAATATCATTAGGAATTGAGTAATATCCCAAGCTGACAGGGATATCATCTTGCAGCAAGATGAAGTGCTGCAGACCAATTACTGGCAGGTTGCCCGGCAGGTGAATCGGGAGCTCAGCTTGCATGGCTTAAAGCTCTGGGGCATCTCTGGGCTGCAGATTACTTTTTTTGCTGGGGATTCAAGCCCTTAAGGCTTGGTAGCTCTGGCACAGTGCAGACTAAAAGCAACAGTTTCCTGAAGAGAGTGAGTTGGAAAAAGCTGCACATTGGAAATCAGGAATATTGGGGGCTTCTGTGTGATTTTCATTTGCCCGTGCCTCTGCATCCTGTTTGTAAAACAAAAGCACTGTCTGTCCCCTGGGAAGCTTTCTGAATCTAATAGAACTGCACTGCATGTCAGGAATGTGGTGCTCACAGAGCCTCTGAGTGTTCCAGGCATGGTTCTCTACTCAGGAGTCGACAGAGGGAAAATCCCTTTCCTAGGGTGTAACAACAGCATGAAGGAAATTGAAGTGCCCCCCCACTTCTGCAGCTGAGGTCATGTTTATATCTATACAAGTCCATCTGTCTGGCAGAGGTGTCTGTCCCCATGTGCACTGGCCAGAAATGAGCAACCTAGTGGGCAGACCACTGTTTGAGAAACGTGCTCTGGTCTCCAGTTAAAAGGATGCTGCCTGGCCCTGCTGGCAGGGTTAGCATTTGCTCTCTCCCTACAAATACCTGTCAGCCATTCCAAGGCCCAAAGCTGCTCTGCCTCTCATGCCCCACCCTGTTCTCTCAGGCACCCAACCACTCTCAGTGACAAAGCATCAGCTAACAATCATCTTCATTTATTGACACACAGGGTCAATAAATTGAGGAGCACTTTGTGGGTCATCCACATCCAAGAACCCACCTCAAGACTGGGCCAGCATCCACCAGTTCCCTCAGCCTGGCACAGCCTTTGGAATGCAGGAGCACAGGTAAGGGCTATTAACAGTGTCACCATCCTCTTCTGGCTTCCTCCTCAGCATTTGCTCCTCAGCTTTTTCTCCTTCTTGGCGAGTCTGACAACCTTATGGGCAAGGCTCTGGTTTATGCTGCAGCCTGTTCCAAAGGTGTTGCCTGGACTGGAAGAATCCCTCAGCCTCCATCTGTACTGTGCTCCAGTACTGACATATGGCTTTTATTGTAACTTTCCGAGATTATCATTTTAGTTTTACAAACTGAAAGAGATCCATTGTATCTGTTGTCTTCTTATCCACGCTCTTAAAAAATACAGAAAGCAAAGATGGACAATACTTACACTAAGAAAAACAGCCTGAGAATCCAAAGTAACCTTTTTGCCTGTGTTGTTCGGCGAACATTTCAGAAGGGTTATCCTGCTGTTCTTTTAATGAGATTGCACTGGGGAGAAAAGGAGCGGGATGCAGGCGTGGTGAATGTGCCTAGCAAATCTTTAAATGCCTGAGCGCTGACGATAATGCGAGCAGGGGTTTATTGCTCTGCATTTTAGAAATACATTTTAAAAACTTCCAATTTTACAAGGCATCTATTTGCATACAGGCACTTCTGCCTCCGCTTTCTGTAATTTTATTGCTGCTGTAATAGAGATTTGGAAATCAAATGCATTTCACTATGTTTCAAGGCCTTGCTATGCTACTGGGTGATATCAGATTTACGAAAAGAAAGCAATATTTGCCCTACCCTTTCTGTATCTGATGGAAAAATACAGTAAATGGAGATTAATATATCCATTCCTTGTGCATGTGGATGGATATAAGGGAGATGCAGGTTTCAGTCTCACAGAGGTTTTTCGTCTTCCTTATGTAAGGTTTAAGCATATTATTTGATTTCTTTCATCTTTACTCCTCATGTCTCATGCTGGGTGCTGATAATGGGATGGTAGGTTTATTTCCTATAGAGTCTTCCTTGAGATTGTTTCAATTGCACCGTAGTCCTTTGAACTTGCCTGTCATTCATGACTTCAAATTAAAAAGAGTATGGGAAGGGAGGAGCTGGCTTCCCTTTCTCCACTGAACTGGCTACTGGCATGCAGCTTCCTTTCAGACTCCCTGACAGTCCTGGCTTCTGGTTTTTTTTAGAAAATTTCTTTCCAGTCAGTAAGTTTTCACTAATTGGAGGCATTTTTCCTAGAAGCAACTCAGGCCTAATTATTTCTGTAAGTTATATGTCCATTTTAACTTGAAAGTAGCACTTGAGGTCAAATCCTCTCCCTCACTGCTTCCCCCGAAGCCTACAGTAGGAGGTGTTGAAGTGGTCTCTATGGAAAAACCTTGGCATTCTGGGCCAAAATTGGTGTATGAGAAGGGAAAGATTTTGTTTTCCATCCCCACAAACCTCCTCTGGGAGCAGCAATATTTGGCTGCTGAGCCACAGCCTATAAGGGGACTCTCTTCTCAATTTATTTTTGGTTACTGTACAACACTGGGTATAATTTCATTACCCATTTTGCCTTAAATCAAACTCTGATTACCTGGCTTGAAATGTTATTTTGTGGTTTCTGAAAAATTTTTTTTAGATCATACTTAAACATTGGAAAGAGAGCTGAACAAGCTGCAAAGGGAGTATTATGTTGCTAAAAAGTTAAGAAGGGTGCTGATGGAAGAAAATGTCTTACAGAAAACTGGATAGGCTGAAAAATAACCCTGCTACATCTGGATACTGTTTTTTTCATGTCATTAGACAGCTATTAAAGAACACTATGCTGTCTTTCCTGCTGGGAAACAAGAGCTAAAAGAAGCAAATTTTTAGCTATTTTTGCATTTTATTAACAAATGGTCTTACTTGAAAATGTGGTTCTCTAGATCTTGGCAGCAGTGAGATGCCTGTAGGCAGAGCATAAGTCCCCTCTCGAAGATCTGTGTGGATGGATATTAAACCCATGGCATTCCAAGCCTACCTGGCCGTGCACTGCAGGATGAGGGTGCTGGTAAGGTAATGAATGATGCTGCTCAAAATGTGCTCATGAGAACCATACAACTTCAGGGCTGTGTAGCAAACTGAAGTCTCCTATTGTCAGACTTGCTGACTGTCTTCCAGATGAGCCCAGTACTAAAGAAAAAGTAATATCCAGCTTATTTTCAAACTCCTGTAGCTCCTTAGGCCTTGCAACAATATTATTCTCAACTCTGAGAATAATTTTAATCTGCCCTGAAGATGCCAGCAGCTGAAAGTAATCATGTAAACATTATTATACACCTTTCCTTCTTCCAATTACTTGCAAGGGATACAGTTATTGCAAGCAGGGAGTGGGTGCTGGGGTGTTCATATCCCCTGGTGTGTGGCTGGGGGTGATCCAGGTTCATGTCCCAGCACTCTGCTGGGGGGGACATGGTATATGACAAGCACACCCGTGCATCCTGCTCTTCTGCAGACCTTCCTAATATTAGATATGTGTTATTGATCTCTGCTCTCCCTGGAGCCGGGAAAAAGCTTCCTGCAAGAAGGTAATGAGACAAGTAAGGCAAAACCTAAAGAACTGACTTATGTCTGCTGTTAAAGAGCGCTGCAAAATGCTTGCTGTGCAACTTGGATCATCTGCAGGGGTGACGAAAATCACACTGGCATGGGTGTTATGCAACAGTTATGTATCTGTGTTTTTCCTCTGAAAATGAACAAATCTGGATTATGGAGAAACATGAGTCTCTGAGGTGCTGTGCTAACTGAATTGTTCCCCAAATGTGTACAAGTTTAAGGGAATATATCCCTCGAGCAAACTTGCATCATTCAGTGATGAAAAGGTTTAAGGTTTACACCACCAATCTAAAACCAGAAGTATATGAAAGGCCACTGAAAGCAAGAATGGTGTTCACCCACAACATTGTAATTAAATATTAAAAGTCACGTTCTAGGCTTGAGTGACTCCAGCCTGTTCCTTTTTTGCCACCAGTCCTGCATGAGCACAGTGCCACATGTAACAGCATGCACAAGCAAGGAGACCACAGTGGGGACCTGCAAGATGTCACCCTGAGCTGTGTAGTTCAGTGCTTCCAGCCTGCTGTCACAGTGTGAGGATGATGAGAACATCATGGCTCACATTTCTGTCCAGGCGATTAAGTCCTTGCTGTTGCTGCAGCAGCAGTAGTCATACTGCATAGTATATGTCAGAAATCTTGGGGTTTTTAGTATTAAAATATCAGGAACTTCTTTAACTTTTGACTAAGCCTTGATTGGTGTTAGTATAACTCTCCTGGAGTCAACAGGAAACACTTTCTCTAATGACTTCAGGTGAGTTCAGAAGTGAATTAACCTCTCTGATACTGTGAAGAGACTTCCTTTTGGTCATGGCATGGTATGTCTGGCTCTGAGCTCCTAATAGTGGACTTAAAATGATACAGTGGGTTGACATGTTATTAAATCACCCTGGGGGTTCAGATTTGTTCCAGAAAAGTTGGATGTGCTAACTTTGTACTGAGAAGCTTTACACAAGATCAGGTTTCAGCTGTCCTCTGCAGCCACTGCACCTGATTCCATAAAACTGGAATAAATCCCTAGCTGTTTGTGGAGGTTATTCAACAGAAATACAACTATCTGCCTGTGTCTGCTCCAGATCTTCTTTGTACTGCTGAGTAACCTGATAGCACATTGATAAGCACTACTGATCTCAGAGGTATGAACCTGAGATTAAAAAACACCTTGAAATAGTTAAATATATCCCTTAGCACTAGCTCAACTTCTGTAATATCAGATATCCACTTGAAAAACAGCGGGGAAGCATTAAAAACCAAAGGGAAAGAGTCATGGCAGCTTTCTTCTGTGTGATTTGCATATTTGTGAGAAAATGATGCCTTGTACCTTCCTCTTGTCTCCTTGATACACAGATGAATCATTAAGACTCTGCTAATAAAGGCCATCTAGGTTGTCTGCACAGTTTCCTATGAATTTAACAAAGGGATAAATTCAATCAAGCATCCGTGGGTTTGCTGACCAACATTAACTGCAAGGCAAAGGCAGCAATAATATTCTGCCCAAAAGGAGCCATGGATTTTAATCCATTGTTGAATGTGTAGTATTTTACAGTGCTATTTTATCTGTCCTCTGCCAAATACGGGTTACAGTCCTGCTGTCTGTTACCTTCCTATAATTCTTACAGAGCACTGAAATTTAGAATGCTACATTAAGCTTGATTCCCTGCCACTCTCCTTGGTTCACTCACAGCAGTCCTGTTTGTGTCAACAAAACTTCATGAGAAGCATAGCCTGTCACCCTGAAGGGGACTGATGGCTATGTTCCTTGTACCATGGCCCTGCTTTTCTAAAGATTTTATCTACAGCTATTTCAGCTTTCTCTTGGTTCTTTTGTGCTGATATAAGTTCAAAATTGTAATAAGAATTTTCCAGTAGCTTTTTCTGTTAGGGTTGTTAATAGGACCAAGATAATTGTATTCACAAGAATACAAATATTCCTGTGTCTTTTTCAAATGAATATTCCAAGTTTGCAATTCATTATGACGTGATTTACCTAATGCTAATGGGAGGAAAAGGAGCACCAGATGACATGATGTTGCAAAGCTGAGCCTAATTTAGCAGAACAAGCAAGAGACAGCCTCTGAGAGAAAATGCTTTTCACATCCTCAGGCACCCCCACGAACTGAGACCTGCCCCTCTCATCTGTTCCAAGACTTAGTGATGCTCCTTCCAGCTGGTCCCAGTGCTGAGCTTTGGGCACTGGCTTGCCTTCAGCCTATGATGCTGCCAGCTCAGATGCTGCACAGGGTGACCATACCCATGGTGTCAGACACCCATGTGACAGTGCTGCCCTTGTCACCAGCCCTGAGGGCCACTAGAGGCACAGGCCAGCACTGCCACCAGACCCTCTGGCCATGCTGATATTCTGCTTTCCCTCTGTGGTTATCCCAGATGTGCTGTCCCATCAGGTGCTGGTCCATGGCCCACTTAAGGCTCATACCAATGTCAGAGTCATCTGTGGGCCACCACACTCAGCCTGTTTGTGTCAGCTCTTGGCCCGTGTGAGAGCATGATACTCCTATGTCACCTAAAATTGTGGAGAGGAGCTTAACCTGCAGTTAAGCATTGCATCTTTTGGGACGCTGGGCCCAACCCCTCCTTTTTGATTAAATACAGATCTGATGAAACACTCACACACACAAACTCACCGTGTGTGTGTTATTACTGGCTGTTGTATTTCAATAGAACACACCAGAAGACTGACACAAAAAAAACCCCAAACCAAACACAAGTAAACATCTCCTTCTTTCTCTCTCTGACAATGACATGTTTCCATTTCATTTAATTCTTGCTCAGTTCTCTTCTTGCAGTTGCAGGGACCCTTCTGTTCGACTGGGTGAGTGCAAGGCTCACACAGGTTCTGGGGCAGGGACACACTGCACCTGCCACCCTTGGCAGACCTTGGCTCAGTTGTACAGACAGAGGCCAGGGCATGGGTGCCCACCTGAGTCCTCACAGGCATGTTCCTGGCATCCACTGAAAATCCTTCTAACCTCAGAAACTTGTGATGGCCAGTTCTGGAGCCTGTAAGGTTGGTCTGTCTGTCTGTGGGCAGAAAGAGAAAGCACATGAAACGTGTTTGTGTAAAAAATATAAAGGGAGAAACAACTGAGAAAGAGCTTCAGAAACAAACCCTGGTTCTCGAGTGTGTTTAAGGAGCAGCTGGCTGCAAATGATAATTATCCCCTTTTTAGGAACAATAAATTAAAGCAGAGGGAGATGAAGGCAAAGACTTAGCTGATAATTTATAAAGGCTTGTAATCACTAATTAAAGATATATTAGAAACCTATAACTAAAATATGAAGCTGATTTAAAATGGCAGTTACTTTCTTTCTAATGATGACTGGTATTTGACAAAGTTCAATTAACAATGTTTGTATTAAAGTATATTCAATGCATGCTTGCTGCATGAACTTGTCAGATTGGGTAATAAAATCCTTTCCAAGAATATCTGCAGACCTTAAAAGGACACTGGGACTTCTGAGTTGGGATAATCCTAAGCAAATTCATACAATATATTGTGAATATCTGTGGGTTCAGAACTGTCCCCAGCAAAAGCAGGTAAGAAAATACAGATTCTAGCTCTCCCTGTATGCCTGCAATGTTAAAGAGTTTCAGAGCAAGGGTGATTGTGTTCACTTTAAGAGGTCACTGCCTGTCACACTGCACACTCCCTTCAAAATGATGCGACATAGCAAAGCCTTTTTTCACTTAGTGAGATTTGTAATTAATTGCAGAGCGCTGTATCAAACTAAAACTTACGTTATTTTAGAGCTAAGGGAGTCAAGAGCCCCAAAATGGAGATTTGGGAACCCAGACCATCTCCCCCCAAGAACAGCAGCAGTCCCTGGAAGTGCAGCAGTAACATTTCTTACTCCTGAAAAGTAGTCTTGGATCTTCCAACAAATGGTCCCGTTAGCAGCTGTTCAGTGGTTAATTATGTCTCACTGTAGATTTTTCCTGTTTCTCTGGGTGTGTGTGAGTGCCCACCTTCCTCCTCTCTTTGGAGACACCCAGAGAAGGTCTGTTAGACTGCATTGGTTAGAAATACAGGCCAGTTTAGTATTCTGAGAAAGCAAGCTAAGTAAGAGTAATGTGGCACACTTCTGGAGGCCTTGCAGGAGCTGGCAGTATTTCTGCTGTGAAAATGAAGAAGGGTTCTAATCATTAATGCCTAAATTCTGCTGAGGCTTAGCCATGGCTAACAGCCAAACTCCCAACCAGCTGCTCGCTTCACCCCCTCCAGTGGGATGGGGGAAGAAAATAGGACTTGACTAGGGGAAAATGACTTTTAATTTATCGCCAATTAAATAGATTAGAGACAAACAAAACTAAAAACATTAAACCAGCACCTTGCCTTCCCTGTTTTTCATGCTCAGCTTCACTGCCTCACTCCTGATCTTTTACCCCCCAAGAAGTGCAGGGTAGCAGGGAATGGGGGTTTGCTCCTCCCTGCTGCTCCTCCCTTTGCCTGGAAATGTCTGTGCCTGGTACAGGGCAGCCTGTGCCATCTCTCACATCTTGCAGCCCCCCAGCATCTCGATACCTGCACCCAGTGTGGTGCCTTTGCAGTGAAGGACAGTTTTGGTGCTTTATTGAATTGAGACCCAGGTCAGAAGTCACTGCTGGTCTCTTTTCTCATGCTGGATGGTCACCCAGAAAAAGAATGGAAACCCTTGGAGAATGAAAGTCTTGCTGTGCATGGTGAAGTAAGAAGTGGTGACTAGTTAGACATGATCAGAAGTGCCAGCAATGTCTTACTTCCCAATAGAGGAAAATAATTAGTAGTGAAACACATAAGGAGATGCCAGTGGATATGGAGGGAATGTAAACAAGCAAGGCAGCAAGGCAAGGGTGACTGTGCAGCACAGTGAGCAAGTGGGAATTCCTGTGAGGAGTGGGACAGAGAGGAGCTTTTGTGATTGCCTTGTTTCAACCAGCCCGTAGGTGCCACCACAATGTGCTGGCCTTTCTGATCAGCATTTTCCCAGATAGTTCCATATTGCAAGCACTAAGTATATTTACCTAAATTACATAATTATGCACCATTATACAAGTCAAGTAACTGCATTTAGAATTAACAAAATTCTATATACATGCTTTCATTCTAATGTAATTTCTATCAAAATAACCTAAACACCCACTGAAATACAGAAATAGGCACATTTGGGAATATTTTCCTCCATGGATCCATATGTTTCTATATTTAAATCACAGCTAATTATGTATATGTACGTAATTTCTTTATTGCTGTGAACAAACAGGAAGAGCTTTTAATTTTTCAGGGAATAAAAAAGAAATAAGCTGTCAGACTGAAATGTTTGTTGCATTTTCATACAGATGAATAAAGAAAACATTAGTAAGCATCTGTCAAGATTTATATTTGATGTTTCTCATTTAAACTTGTGAGTTAAAGCATGAATAAAATAGGAATGGTACAGTATGACCTAATGCTCTTTTCACTCCTTTCACCATTTTAGTGCAAATGTTGAATTGTATTGAGGGCAGAAATTACTCTGAAGACACACAGACCTTCTCCCTCTCTCTTTGGGGAGAAGTTTTAATAAAATCAGATAATAACAAAAGAGAACAGTTTTCCTTCCCTTTCCTGAGACTTGCGTGTGAAACAAATCTGTGCTCTTGCTCTTCAGGAGGGGGACAAAGAGCATGTCCAAAGGGATCCATTCCAGTTCTACAAAATGCAGGTCTTAAGAGCTGTGTTGTGTTTGCTACAGTCTCTCCTCTTTATCTCAGTGGACAGGGTTTTTCTGAAAATTGGAAGCAGAATCAAAGATGAGATTAGCTGGAGAGTCTGAGAGCAACATAGATAGTCAAAGTTAGTGTGAACACAGCACAGGAGCCAGGCCATTTCCTCACCTCCATTTTCACCAGAAGATGTCAAAAAGAGGCTTGCCCAGTCTTTTTCCTTATGGAAAGGAGAACTGACACTGTTGAAGGTTAAAGGTACCAAGAGAGGTCACTTGTCAAATCATTGAACGTGGCACACCCTTTCTGTCCATTTTCTAAACTGTGCTAATCTGTACTCTAATTTTTCTATAGACTTGGTACAGACTTTAATATTACCTCCCAGAGGACTGGCAAATGCCAAACACTTACCCATAGAAAAAGAGAGCCCAAACTGAAAACATTACTATATCCCCGTAGTAACGGCCTTGGCAATTATGGACCAGTAATTTTTTCTTAAGAAATTATAGAAAAACATTTGAAACAATGAAAAAATTAATGGACTGCTCATACGTCACTCTTTAAACTAATATTTTCCTATGTAAAATAGGAGAGGGACAGCTCTTAAGGAAGGAGAACTTTCATAAAGCTTGAGATGGAGACACATACCAAGTGAGCCACATAAAAGAGCAGTGCTCAGTCTTGCATACCTCTACCAGCCAAATTCCCTTTAAACAGAGAATTAGTGGAATAAGTTTGTGAGGAGTGTAATATAAAGAGGGTGACAATTTCCTGCCATCCTTGCTGTGTGCAAGGCCATACCCATGGAACAGCACTTTTTCTCCTTTACACATTGCTGCCAGAAAATGATAAGAGCAGACACCAGCAGTGCAAATTCATCAGCGTTTCAGCATGGGGAGAGATGCAGGCATCTCTGAGGAGTCGTTCAAAGAGTCTGAGCAAGTGCTGAGACAGCATCTTGATCTGGATACCTTACCCTCTCCTTGGTACTAACTGCAGAAACTGAGTCTGAGTTAACTTCAGTAAATGGGTCTGGAGAACTCTTCATGGACCAGAAAAATCTAATAGATGATATCTTGACTCTTTCATGCAAATACAGTGCGCTATCTTTGGACTTATCTTTTTGTTTTAAATGCTGTTTGTCCTAAATTTGCTCTCACATGTGTGATCAAAGTTGTGTAAATAATGATATTTCTAACAGTGGATCAAAGGAAGAACAGAATCACTGCTTCATAACCGTTTATTATCTGCATAATTAAATCAAGGTTGTGAACAGAGGTTTTTTGAAAAAACTGTCTTTTTGGGATGTGCAGTTAGAAAGGAATGAAAAATTACCCCAACCTTCAGTAAAATTCTCTCTCGTGTTTAGGAGACAGCTAATTAAATCTTGCTCTAAAAAATCTTGCTTTTTCCTCAGTCAGAATGATGACTTTGACTAAATGCATTTCAAACTTTTAAAGGTTGAAACCAAAGGGAAAGAAACCAATGGGAAATTAAAACTTAAGTTTTATTTGCTAATGTCCACAACATGAGTTGTTCTGTTTGCCACTGTCACCTTTGTAGTTATGATCTAAACTCCTACTTATATGTATTTACTATTGCAGTAATGTGTGATAGATAGATAGAATAGGTTCAATAGAACCACCTCTATTATAGAAGAGATACAAATCCCCTCAAAAAACCAAAACCAACCAACAAAAAAACCCCAAACAAATAAAAAACACCCCTAAACAAACAAACCACAAACTCTCCCCCAAAAAGATACCCCTAGCAAAACAAAAAACAAAACAAAACAATCTAGCAAATCTGATTAACTGCCCACATTATAAATTATTCTACTTGAAGAATTGCATGATAACAGCCAAATTTCAATTACCAATATTTGTTCCCTTTTGTTTAGAGGAGTGGTTCATGTTGGTGCCTGCAATCAAACCCTTGCCATGCTTTAATCCATTAGAGCATGTGAGCCCTCACAGCTAAAGGATGCTTTAGTTTCTGTACCATCAAGACACGGCTCAAAAGGGAGAGTGACTTGCCTAATCTGCAGGGGCAGCATCAGGGTGCCTGGATGCAGCAGGTGGAGCACACCAGCTTTTGCTTTGATCCAAAATGTGAGGGAGACATTGGTTTCATTGGCTCTGGAGCAGGGACTCAGACTTTGCTTCAGAAGGATTTCAAACGTGCCTTCCTGCATGCCTTGTTGAATTCATGAGCCAGAGCAGCTTTCTGAATCCATGCTTAAATTAATATGGCAGGCAGAAAGTGGAAGTGCTAAATAAAACCAGCCTTGCCTTCGGTGCCTCGCAGCTGCCATGCAGAGCCACTCTCTGGGAAACCCAAGCAAAGGCAGTCCTGCTTCACGCAGGCTGTGGGTGCTTAGCAGGGCACCAAAGAGAGGCTGATTCACAACGATCTTTCCAGGCTGTCGTGTAATGATGATTGTAGAGAAGAACTCATTTCAGTGTTTTCATCTTGAAGAAAACTTCCCTTTTAGTACAAATGTAATAGAATATACATGACAGGTCTATTTCTCACATCTGTGTTGGGTTATGATTTCTGTCATTAGCATGACTACACTAGTTATATGTACAGAGATCAGCAGAGTTTGTTTGCTCATGTATCTAAACTATCAGGATGATGGTTATATGTTACATCCTAAATATCAAGTTACTTAATCTCAAGTTCTTACAGAAGCTTATCACTTTCTTGGTCTAATAAATATTTAATATTTTTACAAGCTTGAAAAGTCACTGTGCAGAATGTTAGATTTACCAGCATGGGTAGATGATATTTAAAGCAGAAACATTTATAAAAGCAGAACACATCGGAACCAGGAAGTAGCAGCTACTTCACTTGGTGCAGTTTCCCTCTTTTACAACATTTTCTAGTCCAGTCCTCCTCCTGAGCAATCCCAAGGTCATCACCTCACAGCTTGGAGCAGCAGGTCATGTAACCTGCATATAGCTATGACAGGGGTAAAGTCATGTTTTTAAAGTTTACTTTGAATTTATTTTTATTTAACTTCCAATTGTATTCTCCTTATTCAGCCTTCTGCACTAAAGCTAAAAAAGAAGCTTCTGTTATCTCAGTCATTTATGATTTTGGTCACGTCTATTAAATCTCTACTTATGAACTCAGTTTTCTAACTTGTTTTCATAACTTATATTTTTAGTCTGAGGATTACTGCTGTCCTTTATGACTTTTTTTTTTCCTTATAAAACACAAGAAAGAGAAGGAAGCCATTGGTTTGATCAGAAGTGATATCCAGCACACTGTCCATTCATACTTTACTTTCTATTAACTAAACAAAAATATCTTGGGTGAGGAAACTTTAGAATACGTAGTTTAGAACACTTTTTTTGGATCAAGTACCACTTGTGTTATAGTTATCTCTTTTTAGGAAAGTCAGTAGCAACCCTATATTTAGGGTATTATGTGCTATTATAAGAATTCTTGGAGCCCTTTTTTTAAGAAAGTCTAACAGCATTACTTGTGTCAGGCTCTTGAGATTTTCAGCTGAAGACAAGTGCTTGGGGTAGGTAATGCTTTTTCCTCTCCACTCCTGCCCGTGAAAATTCATTTATATTTAGAAGAGATACAGGCTGTCAAATTGCTGTTCCACTCTTTCACTGGTGCTCTGCTGGAAAGCCTTGGCATCACATCAAGTGGAAAACAGAGAGTCCTTCTGCACCAGAGTGCCACGGCTGCCTCCAGCATCACCAGGAGGACGGAAACCAAGAGGGGAGAAGGCAGAAGCAAAGCCATTGCCTTTGATTTCTGCCCATCTGACCTGGGACCACCCCTCCAAGGCCCTCCCTTTTATGAAGGAGAGAGCAGCCAGCCTGATTAGCTGGGAGAAGCATCCTGGCCCCTCTCTCACCACGGTGAGGGTACCTGGATGGCCAGCTGCTGTCTTACAAGGGAAAAACCTTGGGCTCCTGTGGTGATGACAGGTAAAAAGCCTTTGCTGAAATGCAGTTGGTTGGATTGCCAGACTGCCAGCTGTGTGCCTCCGAGCCAGCTCCATGGGGCAGGTGGTGTCCCTCTTCCTGTTCTTTCTCTGCAGTGCCTGTGCTGGCCATGCCCACTGCCCACTTGTCACCTGTGGGAGGTACAACTCTGCTTGCCTCTTCCAGCAAGGCTGAGTCAGGATAACATGAATCCACTGTCCCACTCCTGGACACTGGAAAAGGGTGTCCTAATTTAAAAGGCGTTATTTTCTCTAAAGGTGCTCCAGTTTCCCTCTGTGAGAAGTTTGCTTTTTTCCATCCCACTCCAAATTTTTGTTTCTTTTTCACCCACTATCAGTTGTAGAGTGTTTAGGTCTCACCCCCTAATAACCCTCAAAGGCCAGTCTTCAAACCCTTCACTTTTTCCTGCCCAGTGACTGTAGGAGAACCTGCCATAAAATGAACCACTTTGTGCTGCATAGCCATGAAAAATAGCCAGCTTTTTGGTCCCAAGGAGGGACATGTCAAGTCTTGTGCATATTGTCAAGGAAATCAGCAAATAGCTTCATCTTTTTTTTCTCTTTTTCATGAGCACTGATTTAAAGTGAGTATGAATATTATTTGGATTTATGTTCTGCAGCAACAGATGGGTTTTAAGGGCTTGGTTGTTTTAAATATATTTATTCTTAAATACATGCTCGATCTCATCTGCTTTAAAAACGCTGCCAGGAAGACTCCCTGACAATGCCCTCTGGAGCCAGAGGGATGAGGGACGGGGGCTGTTGGCAACATCTGTGATATTAGGGTGGGCTCAATGTGCCAGGAGCAGTGACGTGGGGCTGGCAGGCTGCAGCCCTTCACCCTGTGCCGAGACAGTGCTCAAACCTGCCATGGGTAGACCCAGCCCCCACGGTCCAGCTAACAGCCTTCATTCATCTTTCCTGCACACAATAATTCCAAGTGTTTATGGAGCTGATGTACAGCACAAACCTCATGTCTGGGTTACACTTTGACTCTCATGGAGCCGCTTTTGCCAGTGCCAGTTTGGACTCAGGGTGCTGTTGAGCAGGGCATAAATCACACTGCAAGACACAGAGACACAAGGTTCTTCATTTGTCTTGTGGCTGGAGAGAGAAATCTAAAACCAGAGTGTTTTCAGCCTGTGTGGTTCCCAGGTTTGTTTATTTCGCAGCTCTTTCAGAGGAGATGAATACCAGGATGACAGGCACAAGGCACTATCAAAGGGGAAAATCCTAAAAGCTCATGTCCCTACTAGACCTCAATCCCCACAACCTTTTCCTGTGCCATAGTTGTCTCACTGGGAAGGAGACCTCACCATACAGCCAGTGCTGCTGCTGAAAACATGATTCTGATTGACCAGGAAGACCTTCCATTTCAGTTGGGGGCTCAGAATTTTAGTGCTTTGGGCAGGAATGCAACTACCTGAAATACATGAACTGAAATAATTTTCTCACTACATGAAAAAAACTTGATTCCTGAACATTGTTTACATTTATTCTTCAAAGAGATGTTTTTGTACAGCTTAGGCTATCTCCTTTTTGTTACCATTTTTGCGTTCAGACGGCAAAATTTCCTTTAATATTTTCCCAAAACCTTTAGCTTTTCAAAGGAAGGTCTATACAAACAGCTTCATCAAGGCTTTTGCCAAGAAAAATGCTTAAGCAGTCCCTTGTAATAAGCTCTATTCCCTTTCTTCTAACACATCAGTGGGTCTAGAGCATGAATTCTCCAGGGATCAGTGCTCTATAAATACCATTGATAGATAAATTACAAACTGCCACACACTAGAGCAGGTTTTACTTGTGTTGTGCAGTGAAGGGCAAGGGAACTAACCAAAATAAGCCAGGGTTGCTGGTAGAATGGAATTTATCATGAGGACTTGGTTTGCCAGTGGTTGTCACAGCTATTTTCTTTACCTAAGCACAAGGATAGAAATACAGTAATTACTGTTAGTAAATGTCATTTCACGGTGCTGACTACTGCACTTTCCAAGGACTCCTGTTACTGTACAATCATCGCCAGTTTTGACAAATTACATCTGATTAATGAAAACAATATTTCTGAATCAACCACACCTCCTTGGTAGGGAAGAAGCATGAAGGGGAATTTCCATGGGGTTCTTCAGAGCTGTGGAGATGCTGCCCGTTGTATCAGTAGTCATCAAAGACCCCGAAAAGGGGCACTGATTGAAACAAGCAGAATGGTTTAAAACAGATGCAGGAAAGGCTGCTGTGAAAACAGGTGGTGATCTTCTGGAGCTTGGCACCACTGGACATGGATGAGGACATGTCAGCAGGTTGAAAAAGGGATTAAACACATCTATGTCCAACAAGTACATAAACAGAAACTGGCAGGAATATGCAGTTAGTCTAGTAAAAGTAAAGCTTTTGAGCATGCTTTTGAGCATGTGCTGCCATAAATAACCTCTTTCACTGTCACCACTGAGATCAGTATTGGGTGAGAGTCTCTGTTGGTCTAACCCAGCAACATATTATTGTCCTTAAAAACTGGAAAATACAAAAGTGCTGCTTCTGCCATAGACGCCAGCATAGGAAGCTTTGGCATGTTCTCCCAGAGTGGAGGGTGGAGGGAATGGGACAACCACCATTAGGGCTGACCTTCTTAAAAAGTCTGAAAGTACACAATGTAGAAAGAAGACCACTTCCAAAAATGTAGGGGATTGCTCTGAAATTCATCTCTTTGCTGGTATGAATTATTTGTACATGTATGTTTTTTACAGCATAGAGTTATTTTCTTAAATTTTTGTTGTTGCTGTTTTTATTTTGCCTGTATCTTCATATGTTTAGGGAATATGGCTGGTGAAGAAACCCAGTGAGGCAGTTTGAGCTTAGGTGTCCAAATGTGCTTTCAATACCTTTCAGCTGCCTTCATCTGTGTCAGGATCTGTTTCCTTCTCTTCCCTTTCATAGAAGTCTTTGGGGATCCAACAATGGCCAGAAGACACAAATATAATTGCAAGAAATATTTTTTTTTTTTTTACAGCTCTCTTCCCTCTGCTTGGACCTGTTCTCAGTGGGAGGTTTAATCTAGTTACCACTTTTTGCTGAGAAAAGCACAATTTTAGGTTTTGCTTTAATTTTAAAGTAAGTTTGCATCCTTTCCTTGCTGAATTGAAAGCACGGTCTTTGTTCCCTCCATGTCATTCATCACAGCCTTAACAGGGAGAGACTGAAGACAGGTTCCACTGGGAGACATCTGTGCAAACATTACTGCTGCCTTTCTATCCATCAGGTTTTAATCTGGACCATTGCATTTTTCATTTTCCCTTCATTCCTGTGCTTCTCAGAGCCTGTGCAGCAAGCTCTGTTTTCTTTATTTCTGCTCATCATAAACTGCCCAGAAGCCTCTGTCATTGACTGAGACCCCATTGTGTGAGAGGAAGGAGACAGCTGCAGTCTCCAAAGCTGTTTTGGGGGTGGACTTGGAAGCACTCGTGCCTTCAAAACCCTAAGAATAAAAACAACCTGTCATATACAGCTGTCCAAGTCATAAAAAGCGTTTCAGGGTAAGTTAGTGCTTGTCCCATGGAGTGGTTACTGAGGTGAAGATACAGCAGTCTCTTGTCACAGGAAACGGAATTAAGTCCAACTATCTGACTTAAGGTCCATTTACAGTGTTTTCAGTATTTTATTTATTAATATAATATTAATAATATCAATAGCGTTTAGAGTTTAGAGGCAGAAGTGAAGAGTAGGACTTACTGTGTTAGCTTCTCTGTCAATAACCAAATAATCTGCAGAGACAGAACTTCCCTCAGAAATACACAGGTTTTCTTGTGGCAGTGTCCAAGCATTGAATTTTATGGAGCATAGACTGAAGGCTCTATTCATGAGTTCTTGAATTATCAGAAGTGTTGATGCCCACAATTTGCATTAACTTGAAGAAGAACTTCAACATCTTTCTGGAATAAAACAAAGAGTGTTCTTTAGATTTCTAACTTGTCATCTGAACTCAAGCACCAAATTCTCAGAAACTCTTGAAATTATGCCTTCAGAGCACAGAACTTAGAACTTTTACTCTCCTCTTGCTGACAGTGGCTTTGCAATTCTCATTTATTCTGAGCTTTACTCTCTGTACTTTTTAGTATTTAATAGAGTCTTAAATTGTAATCACAGCTGAAATCTGCAGATTATGCTGCAACAATAAATTATTCAGATGGGCTACTTAGACTTCATTTTACCAAAATGATTCCATCTCTATCAATGATTGACAGTTATTTCTGAGCATTATTCAGCCTTTCACATCACAAATCAGGACTCCTGCATATTGCCAGCTCCAGCTCCTGGTGCCAGATTCCCATCTGGCACTGTAACGGGGAGTATTTGAGCAGGACATGCTGTCTTTTTTTAGTATCAAATCCATAAGGCTCACAATGAAAAAACAGCTTCCTTTATCTACTGAGCTCAAGCTTATGTATTCTGTAAATCATTTTAACTTCTCAAATGTCAAGATGACTTTAATAGCCCCAACTGAATGGAAAACTGAGCTGAAACTCAGATGTTGAATTGGAACTCTCAATGAGGTAAAAAACATCTTTTTCAATAGCCCCTGTATTAACAAAAGAAAGTTAAGCACTATGTTGTGTAGATAGTTCCATCATGTGTAGATATTTCCACCCTGAACAGTAATTAGCTCTGCTCCTGCTGTGCCAGCCACCTGGGGCCCTGGGGGATGACAGGGCTTTCCAACAAGGTGTGAGGCCACCAGCACCTGTGATGCTCTACCAAGCCCTTTTGGCAGATGCAGGCTCTCATGACCTCTCAAATCTCTGACGAGCAGCAGTGTCCTCTTGGATGACTCCCAACTCTTGCAAGGAGTTGTCTGTTGTGCTGGCCACGTGCGTGGTCAGGGTTTTTTTGTGGTCTGACTGTGATGTCCCTCGAATGAGACCCTCATGTGCCCTTGTCTGGTGACTTGTCAGCAGCACGTGTCTTGGGCACAGCAGCTGCTGGGCCAAGGCACTGGGTCCTGGAGAGATCAGACTTGGGCAGGAATCTTGCATCTCCAGACTAAGCTTAGTGTGCTAAGCCCCAGATCCCTCAGCCTTTGTTGTTATCATGTATATAATGATAAGCAAAGAAAGCAGGCAATCTCAAGGAGTATTAGAGGATCAGAAATTTCAAAGCTAATTTAAAAGTGATTGCCAAACAAACAAACAGACAAACCAACAGACAAACAAACAGACAAATCTCTAAGATGATTCCTCTGTGCCCTGTTTTTTATTAAACCAGATTTTATTTTTCATGATTGAGTTAAGTCACTTGGTCTCATCAATGGCATTTTGTGGTTTGCTGTCACAAAATTATCTCCCAGAACATATTCCTCTCTCTTGGTGCTGAAGTGTTTTAGAATGCTTTTCTCCTTTTAGGGCTTTTTTTTTGTACTTATTTTCCTTAGGAAATACATGAATGCATACATATCGTCTTCTGCTGTCAGAAATTCATCTGTCATGTTTCAAGAATAAATGCAACATGACATGAGGCATTTTAAAGTGCATTATATTAATGTATCTTTTTTTCTTTTGGAATTGCCTCTAAGATTCAGTGTCACAAATTCTTCCCTGAGAAATCAAAGCAATTACTTTCAATGTTGCTGTCAAGGTTTGTCTCTGCTCCTAGTATCTAAATGAGATACCAGGAGAAAAAGCGTCGAAACTAGCTGATTTTTCAGACAAGGTTTATGTGAGTTATCAGAAAATTGTAGTTGCCCTGTCTCCATTTCCCATTCTTTCTCCTACTCACACCAAAGAAAATACCGTTGTTTTAGAGCTAACATACTTCTCTCCATGTGTCTGTCTTACTGGAGGATTTCTCACTGTTTCACACAGGTGGGTGGGGAGATCTGGATTTCTACCACCTTAGCTAAACTATTTAGTGCATCATTGTTGTCCTGTGGCAGAGGCAGTTTCTGTTACATCCATTTCAAGAACTCTTCCAAACTCAATAATTTGTGTGATGAGTGACACACTCTGTCAGCAAATGACTGATTTAATACATGTACAGGGTTAAATTTGAACATGAAGCGCATGATATCTGATTACACGCATCTGATATGTCCTGTATTGAGAAGTACTAGGAGGAGCCAGAAGCTGTGGATATTTGGTATTAATGATACTGAGAAAACAATGCCATTGAACATGAATTTCTGTGTATTTAGCAGTGGAAACAGCGACTGACAGAAAGATGGAACCCTAAGTATTTGGTTATTTAAATATATTTCTATACAAAGCACGGCTCACATAATTAAATAAGTGGTATAGAGGTAGGATTTGACAAAGTTGGAATGATGAGCAAGGAGGAGGAGTGGAAGGACATCATCTATACACCAAGGTGGCTTCCAAACTACTGTCAACCGCTGCATCCATGAAGTATAAATGCATACAAGGGAGTGCATGTATCTGTGTGTGTAAGCATGTAGTGCTTTCTACTGCCTATTCTTGGCCATTAATGGAACATGAGTTAGCTCACTTGAAGGAATCCTGACTTGTTCTGGATAAATTAAATGTCTAATGTAATACAATTTATTTAAATGAACTATACTGCCAACTCCACCATTGCAAGCTCTGCAGTAACTTCATTGTCTGGTTCTTGCCAAGTGAGAAAAGCATAGTTGTTTTGTCATATTGTATTCCATTCATTCTGCAACCTGACATAAACAAGCTCATGTTCAGCATCATCCCAAGCAGACCACAGATTTGCCCTTTGTTTGACCATCTGTTATGTTTGCAGTTCCTAGAGAACCAATTCTAATTATAGGATGTAAGTCTTTGTGGATATAGCCTTAAATGGCCGGAATAAGAGGCCTTACTCTATTAAAAGAGGTTTTCAGTTTTCAGGTTCAAAGTTGTATCAGGTCTCCGACCTAAAACTGTGTCATTATTAGAGTCACTGAATGACTGAGTGCTGTGCACCAGGACTTTGGTATGTTTTACCTGATTCTGAAGAGGGATATTGAGGGTGCTGAGCAGCAAAAGGACAACCAAGGGTCTGATTCTTGCTCATATTAGGCCCCATCAGTCTGTGGAGGAGAATATGGATAAAAAGAGCAGGAAATCATATCAGAAGTTTCCAGAGAAATAAGATGTGTCACGATAGACCCATTTTTTGCACAAGCACAAGTTGGAATCTTCACATGTCATAATGCCTCTTTTAGAGTTAAGGAAAGACAAGTTAACTAGGATGCTTTTCCTTAGTATTTTACAGTGTAGCCTTATTGCCATCTAGAATTTGTACTAATTCACTGTGAAAATTTCAGTGGCCTTGTTCTGCTGATCAGATGTCGGCATTTTATTTCCTGAACTACCTGCAGTCTGCTTGTGATTGTTGTGACTCCTGTGAGTAGGGTCCTCAGAGTGCAAATGAGTCCTTTCTCTGCCCAAGGAGCAGCCACAGGGATGACTTCCACATCTGAGAACATCTGCAGAACCTGCATGCTCACAGCCAGCCAGCACTGCCCTGCCTTCTGTAGCTCCTATCTGGCACAGAAAATGAGTTGGGAACTATTTAGACAATAAATATTCTTTGGTGAGTGAGCTGAGTCAGCTACGCAGGTGACTGTAAAGACCTCCTGTACCCTCACTTTCTTGCTCATGCTTGTTATTGGCAATATCAATGACCCACCTTGCTCCCTCCTCATTTCTTCCCTGGCAATAGGACTTAATGAGGACAAGGACTCCCTTAATCATTCCTAACCTGGGGAGACCATTGTGGAAATCAACTGGAGCATGGCACTGTCCTTGCTGAGTGGTTTCCTTGGGAAAGGTTAGCACTAAGAGGTATGTTTCCACATTTCTTAAAGCATCAATCAGGTTTAGGCATTTTCTGGCCACCAGGAGATGTGATGATAAATCTCTGCTGCCATGGTCAAAGCCGGCAGTAGAAGTGTCAGCCACACACCAAACTCACTGCTCCTAATGTGATAGAAACGATACCAGAGGAAAGATGATGCCTTGAGACTTCTTATTTCAACAAATATTTGAAAAATTTTAGAATATGAAGGGAGTGGTTAATTTTCTTTTTGATGGTACATTGCCTAAAAGTTGTGATTCCCTATTCTTTAATTGCTGGTGACTACAAATGATGCCAATTTCCCATGCTGCCGTCCCCAAAAGTCTGGTCCTGGTGGTGACACTGGCTGCCTGCCTTGGTGGAGTGAAGCCCACATTGTTTTGAGGCTCAACCTGATTTTTCACAGGATTGAAAGGAAGACTGACGTCACTGATACATGAGGAATAAAATCCTGTGGAGGCTGGTGGGGGTATGGAGTTCAGCAGGCTCATTTTGGGGGAAAAGCAGCAAGAATTGTTGTTTCAGTGGGTGCTGCTAAGCTGGGTTTGAGCTGCAAAGCGCCTTTGGGGGCTGGAGCTTTCTGAGAGTCTCTCTAGGGATGAGATGGGTTCATGGGGAGTCCAGAGGATTTGTTTTTTACATTCCATCTTGACAGCTGTCCCTTACACTCGTAGCACTTTTCTGACCTTTAGGTGAGTCATCTTTGGCCACTGCTGGAGTTGCACATTAGTCAATAAAGGACTGTCAGTTTGCATGGTACTTATTAGAAACAGGTTGGTTTTAGATTTATATTATTATTCTGTCATTCCTGGAAGCTAAAAATTATTGTCTCTTGAGTTAAATGGCATCTGCTGATGGCTCTTGTAGAATGCCAAATATCTGAGAAGAAGGAGGTGATTTTTTCTGGTGACTTATACCTTCTTTAACAGGTATACCTCTCTTGTTTAGTGGATTTACGGGACTGAAGCATGGAAAAGAGGTTATAAATCAGAGCAATAGCTACATACCCTCAAATTCCAGTTTTACACCCATCTGTCTGGCATCTTGTGCACTGAAATGCCTCACTGGCACACATATATTTAGAAAATTGGTAATATGTTGCTAAAGCTTTCTGGTGCCATTCAGATTTCAGAGCAGATTCCATTTCTCTAATATATAAGAAAGGGAAAAACAGGGAAACTACAAAAAGATTTGAAAACTGCTCAAGACCTTGGTGAGGAAAGACGAGAAAGAATATAAAACTGTTCAATGCATTTATTACTGACCTTAAATTTTTATAAGGCTAGTTATTCTGTTCTGATTTTTTTTCTGATCTCAAGGGGTAGTATTAAAAATGTCACTCTTAACACAAGAGAAAGCAATTTTTAAAAAAAATCCCTCACATGAAATAATCTAAATACGTCTGAAAAGCAAGCAAAGGTGATTTCATTGCATATTCTAAAACTAATTTGGCATGATTAGCAATATTATCCTGCAAACAGTTCTCTTTAATGGGTTGCTGTTGAAGTTGGAAACCTCTGTTCCAGCATTGTTCATTTTTTTTTGTTAAGAAAAACAATGCCTCATTTTTTTGGTGATGCTTTATACTATTTTTTTCTCTTTTTTTAATGTAGTTTATTCTAACACAAAATAAATGGAAAATGTCACACCTTTCCAACAGAGTACTTTGTCATAACACAACTCTTCTGAGAATTACTTTGGAAAAGATGAGGACAGTAGTGAATTGATGATTTGGCAACACACCTGGTCTCACAAAATATATAGTTTAGGTAGAACCAAGGTTTCCAGAATATTTTATCATCCAATTCCAACTTGTCCCATCAGAAATTTCCTCACAAACAGTAACCTGAAATAATGTCAACATATCTTGTGTTATGGTTTTTTAGATTTTTCCCACCTGTCATTACACAATCACAGCAGAAGCTGTCTGAACAGGTGTGAAAACAAAATGTCCATGCTTTTGAGGAGCATTCTACTCCTTGGAACACAACTTGTTTCTTTTGTTGTGTGCTCCCCAGCTACATCTAATAACACTAATAATATCAAATGTCACAAAGCTGTACTCTAACTAAATACAGCCACTGACAGGTGATCTCAACTGGCCTCAGCACTGGACACAGTGGATTAATAAATTCACTGTGTAGCATCGAAAAAGACTTGTGCAATAAATTACATTTTTTTTCTGGCACTGGAGCATCCACACAAATATGTTCAAGTTAGTCCTCGATGAAAAACAGACTCCCTAGTCTCTCGGTTTGAAACAAAGAACAAACAGTAAGGAGATGGACCAAGAGCAGTGGCAGAAGCACCATAAAGTGCTGGTGAGTACAGGGGAAAAAATTCCTTCTTGGGGGCATCTGTGTTGTGGATTTGTGTCTCCATTATCCAGGCCTGGGGCTTTCTGGTTTCTAACTTGTGTAAGGGCATTGTATCATGTTTGTTGAAATGAAAGATGAAGACCAACTCTTTTTTCACTAACAAATATTAAGGTTCTGCCTCATTATACCTAGTGTTTCCAAATAACAGATGATTTAGAGAGGATTGGAACACGGTGTTTTGTTTGTCCTGGCGTTAATGAGCGTTTGAAATGCTGATGTGTAGGCAAATCTATTTCTGTTTTAATATTTTGCATATATATTACTATATAATGCCTTGTGGGGGGAATAGGAATTTAACATCTAAATATATTAATATTCAACAAATAGTGGTGTGTACAAAACAGAAGAAGAAATTTTTTTTCCCCTTAAAACATAGCAGCCAGTGTTAGTTTGGCTTCATGCAAGCTATTACAATGGTTGTACTAATTTGTTTCTCTAATTTAGGTCTGATAGATATTAATTTTTGTCTTCAGGAAATACACAGCTCTTTGCTTGTTTTCATTTAGACCACCTCATCATAGTCTGAAGTGATGTACACTGGCAGAAAGGGGTTTGGTATCCCTTTCAGTTTGCCAGTGGAATATTTCACAAGGGCCTTGAGCCGAATAAGTGCAAACCCCAAATGGAAATAAGATGCGTCTTTTTAACGTGTTGTAGACAACCAGAGGTGCATGGTGTCCTTAGCTGCTCTGGAGTGCCATGGCCTGAAGTCTCTGAGCAAGCCTGTGTGTCCCTCTAGAAGAATTGTGCTTGTGACCCAACAGTAACTGGATTACATTCCAGATCCTCATTATGAAGACCAGAATACAGGATCCTGGAGGTTTCTTCTGCTTTTAAAATACATAAATCGATTAATTTACTGGTTTACTGCATTTGGTTTAGATAAATGATGGACATATTTCTACATGTAAAGAGTGGGAGGGAAGGAGAGAGAGGTTTATGGTCAAGTGAGAATCACTAATTTATAAACTGGGGCTATGCTGGTTCCTTTTGCTCTTGACTGATAGCGGTGTGAATATGACATCATTTTTCTTGGGCTTTGTCATCCACTGAAGTTAACTGAAAGAGTTTCACTGAGCCTGGAGAGCACTCCTGTCCTGGTGGGCAATCATAGAAGGCTTTCATGAGCACAACAGTATTCAGTAGAAGTTGTGCTGGCATGAGTTTAGACTGTGTAATTCTGTGTACCCAGAATTACAAATAAGTAACTCAAGATGCTGCCACCATATGCCATCAATATATAAAGGGTGCCAAACAGAAAGGCTTTCAACCAGCTCTGTGACTATAGCAAACAGCAATAAATACATGAATAGATCTTCTTCAGATAAATTATATGGATGAGTGTGTTTCACAGGTTACAAAATACTTTTAAAGCATACAAGGTATGTTCTTAGCTTGTAAGTATTTAAAACACAATACACACCAACCTCCTCCTGGTTTTATTTGCTTTGCTTCTTCCTCATTTTCTCTTTGCAGTAACAATTTATCTTGCAGTCTGCTTATCTTCCTCATTAATGAGATTTCAGTTTAACTCGTTGTGCTCCCACCATCGTATTTTTCCCCCTATAATACTTCTTGATTCATGTAATCCCTTCCTAAAAAGATGAAACACTGGGATTTGTAATTGGAATTACCTTTACTTATGAGATTGTAATGGTTTCTTTCCTCTAAATTGATTTAAATCAACACAATTCAATTAATTTCTTTCTTGTGCCTCTGTCAGTTGTACTAAACTAATATTCTAATATTGCAGTAGGGTCTATAATGCTGTTTATATAATTTTGTTTCCTGTCTTGTCATGGGGGTTACTGGACTTGCACCCTGTGCAAGATGTACCTCCCTTCTAGTACAAAAGCCAGTCTGCTTCGGCTACTTATCCTCATGCCCTAGATTTGTGCTTCAGCTTTTCCCTGTTCTGCTACAGGCAAATATAGTAGTAGTCTCACTTCAGTATTTGTAGACACCTACAGTTTTCATTTGGAGTGTTTTGGTAAACTGGAAACTGCTTTGATATTTACTTTAGCAGGTGGTAGGAATACAAGACTGTTCATTTAGAAGTAAACTCTCTTTTAAAATGTAACAATTTAAGTGGAGTGTGAAGTCAAGCAAACCTTGAGATATATGAAGTACAACAGCTCCAATATAGAGGTTTGGTGAACTGTATATAGACACTATTTTTTTTCATGAATGGATGCTTTTGTGACTCTTTTGTTCCTTTTGAAACTTCTTTTTACAAAACCCTAATTAAAATGAACAAATCAAGGATGACTTCATAATATATATTTTTTCTGCTTATGCGTTCTACCGGGATATCGTTCCTCTACAGCAATGGAAGGCTATTGCAACTCTTCAAACAATGTTAGATTAATTTTTATTGTTTAAGTTGGTTTTGGGTGATACTTTTCACTAGATCTTTTAAAATCAATATTATTTTAACTTCTCTCCATCTCAGCCTACGCATCTTCCATCTGCATGAACATTTTTTTACTGAGTGCAATAAAATGAATTAGATTCAGAGGGACTTTTCTCTCTTTTTTCTTACTCTCCTTTTGACTTCTTAACTTTTCAAGATGTCCTCCACTTTCAAAATGTCTAAGGGGAAGAAGAAGAAGAATTTAAAATGTGATTAATTGCTATTTTAACACCCTTGAAACTGATACTGAAGCCTGAGAAAATTTTCAGAAGTTCAGAGAAATAGAAAAAAAATGGAATTAGAAAATGACAGTCATTTGGTGATAGAGAGTGAAAAGGGAAAGAATAAATAGAAAACACATCACCCCTGACTTCGTCTTGGGTTTTCAACATCTGATATTAAATAAAACTGTGGAATTAAATTGGAAATATTTATTTAGTTTTAAGTACTATTAATAAAAACACTTTATGAATATAAAAATCAAGCTAAAGGCACCTAAATTACCTCTGATTTGGGAGTTTGCTTAGAATTCACCTGTTACTTGCAGACATGATTATGGCAAGATCCTTTCTGCCCTTTGCAAAAGACCTAAGCAGTTAAAGCACTTATTCTCTAGGGAGGACTGAACCTGTCTCTTCCTCCAGATGCTCCCTGTGTGTCCTGAGAGAGGCCCCTTTCCATACTCTGCTGGCGTTTATGGCATCACATGTCTGGAAATGCAGCAGTTGAGGGGCAGGTTCAGAGTAGCAGATGTGTGCAGTCATAACTCAGCCTTTGGCTAGGGCAGGCACACAGCTACAGCTAAAATGTACCTGCATTTACATTAGAACATAATGAAAAGCCAGGAAATAGTTCTGGGCCCTCAGACAAAGCACATCTGACTCAAAGATGGGTATTTTCCTGTTTTGTTTTGGGTTTTTTTCCCTTAAATTTGACATCACAGTTGTGGCAATGAGTCTGCCTGCCCAGAGGGATTGAGAAACCAGACTGAACCAATCCTCTGGCAAAGGAGTCACTCCAAAGTCTAATAAAGCTGCAGAGAAAAATGAGCAGTACCCACGTGGCAAAGTGCTGCTGGTTGTCCAAGAAGAGCCCCAAGAGAGGAGGCAAGAGTGACTGCAAGCTGGAAGTCACCTAGCACAGTGCAACTCATTCACTGGAAAGACTTCTCCTGGAAAAAAAACTCCCCAAAAAACCTTTAAGATTCCAAACAAAGCCATTGAATAGGTGGAAACATAGTGAACTTCAGAGACTAGAAATGAGATACAGGAGTTCAGTTAAATGGTGAAATGCTCTTGAGTATACAGTGGATTTTGTCCTACTCCAAGTCTTTAAACTGGCACTACACTCTGTGGAGAGAAATACTCTGTGTGTAGGAGACATCAGCCAAGAGCTCCAGATTGAATTCACTGTGTCATGTAATCACAAAATGGCAGATTTGAGCTCTGGAACTGATGGTTAACAATGGTTTGATTAACAATAAGTAAAATTGCAGTTAATAGGAACTTCGTTTAATTACTCTGGCTTTGAGCTCTTTCCCAAATACTCACTATATATGATTGGCCAGATGATATTCAGGACAACAGCTCATTCTTAGACCTGTGCATAGATAAATTGTTCCCTCTGTAGTTTCTTCACGGTGGTCTCATATGGAGAAGAACAGAGACATAGTGCTGCTGCTGCTATTTTGAGAGAGATTTGATATGAGGGAGCTGTTATAAGCCTCATGAGATCTTCTGTATCCTGTGTATATTATCAAAACAACTCCATGGAAGATGTGAAGTCTGGGATATAAACAACCAGTACTAGTGGACCATTAGGACAAGATGGAGATCAGGACAAAGGAATTTATAAGCTATTTGTTTTGTGATGTGAGAAAATCTGCCATCACTGGCAATATTTGGAACACTGGGAGTGAACCTTATTGATTTCATGCGCTTTTTCCTATACCTGATAAAGGGAAAAGAAAAAAAATCCAGGTGCTTGGATCAGTCTTGATGTTTATTTGAATAAATTCCCAGCAGACTGCAAAGCACTTCAGAGAAATGAGAAAATGACAGAATGGCAATTTTGAAAACAAAACTGCAAGAAAAGGTAATATAAAAGTAAGGTAAATTTGGTAATAGTGTGCTAAGTAAGTTATTAGATTTCGAGAGTTGGGGAGAAACTAGATGTATTCTCACGCCTGTTCAGTTTAAAAAGAAGCATAAAGGCTCTGTAAAGAGTGTTAATGTGTTGCATATATTATCTTCTACCTGAAATGGGAATGCTAACAAGTTGCAAAGAAAGTTATTGTGAGACTAATTTATTTAAAAGAGCTCTTTGAAGTGTCTGCTGTTGGATGATGTGGAGCTTGATTTAGGATGAACAGCCAGGACAATTGCCTCCAAAGAGGAGCTTTGCAAGGTTAAAATGGGGAATAGAGGAAGAGAACATGTGCCTGGCCAAAGTCTGGTGTCAGGTGTAAGCAAATTCATGGCATTCCTTCTGTTCTAGGGCAAAATACAGTGTGGTTTGTGGTGGGGTTTTGTTTTTAGATTTTCAGGGGATTTTGTTTGTTTGTTTGTTGGGTTTTGGTGGGGGGGAGTGTTTGGTGGTTTTTTTTTTTTTTTGGTTTTTTTTTTTTGGTTTTTTTTTTTTTTTTTTTTTTTTTTAAATTCTAAAATAACAGTTCTTAAAAAAAAGAACTATTTCATGAGTAGCAAAACTTCCATCAGGAAAGACAGACCATGCGAAACCTGAAGCTGGTATATATTAAAGAGAGAATCAGCATGTAAAACTGATCTGTAAAGAGTGCTAGTATATACAAAATTAATCATATAGTGTTAGTTCACATAGTAAAGTCTTTGGTTCAGAGGTGTCCAGAGAACTTGACCCAGGAGACCCAGTGGGAGAGCAGTGGAGGAATTGTCACCAAGATTTTTAGATAAAGGGTTAAAATAAAGGCCTAGATGTTCTGCTGAAGCAAAACATGATGTCTGAATCCTTACAGCTCTTGGAAAAAAACACATGCCCTGGTGACAGTAGCTAGGGTAGGTAAAATTCCTCCACTTTGTCAGTCTTCACCTTGAAGGTTTTTTCTTTGTTCAGGTAGGTACCAAAGTTTGGTGAGTTGGGCTGTTGAGAAGTTTTCATTTGCTTAATCTCTGATCTTCCAGATGTGGCTCACTGCTCATGAATTGATGGCATTTCAGCCCTGCAGTCATACTTGTGCCTGTGACAGTGACACCAGATGGGAGCTCTTGCCAGCAAACCCATGCCAGAACCCTCATCAGGTACACTCTTCTGGGTTGCTGTACACCATGTTCACATACATATAAGGCTCTGCCTTGTATTGCCTTGCCTCTTGCTTTCATGTTCTTTATAAATAAAAAAGAGTATGTTTCTCATTCATTGGAATAAAAATGCAGTTTGTTGTTATTGATGTTTACTAAATTCAGCTCTGCATTCCTTTAAGCCATAACATTAGACATTGTAATTGTTCTTTTTGTAACCACCCTGACAAGCTGAAGAGATTTATGACATTAGGTAGCCTAGGCAGAAGGCTCAAATAAATTTATTTTCATTGATGAAAACAAAAATCCTTGAGACTACTTCATGGATTTTAGGTTTAGCTGATTTTTTTATTGTCTTAATTTTTCTTTAAACTTTACTTAGAGTAGTATTCTAAACACAAAGGATTTGATGCAGGATTTGTTCTCTGACCATTTCCTGCACAGTGCAAGCCACCTATGACTCAGAATCCTTGGGCCGGCATAAGGAGGTCACTTCTCACACTTTGGTGGATTTCAGTTGAATATTTTAATGCATTCCTTCATGTCATTTGTAATGAAAACGAGGGTCCAGAATTCCTTCATTTGGATGATTTGGTGCTCTGTGCTGCCAGGAGCAGGTGGGTGGGGATGCTGCTCTGAGTGAGGGGCTCTGGTGGGCACCGAGCCCTGATGTGGAGGGGCTGCCTGGCCCCCTCCACACCTGCAATCTGAACAGTGCCAAGGCACAACGTGCCATACCCATCACCTGTGTCTCTTCAGTTTAGAGGTGCCGTTACTTTACCACAACACAGGAAATTTCCTGACCAGGTTGACATTTCTTCCCTACTACCCCCACTCCCTTCTCCCTCACAGCCAGATTCACTTGGAAGTCTGCTGTTCACAAAAAGCAGCTGAGGCTTTGAAAACACAGCCTGATAGAAACCCGGGGAGAGACTGCTGTATATTTTGGTGATATGGTAGCTTTACACTTTCTAACAGGTATTTACCAATCAATGCATTACTGTTGGTGACTTTCTAAATCTTCTGCAGCTGATGCAATCAAAGAAAATGGAGTGAAAACCTAAAAAAAGATGCTGCATATGAAGGTAACTTCAGTGCCCCAGAGACAGCATGTTTTGAGAAGAGAACTGAGCTCTGCTTACTTCTGATATAGTCATCCATGCTGAGGTATTAAGTTATACTGATGAGTACAAGTAAAATGGAAGCTTGCAAAATGAGAATTCAAATATATAAACAGGTTTCTGTTGATGGCAACCTAATAAAGGAGGTAATTCTCTAAACATATTGTTCCCATTTTGTTTCTAATTACAGTGAACTACAAGGTTAGTTCTGCTCTTTAAGTGCACTTTAATTACTCTCTCAATGTTGACTTTCTGCATTATGATTCCTGTAGCACACCATAGGAAATAGACATTTAATTAACCAGATGTCACTCAATAAATCTTAACTTCTACTCTGAATCAGAAAAGCCAATGCTAATAGGCATAAAAGCACCAGGATTTTAGAAATAATTTACTTTTTATGTTCCTTTAGCTCTTTGTTATACTAAGGAAAATGTCTGTAATGAAGGAAAATTAAACTGATGCTTGTAAGCATTTAATTTAATGAAAAATAGGTCCACAAAGTAAAAACATGATCCTAACATTATGTATGTGTTAACATTTCATAACATGTGGGAAAGGCAGCTGATAATGATGAAGTTAACTGTGTGGTATGACTGCAGCCAGACGTGTTGCCTCACTGTCATACTTCACCTCATCTTGTCACTTATTTGTGAATTTAGAGAGCTACATGCAAACCCCATAATATACATTAATATACCCTTTCCTGTGAGGGTGGTGAGGCACTGAACAGGTTGCCCAGAGAAGCTGTGGATGCCCCATCCCTGGAAGTGTTCAAGGCCAGGCTAGTTGGGGCTCTGTGGAATCTGGTCTGGTGAAAGATCTTCAGGTTTCCTTTCAGCCCAAATCATTCCATGAGTTTATGAATATTTTTGGATTTTTGGGATTGGGTTTTTTTAATGCAGCTGTATAAGCTCACAGTCCCTGATGATGCCATTGTGGTAGTCCAGAAATATTAGCTGTAATAGTAATACACAGGATATATAGCAAGGCAGAGCGACACAGATTCCCAGTGTGTCAGCTGAGAACATTTCCTAGCTTCGGAAGAAGAGGGCAGAATTTCCCCTTAGACTCTGCTGACCATCCCAACAGACCTGGTTTGTGTCACTCAGGATCTGTCATGAAGATGGTGCACCCCAAATCCTCTGCTTGGAGGTTTTTAAATATTTCTGGCAGCCTTAAGCCCAAGTGAACACAGCCAGGTTTTCAGGTTGGTGACAGCCTGAAACACTTAGGTGTTTTAAAAGCTGGATGATCTCTTCAGATGTATTTCTCTGCTGTTTCTAGAAAAGTAAATGGGGCTCTCCACAGTAACTTGCAGCAGTACAATCCCTTAGCCTGACCTCCCCTTCTTAGGGTTGATGTCTTGTCAGAGCCCTCAACCCTAGTCCTATTTCTAATGTGATCTGGGTTTATATTATAGGAACCTCTCTACTACAGCTGCTTCATTTCTTTTCTCCATTCCCCCATGCCAACAGTACTTTAGCCTTCCTTTGCAATGTCACTGAACATGGCCAGAGTGCCATAAAAAATATACAGGGGCACGTTCTCCTATTAATAATTGGAGTGCAAAGCTCCTATTAAAATTAATGGGCACTCCGTGTGCATTGGAGTGTAAAAATAACCCCCCTATTCTCATATGCTATTTTAGTCTCTTCATTCTTTCTAACCTATGTTTCCACTTCCATTACACCTAATGAATGCTGTGGGAAGGCAGTTCCTTCTCCCTGAGGTTAGTGGCATCAAAGCTGTCCCTCAGGCTTAAATTCATATTGTGGCTGCCCAGGCTCCCTTCCTCAAAATGGAACCAGGCACATGTTCTGTAGCTCTTGTGAGACCATGTTTTAGCATTTTCCAAGAGTGATCATGTATGATAATAATACTGAATGTTTTTAGAAACCAACCCAAATGCAAAGGTAGTGACATCAGGAAATATGTTATTACTGAGAGGTATTTGTCAAGTATTAATTGCTTTTCCAGTCTTAGTATTTGTCTCTTTGTAATGTCCAGCAAAATTTTTGGCAGAACAAGGACAGCTTTTAAAAGTTTGTGTCTCAGCTGAAAGGTGCCTTTCTGCTAATCTGGTAAACCAACTGCTAATTCTCTACTTGGACCTCCAGAACAAATTTTTCCTTAAGTTCTCTATCCCCTTCTTGGAAATACCAGCAGTCGGTACATTTTACAAATGGTATGATTCCATCCAACTAACATAAACAAAGAAAATTAGGAAAAGAAAATGAATTTTTTATGGGAATCCTCAAAGTGAGTTTGTGAAGTTTGATAAAGTTTCCAAAGACTAGTAAGAAACTACTGCATAAAAATCTCTCTCAAAATGTGATGAAAATGTTTTGGATGGGCATCCACAGACATTTAAAAGACAAAACCCCATGATTCAAAACATCTTTAAAGAAATATTTTGCTTTATTGAAGAGAGCACATTACCAAAACCATACCTCTGCATTTGTTAGCATGGAAGACATGAAAATTCTTGTGTGATCTCCCCTGCTCTGAGTTGTCCAAAGGCACCAGTGGCAGGATTGAGGGCTCAGGGAGCGCTGCTCCCAGGAGAGCTGCAGCACTGGGAGGCTGTGGCTGCTGGTGCAAGGAGAGTTAATGCAGCATGACACTGGCTCTGCTCTTATGCTGGCTGCTGCTGAGGTGTCAGAGGATTGAAAAAGGGGAAAGGAATCCCAGGAGCACTGTCAGAGCTTTTTTCTGGCCTCATGTGGAAGATGCCTGTCCTATGGCTGAAACCACAGCGGAGCTGTGGGCATGCACTGCAGGGAACCTGGCACGACCTCCTGTGTGCTCCTGGCCACTCGTCTGTGCAGGGAGGCAATGGGCTGGCTTGGGGCAATGGGCAAACGTGAGGCAGGATCAGTGTCTGAACTCCTGACTCCCTTCACGGCAACATAACCAGGCAGTGGGCAGGAGTTTTCCTGGTGGGACTTTTAGGCAATCCTGAACACCTTAGTGCAGCTCCCTGCATGCCTAGGCCTGTGGGTAATCTGGGTGCCCAAACATGAGTTCTGCTGGGTGGGCATTGCTCTGAAGTTTATACAAAACTTTTTTCATTTTTGTTCTACAAATACGTTATTCCCAACTGATTAAAACTCCCTGTTAAACTCCAGATCTATGATATCATTTCTGGGCTGGAATGTCCTGCCCAAACCATGTTTCTTGCTTCCACCTTTGCCTGAGCTCTCCTAAAGGAAATCAGTCTTCAGTTGCCTAATTGAGCTCTGAGTTTAGGAAGGCATTACCATTCAGAAAGCCTCCAGTGAATTCTCGTTTCTGCTAAATTGATCAGGTGACTCATCACCACCTTTTAAAAATAAAAATTCCCATAACTGCAGTAATAGCTTCAACCTATAAAAATGAATAGTATCAGGCAAAACAGCCATTCAATGGTGAAATAGCATTTCTCAAAAGACAGTTTTTTGAGACCATACAGTACCCTCTTTGTATGAATGTCCATCTTATGACTGTGCCTTTACTTGCCTCTTGAAATCTGGACTTTTTGTAGGGGTTCCCATGTGGCTGATTATACTGTTGAATAACATAATAATATACTTCACATGTGCCATTTCAGAATATGTGAGGTGCCTTATAATTACTCTATAATGATTTACTCTCTGTACTGAAGTCTAGTGAGCCTATCTGCAAAATAAGATTCTTAAAACAGCTGAGCTTTTGTAGCTTTCCTTTTACCCAGTAAATTTCCTATCTCCCAAGGGACCTCTGTTTTTCAAGAGTGCTTTGTCAGGTGTCAGAGGAAAGGAAAGGAGATGGCCACCCATAAGGAACAAACAAATCCATTGATCCTGGGACAAACTGAAAAAATGAGGTTTTGCCTTGTGTTTCTTTGGTAAGAAGCAATTGTCCGGGCTGCAGACAGGTTTCTTGGCAACATGTGCTTCTTTGTGAATATTCAGTTTGGGTCATTGGCTGGATGGAGGCCTGTACTTATCTAACTTGCTAAAAACCACTCTGCTTGTGTCATAAAATTATTTATACATTTCAGTAAAAGTTAAGTAAATAATGAATGAATGAATTCAAGGAAGAAAACCATCTTTACTGGACTTGGAAACTGTGCTAAAGTTGTGACCGGTGAACAGGAATGTGAAGCCAGAAATTAATAAACGCAGTGCTGTATCAGGATTGTGTGGCAAGGGTTTGGTAACCAGGGGCCTGCAGGGGTGGATTCTGAGCAGCTGCCGGAGGCTTCCCCCAGGTCTGACAGAGACAATGCCAGCTGGCTCTGAGACCAGTCAAGGCAGAGCCCACCAGGGACAGTGGTGGCACATCTGGGGTGACACAGAACTGCCCCACAGCCTGCAGCTGGAGAGAGGAATGAGACCATGTGAGAGGAACAGCCCTGCAGACACCAAGGTTAGAGCAGAAGGAGGGGAGGAGGTGGTCCAGGTGCCAGAGCACAGATTCCCCTGCAGCCCGTGGGGCAGCTGTGCTCCTGCAGCCTATGGATGACCATGCTGGAGCAGAGATCCACCTGCAGCCCTGGAGGAGCCCACACCAGAGCAGGTGGATGCCTGAAGGAGGCTGGGACCCTGTGGGAAGCCTGCACTGGAGCAGGCTCCTGGCAGGACCTGTGGCCCTATGGAGAGAGAATGGCAGGTCTTGTAACCTTGTGGGACACCTCCCTCTTGAACTCCAGTTTTTAAGAGATGTCTCTGAGCAAGATATGGTTCTAGGTGTCAGCTGGGGATGAAAGCTTCAAGACAGTTTATCATATTCTTTCGGTGTTCCAAACTCCAAATCTCCTCTGCTTTTGGTTTCTGTTTCAAGAGGTGTCTTTGACCAGCTTGGTATCTTGCAACACTGCAGTGAAGCTTACAGCTAGGGCAGGCACTAAAAACAAAGCCCTCGTATATGATCTGGAGCTGACATGGGCTTGTCTTCCTCCAATAAGAAAACTGACCAACATGGAGATGAATTAAATTATTTATTCTCTTTATTGTTGAGTTTTCTGTGTGCTTTTTAAATTTTTTTTTGTCTTTCTCTGTCTTCAAAGAGACAAAGCCTCTCAAAATTGACACAAATGACACAAATAACAGAAGTTTCTGTGCATCTCAGCTGTTTCCCTTTATCCCCAAAGGAACAGTCTGTCCGTCTTTGATAACAGCCAAAATGACAGTTTGGGACTTTAAGTCTTCTCTCATTTGGTTAGGGCTTTTAAAATTTTTTTTTTAAACCACCTGAGCATATGGCAGATTTCATGGATGAGGATGTGATTTTATGTGAAATACATATGATATGTTGATTACTCTCTAGTACTTATTCATCAATCAATTCTTTTCCAGTGGCCTCTCCTAATCAGATCACTGAGACTGAGTCTGAAGAGCACTCCTTTGCTCCAGTAGGCAATAAACTAGTAGAAGATTTGCCCATATGTCATTTCTTTAAAATTGAACAAGAAAATAACATTGTTTTGGGCTGTGCCTCTTTTTTTTTGAAAAGAGGATTGTGCTGTTGCATATTTGAAATAGTTTCCTGAGTTGTCTGGGCAGGTGCAGGGGGTGGGGAATTTGCCAAGAAGTTCAGAATCATTCACCTCTTTCACCAAGGCTGTCAGCAGCAGTGACATTGCACCCTTCTGTGCTCCTGAATGACCATGGCAGTTGTGTTCACTGTCACATCATTATCAGTTGCCCTTTCAATCATGCTGAGTAGGAAGCTGCAGCTGTAATCAGTGGCAAATTTTTAATTAAGAAGTGAAGTACTTATCAACAGCTGTTTGAGAAATAAGCCAAGATTATTTAATGGGTCCCTTGGATCTCTGAAACATTACTCTTATGTTCTCTGTCTCATAGTGAATTCTGCCATCACATCTATGCACCCGTCTACAACCCCACATCTCTGTAAAATATATGAGGTCTTTTTATATATATGGGCATTATGAGTAGGATCTATAAGTGCTTGATTTATATGAATCATCCCACAGATAATGTAATTACTGAACTTCTATTTATTAGTATGAAACCTAAGGAGCAGTTTGGCCTAAAAGAGATTTATGATGATGAAGATCTGTGGGGAGAATAAATAAAGGAATTAGATAGTATTTTACTCTAGAAATATGCCATTTGTCACTGAGGAATTAATTTAGTTTAACTTTCCTGGCATTAATTATATTTATTCTATCTAAAAACATCAGAAAAGTATTTTGACACAGATGATTCTTAGATTATATTTTTCCCTTACATACAACATATAATGTCACATTGCGTGGTTCAATGATCATTCCCAAAAGGAAGTTTAGATGAACACACCTGGGTCAGAGGTGACAACACAGATATAGGCTGCACAATGCCAAGAGGGCATCAAGAATTGGAAAAAGACACATTGCATTTGGTACACAAAGGTCTTTACTTTTCAAATCTATTTTGTATTAGTTATTTTCATTAATATTCTTGCTTTGAAAATTTTCCAAATATATATCAACATTTTTATTTACTTGAAAAACAACTGGCAAGCACTTTACTATACCCAGATTCTGTGCTTCCATTTCCAATGGAAAACTGAGATGTTAAAGTTACTGCATGGCTCACCTAGCTCTTTTCAAGAAACTGTGATGAGCAATTACAATACACATTGTCCTTTTAACTCTGAGATATTTAATATCTCAGATTCAGGGCAGTGTCCCCTTTGGTCATCCAAGCACCACTTTCTCCTTTAGTTGAAGACATGCATTTGTTTCCAATGGAAAGAAAATAGCCATTTCTGGAATGCCCTGTTTTGTCAGTGGAGTGAAAACAAAGGCCTGATGAGACATCTTGTCTCTGAATTTAGTTCATGACACTCAGAAGGGAAAACTGTGTCTGCTATCTTCTGTGGCTGTTGGTGACACTCTTGAGATACAACATTCAGAGGGACAGTGGTCACTGGGTGGGCCAAAGACCCCCTGCTCTGGTATCATTACATGTGATGGAAATTTTTTTTCACCCAGGGGCTGAAGTGGGACTTGAAGATGGTCTGAGCATTTCTAAGTATTGATGTGGGAGATAAAAACCTAGTATGCCACTCTTCCAGCCTGTATTTTAGTGTTCAGAAAAGCTCATTGGCATCTTTGCTGATTTAATATTGGGTACTTAATACACTAATTGTGGCCACTCTTTCTGTATGACAATGGGGACTTGACAGGTACCAAGATGAGCAGAACTGATGAAAAAAGAACAACTGTTGTCCTTTCAGATGGCCTTGAATTGGTAAGATCTCCTGGAGTCCTGAGTTTACCAGGTACTCTGTCCACATGATCTGACCTGTCAGACATTCTTGTGCTTCTTCAGTCTTCCCAGTCTCCTCTTCTTCTTCTCCCCCTGAAAGTCTCCAATCTTCTCACATCCATGCAGTTAGGAATGTAAAACACCCTGCTGCCTGTCTGAAAACACCACAGTCCTTCCTAGTGATGGTATGGCCCTAACTCAACTCCAAACTCCAAGACAGCTTGCTAGTAGATAATATCCATTATTTTTATATCTGTGCCTAGGGGGCATTCTTTGTCTTGAGCAGGACATTTTTTGATGATCTGGGCAGGAGTTATTCTAACTGTGAACAAGTTTAGAAGAGTGCCATTCTCTCAATTCAGTAAATCAGATCAGCCTATAGGCAGTCACCTACTGTAGGGAAATATTTTTTGCATCTCCTCTTCATGCACAAACATCCTATTGTTTGACATATTAATAATTGCAGAACCTGGAATATACTATAGGGCCAATAGTGTTCAACAGGTCATGCTTGTCTGTTTTCATCAGAATCACAATTAAGGATGAGCAGCTGTTTCCAGCTGAAATAAAAATAGAGGTTTTTTGAAGCCTGGCTTGAGTTTCAGGAAGATTCAGTCAACTTTTTCTCATCCATTTTACTGTTTTGTTTTTCTGCATGCCTTTGTAACAGGCAAAAAATGCAAGTAAAAGCATTAGAACACTCTTCAGGTGATATAAGGGAAGTATCTGTAGGCTGCACATAAAAATATGAAAAAAAAAGGGGGAAGGTAGCTTATTCCTCGAATACGTAAGCTGGGTTTTAGACTGATGGATAGCAGAAACCCATCTGCTCTTCAGTGGACACCACCACAGGTTTTAGTTCCTTTTATATGATTTTCATAGAATCTTTAAAGAGTTTTTGTCTCTGTTGCTTTTTGCAGGGCTTCATTTTGCTGGCAAATACAATTCAAGGGCTGAGTTTCAGACCTGTACAGATTGTGTGCAGAGTCCAGCCCACCCCATGCTGTGTGTACCAGTGTGCACAGCCCTGGCTTGCACCAGTCCCTCCCTCCTTCACCTCACTGCTATTTTAGTTCTCTGGATGATTTATCATTTTTTATCTTGCTTGCTTTACAGCAACATAATTTTTTTCTGGGATAGTTTTCATTTGCTTAATATTTATGCTCTTTCTGATCTTCATTACATTATCATTTCAGAGCTGCATGGTTTTGCTAACCCTCTCCATCTCAGCACTGCCTATACGTGGAATGTGTTTTCTGGATCATCAGCAGAAACTGTTTACGAGGCATTGGTAATATTTACAGAGGTGTCTGAGTGACTAGGAAATTAAACTGACTTCTGATTTGTTTTAAACTCCTACATTTTCTTTCTCAAAGCCAGCTCTTTTCCTATTGGATTTGAAATGTGATTATTATGCCCATAGATTCAAAGGTGTCTCCTGGCATTTTTTTTGGGTTTTGCTCCATAAAGAGGATCAAAATCTAGATTTTTAAAGGACTAATGCTGTCTTGAAATATTGTCAAGAGGCACA
This sequence comes from Prinia subflava, assembly GCF_021018805.1. NCBI lineage: Eukaryota > Metazoa > Chordata > Aves > Passeriformes > Cisticolidae > Prinia > Prinia subflava. Next base: position 34,007,804 of record NC_086248.1, on the reverse strand, counting down.
GTATTTTTTCTGTACCCTATCACACAGCTAGTGACATTTTATCATCAAAATTATTTATTATCCCTTGTTACAGTTTTTTAATCTCTTCAAAACCATTTGTTCATCTTCTAGCCAATCCTGATGTAATCGTTTTGTAGATTTCATACCACACTTTCACATTCTTTGAAAAATCAAAATAACCCATCAACCTTAATCCTATTTCCCATTTATTTTCATAATTTCATCAAGCACAACAGTCAGATTTCTGGTGTGATTTACTCCTTATAAACTCACTCAATTTTTTATCACAGATTACATTATCTTCAGAATAACTACCTGTGTATTAAACTTGCAATGCAGATCTTGATCATAACCTTGGAATTTCTGTGGCTTTTAACCTAGTGGATAAATAAAAAGTTCTCAGATTGGAAAAAATGGCACTTTGCATGCATGTATGCACCAGACACTATTATTTTGGCAATAATAATTTGAAAAAATGATGATGAATTGCTCGTTTTTCATGTTTTATGATTTTGGAGGTTTTACACAGTGTTTTTCAAAAGCTGCGGGAGTGAAAACAAAAAGCAAGTGGAGACAGTGAAGACATGCCAAGTAGGAAAACCAAGTGAAAGGTTAATTTCCACAGGATGGAACCTGCTTTCCCTTCACTATATAATGCTGCTGTACTACATCAGAGGATCTAGGAAGATAGGGACTCATAAGAAATGGATAACTAGTACAGGATAATCCAACCTGGGGAGGGAGAGGAAAGGGAATTAGACACTTTGGCTCTGCATCTGATGCCTGCCTTCCCCTACCCTTGAAAAAGAGCAGACACCTTTGACAAGGGAGAGATGGGAGATAAAGCTTGAAGTGGTCTGTTTTTAATGGCATACCCTACAGTGTTCTTTTATTTCCTTATCCCTTTTTCTCCATGTTCTTGTTTCTCTTTAGTAACTGTTCCTAATATTCCACTTAAATGTCTACCATTTTCCCAATGGCAGAATGAACTCATTATTTTACATCTTTAATAATAATTTTCAAATAAAGTGCTGTATGTTTAACCTGAGAAGCACATTTCTCAAATGTCCTCTGCTCAGTCAGTGCCAGCAGCCTTTGGTGCAGGATGCAGCTGTTCTCTGGAGCAGAGCACATCTTTGATCCTCTGTCAAAGGCAGGGTGCAGGAACCCAGTCAGAAGGCTTTAACTAGTACTGCTTTGGCAAAAAGGGTAATGGGTGTGAAATTTCACATAACTCAGTTACAGGACTCATGTCTCAAGGCTGTTCAGGGGGTTTGCACAAGTGAGTAATAAATTTGGAGCTTTTAATTAGAATTGTGCATTTATACAGATCTGAAAATCCCTAGGAGCCAGGCATTCACTTGATCTGCAGTAAGGAAGAGAGGACAAACATTTGCATTGGCTCAGTTCATTCTTGGCACAACAGAAATCAGGAATTATGTTTTTCAGGTCACTTTCCAAATATACACACTCCCCCTCTTAGTCTCATGTTCATTCCCTAGAGGTTGTCTGCAAGCTACCCCCTCTAACATGTCATCCCTCTAGACTCCTAACCCAGATCCCATATCCTACTTCCTCTGCTGCAGTGATCCTATGCCTCTCCTTCCCCACCTCAGCCTCCTAGATACAGCTGGGACTTGCTTTTATAAAGCTCCTGCAGATTCTCTGTGTTGCTGGTCGCTGGTCATGCACAGGCAAATGTGGCTTGGTACACAAAGTCATACAGAATAAATGCCTCAGTTTGAAGTCAATTGTATTTATCAGTGCTTCTGGCATGACAGGAATACCACTTTTAGAATTTCATGTAATTTCCATTTACCCAATCTCCTTCTTTCCTGTGGAGCTAAGGAGTTCTGACCCCTTCTGAAAAGGATCCAAAGTTGGTGCTAAGTCTCTGAGACTATTTGTGAGTGGGAGCAGAGGCATGTGCTAAATTACTGAAAGTAGTCATGAGAATGAACTAAAAGATGCATCCAGGAGTACTCCATGTGTCAACCTGACTCTGGTTTTACTCTAGGCTTGAAGCAATCTGGGAATATTCTTCGTTTCTGCATTGCACATGTTCAAGTGGTTGGGACAAAGAGAGAAATGTTGAGCTCTCTTATTTTAAACTATGTTTTGCAAATTAAAGCTGCAGTAGAGAATCTTCAGTATGAGCTCCTGTTTTGCTCCAGTTTCTTGAGTTTGGCTTCACACCTCTCCCCTGACTGTGGGATGAAGGGCAAAATGTTGTGACTATTGGTGATAAAGCTGATACATGTGCTAGTGTTGGTTTGGGAGGGGCTGTCAACCAGGTGGCCGTGGCATGAGAGGCTTGCTGTGGACACCCTGTCCCACTCCTCACCAGGGCCCAGTGCAAATATTGCATTTTGTGCTGAGGCTGGGCAGCTGCAATGCTGTAGGTGCCCAGCACAGCTCTGTGCACCCCGGTTACATTACAGGTGTGGACTGGACATGCTCTGAAAACACCAGAATCAGGTGGTGGGGCATCTATTTCAGCAAGGGAGGGAGAAAATTTGTGTGCAGGGTGAGGATAGGTTCTGAATAAAATGTACTGGTCCAGGGTAAAGCACGCAGTGTTATGAATAAAGATTGCAAGGACTGTGAGGACCAAAAGGGCTCTGCGAAGTCAGAAGTCCAAGACTTTAAGTGGGAAAGCATCAGTAAAAAGTGACTCTGGCATTAAAAAAAAAAAAAAAAAAAGAGAACAAATGGCCTCCTTATTCTCCCCATCACCAGAAAAACTTCTGCACAAAAGATGTGCAGGCTACATGATTTCTGTGACTGAAAAGATAAATGTTAAAATCCCTACCTTGTCCAAGCAAAACAATATCTCTCATTAAAACTTGCCCACCTATTCCAGTGTGCTTGTAACTTTAATTTAAAATACAGTATAAATTACGTTTTTCTATTATTTTTTAACCATTCTTCTAAAATTCTAAAGGCATTTCCTACAATATTTCCATTTTGCATGGACATCTTTAAACTTTTTGGTGCTTATGTTCCAGGCTATACAACTGGATTTTGGGAGAGCAGTTCACATCTGTGGCCTGGAGTTGGGGATTTCTTTCCTTCAGTTAACTTTGTAGGATCACAGAACCTGAATCTGAGAGATGTTAGCTTATCTCCATGGACATCAGTGGATGGCAGGTGAATCACTACAGCAAGATCTGTGAGGGCTGCAAGCAACAAGGGGGAGAGGCTGTTGGCAGAGGTGACCTGCTCAGGCATTCTGTTTTACAGCTCCTCTCTCTGCTGTGACAGGCTCACGACAAAAATGTGATGGTCTTGTCAGCACAGCATCTACAGGAATGAGTGGCTGGTTAGGGGAGGCAAGCACTGGAGGGGCTGTAGCCAGTGCATGTGTTTCTGTGTATTTTAAGAGCAGGGGAAAGGGCAGTGTTCATGAGTCTCACCATCCCTGGTATCTGCTTGATACTCCAAACTGCTGGGTTGGGAATCAGAATAAACAATGACAATTGCATAAGCAGAACAAGGGGAACTATTAGTGTACAACCCAAAAGTTCTTCTTCTGAATGTTCAGACATTTTTAGTTTCACTGTCCCAGAAATGTCAGTGAATTAAAGGAACGACTTCAGCCGTAGCTCAGCTCCATTGTCATTTACATGTCAGGTTCTCACACTTTGCTAACTAAAGGCGATGGAGGTGGGAGTGAAACAGATTCTTGGAAAAAGCTTTCATAAAATGGGTCTCTAAAATATTAGACCTCCCCCTCCCAGCTCTGCAGAAGCTGCTGGATGTTCAGATCTTGGAAAAATCCAGTCATTCATTCACATCCCAATGTAGGCATGAGGGACCATTCAAAATGAAATAATCTTGTTCTCCAGGACCAATTCATCCAATACCACTTTTAGGTACACTACAATTAATGGTGCCTGGTTCTGCTGGTTCTCCACAAAAACAAAGGCAGAGATTGCTCGGTATCTCAGTAGCTGAATCTTTATTCAAAGACCAGAATGCTTTGCCTTACCTCAAGAGCTAGTGAGAACCAACATTACCTTTTTGGCCAGCTGTCTGGTCCATCTGCACTAAGGCAGCACCAGTATATTTAGAAGAGAGAGCAACATTTAGGAAAGCTGGAAAATTGAGTTACTTCTGTCTGAGGCATTGTTACTTCAAGTCAGATCAAAAGCATGTTGAGAGGAGTCGATAAATAGATCCTGCAAAGCTGAAGCCAGCATTTAATTACTTCTGAGCTTTGTTCCAGGCTCTTCCAGTTCAACACTTTTTGTGAGAGTTATATGAATTTTAAAATAAAATTACAAATATGGGACTTGAAAAGTGAGGAGAAGCTTATGCTCATTTCTGAGCTGATGGCCTCGCCAAGGGCTGTTTCTGCAAGCACAGAAGTTACATTGCTCCTGATTTACTTGGCTGAAGTGGAAAGTCTCTCTGCAGTTTTAATGGCTTGCAAAACTTGAGATTAAGATTTAATGGATGGTTAGGAAAGCATATTTTTGGCCTTGTAGTACGATTTCATGCTATGATGACTACATTGACTGGTGAGTTACAAACCTGCTCCAATTCTCCTCTACCAATAGGTTTCTAATTTACACAAGTATGGTTGAAATATTGAAAATCTCCTCCTTTATCAAAGAGATGCAAGACCTGCAATTATTCTTCCTGTTTTTCCCTTCCCCTTACCCCTGCCCACCCCATTCCCAGAAAGGGATTTTGTGCTCAGTCTCTCTGCAACATGCAAAGCTCCCTCCAGCTCCTGAGCATTGCACTCACCCTGTATGTGGGTGATTTATTGGAGTGCTGAGTCCACAGAATTGCTCACGCGGAGCACAAACGCAATCATTCATCTTTTATTTAAAATGCTTTACAGGCTGTTTATGGCAGCGTGACAACCAGGCACTGCTGCTTACAAGAGCTCAGGGGTCAGCTTGATCCAGCTCCCCCTGCGACTGGTGAACCACAATGGTCTTGGTGGAGGGAGCCCCTTTGCTTCCCAGGGGCCAGGTGTGGATTTGGGCACCCAGCTTACAGAGGAGAGGAGTGAGCAGCTCAGACTGCCAAACACTAGAGTAAAGGAGAGAGGTAGCTTTGCATTGCCAGAGAGAGACACTTGATTTCTCTGTGGTCCTGAATAGCAAAACTGCTTCAGGCAGCCCTGAGCAGTGGGACTGAAGTGCTCTGTGAAGCTTTGAACATTGACACCATGACGAGTTTCCAGAAAACAGCTGTAAAATCTTTTTCTCGTGGTGCATTCTGATCAGGGGAGGAAGGAATGACTTTATAAAATGCTGAATTGGATGCTTCATGGACTCTATGAACTCTTAGGCTGCTGAGGTGGGAAAATACTATTTATAGGGCAGTAGCATGACCTGAGCCTCAAAGTGTGCTGAGAGACAGTAAGACCAAGTCCTTGTCCCAGCCACATTAGTAAAGGGCTGAGAGCATTTGTACTGCAGAAAGAAGCACTGAAGCTTCAAATAGAAATGTACAGTGGTTTGTGTGCTGTGATAAGGGGAAAACAACTGGGGGAGAATCACAGCATAGAGGACTTCAAAACATCCTAGATCCCAGTGAGGTTAGAGAGGAGCAAGGAAGGGAGAACAGCACTGTGCCATTGGCACAAGCCCATGATTCCCAGATGTCTTTAGAGTTCTGTGCTGTTCTGATATGTCTGACTCAGGAGAGGTGCAGTGGGGACTGGAAGGGATGGAGAGGAGGGTGATCTTCACAGTTTCAGTGTGAAGAGCAGGTGAGTGAGCCAGGACTTCTCAACCTGGGACGCAGAGGGCTGAAGGCTAATTATGACAGAGGACTGTACAAATGCAAGAGGTTGGTGGAGGATGGATGGATAGGGGTGGAGTGGTTGTTTTCTGTCCCTGTAAGGAACAAGAAGGCATCAAATGAAGCTAGTAGGAGATAGGAACAAGACATTCCAATGAATTGGTTCTCTGTTAATCAAGCAGTAGAAGAAATATAAAAAATTTATACTCAAAATGAGACAAGATCACAGATTAGATACACCAGATACAATTGGTCTGGAATTCCTGAAGCTTCAGCCAACTGGAGGTTGGGCATGGCTGAATTAATTCCTTACATGTTTCTTTTTTTCAATACTCATATTCCAGACATTTGCTCTTACCCACTTCTTAGACAGAAGACACTGAACCTGGTGGGCTTTTTCTGAATAAATAAAGCTGTTCCGATAGTCCACGTTAATGAGAGAATCTTAATACTCATCAGAAATCTGATCCACAGTCAGAGAAATTAAACTGCAGGGACTGTCACCATGTATTCAGCTGAAGCTTATGTGTCCCCATTGAGATGGGCTGAAGCAGCACTGGTTGCTGGATATACATGCAGGATTACTGAGTGGAAACATCATTTCTATGCTGTGTGTCACATATACTTCACTGTATGTGACAATGACTGTTACTTGCTACCATTCCTGTTTCCAACTTGACATTTTGAGTTCAGTAAGAGATGATGAAGAAAAAAAGCCCTTTGGCTATTGTTACTTTTTAATGTTAAGAATGTGCAGCTGTTCCATGGGTTGTGTTTTATCAAGTTTGTGACTGTTAATAGAAAGCTAAAATAAACAGTGTCTGCGAGTCCAGTATTTTTGAGCCAGTGCTCAAACTAATTCACCTTTGCAAACAAGAGATATAAGAACAATGGGAATCTTGAACTTCATTTTCCCATTCTGTTTCATGCAGAAGACCAGCAATTTTTGGCTTCTAGTGCATGTTCTGGCTTTACACTGTAGTGCATGCAAACAGAACTGTCAACTTTACAATTAAATGAATATGGATTAGGGAATGTTTGGTGCCATTACTCAATAGGACCATTTTGCTGGGTGTTCAGGATTGTAAAAAACTTCCAGTGAATCAACACTCCATCATTCTGTTATCCATCTTTGTCACTCTACATCCTGGCAGAAGCAGCATTAGCTCTGCATTTAAATTACTGGGCACAGATACGACTTGTGTAAAAAAAAAAAAAAAAGGGAAGGGTAAAAATCCTGCTGTTCCACTTATCAACCAAACAGAACTGATTTAGGGCTATTCCTAATCTCTTGTTTTGACAGCCAGTGGTTTCATTTTTTCATTTGTAAAACTTCAGTGGGAATTACTTGATTTGTAAAGAAAAAAAATCACAGCTCCAGTGAAAGTTTCTTAAAAGACCTTCATTTGGACTAGACTAATGATTTTCTGTTGAAGAAATTCACCACTGTCCTGGATGTCTCAGATTCAAGCATCTTTTAAAATATATTAGTTTTTAGCTGCCTGTCAATTTAGAGTTGAAAACTACTGATCTTTGAAAATAAACAAGTTTTGAAAGAGTTGTGAGCATATGAATAAATGACACCGAAACTTAAATTTCCTGTATGAGTGATGCTGTGGTCTTCTGCATTTGGGTCTAGTGCAGTCACATTCACTTGCTCACTGGCACTGAGGAGTAGTGGCAATGATCTCACACCTCCTGGTTGTACAAAACCTGATGTGCTGGTCACCACTCTCCTGTGGCCATTTTGGTCAGTCACTACAGCAAGTCTGAGTGACAGGTCTCAGCACCAACACTGCTTGGAATATCTTGAGGGTGACCAAAAAAAGCAGAGCAGGGTTGCAGCTGCAGTTCCTTAAATGCTTGAGTCATGAAAAGCAGTGTTATTTCCGAGTCTTAAAAATCAGTGGGAAAACTGATATTCTTTGGTCTCTTTTTTTTGCCCCCTGCCATCAAATCTGTGTGTTTTTCTCACAATCCCACCCACCAATGAGTTCCTGTTCATTCTGTTTCTGAGGCAGAGCTGTTGGCATATATGTCAATCCAGTGTTTTCCAGCCTGCCTACCAAACGTGTACATTCTGTTCCTACTGATTTGCAAAGCCCTTCTGATGATGGCAGGCCAGGACAAGAAGCCCTGCACACAGCCCTCACTTCATGGTGCAGGGTAGAGGCTGAAAAACCCCTTCCCTGAAAGGTATCTGAGTTGCAAATACATCAGTGGGAAAAGGCAAGGAAGTGAATAACAGGGTTGAGGCAAAACTACTACATAGGAGATGTTTCTGGAAATGTTTCATAGGAATCAAGTGGTTGGGTTATCACTATTGAAAGAGTAGGTAGGTAACCCAAGAAAAAGACTAAAAAAAAGGTAAAATGCTGCCAAAAAGCCTGAGAGATCTTGCAGAAGGACCCTACAAGGAACTCTGTCATATTAGGAGACATGCATAAAGTCTGCAGTCTTAGAGGAAAGTCCCTCCCCTTTGCAAACCTGCCATTGTAACAGGGCTGATGCAATCATGGTTCTGCTGAGCCCGGTGTCAGAAAGCAGCCACACAGCAGTTCACTGCCTTGAAATTCTCACCAAGGAGACAGAGAGGAAGAAATGATATATCTTTACTAGTGTTTATCTTTCCTTTGCAAAGGGAAATTCAGTGTTGCAGAATGTAGTTATCAGAAAGAAAGGTTTCCCTGCACCTCCCTTCTCCATATTCTGCTATCGTACAGAGTTACAGGATGGCAGAAAAGGCCTTAGGATAACTCCTTGTTTTTCCTTTCTTTTGGTATGTGCCTGCTCTTTGTTCTACTCACATTGACTAATCATGCAAATAATCGTGTGGCCTTTTGAAAATGGAAACAAAGCAAAGATTAAAAAGGTTAAAATCTGCATCCACACAAATATCACCTGCACCTCAGGGAAAGGAGCTGCTCAAGCGTCACAGCAGTAACTCAAACCAAATTAAGAAATTGTGGCTGCTGTTTCCTATGTCAAATGAGGCTCTGCTCCTCCCATGGGCTTCCCTGAACACTTTCTAGGATGTCTTCATCTTGGAGAATCAGTTCCACAGTGATGATTGGGACATAGTATGAAATAAGTAAATGTTCCTTTGCCTTCTCTTTAGTCTCTCTGCCCAAGGATGCCACAGGGCTTAGGGAACTGATCATGAGTCTCCTGGCTTTGAGCCACAGACACAATTATCCATGGCTGAGCAACATACAACTAAACCACTGCACTTGGCGAGAATGATTGTCTCCAGACTGCATAACTGTAGCAGTGCCTTGGTTACGTTGCTTAAGATTCTAGTTTTCCATCATAAAACCAGATTTTCATGTGCTATTAGATCTGGAAAATTTTCATCCAAGCTGAAACTTCCCACACTGTATCTGTGGACTTTAAGCTGAATACTTGCAGCATAGTGTGTCATTTTTTACTAATAATAAGCCAGGGGAATAAAGGAAAAGTACTATTATTAGTAAGTGTTACTGAAGCTGGTGGATTCACTTGGCATACTTCATTTAAACTAAAGTTAACTAATTCACTAAGCTCATTTATGAAAGTAAGTGGCTGAATCACCACAGACTCTAGTGCACAAAAATGTGCCTGCAGGAGCAGCCTCTGTGCAATTGCGGCTGTCTCCTGTGGTAAGGGAGCAGATGCTGTGCAAGCTGAACAGCCAGTCAGGATACAGCTTCTTCAGCTGCCCCTGGAAATCTGTGCCTGGTCATCTCTCTCCAGACAAAGGCAAATGGGAGACTCCACAGGAATTTCTGACTGTCTGGAAAGATGGCTCATTTTGAGCAGGGGTTTGCACAGGAGTGTCGGAAGCTTGAGCAGCTTTGATTCTGGGAGCAAAGAACATCAAAGATGGTGCCAAGGTTGGTCCAAGATGAGTGCTGGCCCTGAGAGGAGTCCACAAGGTCACAATCAATTAAAAAATATGGTTGAAATGGTTACAAGATCTGAGTGCCCTAGGCATGCTGCACACTAAAATAGGCAGGAAACAGCTGGGGTGGGTAAAGCTGCAGTCATGGAAGAGTGTGTGCTTAATAGAAGGAATCAGTGTTACCCAGTCAAGAAACTGAATATTTGCAGCCTTGCCTTCCCTCTAGACCTTTTATCTGGAATGTTAATGGCTATTATCTAAACTCCAGATAGTGTCCACTACCTCTTAGCTTCTTGGAAAGTGTGCCTCCAATATACTTAAGCAGAATAATCTTTATTTTTCCTGGGGTGTTTCTTCTTTCCCAAATGAGGGGAAAGAGCATATCACACCGGTGTTCCTGGAAAATGTTTTCCTCCTTTTTCTTATTTAAGAACTGTCCATCCTGTTGATCAGATTTTCTGTATTTGAGTCGAAAAAGAGCAGAGCTGTCATGACATTGTTTTACTTATATTTAAACGCTCCCTACAGTCCACTCCAATAAGATTGCTACTTTGTCCCTCCATAGCCTTTTTGGCCTTTGGAGAGAACTCTTGCCAAAATCCCGCCAGTAAAAGGATGCACTTCATAACATAAAGAAGAATATTAGTCTCCACTTTGTCAGCTCTGCTGTGAGCCAGGCCTGAGGAACACCCTGGTGCCTGTCAGGCAGATGCCAAGGGCAAATGTCACGACTCCCTTTGAGCACAACAGAGAAACCCTCCTAGTGCAGCAGGACTTATATTGCTCTCTCCCTTAAACTTCTCCTTCCCTGTCACTGATAAACTGCCACAGCATGTCATCATGGACCAGAGAATGCTGCTGCTTTCACTTGTATCCCACATCAAAGGTTTTCTCTCCCATGCTGGATCACGTCTACAGGAAAATAAGACGCGACATGCATTTCACTGTGTGTATCCTGCTTTCCCAACAGCACTTCAGATTTCCACTATTTTTTTCTCGTCAGAAGTGACAGGGTGCAATAATGTCCATAGCACTTCACCCCAGGTTTTCTCCCTGCTTGTGTCAGAAGCTGTTATTCAATCAGAGGAAGTGCCCATTGCTCTCGCAGCAAGGCTTAAAAACTCCAATCAGCGTCATGAGACTGAAGAAGCCCAGACAGAGCAGAGAGATGTTTTTAAATGCATTTGCTGCCTGCTTTGTATGACACTAATTACCTCTAACTACCCCCTCTGCTTGTCAGGAGTTACAGATAAACACAGAGCTTCAGAGACAGTCAGATCCTAGACTGCAGAAAAGGAGCCCAGATTGAAATGCAATGCCCTGGACACACACGTGGAAACTGAAACCTCATGTGTGGCTTAGATCACCCAGAAAGCTGGAGAGGGAAGGAGAATACCCAGAACACTTTCTAATATCATCATTAGAGTCAATGGGAAGAGGGGGGAGACCAATGGGCGAGAATGTGTGGTGGGCAGCTGGGCAGGGGGAGGCAGCACAAGGTGGAGGAGCCATATGTGACTGTGCAAGAACAGCAGAAAGATCAAGAGGCTGCTCAGGGCCTGGAATAAAGCCAAGATGAGGCTGGAAACTCCAAGTGGATTGTGAAGGCTGGTGAAAATAAAAAGCAGCTTGGAAGAGATCCAGGCCAAAGCTGGAAATAATAATTGCAGACTAGGGTAACAACTGAGAGTTCAGCGAATTTCATGATCCAGGGAAGAAATGCAGTAAAATGTGAAGTATGGGTTCCAAGATCATGTCCTTTCCCAAGAATTCTTTTCTTTGGGAAGAGAGGCAGAACCCAAACTGTGTGAGAACAGGACTCCAAGGAAAAAATCAAATCATCAGGGAGGATATAAAGGAAACAGTAAAGAGGTCAGATGAAGAATGAAATGTGATTTCAGCAAGAAGGGGAGGGGGGCTGTTTGCAGGTGTTTGTGGTAAAGACGCCACTATGGGTTCTTTGAAATGTTTTAACAAAACTGTGCATGTAGGTTTAAGTAGTACAAGGATGTGCCCAGCTTCAATTTAAATGAGGAACTGTGCAGTAGGGCAACAGTGCTGTGTGAGATGGGAGCATACAAAATGGGTAATAGGGAGAAAATTGATGAGGAACCAGTGAAAAGGGCTCTGGGTGAAAGTATTGGCAGAAGAGACGAGGGAAATCTCGTAGCTCAAAAAGATGTATGGAATATATCTGTAACTATAAGGAAAGGAAAAAGAGACAGCAGAGAATGTAAGGGCTGGGGAAATCACTGAAAGGAGGGCATGAAAACCTGCAGTGGGAAAGGCTGAGCAATGGAAAATATGATAGCAGTTCTGTGAGAAGAGAAGGGAAGATAAGGACACGTAGAGCAGCAGCCAGATTTAAAACAAAGTTATAATGGAAGTTATGGCAAAGACAGGTATCTACATGGCCTAAAATGCCCTGTTTGCATTGCAGACTTTCTGATACATATCTGGTCTCTCCTGCAAAGACAGAAAACCAAGCAATAATTTATAGCTGGATGACAAATAGAAGAAAAGCTTACACTTTGTAAAAGTAAAAACATCCTCCTTATCCTTTTCCCATCAGTCAAATATTTCAGTGGCTGATTTTTGAAAAAGTTAGAGCTAGAGCTACATGTGCTAAAGATTAACTATAGTCCTCCTTTTTCTTTGCTCTTCAGATGTGCTTGTGGCTTTCAGACAAATCTAAACTCCAAAGCTGGTCTCCTTCTTGGGGGGGGGGGTGTGTGTGTTGTTCTCTCATGGATTTCATACACAAAAACCTGTCATGCCATGAGAGGCAGGGGCACAGGCAAGTGGTGCAAAGGCCTCCTGGCTTTTCTCTGCCATGCCAGCCCCAGGAATGGCATAATGTGTCCCTCTGGGAGGAATTTCAACTTTTTCAGTTGAGGTAGTAAATGGGAATGAGGGAACAGCTTTCCCCTGCTGCAGCACCTGTTGCTAGATTTCCTGTGTCCCCACAACTTACAGTATTCCCAGAGCTTTTCTACAAATGGTTTTGGAGGGGCAGATTCTAGTGACGGATTCAATCTGGATGTTCCCCCCTGATGTGGCTCACTGCCCCTGCAGCCATGGCCTGGCCAGAAGCTCAGACCGAGGTGTGCTGCAGTAACTGCTGCCTGCCTGCAGCAGGGTTTGGTGTCCCTGGGGACAGCTCACGGCTCTGACTTCAGTGCAAGCTAGGAACAACTGCAAGCTAATGAAGTTTAATGGCTGTCCCTGAGCAAAAAATTTACAGGTCTCATTGTGACTAGGTACAATTCAATCCAGGGGATTTAACAGGTTCCAGGGGCATTAAATCCATGGCTATGTATTCATTCTTTTAATAACCTTGAGGTGCAGGGGGAGGCAGTGGGTACCCATGCTCATCCTACTTGCAATGCTTGGGAGATAGAGCCCTCAAATCTCAAGAAATGTTTGCTAAGCACGTCAGTTGTACATTGGAAATAAAATAATATAAGCCTGTTCACAGCTGTGTCAGCTGCTTTTTCTTTTTCTAGATAAGAGACACCCTGTGCTCCCTCTTTCTCTCTGTCTCTTGCTGGCTATCAGATGTCCTGGGATTCTCTCCTGCTCATCCAGCATTCTCTCCCCTGTGGAGTAAAGAAGCCTGGAGTCTAAGGGCTTTAACAACATTTTATGGCTTTCTTCAGGTCATGGCTAATTTGCAAGCTGCTGTTTATTTTTATCTATAAAATGATAGCTTTTTTTTTTACATTTAACAAAATAGTTAAGGGTACAGCAGCAGTTGTGGACTATATTTTTTATTTTATAATTTTCATCAATATATATCATGTTCATTTGTGTAGTCAATATTTATTTTTGGATATCTCAAATGCCATGCAAAGTGGTCACGTGAAAAAAGCAGTGTTTTGCAGAAAGGATTCAGCCCTTAGTCCTGTTGATTTCATCTGGGTGACTGAAATATTACTGAAACTGAGGTTTTAAAACAGATGAGATTGAGCACTAAGTGGTTAAAAGAACAAGATAATTATATTTTATTCAAATTGTTAGCACTGTGTTTATTAATGTCAGTATAACTTGAAAAATGTTACAGAATTTGCACACCTTTATTATAGTTTTATTAGTTTTTAATATATGCTTTATTTTTCATATGACAGTATCTCCTCTTTTTCTCCAATTTTAACACTGCCATCCTTAATAATTCTTCTTTTTATTATTTGCTTTAAAGAAAAAAGAAACCAATAGCAAAAAAGCCTGTCATAACAGATACCTTTCTTCATATAATTTATTTTCCCATCCTACCTGTGTTGCCCTTCCCTGTGATTGTGTCTGGCCCAGCAGAGCCTGCTCTGATGGAAGGGTGCACAAACCCTCCAAAGCTGTGGATGGCCATCAACCCTTTGGTGGTGTCTATCTGCAGCATAAGGTGAACTTAGGACACAAAAGTTTCCAGGGCTTGTGTTGATGCTGCCTGACATATAACAGGGATTGGCATGTACACCTTCTGTGAGAGCTCTCCTGCCCTGGAATCAACTGCTTTTGGGTTTATCACAGGGAGAAGATGACAGATTGCAGCATCCTGTAAAGAGAGTTGCATTTGGGATGGGAAGGCTCTGCTTGCTGTTCCCTGCCCATCACTGCCTGCATGGAATCTCTTCAGTATTTGCACCTCCACTGCCATCTCACCTCTGTCCTGCACGTTTGGGCAGTGGCAGAGCTGGCACTGGGATAGAGTTGGTGTCACTGCCAGGTCCAGGAGGAGTGTAGGACTGCTGAGCCCACCCCCAGAGCCTTGGACCTTACCTCCCACACCATGGACCTTACTTAGGAGCCTGAGCAAGCAACAAATAGTGCATCTGCCTGCAGGCATCCACGGCAGGCACTGTGGTTTGCTCCCTTTTGATGTCTGTTATTTCCTTGCTCTCTTTCCCTGCCCTTGTTTGTTACTCCCCTCAGTCTCTCCCCAGAAGTCTAAATCTGCACACTCCACTCCATGATGTTCAAAGACATTTTTGGCTCTCCTAAACGCCTGGCTGCCTTCTCTATGTATCTCAGAAGAAACCCTCAGGTGATGAAATCGAGTGTTGTGGTGAAACAACATGATCCCTGAGAAGTGCTGGGTGGAATCTCTGGGATCCCAGAGCAGGTTTGTCAGCAGGCAATGTTTTCACATCTCTGCTGAGCAATCACCTCTCCACACCCCAGAGCTCTTGTGGGTGGGAAGACCAGACGAATGATGTGACCAGGTCCCTGGTTTGGACTTTTAGGGATGTAGACCCGAATTTGAGGGTCTACATCAGGATCTAAATTTAAAATTAAAATGAAATCTTAATCCATTCTGTAAGACTTTATGCATGAGAATGTCTGAGTAATTAGAATTATCTTGGGGCCACAATGTAGAAAACAACTTACAGCTGAAAGAGTAGACAGATTTTAGGCTAATGCTGGACTTGTTAAAGTTAAAAAGCTGGAAAAAGTAGAAACTCAGCTGACTACAAAACAAGAAATCATTATGGCCTCACATGGGAGAAGATCCTAAAGCCAGCTTGTTCCTCAGCAGCAAATGAATATATGAATTTAACCTACACAGAGTAAGATAATCTTGTCTGAATGTAATCTGGCTACCTTAAATAGATTAATATTACTTTTATTAATGGAAAATTTTCTCTCAGATATATTTATGGAGCATTGAACCTACCACATGCAAATGCCTTGAGATCTTCTTTGAAGAGGAAGCTCTGCATTTAGATAAGCTGAGTCAGATTTCTTTCCTAACAGCCTATCCAACTTGTAAGATTTGATAAAGAAAAAAAGGAGAAGCAGCCAAAATACCACATGGATTTGTCCTGTCTCTGTAGCCTACAGCAGTGCCATTTCTATACTGCAAAGAGCTGACTTACTGAAACCTTTCCCGTGGCATACATGAATGGAGGAAACTTTCTCCTGCCCACTTCAAAGTAATGAGGTGTAGGATTCCTGAACAACAGAACAGATTTCAGTCAGTGCCATCTCCTGAATGGCTGGAGGTTAGCAGCTGCTCAAAACTTTGAAAAGACAAAACTACAGTGTGAAGGAATGACTTTGAACATTGAGAGCATTTACTGTCTGCTCTTCAGCAAACTGACAAGATCCACATAGGAAAACTATGAGAAAAAGAAAGAAGACATCTTTTTACGCAACTCAAACTCATTTTCACAGCCATGGAGCAACCCAGAAGTGGGCTGCACGAGGCTGTACTTGTTGGCTCATTACCATAGACCGCGGAGCTGCAAGTGCAGCCACAGCCTTGAAAACAGGAGCTTTGATCTCAGTGTTACTGCAGAAACCAGAGGTGAGAGATGCAAAGAGCCTTTCTGCCTGCTCTCTCCTTGTGTGCCCTGGTTCTGGCATGATGAGAATCTTGTGTGGACATTGGTGCAAACCTGAACGGCGCAGTTGGAGTGACTCTGACAGTCATGCCAATAGAATAACAAGGCATGGCAGTGTTTCTCTTTTGCATGGAGCCAAGGCACAACCCATTCTAGTTATCCCTTCTTTATAACATTTTCTAGCCAGGGGGAAGCCCTTGGCTAAGGAACCAAAGAGTCCAAAAGCTCTCTCTGTAAAAATGTTGAAATGCAATTTGAATTCTAGAAACTTGGCCTGGACTAACTT